>NW_023425402.1:61287043-63687043 GCF_014108415.1 Molossus molossus | reverse complement strand
TAAGGCATTCCCCTTCTTAGAAATGAGGAGTGTGTGTAACATCTAAAAATCCCTGAACAAAAGCCTATTTTAGTTTAGAAATCATGCTTGCTTGCTTATGTTATATAATAAGAAGAAAAATATGCCCCCTCAGTGCCTTAATGAGAGGTAAGAGAGCTGTGATTGGATATTACCATGGAACCACAACTTCTGCCCTTGAGAAACAGGCAGACCACCAGCACTGGCGCACTGCATGAGTGCTCGCGCGTGCGCTTGCACACACACACACACACACACACACGCCCAAAATAGTAGTCAGGCAGCTTGTGCAGTAGCCCATCAGCAGGCTGCCGGCTCCCAGTCCTGCCATCTGCCCACAGCCTGCCAGCTCTCACACGCAGGACCCTCTGAGCTCCACTTCAGTCAGGCCTAGAAGCAAGTGCCATTACAACTACAGAGTGATAAACTAGAGTAACAGGGAACAAAAAGCAGGTCAGAACCTTGGCTTGGTCTCTGCCTTTTGGTGCTGAGTTGTCTGTCTCATTGTAAGCAAGAGGTGTAAAGTGAGATCTGATTGTGATCAGAAGGGAAGCAGCTCCAAGTTCAACAAAGCCTAGAGCAACCCTCAACTACACATTCCAAGACCCCCTGCACTATTCTTTGTAAAACTGACTCACAGGCCTTTCTTCAGTGTTTCTCTTCTCCATCGGAATCTAAGCTCCATGAATGCAGAAACATATCTGTTTTGTTCCCTGGGGTATCTTCAGAAGATAATGGGTAGTAAGACCTCAATAAAGATTAGTTTCAAAGGGAATCTCTCTCTTCTTTATTATAATGCCATTTTGTATGTTCCATGACTATCCTAAACATCTTATTATGTGTATTTTTCACAATATTCATTAATCTATTCTGTTATTAAATGTTATTTAACTGATATTTATACAACATCTGCTGAGCACTGAGGAAGCAAATATTAGTATTATAGAGTCCCTACCCTTAAGAAACTCATAATTTATAAGAGGCCCACAGATTAGCAAATAACCACCATACAATGTGGAAGTGCCACAACAGAGTGGTTATCACATATCCTTATTGTTTAAGACCATTTGAGTTGTTACTTGCATCCAGAAGTATCCTAACTGACAAAGCAAAGGTTTTGTGAAACTGTGGCATAATATGGGGAAATGTTTATGTTAATACTACCAGCCTTACCCTGGCTGTTTTGCTTAGTGTTTAGAACATCAACCCACGGACCAATGAGTCGTGGATTTGATTCCAGTCAAGGGCATGTACCTCTGTTGTGGTTCGTCCCTGGCCCTGATCAGGTAGTGTGGGAGGCAACCAGTCGATGTTGTTCTATCACATTGATGTTTCCTTCTGTCTCTCTCTCTCCCTCCCTTCCACTCTATCTGATAATAAGTAGAAAAATAGCCTCAGGTGAGAAATTAAAAACAAAACAAAACTAACAGCCAAGAAAAAGTCGAATACAAAATAACATTCCCATAATGATTACAACAATATTAAAAAGTCTATGGGAATAGTTACAAAAATATTAACAATTATTGAATTTGGATAGATGTACTATTGAGCATTATTTTTCTAGATCTCCCAATTTTCTATGATAAATATGTTATTACTACTGTGAAAAATATTTGAAAGTGTTATGGAAACATGCAGGAATGAATACCTACCTCTACCTAGAGAAGTCAGAGCAAAGCTTTACTAGGAAGGAATGTGATCTGACACTACAAAGAGTGTCATCTGCCACAGGAAAAAGAAAGTCAGTTTCAGGTCACACTTACTTCCTTTGTTAAGTTTGGGCAAATTAACTCCTATTAGCCTCAGTTTCCTCATTTTAAACTAGGGATAATATTACCAATCTCAAAGAGTTTGGTTGGAATATTAAATTATTATTATCATCATACTGATGTTATTAGTTTATCAAAGGCAAAGAGTCATGAAAGTGTATGGCTGGTTCAGGGACATTTGGATATTTTAGTATGTTTGGAGAATAGGACACATGGCAAAGATGGAGTTGAAAGTGAGGCAGCAGGCAGATTGTGAAGGGCCTTCTATGTCATATCAGGGCTAGAGCTTCCAATAATCTTGAAGCCTTATCCTGTTTGGGAAAGTCAGAATGAGAGGTCACCTGAGACTGTTCTTGGATTCCACCTGGGCCCACTGTGGTTGCTCAGATAGGTACTGGGGGCCATTCACACCACCTCTATTACCAAATGCCTGAGAAAAAGCAACTAGGTAAATATCCCCAGGGCAGGTACATTCCTACCCTGAGAAAGTTAAGTTGTACTTTGCACCAGCAAGCTATCAGGGAGACAAAACAACTACAACCCTCTCAGAACAACTGGGAGAGGCTATTTTGAGAGGGGCTAGGCTGGCCCTTCTCAAAGGGCGTGGTCAGGTGGTAGCATCAGCAAAGGATGCCATTAGGGAAACTTGAAGGCAAGGAAAACTTGGCTTCCCTGTAGGGAGGATGCTGCCAACTCATGTTTTGTCTTGCACAGCAGAGGAATTTGTATCTTTTGCCTGCAGTGTTTATAGCATCTTTTCACCACCTTCATCACCCTTTTGATAATCATGTCACATGCCAAGGAATTTGTTTTTCTCCTTTGGCCAGTGGTTCTTCCCTCTTGCTGAGCCATAGACCTTTTGAGAATGTGATGAAAGGTACAGGACCTCTCCGAAGAAATGGACCATACCCATGTCATTTGTGTCCACAACTTCAGAGGGTTTCTGGCCCCTTGTCCTTTTAGCTGCTAAATGTGGACCAGAGTTTACCTCTGCTGCAGAGAATGGTGAGCCCTGGGAAGTTTTTAAGAAAAGAAGTGACCAATCCCTCCGGTAGTGTGGTAGAAAATGGATTTGGAGGTAGATGAAGTGAAGCTGAGACTAAAGGCAGGAAGACCGTTTATGAGGCCACCACAAAAGTCCGAAGGCCTGAGCTAAAGCAGTGTCAATGGAGAAAGAGAGAAGGTGACAGCTTGGCGAGGAAGAAAATATCAGTCTTTGTCACGAGCTATGTGGAAGGTGGGTGACGAGCACCTGAGTGCGAGGATGCGCTTTGGGAATCCTTGTTCATCTTCACTCACGGTGAAGCTTTGGGGTGCCAGGACAGTAAACCCCAAGGTGCATTATGTTTGGTCTCCACATGCCATCTCCCGACAAGCACAGCAAAAAAAATTTCCAATCTGGCATATGTTTATGATCTATAATATTAAGCGATGAAAATAACAGAATAAATTTATTAAAAGATCTGGTCCTCTGGAAGTATTCTCCATAATAAATCTCCTATGTCAACTTTTAACAAAACAGAAAACGAGGAACAATTTCTCAGAAAGCATTATTTTATATTATAACAGAAATCTATTTTTTTGATAATGGTAGTTGAAGTAGCCACCTAGAAACAATCAATTTTAAAAAAGAACATAGAGTACTTCTATAAAGATTTATTACCTATATGGATTTCCTATTTCAACTTAATGACTCACCACAAAATCCTTTAGAACTAGAAGGCTCTGTACTTTGCGAGATTGCCAAAGTTAGTCACAGGTTTATTCCCCTAAGTGTACTTTGAAAGAACCTGCTGTGTAAATGTGAATACTGTAAAACCTATTATCCATAAATCTTTTCAAATCTAGTTTTCCTATTAATGTTGCCTAATGCTTGAGAGTAGAATCACAAATTGGGGAGCAGGGGAAACGTGAGACCTTTACTGTGCAAAATTTCTGTGCAAAAACTTCTACTGACCCTACATTCAGAGGATCAGCCACAGATTTGGCAAAATGGAAGCAGAGAACCAGGTCCTTGAACAGGCAGCCCTGTCTTCACGACCACTATTACAAGGACCCATGAGTTTGAGTTGGGTAAATATTCTTGGATTTCTTGAATTTATCACAGGAAGGGGATCCTGAAAAGGAAAGTCTTTCTTGAGTTAAATGCAAAGACTGTGTAAGTATTGTAAAGAAATGTGCGTGGTACTGTGATAATGTCTAACGGGGATTGACTTGGTGTAGGAATGTTAGAGTTTTCTTGAGGTAACTCATGTAGTTATCTATTGTTGCACAACAACCCACTCCAAAATGTAATGACTTACAACAACCACCTTGAAGAATAAGAACCACTTATTTGCTCACAGTTTTGTCATTTGGGCTTGTCTCTGCTGGTTCATTTCTTCGCTGGTCTTAGTGGTCACTCATGTGGCTGTATTCAGCTGGCGCATAGGCTGGGATATAGCTAGGATTCTCTCAAGTAGTTTCTCCATTTGGTCTCTCCAGTAGGGGAATCAGGCAATCAGACCTTTAACATCTTGGCTCAAGAGCACAAAAGCAGAAGCTGCCACCTTTCTTAAGGCTTACGCTTGAAATTGGCACAGCATTGTCATGTGCTGAATCCAGCTGGTTGCTACAGGCACAGGGCCAACCTAGAGTCAAGGGGAGGGGGAGCCACAGGAATGCCCAAAGGTGTCATTCTAACGGGGCCACAGTGATGTTAGAGATCTGGAAGATGAGTAGGAGTTAACTGAGCAAAGAGGCAGAAGAATGTTCCAGGCAGGGTCAATACTACATGCAAAGCGATTTTGGCAGAAAGACAGGAGGAGCTTCTGAGTGACTGAAGGAAATCAGTGTGGCTGGAATGCAGAAATCAAGGAGAAAGTGGTTGCCGGCAGGAAAGGGCCAGGCCATGCCATGCCATAGCATTCCTCGGGAATCTTCTGTGTGCAGGTGGTAGAATCCCAAGGAAACTGGCTTAAGCAAAATATAAACAAAAACGAAGGAATAAACAGAACAAAATAGAAAAATAATTTATTAGATCATTTTCCTGAAAAGGCCAACGCACAGTTCATTCCAAGTATGGCTTGAAATGACATCACCAGGAATTTGTCTCCGTCCGTACCTTACTGGTTTTCAGACAGCTTCTAAAGTTCTTGGCTTACGTCCTCCCAGATTTAAGTCTTATAGAAAAGAGAGTTCCTTTCTCTCTCTGACTGAACAAATTTCCAGGATGGAATTAGCATCAGCCTGGAATCCAGTAAGAATCAAACAGCACATTCAAATTAGTATAATTTAAAAGAATTTATTTACCAAGGGCAGTTTCAGTGGTATGCTGGCACACAACTTACAAAAGCGGATTCGTAGCATTTCCTCCCAACTCTGTTTAGTGACTTCAACTGGTAGCTTAAAATGGGCCATGATGGGAATAGTTACACCACAACAGGGGGAACAGGGGGCAAATGCTACAAATTAAGGATCTTTCCCTTCTCGCCTCCCCTCCCCCCCCCAATTTACCAGCACACCACTGGACGATTTACAAAGGTGTAGAAATCCTACCAGGACCCAGGACTGATAGCAGCAGAGGTCCAAGGGAACAAGGGGAGAGAGAGGTTACTAAAGGTTACCAAAGTTCAGGAGAAGCAGTGACCTTTAGTTAAGGGACACCAGGCATCTGAGGGGTATCACAAGAAAGGACCTGGACATAAATACCCTGACCTTGGATTTCTGGAAAGAAAAAGCTAAAATGACATAATACATTGTTAAATTAATTGATATTATTAAGATATGTAGTCTTTCACTGCCAATTTATTTATCTGACGTTAAAAAGTACCATGCTAGCTTTGGAAAGTCCCCATGCTTTCCCTGCTAGAAATCCCCATGGCCAGACAGTTCAAGGAGCCAGGACCATTCTGTTGTCGTGGACTTCCTCCTTCTACTAGTTTCAGATTCACTTCTATGTATAAGATCAAGAATTGCCCTTAATATGGGAATTTAGTATATGAAAAAATGGTGTTTTAAAATAGTAGAGAAAAGATAAAGTATTCAATAAATAGCACTGAAACAATTGTCTAGTTATTTGGAAAATAAAATAAAACACAAAGATCATATGTTTACAGAATTAGCAGGAGAGAAAGCCTTAAAGAAAACACAAACACCAAAGATTGTGAAGTAATGAGTAGGTAGGAAATATTTGTATATGTAGACAGATGTGCATATATTTATATAGGTATGTATTACACAAAATACATATAAAGAACTACTAAAAACCCAAAAATAAAAGTCAAACACTCCAACAGAAAAAGGGGGGAATGAACATAAAAAGGCAATCCTATGACTAGATGTTTAATTTCATTAGTAATTATGGAAATAAGAATCTACTCTCTACCAGCTTGCTTGGTAAAATATAAACATTTGCTGTATGAAGTGTTACACCAAATACACACATGTATATATGGCAAGGCTGAAGGAAACGGATAGTCTCAGCTACAGCCAGAGGGAGTACAAGCTGTTATGGCCACTTCAGCAAGCAACCTGACAATACTTTTTAAAATTAAAATGTGATATCTTCTGATCTAGCTATCCTGCTTCTCAGTGTCTACCCAGGAGTAATGATGAGACACAAACACAAGAGACATCTATCTTCAAGGATCTTCATCCCTGCATTTATTGCAAAATGTAAAACTGTAAACAACCTAAATATCTATCAGTTAGAAAATGCTAAATGAACTGGGGTCTATTCATACCATGGAATACTATGTGCCAATTAAAAAGAATGAGGCCTACCTATATGGACTGCCATGGAAAGTTCCCAAGAATGAAAAGAATAAGGATACAGAATAAAATATTGTATGGCAAAATAAAAGTAAAAATACAAACAAAAACCTACACACAAAAAACAAAAATATATGTATTCTATAAGGAAAAGGCCTAGAAAAATGAGTATTTGTACAACTTTGGGGAGTATAAAAGAATTGGAGCTGTTTATCAAGGGAGAATTTAACTTTATCTATAGTGTTTGATTTCTTTGTGATGAGAATGAATTATTATTTGTATAATCACTACTTTTCAAAAATATTTTTAAATGTTATATTTTATCTTTTTTAAATGGCTATATTGAGATATAATTCATATACTACACCATTTATTCATTGGAACTGTACAATTCAGTGGTTTTTAGTATAGTCACAGAGGTGTGCAACCATCACTACTATGTAGTTGTAGAACATTTTCATCATCCCAAAAAGAAATAGTCACTCCCTATCCATCACCCATCCCACCCCCAACCCTAGGCAACCACAAATCTACTTTTTACCTCTACATATTTTCTTTTCTTGGATATTTCATATAAATAAAATTATACAATATGTGTTTTAAATGTGTCACTGGCTTCATTCACTCAGCCTAATGTTTTTAAGATTCATGCATGTTGTAACATGTATCAGAATTTCATTCCCTTTTATATAATATTCCATTATATAGATATACCACATTTTGCTTATCCATTCACCAGTTAATAGACATTTAGGTTATTTCCAACTTTGGGCTGTAAATAATAGTACTGTGAACAATTGTGTACAAGTTTTGTATGGACACAGTTTTCTGTTTCTCTTGGGTATATTCCTAGGAGTGAAATTGCTGGGTCATAAGATAACTCTATGTTTAACATTGTGAGGAAGTGTCATTTTCTTTTCCAAAGAAACTTCACTATTTTACATTCTCACGACATAATTTGTCTTTTGAAAATTGTACTATAGAGTAGATTATGAGAGGCAATATTTATTTCCCTTCATTTAAGCTACCTCAAAAAAAGTTTATGTTTATATATATTAAACTTTATACCAATCAGAAAGAATATATGAACCCCCATGTTCAAAGCACCACTATTTACAATAGCTAAAATCTGGAAACAGCCCATGTCCATCAGTAGACGAATGGATAAAAAAAGCTGTGGTACATATACACAGTGGAGTACTATGCAGCTGTAAGAAAGAAAGATCTCTTACCCTTTGAGATGACATGGAGGGACCTGGAAAGTATTATCCTGAGCGAAATAAGCCAAGCAGAGAAAGACAAATATTATATGATCCCACTTATTTGTGGAATATAATGAACATAACAGTCTGAAGAACAGGGTAGTCCCAGAGACGTGGAACTAGGGTACAGACTGACAATCCCCAGAAGAGAATGTGGGCAGGAAGGAGAGATAAACCACAGAATTTATATTCATGTACACATAACCAATGAACATGGACAACAAAGCTGGGGATGGGGTGGGGAGGGAGGAGGAGGAGAGTGTCAATGGGGGGAAAAGGAGAAACACCTGTAACAAAAATAAATAAATAACAATAAATTTTTAAAAAACTTTATATATGTTAAATTTTTATATATATAATTTACAGTAAAGAGCAAAACCCTAGGTAAGTGCCATGTTGGGAAGATCCCTGGGCTGAGAGGGGAAGAGAGGATAACAGCTAGATTCTGGTAGAGCCTTGGCTGGAGCAGTCCAAAAAGGGCAAGGGGGATGATCCAATACAACTCCAGCCAAAACAATTCCAGAAAGGCTCTCTATGTGCAGGATGCAGGAGATATTTGGGTCAGGGAATCCTGTTTCTCTGCTTTTTTTGAGGCTCCTAGGGTAATGACTCAGGAGGGCCTGAGGCATAAGAAAGATGATCACAAATAAGATCAAGTTTCAGGGGAAGGGGCCTGCTGAGCATCAGAACCAGGTGCAAGTTTGGTATAACCAGTTTCGACAGCCTGTCAGCCAGAGTTCATGGCCAGGCTCTAGTCCCTGTAGCCTGGGCTGCAGAATACCATGCATAGGAGAGATGCCCTTATAGTCATGATGGGAACTGGGTGGCTATCAGACACTTGGCATATAGGCACTAGGGACCATTTCCCGACTGCCTAGCTGGGAGAGTCACTTTAATAGACCAGGCCACAGTTTCCCTGTGACCTGGACAGTATGGCAATATTATAATCAGCACAGCAGGTCTGAGGGATAGAGCAGAAAGGGGCTGATAGTATATATAGCACAGCAGTGACAAGTTTCAAAGAATTTTCACACACTCGTCTCATCTGTTCACAACCTGGTGGGCTGGCCTTGACCAAGGATTGCTATTATCTCAAAACTTCTAAATTGCCATTTATAACTTGGTATAAATTTTTACAACTAACTTCAGCTCCCCAGAAAAGAAATCCTTCAAAATAATATTCTTTAGATAGTTGTTCAACATTTCTAAATGGAAAATGTATTAAATGATATTTTATCAATAAAAATTATTTACTTAAGATTAATTTGGCCTGGACAGTGTGGCTCAGTGGTTGAGCATCAACCCATGCACCACGAGGTCGCTGGTTCAATTCCCAGTCATGGCACATGCCCAAGTTGTGGGCCCGATCCCCAGTGGGGAGCATGCAGGAGGCAGTCAATTGATGTTCTCTCTCATTGATGTTTCTCTCTCTCTCTCTTCCTCTCTCTCTAAAAACAATAAACAAAAAACATTGAAAAAAAGATTAATTTGGTCTTTCATTTCCACTAGCCAATGTATAGCTACATGTCCTGGAAAAAAATCAGCACAATAATTCCCAATTTTCTATGGTTCTTATTCTCGCTGGTTTCCTTCTGTGATTTTTTTTTTTTTTTTAACCAGATAACGTCATGTAAGATATATTACAGAGATTGAACTGTAGATAAGAAAATAAATTATTTGCTTCTGGTTAACTAATGCCACCCTTTGTATACAATCCAGGAATTTAGTTGATGAAGCTGCTTATATGTGCAATCTCAAAGCATTCCAAAGATGAGTCAAAGAAGTGAGGAGATTTTTGTTTTTCTTGTCTTTAAATTCCACTCAAGGGCATTATTTACTTTAACAGGTCAAGGCACATTTTACAGATATAAAATTGTAAGAAGCTGAATGTGGAAAACCTGAGTTTGCAGACACCATATTCTAATGTATTCAGCAATGATTTGTGTCTGTTAGAGGACCTCAGGCAGCTGCCTGACTGGCTTGACCCTTAATGCAGTTCTGCCTTCAATACTTCCATTTTCAGTAGGAACAGCCTCTTTGAGTCACAAATTCTGTATCTTAATGCATACTATATAAAGAGGCGTTTCCTTTTATTTTTGTTGGAAGGACTGTCAGGCTTCCATTTTTTCAGGATTTGAGAAAATAATCCATGATTATTCTTTAAGAGTTTAAGATTAACTTCTTTTGCAAACTGAATCATTTTTATTTTTACCATTCTACATAATTCTCTCTGCCTTTGATCATTTTTAATGTCCTTTTCTAGCTCTATTATATTTTTTCTAGCTCTATCATATCTTTGAGAAGCAGAGAGCAGAACCCAATGAAATATTTATCATGTAAAATATTCCAATGCCAGGCACTCCTTCAATTACATCACTTCTTTCTTTCTATAACATCCACTAGACCTGTTTTCAATCATTTCTCCTGACATACCTCCCAGACCTGTGCTTGGCAGAGACAGAACATATTTGAGAATCCACAACTGGTCCCTCCATTTTGTCATGAGCTGAATCCAATCAAATCAAAAATCACACTTGGGACCATACTCTTTTTTTCATCAAATATTGATTGGAGTTTAAGAACGTGCCAGGCATTGTGCTAGGAATGTAGAGGTGGAGATAGGAGGTGGTTTCAAATATTAATAAGAAGCAGCAGCTCCTAAGAAACATACAATCTAACGAAGAACTATGGATTAAAAATGGCACACCTACCTGTAAATGCTATGGGATTCAGCCAATCTTCCTAGGAAGTTTTATTTGTTTCCTATTACTGCTGTAACAAAAAAAAAAAAAAAAAATTTTTTTTCATTTCAGGTCCTCCATGATTATTCCCTCTGACCTTTTGGTTGGTGTTCACTTTATTTGACCCCTTTGGAGATCTCTGGCTTCCTGGTCAATCTCTCCTTCTTTCATACTTTATCTGAGTTTTCTTCAGTTGTCTGGAAAAGATTCATAAACTGATTCCTTTTCACCTGTTTCAAATTCACTGGAATGGATCTTCTCTCAGTGCATCAGATGGGGCAGGGTTTCTTTTCAGGTTCTGCATTTGGGATGGAGTCACCCCAAATCTCTTCATTTGCTTTAGGGTAAAGAAATTTTGCCTAGGAGGTTGCTCTGGCATACCTCTTCCACTTGAACTTACCTCTGAGGTAATTTAGTCTCAGCTTGGAACTTCCCAGTTTATCATTGTCCACAGATTGTTTTCCTCCTGTGGCCCTCACTTTCTCTATAAAACAGAGATGGAAGCACCTTTTCATCAGTATTTGGAGAGGGGAATAAAGAGAAGGTGTGGCTTCAGAGGACAGATGTCCACACCACAGAGCATGGGCTGATTCTGTTGGCAATGAAACAGCACTGACTTCTGGCTAAGAAAGAATTCAAAGTGAAGACTCAAATACAAGCAAAAGTTTATTTAGAAATTCACAGAGGTGGAAGAAGTGAGCCAGCTGGGCTGCATGGGCTCAGGAAACAAGTTACAAAGGCAAAAGAAGGGCCCTTGGAACTTAGAAGAAAGAAAGTGAGGATGTATGTATTTTCTCATAGTTCTGAAGATCAGAAGTCAGAAATGAGTCTCAAGAGTTCAAATCAAGCTGTTGACAGGGATGGTTCTTTCAGGAGGTTGCTGAGGAGAAACCATTCCTTTCCGCTTCCAGCTTTCAGAGGCTGCCAGCATTCTTGGGCTCATGGCTGCATCACTCCAATCTCTGCCTCCATCATCACATTACCTTCTCCTCCTCTCTCTGACTGCCCTTCCTTCCCCTAATGAGGACCCTTATGATTACTTTGGACCCACCTGAATAATACAAAATACTCTCCCATCTCAAGATTCTTAATTGAATCTCATCTTCAAAGTCCCTTTATTATATAAATAACATATGTATAAGTCTCAGGAATTAGGGTGGACATCTTTAGGGAGCCATCCCTGTGCCTACCACAGAAGTCAGGAAAGCAATAACTTCAAATGACACTTGCATTTCAAGTGGTAGCAATAGCTAACATTTATTGGGCCTTCACTCTGTGCCAGGCACCACTGAGTGCAATACATGCACTTTGGTATTGATTCTTTACACTAGCCCTTGGAGGTGGTGGTTATTATTTTCATTTTACAGATGAGAAAAGTAAAGTTTGAGAGGTTAAATAACTTGCCCAACATCCCAGTTAATAAGCAGAAGACTCAGGATTCAAATGAAAGTATCTGACCTAGAGCCTTTGCTCCAAAGCACTATGTTGTACTGATAAAAAGATAAATGAAGAAAGGCATTCCAGGACAAGAAAACAGTATACCAAAAGGCCTGGAAACCTGGAAAAAAAAAAAAAAAAAAGAGCCTGCAAGTTATAACTGGGGTGAGGGTATGAGGAGGAAAATGATGGAAAACAAAGATGGGAAGGGAGATAGGGACTCGATGGTGATGGACTCCGTGGGGGTGGGGATTATTTTTTCTGTCAATAATAGTGAATCATTTATAGATTTTAGAAAGGAGAATAACATAATCAGATGATTGTTTGATCAGAAATATAACAGGCAGCAGCAAGTAAATTAGGAACAACAAGGAGCACACATACTATGAGATAATAATAAAAATCCAGATAAGAGATTGAAGGAAGTCTGAACTAAAGCCTGGAGAGGAGAGGAGAACCCGTCCCAAGAGTCATGGAAGAGAAAGAATCTATGGGTCTTGCTAACAATATCAATATAGGTGTGAGGGAGGCAAAGAAGGAATAGTTAAGAATGTCTGAAGCTTCTGGCATGGAAACTGGGTGTCAGTAATCGAGTAATAGAAATTTTACATATCAGACTGTATGGAAAGCCCTCTGTTTTAATTGATAAAGTAATTAAGAGCTTTCCACCCTCTGAGAAGCTGAACTCTTATGATGCAAGGAGGTAACCCCCACACAGTGGTCAATCACAGTTACATAGGTCCAACAACCCAATCAAAATGTCCCTACATTCTAGCCATCTGCTCTGATCCTGTCACCACAGCCTAATGGAACCGAAAACAGTTCCAACTGTCCACAAACTATAACATAATTAACACTTGCATAGTGTTGTTCGACTCAGTGGACATTCAAAGAGGACTTCAAAATAGACCTAAGCCTTTTCTCTCTCCCCAGGGAGGATTTAGGCTGAGGATCTAAGACAACTGCCACATGAAATAATGAGCAAAAATACAAGGGAGTTTATACATTCCATTCAGAGGGAAGTGATGTAATTTTATTCTCCTAGAGTAGCCAGAAACAATATTATTTTTTACTGAGCATGTACTGCCAAACACCACCTCGAGAAGTATTGCTTCATTTCCCGGAGAGGGTAAAGGAACTTCCCTAAGTTACTCAGTTGCTTAAGGGGCAGAACCAGGGTGTGAATTCAGGAGAGACTGCCTCAGAGCTAGCACGTGGGAAGGCCCAGCAGGAGCCAAGGCTGGGAGGAGCATGGGGTCTGGTTTGGTGAGCCACCAGGTGCAGCAGGGAGTGGGGAGAATCACCTGAGGAAAAGCAGCAAGGTCAGACTTGGCACAAGTTGTTATTATTGCAGAAAAGAGACTCTGACTTGAGACTTTCAGTTTGCCTACCACTGCTGGCTGTTTTAAACATTTCAGTTTGGCAATAAACATAAAAAGTTTAGTAACACACTTGTAAGCCCGGAGTTTTCCGGGACTGCTCACTGTCATGAGTAATTATTACAAAATAACAACTGTGAGAAGGTCATGAGGCAGCAGGTGTCACGTCAGTGTGCTTGTGTCCTAAGAGCTTTCCACAGTCTGTAGAAACCAGGCCAGCTGAACACTCAGATGGCCGTTCCAGTCACGCTCCAGATGTGTAGTTTTATTGATGGAAACACTGACTTAATTAGCAGGCTGATTTACGTGCAAGTTCTTACTTGGCCTTTTTCCTGTCAGCAAAATGTACAGCTATGCTCGCACTTTAGCATTAAAATGTGTTACACTTCTTGCAGCAAAGGAAGTTTAAAAAGAAGCACATAGGGGAGGAGGCTGACAATCAGGTAGAGGAAGGTAGAGGAAGAAGAGCAGGAAGGTGGGAGAAAGGGGATGGAGATGAGGAGGAGGCTGAAGCAGCCACAGGCAAACCGGCAGCTGAAGGTGATGAGAACGGCAACGTTGACGCCAAGAAGCAGAAGACCAACGAGGAGGACTAAATAGCAAAAAGGGAAAAGTGAAACTTAAAGAGAAAAATAAAGGCCACCATGACCTATTTACCCTCCACTTCCCATCTTAGAATCTAAATGTGGTCATCTTCACGTAGAGAGTCCCCCCGACCGAAGGCAGCATCACCCACAGATGACATGCCCTCTCCCCACCCAACCAAAACCACAAGATGAATTTACAGTAGAGGAGGAAAAGACCAAAACTTCCAAAGCCTTGCTTTTTTATTCATAAAAATACTTTTAAAAGAAAAATTTTGTTTGTATTTTTTACTTACATTTTTATATTTTTGTACAAATTGTTAGGGGTCAGCCATTTTTAATGATCTTGGATGACCAAACCAGTCTTTGGAGACTTCTCTGTCCTACTTTACCTGTGGTATAACCACGTTCATTATCATATGAAAGGCGGGGGGCGGGGGTGGGGTGGAGCCCTGGCAGGTTTGGCTCAGCAGTTAGAGCGTCAGCCTGTGGTCCAGAGAGACCCAGGTTTGGTTCCCGCTAAGGGCGTGTACCTTGGTTGCAGTTTGTCCCCGACCCTGGTTGGGTTGTGTGGGTGGCAGCCACTCGATGTGTCCCTTTCACATTGATGTTTCTCTCTCTCTCCTTCCCACTCTATCTGAACAAAAAATGGAGTAAGGATAAAAAAAAAAAGAAAGAAAGGAGGGGGGAAAATCAACTTGTGAAAAAAGCAAAAACAACAACAAAAATCTTATTCCAAGCATTCCAGTAAATTTTTTTGTTTGTGTACTTAGTTATACTATAAGCAGCTGGTTTGTGTGAGATGGTTATAAAGTCCAAAGATAAAAGGCTTCCTCCCACCCCCATTTTTAGTCTATGAAGTTGCTATTTATTTATTTATTTATTTAGGGCCTGTTTGATGTCTATGTGAAATAATGTTGCCCAACAATAAACCGAGATTGTATTTTACTGAATTGTTCTGAGAGAGAGAATTATGTAGATAAAATGGGCTGGGCTTGACCAGGAACAACATGAGCATGTACTGGCCAAGGAGTGTTGCAAGGAAGGAATTTCTAAGCCTTACATAAACTCCTATTGTTATCCTGGGCAATGTTTCAATTTTACTTCTGGTTTATGTTAACTAGTACTCGAAACACATAATGAGTGACCTAATTCTTTTCTAATGGATTTTTCTTTTATCAGAACTGTGCCCTGGTTGGCTCCTTAATTTAATAAATATAAAGTCAACACTGAGTACTACTTTAAATTTGATGCCGACTTAAATGTTCAAATATGGCACTACAGTATTTAATAAATATGAATTCAGTTTTTTAAAGTTTTTTGAGGTGTCATTTTATATTCTATGGAAATCACCCATTTTAAGTGTACAATTTAATACTTTTTAGTATATTGAGATGACAACCATCACCATAAGAACTTATTTTGGACTTATTTTTTTATTTGAAATTTTCTATAGATGATTATTTTTAAGAGTAAATGCTAAGCCACAGAAAGGCCTACAATCTAAGTTACTGACTAAAATTTTATTGCGTTTTCCTTGAGTAGCCAGAGGTTTCCCACACTGCTCATTCAGATACTTGTTTGGAGAAACAGTGTGTCTGGATCACATGGTTTATTATTCCAGTTCATCCTGTGGTTTGACTGTTACTGGATGCCCCCTGAAATGAATGACTACTGAGTAGTCATAGTCCTCTCTGGGAGGACTGCATCTGGGAGGACATGGCAGCCAGTGAGCAAACAACTCCTGATGCTACTAATAAGTACTTTGAAGAGTCATAAAATCAGCTGGTTTTTTTTTTTATCCTAATCCGAGGACATTTTTCCATTTTTTGTTCAGATAGTGTGGGAGGGAGAGAAACATCGACGTGAAAGGGACACTTCGAGTGGTTGCCACCCACACAACCTAACCGCGGTACTTGCCCTGAACCCGGGTCTCTCTGGCTGATGCTCTAACCAATGAGCCAAACCGGCCAAGGAAAATCAGCCATTTTTAATGATTCTTGACAGCACCCATGGGAAATCCTCTCATGAACCAACAATGCCAGGTATTTCTATTTTTACTTTTCTTTCTTTCTTTTTTATCCTCACACGAGGACATTTTTGCATTTATCTTCAAGTAGAGTGGGAGGGAGGTGGGGGGAGAGAGAGAGAGAGAAACATTGACATGAGAGAGACACATCTGCTGGCCACCACCCACATGACCCCAATCAGGGTCAGGGACAAACTGCAACCGAGGTATGTGCCCTTGGCCAGAACCAAACCCGGGACTCTCTGGTTTGTGGGCCGATGCTCTAACCACTAAGCCAAATTGGCCAGGGCTCTTTTATTCCTTTTTTTTTTTTTTTTTTAATTTTCTTTATTGATTTTAGAGAGAGAGGAAGGGAGAGGGAGAGAGATAGAAATATCGATAAGAGAAAACATCGAATGGCTGCTTCCTGCATGCCGCCCACTAGGAATTGGGCCCACAACCTGGGCATGTGCCCTGACCAGGAATTGAACCAGTGACCTTTTGGTGCATGAGTTGATGCTCAAGCACTGAGCCACACCAGCAAGCTTTATTTTTACTTTTCAACCCAGATTCCAAATCCCTTCACCCACCTACGTCAGCCACTATGAACTTGACCTGTGGGACAGATCTCTTTCTGGTTTTTTCCTTTCCCATATGCATCTCTGTGACCTTGATTTTGGTTTTTCTTTATTTGGTTTGCTTTCCCTTTATGCCTAATATAATTATTAATCCACTTCCTTCTGTCAAAGGCATCTTCATCACTGTTTCCTTTCTCTCCTCTCTTCACAAACTATTCCTACAGCACATACGAAAAGCTTTACTTATACTCAGAGATAGAAACTTGGTCTGAGGAGCTTCTGAACTCTAAGGTTCTTATAGTTAGCTCCACCAGGAGTGTTCAAAATCTCAGTCTCAATCAGCCCACTCTCTGACCACCACTCCCGCTTTCCCGCTCTAACTTAAAAAACTCTTCTTGTGTCTGGGACCTACAACCATTGATCCTAGAACCATTTCACTGTCCATAACATCCTCATGTCAGTCCTCACCCAGCTTCTATCCATAATGCATTACTACCTACTTTTCTCCTTTCATCAGACTTGCAAAACCCAATCTATGGCGAAACCGATGTCTACTAGCATTACCTTTGCACCAGTGCCATTGAACATGGCTGGAGGAAAACTACCAACCATGTGGAGCGGCTCACATTAAATTATGACCTCTAACCTCAAGTGTGTCCTTGGTGCTGCTTGGAAATCCTACTACATTCCCTAAATTGTTCACCCCCATCCATTCTCCAGGCCAGCTGTTCTCACCTTCTCTTCTCTCCTCAAACCTCACATAGCTGACAATCTTATCTCCCATTTACCTAAGAAAGAAGCAGCAACCCAACCAGATAAAGAAAGTCTTCTATGTGCTTCCATCACCACATCTACCATATCATATCCTCTGCCTCTCTACATGTTGTATAGTAAACTAACCAGGCTCCTGAACAAGGTCATCATCTCCATTTGGATACTAGATCCAATATTCTCTCACCTACTCAAAGACTTTACTTTGGAAATTATCCTTCTTTCCTGCATAGTCAATCATCCTCTCTGCTAGACCATTCCCATCAGTCTATCAATATGTTCTAAAATATCTTCATCTTAATACATGACAACATTTACCTCTCAACTCTATGTCTCCCTCTGGCTACTCTGCTTCCCTTTAAACAAAACTTGAAAATTTGTCAGTATGGCCCAGCCGGTATGGCGCAGTGGTTGAGCATCGACTCATACACCAAGTGGTCACTGGTTCGATTCCCAGTAAGGGCACATGCCCAGGTTGTGGGCCCAATCCCAGTGGGGGGCATGCAGGAGGTGGCCAATCGATGTTCTCTCTCATCAATGTCTTTATCTCTCTCTCCCTCTCCCTTCCTCTCTCTCTAAAACCAATAAAGAAAATATATACTAGATCCAATATTCTCTCAATAAAAAAAAAAAGAAGAAGAAAGTGTTGTCAGTACATGCTGTCTTAAATTGCTCTCCTCCCATTCTCTTGTGAGTCTACTCCATGCATGTTTTCAACTTCACTGTTGCTGATTTCTGGTTTGTCAAGATCATCTGTGTGGTCCTTGTTGTTAAATCCAGTGGTTAGTTCTTTTTTTTAAAGATATTTTTATTGATTTTTAGAGAGAGGAAGGGAGAGGAGGAGGAGAGAGAGAGAGAAACATTGATGTGAGAGTGATACATCAATTGACTGCCTCCTACACGCCCCCAACTGGACATCCAGTCTGCACCCCAGGCATGTGCCCTGACCAGCAACGTTTTAGTGCACAGAATGACACCAACCAACTGAGCCACACCAGCCAGGGCTTCAGTGGTCAGTTCTGAGTCCTTATCTTACCTGACCTCTTAGTAACCTTTACCCAGCTGATCTGTCTCCTCCTTGGAATTCTTTTATCAGTTGGCTTAGGCAGCCTATAACTTTAAATACTATTACCTGGCTGGTGTGGCTTAGTAGATTGGGCATAGCCCTATGGACTGAGAGGTTCTGTTTCGATTCCTGGTCAGGGCACATGCCCAGGTTGTGCGCTCGATCCCCAGCAGGGGGCATGCAGAATCTAGGCAATCGATGTTTCTTTTTCACATCCATGTTTCTCTCTCTCTAAAAAAATCAATAAAAATAGCCCTGGTCAGTTTGGCTCAGCGGTTAGAGCGTCGGCCTGCGGTCCAGAGAGACCAGGGTTCCCTTCCCCCTAAGGGCACATACCTCGGTTGCAGTTTGTCGCCGGCCCTGGTCGGTCGTGTGGGTGGCAGCCACTCGATGTGTCCCTTTCACATCGATGTTTCTCTCTCTCTCTCTGTTCCTCTCTCTCTCCCTCCTACTCTACCTGAACAAAAAAAATAAATAAATAAAATAAAATAAAAAATCAATAAAAATACATTTTAAAAAATAAATAAATGCTATCAATATGCTGATGATTCCTAAATATACATCTCCAGCCAGATTAACATATTCAGTTGCCTGCTTGATATCTCCAATGTATATGTCTTTTCTTTTTTTTTTTTTGGTTTGTCCTCACCTAAGGATATTTTTTCCATTGATTTTTAGAGTGAAAGGGAAGGAGTGCGAAAGAAAGAAAGAAAGAAAGAAAGAAAGAAAGAAAGAAAGAAAGAAAGAAAGAAAGAGAGAGAGAGAGAGAGAGAGAGAGAGAGAGAGAGAAAGAAAGAGAGAAAGAAAGAGAGAGAGAAAGATGTGAGAGAAAGATGTGAGAGAGAGAAAGATGTGAGAGAGACAACATTGGTTGCCTCCCACACAACCCCAACCAGGGTTGGGGATCAAACCTGCAACCCAGGTATGTGCCCTTGACAGGGAATCAAACTTGTGACCCTTTGGTCAGCAAGCCAATGCTCTAACTGCTGAGCCAAATCAGCCAGGGCTCCAATGTATATTTCTTAGTCATATTAATTTTTTCTTCATTTTTTTTTATCCTCACCCGAGAACATTTTTGCATTTTTATTTTCAGATAGAGCAGGAGGGAGCGAGGGAGGAGGAGAGAAAGAGAAATATTGATGTGAGAGAGACACATCGAGCGGTTGCCACCCACACGACCCCAGCGGGGCCTAGGGCCAAACGGCAACCGAGGTTCGTGCCCTTAGCAGGAACCGAACCCAGGACTCCCTGGTCCATAGGCTGACGCTCTAACTGCTGAGCCAAACTGGCCAGGGCTAGTCATATTAATTGTATGTGTCCAGGCATGCTCTCCTTGGAGCACACCCACTCAAATATCGTTTTCAAGTGAATTTTCTTTCTCCCAAACTCTAAGGGTCCCCAAGACACTTGCAACCAGTAGAGCAGTGGGCAGCAGCAACTTGTCCTGGGCTAACCCTCTGATTCTGTCTCCAAGGCCCCTTTTCTCTGACTTTCCAGTGAGCTGACAGCAGCCCCACCTTGGCTCACTTCTTTCCCACAATGTTTCTAGAGCCAAAGCAGCCCCTTCTAGGCTCTCCTGTTGCTTCTTCTGTCCTAGGCCCTTCCTTGTTTTACTCTCCCCAGCTTTAATAAATGTGCTCTCAAAATAAAAATAAATTTGTTAATGTATATATCCAAAAGAGACTTGAGATGGTGAATACACAATATAATATATAGATAAAGTATTATAGAATTGTATACCTAAAACCTATATAATTTTGTTTCTTTATTGATTTTAGAGAGAGAGGGAGAGATAGAAACATCAATGAGAGAGAACATCGAATCGCCACCTCCTACATGCCCCCCACTGGGGATCGTGCCCACAACCTGGGCATGTGCCCTGACTGGGAATTGAACCGAAGACCTCTTGGTGCATGGGTTGATGCTCAACCACTGAGCCTCACTGGCCGGGCAGAAACCTATATAATTTTATTAACCAATGTCACCCCAGTAAATTCAATAAAAAATAAAAAAGAAAAAAAAAAAAGAACACACACACAAGAGAACACCTAATTTCCCATCCCCTAAATCTGTGCCTCCTGCAGTCTTCTCCATCTTAGTAAATGGCAACTGCAAGGAGTCACCTTGACTTCTCTCATATTCTATATTCAATCTCTTGAAATTCCCTCAAAATATATTTTGCCCTCAAAATATAACCAGAATTCCACCACTCCTCACCACCACTATCATTATCACTGTGGCCCAGATTTCATCACCTCAGGCCTCACCACTGCAGCAGCCTTATAACTGTCTCTCTGCTTCCACCCTTGCCCCTTTACAATCTCACCTTTACATAGCAATCAAAGTGATCCTTTTTAAATGTACATTGAAAACTGAAATAAAATAAAATGTGTCCGGCTGATGTGGCTCAGTGGTTGAGCGTCAACCCATGCACCAAGAGGTCACCGGTTCAATGATTCCTGGCCAGGACACATGCCCAGGTTGTGGGCTCGATCCCTGGCGGGGGGCATGCAGGAGGCAGCCAATTAATGTTCTCTCTCAGTGATGTTTCTATCTCTCTCTCCCTCTCACTTCCTCTCTTTCTAAAATCAATAAAGGGAAAAAAATGTTTAAATAAAACGTAAGTCATATCATGCCCCTCTTTTGCTTAAAACACTTCAACACTACATTTTCTTCCTACCTCAAAGAAATTTTCCTCTAATGTCTTTTTTTGTTTTTCTTTATTGATTTTAGAGAGAGAGGAAGGGAGAAAAAGAGATAGAAACATCGATGAGAGAGAACGTTGATTGGCTACCTCCTGCGCACCTTCCACTGGGTATCACAAGTTGCAAAAACCAAAACTTTGTCCATTTTACACTCTCTATTCCACTTACCCTGCTTTATTTTTCTCTACAGAATTTCCCACCACTTGGCACACTACATATTTACTTGCTTACTTTTTTTATGGTACCTCTCTCCATTAAAAATAAGCTCGATCAAAGCAAAGACTTTATTTTATTCACTGCTGTAGTCCCAGAGTCTAGAACAGTGCCTGGCACATAGAAAGTGTGTACAAAATGCCCTGGCCAGTATGGCTCAGCAGTAAGAGCATCACCCATGGACCAAAGAGTCCCAGGTTCGATTCTGGCCAAGGGCACATACCTCTGCTGCGGTTTGTCCCCCACCTTGGTTGGGGATGTACGGTTGGCAACCAATCGATGTGTCTCTCTCACATCAATGTTTCTTTCTCTCTCTCTCTTCTTCCCTCTCTCCCTCCCACTCTATCTGAAGATAAATGGAAAAAAAGAAAGAAAGATCTCTTATCCTTTGAGACCACATGGAGGGACCTAGAGAGTATTATGCTAAGCGAAATAAGCCAGTCAGAGAAAGACAAATACCACATGATCTCTTATTTGTGGAATATAATGAACAACAAAAAAAAACTGATGAACAAAATAGACCCAGAGACATAGAAAGGAGTATGGTTCAGACTAACAAACTTCAGAGGTGGGAGGCGGGGCAAGGGATAAGATAAACCAAAGAACTTATATACATGTATGCATAACCAATGGACATAGACAACAATGCTTGGCTGGGGGACTGGGGGGTTGGGGGGGATAGGGAGGAGGGTTTCTGGGGGGAGAAAGGAGAAACATCTGTAACAAAAATTAATTAATTAACTAAAAACAAAACAAAAAAATACAAGGATTGAACCCTGGGATGCTAAGGAAATGAGGCCGATTAGGCAAAAATGACTAATAGAAATGCTAAAGGGGTAAGACAAGGTAGGGAGCTGGAAACCAAAGGTGGGGGACGTTTTTTAAGGAAAAGGGAGTGATCAATTGTGTCAAATGTTGCTGAAAGGTCAATTTCAGTAGTCCCCCTTCCCCACAGCTTCATATTCTGCAGTTTCAACTGCCCACTGCAACCGAGGTCCAAAAAACATTAAATGGAAAATTCCAGAAATAATTCATAAATTTTAAATTGCATGCCATCCCCATCAGAATGTGAGTCATCCCTTTATTCAGTATTTCCATGCTGGATACACGACCCATCCTTTAGTCATTTGGTAGCAATCAGGGTTATCAGATTGTTGTGGTATCGCGGTGTGTTCAAGTAACCCTTATTTGACTTTTATAATAATACCCCCAAAGCATAAGGGTAGTGATGTTGGCAATTCAGTTAAGCCAAAGAGAAACCTAAAAGCACTTAAGTGAAAAGGTGAGTACAGAACAATGAGATATTGAGAGAAAGAAAAACCACATTCACGTAACTTTCATTGCAGTATATTGTTTTCATTGTTCTATTTTATTAGTAGTTATTATTGCTAATCTCGTATTGTGCCTATTTTATAAATTAAACTTTGTCATAGATACATATGTAAAGGAAAAACATACTATATATAAGGGTTTGGTACTACTCATGATTTCGGGCAGCCACTGGGGGTCTTGGAATGTATTCCCCTGCAGATAAGAGGGGAATAAATAAAACTGTACTAAAATTTAGAAAATGGGATTAAAAATTGATCAGTGGATTTGGCAATGGGGAACTCATGGAAAAGGTAGTTTGAGTGGAGTGGTGGATGGGCAGAAAACCCAATGATACTGATTCTGAATGAATCTGACACTTAGAATCCTGAGTAGTACTAATTACAGGTCTCGGGTAAATAATTTAACTTCTCTGCCTGTCAGTTTTCTCATCTGCCAAAAGGGAATCATAACTCCTTCCTCATAAAATGTGGTACAATTAAATTAGAATTCAAAAATTCTTAAACTACAGGGTGGGGCAAAAGTAGGTTTATGGAAAATAATACAATAATAAATAAATAATAATACAAGAATAAACCATTGCCCTGACCAGTTTGGCTCAGCGGTTAGAGCATCGGCCCACGGACCAGAGAGTCACAGGTTCAGTTGCCACTAAGGTCACGTGCCTCAGTTGTGGTTTGTCCCTGGCCCTGGTTGGGGTCGTGTGGGTGGCAACCAGTAGATGTGTCTCTCTCATATCGACGTTTCTCTCTCTCTTTCTCTCTCTCTCAATCTCTCTCTCTCTCTCTCCCTCTCTCAATCTCTCTCTCTCTCTCCTTCCCACTCTGTCTGAAGATAAATGTAAAAGTGTCCTCAGGTGAGGATTAAAAAAAAAGAATAAATTGTTTCCTGTACTCACAACTGTAAACCTACTTTTGCTCCACCCTGTATATGTGAAATCCATGTGAATGTCTTGCTATGTTATCATGTTTAATGATATATATTTTTTAAAGTGGAAAAGAAGCAAATATGTATTAAAGGGCTACTTACTATCAGACAAGCACTTTGCATGTTTCATCTGATTTAATTTTGACTAGTCTAAATATAAACACTTTAAAGGGTTGTCACCTTTTCTTCAAAAAGATAGAACCCAATTAAAAAAAGAGCTAACAAAAGAAATAGTTCATTTAATTTTCCATATGTGATTAGAACATTTCACTTTTATAATTATTGATATAATAGGTATTCAAAATCTTTCTAAAAGGATTTATGTCTGACTGGATTCTAGACTTTAAATATTCATTTTAGAGAAAGTCAACACTCACTTTGTAACATTTTCAGATAAGATGACCTTGTGGGGGGTTTTCCTCAAAAAAAAAGGAAGAGAAGGAAGAGGGGGAGGGGAAAGGAAGGGAAAAGGGAGGGGAGTGGAGGGGAGGGGAGGGGTGGGGGAGAAGAAGGAAGGTTTATTTCAAAGACATGTTAACCAGTCTAGCTACATATACACACTACCCAGGTAGCAATTTGTACAACTTGTATAGTTGTCTCTGTAGGTTTTACCCTGGCACTTTGTAATACAGTTTTCTAGTAAAAATCTTTGAACATGATCTCCTTCCTCTTCTGAGAGGAAGTGGCCCACCAGCCCAAAGCAGATTTCATCTTTGGAAACCACCTCAGGGCTCAGAATCTGTGCTATATTTTTAAGGAACAGCCTTCCTCACACAGATGAGGGAAGTGAGCTACCTCAAACTGGAGAGGGGATTTCCACCAAGAAGCAAGATCTAAACACCCCTGTTTTAGAACTGCATACTTTTGAGTACACATGGATACTTTTGTTCAAGAATGTGTACTTCTGAACACAAATGCTAAACCTTCTCCTCCTGCTGCCTCTGAACACCTCTCTTCCTTATCCAAACCCTCCCCCGGCTTGGTGTCACTTCCTCTTTAGAGCCACCCCCTCAGGTATGGTGGTTTCAGAGGTGGAAAATCAGACATGCCGAGGGTGGACTGTCTGAGGACAGCGTGGCACAGCTGCGGTGTGGTGAGAGTGCACTGGCCTGGAAACCAAGTGATGCAGTTTCTAATTCCAGCCCACAGCGCTGGACCTTCAGGGCTTCCGATCAGCACGGCATGTGTTCATCTAGGGCTCTAATGTCCCTGCATGAAAAACGTGGACTCAGAGTGCTGTCAAGTTCTTGCTGTTCCTGAGGACACTAAGGCATGTCAGAGGAGAAAAGAAGAGATACAGAAAATAGTTCATTGTTTGATTTCTCTTGGCAAAGAAAATTATGCATGATGATTAAACATCTACCTACTCGTTGTGGGGAAAAAAAAAAAACGGGCTATGTAATAAATTTGACAAGACCAGTGACCAAAAATAACCACACAAGGTGATCTAATCAGAAATCAATAACTGTGCAGGTCATGGTGGGTAGTCATGTTCTAGTGATACCTCTTTAAGTAATCCAATTATTAATTGACTGGAAAGGATCAAAGGGAAGGCCAGATAATATAGGCATGCCATTTGTACAGCTTTGCCATGAAATTACTTTAACACTCTTCCAGGTCTATTTCCCGAAGATTGATGGGGGAAGGAACTGGACAGAGACAGTTTAGATGCCAACCCACTGAGGTCTGGGTGAAATAGGGAAGGTATGTGCCTGTCAGTCACACGTGAGAACAGTCTTTGGCCAGAGCAGGTGTTGCCACTGCAATCACAGGAAAATTTGAAATACGTAAGTTCCTAAACAAAGGAGCTCCCTCACTCTCTCTTGCTCACAGGTCCTGTCTCTCTTGCTGCAGGGGGTCCACTTCCCTGCATTTGCCCTCATGGCTCATGGCCATGTGGACCCCACACAATGGACTAATGAAATGGAACTAGCCTGATGTTGTGCTGGACCCAGCTCCACCACAGAACATAAACTCTGGACACCAACTTTGCTTCTAGCTCGATGAATCCCCAGCTGCATGTCTTCCAGGACTGGTTTAGGGGAAATGGGGCTTTGCAAACCGAGGGATGTAAGTCCATACAAATAAAAGTTTTCTACCACATCTCATCCTCTTGTGGGGGCCTCCGGAAATGCTTATTCCAGTGGCATCCCAAGAACCCCCTTCCACTAGCAACCAAAAAATTCCATTCATGCATTTCTTCAATAACACCAGGTCTATAAAAGGGTTATCTTTGCCTTAAACAAGCCCTGTCCATTGTTCTTGTGTACCTAGGTTTACATACCTTTGAAATGCCAATAATAATCCTTTTTTCAGGTTCCTCAGAGGTTTAAACACTTTCAAGGGAACACTTGAGATTTTGCTTCCTGACATGGCACTGGCTTGGCTAAAATCAATCCATAAAAATTCTCTACAGGTTTGGACGTTTTTTGCATTGACATCATGTACAAATTCATACTAAGGCAGTCTAAGGAAGAGAAATAGCACCTTGATATACAAATGAGGTTTTTCTTCCCATAAAACTGTTTTCTTTTCATTCCCATCCCACCTCCCACCTCTCCTTTGGCACCCATGAGCTTGTTCTCTATATTTATGGGTCGGTTTCTATTTTGTTTTGTTTCTATTTCTCCATATAACTGAAATTATACTGAGGCAGGACAATAAGAAGCTAGGGAAATTCCTTGACAAGTGGAATAAGGGAAACTGAGACAAAATAATTAGACAAGGCCAAACAATTTGAGCAATTTACAGCCAGCTAAGAAATTACAAGGTTTTATCTTCCCTAACCAAGGACACTTAGGAGTAAATGGTTCACACATTCCAGACTGTCACTGGGCAGACCAGCCTCAGTCCCAGTCCCTCTTCAATAATGATCTCTAGAAAATAAAACTAACTAGAAAATAACCCTGGTGCCTTTACACACATTTCGATGAATCAACATATTGAAAGACTAATGAATATTCTGTTAAGACCCTCCTTTGAGACTTTCCCTAGGATTCCATCTGCCAAAGAAAGATTTAAAAAGCCTCAAGACAAAGGATCCATGATACACTCTCCCTGCTGGAAGCATGCCCCTCCCCACTTCTTCTCCCACAGACATGCATCTCCTAAACTCCAAGGGACCCCATGAGACTTGCAACCAGGAGAACAGTGGGCAGCAGCAGTTTGACTGAGGCTTACCCTCGAACCCTGTCTCCAAGGCCCCCTTCTCTCTGACTTCTTAGTGAGCAAAAGCTCATTTCCCCGCCTAGTTTCTCTCCTGTTGCTTCTTCTATGCTAAGCCCTTCCTGTGTTTCACTGTCCCCATCTTTAATAAACATACTCTCAAAATCACCTGGACTCATGTGAAATCTCTCCTACACGAAGTCAGGAACCCACACACTATTGGCGAGCCCTATGCAAACCTGTGCCATTAACAATATTGTATTTGTCTTTCTCTGTCTGGTTTATTTCACTTAGCATAATATTCCCTAGGTCCATTCATGTTGTTGCAAATGGCAAGATTTCATTCCTTTTAAAAAAAAATTTTTTTTTCTTTATTGATTTTAGAGAGACGTGAGAGGGAGACTTCCGGTCAAGATGGCGGCGTAGGTAAACACGGTATCGCGTCCTCCCACAACCACATCAAAGTTACAACTAAACTACAGAACAACCATCATTCAAAACCGCCTGACATCAAGCTGAATGGAAGTCCTACAACTACAAAATTAAGCAGCAGCCACATCGAGACAGGTAGGAGGGGCAAAGGCACCATGGGCTGGTCCCACACCCATGAGTGGCGGATAAAAATCAGGAGGCTACCTCGGCTGGGAAGGTCCTTCCTGAGGACTGAGGGGTCCCTGTCCCACACCAGGAGCCCTGCTCAGGGTTGCAGTGCCAGGAAGAAAAGTCCCCATAACTTCTGGCTGAAAAAACCAGTGGGAACTGAGGCTCAGGGAAGCTGAGGTGGCTGGAGCCCCAGGCAGCTCTTCTTAAAGGGCCCGCACACGTACTTAATCGGACTCGCTCCCTCTAAGCGTGGAGGGGAGGCAGCTTGAGGGGCACCAGAGACATAAAAGGAAGAGCTGAGCTGTTTGGCACTGGAGCAAGGGCTGGAGAGGGGGCTTTCTCTGGGACAAACGTGCTGTCAGAGGCCTTTGTTCCTTTGGTGAGCCCTTCCCTGGGGCAGCAGACAGTCGCCATATCTGGGACTCCAGCAACCTGGCTCACACTGGCTGCCCCGACCTGGTGATTCCCTGAGGCCCCGCCCCACCCAACTTTCAGGCCCACCCAAGCTGTTGCCAGTTGCTTAACCATAGGATTGGCCTAGCTTGGATCCTGCTTCAGGTGTTCCTAAATTCTTTCAAACAAGCAGCATCTGGTCTCAGATAGCCCCATACCTCTCATTAAGTAATACACAGAAACAAACACAGGGAAGCAGCCAAAATGAGGAGACAAAGAAACAGGTCCCAGATGAAAGAACAGAACAAAACCCCAAGAAAAGAATTAAGCGAAATGGAGATAAGCAACCTAACAGATGCTGAGTTCAAAATACTGCTTATAAAGATGCTCAATGAACTTAGTAAGAACCTCAGTGAACTTAGTGAAGGCCTCAAGAGCATAAAAAAGGACCAGTCAGAAATGAAGGAGGCATTAACTGAAATAAAGAATAATTTACACAGATTCAATAGTAGAGTACGTAAATCCAAGAAGCAAACCAATGCTTTGGAATATAAAGAAGCAAAAAATGCCCAATCAGAACAGCAAAAAGAAAAATGAATCCAAAAAAATGAGGATAGTGTAAGGAGCCTCTGGGACAACTTCAAGCGTGCCAACATTCGCATCTTAGGGGTGCCAGAAGGAGAAGAGAGAGAACAAGAGATTGGAAACCTGTTTGAGACAATAATGGCAGAAAACTTTCCTAACTTGGTGAAGGAAACAGACATACAAGTCCAGGAAGCACAGGGAGTCCCAAACAAGATGATCCTCAAGAGGCCCACACCAAGACACATCATCATCAAAATGCAAAAGGTTCAAGACAAAGAGAGAATCTTAAAAGCAGCAAGAGAAAGCAGTTAGTTACCTACAAGGGAGTTCCCATAAGACTGTCAGCTGATTTCTCAAAAGAAACTTTGCAGGCCAGAAGGGAGTGGCAAGAAATATTCAGAGTGATGAAAAACAAGAACCTACAACCCAAATTACTCTATCCTGCAAAGCTGTCATTTAGGCCCTGGCCAGTTTGGCTCAGAGGTTAGAGCGTTGGCTTGCGGTCCGGAGAGACCCAGGTTCGGTTCCCGCTAAGGGCACGTACTTCGGTTGCAGTTTGTCCCCGACCTTGGTTGGTCGAGCGAGTGTCAGCCACTCGATGTGTCCCTTTCACGTCGATGTTTCTCTCTCTCTCTCTCCCTCTCTCTCCCTCCCACTCTATCTGTACAAAAAATGGAAAAATGTCCTCAGGTGAGGATAAAAAAAAAAAAAAAAAGCTGTCATTTAGAATCGATGGCCATATAAAGATTTTCCCAGACAAGAAAAAGTTAAAGGAGTTCATCACCACCAAACCGTTATTATATGAAATGATGAAGGGTCTTTTTGAAGAAAGAGATAAAATATATGAACAAACAAAATGGCAATGAATACATATCTATCAACAATGGAATCTACAAACAAAATGAACAGGTAGAACAGAAACATTCTCATAGATACAGAGAACATTTTGTTGGTTGCCAGTTGGGAGGGGGGTTGGGGGAATGGGTGAAAAAGATGAAGAGATTAAGAAGTACAAATTCATTGCTAGACTGACAAACCTCAAAGGGAAAGGGGTTAGGGGGGTGGGAAGAGATAAACCAAAGAACTTATATGCATAACCAATGGACACAGACAATAGTGTGGGAAAAGGCGGGAGGGGGGAGGAAGGGGTCAATGGGGGAAAAATGTGGAACATCTGTAATATATTTTACATTCAACAATAAAGATTTAAAAACAAAAAAAGAAGTGAGAGGGAGAGAGAGATTGAAACATTGATTAGAGAGGACATCAATTGGCCGCCTCCTGAATGCTCCTTACCGGAGTACAGGCCCACAACCTGGGCATGTGCCCTGACCAGGAATCGAACTGGCGACCTCATGGTACATGGGTCAACGCTCAACCACTGAGCCACACTGGCAGGGCTCTTTGAGTTTTCTTTAGATAAATATCCAGAAGTGGAATTCCTGAATCTTTTGGCAGCTCTATTTTAAATTTTTTGTGTTTTTAATTTTTCTATACTGTTTTCCACAGTGACTGTACTAATTTACAATCCCACCAGTGTACAACAGTCCACATCCTCACCAGCATTTGTTATTTGTTGATTTATTGATGATAGCCATTCTGGCAGGTGTGAGGTGGTATCTCATTATGGTTTTAATTTTTTTTTTTAATATATTGATTTTTTTAGAGAGAGAGGAAGTGGGAGAGAGAAACACCGATGAGAGAAAGAAACAGTCTTGTTTCCCTTACCCCCAGGTCCTTGCAGAGCAGCCCACAGAAGCTCAGGTGCTGTCTTCAGCAACTACCAGCTTGGAGGTGATGGTTGAAGCAATGGATCTTGGTATAGTATTTTGGGGAGAGCAAGAAAGAACAAATGGGACACAGAGCAGACCTAGAGCAGCAGTTCTCAATCTTTTAAATATCAGAACTCTTTTATACTTTAAAAATCGTTGAGAACTCCATGGAGCTCTCTTTATGTGGATATGTCAATATTTACTGCATTAAAATTAAAACAAAATAGTGATTTACTGAAAATTAACAACAAAAATATATTACATGTTGGCATAAATACCATTTTTATGTAAAACATAGCCATGTTTTCCAAAACAAAAGTTAATGAGAGGAGTGACATTTACTTTTTGCAAATCTCTTGTGTCTGGCTTAATAAAAGGCAGCTGGATTCTCATACCTGCTTCTGCACTCAATCTGTTGTGATATGTTTTGGTTGAGATCCAGTCTCACACAGACATACATTTGAAAAGATGGAGGATCTTGGCGACTCAAAATGTTCTCTGATCAATGAGGGGAGGGGGTAAATGTTCTCTGAGCACATTCTGAAAATTGCTGTCCTATAGTAACAGTTGTTACAGAGCCCCTAGCCCTCCAGAGACAACAGATCCCGATTTTAGAACAAAATCTCTGTTTCTCACCCTTTCTACCTCCAGCCTCTTTGTTTAAGATTGCACAACTCTTCAACAGTGTATAAAACAGCTGGTAGCCCTGAGCAGGAAAATTTGGTAAGATGTAAGTTCCTGAGGGAGTGTACTGATCTTGTGTAAAGGGGAGTGGACTAGACATCCTAGAAAGGGGATGAGAGAAAGAAAACACATCATGCATTTTTAGTAAGGAGCAGAAGTTATGAAGTTCAGGCACATTTATGAACAAATATGTCTCAGTGCCTGGGCTGCAAAAAGGAAACAAGGAAACTCAGCCTGCTGGGTGTGTGTCAAAGGAGCTGGTTCTCAGAGGGGGAGGAGCTGGTGCACATAATTATACTTCTACCTCTATATTTCCTGGGGCCTAACTGGCAGGGTCACAGCTTTGTCAACATTGAGAAACTGATGGAAAGAGCAGAATCTACCAGGTGCAGCTCTAAGACTCATAAATTCTCTGCATGTTGGAGTGGCCTTGCTACCATGGTAGGAAGGCTTCAGGTAAAACCTGTTTATAAACCCTTCACCATGGGCCAGCACCACTACTAACACCACCTTCACTATGTACCTTGCTTACCTGCTTTATAGAGGGAAGGCACAGGCAGCCAGCTCTCAGTAGCCCTGGCCTGGCCTCAGATACCACACCCATCTTCCATCACAAGTGGCCCAGCTCTACCTAAAAAGGTTGTGTATATATAGACATGAGTAATTGTATTGCCATCAGTGACTATGCAGTCTTGTGTGGACTGTGAGCTGCTGTAACTAAAGGCAAGAGCCACACCCTGGTGTCTTTTAATAAACAAATAACAAGTCTAAACTTTGTACCTGGAACTTTCCAAGACTGTTCTTTTTTTTCCTCCCCATCTTCCTCCCCTCCCCATCTTCCTCCCCTCCCCCTCCTCCTCCTTCATTGATTTTAGTGACAGGGAAAGGGGGAGAGAGAGAGATAGAAACATCGATGAGAGAGAACATCGATTGGCTGCCTCCTGCATGCCCCCCACTGAGGATTTGGCCCACAACCCGGGCATGTGCCCTGACCAGGAATGGAACGGTCGACCTCTTGGTGCATGAGTTGATGCTCAACCACTGAGCCACACTGGCTGGGCACAAAGGCTGTTTCTTAAATACTAAGAATAACTTTACCATTTCTACTGCACTAAGTGACTTGTGACATCTTTTGCATTATTGCTCTACATTGCTATTTAGGTGGCCTGGGACCACTACCTTGTTCAGCACAGTAATTTCCAAGTTTCAAATAGCATTTGGTACCTAGAAAGCACTTTGAAAGTTTTTAGTGAATGAAAGTTAAGTGAATGAATTCTGGTAGTCTTATTTAATGTGTACCAAAAGCATGTGTCTTTCATACATTGTACCATTTAATTAAGCTGTTCACATAATGCTTATTTTCCCAAAAAGGAATATAAGCTTTTTGAAAGCAGGAAATGTGTGCTTGTTGTTGTTTTAGTCATTCTACATAGCAACCTATGTCTACCTATCTTATGGAAATGTTCCTCAAATCCTTCTAAAAAACATATTTTATAGTTTTTAAAGATATTTACTTATCATATTACAAGTTGGGACCTGCTTTTTTTCCTTTTTAGTCCCACTAATGGTTTTAGGGTAGAGAAAGTTATTAGTTTATGGTCTAATAATGGTCCCTATTATCTAGAAAAGGTCCCAGCTAAAAGGTGTGTTTCACGATCTATTATGTAACAAAATTTGGCTATATATAAAAGTATGTGTTTAACATAGTAGGTCCCCCACATCGTTTCCAACCAGAGAAGCTCTGCTTTTATCTGTTTAACTTTCAAAGGATTTCATAGATTTTTACTTAAATCAGGGCATCAGTGCCCAAGAAGGAAGGTGTGGTATTCCAATGAAAACCTCCAAAGACATTAAAATAGCAGGTGAATTAATTAATGGACAGCCAGACAGAGATATTTTCCCACTTGGAAACTGCAGATTTCTATGTCTCTCCAAGAACTCATTTTACTTATTTGCTCAAAGGAAAAGTATAATAAGTGTTTATTTATTTATTTATTATTATTTTTTATCCTCACCCGAGGACATTTTTCCACTTTTTGTTCCAATAGTGTGGGAGGGAGAGAGAGGAAGAGACAGAGAGAGAGAAACATTGACGTGAAAGGGACACATCGAGTGGCTGCCTCCCGCACAACCCAACCAGGGCCAGAGACAAACTGCAACTAAGGTATGTGCCCTTAGCGGGAACCGAACCAGGTCTCTCTGGACCGCAGGCTGACGCTCTAACTGCTGAGCCAAACTGGCCAGGGCTAATAAGTGTTTTGTTTTTTTTTAAATATAACAGCTTTATTGAGATGAATTCACACACCATAAAATTTACACTTTTAAAGTTTAGAATTCAGTGGATTTTAGTATATTTATAGAATTATGTAACCATCACCACTATCTAATTTTAAAACATTTCAATCAAAACAAAAAGTTAGTTTTTATCCCCAAAAGAAACCCCATGCTTATCAGTAATCACTCTCTAGTCCCTCTTTCTCCCCAGCCCTTGGCAACTACTAATATACATTCTGTCTCTATGAATTTGCCTTTTCTGGACATTTAATATAAATGGAATTGCACAATATGTGAACTTTTATGTCTAGCTTCTTTCACTGAGCATAATGTTTTCAAGGTTCATCCATGTATAGCATGTATCAGTATTTTATTCCCTTTTATGGTCAAACACTATTTCATTGTTTGGATATACTAAATCTTATTTATCCATCCATTAATTGATGGACATTTGAGTTGTTTCCTTTTTTTTTTAGTACGTGCCCCTAGCGGGAACCAAACCTGAGACTCTCTGGTCCACAGGCCAACGCTCCAACCTCTAAGCCAAACCGGCCAGGGCCTGTTTTTACATTTTGGCTATTATAAATAATGCTGTTATGAACATTTATGTTTAAGTTTGTGTGTATACATATGGTTTCAATTCTCTTGGCTATATACTTAGGAGTGGTATTGTTGGGTCATAAATAACTCTATGTTTAACATTTTGAGGAATTGATAAACTGTTTTCCAAAGTAGCTGCACCATTTTATAATCCCACTAGCAGTGTATGAGAGTTCTAATTTCTCCACATTCTCGTCAAATCTGTCATTCTCTTCTTTATTCTAGCAAGCCTAGTGAATGTGAAATGGTATCTTGTGGTGGTGTTTTACTTGCATTTTACTAATAACAAATAATGTTAAACATCTTTTCATGTACTAATTGGCCATTTGTATATCTTCTTTGAAGAAATGTCTATTAAAATCCTTTGCCCATTTTTAAATTGGGTTGTCTTTTTTTTTTTTTTTTTTACTTTATTGTTGACAATATTACAGATGTCTCCCATTTTCTCCCTTTATGCCTCCCTCCAAACAACCCCTGCCTCATCCCAGGCTTTCCCCATGTTATTGTCTATGTCCATGGGCTATGCATGTATATTCTTTGGTTAATCTCTTCCTGTCCCCTCCCCTAAGATCTGTTACCCCGTTCCATGCATCCATGCCTCTGGACCTATTTGGTTTGTCAGTTTGTTCTTTAGACTCCACTTATAATTGAGATCATGTGATATTTGTCTTTCTTTAACTGACTTATTTCGCTTAGCATAAGTCTCCAGGTCCATCCATGCTGTCTCAAAGGTAAGAGATCCTTTTTTTTTTTTTTTTACAGTTGCTTAGTATTCCATCGTATAAATGATAAATGTACCACAGCTTTTTTATCCAGTCATCTACTGGTGGGCACTTAGGCTGTTTTTAGATCTTAGCTATTGCAAATAGTGCTGTTATGAACATAGGGGTGCATATATCATTTGATTGGTGTTTTGGGATTCTTAGGATATAGTACCAGAAGTGGGATCATTGGGTCAAACGACAGATCCATTTTTAATTTTTTGAGGAACCTCCATACTGTTTTTCACAGTGGCTGTACCAGTCTGCATTCCTACCAGCAGTGTTATCAGGGTTCCCTTTTCCCCACATGACCACTAACACTTGTTTTTTTGTTGACTTATTGATGGTATCCATTCATTGTAGTTTTAATTTGTATCTCTCTGATGATTAGTGACATTGAACATGTTTTCATGTGTATATTGACCATCTATCTATATGTCCTTTTTGGAGAAGTACCTACTCAGACTTTTGCCCCCCCCCCCTTTTTAAATATTTTTTCTTTTTATTGATTTTAGAAAGAGAGAAAAAGGGAGGAGAGATACAGACATTGATGAGAGAGAACATCAACTGGCTGCCTCCCTCATGCCCCCCACCGGGGATCGGGCCCACAACCTGGGCATGTATCCTGACACCTCTTGGTGCATGGATTGACATTCAACCACTGAGCCCCACTGGCCGGGTGCCCCATTTTTATTTTTAGAGAGAGAGGAAGGGAGAGAGAGAGAGAGAGAGAAACATCGATGTGAGAAACATCGAATGGCTGCCTCATGCATGCCCCCTACTGGGCATCAAGCCAGCAACCTGGAATGTGCCCTGACTGGGAATCAAACCAGGACCTCTCAGTCCATGGGACGACACTCAATCCACTGAGCCATCCTTTTGCCTATTTTTAAATTGGTTTGTCTTCCTTTTGTTGTATGAGTACTTCATATATTTTGGAAATTAACCCCTTATCCAATGTATCATTGTCAAATATATTCTTCCATATAGTGGGTTCCCTTTTCATTTTGATGCTGGTTTCTTTTGCTGCACAGAAGCTTTTTGTTAATCCTCACCCGAGGACTTTTTTTTTTTTTTTTTTTTTTTTTAACATTTATCTTCAGACAGAGTGGGAGGGAGAGAGAAACATCGATGTCTGAGAGACACATTAATTGGTGCTACCACATGACTTGGGGGCGGGGGACGAACCACAACCGAGGTACGTGCCCTTGGCCTGAATCAAACCTGCGACTCTGGTCTGCAGGCCGACTCTTTAACAGCTGAGCCAAACCGGCCAGGGCTGTGCAGAAGCTTTTTAGTTTGATGTAGTCCTATCTGTTCATTTTTTCCTTTGTTTCCCTTGCCCTAGGTGATGTATCACTGAAAATATGTTGTGTGAGATGTCTGAGATTTTACTGCCTATATTTTCTTCTAGGGTTTTTATGGATCTGAGAGTTACATTTAAGTCTTTTATCCATTTTGAGTTTATTCTTGTGTATTGTGTAAGTTGGTGGTCTAGTTTCACTTTTTTTGCATGTACCAGTTATTTATCTTTTTATTGTTGAGTTGTAAGAGTTCTTCATATATTCTGGATATACATCCCTTTTCAGATATATAATTCACAAATAATTTCCCCAGTCAGTGCGTTGGATTCTATCCTTAACTCCAAACCTTGGCAACTAATTTCATGTTCATCATCTGGGAAATGAGTGAGCTCAAAAGATTCCAGGATTTACACATTAGGATGCATATACACTGAGAGCAGACATCACTAACCCAGGAGTAGAAAACAACAAGGATTCATGTAGTTCATCATCTAAAATGCCAGTATTATTTAAATATTTTAGGGTAAGCAGAATCTTGCTTTTCTATGTGTGAAAGTATATAGAGAAGAAAAACTGTGCCAAGCAAACAGAAACTTGGACACTTTTGAGAACCAGGTGGCAGTGGCATTGCAGTGTGTCAAAGTAATCTGGGAGAGTGGCCTTTAGATAGATAAATTGTGCCTGATCATTGGAACTTGTGAGCTGAGTCTTCAAAAGCTTTTTTATTTTTTTAAGTTACTTTACAGCTTTTAACTTTTGATCTCTTAAAAATCATTAACTCACACAAATGAGCTTAACTTTCTGCTGCCATTATTTTTAAATTTTATATTTATTTCATTTACTAAACTGTGTTTAGTTCCACTTCCTACCATGGTCAGTTCCCTGAAAATACAAATATGTGAAAGATCATGATTTTCTTTAATGCTAGTGTCATTTTTAAAATTTACCTCTTAGAGTATAATAATTTTGAAAAACCAAATTTTCTACACCAAACATTGATTGGTAGTTAAAAACAGGAAGTTGAAGTATAACCATAAAACAGTTAAAAGGAAAAAGCAGGCAATAGGGAAATTTTAGAATGACCTGAAATAACAGAAATTTGACATAGGCATGGTATTTATTGTCTGGGGCAACACAAGGTGAGTTTGAGGACAGAAAATGATAATAAGTACCACCTATACAGCCACAAGTACTGAATCATTAGAAGGAATATAGGACATTCTTAGATGTTTATTTAAAATATAAGTTTTAACCTGTGGTTAATGTGCACAGAACAAAATACTGGTTTTTTTCTGCCATATTTTAAATTGTTAATAGCCTTTTTTATATTCTCTCTCTTTCTTTTTCCTTTATTGATTTTTTAGAGAGGAAGGGAGGGGTAGAGAGAGACAGAAACATCGGAGAGAGAGAACATCGATTGGCCACCTCCTGCAGGCCCCTACTGGGGATTTGGCCCACAACCTGGGCATGTGCTCTGACTGGGAATCAAACCAGTAATCTCTTGGTACATGGGTCAACGCTCCACCACGGAGCCACACTGGCTGGGCCTCTTCCTTTTTTCATAGCATCTTGATTTATTTCATGAATGTACTATACTCCTAATACCCTGAAGCTATTAATTAGAAGGGCTTTTTAAAACCTTCTTTCATTCTCTGTCACTGTATCCTGCAAATTCTTTTTATTCCTATTTGTTTTGATCCTTAAAAATCTGATGATCCTGGCTGACTGCGTGCACTTAGAGTACAGCAATAAGAAGCTGATTTGATTGTAAGCTCTGTGGGTATGGCATGTGTTATTATTGGCTAGTGGGCATCAATACTGGATGATCTGACTGGGCTATATCTTAAAGAACTCTTGATGTTAGTATTTAACCTAATCACATTATATGCACTTGCACATGTGAAGAATAATTGTAATATGTTAACTTACTAGTTAGGCCAAAATATCACCCTCTTTTCTCCCCTGAGACTCAAAAAGCTAATGACATTTTACACGCAGTATTTATAGCAATGAGTCATATTTGGCTGAAAGTCATAATCAATATCTCAGAGAAAATTTAGCAAAGTATCAACATCACAACTTCATTTTGAGCTTCTCTGCAACAGTGGTTGTGGTTGTTCTTCAGTTGTGTATTCTAAACATTCTTTTGCTCTTTCTGTGTGTTCATGAATATTTAAAAATGACATAATTCAGGGAATGTCAGTTTCATCTTCTTGTACATATCTTAATTTTTTTAAGGATAAAATAAGGGCACAGTAAAGATAACTCAGGCAATGTTGATTTGTTTTATACAAATCCTAAATCTTTCTATATGTTGTAAGGACATGGAAATATTCTTTTTAGGGAAGAATTGACAGAAAATCTTTGGCCAAATCTCATTTTTCTTTTTATGTTCTGAGGTTTCAAACTCAAAAAAAAACAAAAACAAAACAAAAAAAACTCTACACAATTTTACTTCGCCTTGAAAATAATAATCATTTCTCTAAAACAAGTATTCGTTTTTTACCTTTTACCATCACACAGTAGAAAGAGAGCCCTAGTGTCTGAAATTCTACTTTATCGTATCATCCTAAGTCCAAATACTGTAAAAATTGGGACACTGCTTTGCCTCAACTGGTATGGTTCAGTTGGTTGAGCGTCATCATGTGCACCAAAAGGTCACCAGTTTGATTCCTGGTCAGTGGACATACCCAGGCTGTGGGTTCATCCCCAGTATGAAAAGGGAGGGATCCCCAGAGATTTCATAGGTTATCTCACTTCCCTTGGATTCCTGGAACTGCAGATACAAAAAGAATGCTCTGTGCCCATAAGATAGGTTATGCAATGTACTGGGTTGGCTAAACTTCTCAAAGTGGTCCTTGAAGTGGTCCTCAATGACTCCTTATAGATAGGTATCTCATGACCCTTGCTCACCATCCTAGTCTGGTGCCACCCAGAGGAGTGTTAGTAAGAGTTTTATTGAACCAGGATGATGGTGACAAATCATCTGATCTAGACCAATCAAAACTGCAGTCAGTTGCTCTCTCTCTGGACTTTGAACTGTGCATAAACAGTGAGTTAATAGGTAGTGACAGTGGACATGAAAATACACAGAAAGCACAACCAATAAAGAGTGGTTGAGTCACAGCAATGACAGAGCATTAGAGTAAGGATCAACAAACATTTGCTAAACAGTGACAAAACAGAACCAACGCCTGGCTCAGAGCAGCAGGAGCACCACAGCTGCCAAGGGTTTCTCTGGCCTGTATCTCTCCCTCCAGTCTATAGCATGGGGAATATCTTTGCGAACCTCTTCAAGGGTCTTTTTGGCAAAAAAGAAACGAACATTCTCATGGTGGGACTGGACCATGCTGGGAAAACCACCATCCTGTACCAACTGAAGCTGGGTGAGACGGTGAGCACAATCCCCACCATAGGTTTCAACGTGGAGACCTTGCAGTATAAGAACATAAGCTTCACTGTGTGGGACGTGAATGGCCAGGACAAAATCCGGCCTCTGTGGAGGAACCACTGCCCTAATGGAAAAGCTCTCATCTTTGTGGTTGACAGCAGTGACCAAGAGCGAGTGCCAGAGGCCGGAGAGGAGATCATGCGGATGATGACGGAGTTCAGCGAAGCTTTCCTGCTAGTGTTTGCAAACAAGCAGGACCTCCCCAATGCCATGAACACAGATGAGATCACGGACAAGCTGGGCCTGCACTCTCTGCAGCACAGGAATTGGTACCTTCAGGCCTCCTGTGCCACCACTGGGGCCGGACTCTACGAGGGACTGGAGTGGCTGGCCAATCAGCTCCAGAACCAGAACTGAGCCACACTCCTCTCCCCCCTCACTCCCTCCTTTACCTTTGCTTTCCTATCATGTGGCAGAGGTGCCTCTGTGGTGTGAGCACCAGACGCTGCCTCCGTGGTCAGTCTCAATGTGCTTCATCATGTTGTACTTGTGCAGATGGAGCCTGCAACAGGGTTTTGATTTCATGTAAATAGTTCTTGTTTCCAGTGAGGCGGCTTCTACTCCTGTGCAATATTAGGTAACAGGAGGTAGCCGATAAGCAGATCAATAAGTTTCTCTCACATTGATGTTTCTCTTCCTCTCTCCCTCTCCCTTCCTTGCTCTCTGAAAATAATCAATGTAAAACTTCTTTTTTAAAATGGGGCACGGCAATATTTTCTAAAAATGAAATATGCTGTTTTTCTCACGGAATTTTAGCTGACTAGAAGGACAGGATTAAATTGACTGTTCTGGGACCTGGAAAATAAAGGAAATTTGACATACTATGTTTGAATCCATTTTCCTTAATTTATTTTAAATTTCTTGGAAGAAGTTTAAGTCTTATTTTCTGAAAAATGTCAAATAAAATAGCCAAAGGTAAACAGATTGATTGGAGGCAATGATTTCCATTGAGGCAAACAGATTTCCATGTTTTCATACTGAACAAGAGTAAGAACACTTTTTCTATCAGGGGTTCATAGGTAAGTAAAAAACAACTTAATTATTTTGGGATTCTTTTGTTTTTGAGAGACAAAACCTTTCACTAATTTTACTTTAAAATTAAGAACATCAAAAATAAAACTTTACTGGTCAGTAGCAAGCTAGCATGTCAGCACAGGGCTGTTAGAGAGCAGGATTGGAGCAATGCCTAAGTCAAAGGAACTTGTTTCTTCAAGCTCTGCTGGCAGCAATTCTAACAGTGAACTTGACAAAAAGTTCAAGAGAAAAAAGAAAGTTACTTCTAAAAAACCTGTAAAAAACAAAAGACTGGCGAAACGTCCAAGAGCCCTGTCATCTTCCAAGCAGAGCAGCAGCAGCAGAGATAATGCCATGTTTCAGAGTGGGAAAATGAGGTGTGTAGCATTTGGACTTTAAAAGAAAAGTCCTAATTGATATTAGAGAATACTGGATGGGTCCAGAAGGTGCCCTTGGCTGAAATCGAACCCAGGACTCCCTGGTCCGCAGGCTGACGCTCTACCACTGAGCCAAACTGGCCAGGGCAAGGTTACCTTTCTTAAAGTACAGAATCCAGGGTCTAACAGGAGACCTACCATAAGGTCTCAAAATAAAAAAACTAAATACCACATACAATAACTCACAGACAACAGACGCCCTAGATCAAGGGCCTCACTAAATTGCCAATTAGCAACCCCCTGGAAGATAAAATACTTTCCAGGACAGTGTGATATTACCCCTAAAGTCAAACCTTAGGCCTTGGGATACAGTAAAAAGAGCACTGTACTAGGCATTATGAATTCAAGTGATTTAGGCCCTGACTCACTGTGTAACTCATAGGCAAGTTACTTATCTTTAGAAACTTTTTTTTTTTAATCCTCATTCGAGGACATTTTTCCATTTTTTGCTCAGATAGTGGGAGGGGGAGAGAGGAAGAGAGAGAGAGAGAAATATCGACATGAAAGGGACACATTAAGTGGCCGCCTCCTGCACGACCCAACTAGGGCTGGGGGACAAACTGCAACGGAGGCATGTGCCCTTAGCGGGAACCAAACCCATGTCTCTCTGGACCGAAGGCTGATGCTCTATCTGCTGAGCCAAACCAGCCAGGGCTATCTTTAGAAACTTTTTAAACATCACATGTATTTTACATAGAAACTATCTCAATCTATTTTATACAATGAGTAATCCTTTAATGGATTAGAATAAAATGAGAGAACAGATGAAAAGTACCTTGAAAAAGTAGAAATTCTTTAAAACAAAGGACAAAATTAACTCATTCCAAAGATTTCTAATCTTTGTTCTTCACCAACTCTTTTTCATTTTTAAATCCTCACTGGAGAATATTTTTCCATTGATTTTTTTCAGATAGAGTGTGAGGGAGGGAGAAAGACACATCCATTGGTTGTCTCCCCCATCAACCCCAGGGATGGAACCCAAAATGGAGGTACCTGCCCTTGGCATGTTCTAACCACTGAACTAAACCGGCCAGGGCTGCTCTTCACCAACTCTCACCAGGCCACTTTCCTCACTGGATCCTACACCCAACTTCAATTTGTAGACCAGAAAATTCGAATCAAACATTCTCTAAGAGCTTTTACAGCTCTGGAAGTATATGATTGCCATTCATCCAGTGAACAGGGGCACTTACTGCCTATTAGGTGTTGGAAACACAAAAAGTGAGTAAAATCCAGCAAATACGGTAAATCCAACAATCATTAATGATGGAATATAGTATTAAAAGTTTATATAAAGTTATTGAGAAGCATTATTCTGCATATTACCTCTGTCAAACCTTGTCATTAATGATAAAACACTTATCAAGCACTACAAAGCTGAAAAATACTGGTTAGAGACGGAGGATACAGAGAAGTTAAGATTATTGTGTTCTAAAAACCTACAATTAAGTGTGGCAGGCAGTATGGGTGTTAAAACTTTGTTCTTGCCAAACCTGGGAGTTCAGATTCCAACATTAATTTACTGTATGATGTTTGACAAGTACTTTTTGCCTCTCCAAGCCTGTTTCCTGTCCTATAAAAAAAGGATCTATTTCTTAGAGTTGTTGTGATGTTCGAATAAGATAATTTATGTAGAGAACAGATCCTGGCACATAAGTTCTTGTTAAATAGCCACAGTTCTTTTTTATACGTGTGAGTGCAGTGTGGGGGACATAAATTGAGACTGAGATTTCTATCAACATAGCTAGCAAAATACACTACGTGGCGGAGCTGTTTCACTTTCTTAGAGGCGCATGCCTCCTCCATTGCTTCCTATTCAGTATCAGGATCCGTTTTGCGATCCCAGTCTCACAGTCCTTCAAGTATGAAGGCAGTAACATTTCCAATGCCCAATTACGGATTTATGGAGAACTTTTTTACATATTAAGGGGCAAATTTCAATCACTTAATTTCACCCCCTTAATTCTTACAGTGATTACCACGGCTAATGAGCACAATTGATCAGTCGAGTAAATGAAAAAAACGTAAGCCATACTTCAACAAATACAAATGTGGACTGATTTCCTTCCTTCACGATTGCTAGTAAAGAAATCCCCATAATGTTCTTTGAAATCTTAAAAACAAACCGATACTACTATTTTGCTGGGTTTGAAATAAAACAGATCCCTTCCCAAGGTCAGTGGCCTTGATGCTTCCGGATTCTTTCTCCCTTCCTCCAGCCCTCAACCCCGCAATCCCACTCCCAAATTCAGTCTGACCTCTGCCTGGAGGGCGAGGTGCAGGGGCGAGGAAGGAGAAGGGGGGGAGGTGGGGCTGAAACAGAATTTCATTGTTCGCGGGGCCTCTTTCCGAAAGCGCCGGTAGGCAGCGCCGGTAGGCAGCGCCGGTAGGCAGCGCCGGTAGGCAGCGCCGGTAGGCAGCGCCGGTAGGCAGCGCCGGTAGGCAGCGCCGGTAGGCAGCGCCGGTAGGCAGCGCCGGTAGGCAGCGCCGGTAGGCAGCGCCGGTAGGCAGCGCCGGTAGGCAGCGCCGGTAGGCAGCGCCGGTAGGCAGCGCCGGTAGGCAGCGCCGGTAGGCAGCGCCGGTAGGCAGCGCCGGTAGCACCTGCGCAGTGCGACTTCTTTGTGCCCCGCTGCAGCAAGCTAGTTGTTTGTGTCTTTCAGAGGCGGCGGAGGCGGAGCCGGGGGCGTGGCATGCCCTGTCGAAGTCTGATTGGGCTTTCGCAAGGAGGTGGGTGGTCATGGGGCGGAGCCTCTGATAACAACACTCGGAGCTGGAGCTGAGGCTATTTGTTGCTGCGCCGCCACCGCCCGAGTCTTCGTCCGCGCTCTTCTCGGGCTCTCTTAGCAGCAGCCGTCGCCGCCTTTCATCTCTGGCTTCGATTGCTTCTTCCCTTCCTGCTGAACCACTTCCCCCCTAGCGCTATGACCGTCGTCTCCGTCCCGCAGCGGGAGCCGCTTGTCCTGGGCGGCCGCCTTGCGCCTCTAGGCTTTTCCGCCCGCAGTTACTTCGGGGCCCTCCCGATGCTGACCTCCGCTCCGCCGCCTTTACCCAGGATTCCGGATCCCCGGGCACTGCCCCCCACCCTCTTCCTCCCTCACTTCCTAGGAGGGGACGGTCCGTGTCTGAACCCTCAGCCTCGCACCCCAGCACCTCTGCCCAACAACAGTCTTGCCCAGGCTGGGGGTACTTTTCGGGCCGCTCCAAAGAAGCGGCGAAAGAAGAAGGTGCGGGCCAGCCCGGCAGGGCAGCTGCCCAGCCGCTTCCACCAGTACCAGCAGCACCGGCCGAGCCTGGAGAGCGGGCGGAGCCCCTCAGCTGGCCGGAGCGGAGCGCAGGAAGTCCCGAGCCAGGCCGCTGCCTCGGCCCCCTGTTCTGTGACTGTAACCCGAACTGAGGAAGCGACCCTTTTCCCTGGTCCGCTGCCTCCCGCGACGCCCGGCCAACCGTTTAGAAAAGAGGTGAGTGTCGCGAGGGGGCATGGGGACCGTTGGGGAGTTCTGGTCCTTAGACGGCCACAGCCGGGCTCTAGGGTTTGGGCCCCGCACCAAGGGGGGCCGGGATGAGGGGTGGCTGTTTACTCGGGAGGTAAGTTTCCGTGACGCCTGCTCTGTTCTTGCAGAGGGGAAGGGGGGGAAGGGGAGGCATGCGGTGGTGTTGCTGATTGGCTCCCGAGAACCGTCCAATGAGAGGAGCGGCTGCGCCCCAGCAACAGCCCCGATTTAGAAGGCTGGCGGTGTTCCAGGGGGTTTCAGTGTTCTAGGCGCGCGCAGGGTGGGGAGGAAAGGGGCCCGCGGTGGGAGGGGTGACGTCAGCGCGCTACGTGCTGAGCTCTCGGGTGCTGGAGTGAGCCACGTTGGCTTAGTTCCTCTTGGCTTGCCTTTTGCTGAGCTGTGAGGGCATCTATCCAACTGGGGCTCTGCCCCTCGCGGGACCGACCTACTTAACTGTGCTTTTTAACTTTTTAAAGTGGGCAGGAGCGGCGGCAAAGTTTTTCTTGCCTCATTGAAGCGCGATATATTTTGTGTGCGAGTATCAGACATACAAAATTTAACAATTTCCACTGTATACTGTACCGGATTTAGTGGAAGGTAGTTTTATTATTTGTGTCCAGACTGAAATTTTTGAAAGAAGAGTTATCAATTGGAATTGACGTTAAGCTGCCCAATTGCCATGCTACTGGACTCGGATAAAATGGATAAAAGCTTAGATGAGGTTACATCGATAAAATGATTTGAAATTAACCTTCATATCAAAATAACACTTTTTATTGACTTAACTTCAGACTTACTCTTTCATAATAATGAAATGAAAATAAGTTACTGCCATTTATTGAAAGGCTATTGCCTGAGATTTGCAGCTTGGAACAATTAAATGTGTACACCTGTCATACCTTAAATTATCTTCTTAGTGTCCATTCAAGGTCCACAGTTCCATGGCTTTTCTGAAATATTAGTGATATTCTATCAAAAAGAGAGTTTTTGTACTTCTTGATTCCTGGTAAGAGAATGGTTTTAAAACTAGGGAGCTCTGTTGCACTTTCCCCTTATGACATAAATATGTTAACTGTGTACTTTCTATGGTTTTGTCCTGTTTCCCTGCCATATTTGAAGTGTTGGAAAGGCGGTGTGATCTAATGGATTACTTTATACTTTCCATTTGGCCGTGCCTTCCTATGAGGATCACTTGAGTTAAGAAAGTGATTAGAATTAGTGTGGCAGCATTTTTGAAGCAGTTGTGAAACCAGAAATGAGGGTGCAGGTAGGAAACTTTATTTTCCCTGATTTGTTATAATTGGAAAAGATGATAAGAAGTGGTATTTTAGTATTTTTTATTTATTTTTTCTACTTATCAGATAGAGTGGGAGGAAGGGAGAGAAACATCCCTGTGAGAAAGACACAGGGACCAATTGCCTCCCGCACAAACCGGGGTGGGGGTGGGGGGCAAACTGCAACCGACATATGTGCCCTTGACCGGAATCGAACCCGCAGCTCATTGGTTGGCGGGCCGATGCTCGTAACTGCTGAGCCAAACTGATCAGGGTTTATTTTAGTATTTAAATATCTTAAAAATGTTTTCAGAAGCTAGGAGATAGTTTTTCTGAGTCCTTAGTAACCATTGGGTGAGTATCTGTCAAGGACACTACCTGTTAACAGGTGCCATCCGAGCCTGGTTAGGTGTGCAGGGAAGGCAAACAATCTCTGGGAGACACAATCTATGTTTCTCTCTCTCTCTTTCTCTCCCGCTCTCCCTATTCTCCCCTTTCCTCCATCCCACTCTATCTCTCTCTCTCTCTCTCTCTCTGCCCTTCTCCCTCCCTTCCACTCTCTCTAAAAATCAATGGAAAAAATATCCTTGGGTGAGGATTAACAAACAAAAAAACACTTCCTCACCTAAAATTGAGTTCCTGCTAATAAAATTTTTATTTATTCTGAAATAACTTTTTAAAGTGCCTGCCTTAAAGGTAAATAGTATATGTATTAACATGGTTTTTGTTTTTATGTTTTTATTGATTTTTTAGAGAGGGGGGAATGGAGAGAGAGACATAAGTCTGCTGCCTCCTGCACTTCCCCTCCTAGGGATGGAGCCCACAACCTGGGCATGTGCCACACCTCTCAGTCCATGGGACTAGTCAGTCCACCAAGCCACACCAGCCAGGCCATAGTTTTATTTTTAACCAGACTCTCAACTAACCAAAATGAAAACATTAGAAAATGTTTTGTGGCAACATCCTATTATAAAAACACTGACCTTTGTCAGAAACCTGTTGACATTACTCTTCCTTACAGTTACAGAAAGATGGACGTGGGGTTATTTGGGTATTTTTACTTGGACATTTTAGAACTGGCTTATTATTTATTGCATACTGATTACAGTGGTGATTAATTATATTTTTAGTGGTATACAAAATTAGGTGCATGTTTGGACATCCAGTGATAAGTGCAGCAAGCATATATGTTTTTAATCAAGATAATAAAGTCCAGTGTAATTATTTAAATATATGTATATTAAATATATTTATGAGGTTTGTGACTGGTTTTTATCATAAGACTGTATTCATTTTTATGTCCTTGTTTTCGTAGGTTTTAAAATCAAACATGGGAAAATTGGAGAAAATTACCATTCCCCACGGGCAGCTTGTTCATGGTATGCACTTGTGTGAACAACCAAAGATAAACAGACAGAAAAGCAAATGTAACTTACCACTAACCAAGATCACCTCTGCAAAAAGAAATGAAAATAACTTTTGGCAGGATTCTGTTTCGTCTGATATAATTCAGAAGCAGGAAAAAAAGCCTTTAAAAAACACTGAGAACGTTAAAAAAAAGCATTTGAAGAAATCAGCATTTCTAACTGAAGCGAGCCAAAAGGAAAATTATGCTGGGGCAAAGTTTAGTGATCCACCTTCTCCTAGTGTTCTTCCAAAGCCTCCTAGTCACTGGATGGGAAGCACTATTGAAAATTACAACCAAAATAGGGAATTGATGGCAGTACACTTAAAAACTCTCCTAAAAGTTCAAACTTAGATCTCGGATTTCAGTATGTATGTAAAACATAGTTTTTCCAAAATCCCTGGATTCTTGAAAAGAAAATTAGTATAGAAATGGAAATTTTCCTTGTAACCTACGAGTGCAAGAGATGTTTAAAAAATTACAAACATCTTGTATTATATTTTATATTTTGTAAATACTGTATACCATGTATTATGTGTATATTGTTGATACTTGAGAGGTACATTATAGTTTTGTTATGAAAGTATGTATTTTGCCCTGCCCAAACGGTAGGTGTTTTGTATATATTCAATGGAGAAACTTTAAGTGTGTGCTAAGGCACATGGAAGACCAATTTATTTGCACAAGGTACTGAGAGATTTTTCAAGAAACAGCTGTCAAATCTCAAGGTGAAGATCTAAATGTGAACAGTTTACTAATGCACTACTGAAATTTAAATCTGTGGCACAATCATTGTAAACATGGGGTTTGTCTGTTTCTCTAAGTTGATTTCTGCCTTCTAATCTGTAATTGCTGGAAAAGCTCACTTTTACCAAACTTAATTTCTGGTTTTTAGTTTATATCCATATCCAAATTGAAAATATCTCTAATTTTAATACCAACAAAATCGGTTGTAATCAAATTTTTAAATAATAATTTGGCCCCTCCCCCTTTTAAACTAGTCTTGACTCTTTGTGTGTGCCTGTTTTTCATGTTTGAATGTATGACTAGGAGGTGGATTTTAACTTTCACTTTACTGGCTAAACATCTTTAACTTTATGCTAGTTGTCCATCTTCCCTCTGGAATTTAGAGAGACCAATAATTTCATGCCTAGTACCTCTTAGGGGAGGAATACCCCATCTTATAAGTGGATATGGTTGTGGTAAAAAGTAAAGCTGATTAGTTTATAACTTAGAATATATTTATGTATGAACTGTTTCATAAAGTACTGTTTTACTTGACCCAACCATATATTTTTAGTGAGAGAAATAACACTTGTTTGGTTTGCTGGGTTTATATTGGTTAATGAATGATGTTACTTGAACCAAAGCAAGCATAATTGATGTTAAAATAGATAGAGATTTGGATTCTGAAGCTTGCTTCAAGATAAATATAGCAGCTTAGTATTTTTGTTAAAATTCAAACTTTGTTCTTTTATTCCATAGTACATAATGTAAAGTCTATTCCAGTAAGAAATTCTAAAGCACAATTTTCCCTACATAGTTTTTAGTTATAAAAAGCTAAAGTTTATTTCAAATAAAAAGGAAGGTTTTTTTTTGATTGGGCAATATTTAGACATGAAAAGGAAAGGAGTGGTAAGAGGGTGTATATAGGATTCTATAAGGTAAAATAGGTTAATGGTGCTACCATCATTAGAAAAAAATAAAAGGAAAGAGTCTTAGGTCTTACCTTCCTGTGCCATTTGGTTCACATGGGAGGGGAGGAAGACACTTAACTTTCTGGCTGTACAAAGGTGTAGTGGTGTGGGCACCCAGCCAACCATTGTTCTTTAGCACTGACTATAACATTTTTTGTTCTATATGTATGTAGAGAAAGCTATACTTATTATGTGCGCGCGTGTGCCCGTGTGTGTGTGTGTGTGTGTGTGTGTGTGTACATTCACATGTAGAGCTGGCGTTTAAAATGGATTTAGGGAAGAAACTTAAACCATTCTTTTCTAATAGGTGGGCTTTTAGCCTTGTAAAAGACTTTCTAAGGGAAGTGCTAACTGGTAAAAATGAAACGCTAAAATTGTTAAAGACATGACATAAGGAAATAGATACTGTAAAGTAATAAGTTTTATAGTTGGAAGAATGAACAAAATTGGTTGAATTAGACTAGATAGCGTTATAGTGAAAAGGTATTAACAAATTAAAAGTTGAATGGTTTTGGTTACAGTAAAATACTATTTAGCAGCCTTAGTACCTTTGAGCTGCTGTAACAAAATACTAGAGACTGGTTAGCTTTTAAACATTTCTTACGGTTCTGTAGGCTGGGAAGTTCAGTGGATTTGGTGTCTGGTAAGAGCCCACTTAATAGATGGTATCTTTTCATTGTGTCCTCACATAGCAGCAGGGTGAGGGAGCTTTTGGGGGCTCGTTTTGTACAGGCACTACTCCCATTCAAAAGGTTTTGCCCATGTCCTTCCTAATCACTTCCCAAAAGCTTCACTTCCTAATACCATCACTTTGGGGTTAGGTTTTAGTGAATTCAGACCATAGTGCAACCCAGTTATTATTCAGCCATCTTTATTTTTCTCTCAGAGGAGACTCTTGTAAAACATTTTTTCCAATGTTCCTATAATTCTATTTGTTTGGTTTTATGGGTATATAAAGCAAACAGTGTGTTTGCAGTCACCAGCTTCAGACCTAAATTTTAGTGGCCTGAAAGGGAACTTGTCATAAAGAAGTAAAAAGCTTATAAGTAGAGTATGTGAGTAGAAGAAATTGTTACATGAAGTGGCACTTCACTATAGAACAAATACTAATACGTGCTTAGTATTTTATACTGAAGTTGCTTTTAGATATATCTACAATTTGATACCAAGTTTATTCAACTCATGCCACTGAAGTGACACCATAGAAAGAGCTGCTTGTATTTGCATTAATCTTGGTGCTAAGTATTAGTGTCCTCCTTATAGGCAGATAAAGGAAAAGAAGATAATAAAAGACCAAATTACACCATTAAAAGATTGAGCCTGGCCGGTGTGGCTCAGTGGTTGAGCGTCGACCCATGCACGCACCAAGAGGTCACAGGTTTGATTCCCAGTCAGGGTACATGCCCAGGTTATGGGCCAAAACCCCAGTGGGAGGTATGCAGGAGCAGCCAGTCTATGTTCTCTCTCATCGATGTTTCTCTCCCTTCCTCTCTCAAAATAAAGAAAAAATAAAGATTGACAGGAGCCATTCTTTTCCAACTTAAACATGGTTTGTAAGTTAAAATAGAAATTTTAGGACGGTTTATAAGTGAAAAGATTAGAATATATTAGGCAAGTAATCTTTCTGTCGGGACCAGCATAGTACTATGTAATCACCTCATCATAATATTTTAATAGAAATCTATGTTGTACAAATGTGGGACTTGAATGACCTGAAATATAACAGTATAGGTGGGTGGGCAAGAAATTACAATACTAGCCCTGGCCGGTTTGGCTCGGCGGTTAGAGTGTCCGCCTGTGGTCCGGAGAGACCCGGGTTCGGTTCCCGCTAAGGGCATGTACCTCGGTTGCAGTTTGTCCCTGGCCCTGGTTGGTTGTGTGGGTGGCAGCCACTCGATGTGTCCCTTTCACATCGATGTTTCCCTCTCTCTCTCTCCCTCCCACTCTGTCTGTACAAAAAATGGAAAAATGTCCTCGGATGAGGATTAAAAAGAAATTACAATACTATAACTAAAGTACAGGCTGTATTTGACATGCAAAGAAGAGGAAAATAATTTTCAGAGGAAAAAGCAAACAGTGGTGTGAAAAGATGTAGACTACCTTGTAGCTTAAGAGAAGTTCAATGTGTTGAAGGGCCTTGTATGTCATGCTGAAGAGTTTCAACTTTATTCTGTAAGCATGGCATAGACATCAAAGGTTTGAGTAAGGGAATGAGATTCCTGCCTCACAAGAAAATTGGTAAAAACAGTGGGGCAAAAGTAGGTTTAAAGTTGTGAGTACATGAAACACAGTTTATTCTTGTATTATTTTCCATATGAACAACTAAACCTACTTTTGCCCCACCCTGTATAAACAGCTTGGAAAGGGAAAGCTTGAGACAAGACAACCACTTGAGGGGTATTTCAGTAGTTTGAAAAAGAGCCTAACTGCCCAGGCTGGTTTGGCTCTGCAGTTGGAGCGTTGGCCTGCAGCCCAGAGAGTCCCGGGTTTGGTACCTGCTAGGGGCACGTACCAAAAAAAAAAAAAAAGGAAAAGCCTAAGTGGAAACAGACATAGACTTTGGGAGATGTTTTGGAGGTAGAATTAAGAATTGTGCAACTTACTGAAGGGTAAGAAAAGAGGGTTTTTTGTTTTTTAAATCCTCACCTGAAGATACTTTTTCTATTTATCTTCAGGTAGTGGGAGGGACGGAGGGAGAGAGAGACATCGATGTGATAGAGAGATGCATTGATTGGTTTGCTTCTCACACAACCTGGACGAGGGCTGGGGACCAGACCACAGCCGAGGGACATGCCCTTGACCGGAATTGAGCCTGAGACTCTCTGGTCTGAAGGCTAACGCTAACCACTGAGAAAACTGGCCAGGGCAAAAGAAGTTCTTAAACTGAGCAGTTAGGAAGATAAAACTAGCAATTAGGGAACTATGGGAGGGGATCAGAATTACAGAGGAAGATAATTTTGACATGCATGTTGAACTTCGAGGTGCATGTAAGTATATCCACGAAAGACATGGTAAGTAGAAGATAGGTCAGGCCTAGAGGTATAGCTTTGTTAATGGTGCACAGAAGCACTACTTGGAACACGAAAGTGGAACTGAAATATTTGTCTTCCTGCAGGCTCTTGTTTTTCCCTTAAGACTTAACACCAGTTAAGATTTACCAGTACTCTTGACCTTATTTTTTCTGCTTCCTATGGACTCTCAACGTCATCTGTGATAGTAAATTAGTTTTGACTTAGAAAGTATTTCCTCTGAGACTGTTAAATCAGTGGTTCTCAACCTTCCTAAGGCCGTGACCCTTTAATACACTTCATGTTGTGGTGACCCCCAACCATAAAATTATTTTTGTTGCTACTTCATAACTGTAATTTTGCTACTGTTATGTCTTAGGCATCCCCGGTGAAAGGGTCGTTCGACCCCGTCAAAGGGGTTGCAACCCACAGGTTGAGAACCGCTGTGTTAAATGGTGATTGGTTCTCTACCTACCTATAAAAGTCTGTTGATGGACAGTTCTAATTTAAGTTCTGAATTCTGATAGCAGGGGCCCAGTTGATGAAAAGGACTAAAGCTTCCTTTCCTTTTCTTAGTCCACGATTTGAAAGTGGGTAAGACTATCATTTATAATTGTTTTTGTACACCTTTGTCCTAATGACCCTCCCATCCTATTGCTGAATAAATACATTACCCTTTACTTAGAGGGTGGAAGGCCCTCTAACTCCCATGCCCACTATGCAATTGATAGGTGCTTCAGGTTGAAGGAATCAAACATTCTTAAACTTGAGTATGAAAGGCTGATAGTCTCATCATCCTATATAAATTTTTGAAGGATATTGAACTAAATACATTTTAAAATCACTGGCCTGCCTTGCTGACATTTTTTTTATCCTCACCTGAGAACATTTTTTATTCAGATAGAGTGGGAGGGAGGGAGAGAGAGAGAAACGTCAACACGAAAGGGACACATCGAGTGGTTGCCACCAGCACGACCCAACCAGGGCTGGGGACAAACAGCAACCGAGGTAAGTCCTCTTAGCGGGAACCGAACCCAGGTCTTTCTGGACCTCAGGCGGAGGCTCTAACCGCTGAACCAAACCGGCCAGGGCTGAGCCAACTCCTCCAAGTGTTTTGTACTTCATTTCTTACTCTCCTGAATCTATAAATCTTTCAAATACATTTTCAAATGGGGGAAAAGTATGTCTGAGGAGAATTGTATAAGCACAAATTATGTAATTCAGGAACTATTTGTTTTTAAATCTGGAATTTGAGAGTACATTTTACAGAATGCTATTTATAAACAAAAATGTTAATCTTTGGCCCTGGCTGGTTTGGCTCAGCTGTTGGAGCATTGGCTTGCAGACCATCCCACTAGGGGCACATACCAAAAAATAAAATAAAATAAAATAAGTAAAAAAAATAAATAAGGAAAAGCCCTGGTTTCAGAAAATAAAAGCATTAACTATTAACTCTAAAAAAAAAAAAAAAAAAAAAGTTAAGCCCTGGCCAGTTTGGCTCAGTGGTTAGAGCATCAGCCTGTGGTCCAGACAGACCTGGGTTCAGTTCCTGCAAGGAGCGCGTACCTTGGTTGCAGTTTGTCCCCGGCCGGCCCTGGTTGGTTGTGTGGGTGGTAGCCATTCGATGTGTCCCTTTCACGTCAATGTTTCTTCCTCCCTCCCTCCCACTCTATCTGAACAAAAAATGGAAAAATGTCCTCAAGAGAGGATAAAAAAAAGTTAATCTTTGAAACGTTATTGAAAATTTTAGCATTCTCCGAAGGCTAAGGGTGGATGGAGTTTTGTTTTTTAAGAGTTAGGAATAATATATTTTATGCTTAAAGAAACCCTTTAAATCTCTTGGATGAGACTGCCTTCTATTAATCTGAGAATTTTCAGGTTACTTTTCATATCCTTTGCAATTCTCTTGGGAGTTCTAAATTAAATATGCTAAAATGTATGAGTGATGTTTTTGAACACTCAGGAATTATATTTGCCAAACTTAAAATTCGTATTACAAAAACTTCAAATTGAATTACAATTTAAGATTTATAAAAGGTGTTGCATTTACTGAGGGTTCATTGTCGAGATCTTAGAATGCATTTTCTAAGAGTTTATAGTAATTCTTCCTTAGTGTAGAATTAGTGACACAAATTGAAAGTTCCCCATGATAGAGGAGGCTCTTATGGCAGCATTAATCAGTCTCTGAATAAAATAATGATATAAAGGGACAAAATGGGAGGATTGGCAGAAGCAACCTACATCAACAATCATGGAAACTCAGATGCACATTTGTCAAAGGAAGCTACATATTCAAGCTCCATTTAATTAGAAGAGACCATGTATCTTCAACGTGTAACAGTAGCTTACAAGATAAAATGACATTCTTGAACAATGAAAATACTTTATTTTTCTAGCCATTCACGTAATTTTTACGCATTTGTAAGGATTCAATAAAGTTAAGTAATTTTTCCAAGTTTCAGAAAAATATCTGCTATTTGATATCTGGTTGTGAAGATAATAGATACTAACCAAACTCCTCGATAAAGCTTGGTCATGTATATTGTTACTCCTATATTATTACTAATAGTTCCTTTATTCTACAATTAGAGATTAACCTGATTAGTTGTCAAAACCAAATTACAAATATGGTTTTGGCAGTCTAGAATCTTGGAGAGGGGATGGCAGGTAGAAGTTATTTTGATGACTTGATTATTTACAATATGTAAATGTTTGATTTAAATTGAACTCAAAATTGCCTTCTAACAGTAAGATCTTTCAACAGGATGATTACACTTTGCCACAAGGAGTCATAGAGGGCTTTGGTTCTTTGGAGAGATCTACAGTTTGGATTATCTTCTTGCTATAAAATAAGGGTTCTCAATGGTCCCCTTCCAAAGTTCAAATTACCTTTACTCTTAAAATGATCAAGTATTTAATACTCTCAAATTTTAGAATGAAAGAATTAATATCAAAGATTGGATTGCCCTTTTCCATCAGCCTTCCGAGGGCCCTTATTCACTGCATTCAGTCCAGTCTCTTTAGCTACCACTGTCTATTAAGTTCCTGTATCATCTGATGCTTAAGACCAGATCCTGAATTTCAAAACTAAGAAAACAGAATTGTTTATGACAGACACTCAACCAAGGTTTTCTGATAATTCTTCAGCTAACTGGAATACCCCATTATGAACATTCCAGTTTTCAAAAACTATGTGTTAAATTCAAAATAACTAGGGAACAAATAGATGGGTATATATATGTGTGATAAAGTATAACATATTGTTAATTACAGAATTGAGGTAGTGGGTATATGGGTGTTCACTGTAAAATTATTTCTGTTACTAAAGACATCTAACAATGTTAATAAAATGGGAGGAAATGAAGACTGCTTTACTAGTTCACTGCAACATTATACATGAGTTTGGCAATAATTCAGCAAGCTTACATGTAACATATAGCACAAATGCGTTAATTTTTTTAGGTTGTAAACTTTGAAATCTCCTGAATGTTTTCCTTTGCACTTTCAGATAGGCTGGTTAGTTGTAACACTTCTAAAACAACAGAACTCTAGTCGATTACTTAAACACCAAAGCCATTGTAAATAAATGAAATTTCAGAGAAAGGATAATGTATTTAAACATGGGTTCATTCAGGAAATGTGACTGTGGACATTTAATGTTAACAAATGTAAATGCTTGAAGAAGCTTTAATTAGGGTAGGACAGACACAGGTGGACATTATAAAGATTCTGAAGGGATTTTCTAATTGCCAATGGTTTTATTTATTTCTTTTTCTTTTTCTTTTTTATCCTCACCCGAGTACATTTTTTCCATTTTTTGTTCAGACAGAGTGGGAGGGAGAGCGAGGAAGAGAGAGAGAGAAACATTGATGTGAAAGGGACACATCGAGTTGCTGCCACCCGCACAACCGACCAGGGCCGGGGACAAACTGCAACCGAGGTACATGCCCTTAGTGGGAACCGAACCCGGGTCTCTCCGGACTGCAGGCCGACACTCTAATCGCTGAGCCAAACTGGCCAGGGCCTGCCAATGGTTTTTGGAGGAAAGTTAAAGGAATTACCTAATGTGCAATGACTTGAACTTAAAGCAATGAAAGGAAATGTGTATTGATTCTCCAAAGAGAAAAAGGGATGGCTGGAGGGCTGGTTTGCACTGAAGTGACTAGGGGGTAGAAGGGCATGGCAGTGTGCAATTCTTAACACTTGTTGGTTCCTATTCTTCAAAGCCTTTAATGTTGAATTAATATCAGTAGAGCTAATGGAAAACTAAGTGTTTAAAATTATTCCTTAAGTGATGAAGTTCCACTTTCCATGATAGACACTCATAAAACCACAACCTTTTAGTCAAAACAGATTAAGAATAGACAAAGTGTGGTCACCAAAACCTCTCCGAGTGTCAGTTATATTTGACTACTGACAGGCAGCTGAGAGCTATATATAATTTTTTTATCCATCATGTTTTTAAGTGGTAGTTATTTTTTTAAATCCATTTTAGTAGATTATATGGTAAGAGTAAGAAATTATACAGTATAAAACAATACAAAAGTGGTTATATTATAAATTGTAATGAATATCCTATAGACTAGAACATTAGTATTTCTAATTAAGCTACATTTAACATTTTGAAATTAAAAATTTAAGGTTTACTGACAATGAAGAATGTTAATGCTTTTCCCTAAGGTTCTTAGAAATTATATAAGTATTTCACAGTGTTAAAATAAATTTCAATAACATTCCATCTCATTTTCAAAATATAAAATTACTCAGAAAAAGTATGACCAGTTATATAGCTTAAATCAAGTTTGAAAAGGTTAACAACAGAGTATTTTTTCTCAAGGTGAACAGTATTACCACAAAGCAGATACTGTCCTGGCCAGTTTGGCGCAGTGGTTAGAGCGTTGGTCCATGAACCAGAGTCACCGGTTCAATTCCAGCCAAGGGAGTGCACCTCAGTTGCAGTTCGTACCTGGCCCTGGTTAGCGCCTTGCGGAAGGCAAGCAGTTGATGTTTCTCCCCCTACCACCACTCTATCTAAAGATAAATGGAAAAATATCCTCAGGTGAGGATTTTAAAAAAAGCAGATACTGCCTCGTAAATGTAATTGGAATAGTTTTTTTTTTTATCCTCACCCGAGGACATTTTTCCATTTTTGTTGTTGTTGTTCAGATAGAGTGGGAGGGAGGGAGGGAGGGAGAGAGAGAGAGAGCGAGAGAGAGAGAAACATTGATGTGAGAGAGACACATCGAGTGGTTGCCACCCACACAACCCAACCAGGGCCGAGGACAAACTGCAACCGAGGTACATGCCCTTAGCAGGAACCAAACCCGGGTCTCTCTGGACTGCAGGCCAACGCTTTAACCGCTGAGCCAAACCGGCCAGGGCTGGAATGGTTTTTAATACCACCCTCCCCACCCAAAAAATCCATTAACATTTTTCTATGTTTTTTTTAATCTTCACCCGAGGACATTTTTTTTTTTTCCATTTATCTTCAGATAGAGCAGGAGGGAGAGATGGAGGAGAAAGAGAGTGAGAGAGAGAGGGAGAGGGAGAGGGAGAGAGAGAGAAACTTCGATGTGAGATAGACACATCAACTGGTTGCCTCAACTGGGGCCGGGGACAAACCACAACCAAGGTGCGTGCCCTTAGCGGAAACTGAAGCCGAGACTCTCAGTCCACAGACTGACACTCTAACTACTGAGCAAACCAGCCAGGGCCACATTTTTCTTACTATTAAAACAAAAAAGTTATCACTTGGGTTTGGAAGACTATTTTAATTGATTTTTGTTTAAATTAAAATCAATTTAACAGCACTGTAAATTTGTTTTTTAAGAGTAAGCTAAGAGAACTAGGATGTAAATAATGTAAATATTTCTTTAGAAACAGGTGGTTGGGCCCTGGCCAGCTCAGCGGATGGTGCGTTGGCCTGCAGACCTGAGAATCCTGGGTTCGCTTCCTGCTAGGGGCACATACCTCCATTGCAGTTTGTTCCTGACCTGGTTGGAGTCATGTGGGTGGCAACCACTCGATGTGTCTCTTTCACGTCAATGCCACCCCCCCATCTGAAGACAGATGCAAAAATGTCCTCCGATGAGGATAAAAAAAAACACAAACACCCCTTTCACATCGATGTTTCTCTCTCTCTCTCTCTTCCTTTCTCTCCCTCCCACTCTGTCTGTGCAAAAGGTGGAAAAATGTCCTCAGGTGAGGATAAAAAAAAACAAAAAAACACACAAACAGGTGGTTGGTTGCCCAGCTGGTGTGGCTCAGTGGCTGAGCGTTGACCCATGTACCAAGAGGTCACTGGTTCAATGCACATGCCCAGGTTGTGGGCCAAATCTCAGTGAGGGGCATGCAGGAGGCGGCCAACTGATCTCTCATCGATGTCTCTCTCCCTCTCCCTTCCTCTCTAAGAACAACAAGAAAGAAAACAGGTAGTTGTAGAAAAGAATTCCAGTTTTTCTCAACCTACCTCTATGAAGCTATTTCTAAAAAGCATTAGTATTTAGACATTTAGTTCATAAAATTATACTCCTAAATTATAGTAGTAATTTTGCTTGTTTTAATTACACAAGCTGTAACACACATTAAGATCAAACAGTAATGAACATGCATTCAATCCATTTCTACACTGACTGGCTAGGCATTCTCACCTGAAGAAACTGACCCTTAAAATTTTCTAAATGTATTCTGAAAACTTGAAACCTGATAGTTTTTTTAAATGCTCACCCGAGGATATTTTTCCATTTATCTTCAGATAGAGTAGGAGGGAGGGAAGGAGGGAGAGAGGGAGAGAGAGAGGGAGAGAGGGAGAGAGGGAGAGAGGGAGACAGGAGAGAGAGAGGAAACCATCGATGCAAGACACATTGGTTGCCTCTCGTAATACCTGGACCAGGGCCAGGGACAAACCACAACCGAGGTACATGCCCTTGGCTAGAATCGAACCCGGGTCTCATTAGTCCACAGGCCAACACTCCACAGCTGAGCCTAACTGGCCAGGGCGAAACCTGATATTCTTGATTTTAATTTGTAATCTATTTTATAAACAAGTTTATAATGTAGTTTATAAAATAGCAGATGTAGGTTAAATATTGAACTACGTGAACCAAATATACACTTAAAATCACACTTTTAAAAAATGGTAACCATCAACCTACTGAGCATCCATCCAGCTCCACAAATTAATATTTTTGTAAGTTTAGGTTGTGGTATATTCCCAGAATATAAACTCAAGAAATACTAATTATATAACCCTTTCCACAAAACAGAATTCGGGGAAAATACTATCAAAGTATTATTTTAACTTAAGAGAAGTTGCATAAACCTGGCATATCATTAACACTTCTGTCAGGGAATATTTTTCTAAAAAGGTTTTTGACTCCATTATGTTTATATTTAATTTGTGAACATCTTTTAAAAGGTATACAAGGTATTTTTCTGAGGGCCTAAATCAACCTGGTAGGCCAATGCCAGAGTTAATGCAATGATCCTAAATATCTATTTTTTTTTATTAATCAAGGGAGTGATTTAGATGCTAAGGTGCATAGTCTTCATGTATTACTTGAAAAAAAAATTTTTTTAGATCGAGTGGGAGGGAGGGGGACAGAAACATCGATGTGAGAGAGAGACATCAATTAGTTGCCTCCCACAGGACCCCAATCGGGGCTAGGGGTTGAACCTGCAACCCAGTTATGTGCTCTTGACCGGGAATTGAACTTGAGACCCTTTGGTCCCCCGGCTGATGCTCTAACTGCTGAGTCAACCAGGTTAGGGCTTGAAAATGTTTTTTTAATCAAATATATATGAGTTCTGACTCCAACCCATACAGCTCACTGAACCACTGGTCCTCTTGGGAGTCATGGACTTGTTTGAAAAACCACAAAGCCTAGACCTGAAGCTTTGGTTCCATGATGACAGGTTACGATCCTCTGTACCAGACCGTGCTGCATGAGTAGAATATACTTATCTATATTAAGACCTCAAATATGCTACCACCCTGTTTGGAAGATAAATTAATTTTTAACTCTAAGAAATCACAACTTTATTGTAGCTTAGAAGAATGATAAAATACTTCCAAATACTTCTTCCTTTATACTTGAACTAATTATGCTTCTTGCAATAGGATTAGAATAAAGGCAAAAATTCTTATTAATTTGCAATACAACAGTATGTCTTAGAATAGTTGTATCTCAAGTAAACCACAAATAATATCTAAGGTCCTGAAATAACTTACATTAAAAATTTTTTTTTATCCTCACCCAAGGATATTTTTTGCATTTATCTTCATTCAGATAGAGTGGGAGGAAGAGAGAAACATTGATGTGAGAGAGACACATCGAGTGATTGCCACCCACACAACCCCAATCGGAGCTGAGGACAAACTGCAACTGAGGTATGTGCCCTTAGTGGGAATGAACCCAGCCAGGTCTCTCTGGTCTGCAGGCCAATGCTCTAACCGCTCCAGCCAGGACAATAACTTATTTAAAAATAAATTTGTCCCCCTGGCCAGTTTGGCTCAGAGGTTACAGTGTCAGCCTAAGGACTGAAGGGTCATGGGTTCAATTCCTGGTCAAGGGCACATGTCTGGGTTGCAGGTTCAATCCCTGGCCCCCGTTGGGAGTCATGTGGGAGGCAACCAGTTGATGTCTCTCTCTCACACCAGTTTCCCTCTCTCAGCCCTTCTCCCTTTCCACTAAAAATCAATGGAAAAATATCCTTAGATGAGGATTAACAAAAATAAAATAAACCCAGTGGCCCAAGATTAAATCCTTGGCTCTAAATAAAAAAGCTGGTATATTCCCCTATTGCGTGTTTGCAGCTTCAAAATATCAGCCGCTATACAGAAATTGTATCATTCATGGGGAGAAAGAAAACAGGCAGTTCTAGTGGCCATCTTTATTTTATTAACTTACCCTTTATCTTTGTGAACAAATAGAGGTAGGTAGTGCCCTACACTGAACTTGGGAAGTACCTGAATCAACATTTAAAAAAATTTTTTTTTCTTTATTGATTTTGAGAGAGACATCATAGAGAGAGAGCATCAACTGGCTGCCTCCTGCATGCCCCCTACTGGGGATCAGGCCCACAACCTGGGCATGTGCCCTGACTGGGAATCGAACCAGCGACCTCTTGGTGCATGGGTCAAAGTTCAACCACTGAGCCACACTGGCTGGGCTCAACATATTAAAGAAAATTATTACAGATGTGTAAAACATTTGCTTTATTTATTAACAACATTACACTAAGCATTCTCTCTTAAGTAGTCCAAGAAATCTTTCTGTAACAAAAGTGAACCCTAGCCCTGGCCGGTTTGGCTCAGCGGTTAGAGCACTGGCCTGCGGACTAGGGAGTCCCGGGTTTGGTTACAGCTAAGGACACGTACCTCGGTTGCAGTTCGTCCCCAGCCCTGGTTGGGCTTGTGTGGGTGGCAACCAATCAATGTCTCTCTCACATCGATGTTTCTCTCTCCCTCCCTCCTGCAGTTTCTGAAGATAAATGCAAAAATATCCTCAGGGCGAGGATAAAAAGAAAAAAAGTGAACCCTAGCATAGATATATCCAGAAGACAATTTTCCTGGGTACCAGTACAATTTCCAATCAATTTCTACTCGAGTCATGGAACCTATTTTCATTGAAGCCTACAATCATTTTAAATCTTTCCCTAATTCTATTCTCTTTTCCCTTCAAACATTACCTTAGTTTAGCATGTATCAGTCAAAGACATTCTATTCCAAAAAGACACAGCTAGTAGTCAGGGAGAGGCAGTCTGGAGCCCAACCGTGTACGCTTCCATTTCCAAAGTCTAATAGCTGCTGACCTTGTGCATGCCATTTAACCTCTCTACTTCTCACTTTCTGTATCTGCAGAGGTATTAGCTCATAAAGCTATTGTGAGGATGAGTGAATAATGTAAAACTTACAGAGCCAGTGCTGAGCAGTTATATGCTCAAAAAAGTTTTGTTAGTATCTAGAATGACTACATATGTGTGTGTGTAAACCCAAACATTTATTTAGAAAATATAAAAAATTATTAATAATGTCTTACTCCTTCTTCAGACTATTTTAAATTTTCAATAGTGCCACATAATTTTATAACTAAATTTTATTACAAATGAACACTTCAAAGAGTTGTAGTTTTGAAATAACTTTTGCTATGATTAAATAGAGAACTTCTATTCAGGAAGTACAGTATACATGTATTTATAGTACTTGCCCAAATATTACAAGAACATAAAAATTATTTTGTAAAGTTTCTTCTTACACATAGGATCTAAAATGTAAAGAAAAATGAAATTTGTATGCAAAACTGATAGAAGCAACACTGGCTCCCTATATGCTGAAACTATAAGAGACTTTTTTTCTCAAGCACTCGAGATACAAATATTACCTGTATGGGCTGAAAACTTTTTAATTTTCAATATAATTCAACAAGGTACACAGGTAGAACTCTATAAATATATCCCCTATAATAATCATATTTATCACAAATACTACCAAAACCCTCTGAAAAACGTAAACTACAAACACATTTTAAAGAAATTCTGTTTTAACAACTACAAAAGCAATTAATAGCAATAAAGTTATTTGGTTTAAAAAATAAAGGGCAATGTAATGTAAATCCGAATACTGAAAAGTTGTTTTTTAGGATGCAGTCTTGAGTTTCTTAATACAAGGTACTAAACACTTTCAAAAGTAATTATGACATAGTCTATACAACTTGAAGTCTTAACCTAGAGCTCTAAAATGAAAAAAAATAAGCAGTAGGTGAAAATTAGGTATGTAGAAATAATGGTATAAAATATGATTTTCATACAAAATGTACCACTCTTTAAATAGATAAGGCTTAATATGAATATTTTTGGACTATGAGTGTTGCACACGATTTTTAGAATAGTCTCAAACTATTCAAAATTCAGTATTTGTTCTATTTGTTTTAAAAAATGTTCTATTTCTGAAGTGAATGAATGTAGTACAGGATGCAATTTAATGTCAACTTACCTATGCTTTTCCACCCAATAAAAATAAAACCTTTTTTGAGCTTAGGAGAGATTCTATCTTTCGAATACTTGATTTCTATACAAATTCAACCTTTCAGAATGTCAGAATTTTATAATGTGAACTAATAATATCCACCAGGAATTGGCCCAAGTTCAAACAGTAGACACAAAAGAGACATAGGTGTCAAATAGTTTAAGTCTGCCCTATACAATTATACAGCCATAATTACCTTTTATATGAAAGTGATTTAAAGTAAAAAATATTTTTGTAAAAGATATTATTAGTATTACTAATACAGTAGTCACCCCTTATCCATGGTTTTGCTTTCCAGTTTCAGTTACGCATGATCAACTGTGATCCAAAAATACTAAATGGAAAATTCCAGAAATAAACAATAGGTTTTAAGTTGCATGCAGTTCTGAGAACCTCACTTTGTCCCATCACATAGACATTGTAATCATCTCACATCATCAAAAGAAGAGTGAGGACAGTACAATATTTTAAGAGACCACATTCACATAACTTTTATTATGGTATATTATTGTAAGTATTCTATTTTTTATTAGTTACTGTTGTTTATCTCTTACTGTGCCTAATTTATAAATTAATCATTATCATAGGTATGTATGTATAGGAAAAAACATTGTATATATAGAGTTTGGTACAGTATGTGGTTTCAGGCATTGAACCGGGAGGGTTTTGAATATATCCCCTGGGATAAGGGGAAACTACTGTACTTAATATCCAAGTAGCATTTTGTAAATTAGTTCCATTTTACTCATTTCCTTTGAAAAGTATCCTTCTGCTACAATGTAAACAAAAAATGGTCCATAAAATGGTGACATTAGACACATCATAATTTGTAGTGTGGGCCCTTAAACTGAGATCAAATCTTTAGTAACCCAAAGCTACAGAGATTTTATTTCTTGCACATGCCCAAAGTAACTAATATCAACTCACATTTCTATAAGCCTTGAAGAATTTTTATTTAACATAATGAGAGTTTTAATAACTTATTTTAAAGACTACCTAGCGCTCTTCTCTTGTTGTTCACCAACTGTTTTTATGACGATAACTCCGAGATCTGGAATGTGATCGAAAATGAGAATGTTTTGCTGTTTGTGCTTTAGTTTCAGAATTAGTATACCCTTTAGGAGATTTACATGGGGATCTTGCTATGGAGTCAGAATGTCTTCCATGTGATCTTGATTTTGTTCCTGAGCTAGTCTGCTTTTGAGGTGAACTTGATTGTGATTTTCCTATTGACTTGGACCTTTTTTCTAAGGACTTAGACCTTGATCGTCCTCTAGAACCAGAATTCCTTCTTGGAGTTCTTGACTGCCTTGCTGAGGTAGACCGCCTTGGTAGTGATTTGGAGCGAGATTTAGACTGGCTATAAGAAAATCGCCTGTGTCGAGACCTGCAAACATCCACAATGTTAGAGTATATATTTCACACAAAAATAGTTACTAGATTAGGAAAAAACGTTGCAGGAAATTATATAAGTTACATACTATTAGTTATGTTTTCATTGGCTAAGTTAAAAGAAACAATTCTATTTCATTATGTTACACTAAAATATATAACCAAAATATTTTTACTTTGCTAGATATATCTTGTGACATGAATCGGTTCTGAAAAATGTCCTGCATGTTTAGTCTGGATTACACACTCCTAAGAGGTATGAAAATCTGAAGGAAAAAAATGTAAGAGAGAGAGAAAGAAAATAATTATTTAAAGTTCATCAAATAATGCTTATAACAACAAAAACCTAGATGCAGGACTTCTGAATTCTGCCATGATAAAACAGCTTGTACTAGATTAATCTTTCCATAGAAAATAGCTACATAAAAAGCCAGACAAATGGTGATGGAAGGAGACGTGACTTGGGGTGGTAAACATACAATATATAGATGATATAGAATTGTACACCTGAAACCTATGTAATTTTATTAACCAATGTCACTCCAGTAAGTTCAATTTAAAAAAAAAGTTTAAAAAAAAAGCTAGACAACATTTATTAAACAACTGTTTGAAGGCACTGAAGAATAACCAACACAAGCAGAACATGAGGGGATATAACGGCTCTTTTACTCACACCATTTTCCTAATGCCAGCATGGGAAATTGAACCCAATTAGAAAAAGGCTATTTGATTAAGTTGAAGAGACAGAGGTTAGAATTCAGGGCTATCAAAGTGGCTGGGATTTGACAGGCAAAATTCCAGAGATGAAAGAATTGCAGACAAAAACAAAACAAAATACCTAAAATCTGCCTATATATTCTCAGGTCACTGGCCATCTTCTAAGCTGTGCATGCACAGGATGAGACTCCCAAGAGGTCAGTAAAAACCTGCAGCTGAAAGATTCAATAACTGAGCTGAAATTTTATCAGACACATAATGCTAGGGACAGAGGCTGGACTTCAAGACCCCAAAAGGTCAAGGAGTCATAAATAATAACCTAGGCTTCCAATTAAGAACCCAGAAGGGTGGTATCCTACAGTTAAGGGCCATTCCCTAACAATAAATGTAAAGCTAAACAAATCAGCCTTAACAGTGCCTCAAACTAAGCCTCGAAAGGGTCAAGGTGTTCTGCCAATACTCTGCCTGCCAGAAGAAAACAACTTTCTTTGGAGGATGATGGCATCAAAAGCTGCTAAAATTTTTCATCAACAATATCCAACATCCAATAAAAAAATTGTAAGGTATGTGTAAAATAGATTAAAATGACTAAAACTAAGAAAACTAAAAGACAAAGTAACTAGACCAAAAATAATTTGGATATTAGTGTTATTCAGACTGGAATTTTAAAAATCACTAATATGTTTTAAAAAATAAGAGAAAAAGACAAAATAGATGAAAAAGATGGAGAATTTCAAAAGAATTTTGGACTCTATAAAATAAAACAAATAAACATTTTTGAACTAAAATATGTATATCTGAAATTAAAGTCACTAAGTGGATTTAACAGTAATCTAGATACAACAGAAGAAATGTGAACTGAAATGAAAAACAGATGATTATAAAAACATTATACTGAAACACAGTAAGATAAAAGGAATTTTAAGAAATCCAGAACAGAGCATGAGAGATATTTGGATCATAGTCACATGGCCAAAAAGGAAAAACTGAATAAGGCAGAAGCAGTATCTGAAGAGATAATGTCCTAGAATTTTCCAAAACTAATAAAAAGCACTAACTCACATTTTGAAAAGCTCAGAAAACCCCAGGCAGAATAAGTACAAAGAAAACTACACAAGGCATATCACAATGAAATTGCTGAAAACCAAAGTCAGAGAGAAAAATATGAAAATCTGCTCAAAATAAAATATATTAACTTCAAAAAAGCAACATTAAGAATGCCAGCTGAGCCCAGCTGTTGTGGCTCAGTGGACTGTTGTCCCATGAACTGAGAGGTCCTGGTTTGACTGGGTTCCAGGCTTGATCCCCAGTTGGGCGTGTACAGGAGGCAACCGATTGATGTTTCTCTCTCTCTCTCCCTTCCCCTCTCTAAAAATCAATAAACATATCCTTGGGTGAGGAAGTAAATAAGTGGCAAGTGTGATGGAGGGACTGAATTTAGAAAAAGAGCTGAGACATTGGGGACTGGAGTGAAAGTGGGCAGTCTTGGTGATCAGCTTTGATTCTAAACTAAGTGGGCCTATTTACCTTGCAGTCCAGGAGAGCTAACTCTTATTATTCACAGAAAGAAGATACTAGTCTAAATGCTGAACATTCTTTAAGAACAGAATTTACCTTAAATTCTACATTAAATTTTCTATGAAAAAATTTCACCACTAATACTTAAGATAAATAGTATAAATGTTTAAGAACTTAGGCATGCTAATACAATTTTTTTTTATTTAAATAACTTCACCAGTTATTAATTTCCATTGTGATTTACTATTATTCTAACAGAAACAAATTCCTGGCTAACAAAATAGGTAATGTGCAAATACCTTTTCCTGAAAATTTTACTATATTTTTTTTATCCTCACCTGAGGACATTTTTCCATTTTTTGTTCAGATAGAGTGGGAGGGAGAGAGAGAAAGAGAAACATTGACATGAGAGAGACACATTGACTGGTTGCCTCCCACAAGACACCAACTGGGGCTGGGGAATCAAACACACAGCCCAGGTAGTACCCTTGACCAGGAATCTAACATGGGACCCTTTGGTCGGAGGGCTGATGCTCCAACCACTAAGCCAAACCATCCAGGGCTGGAATTTATTCTTGAAAATAACTTACTTTTTATAAATATATTGATTTACATTCATTTTAGTGTCAACCACCTTCCCCAGAACTCAACATTCTTTAAATCACTTTTAAATTGATTTTTAGAAGGAGAGAGATAGAAACATCAATGTGAGATCCTACCATCAATCAGGTGCCTCTTACATGCCCCCTACTGGGGATCAAACCTGTAATCTGGGCAAGTGCCCTTACCAGGAATCCCAACCAATTGAACCACAATGGCCAGGGCAGAACTCAACATTCTTTTCTTTTTAAATACGTTTTTATTGATTTTTTAGAAAGAGATAGAAACATCAATGTGAGAGAGAAACATTGATCAACTGTACAGTCCCTAGTGGGGATCAAGCCCCACAATCTGGGCATGTGCCCTGACCAGGAATCGAACTGGGACCTCTTAGTCCATGGGATGCCACTCAATCCACTGAGCCACACCAGCCAGGCAGAACGCAACATTCTTAATTGTTGAGTTCATTTAGGAAATTTTTATTTATTTATAATTCTTCACTTCGATTTGTCAGGTATTTTTAATATTTTGCTTTTTTTCTATATATATTTTTTTCATTAAAAAGTTAAATCCCGCCCTGGCCAGTTTGGCTCAGCAGTTAGAGCGTCGGCCTGCGGTCTGGAGAGACCCGGGTTCGGTTCCCGCTAAGGGCACGTACTTCGGTTGCAGTTTGTCCCCGGCCCTGGTTGGTCGTGCGGGTGGCAGCCACTCGATGTGTCCCTTCACGTCGATGTTTCTCTCTCTCTCTCCCTTCCTCTCTCTCCCTCCCACTCTGTCTGTACAAAAAATGGAAAAATATCCTCGGGTGAGGATAAAAAAATAAATAAATAAAATAAATAAATAAATAAAATAAAAAGTTAAATCCCCCTTGCCCTGGCCAGTTTGGCTCAGCAGTTGGAGCGTCGGCCCGTGGACCAGAGAGTCCTGGGTTCAGTTCCCGCTAAGGGCACGTGCCTTGGTTGTAGTTTGTCCCCTGCCCCGGTTAGGGTCGTGTGGGTGGCAACTACTCGATGTGTCTCTCTCAAATCAGTGTTTCTGTCTCTCTCTTCCTCCATCTCTCCCTCCTGCTATAACTGAAGATAAATGCAAAAATGTCCTTGGGTGAGGATGAAAAAAAAAAAAAAAAAAGTTAAATCCCCAAATCCCCAGAAGAAAGAGAAAAAAAATAAAATAAAAAGCCTTATTCTGTCATGAAATAAAAACACTGGAAGGTATTCAGTGTAGAAAAATGATTCGATAAAAGATGATTCTTTATGAATATTAAACAAAATGATTCCGGTGGCCTGTTTTTCAAAGCTCTTTAAAATGTTTTCCAGAAAAAGTAGAAAATTAAGTTTTTACTCCTCTTGTATTTTATACTCACTCTTTAAGGCTATCAGACCGCCTCCTATTTCTTCCCCATGAAGAACTTCTACTTCGAGTTCGCCGTTGGCTGGGGCTTCTTGACCTCCTATGATCACTTGGAGAACAAGGGTGACGTTCTTTTGATTTCATTTGGCCTGGTGCTAGAATATGAAGTGCAAGACTTATAATTCATTACCTGAAAACCTCAGTCATAGCCACTCAAATAGTAATTATTTTCTGACAGAATTTTAAACTAAAAAATCTGTCACTGCTAAAACTCATTCTGTTGAATAAACAAGATCTAACATTTAGTCACACTTACTTTTGCGATCACCTTGTGCAAACTGTATTTCAATTTGACGGCCACATACCCACTTCCTATTGAGGTTATAAAGAGCATCTTCAGCATCACGAACATCTTCAAATATGACTAGCTGTTAAGGACACTTTGAATATCAGATATCAAGTAAAAATGTTATTTTTAAAGAATTATTTATGTAACAGGAAATTAACAAGTTCAAGTTATTAAGCTCACATCTACAATATAAGTAATCAGAAAAAAATTTCACTTTTATTATGAAAACAAATGCCCATTATGACTTAAAAGAATGACTCTAAAAAGAAAAAGAAACAATTGTGCAACTATACTTTTAATGTATACATTAGTGTAAGTTGTCACATGCATATATAATTTCAAACATGTAATGAGAAAAAAAAATAAGTCCAACATTGGCTAGGACTTACTTCCTTCTTTCAGGTAAACAATTCTTCAGGTTTTTCACTGAAAAAAATTAGCATGCAGAAGCCTGTATTCTGAAATTTAAATTACTCTTTCAGTAAAAAGCTTTTTAATTATGACATTTTGGAGCAATTACTTATAAGCAATATATACACACATAAATGAGGTAAAATATATTTTCAAAACTGATTTAGTCCTTTAAAAATGATATTTACCTTTGAAGCTACAGCTTTAAAATATCTTTATACTTTTATTACTTGGGGTATAAAAAAAAAACAAAAGCAATCTATAAACATCTGGAATTACATATACTGGTTTTTAATAACCCACTAAACTCTCTTATCTATGTAAATTATATATTAAACCTAACTAAAATAGAAATAAGCTATATAAAATGAATAGCTGTATTTCAGGAGGTTATTCACTGGTTTAATTTTTTTTTTAAATAGAAAACAGAAAAAGCTCAAGAAATACAATACAAAATGAGACTTTGGCAATTACCTCAATGTCACTTGATCTTGAACCTTGACCTCTTTAAGGCTTGCAAGATGGACTTTAAAAGAGACGAAGAACCAACAAAATCAGACTTGGCTTTGACTCTGGAACTCTGAGTAAATGTAGGAAAGCCGAAGTCTCGACCTGGTGTTGGCTTTGTCTTTTGCTTGATAAAGACTTCCCCTCTTCCAGGTCTTTATATCTGTGTCCACCCTCCCTCTTTACTCCTTGATGCTTGAACTTTAGGTGCCTTTTGTCTCGCCTGCTCGGTTTATGCTTGAATTCTAGCTAACAAGTTGGTTCAAACTGGGGGGCGCTTGCCAGCTACTGTGGACTGCTTTAGATTTTCTGAGATAAAGAAATAAACACATTTTAATTAGGCAATATTAATCTCATAACATATGCTCCTGAATACATATATGTAATATGCACATGTATGTAGTATATTCACATGCACACACAGTAAAATAAAGGATATTGAACATAAGCAAATCCTCTTGGGCGGCGGGTGTAGAAGTCAAGTGGAATGTAAACGTCTACTATAGGGCCATACCGACCAAACTCACGGCGCAAGTCCTCAGGCCTGAATTGTTTTAGAAATAAGGCAAAGAAATATGAACAGCTGGATTAAAATATCATGCCTAGAGAAATCCAGTTGAAACCCTTAAAAGCAAGTACATTATCTAGACTAACATTATCTAATATTGTCTCTCATAAGACTCACCCAGGGTTTACAAATGAAGGAAAACAAAAAAGAAGAAAGATTATTAGGCCTCACTTTCAAAGATACTTGTTCAAGATGTCTGGATTAGGGGCTGGAAATCTGTATTTTTACAAGCACTGCCAGTGGCTGTAATGCCTAATCAGGTTAGGGAAACACTGGCCCACATCCACCCTTGAAAGTTATTCCTATTACAAGATTTTTCAATTGTCATATAAACAGTTCTAACTATTAACTATTTCATTAGGAACACATTTGCGTCACTATAATTTCATGTTTATGTTAATTTTGCTTTCAGTGCACAAGAATTAAATATTAAAGAAGTCTTTAAAATCTTTTCTCGGGCTTTAAAGAAAAATGGATTTTTTTCTTTATTGATTTTAGAGAGAGAGATAGAAACATCGATGAGAGAAAACATCGAATGGCCACCTCCTGCATGCCCCACATTGGGGATCAGGCCCACAACCTGGGCATGTGCCCTGACCGGGAATTGAACAGGTGACCTCTTAGTGCATGGATCGACACTCAACCACTGAGCTACACTGTCCAGGCGAAAAATGGATCTTTTACTGTTAAACATAAAGCAAAATAACGACTATATTCTCATATTTGATAAGTATTTTTGAGCCTCCTATATGCCTTCTACTGTGATAGGTATTAAAGAGGGGGTACCAAAGAAATACATAGCATATTTGTCTTCGTAGTGCTACAATTTAACTGAAGAGACAAAATACTTAGCATTGATGGCTGACAGTTACAGTGTAATTTATATGCTAGCCTTTGCTCACCTTAAGGCCACTTAATTCTCACAATAGCTCTATGGTTATTTACAGATGAGGGCACAGACAGATGAACTCACCTAAGGTCACGAGCCAGCAAGTAACAGAGCTGGAATCAAATTCCCACAGTCTGATACTAGTCTGTGTTCTTTATTGATTTATTGATTGATTTGAGAGAGAGAGACGAAGAGAGAAACACTGAATGTGTTGTTCCACTTATTTACTCATTCTTTGGTTGATTCTTGTATGTGCCCTGACCAGGGGTTGAACCTGCAACCTTGATGTGTCAGAACAACACTCTAACCAACTGAACTAAACAGGCAGTGTTAGTCTGTGTTCTTAACCATACAGTGCATTGCCTCATGAAGATCTTAAGAGATTCAGCATCAAGCTATGGGCATAAAACATGGCTCAGAAGAAATAAGAGTACTTCAAAACATTGTAGAGAAAAAAGACTAAAAGATGACTGCAAAGGTCCTAGCTTGGGTAAATGGAAGAAAGGTGGTGTCAGTGGCAAAAATTAGGTAGCTGGAAAAGAGAATAAGAGGGAGAAAAGAGGCAAAAGTAGCTTTCAGGTTTAGAAATTCAAAATTTGAGATGATGGTGAAACATCCATTAGAGTTCTATAAGCAACTGAAAATTGTGATTATACAAATTTTATTAATTAATTTCATTTTCCTCTCAAGACTAGAAGAGAAATCAATGATTAAAGCTAGAGATGTGGATTTAGGAATTATTACATAAAGATTCAACTAACACTGATTACGTAGCCACTACATGCCAGGCACTGCAGTCAATACTAAGACATACTTTATTATATTTTTATAATTTAGTATTTTAATTTCATTCATTACTCATTATAACATGTTTGTCTGCCTTCCCTGAGAGACTACTTGCTTTAGAGGACAGTGACAATGTCTTTTTCTTTTACTTATTCATTTGACAAATACTTTTTGAGAATTATGGGCTAGGCTCTATGGTATGGTGGAGAACAAGACAAATACTATTCCTGCTCCCATAAAACATAGACAACAGGGTAAAAATTCTCAACCATTCCTGAATATTGAAATCATTTGTGAAAAGGGTGTTATAGAAACAGGCACTCCAGTGTGATGCATTAACCCTGGACCTAATTAGTGCTTCCTAAGACGAGTCCCAGTTATTAATTTTTTAAAGGCCTTTATAGGCAATTCTACAACTCAAGGTTGGGAATCACTTCTAAAGCATGTGTCTTCACCAGTGTAGTATCTCAGTACCTAGCTTAGTTGCCTGGCACACAGTAGGTGTTCAATATATATTTGCTGTACTAATGAGTGAAGGATACATTATTGATAGCATTTAATAGTCAAGGAGACTGACAGTAAAAGAAGTTACTTTGCCCAGAGGTACACACAGCCAACGGCCAAGCTAGAATTAATGTCTTCTAAAGCAATTAATCCTATCAACCAAATGTCAGTGCCTGACAGGAAAAAGATCCTAGATCGTATAAAGGAGGTTGGAGCAACGTGTGCCACAGAGGCTTGGAGTCGCAGAACCTAAGGTGATGGAAGTCTGAAGGAACAAATCTTCTCAAAAGAGCTGGCTCCCATTCATTGTCTCTACTACCTCACCCGCCAGCTGTTTTGTTTTCATTCATTTTTTCATTGGTTGTAATCTATTATGACTCTCATAAAAGTATAGGGAATAAAACAAACATTCATGGAGTCACCAACAAGACTGATCATATCTGAATACTTGCCCTATTTGCCATAATTTTTAGTATTTTTTAAGAGACATTATATCCATCTACCTTAGAAACAATCATTGGTGTTCACCATTCCTCTGCATAACTTTATATTTTTACTGCAAATGCATATATCCATAAATACATGTTTTTATATGTATTCAATTTTATATTAATGGTATCAGACTATTTGTATAATTTTGCACCTTACTTTTCTTCCCTTGAGATTTCTCCATGTAGCTCTAGTTTACTCATTTTAACTTTGAATTGATATTGTTATGAATAAACCACAATTTATTCACCCATCTTTCTATGCATGAACATTTAAGATGCTTCCTTTTTTAAAACTACAAACTGCCGCAGTGTACATTATAATACACGTGCTTCCTAGAGCTCTGCTAGAGTTCTCTTGCGTATCTTCAGCTTCACTACATGTTCTCCAAAGTGGCCAAATCAAACTATACTCCTCAAAATATGCATAAGAATTCTTGCTGCTCTAACTCCTCATTAACAACTTTTAATACTTGCAATTTTGAAAGATATTAAGTGAATGTGTTCCTCACTGTTTTAATTTTAATTTACCTAATGAACAGGGAGGTGCAACATCTTTTCATGCTTATGGGTCATTAAATTTGTGTTAATACCCAGAAGTAGAACCTCTGGATTAAAGAGGATGTATAGGTTTAACTTGTTTAAAACTGCCAAACAGGTCTATAAAGTGGTTGCATCATTTTATACTCACCAATAATGTATGAGTTTCAGCTGTGCCAATCTTTGTCAGCACTTGATATTATGTCTTTTTAACTGTAGCCATTCAAGTGGGTGTTAAATGGAATCTCACTATGGTTTTAATTTGCATTTCCTTAATGACAAATGACACTGAATACTTTTTCATGTGCTAATTAGCCACTCATATATTTTTCTTTGAGAAGTGGCTGAGTTTTCTGTCCATTTTAATAATATTTCTTTTTATTCAACTTTTGAGTTATGGAAGTTCTTTATATATTCGGAAAAAAGTCCTTTGTCAGATATACACTTTGTGACTATTTTCTCTCAGTGTGTGGCTTGCTTATTTACTTTCCTAATGGCATGTTTTAATGAACAGAAAGTTTAATTTTAATAAAAACTAATTTATCAATATTCCTTTTTCTTTATGGTAACAGCTTTCTTTGTCCTGTAAAGAAATCTTTGCCTATTCCCAGATCATGATATATTCTCCTATAATGTTTTCTTCTCAAAGCTTTATAGTTTTATCTTTTACATTTCAACTGATAATTCATTCAAATTATGATGTGAGCTACAAGTTAGAGTTAATTTTTTTTCTATATTGATATCCAGTAGTTATGGCATCATTTGCTGAAAAGACTTTCCTTTCTCCACAAAATTGCTTTGATGCCTTTGTCAAAACCAATTGATCTGTAAGTGTGGATTATTTATGGACTCTATTCTATTCTAATTATCTACTTGTATATCCTTACGCCAGGATCACACTTTCTTGATTACTGTATCTTTTACCAAGTCTTTAAATCAGGTAGTATAAATCTTCCAGCTTCAGTAACCTTTTTCAAGACTCCTTTGGCTATTCTAGATCCTAACATTTTTAGAATTAACTTGTCAGTTTCTATTTTTTTAAAAAGCCTTTGATCAGGAATACTTTGAATCTATAACAATCAGTTTGGGAGAGAAATTGAAAACTAAATATTTTGTCTTCCAATCCAAGAACATGGTATATCTATCGATTTGTGTTGGTATTTTTATTATTTTATTTTTAATTTTTTTATGAGAGGGACAAAGAGAAATATCAATCTGTTGTTCCCCTTATTTATGCATTCATTGGTTGCCTCTGTATATGCCCTGACAAGGGATCAAATATTGGGAGGATGTTCTAACCTTGGAATATTGGAAGGATGCTCTAACCAACTCAGCTGTCCAGCCAGGACTTATGTTGTTGTTTTTTCATTTCTCTTGGCAATATGTTGTGGTTTTCAGTGCAAGAGTTTATTTTTTGTTTTAATTTTTATTGACTGATTTTGAGAGAGACAGAGAGGAATGGAGGGAGGGAGGGAGAGAGAAATTGAGGGAGGGAGGAAGAGAGAGAGAGAAACATGGATTTGTTGTTCCACTTATTTACTTATTTATGCATTCCTTGTTTTTTTCTTTAATCCTCACCTGAGGATATGTTTTTTATTGACTTGAGAGAGAGAGAAACATGTATAAGAGAGAGAAATGACGACTGGTTGCCTTCCCTCTGCAGAGATTGAACATGAAACCTAGGTATGTACTCTGACAAGGAATCAAACCTGTAACCTTTTGGTGTAGGGTACCATGCTCCAACCAACTGAACTACCTGTCCCAGGGCTCACTGGTTGATTCTTGTATGTTGGTGTATGGAGACAATGCTCTAACCATATGAACTACCCGGCCAGGGCTCAGTGCAAAGGTTTTAACATTTTGGTTTTTTGTTGCTGTTAAATGATTCCTAAATATGTTTTCAATACTAAGATAAATGAATTTTTTTTTTTTTTTTAATCCTCACCCGAGGACCTTTTTCCATTTTTTATTCAGATTGAGCGGGAGGGAGAGAGGGGAAGAGAGAGAGAGAGAAACATTGACGTGAAAGGGACACATCAAGTGGCTGCCACCCACATGACCCAACCAGGGACGGGGACAAACTGCAACCGAGGTACATGGCCTTAGCAGGAACTGAACCCGGGTCCCTCTGGACTGCAGACCGACACTCTAACCGCTGAGCCAAACCAGCTAGGGCAAAATTTTAAAAATATTTTATTATTTTCAATTGTTTGCTGTTAATATATAAAAAATATAATTTTATAAAGTTTACCTTGTATCCTGGTAAGTTACCAGAATTCATTATTAGGTACCATAGTTTTATGTAAACAAACATGTCACCTAAGAATAGGGACAGGTTTTACTTCTACCTTTTATATTTATTTTTTTTATTTATTTTTCTTGCCTTGTTACACTGATAAGGACTTGCAATAAAATACTGAACGTAGGTCATGAGTGTGGACATCCTTATCTTTTCTGATATTAGGGAGAAAGCATTCAGTTTTACCACTAAGTATGTTAGCTATAACTTTTTCACAGGATGAGGAAGTCCCCATCTATTCCTAGTTTTTGGAGACATAGAATTCATGAAATCTTGTTGAATTCTGTTTAATGCTTTTTTTAAACATCATCAATGTTAACATCAATATAGTCTCATATGCAATGTAACCAAAGACTACTACTAAGTATGTCCAAGAGAAAGGTATTGATCTATGCTCCCCAACCTAACATGATACTACATGTCAAAATGGGAATGTTATATTTGGGATTTGGACATTACTTTGTTCCATTAGAAAACTGTATCTGAGATTTTTTTTAAATTACTCTTTTACACAGTAAAAAAGCAAAGATATTAAAGTTAATATTCTTCCTGATCCACATCTTGTTTTACTAATGAAATATAGTAAAATTGTAAAATGTATTTTTAAATCTTTTAGTTCTTGTGCTCAACTGCATTCCTAACAAATTTTATGCTAACCCATAATATCTCTTGTCTTATCCTTTATCATATATATTAAAATGGCCACTTCAAAGAAACATTTTAAATAAAATTTGTCTATGTCATAAACATTTTTACTAAATAAAATATGAAAACAGGAAAGAGACAATCACTCAAATGGATGGCTTTCTTTCCAGGCTCATTTTTTATACATAGTTTTTGCTTTCTTCATTTTTATGTCATTGAAATCAAACCGTATAAATTTTACACAGTTTTGTTTTCACATTTATCCCAATGATTTCCTTTATAAGCATCATAAATTTCAAGCTCATTTAAAAAATGTTTTTGTTTTTTTTTCTTTATTGATATTAGAGAGAGAGGGAAAGAGAGACAGAAACATCAATGAGAGAGAACATCGACTGGCCGCCTCCTGCATGCCCTCCACTAGGGATCAGGCCGACAACCCGGGCATGTGTCCTGATCAGGAATCAAACCGGCAACCTCTTGGTGCATGGGTCAATGCTCAACCACTGAGCCATACTGGCCAAGCCTCAAGCTCATTTTAATGTCTAGGTGTCACACTGCTGGTTTACTTACACTGTATGTCACCTTGTACAAAAATGCTTAGTATAGGTTACATGTGTGATTCTACTTTTATAACACTACTCAGCAGCTGTGCAATCTTAGGCTAGATACTTAATCTCTCTATATTTAAATTTCTTATCTGTAAAATGGGATTATTAAAGAACATGTATTATAGAATTATTGTGAAAACTTAATTAAGATAATATGGGTAGTTTTTAGTATAGCCCCTGCCTCATAGTACTAAAAAATGTTAACAATTATTATTTCATTAATAAAATCCTCCTAAATGTTGATTGTCCCCTAGTAGAGGAATTAAGAAGTGGTGAAAAATGGAAAAGGAAATCAATAAACATCAATGATCAGTCTTCATTACTCAGAGGCGGATTATCTAGATTAGAGGTTGTGTGTCACCTGTATCATATATTTTAGTTGGCCTGCACACTGTTTAAACATTTTTAAAAAGCGTTAAAACATGAAACTGCCAATATTTTATACCTTTTACTTTTTTAAATTTTTGTAAGTTTATTTCTGCCAAACTGAAGACAACTGCCAAGAGGCACGATCTCAAATGCAATATTTTACAGCTTTTAATTCTACCAAAATTGGAATTTCATAGGATTTAACTTAATAAATGCTAACATTTTGAAACAGGGCATTTACACACAGAAAATACAGGTTTCTGACTTCTTTTGACAATTAGGAAGATGTGGCAACAAGTCCAAATGTCTACTTACTAGTTATCAGCTGGAGCTCGGTAGCAGCTGCTGTCCCCATTAGATGGCACATATTCTTTTCCATCTGCTACAGTCCACATCATTCTATTGTGTCCTACAACCTGACAACTTCACTCATTCCTGTTACTGTGGCTGGCCCTTGTGGCCATCAGAACTGGAAACTTCTCATTTTTTTGTAGACATACTCTGGGGAGGCATGATGCTTATTCAGTATTCAAGTGATCTGTTTGCGGGATTTTTTTTTTTTAACCTTACGTAAATTATAAATTTTGCCTGTTTTCTATGTAATTAATTGATAAACAGGTTGAGAGAAGAAATGTAAACACAGGCATCTTTTAGATGTCAATTGAAGTACATTAATTAATTCACAGTCTTTAGTTGTGACATATGTAAAAGTAGGAATCAAATAAAAAAAAATACTTAACATTTACTCCTTAAAGGTAAATTATGATTACAACAGATGGCTCTAGAGTCAGGACTCCAAAATATTTGTAGCTGTGAAGCCCCGGTAAGTCATTAAAACAACTCTGGTCTTCAGCTTTCCCCTATGTACAGGATGATAATGCATGCCTATGAAAGCTAGGGGTGGGGGGTGTAAATTAAGTAAACCCAATGAAATGAAGATGTCTACTAATGCTCCCATCCCCTAGTCATTCCCTCTGGCTCCTATTGAGGGACAAAGTACTAGATGAAGAAGTTATTTCTTGAGATTTATGTTTAGACACTATGTAGACAGATTTCTCAAGGTGGGGGGATAGACTGAGAACATCAAAAATCCACCAGCGAAGTCTACGCAAACCGTTATAATGGGTGTTTATGTTGTATTCGGGACTTTAAAGAAAACCATATCAACCTCATTACTGAAGTTATTCTTTGGGTGCGGTATAAAGCTGAGTAACGAATAAAATCTAAGCGGATGGGAAAGGAAACTGGAAGGCCAAGACACGCATATTTGGTAAAGCGCCCTCACCATCCCCACTCCTCTTCGTCTGGCAGGAGAGACGCGCGGCGCTCCCGCGGCATGGCGACAAAGGGGCTGAAACGCAGGCACCCGCTCGAGCGAACACACACACGGCCAGAGGCGGGAGGGCCACGGCCACCGGGAAACGGGCAGCCGCGCTCCACGGCTTCTCGGGGAGGGGACGGGCACCCACCCGGGGGCGGCGACCGCGGCGCAGACGCGCTTCTGCGCCGCGCCCGGCGGAACGCCGACCGGGAGGGCGGAGGCGCGAGTCCCGCCCAGGCCCCGAGTAGCCGCTGGGCTCACACCGCCCCGGGCAAGGGCGCCTCCGCGGGAAGCACCGGCCGGGCCGGCGGAGAGGCGCGGGGCAGACCCGGCGGGCCGCGGCCCGGCTCCCCGACGCGGCCGTTACCTCGCCCCTCCCCCGCACCCCAACCTGCGGCCGCCGCCGCTCACCTGGTGGCGTCCGCGACGTTCCTGACGAACAGGGAGGTGTTGGGGGGCCTCGTGTAGCGAGACATGTCCGCTTCCTCCGTTCCCTCCGGGCCTGCCCGCGGCCGCCGGGCTCACTCGTCTCTCGCTGCCGCCACCACAGCTCCGCCGGCCCCCAGTGCGACCCCCTCCCCTCGGCCTCGGCCCGCCAGCGCGCAGCCGCAGAGGCGGGCGTGAGGGGGGTGCTGAGCGGCGCGAGCCCGTCCGAGCGGACCACGCGGGGGTGGGGCCCGAGCCGAGGGCATCCGGGAGGCGACGGCGCGGGAGGCCCTGGCCGGGGGTGGGGAGTGGGAGGCACGGGGTCCGGGGCTCCGAGGGGATCGAAGAAGGGGGCCGTGCGGGAGTCCAGGGGCCGTGAGGATGCAGGAGGGGGAGGTGTTGGAGGCCCAGGTCTAGGGGAGGGGAAGGGGACGGAGCGGGGTCCGGAGGTTCGGCGGCATCTGAGAAGGGGACGGCGTAGGAGGCCTGGGGAGGGGTGGTCCTAGTCCGGAGGGGGGGCTATTCTCGTGTCCGGGGGTCCGATGGTACCCGGGGAGGGGGCAGCGCTGGAGACCTGGTCTCCAGGCCGGGGTGGGGACAGTTGGTGTCAGAGTGTCAGGAGCGCGGAGGCCATAGGGGTCCTAGGTGCTGAGTAGGGTGAACCGAGGGTTAGAGAACATACAGGGTGGGGGTGGGTAAAGGTGAAGGGCACTGGGGCCTTCATCCCTGTATCCTCCGCCCTGGACCTTGGCAGTTGTTCTGCTTCCTTGTCCCTTCAGTCTTGAGCCTTAGGCTTTCAAACTGTGAGGAGGACGTGTGTGTGTGTGTGTGTGTGTGTGTGTTTTGAATCTTCATTACAGCAATCCCCCTCTTATGGGGGGAGGGTACTTAAAAGGCCCCCAGCAGATTCAGAATCTGTATATAGTACCAAGCCCACTGTTTTTCTTATATATTTATACCTATGATGAAGTTTAATTTATAAATTAGGCACAATAAGAGATTAACAATAGTTAATAATAAATTAGACTATAATATACTGTAGTAAAAATTTGGTGAATTTGGTCTCTCAAAATATTGTACTCTACTCACCCTTCTTGTGATGATAAAATGCCTACTTAGTGAGGTGAGGTGAATGAGATAGCATACAGCTGGCATTGACCTTGTACCCATATATCAGAGGAGGATCATCTGCTGCTGGTGGTCCTGGATCATCAAGCTATGAGGATGTCATGATTGGCTGTCAGGAGCAGATGCTGTGGATGATTGGGGAAATTTCATACTGTATTTTCAGGCCATGGTTGACTAGTTGGTAATTGAAATCGTGGAAATCAAAACTGTGAATAAGGGGACTACTCTACTCCCTTAGGGCATGCTATTCAGCTGTTAGTACCATTCAATCAGATGTTTATTGAACACATACTATACACCAGGAACTATTGTAGGTATGGGATATAGCAACAAACAAAACAGGTCAAGTCCCCAACTCAAAGAAGGATGGACAATAAAAGAATAAACAAATGAATACATGACGTAGAAGACAGCAATGAAATGCGGTGGCAAGTAAGCAAATTTAAATTATCCTTTCCCCCTTGCTCCAAAATGTTGTAGTCCAGCCCTTTCTAGTTATCTTTTGCTCCTGTGGTTAGCATAGCCTGTTACCCAGGACTGTAATCAGGTAACTTGTAATTATTAATAGTGCCCCCTTTCATTCTCAGAAGTGGTCGATTTGGGTGGTTAAATAATGTAGTCACCCTACCTAGCCCACATTCAACTCAAAAGTTGTGTAAGTCCCAAGGTCTGCAGACATTTCTGGAAGAGTGGCCATTCATTCAAAAAGGAATTGCTGTGCCACAACAGGCACAGGGCTAGACTGGGAATATAATGGGGGCGGGGAAAGGGAGGGCAAGATTTCTATTCTCATGGAATTTACAATTTCATAGGGAGGCAGAATCTAATAATCACACTAGTAACAATATAAACTATGATAAGAACTATAAAAAAGCTATATGATGCTAAGAGGGGACCTTATGCGGCTTGGCAAGGATGACTAGAGGGTCACTGAACTTTCCCCCTGAAGAAGTTTTGGAGAGAGATTTGAAGAATGAAGAAGAGCAATCCATACACTGGAACAGTGTGTGCAAAGGCAGTATAGGAAACAAAATGAGGCAAACAGGAGCTAAAGCTAGAGAACAGGAAAATGAGACTGGAAAGCAGGCTGTGTTTATAATAGGAAAGTCTGGAATGCTGACTGTTGGTTTGCTAGAGCAGGGCTGGCATAACAAATTACCACAAAATCAGTGGTTTATAAGAACCTTTGTCAGTGGATTTAGGGCCCAGGTAATCCAGGATAGTCTTATCAAGATCTTTAATTGTATCTGCAAAGACCCCTTTTCTGAATAAGGCCAGAAAAGGGGGTTAGGGCTTGGACGTATCTTTTCTGGGGCCACCATTCAATCCAACTACACTGACCTTGCAGAGAAAAGAGACTTGATTTGGTGGGATGTGAAAGTTACTAATATACCTATTCTTTGACATAATAAGTGGCATAAAAATTTAGTAGACTCAAACTATGAACTATATTTATCTGCATGTTCCTGTATAAATAGTTTTTTTTTTTTTTGCTCTGGCTGAGTAGCTCAGTTGCTTAGAGCGTCATCCCAATATGCCAAGGTTGCAGGTTTGATTCCTGGTTAGGGCACATATGGGAATCATCCAATAAATGCATAAATAAGTGGAACAACAAGTTGCATTTGGATATGTATGAGTGTTTTGAAATTTGTGTGATGAAAAGTACTCTGAAGATATAAATTCAGGATTAATGAAGTCACCGGAGAGTATCATTTTATGCTGTGAACTCATTCCCCAACAGGTGGTGCTAGCTGTCCTCAAGTAAGAGCTGCTCTGCTCTACCCTTTCTTAAAATATACCATGACCTTGAAGTTGAAGAGTGATGTGGTGGTTTGTATAGAATGTATTGTAAACATTCTTCTGTTGTCCCTGAACTTTATTAGACATCATTCTATACAATCCAGTCTGAGATCTGGATTGTATCCTCTTATGAATTTGATTTATTTCACTGTAGCTACAGGAAATAATTTAAAAGGTCATTTATGCCCTGGTCAGTTTGGCTCAGGGGTTAGAGCATCGGCCCGCGGACCAGAGAGACCTGGGCTCGGTTCCCGCTAAGGGCATGTGCCTCGGTTGCAGTTCGTCCCCGCCCCTGTTGGGGTTGTGTGGGTGGCAACCAGTTGATGTGTCTCTCACATTGATGTTTCTCTCTCTCTCCAATCCTTCTCTTCCTCCTGCTCTATCTGAAGATAAATGCAAAAATGTCCTCAGGTGAGGATAAAAAATAAATAAATAAAAGGTCATTTATATGGTAATAATAGATATTATTTAGATTTTTCATTGAAGTCAGCTTTTAGAAGTCCTGTCACTAAAAATGATAGAGTTATGAAAATTTGGAGGTGGGTGTTTCTTCTTAACTTAATTTGACAGCTGTTTAGTGATGATGTGTGTTAATCATAGCACTAGGAACTAGGAATGGAAAAAAAATAAGTTATGCCTCCTAAGCCCAGTATTTCCTAGACTTAAGCCATTTTCATATTTCCTATGAGATTTTCACCATAATGATGCACTTCTTTACCATAATATGCTTACTATTTTTCTTTAAATTAGCTCACTTTTATTTTAAAAGAAAACTTTATCATCAATATTAATTTTAAAAGTCTCACAGAAAATATCATGGGGAAGAAAAACAAAACATATAAATTCTGGCCAATTACTTTGATCTACAAAGTTCCAAAGCCTGAGACCAGCTCTCTCTTTAACAAGGGAAATAACTGGGGTGGCAAATATACAATACAATATACAGATGATGTATTGTAGAATTGTATACCTAAAACCAGTATAATTTTATTAACCAGTATAACCCAATAAATTAAATTAAAAAAGGGAAATTAATCACACAACAGAAAGCTGTTAAAGCCATACTAGCACAAAACTAAAACTCTCTCCCTAATGTAAAAGAGGAATGACTCTCATACTATGCAGTTCAATAGTTAATGCTGCACCAGTTAACATAAAACCATGGATAGTACCATCATCAATGGTAAGTGTCCTATACTTTGAGAGACATTCTAGGCAGAGAGAGACATGCATGTAGACAAATCATTATTGTATAGTTTCATTAGTGCTACATAAAAATATTTCAGAGTACTATGTAGGACATGATAGAAACAGTATAGTTCTCTATGGAAAGGGAGACTGCAAGTTATTTTAGAGAAAAATCATTATCTGAGATATTTATTGAAGGATGAATATAAGTACCAAGGAATAGAACAAAACGGCATTTCAGGGAAGATGAGCAAAGGCACAGTGTCATGGGAGTAGTATGGTGTGCTGAACTAGAGGGGAAGGAAGAATTATATCTCAATTTTAAAATACTATTTCTGCCCTGGCGGGCTTGGCTCAGCGGTTAGAGCATCAGCCTGCGGTCCAGAGAGACCTGGGTTCGGTTCCTGCTAAGGGCATGTACCCCAGTTACAGTTTGTCCCCAGCCCTAGTTGGTTGAGTGGGTGGCAGCCACTCGATGTGTCCCTTTCATGTTGATGTTTCTCTCTCTCTCTTCCTCTCTCACTCTGAACAAAAAATGGAAAAATGTCCTCGGTGAGGATAAAAAATAAAATAATATTTCTTACCTTTGTCTACTGAAAAGGCTTAGAAACAATGACCAGTCCAGTGGCATTTGGCACCCCTAGAACCCAAGGCTTTAGTTTCTAAATACAATTTTTTTCATAAAAGGAATTATGATGTAGAAGACTGTGTAATGCTTGAGAAGTGAATCCTCAGAAAGATCATTATTAGCCATGGTTAATAATGGTGTGCACATGGTCAAAGTGTGCACATTGAGAGAAGAATCTCTTGAAAGACCTTCAAACACAGGATTGGTTTCAAGATCTAAATGTATCAATGAGGGTAGGAGAGGAGAGCAATGGAAGTTCTCTTGGTGTTCCTGAACCATAACCTTAGGAGAGAAATATTCTCATCCAGCACAAGCAGGGCTACATCTTCACAGTGTTGTCATATACAAGCCCTAGGGAATCAGGGCAAAGGTGAAGCCTCTCCACTGCAAGAACCTCACTGTCCTCATTTCCAGGACTGGCTATGGTTAGCAGAGCAGCTAACCTCACTGCCAAGAGGGAGGGAAGCCAAAGGGAGCCTCAGGTAACCGAGTACCAGAACATTCCAGGCTTCAAAATAGTTGTCTTCACCTCGTGGACCATTTGAAGATATTTATACAGAACTTAGTAATAAAACCGTACCCACGCCCCGCTGGTGTGGCTTAGTTGGTTGAACATCATTCCGTGCAGCAAGAGGTCTCTGGTTTGATTCCTGGTCAGAGCACATGCCTGAGTTGTGGCTCGGTCTCCAGTAGGAGGCATGCAGGAGGCAGCCGGTTTATGTTTCTCTCTCATGGATGTTTCTATCTCTCTCTCCCACTTCCTTCCTCTCTCTCTAAAAACATCAACAAAAACATATTTTTTAAAAAGTACCCAAAAGAAACAAATTTCTGACAGACATTTTTGTTCAATCCCTTTGTATTTGTTTTTTAAATTTATTTGTAAACTACAGTTGACATACAATATTCTATTAGTTTCAAGTGTACAACATAGTGATAAGACATTAATACTGTAGAACTTAAGAAGTGATCATCCTGATAAGTCTACTACCCTTATGACACCATACATAGTTACTATAATATTATTGACTATTTTCCATTGCTGTACTCTGCATCCCTGTGACTATTTTTATAACTGGCAATTTGTGCTTCTTAATCTCTTTCACCTTTTTTTACTCGTATCCCAATCTCTACCCCCCTCCAATCTGGCTGCCATCAATTTTTTCTCTGTATCTATGAGTTTGTTTCTGTTTTGCTTGTTTATTTTGAAATCAACTGGTATTTGTCACTCACTCTCTGGGTGGTTTAATTCTCCTCTAGTATAACCACTAGCATAGTAGATAATGTAGAAATGCAGTTTCTTTATCTCCTCTACTTTCCATATCACTACCTCTAGTCTCTTAGATGGTGGGTGTCACCTCTTGACATGACTATCACACATCCATCAACTCGCCCCTAACTGCCCCATTGCCCATATTTTGTTTGATGATTTTGCCATCCACCCAGCTGTTCACACTAAAACCTCAATCATCTTTCCTCCTTTTCTCATCACACTCTCTCCCCCAAACACATTCAATCAGGCACCAAATCTGGTCACTTCTGCTTGTGGAATGTTTCTGGAATTCTGGGACTTTTCAGGAAACTTTAAGTTTGTCTCAGATCAAAATCTCTGTTTCTGATTCATTTTCCACGTGGTCATTAATTTTTCTTCCAGATGAAAAACCTGGTTTACCTCTCTGTGGCTTAATAACCGAATAGATACCCATTGTCTAGATAAAGTTTAATTCCTTAACAATGTCTACACAATTTTTCTATGTCCCTTCACCCCAATCAAAATTCACCTTTTGGCTTACCTACTCTTTTAGTTTGCTGTTTCTGACAAGCAACAGCCAGTTTTTTCAACACCTTACCCCAGAAGTGATTTCTTAATGTGCTGTCTAGGACATGATACCAGCTAGAGAGATATATCTCTGGAGAAACCTATAAGTGTTTGGGGGCAGGGAGGCTAGGGGGATGTTATGAATGAACAATGTCCTAAAGTGCCATCTGTGTGCTGGCTGTGGCAGCCCCCAAATCATGCAGTGCCAGGGTGTGGTTCTGGATAAAATTGTTCAGGTTCCAAATATTTTTTAAATGAAAAGATAATAGGCAAGATTTGTGTGTACTTTTGAAAATATTTCCTTTATTGTATATTTTTGAAAAATTTTTGTTAATATATTTTTATTTATTTTTTAGAGAGAGAAAGGGAGAGAGAGATAGAAACATCGATGTGAGAAACATCCATCAGCTGCCTCCTGCACGCCCCCTATTGAGGATGGAGCCCACAACCCTGGCATGTGCCCTGACAAGGAATCCAACCCCGCGGGACCTTTCAGTCCATGGGGTGATGCTCAATCCACTGAGCCACACTGGCTGGGCTAAAGGTTTTAAAGTAAGTTTTTTGGATTTTCTGGTGGAATATCTGTATTTTCTCTATGGATGAAGTAATTTTAAAACGTTTTAATCCTTCTCCACTTCAGCAGCTTCTGTTTGCCTTTGCTCTTCCCTAATGTTCTTCATTTTATTTTCTCACTTCATTTATTTTTCTGTGTCTCAGAACATTTTTTTTTTCTCACTTAGGTCATGCTTTTCAAATTTGTGTTTGGGATTTTATTTTATGATCTTATTTTATCCTAATTAAAAGAACACAAATCATATTAGTCTGTTGTCTTGCCAAAAGGACCTCAGAATTTGAAGTTCAAAATAATATCCAGTATCATCTCATAAAATTGGCTAGTATTTCAGTCATAAATAATGTTTTTTTCCCAGAGTAAAGAAATATTTGATTTACTCTTTCCACCAAAGCACTCATTTGTCATATGTTTCCTATTCTGAAAGTTAGTGAGTCAGTTGTGATGGCAGCTGGTGATTTGAGCAGCAAAAGAAGAGGTATCTTTATACTTTAACACCAGTCCTCGAATGAGAACTATCTTTATCCACTCCCACTGCCCTCTGAAACAAAGGTCAAAATTAAATCGTAATACTAAATTCTGGGTATTGTGTCATTCTTTCAGATATAGCAGCAGCTAAAGGAAGGGAGGTATTCTAAACTTTTTTTTTTGTTTCTAGTAAAAATAAGATTGCAGTTCTCTTTGTAGCAGCACATAGAGTTAGACAGTTGTATAAATATAATGGGTAGAAAGGAAAGTAATAATGAGAAATAGTGAGCTGATCAGATTCAAGAAGGTCATACGTCCAACTCCAACAGCTTCCAGAAGCCACTCTTCCTGCCCCTCAACTCCCACAGGTAAAGAACCAAGAAGTCTAAGGAGAAGCATGACATTAACACACACAGAGTCTGTAGGTAGTTAGCATAGTTGAGTTTAGGTTAATTGCTACTATTACTCAATTAGCTCCTTAGATTCAAGAAGAATAGTCAGCCAACAAATATTTACTGACAAGGAGGAAGGACTGTATCACCACCATACCATGTTAGGTGCTGAGAAACGCAGTAGAAAAATAAGAGTTTAAAGACTGGAGGACAAGATATACATTCAGCAAATTATCACAATTTAGCCCAGTGAATTGATATCATCCCAAGCACTGAGAGGTCCTGGTTGGAGTCCAGGTCAGGGCACATGCCTGGATTGTGGGCTCAATCCCCAATAGGGGGCGTGCAGGAGACAGCCAACTGATGTTTCTATCTCTCTCTCTCCCCTCCTCTTTCTCTAAAAAAATCAATAAAAACATTAAAAAGCACAATTTATTAAATAAATTAATTCAAGGGTGCAAAGAAATATAGTGGCCAACAATAGAAACCTAACACATACATACATGCATGTGTGCACACACAGAACAGAGCTTGAAATGAATCTTTTTGCCACCTCAAGAGACAGCTTTGCTAATTCATAACAAGCAATATAAATAGAATTTATATGTACACATTTTCTATCATTGTTTATAGCTGTTGATAAGAATAAGTGAACATGGGGCCCTGGCCCCTAGTTGGCTGGAGCATCATCTCGTACACCAAAAGGTTGTGGTTTCGATCCCAGGTCGGGGCAAGTACAGGAGGCAACTGATTGATGTTTCTCTGTCACACTGATGTTTCTCTCTCTTTCACCTCCTTCTTTCTTTAAAAAAAAAAAGAAGAGGCAAGCATGGGTTCAACTGATGTCAAGAGACAGAATTAGTTGCTGCAGAAAATTTATCCAAAGTGAGTGATTATATATGTTCTAATAGAAATAGATAAGCTATAGATGCATTTATAGATTTGGATGTCTGCTTACATAAGCAATAGCGCATGGTGGCTAAAAGCAGACCACTGGAGCCAGACTGGTTTCTGTTCTGTACTGAGTCTGCTTCTTACTCACTCTATAATCTTGGACACCGCATCTGTAAAATGAAGATAAATACTCACATTAACAACCACATAGGTTGCCATAGGCTTAAATGAGTTACTACATGTAAAGCACTTAGCACATGTTAAGTGCCTGCCACAGAGTAAGTGTTCTACAAATGTCACATACTGCTTGGTTTTGCTCACATGGGCCTTTTTATTTTTTAGCCAACTAACTGTACGCAAAAATATTGAATCTTAATATTATTTTTTGAGTATAGGATACTTTTGTCAGAAGTATTCCAGGGTAAGATTCAGTACACATAGACAAGGGGGCCCAGGAATTTAATACCACGTTTGTTTCCTTTAGGGCTGAATTTCATTATGGTGATAATTGAATGACAGTATTTTCAGATTTAGAGTGTGAGATTTATTCTGATGTTGTCAGCTTATATAGTAGTTCAAAAACTGTATAGGTAGTCTATGGATACCTTTAGACTTATTTTCAAAAAAATACATTTGTCGCCCTGGCCGGTTTGGCTCAGCGGTTAGAGCGTCGACCTGCGGTCCTGAGAGACCCGGGTTCGGTTCCCGCTAAGGGCGCGTACCTCGGTTGCAGTTTGTTCCCGGCCCTGGTTGGTCGTGCGGTGGCAGCCACTCGATGTGTCCCTTTCACATCGATGTTTCTCTCTCTCTCTCTCTTCCTCTCTCTCCCTCCCACTCTATCTGTACAAAAAATGGAAAAATGTCCTCGGGTGAGAATAAAAAAAAAAAAAAAATACATTTGTCTTATTATCTGAATATATATTGTCCCATTTAACCTAACTGTGACAAATTAAGGAATAAGATGGTAGAATAAACCCTGGCCGGTTTGGCTCAGCGGTTAGAGTGTTGGCCTGCAGTCCAGAGAGACCCAGGTTTGGTTTCCGCTAAGGGCACGTACCTTTGGCAACCACTCGATGTGTCCTTTTCACGTCGATGTTTCTCTCTCTCTCTCTCTCTCTCCCTCTCCCACTCTATCTGAACAAAATATCAAAAAATGTCCTCGGGTAAGGATTAAAAAAAAAAAAAGATGGTAGAATATGTAAAGCTTATGGAAGCTTTTAATATGTGTGTTAGTACAGGAAGACCCAGGGGAAAGTCCTGGGACTGAAACTACCTCCTTAAAGAGTAGAGAAAGATGGCCACTCTGGTCTGATAATTAATAGTTTGTTAAGGGAAACTTACATATAAGGTGACTCTTGAATGGCTTCAAGACTAAGTAGATCCCCATCCTGCTTGGCATGTGCCAGAGAATTACATAGAACAAGGTGGGGATAGTCACGGATACTAGTACATGAATGCTACCAGGTATGGAAATTATTTTACCAGCTTGACCAGGTCAGGACAACTGCCTGCTCCAGGAACCAGCAAGTAGCAGGAGGCAGGAGAAGGGGTTCTAGTAAGTCAGAGTGAGCATGGATTACAGACAGTCTCTAAGGGGAGTTTGTGGTAAGAATCTCCTTTCTGGCCTGGGCCAGCTCATGGGTCAGACTGCAGTAATGTGATAATGGAACAGTCTCTCCTCCATAAGGTGGAACACCTTAGGATATAAATTTCTGCAGTGCTATTATTAGGCATGACATCAAGGACAGTTTCTTTTCAAACTTTGTGCTTCACTCTGGAGAAAAACAAGAGTATGGCATCTTGAATTTCTTCACCGAGTAACTTAGAACCCAATGAAGAAATATGTGAATACCAGCTGCACATATTATGTTACTTGAGTTCAGCATCAAAATTATAAACAAAACTAGTCATATGTTCTTTCAAAGCTATTGCTATACAAAACAAACATCCAAATCATCAAAATAATATGAATAATTATGACCATAAATCTTTTTACTAACTCTCTGGTTTGGGCTTCTTAAAAACTAATTAAAATTTTTTAGTTCTACTCTACTCAGACTACACTAGCTAGCTAACACATGTGTGTTTACCACATTCCAGATGCGATACTAGACGCTTGCTATACTAGTAAGTTTTGAATCTAATGAGAAAATTATACTTTATAGAGTAAGTTGCAGCTTTCAAATAATGCAGCAATTTCAAGGAAGAAGAAAGTGGAGAGGGGGATACAGAAAATTTAAGTATATAGAGTCTACAGACCAGTGTTCTTTGTATCGTTTTATGAACTAAAAACCCTGTTTAATTTTTTATTACTGTTCTAGAAAGGCGAGTGGAGTTTTTAAGGGGACAATGTTCCACTTGGTCTGCCTCTGATGCCTGTTAACCAATAATACGGTTCTCATTCCGCTGCTGTGGGAAATAAGCAACAACGGAAAAGTAATAATCACTTTAGAGCTTAATTCGGTTGTCAGGACAGCTACGGAGAAGGGGGATGAGTACCTGAACCCCTTGTTCTTCCCAGCGCTCCTGGCCACCGCCCCGGGGCGGAGCACCTGCGGGCTGCAGAGGGGCGGACCACGTTTCCCAGAGGCGCTGGAGGCGGGCTCCCGGGGATGGGGGACCGGTCTGCGGCGAGATGTGGAGCCGGCCTGCGCGCGCGCACCAGTTCTAGCGGACTCTGGGAGCGTGCGCAGACGCGGGGTGCGCTAGGAGGAGCGATCAAGGTGGCATTCGAGCGGAATGCTGACCGGCCACCGATTCTGGGCACGATGAGACCTGGAGAGGAACGACCTGTGGAAGGGGGAGCCTGCGGCGGCGCCTCCGACTTGGAACTGCTGAAGCTGCGCGCGGCGGAGAGCATCGACGAGGCGGCCGAGCGCCTGGGCGCCTTGAGCCGCGCCATCTGGAGCGAGCCCGAGCTGGCCTACGAGGAGCACCATGCCCACGGCGTGCTGACGCGCTTCTTCCAGGGCGAGCCACCGGCCGCCTCTTGGACGGTGCAGCCGCACTACCAGCTGGCCACCGCCTTCCGCGCCGAGTGGGAGCCGCCGGGGGTCCGGACGGCGCCGAGGCCGCTGCACCTGGGCTTTCTGTGCGAGTACGACGCGCTGCCTGGCATCGGGCACGCCTGCGGCCACAACTTAATCGCCGAGGTCGGGGCGGCGGCGGCGCTGGGCGTGAAGGGGGCTCTGGAGGGCCTCCCCGGGCCGCCTCCGCCAGTAAAGGTGAGGTGGGGCCCAGGCGCGGGACTCCCATAACCAGCACGACCTGGGAATGGCAGGACCCGCTGCATTACAAATGCACCTGTGTCGCCCCGACTCGGGGCAGGTGTAAGGGACGGCGCTAGAGATCCCAGCCTCGCCTCTGCCCGAAGGCAGAACCCCTGGATAAAACTTAATGAGTTGCCGACCTAGCGATACTTTGCAGATTTTGGGGTTTTGTTTCCTCTTAGGTAGTTGTAAAGAATTGAGTGGATTCTCTCGAAAAACTTAGAACCAAGCCTGGTTTTTGTTACGGCTTATTTATTTTGGTAACAGTAGCCACCGCAATGTGCTGATAAGGTTGTGCAATCTCTGGAGGAAGTAGTTGTAGGGAAACCTACAGCCCTTAGGCTCCCCTAAAATATTTTGTTTGTGGCAGTCATAGAAGCTGTTGTGATTTGAATCATTGGTTTTTGGTTAGGATATTATACTACCAAACCTCTAGATGTATACAAAAAATTGGGAACTGAATGGATTTACTGCATAGATGTAGTTGATCTTTGAGTCTTAATGTTTATTTCGTGGTATTAGTAAATATCTCCGTTCTTTAAATGGGGAAATGTTTACTTTTGTCATAGGGCAGGTTTAATCCTGTGTTACTCTGTTTTTCCAGATGATATATTCTTCATTCTGTGAGCTAAGATGCAATCATCACCATTCAGGTTAAAGGGAAGACTAATGTTTTATTTTATTCTTTAGCTCATTCTCCCCCCTCTCCCCCCAATGTCAGTAACCTTTTGCTTTCATCCTAACAGTTCCATATTTTGTGACTTTTTCTGTTTAGCTGCTTTCTCTCTTCTGCCTCTGGGGACTTGTTTTTGCATCTGGTTAGGTTTTTGTTTTTTGGGGGTGGGGCATCCTTTGCCTTTGCATGAAACAGTGAAGAGATTTAGCTTTAACCAGGTGTTTGAGAAGTTCGTAGATGTTAGCAAGATTTAACTTGAGAAGTCATCATATTTACCTAGTAAAGAGTTGAGGCTTTAAAGTAGCTTCATTTAAGAGTTTGGGTGCTTTATAACTTCTAAAGAAAGCTAGTCTTTGGGAAATGTACACACTTCTGATTTTGAATGGTAAGCTGAGTTTTTTTTAGCAAGGTTATCTGTTCTACCTGAAAATGAAATTTATGATGATTCCCTTTGCAAGACAAGACTTTCTCCAGCTTGTTACATTGTGTCCTTATACATGATCTTGAAAATAATTAGTTGTTCATAGATATTTTTTCTTTGCTTTAAAATTTTTTTTGAAGAAGTTAAACTGAAATATCAAAGTAAAATGTTTATTCTGCACAGTTCTCTTTTGTTTAATTAGGTGTGTGATGACCAATAAATGTTTGGTGCCTGATTGAACTGGTGGAATCGAATTAGTAAGTGTGTGTAATAGTTGGCCATTTCTAACCATGGTTTTAAGATTTAAGATTTATTAATGCTCTTCATAAAGGATTAATGAATTAAGATCTTTTAATGAAGTAGCTTAGCAAGGAACAGGCCTGAACATCTAATCCCAGTTCTCCCTGCAAATGTGCTCTGTGACCTGGGGCAATACTCTTCACCCTATGCCTTGAAACCACCCTCTTTAACATGATGTTATAGATTGCTCACCTACCTCACAGGGTTGTTGTGAGGAGAACTAATAACTGGAAAGTTCCTTATGAGTAAAGTGCTTATGAATAATTATGTACCTAAACTGAAAGACTTAGTCAAGAAGACACTTTAGGAAATGAGTCTTAAGGAATTTTGAGGAACTTAGTATATAGTATTTATCTTTTTCATCATTGCCATTTGTTTTATAAAATTGAGTTCTATTTTGAAATTCTTAGGATATATTCCCAGAAGTAGGATTGCTGGGTCAAACAGCAGATCCATTTTTAGTTATTTTGAGGGAACTCCATACTGTTTTCCACAGTGGCTGTACCAGTCTGCATTCCCACCAGCAGTATATCAGGGTTCCCTTTTTTCCACATCCCTGCCAGCACTTGTTGTTTGTTGGTTTATTGATGGTAGCCATTCTGATAGGTGTGAGGTAATACCTCATTGTAGTTGTAATTTGCATCTCTCTGATGATTTGTGACATTGAGCATTTTTCATATCTTAAGAATCCTGAAACACCAATCAGAAAGAATATATGCATCCCTATGTTCATAGCAGCACTGTTTATAACAGCTAAGATGTATTTACAATAGGAAATAGCCCAAGTGCCCATCAGTATATGAGTGGATAAAAAAGCTGTGGTACATTTACACAATGGAACATTATGCAGTTGTAAAAAGGCAAGGATCTCTTACCCTTTGAGAGAGCATGGATGGACCTGGAGACTATTATGCTTCGTGAAATAAGCCAATTAGAGAAAGACAAATATCACATGATCTCACTTACAAGTGGAATCAAAAGAACAAAATAGGTCCAGAGGTATAAGTGCATGAAACAGAATAACAGATCTCGGGGTGGGGGTGGACAGGAAGAGATTAACCAACAAATGTATATGCATAACCCATGGACATAGACAATAGCATGGGGAAGGCCTAGGGTGGGGTGGAGTTGGATTGAGGGAAGCAAAAAAGGAGAAAGTGGGAGACATCTGTAATACTGTCAACAAAAAAGGAAAATAGTTTTAAAAATTGAGTTGTAAAATTAGGAAAAGTTTTTTTGTCAGAGAACAAAACATCTCTTCATAGTTTAAGCATTTAATGTAGATTGTGAATACATATGCAAGAGAACTTGTTTGACATTTTCCTACTAGGATTTTTTGTTCTTTTGTTCTGACACAGGTATTTCCTTCTAGGTAATTGTTCTGGGAACCCCTGCAGAAGAAGATGGTGGTGGCAAAATTGATTTAATTGAAGCAGGGGCTTTTAAAAATCTTGATGTTGTTTTTATGGCCCATCCATCCCAAGAGAATGCTGCTTATCTCCCTGATGTGGCTGAACATGAGTAAGTAATCAAGTTGAAATACACTTCTTAGTGGAAAACAGACTATTAGAATACTTTTATGTCTTTTTTTTTTAGAAGAACAAATTTATTGTCTTATAGTTCTGGAGACATGAAGTCTAAAATCAGGTGACAAGGCCAAGGTCCCTCTGAAACCTGTAGGGAGTATCCTCCTGCCTCTTCCAGCTTCGGGTAGCCCCAGGCATTCCTTGGCTTGTGGCAGCCTAATTTTAATCTCTGCCTCTTCACATGTCTTTCCTCTGTGTCTCCAGAATACTTTTATGTCTTAACTGGAGACTAAAACTCCATATTTACACATTTAAAAAGTAAATTGAAAGATAACGATGTGATGTCTTACTTGATTTCCACTGAATCATATTTGGTAAGCCTTTTCTAATTGAAATTTAATATGATGTTCATAAATGGATCATTAAAATAGTGCCTAAAAAGTATAAAAATAGCAAACAGAGTACTTGACACATGTTCTATTTTGAACTGAGTATAATCTGGTTTCTGGCATTTGATATGAAGGCTTTGCAACTGATTTGCAAGAGGCAGCTTTATTAGACTTGGAAAGAAGACACACTTCTCTAGTTTACTTATTTTAATTTGACTTCTTTGAAAAGAGGATAAATTCCTGAGCAAGAATGTAGAAACTGACTAGCTATAATTTTAGTGAAGTGGGACAATCCATACTTTTCTGATGTGTCTGGTGCTGAATCCTTTTATTTATCTTTCTTTATGTTGAAGAGCTCGCTCTCTTTTGGTATCTAGGAGCATGCATTATTGAAGTGGTTTGAATTTTGTGCACCAGAAATTTCAACCACGAGGCCTTGTTTTCAAAGAGTGACTATTATAACTGTTCTGGTATCTTTGTTCTTATCACTGGGAATTGGTGGTGTGACAGTAGGGAGAATCTTTAAACTTTGGTTTTAGGGGTGGTGTATACTAGTACACCTGTGAAAAACTGTAGCAGTTAGAAATCTCTGCCAATGCCTCTGGCTAGAAAGGGGCCTGCAGCTGCAGGCAGGCTTCCCAGCCCATTAGCCTTCTAGGATTTAGGGTTAGGCTTCTTGGTCTTTTTTTTTTTTATCCTCACCGGAGGACTTTTTTTTTTGCATTTATTTTCAGATAGAGCAAGAGAGAGGGAGGAAGAGAGAGAGAAACATCAATGTGAGAGAGAGATACATCAAGTGGTTGCCACCCACATGACCCCAACCAGGGCCGAAACAGGAACCAAACCCGGGACACTCTGGTCCACAGGCTTACATTCTAACCGCTGAGCCAAACCGACCAGGGCAGCTTTTTGGTCTTGATACTGGTCAGTCCAGTTGGCCTGAGGCTTTTTCTTATGTCTGATGTCTTAGATTTTTTTTATTGTCCATCTTTTCAGGTGGAAAAGAGAACAAAAACAAAAATTAAAATGTAAAGAATTACTAATCTCTTCATTCTAAATATCTCTAACCAAAAAAATTTTTAAATGGCACTAAGTCCCTACTGACCACCTTTCCCACGTCTAGTCCCTCCTCTAGAGGTATATATTGTAGCGGTTCCTCTATAAGTTGAAGAAGGGAATGAACACAGAACATAAGACACACAGAACACAAGACATACAGAAGACAAGACACACATAGACAGGACATGGCTGCAGCCCCGAGTGCTTGCAGCAGTTTATTTTTAAAGGCAAAGGTTTGGCAACCAGCCCTGCTTACTTAGCAGCTTTATTGGACTTTGTTCCTTATTTTCTCCTTGAACCCTTTATTTGAATAACATAGTCCCTTATCTGTTCAGTACTGTTCTTGGTAAGAATGTCCCCAGGAAGGTCAGTGCATGCAACTGTTCCTTCAGGCTCCCCCTGTTTGTAGCGTAGGAGTGCCTGAGCTCGTTTGCAAAGCTTCAGGAATGATCGTGGGAATGCAATAAGGTTCAGCCGTTTGCAGCTGCCCTTAGTTGTCTTTAGTATGTGGGTCTCACTTTAGTGATCCTCAGAACTCCTTCATATATCCTTTCAGGACTTCTGGTTATATTTACAGACATAATAAGTAGGGACATGTATAAATTAAATTGTAAAGGAGGATTTCCACTCTGAAATACTCTGCTAAATAGGTTATCGGTCTGCTTATTGCTTTTTAAAATTAAACAATATGGCCCTGGTCGGTTTTGCTCAGTGGTTAGAGCTTTGGCCTGCGGTCCAGAGAGACCTGGGTTCGGTTTCCGCTAGGGGAACGTACCTTGGTTGCAGTTTGTCCCCGCCCCGGTAGGGGTTGTGTGGGTGGCACACACAACCAGTTGATGTGTCTCTCTCCCATTGGTGTTTGTCTCTCTCTTCCTCCCTCTCTCCCTCCTGCTCTGACATGCAAAAATGTCCTCGGGTGAGGATAAAATAAAATAAAATTAAGTTAAACAATATGTCCCATACTTACCTGGCAGGGGAGATACTATTGTTGTAACCCAGGAGATCGACCATACTCAGACTCCATTTTTCAGTTTTTGGGGATGTTTTATTACCTGCGCAGGGACTGCAGCCAACCTACACAGAGGAGAACTGCAGCCCCGAGCTCAGGGGGAGGGTTGCTTATATAGGGCAGGGGTCATTCAAGAGTTTAGCAGAGCAAGCAAGCTGCTTGTACAGAAGCGGAGGCAGTTATCGATAAGCAGGAGGGAACGGAGGTGGGAGGGAGCTGAGGCGAAAGGGAACTGGGTAAACTGGGTCAGCATACATCTATTCTGCTATTCATTCCATTATCCAAGTTTTAAAAACTAACAAATTCGAGACGGGTATCAGCGGATATCAGCGGTCAGTCAGGTGCAATACACACATGTTGAACAGTTACAGTTTTATGGGGTAAAGGGAGCTTCAGTTTCTCCCTATCAGTTTCTTTACAGAGCATGCAGGACACTCTGGCCTTGGGGCCGTTTCTGTCCTCCCTTTTCTTGAAGGATGTTGCTTTTCAAATTCCCAGTGAAGGTCAAACTCTAGTTAATTTTTATGGGGCTAAAGCCCTCTATAACATTCCCCATTGTTCATCTTGCTGTCTCTGAGGTTGTTAATTAGGGCAGCTCAAAGACAAGTTGGATTCTAAGGACAGTGAGCTACAACACTATGATCATAAAATTAAATATGTGTTGAAAATCATTCCATATCATTTTGTATAAATATATGCTTGTTAAGCCTAAAATACTAATGCTAATACAAAACAATCATTAACACTTATTTTCTTGCAGTTCGTTGTACTTTAATTGTGCATAGGTCTGAACTGTGGAAGAAATGGTGCTAGAGTCGTTTTCATAAAGGACATGCTTCTACGTTCTATACATTTGTCACAGTTTTGTTGAAATTCCAGTTTCAGGGTGATGGTGATAAGATATATAGCAAGGAATTAACAAGTATTGTAAAATCTTAGAAATATGTTTGGTCGCCCTGGCTGGTTTGGCTCAGCAGTTAGAGCATCGGCCCACAGACCATAGAGTCATGGGTTCGGTTCCCGCTAGGGGCACGTACCTTGGTTGCAGTTTGTCCCCGGCCCCGGTTGGGGTCATGTGGGTGGCAACCACTGGATGTGTCTCTCTCACATTGATGTTTCTCTCTCCCTCTTCCTCCTTCTCTCCCTTCTGCTCTATCTGAAGATAAATGTAAAAAAAAAAAAAAAAAAAAAGTTTGGTCTCTTTTACTTCTTTTTGTTTTGGTAACAAAATGTTTGGAATCAGGAAATACCATGAGCACTCTAGGAACTCCTGACTCTAGCCCATTTTTTAAAAAGTCTAGCCCTGTCGCCCTGGCCAGTTTGGCTCAGCGGTTAGAGCATCGACCTGCGGTCCAGAGAGACCCGGGTTCGGTTCCCGCTAAGGGCACGTACCTCGGTTGCAGTTTGTCCCCAGCCCTGGTTGGTCGTGCGGGTGGCAACCACTTGATGTGTCCCTTCACATCGATGTTTCTCTCTCTCTCTCTTCCTCTCTCTCCCTCCCGCTCTGTCTGAAAAAATGCAAAAATGTCCTCGGGTGAGGATAAAAAAAAAAAAAAAGTCTAGCCCTGTAGCAGGGTGAAGCTCAGTGGTGTGGCCTCCTGTGTGGTCTGGTGTAATTGACTAAAGGGAGCAGAAGCTGTCTTCTGTGCTAAACTTAGGGAAGTAAGGGAGTGGGGGTGGGGGCCATGGTTCTTAATAACTAAAGCATCCTCAACTTGTATCCAGGCTTCTAACATTCATGAGTTGGTCTCTGGTTTTTGACTGTGGAAAGCAACTAACCAGTATACTAAAAATAAAATAAAATGAACACAAAGATGCAAGTTGGAAATTGAAGTGTAAAATGCTGTTTTGTTTTGGTTTGTTTTTCTCAGAGTAGAGTTACCTTAATGATTTCTTTTAAAGGTCTTTTTGATGCTTCTATATGAAGCAATTTTTGGAAGTAACTGGATCTTCTGGGAAATCTTAAAAGGCTCTTCTTCAGTAGGACCAAAGAATTTCCCTGACAGAACACTTTATTTAGGAGTTGGCTTGCTAAATTTGAACCCAGCTCCCAGTAACCAGTTTGGAGAAAGTTGGCTTCTAGGGCATAGGGGATGTTAGAAAGCCCTTGGCTTCCCTCATGAGTAAAATAAGTTTATTCCTTCGTAGTTTGGTGATGGGAGCGTCATGTGAATTGTGAGATGTAGTAGGAGAAGCCCCAGAACTTCCCTGTCAGTTACATTCAGGTCTGTCATGTTCAGTCTTTGGTAGAAAGGGCTAAAGCTTTAGAAAGATGCCCACATTTCAGAACATCATGAAAGACACAGTCTAATAAATAAGGTGGAAACCTCAGAAAGTGGATATTTTTTTGGAGACGAGGCAAGTACATTTAATGGAGAGATTATATGATCCACATTACACTTAGAAGAATGCTAATGAGGGTGCATTGTGGAGGTCAGAAGTTTTTAGAAGATTAGTAACAGCTTCTTAAAACTGGTAACATCTCAATGAAGTCTATTATTTTCTTTCCATGTGCACTCTGAATATAGTAAGAAAGATCAATTATCTTTTAATTGATAATAGTAAGAAAGATCAATTAGCTGTTAATCCTAAGTAACAACCTCCCTGGCTGTACTAGGAGCTAGAAATAGCAGTATCATTAAGATCGGCTCTGGCAGAAGGGAAACCAAAGGAATTTTTATTTAGAAAGAAATAAGGAAGTAGGCAAGAAAGTAGTGATGACATGCGATCTAGTCTGGGGGAGAAACAAGGTAACCAGTTGGGCTTTAAAATATTTTCTAAGCAAGTCATCTTTATAAATAATAGGCAATCCTTCTCTAAACTTTATTATTGTTTGTGTGTGTGTGTGTGTGTGTGTGTGTGTGTTTACTGTATCTAAGTAGTTAGACTGTTTAGTTAGTCTAAGTTAGACTAAGTAGTTAGTCCTCAAATAGGACTATTTGAAGTGGAATAACAATAATTTATAAAATTATATCAGTGTTATAGATATTTTGGAACATTAATAAAATATTGGTCAGGAACAACTGACTTAATACTAAAGTATCCTATCGTGTGAGTATAATCTGATTTTTACAGGTTGTCCTAACCCATTTCAGATGTCACCTTTCTCTTTCCTTGACCTTCCCCAACCCTTAAGAATTATCTGAGTTTTTACAGACCTTTGATATAGAATTATCACAGTGATGTGTAGAAAGAGACATGAGTCATCTTTTTTGTAATTCCAGCACCTAATACAGTATTGCATATTTGTTTAAATTGAATTGTATACAGATTTAATTTGCATAGGAAGTTGATTGATCAGTTTCTCTTTTTCTCTCTCACTTTTTTTAGAATGCCTTCTTTGTGTCAGTCACTGTATTATGTAATAATAAACTACAACTAGGATACATAAATTGCTGTTACTGCTACAACTTTTTTTAAAACAATTCTAGCAGTGTGAATTAATTTAAATACTAGTTGGATAATTCTAACTACTTGGATTTTCTTACTTTAGTGATATTGAAAAAAGTAATTCCAATTGATGTTTTATTTCCTAGTGTGACTGTGAAATATTATGGAAAAGCATCTCATGCTGCTGCTTATCCCTGGGAGGGAGTGAACGCATTAGATGCTGCTGTTCTCGCCTATAACAATTTGTCTGTGTTAAGACAGCAAATGAAACCAACCTGGAGAGTTCATGGTACGAACTGTTTTGTGTAATAGGTGGTGCTTAATGTATTTCAGTGCAATATAATTACTTAATGTTGGATTTTTTTAAAACATTGGAAACATTTTATGTACTAATTGAGTACTTCAAAATATGTAAATATTTTCAGAATTTATGTGACAGGATGCTAAGATGTTTGTCTTTTTATGGGTAAGAAGACATATACAATTATTAAACAGAAATGGAATAGTCATATTGAGTATTAGAGGTCAGTAGTTTTATATAAGGATATATGTTCTTTCTGTGGTCGTTTACAAGTTGGAACTTGATTTTGCAGTTGTCCTGTCTCTTAATGATAACCACATTTTGTCATTTCCTCAATTTAAAAAAAGTTATGGTTGCTGGTTTTATTTTCTCAAGTGCTGTTAATCCTAAGTAACATCTTTTAAAATTATGTATATCACCTTAATATAAATACAGTAATAAAGTACTGTCTTGAAGGTACAGTTTTATTTTTTAGTTTATTTCCTTATGATTTAGAAATTATTATACTTTAATACCTATTTTTTTTACCTGATTTTGCTATAGGCTTAAATTAGTTTGTAATTACACTTTTACCAATCTCCCATCTTATTTTCTAAAAGGAATAAGCAGAAATATGTAACAATAATATTTTTAAAAAGTAGGTATATAAAATTAAATTTTGCATATCTATTTTAGTTATAACTTTGAGTAGCTAAATCTTCCTTCTCTGTGTAGTTCCAAATAAATGCATTTATTTTAACAGTTAATAGTACTTAGCGATCTTTGACACATTGGTTTATTTTTAACATGAAAATTATTTTCTCAGAGCCAAATGCCTTTTAAAATACTCATGTGATTCTTGAGGTACAAGGGTAGTTAAGGAACTTCACACTTTTGGGGTTTTTTTCTCTTCTCATTGAAACTTTATCAAAATGTACAACTGTAATATAAGCTGCTGAAATAAAAGTATTTTCCAGAAGGCTTAATATAGTTATATAATTTCTGATAGTTTTTTTTATAGCCAGGATTAAAAATTTCTTATAAATTCCTTAGGATGAAGTACATATAGACAGTTATTTTATTTCTTTTCCTATTAGCCAGAAAGTATCACCATATGATATGTAGAAAATTTTGTTGTACAGCAAAATCTTTGATTGGTATATCTGTGAAGTAAATAAGTTAAAAAAATTTTTTTATGTACATATTGGCTGAAAAACGTTATGGGTGTATTTAAGCTTAGAGAAATGGTCTCCAAACTCCAAGCTCAATTCCAGTAATTTGATTCTTTTTATAGGTATAATAAAAAATGGTGGTGTAAAACCCAATATAATTCCCTCTTATTCTGAATTAATCTATTACGTCCGTGCACCCTCAATGAAAGAACTTCCAGTTTTGATCAAAAAGACAGAAGATTGCTTCAGAGCTGCAGCTTTGGCTACTGGGTGCACAGTAAGAACTTTTAAGAGTTAATCTAAATTTATAATCAGAAGTATATAAGTGGGCTGGGGTTGTTTATATTAAGTAGATTAGAACCTTACTTGCTTCTTTTTCATTTGGTAACGTCTTGAATATATAAAATCAGTTGACTGAATAGTTTATGTGAAAGTCTTCACTTATTGCCCCCCGCAAGGTGAATTGTGCAATATGAATTAAATTTCAAACTCCTGCCCCTTTATTAAAAAGCAGTTTCAGCCCAGCCTGTGTGGCTCGGTGGTTGAGTGTCAACCCATGCACCAAGAGGTCACCAGTTCAATTCCCAGTCAGGGCACATGCCCAAGTTGTGGGCCAGATCCTCAGTGGGGGGCATATAGGAGGTGGCCAGTCTATGTTCTCTCTCATGGATATTTCTCTCTCTCTCTCTCTCTCTCTCTCTCTCTCTCCCTCTAAAATCAATAAAGAAAAAAAATTTTTTTTAAGTCTTCACTTATCTATTTTACTCAGTGTCTATGCAGGGAAGACTACAGTCATCTTATCACAGTAATTAGATTAACTCTGCTACTGCTGATCTGGAATTCTTGCCTGTTGCAAGTTATAGCCTTCCTTGTTGATAGTTTGCTTTTAGAATTGCTCTGTACAGTTTCTATAAAGGAAACTTTATGACAAAATCAGCAAAGGCTATTTTTGGCTAAGTTCTAGATATGTGTGGTAGGGATGTAAATACTTATATCTTGCTGGAATGAAACTTAAAATAGTCACAGAAGTTAGTCAAGAGGTTTTGTTCACTTGTACCATGAAATCAGTAACATTTATATACCAATTATGTGAGGCATACAGTGGGATGAGAAGTTACAGAATGACACACATTTTGCCCAGGTTGGAGCCAGTATTCTAGTTGGAGAGATGAGATCTGGATCTGTGCCTCTCTCAATCTCACTGACTCTCTAGCTTTTGGAAACATTGTTTAATATTTCTTGGCCTCCATTTTCTCTTGAAAAATGGAGATAATATAATCTATTTTAGGGTTCTTGTGAGAATTAAATGAGATAGTGTTTATGAAGAGTTAGAGTCTAACCGTCACACATAATACCTTCTTTTTTGCTGCCCTCGGTAGACTGAGGTGTAGGATTTATTCACATAGTAGCAGTGTCTCAGTCAGTAACAATGATTCTCAGACAGGATATGTTAAGTATCCAAAGAATAAAAAAATTAAGCATTTAGCCCTTGTTTATTTATAATTGTAAATATTTTAAATATTTTAAAAATATATTTTTAATTGATTTTTTAAATAGAGAGGAAGTGAGAGGGGGAGAAAGATAGAAACACCGATGAGAGAGAAACATCAGTGGGCTGCCTCCTGCATGCCCCATACTGGGGATTGAACCTGCAAACCTGGGCATGTGCCCTGACTGAGAATTGAGCTGGTGACCTTTTGGTGCATGGGACGATGCTCAATCCACTGAGCCACACCAGCCAGGCTTAAATATTTGTTTATAAAATAAATACATGAACTATGATCTTTCGCTAGTATCTCACGATGTAATATTCCCTTAGGTTAAGGTTCTTTGTTATTGGATTTCGATCTGTATTTTAAATAGTCTTTTAGTAACTTTTTATATTTTGGTTGACTTGTAATATCTGGTTAGGTTGTCATTGTTGCTAGGAATAGATGTCATCTCTGCCATTTTATAATTGGTTTTTGCTAATGTTCTAGGTATTATCTTTAGTTTGAGGGAGTATTGCCCATTTTGATTTAATCAAAACTAAATCTGTAAATTCTGAATCTTCTTTCTCTCAGGGTACCTTTGTACCTTTCCGACCAGGCAATGGTGTCAATGTTAGTCTGTATATTGAATATTAGTAAAGCTTAATTTCTTATTGTAGAGGTCACAGACTAGAACAGTGTTTCTTAGAGTGTTTGGACCACCTGCATCAGGATTACTTGGGGGTGCTGGTTAAAGTAGAGATTCTGACTCTCTCCCATACCCTACTGAGGTGACTAAAGTTGAGACTCACTGGCTAGTAGAGCTAGGTGACATCATGTAGTTTGGTGCATATATGACACAGGAGATAGGGTCCTAGGAACTCTCGTTAGTAGAAAATACATATTTTTGTAAGGTAAGAGATTTGAGAGAGTTTACATACTCTCTTAACCCCCCTCTTAACCTTTTTCTAGTAAATAAAACATTGCTGGTTTGAAATTTAGATAGTAAATTTGAGTTTTTTATTTCAAAATATTTTTTTTTAATTTTATTTTAGGTAGAAATTAAAGGTGGAGCACATGATTATTACAATGTCCTTCCCAATAAGAGCTTATGGAAAGCTTATATTGAAAATGGGGAAAAGCTGGGAATAGATTTCATTTCAGAAAATGATGCAGTTTTGAATGGCTCTTCAGGTAATTAAGATATTTTATATATTACGCTATTTGAGGAAGGGAAATACCATCTTTGATTGAATTGTTTTGTTTAGTAGCTTTGAAGGCAAGGAGGTATTGCTGATGTTTTAAATGATATTTTTTACAAACTTAATGGTTAGGGGAAGGAAACTAATGAACCTCTTCAGTGATTGTAGAGTGTCAAATGAGCAGATTTGTTTTTAGAAATAGCCAACATACATTTTGCTTTATATTCTAAATATTTCTAGTGTTAAATTTGCTTAGTTCTAACTTTTTAAAATGATTTTTTATTTTTCAGTTACAATTGGTTAACATACAATATTATATTAGTTTCAGGTGTATAACCCAGTGTGATTGGACATTATATAACTTAGTAAGTGATCACCCCATTACAAACAAGTTTTAAATAACCTACTAATAGGGGAAATAGAATTTAAATTCATTTTTAGTCATCAGTATACAGGCTACTAAGTACTTAAATAGTTACATGGGGTCATTTTTGGTTTCTGAGAAATAACAAACAACTATTAAAATTTAAATAATCAGCCTGGCCAGTGTGGCTCATTGGTTGAGCATCGACCCATGTACTAAAAGGTCACGGGTTCAATTCCTGGTCAGGGCAGATGCCCAGTTTGTAGGCCAAATCCCCAGTGGAGAGCGTGCAGAAGGTGGCCAGTTGATGTGCTCTCTCATCAATGTTTCTGTCTCTCCCTCTTCCTTTGTCTCTCTCTAAAATCAATAAAGAAAAAGATTTTTTTATATTCTCATTTGAGGACATTTTTGTATTTATCTTCAGATAGAGTGGGAGGGAGAGAGGGAGGAAGAGAGAGAGAAACATCCATGTGAGAGAGAGACATCTACTGGCTGCCACCCATATGACCCCAACCAGGGCCAGGGACAAACTGCAACTGAGGTACATACCCTTAGTGGGAACAAAACCCGGGTCTCTCTGGTCCACGTGCTGATGCTCTAAACTCTGAGTCAAACAGACCAGGGCAAGAAAAAAAAATTTTTTTTTATTTAAATAATCATAAGTGTATTGGGGGTTATTTTGGATTTTTTTCCTCTTAAAAACATTATTACTAATACATTTGCATCTTAGAAATGTATCTCCTAAACTATAATCATAGATATTGATGAAGTAGACTCTGAAAGACTTGGTGATAAAAATGGGGTGCCGATCTCATTCATTAAGATAAGAAGTTCAGGAGAATGAACAGGTTGGGGTGTGGGGAGTTGGTATAAATAATTCATATGTTAAATATGAGGTGCTTACAGGATTTCTAAGAGGAGCTGTCCAGTAGCCTGTTGAATCTAGAACCCCCAGAAGATATCTAGGTTGGAGATTTAGGAGTTTTCAATGTCTGAAAGGTCATTGAAAACAGTTGTTGAGGTTGCTCAAGAAATCCTAGGGATCACTAGCAGTTACTACACAAACAAAGGTATCAATCTAGAGAAGGAGATGGAGAGTGATCAGAGAAGGACAGACAATCAGGAGAGAGTGGAGTTATAGAAGCCACAGGTGTGGAGAATTTCTAGAAGGGAAGGAGCAGTAAATCATGACAGGTGCTAAAGAGGCTGAATAAAGTAAGTATAATCTAGTATCCATTGGACCAGCAATGAGAAATTCATGGATTGTCTTACCTTTTCAAGGATCTACTGATTTTGGAAATGTTAGTTTTGTCGTTCCTGGAATTCACCCATATTTCTACATTGGCTCTGATGCCTTGAATCATACAGAAGAATATACTGAAGCTGCTGGTAAGTATTATTAGAAGTGAATGTTTTGGCACATGCTCTCCTTTTGTAGTAGTAGCTGCCTTTCTGATTGTTTAGTGTAACCTATTGTTATTACATTACTTAACATCACCTCAGAAAGCACTATGTTGTGGTGGGCAGTGGAGAGGCAATTTAGATGTTGAGAGCTAATATGAAAACTAATAAGTTAATTTATGATAATATGGAAGTATTTTAATTTGTCTTCTCTACCTTTTAGGATCACAAGAAGCTCAATTCTATACTTTGCGTACAGCCAAAGCACTGGCAATGACTGCGTTGGATGTTATTTTTAAACCAGAGTTGCTGGAAAGAATCAGAGAGGACTTTAAATCAAAACTTCAAGAAGAAGAGTTTTTAAATAGAGTAGAATAAAAGGAAGATTTAGGAGCCACTTATGGATCATTAAGAAGAAATTATGATTTATTTTCTGTAATCTTTTTTGATGAAGGAGGAGGGCATGCTTGTTTTTCAATCTTAGAGGAGTAAAATCTCTCTTACCTAAAAAGTGAGGACCTGGTGTGGTGAAAACACATCAACTCTTAGGTAAATTAAAATTTTCACAAGTTTATATTTGATGGAATTGTGATCTTTCAGGAGCTGGTATGTGGTTGCATTTCTTAAACAACTTGGATGATACACGGTTTATCAGTGATAATAGTTTATAAATCCATATGTTGTGTAAGTACATTTCAAAAGATCATAGGGGCTTCAAAACTTATATTCAGAATTTGACACATGAAAGATTTTTTTCTGGTATAGGGTGGTAAAATTGTTCTATAAAGTATTTTTAAAATTCAAGTTCTAAATTTGGGGGAAGTTCACTTTGATGTCTGACTGTGTTTTGGTTTAGAGGCTGTTTTCATTAATAATAAAAGTAGGTTTTTAATCAGAAATGCTGTGGGAAACAACCAGAAATTCAGTACAAAGAATAAGCTTTGGTTTTACCATTTGAAGGAAAAATAAAATGTTCATATTTTAAATAAAATTAAGTCTGAGAAGTGTTACTAAAATTTTGTTCCTAAGTCCATATTACTATAATAGGAAAAATTATAGATGCATAGTATTGGACTCATCCTGTAAGGTGTTTGCTTGGTAGCCTAGTGTGTTCTAAGAGGACTTAATAAGAGAGGAACAATGTCTACTTACTTTGAGTGTTAATGTCATGTAACTACTCTGGCTTCTACTCAAAAGCCAGCCTGTGTAGGCTGGGTGCACATTATAGTTTACTGAGTTTAGAGGATAGAATTCTAAGCCTCCTTAAGCCCAATGCTAGCTAGCCCAATATTAATTTTAAAGTATTGTAAGTTTTTCTTGGTTCTTATTTTAATGTGATAAAAGAATGTTTAAAAAGTATCTGTTAAAGCAAACTATTTAAGTTATGAACATAGTAAAGCTTCAGTATATTTTAAAGGGAGTTTCTCAAATTTGAGGGTAAATATTCTAAAACGGAAGGGGAAGGAGTGAAAAGTGAGCATTTGGCCTCTGCTGTAAGTAAGTCACTTGGGCCCCTCTGAGCCTTCAGCTCTCCATTTGGAAAGTTAGAGTAAATCACTTACACTTACAGTCCTTTGAACCTCTAATTCCTAATAGTTTGGGGGAGTGTTGATACTTGAGAATTGCTTATCTTCTACATCGGGGGTCTGCAAATTATAGTCTGATTTGGGAAGCAGACTGATTTTATATGGCTAGCATGCTAAAAATGATTGGGGTGGGCAGGGAGCAGAAACAGACTAGATGATGTGACCTCAAAACCTAAAAGTATTTGCTATTTGGTCCATTACAAAAAATGTTTGCCAGCTCCTATCCTCTATAACAGTAGAATAAAACCTGTTTCTCTTTTATTTATATCATATAGTCAGATGTTCTCCTAGGATAAAACTCAAGTCTCTGAATTGAAAACATTGAGAAAAGGGATTTAGCTTTGGCTGGTTTGGCTCAGCGGTTAGAACATTGTCTCGCAGACTGGAAAGTCCTGGGTTCGGTACCAGGGCACGTACCTCAGTTGCAGTTTGTCCCTGGCCCTGATTGGGGTCGTGTGGGTGGCACCCACTCTGTGTTTCTTGCATTGATGTTGCTCTCTCTCTTCCTCCCTCTCTCCCTGCCGCTCTGTCTGAAGATAAATGCAAAAATGTCCTCGGGTGAGGATAAAAAAAGGGGGGTGGTGGATTTAGATGGCTGTGCCTTGACTTAACCATTACAAGGCAGCAGTTTGCCTCACTGGAGTTCTGCCCCTTCAGAAGTGTGCCTTCTTTCAGCATTTACTTCACTGCGAGATGCAGTTACCCTGCTGCCTTAAGACCTTGCCCTATGGAAGCCAGTCTTCTAACTTTTCATCTTAACTTTCAGAACTTGACCCTTTCCACCACACTTTTTGTCTGATTATTTATAAGCTCAAAAAGTCATGGTTGGTATATTATATATAGGGGAGGGATCAACAACAAAGGCGTCAGGCTGAGGATTGACTATGTCTGAGACCTCTGGTTTATATAAATAATTAGTTTCCTAATGATCAATTTTATAAATTTCTCAAGTCATATTTAAGTTCCTGCACTCAGGAATGTGGTTTTATTTTCTAAAACCTTGATAACATTCTAGAACACTGTCTGTAACCTGGTATCCCAACACACTGATATTCTCTCATCTTCTGTGAAGTGTCAGAAGATCATCGTTACTCATATAAAGTATCTGTATTTTTCTTGTGATTAAATTACTTTTTAAAAACAAGTGAGAGGAAATTGAAGATTAGCGTTCTGTGGCTTCGCTTGCATCTGGCAAGCATTCTTGTGTGGGACAGCAGGAAGTGGCCATGCCGCTGGCACGCAGGGAGTAAGTATAATGCACCTGCCGTCTGCCACCCGTCATAGTGAGGAACTGATACTGATGGATCACTAAGATTTGGGTCACGTTTGGGTTTCTGTAATACTTTATTTCTTTTTCAATTTTTGAAAAATTTGGTCCAAATAAATGTCTCCCCATTTGGAATATGCCATGCAATTATCGTCAGAAAAAAGGTTGAGCACTGATGTTCTAGAGTCTTGAACTATGAGGTTTTTTTTTCAGATCTTTACTTGTTTTACCTTATTTTACTTTAACAGTTTTTTAATATAATTCAGATTTTAAAATACCTTTTTACTTTTTATGTACCAGTGAGTTAATTGAGCCATATTACACTATAAAGTGTAAATAAATACATAAATAAATGCTGGAGTCAAATTCTTATGTCCAGAGCAACCAACTATAGCCAATCTTTGTTATGCCATTTGAATTTGGGAGAGTGCTTCCTTTTGTAGTGATAGTTTTTTCTTTTCTTTTCTTTTTTTAATTATGTTTTTATTGATTTTTTTTCGAGAGAGAAGGGACAGAGAGAGAGAAACATTGATGGGAGAGAGAAACATTGATTGGCAGCATACCCTCTACTGGGGATGGAGCCTGCAACCCAGGCATGTGCCCTGAGGAGAATCGAACCTCGACCTCCCAGTCCATGGGACGGCACTCAATCCACTGAGCTACATCTGCTGGGAAATAGTTTTTCCTTTTGGAACTTAGTTCTTTCTTTACTTTCATGTCCAGTGGCATGTTTTCTAAACAATTGTGCTAAATTTTCCTAAGTGTTTATTCTTAGCTTAAATGATCTTTGTTGGCTGGTTGGTTGGTTGGTTCTCATATTTTGGATAGAATTTCCAAAGATCTTGGAAGTTAAAGAGGGATGTATTAGATTATAGGTGAACAGTGTCACTTTTAGAAAGGTTATATTTAGCTCTTTATACTTAAAAGATCAGTGCTTGTTTTTAGGAAGTTGACAAATGAATAGACCTTTTAAATTTTGTATCTTGTTCTTGAGGAAGGGGGCAATATGTTTTTCTCCCAATTAGTTTGAATAATGACATTTTATTATCACTGAAATTCACTGATAATATATACCTATATATTGTATTTTATTCCTCCACTAGATTATGTATTTTTCAAAGCCACAGTCTTTTCAATTTGCTTAATTTGTTTCAGGTACACCTAACCCTCACTTAGTTGGGGAAAAAAGGCCAAGCTAACTTTCTGCAAAGTTTAAAATTATATAATTTTTAAAATATTGAGTTAGTCCCTGGCCAGTTTGGCTCAGTGGTAGAGTGTCGGCCTGTGGACCAATGAGTCCCGGGTTGGATTCTAGCCAAGGGCCCATACCTCGCTTGCGATTCATCCCCAACCCTGGTTGGGGTCATGCGGGAGGCAACCAGTCCATGTGTCCTGGTCACACTGATGTTTCTCCCTTTCTCTCCCTCCCACTCTATCTGAAGATAAATAGAAAAATATCCTTGGGTGAGGATTAAAAAATAAATAATAATAATAATAAAACATTGAAGTAGTTCTGACCTAGAGATATAGTTGGATCTGCTTGAGGTGTCTTTGTTTTTATGGAAAATGCTTTTTTTTTTTTTTACTATTGTGTAGTTTTTATTTCATAGTCATAAATTTAACTCTGCAATCCAGCTAGACTTGGAAGGGGTAAAGAAAATATGGAACCCAATGAACTTGCAGCAAGAGCATGAATATTATAGAAACATTCCATAGAAACATTCCACGCAGATGGGGGTGAAGGGGTGCTCTCCTGAGCTACAGAAAGAATGGTCTGGTAGTTAAGATAAAACACAAGTCAAATTTATTAGAGTTGTCCACTGTCAGCAATGGTGATCTTCTCGGTAATCTTGCCGTTCCTGGACCTGACACTCCATGGCTGTCATTAGCCATGCCCTCTTTCACCTGGCTGAAGACCACGTGCTTGCCATCCCACCACTCAGTCTTGGCAGTACAGATGGAAAACTGGGAACCGTTTGTGTTGGGTCCAGCATTTGCCACGGACGTGACGCCAGGACCCATGTGCTTCAGGATGAAATTCTCATCATCAAATTTCTCCCCATAGGTGGACTCGCCATCTGTGTCATTATGGCGTGTGAAGCCACCACCCTGGGACATAAATCCCGAAATAATCCTGTGAAAGCAGGAACCTTTATAACCAAATCCTTTCTCCCTAGTGCTCAGAGCAGGAAAATTTTCTGTTGTCTTTGGAACTTTGTCCACAAACAGCTCAAAGGAGACACGGCCCAAGGATGATCGCCCTGACGGTGATGTCGAAGTACACGGTGGGTTCACCATGGCTGGGCTCGAGAGGTTCCGCATGGCAGTGTCTGCAAGGCAGGTGGAAAATGCTTTTATTACATAACGTTTGGAGAGCCTTTTCCTCAAATTTCAACTTTTGGCTATCAGTAGGTGTAATCAAGTTGATGACCTAAATTTAATTACAGATTGAAAATGCTTTCTCTTTAATGACTTGATTTTATTTTTTCGCATCATCATTTATTTATCCCCTCTGTGCCCTCTTCTGGCTCTATCACCCCATCCCCCCACAGTCACCACACTGTTGTCCATGTCCATGAGTTCTCTTTCTCTTTTTCTTCCTCAATCCCTACACCTAGTGAATTAATTTTAAAAGCAGGCCTGAATATGGGCCTGTATAAATCGTGATACTATTAATAACCGAAGTTGCTATGTATCATATAAGATTGAGTACAGCTCGCCCTGGCTGGTTTGGCTCAGCGGTTGGAGCATTGGCCTGCAGACCAGAGAGTTTTGGGTTCGGTTCCTGCTAGGGGCACGTACCAAAAAAAAAAAAAAAAGATTGAGTATAGCTAATATTTAGCTTGCCTCTTAAAATTTTCAGACTGCTTTTCAGTTTCAACAAACTATTATTATATGAACTACTCAGGTAATGTTTCCCTTTTAATTACTCTTCCCTATAACATAAGAACTGGGGCATTTAAGATAAACTAGAATATTTGCATCTATTTATGAATACTTATGTAAACTGAGTGTTTTGATTTCCCACAAACCTCCAAGGACTGATTATTAATATAATTTATTGATATTTTAACTGTTAATTTAGCAGTTGAGTTCAGTGAACATTTATTTACTGAGGAGTGCCTACTTCCAAGCCCTGGAATGGTAAAAAGAAGAGTAATACATGACCCATGTCCCCAAAAGCTTGTGGTTGGTGATACATTCTCCTAAGACTTACTTAATCTGAACAACAGTGGGACTGAAGGAACATTTTATTATTATTATTATTTTTTATTCTTACCCAAGGACATTTTTCCATTTTTTGTTCAGATAGAGTGGGAGGGGGAGAGAAAGAAACATCGACATGAAAGGGACACATGGAGTGGTTGCCACCCGCATGACCCATCCAGGGCTGAGGACAAACTGTAACAGAGGTATGCGCCTTTAGTGGGAACCAAACCTGGGTCTCTCTGGACTGCAGGCCGACGCTCCAACCACTGAGCCAAACCGGCTAGGGCTGAAGGAACATTTTAAAGCTACTGTCTTGGAAATCTTGAAGTGTTTATAAAATATTTAAAAATATTGGAGTCATATCCATCTGTTCAGCCAGAAGAAATTGATATTAAAAAGTCTTTTTAAAAAGAATTACTGTCTAATTTTATAATATGCTCTTTTAAAAAAACCTTTCTGATAGTTTTTGTTTTATACATTTCTAACTTTTTACCTGAAACATCTCGTTAGTCTTTTGAAAAATATCCTTCTTGTACTAGCCTTCAAACTATCAAAGTAAATTTTCATTGTAAAAGAAATCGATTATTTTGTGCTAGCCAGCAACTCTGTAAGTTGTAAGGTATGATAACTATTTTATTTTTTTACATACTCCAGCAAGTATTTTGTAATCTAATTATATAGTTGAGGATGGTGCATTTTGATATGTATGAAGTTACTCCTTTCAAGTAAGCAGTCACTGTCTATTACCATCAGATTATAGTAGTTTAAAATATTTTAATACATATTAAAGTATGTATTAAAAAAAGTAGAATGTTAATAAATATGTTTAATAGCAGTTATATTGTGGTTTTTTCAACATCATACCTTTAATGAAAATATGTGAAGATAAAACACAATCACCCAAATATACTGTTTTATTCTCTCATTAGTTCTTCAGTATCACAGATGTTAATGTGCTTTTAAACTGTAAATACCATATTATTCATATAATGAGAATTTTAAAGAACAATTAAATCCTTTTGTTTAAAAACGAATGTCTTACTAGTCTCAGAAGCTGAAAAATACCAATGAAAATTGTACATGGTAAATGTTAGATACATAAGTATAGTACTGAGTTTTCTTTAAAAATGTTTTCAACTTCAAAGTAATTTTATGTAATACCTCAAATGCAATAGAACAGGTTTTTTTACTCTTATAAATGCTTAAAGTATAAGTGCCTCATATGAGAAAAATTTTAAGTATCCATGTTTTTTTTATTTAAACCGACTTTGAAAACAGAGTCCAAACCTACACCCCCCACCACCACCCTGGTGATTAAAATGTAAGATTAGCTTTGGTCAGTTAAGTGGATCAAAGCATCCAATCACCTTAAAAAATAAACCTCAAAAATATAAACTAGAAAAGAATAGCAAGTCGGGGTCTTAAATAGACAATCTTATTTAGGTTAAAAAAAACAGATGTTGCCGCACTGGGTGAACTATAAATTGCATTTGAGAGTTTGACTTTTTATGTATTTGTTCTGTCACTAATACCTGGCATAGTATTTTGTTTAGCTCAAGAGAATGGAAACAGTTCAAAAGTTCATGTCTTCCCAATTGAGTTTAATTTATTCAAAGAATACCAAACTTTCTAAATCTAAGCATCGTAGTGCTTGTAGATGATCCAGATTCAGGGTAATGATTGCTTCATGCCTTGTCATCTGTCCTGACACATTCTGCACAGGAAGATCATGTGTTGTGGTAGGAGAACCTTAAAGAGTGATAGGTACCTAAGTATCCCTTGACTATAAGAGTTCAAGTTTGCTTCATAGAGGGGTAGGATGCCACCTTTGAAGAAGTAGACTTACATGCAGTTGAAACCTAAAGCTTTAAATTATTGTCCAAGCTTATTCATCTCTGAACTGGTAAGTGGCATTAAATTTTTGTTCAGCCATAACATTTCTTCAAAGATGGAATAGTTTCATAGCAATTGTTTTGTATACCTTCCATAGTCTTTGGAAGGCTTTTAGTATCTGCCCATTCTCAAAACCCACTCAGGTGGGTTATATGTCCTTTAAGAGAAGATACCTTGTAAGAAAACTATATAATTTTATATATGTACGTATGTGTATATATGGAGAGCTTGTAATAGAAAATCCCAGGTGGAGATTGCAGCCATACTTCTTTTTAAAAAATCTCGAGGTGTCTCTCTCCAGTCAGATTTTCATTCATGGTCCCCAGCTGCTGATGTTGCCCTTACTCCACCTGCCATCTGTCACTTTTTAAGTTCTCCTGGCCTAAATATGATTTGTTTCATTGATCCAAAGTTAGACAAAAAAGAACCTAGGAAATCAAGGGAAGGAAATTATAAAATCTTAGAAATTAATTCATAAAGCACAAATTTATTTATTCTAAGATGACAATAATAATTTAACAAAAATTTTTTTCTGTTCTTACCTCAATATGTCACAACCATATTTACTACCTTTTAATATATGGCCTGATCTCTCCATTCCTTCTGCCAAAGAACTAGTTTTTCTGCATATTTGAAAGCATGTCCTTCATGTTGAATCAGTTGCTAAAGTTTGGGTTTTGAGGTTTGTTTTTTAACAGTCTGAAGGATCCTTCTTATACTGGGCTCCTTTGCAGACAGCCATCATTGAGTTCGTGGTTGGCTGAGCAGGAAAAACTTAATCTGGCTATGGTTACTAATTCCTTTTATGTTTCCTAAAGGACCAGTTTACCCTCTTCTGGCTCTCTAGAAGACCTACACTAACTGGAATGAGATTCTCATATGAGTGAGAAAACATTTGAATGAGCTCTCCTGGGAATTTAGAATTGACACAGGTTAGATGAATATGAGCCTTGAGATTTTAAGGTCAATAAATCTGGGAGTGAATGTCAAGTATGAGCAGAGAAAGACAATGCTGATAGGGAATAAAGCAGTCAAGCAATCACCTAGCAAGCAATCACCTACTACCTAAGAAAGATGTCTGAAATCTTTCTTTTTTTTTATCCTCACCCAAGGACACTTTTCCATTTTTTCAGACAGAGTGGGAGGGAGAGAGAGGAAGAGAGAGAGAGAAACATTGACGTGAAAGGGACACATTGAGTGGCCGCCACCCGCACGACCAACCAGGACCGGGGACAAACTGCAACTGAGGTACGTGCCCTTAGCGGGAACCAAACCCGGGTCTCTCTGGACTGCAGGCCGATGCTCTAACCGCTGAGCCAAACCGGCCAGGGCAGATGTCTGAAATCTTTCATGAGGCTGAGCTGTACTTCACTGTATTTTCTTTGTATCTGTAGGATTTCCCTGTATTCTTCTATTTCTTTCATAAACTAGTTGAGTGGATTACTGTTCCATGCTATCAAATGTCACTAAGGTATAGTTTAATCCTATTTGTAATATTTGAAGTCTCAGAATACTAGGAACCTAGAATTATACAACTGTAACAATAAAGAATAATGATCTTCAACCAACATTCATTCTATATTGTTAATGTAAGGAAATAGTCTAGAGTGTGATAAAAAGATTTATCACAGTGTTATATTTTATCCAACATTAGGGGAAATATTACCTTGTACATCCATAGTATGGAATGATTTCAATGGCTGCTAAATATAGGAAGTTTTTAGTAGGAAAATTGTCATGCTATGTTAGAAAAAAAATCAATTTGTATATAAAATATGATGGTAACTATATAAAAAATGTCTAGAAAAAGATGGTAAATAATACCAGTTGCCTTGGGCTAACAGGATTATGAATAATTTTTTTCTGCTTTTTGTAACTTGATGAATTTTACAAATTACCTGCCTCTCCACCCCATACCTGAAAAAGGAAGGAAATTCACCTCCCAAATCTGTACTTAATCCCAGGTAAATCAGATTTATACTTCATTAGAATTTAAAAAATTTTTAAACTCAGTTGAGCTTTGTAGTGGAGGAATGTTTTTTAAAGACGTAACTACTTGGAATGGCAGAGCCAGTAATTATATAGCTAGGTTTATATTAAGTTGTAGTCATGGTATTTGGAGGAGAAGCCAGAACATTAAAATTGATTTTTATTAATTTTATTTATTTATTTATTTATTTATGGTACATGCCCCTAGTGGGAACTGAACCCGGGACTCTCTGGTCTGCAGGCCAACGCTCCAACTGCTGAGTCAAACCGGCAAGGACTTAAAATTGATTTTTAAATAAGTATAGTTATGTGCAAATGCACAACATGAGAAAATGGTGCCAATTATGGGTGAAGATTGAGACATTTTCAGATTTTTTTCCTCACATCATACTTGAACTTTTTTGGGCCTATCATTGGATTGGGCAATAATAAAATTGATTGCTTTTCAATAGAAGTCTAAAAAGCCTACTGGAAAATTACAAGTGGAATCCTGTTAAAACATTCCTGAATGAGGTTTAAAACTTGGCCCTTACATTAAGAAAGCCTTGCTATGGTATCCAGTATAATTTCCTCAAGCAACTTTTGTGCCTCTTTATTTAATTCTTATCAAATAATTCCATTGTCCTCTCAGCCTGCAAAATTTGTTTCCTTAGACTCCATCATTTTAGGGATACTGTTTTAGAACTACATTGCAATAAAAAATTTAAGATTATAATTGTTGACAGAATCTGTTTTCTTGCTCTAGTAGATTTTCACGGAGTTAATACTACTATTAGAAATGTCAATTAAAATTTTAAGCCAATGGAAATGGTGTGAATTTAGGATGATTTACTTTTTGCTTTGTCTTTACAGCATTGTTACTCCTCTCTTAATTTTAGTTTTCAGGATAAATTAGATCTATAAAAGGTTTAAAGGGCTTTTATATATTAGAGAATCATAAATTTTAGATAGGTAGAAGAGTGTTTAATTAATGAAATGCCAAAGCGACTGTTCAATTTAGCAGACTAGTCGAATTGTCGGACATTGTATAGCTGTTGTATAAACCCAAAAGAGACAGAATTCTATCTTACAGTAATTAGGGTTGTGTTTAACTCTCATTTGGCCTGAAATTGGAAGTGCTATTTAGGTGGGTTTTTTCCTGCTAACTAGATATTAAATTTCATCAAGAGTTTAATCTTATTCTTTTCCTTTATTGAATTCTTAGTTCATGTCTCTTAAAATGAGTTCTTTAGTGAATGATCACGAAAGGTTTCTTTACTTGAAAGTTGGAGTCTTTAATGCAACTATGATTGACCCTTAAATAACACATGTATGGATTATGGGCACCAACACTCCCCCATTGCCCCCACCCCACACAGTAAAAAATCACATATAATTTTTGACTCCCCAAAGACTTAACTACTAATAATAATCTGCTATTGACCAGAAGCCTTACTGATAACATAAACAGTTGACATAATTATATGTATTATAAATGTTATATGTTTATATACTGTATTCTTACAATAAAGTAAACTAGAGAAAAGAAAATATTTTAAGAACATCATAAGGTTCATCTATTAGTTTTTTTCAAATGATCACAAATCTCTAAAAATTGTTTACAATATAAGTATTTTAAAAGATTCTGTATAACTGGACCTAGGCAGTTCAGACCAGTGTTGTTCAAGGGTCAACTGTATGCTGTTGTTTTTTTTTCAACTTATCTTTATTGTTGAATATATTACAGATGATCCTCTTTTTTCCCCTATTGACCTCCTCCTTCCTGCTCCCCCTCCCCCTGCTGCCTTTCCCCACATTGTTGTCTGTGTCCATTGGTTATGCATATATGCATATCAGTTTTTTGGTTTATTCCCACTCCCCACCCCCCTTCCCTTATAGGTTTGTCAGTCTAACAACCAATTTGTATGTCTTAATCCCTTCACCTTTTTCACCCATTACCCCAACCTCCCTCCTATGCTGTTTTGAACAAAGTATTAAAATTTGCACATCATGCAAAATGAAAATTCCCACCTCTAATTATGATACAAGGGATAGTTGAATGGTTGGGCACCTCACATCAGTTAGTCTCACTTAGAAAGGCATGGACTTGAGCCCTGGCCAGTTTGGCTCAGCAGTTGGAGCATCTGCCTGCGGACCAATGATTCACAAATTTGATTCCGGTCAAGGGCACGTACCTGGGTTGCAGTTCATCCCCGGCCCTGGTGGGGTCCTGCAGGAGGCAACCAGTCGATGTGTCTCTTTCACGTCTATGTTTCTCTCTCTGTCCCCTCTCCCTCTCTCCTTCCCTCCTACTCTATCTAAAGACAGATGGGGAAATATGCTCAGGTGAGGATTTAAAAAAAAAAAGAAAGAAAGGCATGGACTTGATTCTTAAGGAGAACTAGTTAACCTTCATTCAGTTTTCATGGTCAAGGCCAGCCAGATCTCCTACAAATGCACATGCTTTTCACAGAGGGTACTGACTGAATGCATACAGAGCTAATAAGAGCTACTTGAAGAAACCCACTAACCTCACCAGTATATAATTTGTCTTTGATGTAAACCAGAGAGCATTGATAAAATACTCTGATCTCAAGAAAAATAAAGATGTCTCTTTGCACACAAAGTTACAAATACTAAAATGATTAAAAGAAAATAGATTAAAATTAAACTCAGCATATGGAATTGAAAAGTTAAAGCATCATTTTATTTTGAGAGCTATGATAATACTAAAGTGAGCGGAATAGTGTTACTCAAAAATTGTTGATATATGCATTGGATAGGTACTTCCTTATTACTGTAGGTACTGACATTTCCCACATATCACAACCCCTGAAATTCAGTTGTTGTAACACAATTGTTTTTTGTACACATCACAACATCCAGATGAAATGGTCTTTCTGTGCATGTGTTACTGTGATTGTTGTGATTACATCCACACGCAGTGCTGGGTTCCATGGTCAAACCCACGAATCCATGTTCCTAGAAGGTGGAATACAGGTGCAGGTCTGGGTTTTGTGAGGGATTCTCCACCTTAAAAAAAAATTTGTCATACAGAAAGCTTATGGGTTGGAAATTTAAAATAATAAAACAAACTGGTCCTTTGCCACAGATGGTTTGAGAAACACTGGTCTTGAACAGTAGTATGTGAATGAATGAACGAACAAACGAATGAACGAACGAACGAATGAATGAATGAATGAATGAATGAATGAAAAGGTGCCCTTGATTGGTGAAGAAAATTTCCTCATATTAGAGTTGATGTATTGTGCATGACTTTTTACTTATTCAGTATTCGTTATCTGCAATAAGGTGAATGAGAATTGGGTTAAGAATCAGCCTTTTTCAGCCTTTAAAGCTTCTTCATTCAGGTTCAAATGAAACAGTGTATGTGAAAGTACTTTTTTGTAAAGCTGGGTTTTACAAATGTGAGGTTTCATTGTTAGTAACAAACCATTTTTTTATTCTCTCTAAGATCTAGTATCACTACTCTTCTCTATAAAATATGAATTATTAAAAACTAAAGAATATTGGTTAGGCATATATAACACAGAAAGAGGAGGTTGCCACTAAGTAAAAGTTGCTCTGACTAACCCCAATTCTCTCCTAACACTCTGTACTTTTCTGTGATGTCCACATTTATCATAACAATGGTAAGAAATCCTCAGAATCTTTTTTTAAATTTAATTTTATTTTTTTCCATTTTAAACTTATCTTTATTATTGAATGTATTATGGATGTCCCTCCTTTTTTCTCCCCTTGACCCCCTTCTCCCCACTCCCACCCCAGCCCTGCCTTCCCCAAACTATTTTTTGTGTCTATTGGTTATGCATATATGCATATAAGTTCTTTGGTTTCTCTCCTCCCATCCCACCTCCCCTCTTCCCTTTGAGGTTCGTCAGTCTAACAACCAACTTGTACTTCTTAATCCCTTAAACCAACAAAAAGTTCTCTGTATCTATGAGTCTGTTCCTATTCTGCATGTTCATTTTGTTTGTAGATTTGATTGTATGTATTTATTGCCAGGAAATCCTCAAAATCTTAAAGTGCCTTCTGAACTACCAGGCAGACAATAAATTATGTTTGATATCATTTTTCAAGTGTATTTCACAGTATTTTAACTTTTATTTTTTTAAATATCTTCTTCTGACTTTTTTAGAGAGAAAGGAAGGGGGAAGGAGATGGAAACATCGATGTGAGAGAGAAACATCGATCGGCTGCCTCCTGCACACACCCCACCGGGGATGGAGCCTGCAGTCCGGATATGTGCCCTGATGGGGAATTGAACTGGGACCTCTCAGTCCATGGGACGATGCTCAATCCACTGAACCATATTGGCTGGGCAGTATTTTAACTTTTAAAATAAATTATTCAATATGGCCATGTGGTACCTGCCTATTAACCAGATAATATTACTAAGCAAATATTTCTACTCTCTAGTCATGCCAGCAAAAGTTTATTAAGTAGTTATATGCCCACTTATATGGTGAAGTTTTCACAGAATTACCCATCAGAAAAGAAGGTGCTTTATATTTGGGTCTTTACTCTTTCTTAATCACATAGCTTTGATAGCAAAGTACTGCCTTGAGAAAACGTTAGCATGGAAATTACCTCAATCACTGTTAGTTTTATGTATTTGTAGAGATCACCTGAGAAATTCCCTAGAAAAGGTAGCAAAAAAATTTAATATGAATTTAATCATTTATTCTTTATAATCACTAAGGTGGATATCAATTTCAAAGATCACCTTTGAAATATACTGATGTGAGTCCAGCCAGTGTGGCTCAGTGGTTGAGCATTGACCCATGCACCGAGAGGTCGCTGGTTAGATTCCCGGTCAGGACACATGCCCAGGTTGTGGGCCAAATCTCCAGTGGGGGGCATGCAGGAGGCGGCCAATTGAAGTTTTCTCTCATCAATGTTTCTATCTCTCTCTCCCTCTCACTTCCTCTCTCTCTGAAATCAGTAAAGGAAAAAAATATGTATATTGATGTGATTATGTTATACAAAGATCAAGAGTCAATACCTGTAAGATGAATTAAATGTAGCCCTGGCCAGTTTGGCTCAGTGATTAGAGGGTCAACTCGTGGACCAAAGAATTAAATGTACTATTATGCAAATGAATAATTCCAAGGGTCATCTGTTTTAGACTGAATTGTGCCCCCCACCCCCAATCCATATGTTGAAGCCTTTGCCCTCAATGTGATTGTATTTGGAGATGGGGCCTTTAAAGATGCTAAGGTTATTAAGGTTAAGTGAGATCATAAGGATGGGGGTCTAATCCAATATGACCTCATAAGAAAAGGGAAAGGCAGCATGCACTCAGAGAAAAGGCCATGGGGGGACACAGCAAGAAGGTGACCATCCAAAAGCCAAGGAGAGAGACCTCAGGGAAAACCAAACCTGCCAACACCTTGATCTTAGACTTTCAGGCTCTAGAACTGTGAAAAAATAAATTTCTGTAGTTTAAGCCACTCAGTCTATGGTACTGTGCTATGGCAGCTCAAGTAGACTAATACAACATCATATATGCTGGTTCAAATGGTGGAATTTTCCAACAGGGGAGATGGAAGTTTAGAGATGTACCCTGAAAACCTGCTAGGTGATTCAAGATGGCCCTGGTCACAGGGAAGAAGCTGCTGGCAAAGATGTCTGTGAAGAATTTAATTGAAATTGTTTCATAAAGTAAGCATTAAGAAGTAATGTTTTAAATATAACTTTTAATATTAAAAGTTAACAATTAACTATTTCTTCTAAGTCCCTTTAAGTTTATTTCCTTGAGTTTCAAAAACTTTTTTTGATGAGCTTTTATTAGGAGAAATGGAAAATTGCCTTGTAATTAGGATTTGTGCAAATACATTTTGTTTTCAAATGGGAATAAAGTATATAGCCCTCTCTGCATATGAAAAATACCACAATATTATTTAGTATAAATTATTAGTCAAATTAACTTGGAATGAAAATATCATTATTATGTATAGCATTCACTTTATTTTTTTTTTATCCTCATCTGAGGATATTTTTCCATTTTTTGTACAGATAGAGTGGGAGGGAGAGAGAGAGAGAAACATCAACGTGAAGGGACACATCGAGTGGCTGCCACCCGCACAACCAACCAGGGCCGGGGACAAACTGCAACCGAAGTACGTGCCCTTAGCGGGAACCGAACCCGGGTCTCTCCGGACCGCAGGCCGATGCTCTAACCGCTGAGCCAAATTGGCCAGGGCTAGCATTCACTTTATTAAAGTGAGTTTCAAACAAATGCTGCTTGGATAAGTTTGATGGGGGTTGTTCCTATAAGTACATAGCATAACTAACTATTCGATTAAAATGATTCATCAAATTAGAACCCTCTCCTTTGTCCCATGCCTCAACATCAGTGGCCATTGTTATCTGGCTTATAGAAAATGCTGGTATTCACTAAGTATGAATGCAGATATCCAGTGATATTTTTCATTTCTTTTGTTATTTGGTGTTCTTTTTCTCTTCAGAAAGCATGTGAGTATTTCTCATTCTAATAAGTTACAGGTAGGCCCAAATTATGCATTTTCTTGAAATGTTTATACAGAAAAAAAATCAGTCCATTCCCAAGTTCCTTAGTAAAGATACCTCATCACTGAGGAAGGACTTCACTTTGAATTAGGACATGCTCCAAGGTGGAGATACATGAAGCAGTAACTGTAAAACAGGGAACACTTAACACAAGTTTTCTAAGCTAGCTATCTCTATGACAAAACTGAGAAAATGCATGCATATGCCCTTATCTTCCAGGTATCCCTGCCAGGGAAATTCCTACCAAAATCAAAGTAATTGCACCGTCTAAAGAACTTTCCTTGTAAAGAAGAGAAACCTCATGAACCACAAGCCATAAATACAAATAGAATATTATTATTGCCTTGTAGTAAAATAAAGGTGAGGCAATACATCAAAAATAGGCAATAGGCTATAAACTGAAGCATGAATTTTGGTCAAAGGAGGAATTTTCGGGTGCACATATATTTTGTACAAGTGAGTTTTCAGTGTATTCCAGTTGCACCCAGTCCAAAGAACATAACGCTCACATAAAGGAAATCATTCATGTGAATAAGCATCTAGGGTCTAAAAGAGGTTGAATACAGTGTGCCCACAAGCCTGGTACAGTGTATTTCCAGGAGATTCCAGTAACAACTACCACCAGTTGCTATGGGTATTGTGTTCCAGCAGCACCTAGTATCATGCTGTGTGTACAATAGATGGTTAATAAGTGCAAATTAAACCAGGAGTGTCTTGTCAAGTTTTGAAAAGCTGGAAAGGGGTAAGTACTAGGAGCTTTTTTCCCCCCCATAACCTTACTTTGTACCATACAGATATTCCTGTAGTACACATAAAAGAATGTAAAATTTACAGAATTACAGGCATCTATGAGAAAATTGACCAGTATATTAAATTGAATAAAATGTATGCTGCAGGAAAAGTGATCCTGGAGTATTTATCAATGGCATGGGTGTCGATTCTCATGCTCACATAGCTGCTCCTCCGACTTTTCCTCTGCGGGGAGCTCCTCTCTGAGGCCAGAGTGAGCTGCACCATCATCTTGTCTGGCTTCTCCCCATTCTCTGGCATGTAGCTGCCCAGGTCATTCACCTCCACGTCGCTGTAGCTGCCATCCAGCATGACAGCGCGTGGCTGAGGCAATCCACAGGTGCAGGGAAGCTGTGAACACAGCAAACACACATTGGGATGCGAGCTCAGCTTCGGCTCTCAGAAGCCCTTCTTAGAAGAAGCTGCATGGCGGAGGAGGTGGCCTTTGTCTAGTTTCTTTTATTTCTTGTTGGGGTAGAGGTTAGGAAAACAGTGGTGGTGGCACTGTAAATATTCTAATAGCAGGTCTTTTTTTGTTTAACTAAAGTCTACAGATCAACTCTTAGGAAACTTCACATCATACCAGAGACCAAGAGGAATGTTCATGATCAAAGAATCGCCCTGTTCTCCACGAGATCATTAACGGATAGCAGTCCAGATAAAAATGTTTACAGATAACATATTGAGAGACAAAGAGGACTGGGAGAGGGGAAACTTGAAAGGTGTGGCATTGTGGCAACCGTTTGTTATTATATAGTTAGAGTTTTCTGTAAGACATAACCACTGAGCTGTGGATAGGATGAAGAAAGAAAAATCAGGTGGAAGGGAAAATAATCTGGAAAATAGTGGGAGGTATTTAAGATCACATATGAAGAAAAGTTTCCTAGAATGGTGTATGTGTTTCCTTGGAAGCTTCTTTTAGTATATCTCTATGTTCATAAATAATTTGTTCCACCATGTTGAATTTTCATTTATTTTTATCACTATGATCACCACCAAAATGAAAGGGACCAATGTCTTAGTTAACTTGGCTTAGCAGCTCCTGGTACATGGTAGGTGCTCAGTAAATGAATGAGTGAGAGATGTAGCCAAGAGTGAATTTCAATATATTGTTTTGTTTGCTCTTCATACCAACCCCAGAAAGTAGGTGGAGAAGGGTGTCACTACCTCATTTTACAAAGGACCTCTGACCTGCCCGAGGTCCAGAGCTAGACCAGGCTGTGTGCCTGAGTGGACACTTGAGCGCACAGTAAAATCACCTTCTCCCGCAGCTTCCGCTCCTTGCGCTCCTGCACCGTGGTCAGGTAGTTGACGGCCGCGTACTCCAGCACCGAGAGGAACACGAACACAAAGCTCACCCAGAGGTAAATGTCCACGGCCTTGATGTAGGACACGCGGGGCATGGAGGCATTCACGCCCGTGATGATGGTGGACATGGTCAGCACCGTGGTGATACCTGCAAACAAAGAGAGTGAGAGATGAGCACCTGTTTCTCTTTCAGCAAGCACTGCTGGACAGCTCCATGCCTCTGTTCTTTGTCTCTGCTGCTCCTTTGGCCTAGAATGTCTCCCTACCGCCCCTCTGTCTAGCAAACACCTACTCATTGTTCGAGATTGAGCTTTTATGAAGCCTCTCCTATTCCTCATCCCTCAAAATCACCCTTTCCCCCTTTGCATACCTGCATGTCCATTATAACACCTGTATTCCCTTCTCCTTTCGCAGAGAGCCCCAGACATTTGGCAGTGAGACATTTATTTCCAGTCAATTGTTGAAACAAAGATTACATATATGAGCAGGTCTATGTGTTTCTTGTAACTACTTCTCTAAAAAAGGAAACAAGTACTCGAGGTTTACGGTATATCCGTGCCCTTGTTGCTGTCGTCTAGTCCCAGGCCTGTCTCATCAACTGTCAGGGCACCTCTGGCAGCCACCTCCCAACCGTGCCTGCCTGCCTATTCAGCAATGTCCATTTTATCAAGGATGATGGTGTTAACCTCATTTATAGGAGACGGGTATTTAAAATTAGAATATATACGTTTTCTAGCACAGTCACTGTTTAAACTACAGAACAACTGCTAAAGGACAGGGCATCTGTCAGTGGAAATTTGCCCAGGATTTCAAATTAAGCTCAGAACATTTGCTTGGCAAACACCAAATAACTGGGGATTGGGGTCATCTTAAGGGCCGGCCCCAATCCAGTTTCACTAAAACCTGGTGGGTCACCCTCTCCCTTGAAGCCCCTGAACTGTCTGAGCAATGGCTATGTGACTGAGTGAGTGCAATATTAAAAATGGGGGGAATAGAGTTGCTGGCAAATAGCTGTCATTGGAATGCTCATAGAGTACGGGTTCTTAGAACTGAGTACACACAAAAATTAACAGGAGAACTGGTTCAAAAATGCAAGTTCCTTGTCTTCTCTCAAGGTTCTGACTCTATATGTGTAAGTGATATGCAGGATTCCTCTTTTTAAAATTTTTATTGAAGAGTCTGTCAGCAAGACCCCTTGGGCCACTTTTGAGAAACCCTGTTATAGAATGTGATTTCCTTATGCACGTGGGCAGAGAAAGCACCCACATACCGAGATCACCCACCCCAAACAAGGCTCAGACAAGTCTGAAGATAAGATGTGCACATGGGCACCTGGGGGGACCTGGAAACAGTTTTTCTACCTAGATTTTTCATAATGGCACTTTACTTGTGAGTAAAGAACTTGAAGTGTTTCCAAGTTATAATGCCAATAGGGGTTTAGGATCACTTTAAAATGAAGGGTTTTATCTGGAAGGAATTACTTGCATTTTCAGATGCGTGGAATGTGCACTTGAACTATTCCTTACCCAAGGGGACTCTGGCAGGCACAGCTCTGCGGTCGATCCAGAAAGACACCCAGGACAGCATGACCATCAGGGTAGCCGGAAAGTAAGTTTGGAGCAAGAAAAAGAAGATGTGGCGACGCAACGTAAAGTTAATGTACAGACGGTTGTACCAGCCTGGGGGGACACAAGGAAGAAAAGACAGCACACACAATAGCTACTCAGGTCCTTCATAAAACAAATGTTACTCAGGGGATCATCAATGCCTTAGACACTTCACTGGAACCTTACCGTACCTTTACAAAGCAGAGGTGGGAAAAACCATGGAACAGAGTTATCACATGATACCCACACCGCATGGTTGAATCTGTCTTAAGAAACATTTGACCCCTGTTTTATACATAAAGGAAACCCCTTGAGAAGGCTGTTTAAGACTCTCATGACTCACACTATGGGACAGGACCCAGCAGCATCACCATCACCATCACCATCACCATCACCATCACCATCACCTAGGAGCTTAGAAATGTAGACTCTTGGTCCCCACCCCAAATCTACTGAATCGATCTCTTTTTAACAATACTCCCCACATAATTCATATGAACTTTAAAGTTCAAGAGACACAGATTTAAACAACCTCCTTAGGATTTCTTTACAGAGGAAAATGTGTTTTAAGTTAAAATATCAAGCTAGCTCTGGCTGGATGCTCAATATTAGAGCATCAGCCCATGCACCAGAGGGTCATGGGTTTGATTCTTGGTCAAGGGCATGTACCTGGGTTGCAGGTTCTATCCTCAGCCCTGTTGGGACATGTGTCAGAGGCAACCAATCGATGTGTCTCTCTCACATTAATGTTTCTCTCTCCCTCCCCCCACCCTCCCACTTCCTTCCACTCTCTTTAAAAATCAATGAAAAAAATATCTTTAGGTGAGAATTAAATATATGTGTGTGTGTGTGTGTGTGTGTGTGTGTGTGTATACACACACACACACACACACACACACATATATTTAATATATTTAATAATATATATATACACACACATATATATGAACCTAAACACAACATTGCATTTAGGAACAGAGTGAACAATCACAGGTCCATCTATGTAATCTATGTATGCTTCAGCTTGGCCTTTTGTTTTCTTTTTTGTTTTGTTTTGTTTTTGTTAATCCTCACCCAAGGATATTTTTCCATAAATTTTCAGATAGAGTGGAAGGAAGGGGGGGGGAGAAACATTGATGTGAGAGAGACACATCAATTGGTTGCTTCCTACACAACCCTGACTGGGGCCAGGGATTGAACCTGCAACCCAGGTACATGCCCTTGATCGGGAATCCAACCCGAGACCCCTCTGTCTGTGGGCTGATGCTCTAACGCTGAGCCAAACTGGCCAAGGCAAATTTTGTGATCTTTATAAGGGAAATATATACATGGAGGAGTTGAAAGGACCAGGAGAACAGTGGAAGGAAAAGGCAGGATAAACTTGAGATAACAAGGACTGAAACTAAAATGGCAACATTAATTTGAAAACTTGGCATCCTAGGTAATTATAATGCAATGTTTATAACTGCAACAGTTTCAGAAAGTGATTGTAGAGGTGCTGTAGACTGAATGTTTTGTGTCTCCACCCCATCCCCCAAATTTGCATGTTGAAACCTAATGCCCAGTATGGTAGTATGGGGAGGTGGGACCTTTGGGAGGTGATTAGGTCATGAAGGTGGAGCCCTCATGAGTGGGGTTAGTGCCCTTATAAGAGAGACCACAGAGAGCTTCCACTGTGTGAGGACACAAGGAGAAGGGGGCTGCCCATGAACTAGGAAGTGGGCTCTCATCAGACACTGAGTCTGCCAGCACTTTGAGCTTGGACTTCCACAACCGTGAGAAATAATTTGTTGTTTAGAAGCCACTCGGTCCGTGGTATTTTATTATAGCAGTCCAAATAGACTAAGACAAGAGGGAATGTCAGAATGCTAAAGGTCAAAGGAATGGGGGTCCCCTGAAGATCTGAGACTAATGGGTGATATACACAGAAGATAACATATGCTAGATTGCCATATGTTGGAATTAAAACGGTGCCCTATGTGTCTAATTGGCACATTTGGTGTCTAATTCAAGTGGCAGAGGCTCTGCTCACTTGATAATCAGTTCACACCTTTTTTAAAGACAGAGGATGGCCCATCGCCTGCCCGACCCCAGCCCACCCCACGCCCACCTGTGCTGCTGTAGAAGGCCAGTTTAGTGGTGGTGTGGAATTCTTGAATGAGGAACTGGGAGAGCGAGATCCGCTCATCTGTCTTTAAGGAGTCGTTGCCTTTTTTCCAGTACAGCATCAGGTCATCTTCTGTATAGGCATCTGAAAAGTAGGGAGACAGCAGGAAGCACAAGGTGGTGAGAAGACAAGCCTGTCCGTGTGGCTCTGTGAAAGTTGCCCCCTCAACCCCGATCTCCCAAACTATTAGGATTGTAATACGATCGTTTGAATAAATAAATAATAGTCTAAATGAAGCAAAATGACTTTAAAAAGACAAATTTAACTCTTCCTAGTCTTCCAGAAGTCATTAGAGCAAAGCTCTCACGACTAAATGTTCATAATTCCTGCAAAAGGGCTCGCCCCGCAATTCAGTTTGCCATTTATTTGGTTAAACCAAATGAAATTGCTGCTTTTGTAGATCACAAATGGTAAATAATGGCAAAATTACATATGGGTTTCAGCCTTCTAAACCAGGGTAATTTAGCCCTTTCTTCTTTCAAAGTGTAGTGTTGCACCATTGATGGCAAATAACTTTGCCATTCTCAGGTGATAAGGGTTGCATTTTAGGAAGAAGAGACCCAGAAAAAGACAGGAGCAGAACACATCCCTTTTCTATAGGCCTCCAGTTGCTTCTACCCAGGGTAAAATCAAAGAGATTCCCCCATAAGGATCACTCCCTCTGGCATTGCCATTCCCCACCTGCTGCCCACTTTAGGTGAACACACTGCTCACACCAGCTGAACAAACCTACCTACAGCCTGGGCAGAACGGAGATAAAACCAAACAGAGCTGCCTGTCCAGTCTGCTTACGTGTGAACAGTTCTTGCCAGAGCTGTCCATTGGCTCCTGCTATTTTCTTCTCTTTTCTTCTATTTTGGACCTTCAATCTGGGTGGTGGTTTTGCGTGTCTACTTGGGCTCGGCTCTATACCCAGTTATTCAATCAAACACTAGGTGCTGCTGTGCAGATGTTTTGTAGAGGTGGCATTTACAAACAGCTCACTTTAGGTAAAGGAGACGTCTCGATCTAGGGTGATCTGTGGGCCTGAGCCAATCACTTGAGAGGCCTTAAGAGCAGACCTGAGGTTCCCCAAAGAAAAAGAAATTCCACCTATGGACGGCAGGGTCAGATCCCACCCAGAGCTCCCAGCCTGCCCTTCCTGACAGGCAGGATGTCGGACTTACTGCACCAGCCCCCAGGCTCGTGTAAACCCATTCCTTGCATTAAATATCTATGTATCTCCTATGGTTCCGCTTCTCTGGTGGAACCTTGACTGATACAACCTGAAAGAATCTAAAGTCCGAATGGAAATGCCCAGGTGTACTGGAGAAAACAATCTTCCAGAGCCAACTATCTTAGTCCTTCTTAGCACTGGGTCTTCAAGCAAGTTTTGTTCTTCCTCTGCAGAATGGGGAGAACACTAACCCTCTCCCAGGGATCTTGCTAGGGTGAAATAACAGGACAGATGTAAGGCCACTGTGCAGTAGGGAGTCACTCCCTTGGTCGTGGGTTTGATTACACCCTTTCTCACATTCAGTGCTCTGCAGGGAGGTCCATTTGGCCCCTACTATATGTGGAGTTCACTTCCTTGCAGTCCTTAGCTAGATAAAACCAGAGGACACCTGATCCACCGCCACGGGCAGTCTTACAAAGGTGCCCTGGGGCAGTGAGGTTCCCGTTAGGACTTTGACATGGCTCAGAAGTGCCACTGGTGGTGCTGGTCTGGAAGGCGTGAACAAGTTGGAGTATGGAATCCAGGCAGTGCTCATCAGGGGAAGCACTGGGGCAAGACCAGCAAATGAGTAAGTGCACAGAGAGCTCGAGGTGTGAGGCTAGTCCTCCACCCTGCCTCCACCTTGCTCTTCCTGGGGCCTGCTGCTGAGCTTTTCTGGGACTCCTGTGTGCGCGAGTTTCCTGAGGTCCTCCACTGGCCTGAGACTCTCCACCACCGCCTGTAGCGCAGTGGCACCTCCCTACGCAATTGTTGCTGGGAACTCCTTCTTCCACAAAATCTTACTCAGAAGAGCAATAAAACAAATAAAAAACGAGCTCTCTGGGTGGAGCATGTGTGTGAGTGTTGAGCTGGGGAGTTGGCAGGAGACTGGAATTTGCTGAGCCCTCTACATCCCTCCCCGAGCGGCGACACTGGGGAACTGCAAAACCTCCAGGTTCCACAGAACAAAACTGAAAACCATTACCGTAGGCGTTAAAAGGGTCAGTTATAAGAACAGAAGGTTTTAATCCTAAATTTGTTCTTGGTTTTAAAAAGTTAGCCCAGACTTAGCTTCCATCTAAAAAGTCACTTTAAAAGCATAGTGTGGCCCTAGCCGGTTTGGCTCAGCAGTTAGAGCGTCGGCCTGCGGTCCTGAGAGACCCAGGTTTGGTTCCCGCTAAGGGCACGTACCTCGGTTGCAGTTTGTCGCCGGCCCTGGTTGGTCGTGCGGGTGGCAGCCACTCGATGTGTCCCTTTCACATCGATGTTTCTCTCCCTCTCTCCGTCTCTTCCTCTCTCTCTCTCCCACTCTACCTGAACAGAAAATGGAAGAATGTCCCCGGGTGAAGATTTTAAAAAAAGGCATAGTGATGAATGAGGAGCACACTGCTCCTGCTGCTGAGCTGAGCTGAAGGTGTTCGGAAGTACTTAGGAGCTGCGTGCTAACGTCTGGCACAAGGCTACTCACAGCTTTCAATTTCAAGAGAGCACGTTTGTGTGTCCAGGGGAAATCGGCTAAAGTCCATATTGCACATTGCGGTCACTGTAACCCTGGAAACAAGAAGACAAAGTCCGGGTTTTCAGAGGATGCGAAATACAAGTGCAAAATGTGAAAACAAACAGAAAAGGCCTCTGTTTCCTTCCAATGTAACTGCCTCCTTCTTATAATTCCTAAGCAATGGGTCAGGATGTAGATGAGCAGTTTATGAGTGATACCCTCCTTGGAGTACTCGTAAGTATTTAAGTTTAACCCCAGGGTCCATGTGAGGCAGACAGAGTGCCTCTGCTAACTCCTATCACATTTGAGCATTTTTAAAGAAACAATGGCCTCAGTCAATATAACAATGTGAAATAAAAACTCATATGACATTGTTTCTTGAAAGAAACTCTGAGACCATACATATATGGGCATACCTCATTTTATTGGGCTTCACAGATGTTTTACAAATTGAAGGCAAAACCTTCTACCCGCAAAAGGATCCCATCTCGCTTTGGTGCCGTGGTCTGGAACCGAACCATTGCCTCCAAGGCATTGCCTGTGTTGTTCCCCTGTTTAAGATGCATTCAGGTTCTTCTGTTCTTTTGTTGATTATATTGATATTCAGTATTTGTGTACAATGTTTCAGAAATAATATTAAAGAAACACTTAATGCCAGTTGCCAAAAGCAGCACTTTTTTTTTAACAATGTTGATATTTTTATATTGATAATAATATCTACTAGTGAACATAGATGTTTCTAGTGCATAATTCCATGGAGAGCATAGTATTAGGGAAACACTGAAAGATCTTATTGTACTAACATGCACACATCTAATGGTTTTGTTCCAGAATTTTCGTGGAAAAACCTGCTGCTGAATCAAAGAATAAACAAGCACAGATCACCGGTCAGAAGAAAACTCTCCATCTTCTGGCTGGACGTGACTGACATGCTGGATTGAACATACTATTTTTTTCTTCAGCTACAGAAAATTGGCTATGTTGTGGAAATTATATGGATAATTTATGGCTACAAAGAAAAACAAACACTTTTAATTTAAATGAAAATGTCAAGGAAAAGAGCTCTCTTGAGACGAAATATCCAAATATTTGTCTTATTTTCCCCATTCCATTTGGTGTGGAATGTGTGTTCTGGGAGGATTTTGTTTTGCCAGCAGCTGGGTGGTCTCATTGCCCCTGGGAATTCTGATAAACAGGTTGTGTTTGTGGAGGGAGGTTATCAGCCTGGTTCTGTGCACTCTGACCTGATGCTTTTCCACTGTAACCTGCACAGTGAACAAGTACAGTCTGTGGTGTAAGCTAACCCATGTCTGTTTCTCTTTCCCCAAGTCCCTTTAAATGGATTCTTTGGAGGATCTTCCCTTGTCTTCGATGGAAACTTGGCAGGTTCTGTGGTTTTTCTGCTTACTCTCACATAATAGTGTCAAAACTCTCATAAGTAACAAAACACATCTCAATTCAGAAATTAAAAGAATTTTGGCCCAAGGTGTTAACCAACATGTCACACTTTATTGAAATTAAGACTTCTGCTCCCCCTCCCGGCTAACGTACGAAGCTGGCATTCGAGTGGCCAGTTTCTGTCCGTGTCTGATCACCTCCTGTGTGGGTGGACATGAGAAGAGAGAAGGAGGTAACAGCAGGACTGTTCTTTGGCCAAGTGGCTTCACAATATCTAGGCCTGAAACTTGGTTGAAGCTGGTACTTTCTTTTCTGGGTTCTTCATTCCCACTGCTGGGCACCTTCCTTCTCCAGCAGCTACGTCCCAGCCTGGCTCTTGGTTCACCCGCCCACATTCCAGTGCACATACACTGAACTATTCCCAACAACACTGGGAGGGCAGACTGATCCCACCACCACCGAAACTTCTCCTGGCTCTCCCCTGGGGTGGTTAGACAGCTCTTCCCTTACCCTCTAACGACCCCGCGTCCCAGTGGTAGGCACACATGTACCGTGCGCTCTGAGTGGTCCCAGGGCAGGCCCACCCATGGCATCCCCATAGCTCTCTCCCAGACAACAGCTATCAAATCCTCCACATCATTGACTCTTTTATATCTTGAAGTTGACTAAGAGTTCAAGCACCATGGAAATGGTTTTTCAACATTTCCTTAATGAAATCTACCAGCATGATGGAGTATCTCATTTGCAAATTCACTTATTATTGTATGTTGGTGCCTAGGAAACTTCCGTCACTATCCTGTCACCTGTCTCTCCCTGCCCCTCCACCCATGCACGAGGCCCAGACCTCTAGTTGCATTCTAATCATTTGATTCCATGTCTATCTCTTCCCCTAGCCTGAAGTTGCATTAACAAAAAAAACAAATTATTTCATTTTATGTCCCCAGAGCTTAAGACCAGATCTGGCAGGGCTTTCATCACACAACTCTGGGTGCCACCTTGGCACCTAGAATGCTCTTAATAAAAATGTATTCTGGCCCTGGCCAGTTTGGCTCAGTGGTTAGAGTGTCGGCCTGTGGACCAGAGTCCTGGGTTCGGTTCCTGCTAGGGGCATATACCTCCATTGCAGTTTGTCCCCGGCCCCGGTTGGGGTTGTGTGTGTGACAGTCAATGTGTCTCTCTCACATCGATGTTTCTCCCTCTCTCTCTCTCCCCTTCTCTCTCCCTCCTGCTCCTCGGGTGAGGATAAAAAAAATGTCTTTGGGTGAGGATAAAAATATTCTGTTGAATGACCAATGAAAGGATGAAGTGGGAGGATGGTATATTAGTACACATTTTAGGAGTTAACCTGCTGCTGACAGAGTTGACAATACCCAGCTACTCTCTGTTTTCCCCAAAATAAAGCTCAAAGTGGTAGTCCTCAGTAACTTAGGCCTCTTCATTTTTTCTCTTTCAAATCAAATCATCCTATGGTTTGATTTGCAACAAAAATTAAATCATCTGTTTTTAGACACAAGGAGGCTCACTGTTAACTCTGATTCCGAACACACAGGTTTTCCATGCTCTTGTTTCCTCTGCTCTGCCTCTGCGGTCACATCAGTGATGTAGGGAATTAGTAATTTGCCGGCTCATGAGAGCCAATGGCTACATCATCAGGAGGTTTGCAAGCTGGTTGTTAAACATAGCCATTATTAAAATGAAAGTACAGTATATGAATTTAAAATTAATAAGTTACACTAAAATAGAAGTAATAAATATTCAAAACTCATCACTTCCTAATTTGACTATTATCTATACTCCTGAAGCTACCTGCATCTACTATATTTAGATAGTGGAAATACTGTCTAAAGGTGTGTTACTACCCATTTCTTCCCAGCTCTGCATTCAGTGACAGCAGGTTGGTAGCTTGAAATTAGCTATGATGGGCGCATCTACACTAAAGAAACCAGCAAATGCTGCAGATCGGGGATTGAGTTATTGTTTTGGTGATTGTCTAGACTTGAGAAAGTGTCTAAAGAAAGCAGACTAAACCTAAAAGTGTGCTATGTCTATCACCATCACATGCAAAGAAAGGGGGGGTGGGATAGGATAGCTGAAGGAGGAAAGTCTTTGAAAAGAATGCATTATTTACTTCTCGGACTGCTACGAGAAAAATAAAACATGAATTATAGTAAAGTTTTGCAATTAAAATGTACTGTACGGGACAGGGTATAAATAATAACTATTAGCTTGAAACATTTCCCCAAGTGTATTTTCAATACTGAGTCATTCTTTACTCCTGTGTACAAGTTAGTTTTCCTTGAAAAGTTGGCAGCTCCTAAAAGGTTAGAAGCTAGCTATTCAAGGCCCAGAAACAAAATAGCTGTTGTGGAACCAATGATTTTCTTAATTAAGACAAATGATTTGCCTTTCTTCCCATGCTTCAGGTATGCAAAAGAGAAAGCAAACTCCCCAGGTAAAAAGGCCCAGAGGAGGCAGAGAAGGGCCTTACCTGAGGCTATAGAGCACTTGCCCGTCGGGTTGGACCCGCAGCATGACATTGTCCGTGGTGGTGTCGTGGATGAAGGAGCGTTTGGAGTGCACAAAAAACATGTCGGGGACCCAGATCTTCTTCACCAGCCGGCCATCGAACGTCATGCTGAGGTTGTTGGTGCTTGGGAAAGACAGCCTCTCGTCCTTCCAATAGTGCCTCAGGTAGAGGGTCATGGTGAAGTCCTGGGGGTGGAGGACAGAGAGGGGAGCCCCACACACTGAACCCACTGTTGTCAGCAGGACATTCGCTACCCCTGTGAAACCATCACCTGGCTGGGAATGAAACTGAGCTGACAGCACAGTGACCCTCTGCCTGAGGGCTCCTAGACCCACACACAGGGCAGCCAGAGAGTTAATGCCTCTGGAAGCTGCCCTCGACCCGAGAGTGGGGTCGGGGTGGGGGTGAGGGGGATGGCTAAGTGTCCCAGCTCCCTGGCCTCTCAGTTGGGATAACCCTGAAATATACTCTGTGCTGACTCCCAGAGTACCCCAATGGGACAGCATTTCACACCCCAATAGTAAGGGATTTGATGGCACTGCCCTTTTTGCTTCCTTCCCTTCCCACTCTCTTCTCGTGTTTCCTGGAATCACCTCCCAAGAAAACTCCTCATGCTAAAATGCTGTCTCAGGTCTGCTTCGTGGAGAACCCAAACTAAGATAAGGCCTTCAAAGGTCCTGTAAGCCAAGGAGGTCTAGACTCTTCTGCATTTCTGCAGCCAGACAGAATCTGCAGTAGCAGGATGTGCCTGGCCACTTGGCAGCTGCAACCTTGGGCCTGACTGTATATGTTTGAGAGCCTTTGCCCAGAGAACACATCCTGATGCCAGGAACCAGGGCCATGGAGGAAGAAGATCAACATTGCCACCTGTCTCTGTTTCATACCAACTGGATGGCTTTTGGCAAGTGTCTTAACCTCCCTGAGCCATCTGTAACACGTGTGTGGGAATGCCCACCGTGTGGGCAGAGCTCTGGCCCAGCACAGGCCCTGTGTGGATTCCCTTGAAGAGAAGCACTTACCATATCAACCTCTGAGATGCTGTCCAAGCTTTCCACCTGCACATCCACACCAACAGGAATGGCCGGGCCTGCGAACAAGGCATGGCAACAGCTTTTACTCTTTTAACTTTAACTTCTACTATGGAAAATATAGGCATAAGGAGTATTTGCCCTGGAACCTCAGAGTCATGTCAGATTTGAAGGTCTGATGTTCCCACATGCCATACTGAAGTTAAACCAGGGATAAAAGGATGGAATCATGGGCTCACTCCCTGGAATATTCAGCAAAAGTAAAACAAACAAATAAACAAAATATATATATATACACACTTCTTAATCTTCCAGGTGATTCTGAAACAGTGAGGTTAATATACAGCATTCCTGGTTGGTTACAAATGCTCCTGTAAAGGTACAATGAAGACCGAGGTCAAAGCTGATCAGAGCCAGGTCTGACCTAAGGAGTTACTCCTTAGCATGAGGGCATCCACTTCCTATTCTATATTTTCCTCCTGGCCTTGCACCCTCTTTCATCCTGGAAGCTAAGGTCTCTGTCTGGCCATGAGAAAGGCATTGCTTGGTAAGTAGGCACCCAGAAACAGTCATACTCAGAGGATTCGCCAAGCCCACAGATCTGCATCCTTGCCCTATGATGGAGTAGCTTCCAGGGGGTACATAATACACCAGGGTGGCCTTGAAACCGTTAGTTGTGTGTGTGTGTGTGTGTGTGTGTGTGTTTATTTTTTTGGCATTTCTAGACTATGAAAACTTAATGTTCATAAAGGGTTAAAGAAAACGATCTGAAGGGAGTGGATTGTTGCCCCTTTTCCTCCCTGCTTTGGGGCACGTGGGGCAGGCAGGAGGCATGGCGCGTACTTGGGTCATCCCTGTGAAAAGGTGATTTGAGTTCAACAGCAGCAGATTATGGACTGGATAGAGACTCCCTTCTGGAACCTGTTTATTCTTTGGGTGAAAGTGACTGGAAAAAATAAGAGGTATGAGAATGATTTCTAAAATAAATATTTTTTCTAGGGGAAAAAAATCCCTTAAGGATGAAAACCCGCAGCTGCAGGCCAAGCTTCAAAGGGCTTTGGCATCCCTCTGAGCTGAATGATTATTTTCTCAAGCTATTTTCATTTAATCAACCCCAGCAGTCCACAGCCTGCCCTCAGCTATGTACCCAGGCTCTGTCTGCCAGCTCCCCGATGCGAAGAAGTGTAGTGCAAGGTTGTTATTCAGAGCATCTGCAGGAGGCAGCTTTGGGCTGCAGCCGTCCTGTCTTCCCCTTGCTCGTCCCACAGCCAGCTGCTGGCTTCACGACCCTGAGCCAATCTTACCAGGGACAGTGGCCTGAGGACAGCTCGGCCTGGCCAACAACCAACGGGCCTCCTGAGAGTATGCTCAGCAGAGCCTGGGCAGAGCCAGGCAGGGCTGGGCAGGGCAGATGCTCAGAAGATGCTTTGGGCTCAGTGCCTTGTCCACCAAGCACAACTGAGGCAGCCCTGACAAGGGGAGAGCAAAGCTGGGTGGTCCCTTGGGCTTGAACTTTGCCCATAGACAGTCTGATGGGCCCCCAAAAAGATGATGATCCCCAAGAGTGTATGTCTCATACCTCCGAAGCCAGGCCTCATGCTGAAATCATGGTCATCTATCCGCAGAAGCTGCTCGGACTTTGTCAGTGGCGATTTGGTGATGTCAGGGCTTCGTTTCAGAACCGGGCTGCCAAGGACGAAAAAATAGGTTGATGACATATTTTAATTAAGCCAGATAAAAAAGCATTTGCATTCAGACTTAATCTTGATAGATTTGACGGGATATGTTCCTTCTTCTTTTAAGCTACTGGATATCCTCTCTTCTTTTCTCCAGCTTTCTGGGTAAATGAACTGACCCAGAAGGTCCCAGACAGTGATTCAGAAGCATCTCTGAGGAGCTTTCAAACACCAGTGTTCAGCCTGGCCAGTGTGGCTCAGTGGTAGAGCGTCGACTTATGCACCAAGATGTCACTGGTTCAATTCCCGGTCAAGGCACATGCCCAGGTTGTGAGCCTGATCCCCAGTGAGGGGCATGCTGGAGGCAGCCAATTGATGTTCTTTCTCATCGATGTTTCTGTCTCTCCCTCCCTCTCCCTCTAAAAATCAATAAAGGAAAAAAAAATTATTTTTTAATACCAGTGTCCAGGCCCCACCTCAGAGTTTCTGGATGGGTGGTCTGGGAATGGGGCCTGCACATTGGTATTTTTTTTAAGTTTTCTAGATTATTGTAATGTGTAACCAAGAACAAGAACTGTTCGTCTCAGCCTCATTAATAAGTCCAAATGACCCCAAAGCTCCTGTGTCATTTTGGGAGGGTTTGGGCCTGAGGGGAGGGGCCATGGGTGTGGGCTGGCACCCTTGACCTCTATTGGCCCATCCTGTGGAAGGAGGATGGACTTGCATTTGGGTCAGATGTCAACCATCCTGGCTCCCTGAGAGGAAGCTTCTTGTGCTTCTGCTTTTGAATTGTACCTAGGACCATTTTAATATATTTTTCATTTTTTCTAAATAGGTAATATATTTTCAAGGTTTGATAATTTTTTAATTCCTCACCCAAGGATATGTTTATTGGTTTTAGAGAGAGGGAGAGAGAAACATTTATGCGAGAGAGAACCATTGATCAGTTGCCTCCCATCCACACCCCAACTGGGGGTCGAACTCACAACCTGTGTATGTGCCCTGACCGGGAATCAACCAGCAACCTTTTTGGTGTATGGGACGATGCTCCAATCAACTGAGCCACCAGGGTAGGCCAAGATTTTATCTTTTTTTTTTTTGGTACATGCCCCTAGCGGGAACCGAACTCGGGACTCTCTGGTCCGCAGGCCGACTCTCCAACCACTGAGCCAAACCAGCCAGGCTGATCATTTTTTTAAAAAGAAATTCAGTAAGAAGTTAGCCTCCCACCTCTGCCTTCGTCCACCCCAGCCTGCTGTCCACAGGCACCTCTCTTTTTTATTACTTATTTCTCTGTCAAGAGTTTCTTGTAGCTACAAGTAAATATAAATATTATATAGTCTTAGTTTTATTTTTCTGGTTTTATTGACAGATAATTGACATATAAATTTGTATTAGTTTTAGGCATACATGATTTCATATATGTATATATTACAAAATGATTACCACAATACCTTTAGTTAGCATCCATCACCTCACATAGTTACAATTTTTTGCTTGTGATGAGAACTCTCAAGATCTGATGTCTTAATAACTTTCAAATATATTCAATATGGTGCTGTTAGCTATAGTCACCATTCTGTACATTTTACATTCCCCAGGACTTATCTATTTTATAATTGGAGTTTCTACCTTTTGACCTCCCAGTCCCACCCCCCACACCCCACACCCCATCTCTGGAAACTACCAATCTGTTCTCTGTATCTGAGTTTGTTTGTTTTTCATTCTACGTATAAGTGAGATCTTACAAGATATGTCATTCATATTGTTGCAAACGGTTTACTATTTTTATACACAAAGTTAACATATTATATACACTTTTCTACTTTTTCTTTAATTATACTTTGAATTTTTCCATGTCTAAGTATTCCAAGCCTCTAGCCTCTTATTCTTTTTCACGCTTCATAGTGTTCTATTACACATGAATGCCCCATAATTCATGTGACCAGTACTCTAGTGGTAGGAATGTGCGTTGCTTCCAGTCTTTTGCTATTACAAACGATGTTGCAGTAGCTTTGTTTATTTATTTATTTATTTTTAATCCTCACCCTAGGATATTTTCCATTTTTTTTGTACAGATAGAGTGGGAGGGAGAGAGAGAGGAAGGGGGAGAGAGAGAGAAACATCGACGTGAAGGGACACATCGAGTGGCTGCCACCCTCACGACCAACCAGGGCCGGGGACAAACTGCAACCGAAGTACGTGTCCGTAGCGGGAACCGAACCCGGGTCTCTCCGGACCGCAGGCCGACGCTCTAACCGCTGAGCCAAACCGGCCAGGGCAATGTTGCAATAGCTTTGAAAGGTCTTCATTTACTCCTCAGCACCACCTGTAGAATCCACATGAAAAATTAGCGACCTTCCCAGCTCCTCCTTATGACGACACCCGCGCTGTGTTCCCTCCAGGGTACCACCATGCACACCCCTGGATTAAGTAGTGCCCAAACTTTGGCCCGCCTCAGCACCAGCTGCAGGGCTTGTTCAAATCTAGATTCCTGAACCTCCCCCTTTTCCCTGGAAGTTTCCGCCTCAGTAGGTCTGGGCTGAGGACCAAGAACATGCTTCTCTAACGAGTTCCCAGACATCGTTGATGCTGCTGGTCTGGAGACTGCACTTTGAGAACCATAGACCTGATACATTTTATCCCCAGAGATTCCTCCCTTATAACGAGCTCAGTCTACCTTTAAGTCCTTTGCCATCTTCTTTCCTGAAGAAACCCTTTCCCACCGCGAGAAAAAATGTGACTGGGAGACAGAAAAACAGGGTTCTGACTTCACTCTGGGACCGCCTTTGGGAGTTTGTTTCCAGGAGACTCCAGACTGGTACCGCAGCAGATAAAAGATAAAGCGGTGTGACCTGCCAAGGGCTGCGGGACATAGTGAGGTCATGCGACTAGAAGTGCTTTTCAAACCCTAATGTGGTACACAAGTGGAAGGAGCCATTGTCATTACTGACCTGACAAGGAAGTTTTCTTCTAAAGTAAGGACATTGGGGAGCATATGAGATCTTGTTCCCCAGCCTATGTCATCAGTTTGGCTCAAATAAACTCTTCCTTCCATAGACAATGGGTATAGGGTTTTCCTTTGGGGTGATGGAAAAGTTCTAGAACTAGATAGTAATGATGGTTGCACAATATTGTACTTAATGCCACTGATTTGTACACTGTAAAATTGTTAAAGTGGGTGCACTCTCCTGTCCCTTTCATCCCCCTCATCTTCCACCAAGGGTGTTACCTTTGCCTTTCTCTCTCCTAAGCTCCACGGTCCCTGCTTTTGCTTCTGTAACTTGTTTCCTGAGCCTGCACAGCCCAGCCCAGCTGCCTCACTTCTTCCAACTCTGTAACTTTCTAAATAAACTTTCTCTTAAAAAAATTGTTAAAGTGGCAGAGTTTATGCTATGTATATTTTACCACAATTAAAAAAAACACACCTCAAAATAAATGCACAATACACATGTACATACACAAATAAAGGGTGGTTATTGTCAGATGGAATAACCTATCCCAACTCTGTTTTATAAATCTCACTAATAGATTAAGGTATGTCCCCAAATCTCTTAAGGACAAATAAAATAAAATAAAATAAAATAAAATAAAATAAAATAAAATAAAATAAAATAAAATAAAGCAAGGAAATTACAGTGTTCCCAGCAAAGGAAGTAACCCAGGGAAAGAATCTGAACTAGTGAATCAGGACCCAGCTACAGGGCCGACAAAGGTAGGGAGGAAGAAGCTGAGACTTCAAGGGGAGGGAAGCCAGGCCAGACTGCTGCCCACACACTCCTTCCCCAGCTGGAGCCAGGAGCTCCCTTTCATCTTCTCCTGTGTGGCTCCCTCTCCTTCTTGTCCCCCACCCTCTGCTTCCTGCTCCTCAGTCAGACGTGGGGGCCCTGCTGAAAATCAGCTGAGGTGTGGGGAAGAGACATCTTTAGCGTGGTGTGTGTGCCCATGGCCATGCCTACCTGGCTGTGAGCACCTTTGCGTGCTTCTGGTTTTGGTCTTTGAGGCCTACTTTGAAAATTAAAAATAAAGGTGTGCTAGAGATATTCTAGGTATGCAAATCAACAACCCGCACCCTCCAGACTTGCTTCAAATCTAATCAGAATAAAATGTGAAAGATAAAAAACAAACAAAAAACTATGAAGCTGCAATGCATTAATTTAGCCTTCTGATGGGCATTTCCCCAGCACCCACAGGAGCAGGGATTGGAGGACTAGTTACTTAGAAGGCTTGATTTGAAGAGGTCTGACCTAAAGTATCTCCCCCATTGGTTTACCCAGGCTTGAAATTGATTCCAGTCCTAATTTGGATCTACCATAAACCAGTTAGGACAGAGAGAGGTGAACTGTTTCACTTGGGCATCCTTGTCCTCTGGCTTTTGGATGCAGCCAAATGGGTGCTGGCAGGAGATGAGAAAACAGTGTTTATTCCTCCATCTCTCCCTGCTTCAATGCCATGTCTGTGTTGCTCTGTGATTACAAGTAATCACTGTATCTTCAATAGGCTCCAATAACACTATTTCCCCTTTAAGCCTATGAGTAATCATGGCTTCCTGCTATTCCTAGTCTTTGAGGGCATCAGCATGCCTGGTTGGTTCCCTGAACCCTACCCACAGCTCTGCAAGTAGTCCCTGTATTCAGTTATTGGTTAAGGCACTTGGGTGCAATGCTGTTTTCTGCCAGGACTTATGTACAGGGACACATCAGAACTGATGCATAGGGATTATGTCATCTGTAGCAAAGTGGAGCAGAGACAAGTGTGGGCTCTGCGAGAAGGGTCCCAGGAGTGGAGAAGAGCTAAGACTGGAGCGAGAGCTGCATCTGGGCTACAGGCCATCGCAGTGGATAGTGAACAGGGGCAAAATGAAGCCACAAGCTACTGAGGGCAGAGTGCCCCTTATCTTTAGCACCTTGCACAGTGCTGGACTCCTGCAGACTCTCAACACAGGCTATTTGAATAAAGGAAGGAATCAGCTCCTTGGTTTGATGCCTGAAAAGGGAGGCAGAGGGGACTGAAAGAGGAGGGTTGGGATGGACAGCAAGCTTGGCCCAGTTCTTATTTTGGTTTTAGGCCAGCCTGGAACAGATCTGGGCATCTACTAAAGGGAGATTTGTCAACTCTGAGATGCCACTGCCTCTGCCTTCATGAAGCTTAGATTCTAGCCTAGAAAAGACTCATAAATAGAATTCTTACATTTATTTTTATTATTATCGTTTAATATTTTAAAATAACTTTTTTCTGCTTATGTGCTCATGCTAAAAATTTGGGAAAATAGATTTAAACATAAAGGAGAGAATGAAAGCCACTCAGAAATACCTGCACCATTCTGTATGTATCCTCACAGAAGAAAGAGAGAGAGAGAGAGAGCACTGTAACTTGCTTTGAAACTCAAGTTACAATGTATCATGAAATATTTTTCATGTAATTTGTATCTTTTTACCAGCCAGGGGTATGATTATTAACCTTGAAATGAGGTATGACACATAGGAAATAATAGAAATAACTAACACTGCTTGAGTTATTTGCCAATTAGCATGCTAACTTGTTACACCTATTAACCTGGGTTAGTCCTCATAGCAATCCTATGAGGCAGGCCTTGCCATTATCCACATTTTATACACATGGAGGGTCTGAACACCTTGTAAAAGGAATGGAGCCAGGAGTCAAACCCAGAGGGGGTCTGGATCCAAAGGTTGGAAGAAAGGTTGGTCTTGGAAGATTTGGGTCCCCTTGCCTGGAATGTGGATTAGATGGGGCAGGTCCAAGCTTATCTTCTCCTCAGGTAGAAGCTAGCGTGGACTTGCACAAAACTGGTGCCCATTCACTTCTTAAATGAGTTCCTTTATTAAATGTGTCCCTGGAAAATTATGAAGCACAGATATGTCCCAAGTTATGATGATAGAGGATGACATTTAAGACAACTTTTTGTTGAAACAAACAGAGGGAGTCGATGTTTTGAACACCCACTTTCATTTTGTTCTGACCTATGGTACCTCCTGATGTTTCCTTGTTGAACTTCCTAGGCAGTTTGTATGTGGACAATGTCTTCCCCAAACCTCCCTCAGACCTCTGTCAGAGGTTAGATAGAGCAGAGGGGGGCCTGTGATGAGCAAAAAGTCTGCCAGGGTATCATTCAGCTGATAGCAGAGAACCTGATGAGTTAGTTCACCTCTGAGAAGACAAAGAACTTAATTTTGACAGGGAAGCAAGAAGTAGCTAATGAAATGATCTTGCTTCTTTGGCTTGTGTAATAGCCAAGGAGAGAAATCCTTGTCTGTGGTCCAAAACAATGGATGTCATCCTCAGCTCCTCCCTCTCACACCCTCATCCAGGGCCACAGAGGATAGCTGGGCATGTCCAACCCCAGCCCCACTATCTGTTCATAGGGTTGCCCTTTTCTAATGTGCGTAAAGACCCTGCACAGGCCACTTGGGACGTGCCCACACCAGTCAGTCAACCAGTCCTGGAGGAACCTCCTCCTCAAAATCTCTCCATGCCCTGGCCTCTCCATTCCTACTCCCGCTGTCTCATACATCATTATTCCTTACGTGGAAGACAGAGGTTTTCTCGCCTCTGCTCTTACTTATCACACCAACACCATGGGATGAAGAGAACAGTCACACCACTGCCCTTCTTAAAACCCTTTACCTTCAAAGTAAAACTCATAGAAGTTGGGCACCTAAGGCACATAATAAGGCTCCTGCCCTCCTTCCTTGCCTCAGCTCCTACTCTGTTGCCTAGTTGCAATCGCAAGTTACACCTCTATGCCTCTGCTCTGCTTTCCCATCCATCTGGAAGGTCTTTCCCAACATTCTCCATTCTCCTTCTTACCCAGACAATGCCTTGTACTCCCAGATTGAATATCAGCTCCTCCTGGAAGGATTCCCAGGCTTCCCTACTTCCCACTGAAGTCAACGCTTCTGTCCTTCACGTGCTCCTTTGGAATGTGCGTCATCCCACGTGGCCGGTGTTTCCCGACCCTCTCACTCACCTCACTGCAAGCTCCAGAAAGGAAAGACTCTCTTCTACATCGCTGTAGCCGCCGTTCCTATCACAACGTAGAGCTCAGATTTTACAAAGATATGTGCAAAATATGAAAGGGGGAGCACAAACCCAAGAGAGCATTTTACAAAGTTTAGTGAGCCCATAAGAAATGTGCCAACGGGGCTGATCTAAATGAGGCAAGACTCAAGGAAAGTACTAAAGACGAGCAGAATTCTTCAAAGTTGCATCCTAAGCCTGGAGAGTAAAGGAAATACACTGCTTGGAGAAGATGAGGTAATGTTAACAAGCAAGTACAATAAGGCTGAGATTCTGTTAACAAAATCCAATCTTACTTTGATATTGTCCTGTAAAGGGAATGGCTTCAAATTGGGAAGGGAAGAGTGAAAAGAATTAGTTGCTGCTCAGCATAGTGAAAATGATAGCATGAGAAACTGTGAAAACGAGAAACGCAGTGTTTCTCAGCCTTGATTGCACATTGGGACACCTGAGGAGCTTAAAAACCCCCCAGTCCACACCCAAGACCAAGGCTTTCCTGCCTCCAGGCCAGCCCAGCTGACTTTGCGCTGCTGCCTGCCTAAGGTTGAACATGGACCTAGTCTCTCGTTTTTCCACCTTGAGTAACATAACAGGCATTTGATAGCTGTCAAATAAATAGCTTTCTCAGCGTCTTGGATACCTCTTTATTCCCGTTGTACACCTATTATTCTGGGCCCTCATTTCCAGCTTCCTTCACCAAGTCCTCTTCCTCTATCCTCTCCTTAAATGTTGTTTTTCCCCAAGGTTCTGTCCTTTATTTCATGCTCCATGCTGTCTTTGAGTCACTTCATCTACCATTGGTTAGGACAATTCCCTTGAAATCTGCAGGCCTGATTTCCCTCCTGAGCTGCCGACCTACAGGCTTTCCTGCCGACTGGACAACGACCTCTTGGAATCTTACAAGCACATTCAGGTCCACATGTTCACACTGAACTAATCATCTTTCCCCTAAACCCACTCCTTTCCTATTCCCCTTTCCCTGACACCAGCCTCTACCCAATCATACAATCCAAAAACCTGCTAGACTGTCACCCAACCTTAACCTGACAATTCTACCTCCTTAAAGCTCCCAGATCCGTCTCTCCAGTCCCTGTCCACCTCCATCATATCCTAGTTCAGGCTTTCACCATCTCTCATGTGGTCTAAGGCACACTCTCTGTATTACTCTCTCTGTCTCCCCTCTAGCACCCTTCCCATCCTTCTACAATACTGTCACCAGTATGAACTCCCCAAAATGGAAACTAGCTGAAACTATTTAGATCTTCTTTACCTTCAAAATAAATTTGAATTCTTTAGCGTGGCAAAGCGAGCCTGGTAATGGTACTGCCGGCTTCTGATAGGATTAGTTTGCCCTCCCCGAGCATGAGCTGGCATTTGTCCCGGCACCTGTGGCGTAGGCAGGTTATGTCTCCATTCTTCCGGGGAGGAGGGAGAGACCAAATATTGATTTATTCTAGAAACATTGTCCAATGCCCTGGCATTCTGACCTTTGCCCAGCATGATTTGTGAAGGAGGTCCCACCTGGATGTGCCTCCTATGAAGGTCTTGGGAACAGCAAATGAATTATTTGCCAGGGCAGAGACTAGAGTGAGGCAAGTGAGGAGTAAAATTTAAGAACACACACTCTCAGGGCCATGCAAGGGCCTCCTTGAATTTTGCATTGTGGGCACCTCACCTGCCTCACCCCTGTTTGGTGCATGTGTTTACCTTGCTTCCCATTTTATTAGTATAAACCATGAAAAGAAGCCTGGCCCTGGCTGGTTTGGCTCAGTGGTTAGAGTGTGGGCCTATGGACCAAAGAGTCCGGGGTTCATTTCCCACTAGGGCACATACCTTGGTTGCAGTTTTTCCCCGGCCCCTGTTGGGGTCGTGTGGGTGGCAACCAGTAGATGTGTCTCTCTCACATTGATGTTTCTCTCTCTCTTTTCCTCCCTCTCTCCCTCCCACTCTATCTGAAGATAAGTGCAAAAATGTCCTCAGGTGAAGATAAAAAAAAAAAGAAAGAAAAGAAGCCTGCATACAAATTACCACAGACTTATGAGTTTAGAGTCTGGATAAAATTAAGTGAGCCCTTGAAAAGTTTAGGCCACATAAAATGAAGACTTAACCTGGCTGGTGGGAGCATAAGTGGGGTCCATCATTCTGAGAAGCAGGTCTGCCAAATACCTGGAGCTTTAAATGTCCTCATGCCATTTGACCCAGTGTACTTCCGGGAGGCTGTCCTAACTCAATAATGGTGTATTCTTTTGTACAAAGATATCTTATAGAATATTTATAATAACAAAGGAAGTAACTAAATGTTTATAAAATAGAGGAAACTGCTTAACTGGTGGTACATTCGGAATTATTATGCATATTATGCATATTACATGCAGCCATCCGAGTGGACTTCAGGTAAGTAAACATGCTGACAAAGTCATATTAAGTACAATAAGGTGACAAAGCTATATGCATACAACAATCCCAAACTAGTTAATATTCAATATATGTTTAGGAAAAAAAAAAAAACACTGGGAAAATATACAAAAATGTTAAGGTTATTTCTGGGTTTGGGAATTATGGGCAATTTTTATATTTTTAAAACTCTTTTCCCATTTTAAAAAATTTAAATAATGGTCATATATGTCTTTCATAATTACCAAAAAAAAAGAAAGAAAGTTCTTTTAAGTAATTTTTTTAAAGAAAATCTGTTCTGCTCTCCAGGACTTCTCTTCATCGTTGGTGTTTACCAATAAGTCGCCACTCTAACTCTGGCTTAGGAGCAAGGCTGAGAAGTCTTTGATGACAACCAGTAGGGTTTGTTGCTGCTGTTGCTTTTAATCTTCATGAGCACATTTGGTTCAAATAATCTCTATGGCTGCACCGCTCCACAAATTCCACTGTTTGCTCAAACAGCTTCTGACGGACAGAAACAGGGCACATGGCCTGAGCACAGCAATCGCTCTCGGTGCCCGGGACTCGCCGTGACCACTGGACAGTTCAGCTCCTGGCTTTGTGATGTTGCTCAAACAGCCGGTAACAAGTGCTATGAGCCAGCCAGCTGTTTGGGAACCTGTATGTGGAGAGCTCTCTCAAACCCATGATGGGGGCACTGCGGAGCCAGACACCAGCCCCCTCCCTAGCCCCAAATGTCACAAAGCTGCATTTCCTAAATATTAATGTATATTTTCAACATCTATTCACATTTATATCCAGAGGAAAAGAAACCTGAAACTCAATTTGGACCTAAGGCTGATGAAGAACTGAGAGTCAAGAATGCCCTTATTGCCTCCATTTCCTCATCAGTAAAGAGAGGGAGCTGGATTGGGTTTTCTCTGAATGTCCTAATTGATTGATGGATGTCGGGCCAGCAAGTGCGCAGGTATGCACTAACGTACCAGTGCGGTCATCAGAGCCGCCTAGGTGACTGAGTGTGGAAGGAGCAGCCTGGCTCTATCTAAGCTCCCTCCTCGCAGGCTGGTATGGCCAGGGCGGCACGTACCCATGGTGGCAACAAGCAAGAAAGCTGGTCTGCAGGCAGAGTCATCCCTGCCCCCTTCCAATTTATTAGTAGAAGACAATCTAAGGATCCTTCTAGTCATTATAGCTTGAAAAAATCTGCTTTGGTTTCTTTTAAATAATTTTTAAAAGGACCCACAAATCCAGCAGAAATAATTAGAACTGACATAATCATTCTCACTAATTCGAGGTCCCATTGATTGAGAATTAGCAGATTTGTTTTAATTTAGGATGGAGATATCAATTAATTGACTTCAATGTTTTTTGGGTTTTGTTTTTTTTTTTTAAACAAATGTGCCTGTACTGTATTCTTTTTTCCAGAATCTCTTTCTCACCTAGGACAGTTGATAAGAGATGTAAGAATATACAAGATTAGCAATGTCTCTGATCTAGCATCATTTAAAAATAAAACATAATTCTAACTTCCTAAAAGGCAGGAAGCAGGAGAACAAAGGGAAAAGGCATCCGTATAAAGCACCATAAGCTGGAAAAGACTCCAGAACAACATCGTAAGCTTGCTTTGCACACCTTTCCCCTCAATCCTCTACCCCGAAATGTCCACTCACCTGCCTTTCTTAGGCATCTCGTGGGTTTCTCTTCCTCGCCAGTGCACTCTGCTTTCAGTGGCCAAAATCCACCCCCACCATAAGAGGACGACGCCAGCTTTCATATTCTGGACAGCCAACATGGGTTTCCAAATTCAAAGTTTCTCAAGAAAAAACAAAAAGGAAAAGGCTGTTATTCTTCTCTCTTAAGACATCTTTGGTCTGTTCATTATTAGAAGGATGTTTTATAAAAAGAAAAAAAAAATACAACCCCACTGTATGTAATCTGGAGAGCAGGAGAAAGCAATTTCCGCTAAACCTATAAATCCCCCTACGTCAGATGTCAGGGATTTTCTGAACTGAAGTTGAAGTCCTGTGTCCCTGTCAACAGTCATTTTGACTGGTCTAAATTAGTTCATCGTCAGATGTGGTAAATATGTTAGTAAAAGTCTGTATTTTCTGGTTCAATAAATCAAAGAAAGAAGCAAGTTATAATGAACCAAAGCAATTTCCAAATTGAAAAACGTCAGAGGTGCTGAACTGCTCCGAATGCCACATTAATGTGCTCCTTTCTGCCTCTATTTTAAGCATCCAGCCATCATTATTTGCTTTAGCTGAGGGCTGGATTTGGACAGCTCTTCGCCCCCACTCCCTCCTGTGGCTGAATCTGTGGAATCTCGGGGCTGATACCTGGGCATGCTGTCTATAAATAGCTGATGGCAGGAGGGCTAAAAGGGGAGAGCCTCTTTTTACTTTGTTTCACACAGAAAGAATAAAATGTCCTTGTCAATTGTTTTATTCTTGTTATGAATTTCATCAGACTTTTCACATTTGAAAAATACCAGTCATAAATGAATAATGGCCATTGAGTCTGTGTTATCTATTGTTAAAAATAAGACAAGATGAGAGGGTGGGGGCGGGGGAGATGGAAGAGGGCATAGAGAGGATAAATGATGATGAAAAAAATAAAATAATAAAAAATGTATCAAAAACAAACAAACAAACAAAAAAAAAAAAACAAGACAACAGCCCCTGGCAGGTGTGGCTCCGTTGATTGGGCATTGTCACCTGGTGCCCTGAGAGGTCTCAGGTTAGATTCCTGGTTCGGGCAGAGTTGTAGCTCAATCCCTGGTAGGGGGTCTGCAAGAGGAAGCTCCCTGATCAATGTTTCTCTATCTCTCTCTCTCCCTCTCCCTTCCTCTCTCTTTAAAATCAATAAAGACATGTTTTTTTAAAAATGAGCCAACAGGTCTCAAATGGAGCTATACACTATGTCCCACTTCACCAAGCCAAAAATTAATTCGTTTTGGTTCTCCCGGCAATGGAATCAGGAATTGCCTGATCCCTACTTAGGTCATCTACCTGATAGACCCCCGTGTAGGGAAGGAAAAAAATTTCCTTCTTCCCTTCCAGGTTCTTTGGTTGGTCTAATAATTAAATTGACACAAGACATTTTAACAGGGGGAAAATTTTTAGTTTCATATATACAGGAGCCCCATAAAAAGATGAGACTCAAAGAAATGACTAAAGCAGGATGCTTCTATACCTTTTAGACAAAGAAAAAATAAATTTGTGAAGAGTTGACAAGACAAAGAGATTTGAACTTGGGACAGTAAATTATGAAGAAGTAACAAGGTTTGTTTCTTGGTCCTAAATTCCCTATCTCTGGTGCAGCGAGGGTACCTCTCCATGGGATATTGATTTCCTGCTTTCAGGGGTACAAAGGAAGGTCAAAGTGTCCTTCTTGCACTGGTAGTTTCTCAGGTAACTTTAATTCAAAATAGTCAATATATTAAAGTGGCATATATTAAGGGGTTGATATGTTCTGTTCCCCTTCAGTTGTAAAAATCAATTATGCAATTAAGGTCTTGCCTAGAATGTCATAGCTAAAAAATGATGCTATTTAACTAGGTGTAAAACACCTAGTTTAAAGAACATGGAGTAGTAGAAATCAATAAAGATGTGCTGCATGAATAGATGTTTATGTCTAGATTCTTTTTTTTTTTTCTTGGTATGTGCCCCTAGCGGGAACCAACCCAGGACTCTCTGGTCTGCAGGCCAACACTTCAACTGCTGAGCCAAACCAGCCAGGGTTAGATTCTTTTTTTTTATCTGCATGTAAATATTCAATTGTTCTAGAATTATTTCTTGAAAAGGCCATCCTGTCTTTATTGAATAGCCTTTGCTCTTCTGTCAAAGATCAGTTGTCTATATTTATGTGAGTCGCCCTGGCCGATTTGGCTCAGCGGTTAGAGCACCGGCCTGCGGTCCTGAGAGACCCGGGTTCGGTTCCCGCTAAGGGCATGTACCTCGGTTGCGGTTTGTCCCCGGCTCTGGTCAGTCGTGCAGGTGGCAGCCACTCGATGTGTTCCTTTCACATAGATGTTTCTCTCTCTCTCTCTCTGTTCCTCTCTCTCCCTCCCACTCTACCTGAACAAAAAATGGAAAAATGTCCTCGGGTGAGGATAAAAAAAAAAAAAAAAAGAGTATATTTATGTGAGTCTATTTCTCAGATCTCCATTCTATTTTATTGATCTATTATCTATTCTTCAACAATACCACCCTGTCTTGATTACTGTAGCTTTATACTAAGTCTTAAAGTGAGGCAGTAGCAGTCCTCCAAATTTGTTCTTCTTCAATATTGTGCAGACTACTCTGGATCTTTTACCTTGCCATATAAAATTTAGAATCACTTTGTCAATATCCATGAAATAACTTGCTTGGATTTTTATTGGGATTGCATTGAATCTATAGATCAAGTTGGGAAGAACTGGTATTTTTTTTTTCTTTCCTTTATTGATTTTAGAGAGAGAGAAAGAGAGAGGGAGAGACAGAGAGAAACATAGATGAGAGAGAACATCAATTGGCCACCTCCTGCATGCCCCACACTGGGGATGGGGCCCACAACCTGGGCATGTGCTCTGACTGGGAATCGAACCAGCAACCTCTTGGTGTATGAGTTGACACTCAACCACTGAGGCCACACTGGCCAGGCTTTTTTTCTTTTTTCTTTTGCAGTGCTTTGCACATGCTTTGACTTGCTGTACTGCAATCTTTTGTTTGAAGATAATTCTTCTATAAGATAGATCCATCTAGGAAGAGGAATAAATAAATATTTGTAAAGTGCTGTGTCAATGAGATAAAAGAATAGCACAGAAATAATATGTAAAGGTGTTCTCAATAAGTAACCCATGGGAAACCAGTAGATAGTTTAAAGTAAAAAGTAGTCAAAGGTCGTGGTTCTTAGTCAATATTTCTGACTAGCAGACTGAAGACCACTGGGTGGCCTTGGGGAAACTGAAGGGAGTCCATCAATGCATATAGGGACTGTATCTGAAAAATATGGAGGCTTAAGCTGGCTTAATAAAAAATGTATTATCTCACAAACAAGAAGTCCAGGCTTGTTTGATTTAGTGGTGTCATCAAAAAGCCATCTTTCATGTGTCCTTTTCCCTCTGGCCGTCTTATTCGTGGTTGCAATATGACTGCCAGCAGCAACAAGTGTCTTCATTTGTATCCAGTGTGAGAGCCAGAGGGCAAACCTCTTCCCAGCCCCTTCCTTCTGTCTGCCTGGGCCAAGGAAGGTCATCTAAGTCCACCCCTGGACCAGTAAGCTTCATCAGAGAAAAATGTGCCCAGATTGGCTTAGACCAGCGATTTTCAACCTGTGTGCCGCCATAGTTTTTAAAACGTGCAACACCTGACTATTTAGTCAGGCCTTTTCCCTTAGATTGTCAAATGAAAAGATGACAACAGCCAACACAACAATAGCTGTCTGGTGTGAATGAATCAAAAGTATACTTTTTTTTTGTCAGATTGGCAAAATATACATATGTGGTCTATCTTTTGGTGTGCTGCAGAGTGTAGTGATCAGTCTAAGTGTGCCATGAGATGAGAAAGGCTGAAAATCACTGGCTTAGACTAATCAAGATTCCCCTGTGGACCGGGGCCAAGGCAGGTGCTTGAACACACCCAGGGCTCAAATTCAGGGGGGAGGAAACCAGGGTGAATGCTGCTCAGCCACCACCAGTGCCCACCACAGGTGTGGAGCACCTGGAGACTGAATTCATGGCATTGCCTTTGCTGCCGTTTCCAAGGCCCCTGTGTCTGCGGTGAGCCATAAAACACAAACCCATTTTGCGTGTTTTGGAGGGCAGCTGAATTCATAATGGTCTTTAGCCATGTCTTTTCTCCACCCAGAGACAGTAAATGATGATGAAAGTCACCTAATTGGAAGGAAGGAAGGAAGGAAGGAAGGAAGGAAGGAAGGAAGGAAGGAAGGAAGGAAGGAAGGGAGGGAGGGAGGGAGGGAGGGAGGGAGGGAGGGAGGGAGGAAGGCTTCTCGTGTTGTAAACCTTCGAATTAAATGACAGTTTTTGTAGGAGAGTCCATGCAGCCCTGTCTCCCTCTGCTGGAATCAGAACAATTGTTTAAGGCTACTTCTCATTCATTTCCAAGTGTGTTTTTAACAAACACATAGGAGTCCAGGTTCAAATACAACTTCATAAGGAGTCCCTGAGTTTCTTGTTGATGGAGTTTGATCTGCTTGTGACGATCCAGGGGAACCCCTGCGGTAGATACTGTGGAGAGAAGGGGAAATGCTAAGAGAGCATCTGGGCCTAAAGCCACAGATTGGGGTCCTCTAGGAAGGAAGAGGGGGTCCCCTCAGCAGCATTACATGGGCTGAGGGCTGAATACAAAATACAAAGACTTCTTTTGTTGCCCCCAAACAACCCAACTGCTACTGAATAACAGCAGCACTTTGCAATCAGATGGTTCTTCGGCATTTTCAAAACATTTTCACATCCTCAGTTCCATTCGGCTTCAGAACCAGCCCTGGAAGTAGGCACTTCATCAGTGAGGAACCTGAGGCCCCAGACATTGATGTATTTTACCCAGGACATGTGGTTAATAAACAGAAAAAGTCCTGCCTTTGATGCCAGGGCCCGTGTTTTCCCGTCGATTCTGTACTCCTCCCCCTTCCTGAAGTGACTGGTCTGTAAATGATTTTATTTGTCACCCAGTCTCTTTACTTAACATGTTGTCCAAGGCATTTAGATGACAACTCAAGTCTTTTTGTTAGTTAGTTCCAGATTATTTCCTGCTAATCAGAGGGACTGGTTCATCTGAACGAAACAGAAGCTTTTTGGCGATGGTAAGAATGAATTCTTGGAGTGAGAAGCCACGTTTGGAAATGTTGAACTCTCGAAGAAAAGAAAGAATGTAATTAAAGTTTATAATAAAATACACAACAAACTTAAATTGAACTCATGGGCAAATGTACAGCAGAAAAGAAGGACCGTTTAATGTCTGATTAATTTTTTATTGTTGTTTTATTGATTTTAGAGAGAAGAAGGGAGGGAGAGAAAAAAGCATCAACCTGAGAGAGAAACATTGATCAGGTGCCTCCTGTATGTGCCCCGATGGGGATCGAACCCACAACCTAGGTATGTGCCCTGACCAGGAATCTAACCCTCAACCCTTTGGTTGTATGGGATGATGTCCAACCAACTGAGCCACACAGGCCAGTCCTGACTACCTTTTTTCAGCATATGACTGTCTTGATTCACAGACTAACTTTTGTTGCACATAATTTCTTAAAATATTCTTAACATAAATTCCACTCTCTCTTTGAATCTGTGGAAAAAATAAAAACAAAATAGCAAGCCTCAGAGTGTATTCTTGTCTCCATTTTTTCAAATGACTTGGTTCTTTGTTTTAAGGAGAGAAAAAACACTGGAGATCTTTAAGGGTCAGTGAAATGAATTATTTCTGCTCTCTGCGGCTTGGGATTGGCTTTCCCTAGGGGCTTCGGAATTGTACTCTGTACCCTGCTGTGCCACCAGGAAAACATCCAGCACAGCTCAGATGTGAACATAAACCACAGATTTGGGGAGACTGTAGTCTTTGATCATTGGAGGCCCAGGCTTACCTTGGGGTCTTCCAGAACGGTGACTATTCCAGCTGGGAGAGGTGTTGGTTGATTTACTTCATTTGCCAGCAGTAAACAGGTCCAAACGAGTTCTATGGATTTGGTTGCTTTCCCCAAGGGGCCATAAAGTCATAGGAGGTTCTTGTTTTCACTAGTTCCTTGTGGGTATATCTGATCATTTCCTGTCTGTTTTAGTCAGTGCTGGAGGTAGAGCTATCCAGTCCCTAGTGACGTGGACTTTAAGTCCATGACTCCTGCTTCTAATTGTTCTGTAGAAGATGACAGAGAGGTTTCTCAGTTGGTTCTTGAGTTGAATAATCAGTAGTTTCAGGAGTTGCTGGGTGAAGCTTCACCTAACTTTAGAACTTCCACAGCTCACGCTCTGAAACCTCTGTAGGGACAGGTAATTTTTAGACAAACATGATGATTTTGCTTTAAAACTGTGATTCACTTTCAGGTCTATTTACAGGTGTTAATTAGTGGTTCCTTGTACTTTTAAAATGGAAAAGAAAAAGAACTTCTGCTCTGTCCATCCCTACCTGCCCCCACCCAGTCATGCCAGCTGCCTCTCCAGCTCAGTTATCCGCAGCCTCTCGGGCAGAAGGAGGCGGATGGAGCCTGGGTGGCTGGAGAAGTCTGTAAGAAGCAACGCCAACGTGCCCAGGCTGTAGGGCAAAGACATTCGAGTACATGACCGGATGGCCTTGGATATGGGGGAGCTCCCTGCCTAGCATACAGTGCAACAGGGCTTCTCCCACCTCAGTTGGACAGCATGCTCTATGTCCTGGGAAAGAGCCAGGTGTAGGAGCTCACTGGATCTGTCCCATCGGGTTGGTGGTTCTGACCCTTTTCCAAATACAAAGTTTGCACTAAGAATATAGCTGACCCAGCAATCTCACTACAAACCTCCAGGAAGACCAAAATGAGACATCATTAAGATTTTAGGCAAACTTTCAGCTTCCTTCTGTTACATCTAGTAGATAAAATGCCAAAGAATTTGAATATAGCAACCCGCCCACAAGGAAACTATGGAGAAAGGCAGTTACTGTAAAGGAGGAGGAAATATAATGACATTAGGTTAGAAAGGCTCAGATTCCAACCAGTTCTAATGAAGTTCAATGCCCAGTGATCCTATCTACACCTGTGTGGCCTCTGGGACGTAAACCTGTCCAAACCTCAAGTTGTCCATCTGCAGAATGGGAATGATAACAATGGTACTTACTTCTTAAGGAGGTAAGTGAGTTCATAAACAAAAAGTGCAGGACACCTGTAGAATGTTCCACTCTCATCTCTCAAGAGGAAACTGTGTGCATTTATCATAGACAGCACCACCACCTTGCACTTACACAGAGAGCTTTGGGCTGACAGATGCTTTTCACGAACTCTCCCATGTGCATCTCACAACCCTGTGAGGTGGGCTAGATGTGAATTTGTGCCTGTTTTATACATAAGGAAACTAAGAGTCCAAAAATTCCACCCCCTGGAAAATGAAGCAATTAACAGCCCATCAGAAGTGACTCATCTCCGAATCGTAAACATGCATTTTCATACCAAGCCTATTCTCTTCATTTAGTTGCAATTGGTAGGTAATAACTTTTTAAAACTGCATTAACTGGTAATTTTTGGTGTTATCCTACCAATTTCTACAAATTCTTTTCTCACCCCTGTATCCACCTAAGATAAGGTTCAAGTTGTATGTTTGTTGCCTCTGAGCTTTGGCTGAACATCTGTCTGAGATGAGCATGTTTCTGCACTGAGCCAGGCACGCACGCATACAGGTGTCAGTGTCTGTATTCATAAGTTAGAGTTATTATTTATTATAACTATTATAAGAAGCTTTATTTCTCCAAACTGGAAACAACCCAAATGTCTGTCAACAGGGGAAAAGTAAAGAAATTATGGTTTATCCACACAATGGGACACCACTCAACAGTGAACAGGAGTAAATTGCACCTATGTACAACAACATGAATTCATCCTAAAAATAGTATGTTGAGTGAGAAAGGCCAGATGCAAAAGGGCACATACCTTATGATTCCACTTATATGAAGTTTTAGAAATTACAAAGCAAATCTAATGGCGGTAGAACTCCTATCAGTTGTTGAGAGGTCAGGAGGAGGTGAACGTAAGGACTGACTGGAAACGGGACGTGAAAGAACTTTATGCAGTGTCAGAAATGTTCTAGCTCCTGATAGGAAGGGGGGGTTAATGGGTATACACACTTGTTAAAACTCCTTGAACAGTACACTTAAGGTCTGTATGTAAATCATGCCTCAGTAAAAGCTGTAAGCTATAGGCAGTTATACAGTTATCTAATAATCATTTTTTTAAAAGGTAGTTTTTCCAGAAATATGACTAGACATGCCAATTATTTAGATGCCCAAATTTATGTGGACTAGTGGTTAATAAACAATAAATAAAAGCAGAATAATATTGTAGGACACAAAACAGGCCTTTGTTCTTGACTTTATGACTTAAGGTAAGCAGTAACGTGAATAGCAGGGTCCAGACTAGGAACCCACTTAGTAACACATTGTTATTCACAACTTTATTTTGTAGTCTTGTTTCTTTTATTAGGAAAGAATCCTAGAAGAAAACGTAGGCAACAAAATTTCAGACATCATACACAGCAGAATTTTAACTGATACATCACCTAAGGCAACAGAAACAAAGGAAAAAATGAACACATGGGACTACATCAAAAGCTTCTGCACAGCAAAAGATACAATCATCAAAATGGGAAGGCAACCCACTGTATAGGATAGCATCATTGCCAATGATATATCAGATAAGGGGTTAATTTCCAAAATATATAGAGTGCTCATACAACTCAACAAAAGGAAGACAAAGAACCCAATTAAAAAATGGGCGGAGGAGCTAAATAAACACCTCTCTGAACAGGACATACAAATGGCCAAAAGACATATGAAGAAATGCTCAACATCTCTAATCATCAGAGAGATGCAAATTAAAACAACAGTGAGGTATCACCTCACACCTGTCAGAATGGCCGCCATCAACAAATCATCAAACAACAAGTGTTGGCAAGGTTGTGGAGAAAAGGGGATTCTAGTACACTGCTGGTGGGAATGCAGACTGGTGCAGCCACTACAAAAAACACTATGGTGTTTCCTCAAAAAATTAAAAATTGAACTTCCATTTGACCCAGTGATCCCACTTCTAGGAATATACCCTAAGAAGCCTGAAACACCAATCAGAAAGAATATATGTACCCCCATATTGGTAGCAGCACTACTTACAATAGCTAAGATCTGGAAACAGCCCAAGTGTCCATCAGTAGACGAATGGATAAAAAAGTTGTGGTACATATACACAATGGAGTACTATGTAGCTGTAAGAAAGAAAGATCTCTTATCCTTTGAGATAACATGGAGGGACCTGGAAAGTATTATCCTCAGCCAAACAAGCCAAGCAGAGAAAGACAAATATCATATGATCTCACTTATTTGTGTGATATAATGAACATAACTGTCTGAGGAATTGGGTAGACCCAGAGACGTAGAAGTAGGTACAGACTGACAACCCTCAGAAGAGGGGGTGGTGGGGGGACGGAAGAGATGAACCACAGAACTTATATGCATGTACACATAACCAATAGACACGGACAACAAAGTCTGGTATGGGGTGGGGTAGATGGGGAGGAGGGTGTCAATAGGGAGAAGAAGGAGAAATATCTGTAACAAAAATAAATTAATTAAAAAAAAAGCCAACGTCAGTGCTAAGGTTGAGATTGCTTCTTTCTCACCAGATCAGAAATCTTGGGGCAGTCTTTGCAAGAGCACAACGAAGATCATCTTCTACAACAAGTCTACTTGTGTATTTAGACTTGATAACAACAAGCTGGAAAATCCTGTTTCACAAAGATATGTTGTTGGAAATGGAAGAAGAAAGTGCAACACAGTCTCAGACAGACAGGATATGACTGCAAACACTTGATCCAGAATTTTGTAACTGGCATTGTAGAGAAATCAGTTCTCGCTGCATTGCTGTTAATAACTTCAATGAACTCCTCTTGTGCTGTCTCGGGAACATCTTCAACTTTGACTGTGAATGGGCTTCTGGCAAGTGCAAATGGGGTGTCAGGTAGATTTGGAAAGAAATTTCATCTGCAAGCATGTTCTTTCACAGAAATTATCATCGTAATCCTTTTGTCTGGTTCAATGTCATGTTCCTCAAAGAAAGCAGATAAGGCAGGCAACGTGTAAATTTTATTTTCATCCTTTTTTTTTTTTGCCAAAGCTGAAGTTTCATTTAGAATGATCGGCTCTTTTCAGACAAATCGAGGCATCTTGCATTTGGTCCTTGCAGTGATAAATTTAACTCATTCAAGATGGCAAAGATGTCAACCAAGTAAGCTATTTTCTGCAGTTCACTTGTATCGCTGAAAAGTGCTTCAAACTACAGTCTTGCTTTCTGATTAAAAAATGTTTGAGTTCATCATGAAGCTAAAAAACACGTTTTAAAACTTTTCCTGTCGACAACCATCTCACTTCAGTGTGAAATAACAGAGCATTGTTCGGCACATCCAACTCATTGCACAGTTGCAAAAACAGTCAACTGTTTAAAGTGCTCGCCTTTACAAAATTGACAGAACTTATGACACTTTTCATTACTTCTTGTAACTCTTGTGGCAGCATCTTCATTGCTAATATTTGCTGATGAATACAGTGAGTTTCGACGACTTTTGGTGACTCATTCAGTACCAAAAGTTGAAATCCAGATTGACATCCTAGCATAGCTGGAGCATCATCTGTGCAAACACCACAAACCTTTTCCCAAGAGATCTTATGCTCTTTCAGAAATGAACCAACTGTGTCAAATACATCACGCACAGTCATTGTTTCAAGAGGTTTGCAAAAAAGAAACTCATCTTTAAAGTCGCCATCATTAATATACCTCATGTAAACCAGTAACTGTGAACAGTCTGCAACATCTGTAGATTCATCAAGTTGGATGCTAAATATTGGAAGTGGAGCAGATTTAATTTCCTGGATTACCTGATCAAGAATATCAGCAGACATGTCATCTATTCTTCTGCAGACATTGTCATTAAATAAGGAAATTGCACTCAATTTCATAATAAATTCGCCCCGATCATAACTCGAACAATGTCTTTGGCTGCTGGCAGCAGTAAATCCTCAGCAATGGTGTGAGGTTTCATAGCTCTGGCAATTCTGAGTGCCACCAAATATGAATCTTCAATGGCTGCTATGTTTTGTTTGTGGTACTTGCCACTCAAGTCTGGCTTTCTTGAGTCCATCAGCTTTGCTTCTAAAATAGTTGGTATTTTTGCCAGCAAAGCTCGGATGCTTGCTATCAAAATGGCGTTTCAGTTTGTTCGGCTTCATAGATTCAGCTGATAGAACTTCACAACAAATAACACATTGTGGTTTCTCAATTCCTGCTGTAATTATTGGGATAAAACCATTCTGCAAAAAACCTCACTATATTTTCTTTTCTTAATGGTCTTCTCTGCACGATCTATTGTCATGGGATGGTTTACTAATGAAAATAATATATAACAATAGCTTTAATAATACAAAAGATGATACATGGCATAGTTTAGTCAATACAGTTTATTAAAGTTTCCTATGATTTACCGTTTTCTGTGTTCTTTTTTTAAATACCTGTTACTATCACAAGGGGGCAGTATTCACATCAACCACAGCTGAATATAAAAAGACCAATCAGCATCCAGATTAAGTTTCCATGGTACAGATATATATATATATATATATATATATTTGCAATAGTTGAAGATTTTACAGTACATGATTTTACATTTACCCAGTAATTATAATTCATGAAGAGTCGTTTTACCTCCAATACTGCTGCTTTCAGCATAGCAGCTGCTTTTAACAGAGTAGCTGCTTTCTACACAGTAGCTGCTCTCTACACATGTGTGACTGGTCCGCATAAGTACATTATGGCGCCAACCCCGTCACACACACCTGTATTTGTACGGAGTGTATGTGACGTGGTTGGCGCAATGATGTCATCATGCTAGATACTCGTATGTGGGTGTATCTGTATGTGGACATATCTGCAGGTGGGCGGACCCACCTGGAGATGGATAGAGGAGTCGCGTCTCGGTTCCTAAGACCATCAGAAATATGTTTTTTCTGATGGTCTTAGGTGACCCCTGTGACAGGATCGTTCGACCCCCAAAGGTGTCACGACCCACAGGTTGAGAACCACTGCCCTAAGAGAAGATGTTTTTGCCTGAAATAATCTACTCTTTTAATCCATAGTAGTACCCTCTCTCTGCCTATTTAAAACAAAACAAAACAGAACAAAACAAAACAAAACAAAACAAAACAAAAAAACTTCCATTTTGTACAATTATCGGAGCACCCCTCTAGTTGCTGGATAGAATGCTGCCTCATTCATGAATCGCTTAATAAAACCAATTAGATCTTCAAATTGACTTGTTTGAATTTTGTTCTTTAACACAAGGAAAGGAAAAACCAGGTGAAGGCTGAGGCCAGAAAAGGGTTGGCAACCAGAGGACCAAGACCTGGGGCTGGAAACTTCCTCCAAGTAGTTTGGGCAAATTCAATTTCAGAAACCCAAAGCTCTGTGGGTGGTCAGTGCCAGCCTGTCCCTCCCACCGCAGACTTCCATTTCACCCATACCAGCTGGAGGCCAGGTGCCTTCTGGATTGATCTGAGAACTGTCAACAGGAGAAGACTGAAACTTCCCATAGGCCCCTGTGTTTCTCACCCTACAGCTTCTTGCAGGGAACTATAAAAAGCGAAAAGAAATTGGGGCCAGCAATCCCAGTTTCAGTCCTGGTCCTATAATTTGCCATCTTTACCTCTTATCTTCTCTATAAACCTTAGTTCACCGGATTCTTGGAAGGATTAAAATATGGGGTTCCTGTAAAAGCACCTGCTCATAGCAGGCTAAGCATTCCTTATTTGCTGGTTAGTTTGCCCAAGAGCAGGATGAACAAATTGTTGGGAAAATTGGAAGGGCGGGCTTGCCTTCCTTCTTCACTCTGCTTACTTTGGCAAGGTCCACTGCCTTGTCCCCATCCACTCCGCCATTCCTGCTTTCCCATCCCCCCACCCTGTACAGCCTGAAGCACCCCCAGAGAACCCCTTAGGTCCCAGGGAACACAGTTTGCAAACCATGCAAACCAAGTTGAGACAATACTCTCCTAGAGAAATTCATTTCAGACTTTAGTACCAGCCTTCTAAAATAAACTCTTATTTAAAATAATAATAATAAAAAAGAGTGGGACTGCAATAAAATCAGCAACTCTGGGTGGGGATCAGGCGCCAAGATTTTTTTCAAAAGCTCCCTAGGTGACTAACATGCAGCCAGGACTGGGGAGCTGGGATTAGAATAATCACAACATAAAGTACCTCAAAGCACAAAGGCATAAAATGCTTTGGGAACACAGTTGAAGTAATAATAAGTTCTGCTTTGAGAAGGGGGAGGATGTCAGGAAAAGCCACAGAGGGTAGGTGACATTTGTTCTCAACTTTAAATGATGAGCAGGGGTCTCTAGGGCCTCACTATTCAAAGCATGGTCCAAGACCTGCAGCATGACATCGCTCCAATTTTGTTAGGAAGGCATAATCCTGGGCCCCCTCCCAAACCTTCTGCAGCAGAATCTGCATTTTAACAAGATCCCCAGATTATTCTTATGCGCATTAAAATTTAAGATGCCCTGGCTAAATGGACAAGGTGGAGAAAAACATTCACCAACATAAACCTGGCCAGGTTAACAGTGGTTTACTACAGCTGAGGTTTATTTTTCAATTTGTCTTTTAAAATAAATCCCAAATCTAATGATCTCAATGGCTGACCCAAATGTCGTTTCATAATGACATCTGAACGTCTGAGGGTGAGGACTGAGTGTTTTATCCAATCTGCTAATGGAGAATGTTTTGATACTGCTGGTGTGGACACTCGCCGGTGGCTCTGGAGGTTGGACCGGCTGGGACATAGGACCCTCCCAGCACGGGATTTAGCGCTCATGCGAACAGGCCAGCTGGCTCAGCCTGACACATGTTGGGCACTCATGTCACATTTCCTAGTGATTTATCTTCTCTATAAACCTTAGTTCACCGGATTCTTGGAAGGATTAAAAAATGGGGTTCCGCCCTGGCCGGTTTGGCTCAGCGGTTAGAGCATCGGCCTGCGGTCTGGAGAGACCCGGGTTCGGTTCCCGCTAAGGGCGCGTACCTCGGTTGCAGTTTGTCCCTAGCCCTGGTTGGTTGTGCGGGTGGCAACCACTCGATGTGTCGCTTTCACATCGATGTTTCTCTCTCTCTGTTCCTCTCTCTCCCTCCCACTCTACCTGAACAAAAAATGGAAAAGTGTCCTCGGGTGAGGATAATAAAAAAAAAAAAAAATGGGGTTCCTATAAAAGCACCTGCTCATAGCAGGCTAAGGATTCCTTGTTTGCTGGTTAGTTTGCCCAAGATCAGGATGAACACGTTGTTGGGAAAATTGGAACGGCGGGCTTGTCTTCCTTCCTCACTTTGCTCACTCTGGCAAGGTCCACTGCCTTGCCACTCCCTCATTCCTGTTTTCCCATCGCCCACCCCAGAGTACAGCCTGAAGCACCCCCAGAGAACCCCTTGGATCCCAGCCGTCTGTTCTTTTGTAATGAAATAAAAAATGGAAGAGGTCTCCAGTGGTGGTGGTGGGTCTGTGAATTCTGCTTTGCATTCATGAAATGAACATACCGTTTAAATAGTGATGAGATTCAGGACACAACCCCCAAATATGGCATGTTGGCCTATTGAATATTTCAAGCTGAAAGAATTTGAGAAATGGCATGTTCAGGAACAACTTTCTGACCTTCTCCTGAAGCAGGTCATAGCCCTCATGTACCAGGAAAAAGAAGCATCTAATTTATGTCCGAAGAGGAGGCACACAGAGAGGAACCTGTATGAACAGGTCTTGCTGTTTCCCTCAGTTTACTACATTCACCTCACACCCTTTATCTTTTCTTCTTCCCCCAACTTGCCTTTCTTCTTCAAATCTGGCACAAAAACCCTCCTATTTAAGTGTTTCTTTGGGTCTTCATTTCTGTATGAAGGCTGTGTCAGGTAAAACTTATATTAGAAAGTGTGTATGCTTTTCTCCTGTTAATCTGTCCCTTTCAGTTTAATTTTCAGACCCAGCCAGGGATCCCAAGAGAGGATGAAGGGAAGCTTTACCCTCCCCTACTACAGCACAGGGGGTGGAAACCCATAATGCGTTGTGCTGGGCGCCCTGCATGGCCGCATGGCCCACAGGCCAGCTTCCAGTCTCAAGGATCACATCCTAGTTTGACTCCAGGATTCCACCTGGGTTTGGGGATAGCTCAGTGCTGACATGCTTCAGCACAACCCAGACCAGTTTGGGTTTCCTTTCTACTCTTTTTCAGCCCCTCCTCTGTCCATCTAAGTAAGGGAATAAATCACCTTTTTCCTGAAAATCTCATGAGAAACGAACGGTTTCATGTGAAGTCCACCTACCTGGGCGTGTTGAACACAGTTGTGGAAGGCAGCCCACTTCAGTGGGTGTGTAGGAGGGAGAGTCCTTCCTGCCTCGGCAGGGTTTCCAGGAGAACTGAATTAGGAACCGCACATCCCGCTCGCCCTCACCATGGGGCAAGCACAGAGGACGCACTCAGTACTTTGCCCTTCCCACGATGCGGTGGCTTTAACATCTGTTGTCCTGTCTCCTGCGATGGCAGAGGCAGAGGCCTCTCCTGACCCCGTGTGTGTGGGAACAAAGAATGGCATAAGTCCTCAAGACTGCTGCTTCCCAAGCTCTTGTCCACAGACCTACCTGGTGACTGGGTTACAAACACTGTTCTTGGACCACCGCCCCAAATTCCAATATAATAGTTTGGGGAACTAACATGGAGACCACAACCCTCATTCAGGCCAAGTATGCCACAATGTTATTTTTAAATCCGCCAAGAAAACAAGAGTCTTTCCATAATAAATAGCAGTAATTCTATGAACATTTTTCCTTCTACCTCCCTTCACTTGTAGTTGAGAGGAGGGTCCCCCTTCTTTACTAAGAAGAGCTGTCTACATGTGCACTTGATCCTACCTGGCCTCTGGCCTCCATCTTGCCACATCTGCTCATCTGTTCTCAATTTTTATGATCACTGTTTGCCCCGGCCCTATCCTACTCCAGTTGAGAGTCTCCCTTCTCCCAGTTTCTATGACAACAGTCTTCTGGTTCTCCTATTTCTCTGATCAGTCCTTCTCTTCCCAGATAGATACATGCTCCCAAGCTCTTGTCTGCAGACCCCCTCTCTTCTGCTATTCTCCTTCACGAGTTCATCCACCTTGATAGTTTCAGTGAGTACATCTAAGAGGGTAGTCCCAAATCTCTACCTCCCTCTAGCCCCAGAGAAGCATTTAGATGTTTTTATTTGCCATCTCCTCTTGCCTGCCAGACCCTCTACATGACATAGCTGTTGCCCCTGGCTTCTCAGTCTGTTAACGCGAGCACATGGGCTGTGGCTCTCACATGTAACCGAACTTAACAGGAACTTTCTCCACTCTCATTATCATTATGTTCTTCCTCATTTGTTTCCTCAAACTAGGCCACTTTCCATTTTTCTAATTCATAGTCTCCCTTCTACAGATGTTTACAAAAAGATCAAACCAAATCAAAGTGTTTTTGAAGAGTTATCACTTTCTAAACTTGCACACAGTGCAGAGCTTTGATTACATTTCTTCCCCAGGTTTATTCTAAGTGGAATGAACCCAGAAGAATCCTTGACACCAGGGCCATGGAACTAGAAGGATGAGAACTCGAGACTTCTGTACATGTGATTGGCTGTCTGTTCACGGTCCCCTGAACACACCTGAGCTGTCCTCTGCCACATTATCATCCCCTCCCCTCCTGTTCTCCTAGCTGAAATTTCATCTATCCATTGCTCAAAATTTAACACAATCAGCATGTACTCCTCAAATTCCATGATCTCTCCCTCCTTTGAACCACGCCCACTACAGTGTAAGTTTCTTAATGACTGAAAGGTGTTTTTCATTAATTTCTTTATCTGCCACCATCCCCATCCCCCAACTTTGGTGCAAAGCCTTGAAGACAAATGTGTAACAAATGTTGACTCCTTGGTGTCAAAGAATTATGTTCAAACACCAGTTTTTGTATATTTCTTTTATTCTCATTGCAGATGTTGCACAGTTTTATACTGGTGAAATCAGAGTTCATCTCATAATCATTGGCATGCTATCATTTAATTAGAATGTTTTCTTTCTTGAAGGAAAAATGGGTGGTACATAAAATATGGGTGCATCTTACTTACATTTGATGGTGTCTTAGATTCAGTGAAATAAAGCATAGTTCAATTATTCCTGAAAACAAGTTTACTGCTCTGTCTTTCTGCCTCTAGGATGAATCCTTTTATGTTCTCAGCATTTCCTTGGTTCCTATTTTCTGCTCCTACTATTGTTTCCTCTTTACCTCCTTTGATTTTCCACTGTTCTCAAGCAGAGTCAGACTATTCTACTGCAATAAGCAATGTTAAATATAACAGCATCATTGTATCATGTTCCCAAATGATAAAATACTGTTTATGAGCCTAAATGTTTACTATAGAATTAATTCCAGTTAAATATATAAGCTACTCAAAGTGCATCTTTATTTTTTAAAAGTGTGAACAGGCTACCATGTTATATGAGCCTGAATTTATGATGACAACATAGTCAGAAGCAGAGTAGTATTGGAATTAAATAAGACAATCAAAGTAATATGATCTATTTAATGACAATATAATTATCATTCTTTGAGCAGCATTGTGACCTATGAGAGTCTCTAGAGAGTAAAGGTTTCTCAACAAGCCCAGATGCCCTGTCTCATCCAATTATCCTTGTTTACACACTTTCATTCTTCATTTGTCTGTGAGGCTGGGAAATCCAGTGGTCTTGGGCCATGGAGGGGAAGCTGTCCTCACTAGCACTGGCATGGGACACTTGCCATGACTCCTAGTGTTGTAGAAAGAGGACTTCTCTCACTTCCTCTTCCCATGGCCTAGGATCCAACCAAAACAGATGACTTGCCCCACAAACCCTATACTCTGCAATCCCAAACTTTCCTGCCTCTTCCATGCCTTTGCTCAGGCTGATCCCTTGATCTACAGAGGCACTAATAGCACTTTCTATAATCGTGGGAATGCTCTATAGGTCTGCACTGCGCAATACAGTAGCCACTAGCCATATTTAGCCATTGAGCAGAGCACTTGAAACATGGCCAATGCAACCAAGAGACTGAATTATTTAAAATTTAACTCTAATTTAAATTTAAGTAGATACATGGCTAGTGGCTACTATACTGGACAGAATAAATCTAGTGTCCTTTTCTACATGTGCATCTAGCATGTATATTTCTTCTTCTCCAAATCCTTAAACTTCTAGAGAATCATTAAACCTGAGAGTGGTTTTGGGGACCTCCTGAACTTGTAGTTGCCCGAGGTAATCAATTCATATTGTTGCCGGAAGCTGGTCACACTGAGAGTTAAGCTTCTTGAATCACACAGCCTCTGGACCAGTGGGCTGGAGGCCACAGTTCAAATGAGAGCTGGTGGCCAGAGATGATGAGTTTGGTCCTCAACATGAGCAATGGAGTGGTGAAGCAAGTGTGTGGGACCAGGGTCACACAAGGAGTGTCTGTGGGGGCGGGGCCTGATCCAGGGGAAGGAGAAGAGAAGCTGGGTGCAGAGAGCAGCTGGGCAGCAGTCATGCTGAGGGAGTGAGAGGATCAGGTAGCTACCGGCCTCTGACTCAGAACTTCTGGAGGCCCTGGTATCCAGTGCTCCAATCCTCAGGAGCTAAGAATTCTGCCCCTGGGAGTCCTGAGCTGTGGAGCAGATTCCACAGGCCAGTGCTTACTTGACTTAAAGCAGGGTTATGCTCTTGAGCTGTACCATTTGTCTACTCAGACACCCTGGCCCTGAGCAGGAAGGTGGTAGGGGCTGTGGGGGAAAGAGCAGAACAATTCCTTTCAGTAAGCAAGAAATCTTACTGATTTAGGAGGCTCTTTCCCCCAGAACAGCCTTTTAATTTTAAGTGTTGTGATTTAAAGAACACATCCCGCCCGGCTAGTGTGGCTGAGTGGTTGAGTGTTGAACCATGCACCAAGAGGTCACCGGTTCAATTCCTGGTCAGGGCACACGCCCAGGTTGTGGGCCAGATCCCCAGTAGGGGGCGTGCAGGAGGCAGTCAATCAATGTTCTCTCTCATCAATGTCTCTATCTCTCTCCCGCCCCCTTTCTCTCTCTCTCTCTCAAATCAATAAAGAAAAAAGAAAGAAAAGTACCCTTCTCAAAATTACATCCTCTACTAATTATAGATTCTACTTTGTTAACTAGCAAACACCTAAAACAGGGTTGGGGGAAATGGTCGTTCACAATGTATAACAGAGTCAATAAATCAGATTACTTTCCTAGCCTGAGCTTAGCTGCATTAGAGGAAAGAGACACTAGTTTGAGAAATTGTTCTAAGGTATGGAGCACTCTGGTAGGCATAGGTAAGGGGGTGCGGGGGGTGTCCCTGGAGTGGGGGCAGGGCTTGGACATGGGGATTATTGAGGACACCTGCTGGAGAAAAGGGAGGCAAGATGGCATCTGAAATTTCTACAGCAGACCCATGCCTCCTTCCGCCCCCAGACCAAGTTCTGCTGTCACAAATGCTCTAGTCCCTCCCTCGCCCCAGCACCAGGCTTCTCCTGCATGGAGATTCCAGGAGAAGAGCATTGAGCTGGCTTCATGGGAGCCTCACAGGAGACAGGAAATGCTCTTCTAGACAGACCTAGCGGGGAAAGCACCAGCAAACAGAAGGGGTCTGTGGGGTAACTGGGAGTACAGGGCGGGAGAAGAGCAGAGTGCTTTCTGCCAGCTGTGGAATGGGCACAGACTTAGAGGACCTCTAGTTGTGCGTTTCCACAGCACCTGGCACTCAATATTTAATAAATGGTTGAATGGATGAATGAATGATGTCCCCAAATACTGCAAAATCATGTCAGTTGACAGACTCACACAGGTCAATTATATACGGTCTGGGATCTGAGCTTTATTCCGTCTTAGGTAGGCACTTAATCCAGTTGTATGGGTTTACAGATGTTTTATTCCTATTTCGAATCCTAATTTCCTGTGTCCTATCCAGAATGCCCCTAAGCTTGCCCTTCAATTTCCCTTTTTCTTTTCACAGCCGAATCCTAGGCTTCATAGGGGTCTCAGAACATCTAAAAGGCATCTGAGTATTTTTTTATAGGGAGGGGCTCTCAACCTGTTCACACACAAGAACAGAAGAAGACAATCCCAGAGAGACGTGAAGTGGGACACAGCACAGCATGAATGAGGGGCAAAACCTGAGGTCGGGGAAGGGCAGCTGGAGGGCTCCTGGGCTCCTCCAGGAGGGGCTGCCGCTCACGGGAGTCCAGGGGCTGCTGCTCTGTCTGCTGAGGGAAGCGTGGTCAGCAGGTCCATGTGCAGATGGCTGGCCAGGCCCCATAGATGTCTAGGCCCTTTCCCAGGCACAGCCTTGGAGCCCCTAGGAAAACACTGACCAATAAATTAGGTTGAAAAATATGTAAGAGGCAGGGAATATCAACCTGGAGTATTTGTCAATGGCATGGGTGTTCTGGAAGATGCGAAGGCCCATCTGGCCCTTCAGAAGCCCCTTCTTCCTGGAAGAATTGGATTCATTGCTCAGGGTGAGGTGGACCATTATTTTGTCTTGCCTTTCTTCTTCGGTCAGAACGTGGCTCCTCAGGTACCCAGCCAAGCTGTTGGCCTCAGACTCGTAGCTTCCATCCAGCATCATGGTTCGTGAGTGAAGCATTCCGCACGTACACAGGAACTGCGGGCAGCAAACACAAGGTGTAAGGCATGGTTAGGCCTTGTGAGAGGGGCAGAGGAAGTGGCCTGGGCCTAGGACAAAGCCCATGGCTACTCAGAACCACAGAAAAGCACAGCTGGAAGGATCCCAGAGATCACTTAGCCCAAGGAGACTCTACCCTGGCTGCATATTGGAGTCAGCTGGGAAGCTCTCAGCATGGCCACATCCATGATCCACTCTAGACTAATTTAAAGCCCCCCCGTGATTTTACTATGTAGCCTAGTTCTAGAACCACTGATTTAGCCCTCAATTGCAGAGGCAAAAACTAAGACCCAGAGAAGCTATACAGTTCTCCGGGGATCACACAGCTAGTGTCAGAGTCAGGACTTTAAACCCATATATTCTTATTCCAGTTGTGGGACTCCATGTCTTTGTGCATGGATCAAAAAATGACTGGCTAGCCCTGGCCGGTTTGGCTCAGCGGTTAGAGCGTCCGCCTGCGGTCTGGAGAGACCCGGGTTCGGTTCCCGCTAGGGGCACGTGCTTCGGTTGCAGTTTGTCCCCGGCCCTGGTTGGTCGTGCGGGTGGCAGCCACTCGATGTGTCCCTTCACGTCGATGTTTCTCTCTCTCTCTCCCTTTCTCTCTCTCCCTCCCACTCTATCTGTACAAAAAATGGAAGAATATCCTCGGGTGAGGATAAAAAAAAAATAAATAAATAAAAAAAAAAAAATGACTGGCTAGGCGAGTGTCGTTACTCTAAGGAGTCACATGTGAGGGTTAAGGGTCACGATGCCTGCAACGTATTTTTAAATGGTACGACTACACCAACAAAACTATGTTTAAGAGCACACAAAGATGACAAAATGTTAACAGTGTTGGATGTAAGTGAGGGCATATGGATGTATGTGATCCTATTTTGTTAAACTATTTCTGCAAGTACGAAAATATATATAAATTTTAAGTTAGAGGGAAGAAAATGGTTTCACTTAACTTCTCCCACAATCTGAGTCATCAAAGAGAGGGCTTCCAGCTGGTGCTACACTGGTTGTTGTTGGCCAAAGGCATTAGCCTGCCTGATACAGCTAACTCGTCGTGGGTTTATTCTTCCCAACCCGTTGATTTTAATATGTTACTAACTTGGCTCTCAGCCCTGCAGTGCCTGTTTTTTCCACCTGGGAATGTAAAATAATGACATTTCACAGCCTGCCTTCTCTTGTTAAGCATCTTGAAATACTCAAATGAATACCATGGAAGAATGCAAAAACAGATGGGTGACTTTATGGAAAATTAGAATTACCTGAAGAAATCTTACACTTGAAGAAATCTTTTGTGGTTTGGAGGGCTATTTTTTTAATCAGGCATGGTTATTTCATTTTTTTTTTTTTCTATGTCTCATCCTATCAGCCACAATAATTATGTAGCACATTAATACATTCCTAGATTAGACTAATTCATAGACTTTAGGAATAAAAGGTCAGTAAGAAGTTATCTATTCAATTCTTTGCATTTAGATATAATCACAGCCAAACTTAGATAAAATTGTAAGATATTGTCACTGGAGCCTTTTGCCTTTTGTTGTTGTTAAAGGCACAGGTCTTTACTTCTTTTCCTTGTTTTAAACTGAAATTCATTCTGCTAAAATAAAAACAAACTTTTCTCCTAAGATTTTGAGTTAGAATCAGGAAATGTCAAAGATTTTGATAATTTTCCACAAACACCTTGTTTCTAAGAAAAATTAAGCAGCTCCTGGCATGTTGAATAGGTCTAGGTAATCAGCCCAAGCATTCGAGGGTGCAGGGGAGGCAGACCCCCTTCCACCCAAAGCAGTGTGGGCCCCCATTTGAAGCAGGGTGAGCCCAGCAGGCTCCAATCAGCTTGGTCTTTTTTAGAGTAGAGGATGGACTTCAGGGAACCTCAGAATCACTTGGGAGCTTATTAACAATGCAGATTCCAGGATGCCATCCCCAGAGATTCTGACTCAGTAGGTCTGGGGTACAGCCCCAGAATCTTCATTTTTAACAGCTTTAGAAGGTGACTCCAGGCCAGGTGCTCCTTGGCTCCCACTTTGGGAACCTCAAAAATGGCTCCACTGAGGGCCATTTTCACGGCTGTGAATAGTGGTTTCTCTGTGAGGCAGCAGAAGAGAGATTTTTCGTCTCCCCACCACTGTCTATCCTTCAGCAACTGCACCTTTTCAGTCTTTAAATGGCACATGTCACAACAGTGGGATACAACTCTCACCCCCAGGTATTTGTTCTCACACAGACAGGGAGCTGGACTTGGGACCCAACTGTCTTTCCACGTGTGATTTCCCTGTTTCTCTTTAGACAGTGTTGTGTCATCATTGGCAAAGACTAGGCCCCAAGGTATGGTTACAGGTTAATGAACTGTCCAACTATAGGTTATTTGCAGTTATTGATTCATGAGCCCAAATTTGTCAGATTTATGTTGTTGTTGTTTTTTAACAGCTATATACAAGAACGTCTAACAGATTATAAATCAAAAGTGTTTACATATAACCCAAAGTCATTTGATAATAATCAATGTACAGATTATTATTAATTTGAACAAATAATCAAATGCTGAAATAAAAAAAAATTTTTGAATAGAATTTTAAATATAAATTTTTAAATAATCTAGCATACTTGGAGAAAATGTGGAAATTTTCAACAGGTTTAATGTGGGCATTGAAAAATCTTTTGAAAAGGCAACACATACTCTTTTCCTACATTTTTCCCCCCATTAATCCTCTGAGGTTATTTTTCCATTGATTTTTAGAGTGGAAGGGTGGGAGTGAGGGAGAGAAAGAAAGAGAAACATTGATGTGAGAGAGACACATTGATTAGTTGCCTCCCACACGACCCTGACCAGGGCTGGGGATCAAACCTGCAACCAGGTACGTGCCCTTGACCGGAATTGAACCGAGGCCCCCTCAGCCCACAGGCCAACGCTCTAACCACAGAGCCAAATTGGGCCCATTGAGCCAAACTAGCTAGGGCCTCTTTTCTTAAAATTTAAAGTTTCCCATGCTAAGGAGCTACCGGCCACCTAGATGGGCGTAAATGTGGGATTTTCATGGCCCCTGATCTCTACGCCTTTCAGGTGAACACCCATTTGGACTAGTAAAATGACTAGCAATGATTTGGTAACCAGTTGGCATTTTATTTCTTATTGTCATTAATAAGAGACTTAAAATGAATGCAATAGACTTTCTCTCCCTGTGTGGAGACCCATACACATTGCCTTCGCCTCCCCATTCGCACTCCATCTCATAGCACAGTGTGGTCTAGTAAAGTGCAGTGCCGAACAGATAGAACAGTATTTCCAATGACTCTGAAGACTAAGGTCTTATGGGGCTGAATTTTCACTGAGCCAGAGTACTGATAAATAAAGGAGCTTTTTATTCTAGATTCTTGCCTTATCTAGACATAGAATATGAGGTCATTTTCTCTAGGTATGTTCAATAATAATAGTATTACTTATGTGTGTTTAGTCCCCTACAGTTTAAAAACAACCTTCACATACATTATTTCCTGTGACCCTTAGAATAACCCTGAAAGGAAGGTGGTGTGAGGATGCTTACTTTTGTACAGGTGAGAAGGAGGCCCAGCATAAGCAGCAGACTTAGGCCTAAGAACCCAAGTCTTCCTGTTTCTTGTCTTTGTCCGAAGGCTTTCTGCCTTCTGGGACCCTTTATGGTAGACGCTAGACCCTCTTCTGGAATGGAGCACCCTCCGTTTGCGTACACGTGGCCTTCTCTGCACGCAGCCCCTTCCCGCCCACCCATCCTGCAGGGACTCAGACCCCGAAAAGAAGAAACGTCTCGCCTTCTCCCGCAGCTTCCGCTCCTTGCGCTCCTGCACCGTGGTCAGGTAGTTGACGGCCGCGTACTCCAGCACCGAGAGGAACACGAACACAAAGCTCACCCAGAGGTAGACGTCCACGGCCTTGACGTAGGACACGCGGGGCATGGAGGCGTTCACGCCCGTGATGATGGTGGACATGGTCAGCACCGTGGTGATACCTGCAACACCCGGCGTTCAGTTCGGCCGCTGGCGAGGGTGCAGAACGGCCCCCACGTTTCACTAAGTCACCCCTGACACCGTCCGTCTCCTAAATCCAACGAGGAATCCCCCGGACACGTTTCCACCTCGCAGAGGCGCAGGGATCTGCCCCGCAAGCAGCCGGGCTGTCCTGACCAACTCGCCCGTCCCTTTCCACTGCCACGCCCCTTGGGACACGGGGTTTCTGCGATGCGGCTGACAAGGTCAGCAGTGCCTCAGAAAGGTCCTGTTCAAGTGTGGGACTTGACACAGTGGCCAACGGGCGCTTCTGGAGGAACCTTCCCCGACCTCCGGAGGGAACACATTCTCCCTCGTCTAAGCCCATGACTGAGGCCGTGAAGACTGCGAAACCCCTGGAGTCTATCAAACCAGTTTCTTCTTCACACTGCTCTGCTAGTCAAACCCTCACGTTCTCAGGGCCCCACCAGATTTTGTCCAAATTTACAATGATCCGTTGGTAATGTTCACTCTAGAATTCAGGGTCTGCGGAGGACGAAAGCCACAAGTCGCCAGCAGCACAACCCTCTCCTTCCCATTAATCACCACCATGGGCCCTGCCTCCAAACTCTGTGCGTCTAAACAAGGCCAACAAACAACATTTTTGTATTTACACAATAAGTTCTTGGCATTTGTAGAGTTATCTTATTTGTCAAAGCACTGAGCTCTAAGACTGCCGGTGGTGGAAGTCTCCAGCCGGAACAGGCTCTATCTTTCTGACATGACTGGAGCAGAGTTGATGCTGTTTTAGCTCCCTGTGGTGTTCATAGCCCAGGAAACAGGGCAGTGTGGGAGGGCAAGACAAGAAACCGTAGGAACGTTTCCTCCTTTGACTCTGACAGCACATCACTTAAGAACTCTGGATAATGGTTTTACTTTTTCTTTACCTAGTGATTGGTTGAAAAATAAATAAATAACCACCCTACCACACCTTATCACATGCTATTTACCCAGTGAGACTCTGGCAGGCACAGCTCTGCGGTCGATCCAGAAGGACACCCAGGACAGCATGACCATCAGGGTGGCAGGGAAATAGGTTTGGAGCAAGAAGAAGAAGATGTGACGACGCAAGGTGAAGTTAATGTATAGACGGTTGTACCAGCCTGGGGGACATAGGAAGAAGCCAGTGAGGTTCCACCTGAGAGGCAAAGACAGACCCCTTCCCGGTGAGCCCTTCTGTCCCTGACATCGCTCTCACTGCATTGCTTTGAAATGTACACTCCGTGTTCCACACAGAGCACTCGGGAGAGATCACAGCCCCTGTGGGATGGAATGATAAACCCGCTTGTTGGCACATAAATAATAATGCGAGCAGAAAGAAGGTGCATTTTAATCTGGACTCCAGAAGGTCTCAAACAGGGACAAAATTAACAAACAAATAAGCATGTTATTCCAACGTAGAAAGCCTCTAAGAGGAGTATACACAGTGACTAAGGCAGTTTGCTTGGCCACTTACCAGCTAGGTAATGTCAATTAACCTTAATTCCTTCTAGCCTCAGTTTCCTCATCTGTAAACTGGGGATAACATGTACACCATAGGTTTGTTGAGTAGAAATTAGATAATTCATATAAAGTACTCAAAACAGTGGCACATTATAAAACCTATAATAGAACTCTTACTAATGGTTTTAGAAAGAAAGTTGATTTGAACTTCCCAAGAATAGAAAAGAAAATTGTGCGGCAGTACATATCAGAATGAAAGAGAAGAGAGGGATGAGCACTGCAGGCATAAAGGGAAGCAGGCTTGGGCAGGCTCAACACCAATACAACCTTGGTGGGCTCACTCTCTTCCAATGTTTCATGTTGTGAACAGAAGAGTGTGGGTTGGGACATGGGAATGGGGAAATGATGGCCACGCAGGGACAGACAGTAGCACAAAATCTTTCCATGGAAGGGCCTGGGTTTCTCAGCACTGGGACAAAGGGCAATGAAGTGAGAAGTCCTCTAGGACCCCATAGCTACTGCAGAGCTGTTGTAGGCTGAATTGTGTCCCCCAGAAAGATATGTTGAAGTCCTAACTCTTAATACCTGTGAATGGGACCTGATGTTGAAATAGGGCCTTTGCATATGTAATCAAGATAAGATGAAGTCATAATCCAGTGACTGATGTCCTTAGAGAAGAGGGAAATTTGGACACAGATACAGAGACAACACCATATGAAGACACAGAGACACGGGGAGAATGACATGTGACCACGGAGGTAGAGATTGGAGTGGTGCAGCAACCTCCAGAAGCTAGTGAGAGCCAAGGAGTCCTCCCTAGAGCCTTCAGTGATAATTACTTGTGGCAGTCCAAAGAAATTAATACAGAACTCATGGTGAGATTAGAGAAGAGATGACAAATGGATCCTCTCAAAGCTTCAAACATGGCCCAGGGTCCAAGAAGAGATTGCCCTAGCATTAACAATGAAACTATAGATCTAAATGTAGGTATAAAACATTGCCTCGGAAAGCTATCTGTCCATTTGTTAAGTCAACCAGGTTTCAGATCAGCATGTAAAATAAAACACCACTTTTGTGAAATTACATAATTAAAGTAAGATGTTGTCACCCTGACAGGTTTGGCTCGGTTGGTTAGAGCGATGGCCCTAGGACTGAAGGGTCTCCAGTTCAATTCCTGGTCAAAGGCATGTGCTTGGGTTGCAGGTTCAATTCCCAGCCCCAGTCAGGGTCATGTGGGAGGCAACCAATTGATATCTCTCTCATACAGATGTCTCTCTCCTTCCCTCCCTCTCTTCCTTCCACGGTGTTGCATTCTACCTGACAATAAAGACCTTTTCCAAATAAAATTTGAAAAAGAAAAAAAGATGTCTCCAAGGGTGTTTGCTAAATTGTTAGGAATGACTACCTCTGGCCATGGGATTTCCAAGGGCAGCAACTTTTTTACTCTCTGCTTTTAAGTGGTGTTTATGTTTTGGGGGACTATGAACTATTTTAATAAGAAGAATGTATTTTCTTTAGGAAAGGAAAGGTTAAGACTGAAGAAGAATTCTACTTTCTTTCACATTTGAGTCAGACCACGCAAAAGTTAACTACCGGACCACTTTGTGAAGTGTCTGACTGTCTAACCACTATGCTATACACATGACACTAATACAGAGTGGTATTGATTGTAAGCTGTAATTGAAAAATAAAAATTAATACATACATTTACAAAAAAGAAACACACACACACAAAAGAAGTTAGCTACCGGTGCTGCTGTAGAAGGCCAGTCTGGAAGTGGTGTGGAATTTCTGAATTAGGAACTGAGACAGGGAGATCTTATCTGTTTTTAGGGATTCATCTCCATGCTTCCAACACAGCATCAGATCTTCATCTCTATGTGCATCTTTGAGGAGGGGAAATAATCAATTTGCCTCCTTTGCTTCTGATGCAGGGTGAAGCAACAGGGAAATTCTATGCCAGCCTAAGAGCAAACAGTTAACACTGGCAGCAGCACTCAGTCTCATGGTTACTAAAATGGCACAAATATTGGAGAGAGAATAAGGCAAAGATTGATCATTAATCATACTGATACTTACAGCTTTCCAGCTCCAAAGAACAGGTCTGGGAGTACAGGGGAAAGTGGCTGGAGTCCATGTTGCACATGGCAGTGACTGTAATCCTAGAAAATCCAAACACGTGTGTTGGCTCGTACAGTGAGTTGTTGTCTCATCCATCTGCCCTGAGTAGGAGAACATGAACCTGACCAAGAGCAGCTGCCTCCTTGGCGTCTGTTTCAGAAGTTTGGAAACCCAAATATCCGAATTACAGAACCTTAACTCTTGTCTTTCTGCAGGAGACATCGGTGCTCTGCCTGGATCCCAGCTACTAAGGGTGTTGGCTGCCAATGGCTCACCTCTGCACTCTTCTCTTGTCATTGCTCTCAACCAGCCTCCCCAGAGATACCTGGACGATTATGCCCCCTTCCCACACCCCACCCAAAGGTATTAGCATCTGATTCTGGTGAACTGTACAGGCAGGCCAGGAAGATGTGAATAAGATGGTGTGGTCGCTCAAGTTAGCCCAGAAGCCAACCTGCAACAGCACTCAATAAACAGTAGCTATTTTTTAAAAATCTTTATTATCAATAAACTAGCATGTATAAGCTCTCAATACCTGTGAATGGGACCTGATTTTGAAATAGGGTCTTTGCACATGTAATCAAGGTAAGATGAGGTCATATTGAAATAGGATGGGCCATAATCCAATGACTGATGTCCTTAGAGAATAGGGAAATTTGGACCTAGATACACAGAGGGGTGGTGGTACATAAAGATCATTGTCTCCCTCAACTCATTCAGTCCCATCTAGTCTCCTAATCAGGCTTAAGATCCCCAACAACAGGGAATTCACCAGCTACGAGGGTGGCCATTACACTGGAGTGTTGTATTAGTATCAGAAGACTTGTATCATCCCAAGTAGCCCATAGACACAACCGCAATTACAAACTCTTCAGGGCCAAAGAGGCTGGCCACACATATTAGAATGGCACTGGAGCCCTGGCCGGTTTGGCTCAGCGGTTAGAGCATCAGCCTGCGGTCCAGAGAGACCCGGGTTCGGTTCCCGCTAAGAGCACGTACCTTGGTTGCAGTTTGTCCCCAGCCCTGGTTGGGTCGTGCGGGTGGCAGCCACTCAATGTGTCCCTTTCACATCGATGTCTCTCTCTCTCTCCCTCTCCCTCCCTCCCACTCTATCTGAAAAATGGAAAAATGTCCTCGGGTGAGGATGAAAAAAAAAAGAATGGCACTGGACAGAGAAACCGTCCACGTGGGTAGTCACCTCATGCTGTACAGCACGTGCCCATCCGGGAACACCCTCAGCATGATGTTGTCCGTGGTGGTATCATGGGTGAATGACCTTTTGGAGTGAACAAAGAAGACGTCGGGGACCCAGATCTTCTTCACCAGCCGGCCATCAAAGGTCATGCTCTTGTTGCTGGTGCTGGAGAAGGACAGCCTTTCATCCTTCCAGTAGTGCCGCAGGTACAGGGTCATGGTGAAGTCCTGGGGGAGCCAGGTGAGACCAGAGAGATGGCTTAGAAAGCTTCCTTTCCTACAGAATTCCAATCTGAAAAAGCTCACTTCCTGTTCTCCTCCAAGCGTGGTTCATCTGACTGCTCGCATCACTTGAGGAACACTCAAGTGTAAGGTGCTGGGCCTCATTCCCAGAGACTGAATCAGAAAGCAGAAGGTGGGGCCCAGGGATCTGATTCAAGTCCTCAAGTTATCTTTACCCATGACACTCCAGAGCCCCTGCTTTAGATTTTACTGTAGCTGGGCCTACTTCCAAGTCCCAGTTTTATTCCCACCAGCTCTGGCCTGGCCCACCAGCCACCGGCTGTCACAGAACCGTAGCCTCGAGACCCCACACTCTAGGTGGCCCCACCAAGAGCACTGCGTACCATGTCCACCTCTGAAATGCTGTCCAAGCTCTCCACCTGCACGTCCACACCCACTGGGATGGCAGGGCCTGCGGGAGAGCAAAGATAGCTGGTTAAGACACATTTCTCTCCACCACCAGGCTGGTTCGACTTCTACGAGGGTTTCCTTGCTACTTCCTGTCGCGTTGGGTGCCCGAGTTTTCTCCATGAGGACAGAGACTGTGCCTGCTTTACGTGCCTTTCCCGAGCCAAGGTGGATGTTTAATCCGTGCTTGTTGCAATGAGTCAAAGAGCTGGAACACTGCCTTCTACTCCCAGGACTATCTCTGTAGGGAAGAGCCACTAATGTTGCTCTAGTGCGTGAGTGGAGACCCTGGTTGTTGATTCTCCTGTGATACCTAAAAGGGATGGAATGGTGCCTAAGAATGAGGCCAAAGAGCCTCTGACACAGGGTTGGGACACCTCCACACCCAGGGCTAGATTCATTCAGTCATTCAAACTCTACCTGCAGAGTACCTAACAGTAGCGGGTCCTGTCCCTGGAGGCCTCTGACGTGGTGGGAGATGAGATCTGTGCACAGTTAGATGCAGTGGAAGAACATCGCACAGGTTTTGAAATCCTTTCAGGGCACGTCAGATGAGCAGCACGAAAACACACCGCGCAGAAGCTCGGCACTCAGTGTCATCTGGCCTGTGACCAGATCTCTAAAACCATGTCTGCCTGCGGGTTCCTGCTCTATTTTGTGGTCTGGGTGATGGCTACACTGGTAGGTTCATTTTGCTGTCATTTAGTGGGCTATACACTTATAACCTGTGCACTTTTTTGTATGTATATTATGCTTCCATACGTTTTTTTTAAGAATTTTGATATTTTTAAAACACCTAGAATGAGGAAAACCAAAATCCTGTGTCTGTCAAACATATTAATGAATGCTGTTATACTCGCAGCAAAAAATGTGTCTGAGAGAGTCAGGTGGCAACTGGACTGGGCCTCCCGGGGAGAGGGCATTGTCCAGAAGCCAGCCCCTGGGCCCTCTGAGCCCTGGCCAGGAGTGCTGGACCGGAACACCCTGGCCCACGGTGGTCTGAGTGGGGAGAACCTTAGGGTGTCAGGGGGAGTCCGGTTCTTAGGGAATGAGATGGACTAGAAGGGACCAAGACTTCAGCCGTGGGCGGAGAAGGAGGATCAGAGATCCTGAGGGAGCAGGAACTAGAAGGCTCAGCCCTATTTCAGCGTAAATGCAGGGGCAGGAGGTCCTCCTGGTGGTGGCCCTGGGCATTGGGCGGGCTCACTGATGGCCCTAAACCTCCCCCTGAGGCTTACTAATACTAGTTACTTGCAATCCCACCATTAAAGATTCAGGTTTTTGGCTGAGCTCGATAGGATGGAAGCATTTATTCATTACTAGTGGGATTTCATTGATATTTTCTGTGGTCTTGACCATGAAAGCAAATGAGTACAATACTTTTTTTTTTTTTAAATTTACTTTTTCCCTCTCAGATCTTTTTATTTCCCTGTGTTCTTCAACTGATGGCTAGGTCAGGGCCCATGAGAAATCCCTGCTCTAAAGCCATATTCTCTCCTTATTCCAGGTTCCAGGGGTACTTTGAAGGCAGCAGAAGAGGGGTGTTCGGGGAGCGGCGGAGGACGCCTCCGCAGGGCTGAGTAGTCTGCCCTTTTCCTCCCGAGGGCCTTGCAACACGAGGGAGGGTCTGCCAGCACCCTGCGGGGGCCCTTTCCCAGAACCCAGAGCGCTGCACCCTGCACAGCCGTGTGCTCCCACTTTGCTCTCCAGGAAGTGGAGCGGGTTAATTCCCGGTCCTCTGGACTCTTTGTTAGCCTGAGATGTTAAACGGCCCCGAGTTGGAGCTCTTATCCCCTGCAGGTGCTGCTTCTCGTGGAAGGTGTGCTCTGCTCCACCCTCCCACTGTGTGGCCTGCAACAACCAGCACTTCAGAAGCCGAAGGGAAGAAACAGCATAGCCAACACCCTCTTTGGACTCACTTCCCCGTGGCCTGGTTTTCAGATAATGCGCACAGTGTTTAACCAGGAGCTGATTTGGGCGGAGGACATTTCACAGATAAAACATATCAGGTTGCTTAATGCCTGTCACTGTGTCTGTCTGTTCTCAGGGCCTGCCTTGCCCTCCACAGCGCCAGGCACCGGTCTAAGAGAAATTTGATAAAGCCTGGGAGGGTGGCGTCAGTGCTCTGCAGGTACGGCCGCAAGGGAGTGCAGGTCAAGTTCACAGGGAACCTGGTGTTGGGGGTAAACAATCTGTGTGTTCAGGAGGCTCCGGAGCTGTGTGTTCAGGAGGTTCCGGGGGAGTCATAGCTCGAGCTTGAACAGAACCAACAGCCCTGCCCTGCGTGGTCCGAGCACAATGGGTTTGATCTTGGCCTTTGACCTGCCCGAAGCTGCTCCCAGGCTCTCCTGAACTCTCCATGTTGAGGCCCATCCCAAACTGGTTATGGGGGAAATTCTTCCAAATTACTGATCTTCCTCCTCCTTTCGTGAACAAGTTTATGTCTTGAGCAGAACTGAGGCGTATCAGGTGTTAGAAAGAAAACAGTCCAGTTAAACTAACGAGGCATGCATGCCTCGGCTGGTTAACATAGCTGTGGGGTTTTCTGCTTTAAGAGAGGGATCCGGTGAGCCAAATTGAGTCACTGGTGGGATCTCAGGCAGGATGCCAGTGAAGTGACAGATTCGAGGCAGCATCAGGGAAACACGTGTTCAGCCAAGGGCTTTGCTCGGTTCCTAAGCTTTCTGCTGTTACTTCTCTTTACATGGTCCTGGAAAGCATATCAGGGATTTATCAATTTTTAAATTAAGATATATTGCCCTGGCCAGTTTGGCTCAGTGGTTAGAACGTCGGCCCACAGACCAATGAGTCACGGGTTCGATTCCGGCCAAGGACACATACCTCAGTCACGGTTCGTCCCTGGCCCTGGTGGGGTCGTGCAGGAGGCAACCAGTCAATATGGCTCTATTACTTCAATGTTTCTCTCTCTCTCTCTCCCTCCCTCCCTTCCACTCTATCTGATGAGAAATAGAAAAGTATCCTTGGGTTAGGAATAAAAAAAAAGATATATGTCATTTCTTCCCTGCTGACACTCCAAGAACGAATGTGAGATAGAATTTTCAGACAAACTGAAATTGAGAGAATTTGCCAGCAAGCGTCCTGCCCTAAATGAAGGTGTTTTCAAGCAGAAGGAAGTGATTCCAGAAGGAGAGCTGGACATGCAAGAACAAATAAAGATCAACAAAGATGGTAAATATGTGCATAAGTGAACATTGACTACATAAAACAATACTAATAATGTATTGTGGGGCTGAGAAAACAAAAACACACAGTGAAGATAACATTTAAGTAGGGAGGGTATAGATGGAGTAAGAGTGTTCTGAGGCCTTTGCATTGTCTGGAGAACAGTAGAAACAGCTGATTAACACACTGGAGTGATAAGCCAAGGATTCATATTGTTTTCTGGGGAACCACCAAGAAATAGTAAGAATATGTATTTTCAAAATAGAAAAAGCCAAAGTAAGAATAAGCCAAAATAATAAATCCAAAAGAAAGCAACAAAGGGGGCGGGGGGGGGCGAGATATATAGAATAGGTTGGACAATAAAAAGAACATGGTAGGATGATAGATTTTAAACCACTATATATACTATTCAATAAATGTTAATAGACTAAATGCTCCAATGAACAAACATTGTCCAACGTGATAATTCCGAAATGCTGCAAGTTTAAGCATTTCGTTTTCAACAGAAATATTAGCGTAAATGACTTAGTGTAAGTGACTTAGCTCAGGTGGAAATTCACCGTGCACCAAGGACAGAAGCTGGGCTGTGGGGCAGGGTTGTTTATGGATATTAATTTTAAGAAATTGGTTAGATATCCAGTGGAGACCTCTTCTGGACTTAACCACAGCTAGGCAATTAGAGTTTGAGTCAGAGATCAGGCTCAAGAGGGAGGCTGAGTCATCAGCAGCAGAACTGTTGTAGGAGGGGCTGAGTGTCTTCGGGGAGGAGAAGAAACCCAAGGACCGCAGAGAAGGAGCCAGGGAAGAGCTGCATCACAGAGACCACAGAGGGACGAGGTTCCCAGAGGAGAGTGGCCATCGGAGACAGGTCGGGGAGGCCAAGGCCCAGGAAAGACTCCTCTACTCGGCAAGAACAGCGGGGTGGAGATGGTGATAGGTAGGGAGTGGAGACAGCTGGTGGAGGTGGCAAAGTGGAATAGTTTGACAGAGAAGGAAAATGGACACAGGGCCTGGGACACTGTACAACCTCACTTCTGGGAGTTGTCCAGTGCGTGTGAATCAGCACCAAAGCAGGGCTTGTGAAAACCAGCCGCCTGGGCCACACCCCCAGAGTCTCTGGTTCAGGAGGCCTGGGGTGGGACTGGAGAATTGCCACTCCAACAAGTACCCGGCGATGCTTGAAGAAGCGCACGAGCCAATGTTCGGGCCTTCGCTCCTAAATCAGCCCTTTGCTGTTTAAATGTATCACTGGAAAGGTTCTCTTGTGTTCTAGAAGCTGATATGGGGAAAGCATTACAGGTCCAGCCAGTGCTTCTGGTCACATCACATCTCCCAGTCTTCCCTGGTTCACTCAATGTCAACCTGCCCAATGCTGACCTCTGGGTTTGCCTCTCCAGACCCAGGCTCCACTCTGCTCTGCCCAACTCTGGAGCTGACCACTATGGACAGCACCCACATTTGCAGGCCCAGCCCCAGCCTAGAGTACAACTGGAGGCCATATGCTATATGCTGGAATATCTAAAGGTTATGGCACGCTGAGAAACTGCAGAATGACATATGTGCTGCCCTACTTCTTTGACACCTTCATATCAACCCAGGAGGCCACGTCCAACTTCAGAACTGTCAGAGACCTCAGCGTTCCGGGCCGGTATGTGGAGGGCAGGGAGGGCAGGCCCACTTCTGAGCCATCTTTCCTCTTTTCTCGCCCACAGCCGCACCCTGCACAGGGCACCTCTTGCACATGTGGACACCCTACCTACATATCTAAGCTCCATCCAGCCTGCTTCTGATAGCCACCCGCGGCCACTGGTCAGGACCAGGCATGCGTACACGGGTGGAGCCGTCCCCCTGGGAGCTTGCCTGCAGAAGGGACCTGTGTAGATCCTGGAAGCAGCTCAGGGCTGTGCGGACAGGTGACTCTGCGTCCCTTAACCTGGATGTGGCCTAGAGAGAGACCCAGGTGGGCACGTCCTCTTGGCCACATCCCGAGGGCAGGTGTGGTCATGGCAGGGTCTCCTTGCCTGGGCCTAAGGCTGCTGCTGACAACAGGCCCTTACCCCTTGCCCTCTGTGTTCTGGTTGGGTTCAGCCAACAAAGGTGCCAGCAGGTATCAGAAAGCAGGAGGAGAGGGAAGGGAATCTTGTCTCTCCCAGATCCCTCCCTGCAGGGCTACAGGTGGAAGCCCTTTCTTGAGGCCACAGCTCCTGCCTGGGCCCTTTTCCACAGCTCTAGCTCTTTTCCAGATTTGAATCTGCTCCCTCCTCTTATCATTCAAACCTCCAGCTGGCAATGGCTTTGCAGTCTTCCAGCCCTTCGCCTCACCGGGGCTTGGTGGTTTCCCTGAACCTTGTCCACACCATTGTAAGCAGACCATTAAGTCCTCACTCACCCCTTTGAGCAGCTGTCTGTTCCCCAACGATGACTGTATCTTTTTTCCAGTTGCTTCCCAGGTGCTCCATCTCAGTGAATGGTCTCCTGGGGTCAGACACTTAGGTGTCCAGGTTCCTCTAATCCCATCAAAGGCCATCTCCCTCCTTAGCATCTCACAGATCCCTGTCTCCCCACCCCCACCCCTGGTTGTTTTTATGGCCTTAGCTCAATCCCTCTCTAACTCTGGTCTGGACCATAGCTGAAGTGGTCTGCTGTTGTCCGGTGTGCCTTCTTAACCGCCGAGCATCTTCCCCGCAGGCCCGTGGGGAACTTTCTAAAGCACACGCCTCATCCTGTCACTCCTCAGCCTGGGTTGTGCTGCTAAGACTCCAAACACAGTACAACCTTCCCGGAGCTGCCCCAACCCGCGCCAGTCTCCTCCCGCCGTGTCCCTCCCTGTGTAACACACTCACACACTCACACACAGTGCTGCTCACATCTCCCTGATGTGCTTCACCCTCACTGCTGGGTTCCCATCCCCCGGTCTGTCCTCTGTTCTCTGTCTGCTGGGCGCACCCACTGCACATCTTCCCGGACTCGTGAGCGTCACCTCCTGAATGATGGCTTCTCTGCTCCTTCTCTGAGCAGCGCTGACCACCCTCTCGGTTCTCCCTCTCCATCACGGAGCCGTCCTGCGTTGCTCTGTGATACTTGATTGCTCTTAATCATTTATCTGTTTCCCCAGTAGACTCCTTGAGAATAATCTATTCTTTCAGGCAAAGTAATTGAATGTAGCCCTGGCCAGTTTGGCTCAACGGTGAGAACGGTGGCCTGTGGACCAAAAGGTCATGGGTTCGATTCCAGTCAAGGGCACATACCTGGGTTGCAGGTTTGATCCCCGGCCTTGGTTGGGGTCATGGGGGAGTCGATGTGTCTCTCTCACATCAATGTTTCTCTTTCTCTCTCTCTCTCTCCCTCCCTTCCACTCTATCTAAAAAAATCCATGGAAAGATATCTTTGGGTGAGGATAACAAACAAAACAACAAAATAACTTAATGTAAAAGACTCCAATAGCATGAGCTTCCCAGGCTAGCGTGGTTTCTTGGCATTTTTGTCTTCACTGGCTCCTTGAGGCACCTGGTGTCCATGACCATGCCTGGCTGTACCACCCCCACAGCTCCTGACTGTTCCTTCCCAGCAGCTCTCACAATTTGACGTCGTGGTGTGAGGATTTCACTAGCACTGTTCTCCCCCACTGGAGTGTAAAAACTCCAAGAACTGTGGCTGTCTTGCTCACCACTGGTCCGCAACCGTCACAGATCCTGTCTGACACATAAGAACAGCTCAAAACAGCAACAAACCACACATACTTGCCTTAAGAACAACAGTATTTTGATTGGAGAACCTAACTTACTTTGGAACACTCTGAAAAACTCCTTGGATATAATTCAAGAGACTCTATGATGACACTACATCCCTCCTGTCCTCCCATCTACACAGTTTAAATGAAAAATCAGCATTGTGCTAGTGAGATTGTAGAAAGGTACAGCTCCTGTAGAAGACAGTGTGGTGGGTCCTCAAAAGGCCCAGCAACCCCACTTCTGAGTATATACCCAAAAGAAGTGCAAGCAGGGTCTCAAACAGATATTCATACACACATGTTCATGGCAGCATTCTTCACAATAGCCAAATGTGGAAACAACTCAAATGTCCAATGACAGATGAGTAGATAAACAAAATGTGATATATTCTTACCATGGAATATTATTTGGCTTTAAAAAGGAAGGAAATGCTGTCAAGGTACAACATGGATCAATTTTGAAGACATTATGGTAACTAAACGAGCCTGTCACAAAAGCCAGTCAGAAACTGTATAATGCCACTTATATGAGGTCCTTAGAATAGTCAAATCGTAGATATAGAAAGTAGAAGGGTGGTTACCAGGGGCCGGGGGAAAAGGAGAGTGGGGAGTTATTGTTTGGTGGGTTTGCAGTTTCAGTGTGGGAAGATGAAACATTTTGGAGATGGATGGTGGTGATGGTTGCACAACATATGAAGGTGCATAATGCCACTGAAGTGCACACTTAAAAATGGTTAAAATGGCCCCGCTGGTGTGGCTCAGGGGATTGAGCATCCTCCCATGGACTGAGAGGGGCCAGTTCAATTCCCTGTCAGGGCACATGCCCAGGTTGCGGACTCCATCCCCTATAGAGGGCGTGCAGGAGGCAGCCAATCGATGCTTCTCTCTCACATTGATGTTTCTATCTCTCCCTTCCTCTCTCTTAAAGATCAATAAAAACACTTTTTTAATGGTTAAAATGGTAAATGTTGTGTTATATATAGTTTACCACAATGTTTAAACATTAAATTAAATATTTCTTCTAACAGATGGAGGAGAAGCCCCGGGCACTGGAGTTTCCTCTAACCGGTACACACCACCAAATCAGGCAGCTGAGGGCTCAGACAAGGTATTTGAGTCAACTGATTCCCAGAATTACTAGGAAGCTGCTAGATTTTTAATCTGTTCTCTTTCCACACTGAAAAGGTCACCCAGGGGTTTCTGGGAACATGGCAGGACTTCCCCTACCATTCCTGAGTACTGGCTTTCTCCCAGAGGAGGGAGCATTTTTATATGGCTTTCAGCTTTGCAGCCAACATCGGGCAGGAAAAGAAACAAATCCTGCCCCCAGCTGTTCTGTGGCTATCATTTAACCCTCTGGACCCCAGGCTCATCTTCTGTAAACTAAGGGTATTGACCAGGTGTCAGCTCAGGCTCCTGCCAGCAACAACAGCCTTGTAGAAAGTTACAACACATTGTTCAGACCATCACCCACACCCCAACACACATACCTACCCCACAGGACTATGCAGAGTCAGGGCCAGGTCAGGATTTTTGGGGCCCCTATGCGTGTTTGCCTTCATGGGACCCTTCTTTCTTAAAAAAATATTAAAAATCATGTTTTCCAACTGTATTAGTATAAAAATGAATATATTAAAAAATTTTTCTTCTACCAAAAATTTCTCTTTTCTTCTGATTTTAAAATATTTTCAAGAGAGCCCCAAGAGTGTCATTGGTGAGCTCTCAGATGCTATGGCTATTCTGCCTGATGGATACGTCAGCTCTGCCTCAGGGGACAGACGGTAGGAGGGGCAAGAAAGAGACTAGGCTAGGAGGGAGGGTCTAACCTCAGCTGCAGTGTGGCCTGGGTCAGTCACTTCACCCCTCTGTGCCTCAGTTTCCCCATCTAGAGATAATAACAGTCTCTACTTCACAGAGTAGTTGTGGGGACTAAAATAAGATTGTGTGTGTACGTACCTTGATTCAAATGGTGCCTGGCACAGAGGAATCACCAAAAAAGTATTAGTTGCCATTAACTGGATTTTTATATTATTTAATATTATTAATAATAAATAATAATACCATTGTTTGTTATTGTTCTAGCCACTTAGCTAACCCTCTGTACCTTAACTGACACTTTATAAGAGAGGCAAGGTGGAGCCCTTGACCATGTGGCTCAGTTGGTTGGACATACACCAAAAGGTAGCAGGCTCAGTTCCTGGTCAGGGCACATACCCAGGTTGCAGGTTCGATCCCCTTGGGGCTCATGAGGGAGGCATCTGATTGATGTTTCTCTCTCAAATCAGTCTCTCCCCCCCCCTTCTCCCTTCCTCTCTCTAAAAAATCAATTAAGAAAAAAAAAGAAGTTGTAATTTGTCTATAATAAAAGAAAGGCAAGGGCAAGGTGGAGTTTTCTGCTGACGGGGACGTCTTGCTGGGGCCTCCTGGAGCAGATACAGCTATTTCAGAACTGCTTGCTCAGGAAAACTTTATTGTTATAAAATTCCTTGGTGGGATTACTCGTGGCAAGCTCCCAGGAAACCAGAGATGGCGGCCCCTGACCTTCACCGCCGGTGGCGGGCCATGTTCCAGCAGGAGGAAGAGGCACAGGCTGGAATCTGCTTACTCGTCTCCTTTTGCCCGGCAGGTGTCAGAGCTCAGGGAACTGAATGGGAGGCTTTGAGGACTTTCAAAATGCAGAGGCCTCTGGGATAGATTAATGTCTTAATCTCGTAGCAGATACACAAGGGGAAAGCCTGGCGGCTGGGTTTCTCTAAGGAGACGTGAATGGGTGTGTGCTGGGAGCTTTACCTGCATTATGTCGTTTAATTCTGACAACAGCCCCAGATGTAGGGGGTCACTGTCCCCATGTTACAAACCAGCAAACAGAGGCCCAGAGGGGGCCACTGACTTGCCCGTAGGTCACCCCTACGTTTTGCTGCCACCCCAGGAGAATGCTGGGACCAAAGAGAAGAGCAAAGATAAGGGGAAATGGAGGCCAGCCTGCCTGGGTCTGTCTGGTCAGGGCCCATCAGCCGAAATGCTCCAAGACTCAGCCCCAGAGCTCATGCAGCCAGCGGTTCTCACCCCACTCCTCACCTGGTTGGACAGAGCGAACAGCTGGCCCCTTCCCAGCCCTCCTGTGCAGCCCCCCAGTTCCTGAAAGGTGCAGCCACCTGCCATGCCACTCCTCCCTGACCCCGGACGCAGGGAAGTTCCTTGGGGACCAGTTTGCAGAGGGGCTTCATAATGTGGCTTTTACTAAACTGTCGCTGCATTGAAAAGTAGCTGGCCTCCTCAAAACCCCAAATTTCCAGCAAGAAAAGGGGTGCCCGAGCCGGGGAGCCATGTTGTGTCCAGACTCTCCCAGCCGGCTCTTATTTTTTTAGGAAAGTCAACAGCTGTGGGGCATGTCCTTTCTGAATGTAAACAGCTTAGTCACATCAGCTCCTCTTCTGTCAACAGCTCTCTCTACTCACTTCCTCCCAGCCCTTTCTCCTTGGGAAAATTCGTGACTCTGGAAGCCAACAGAACATGCCCCGGGGGAGAGCAGGCAGCCTTGGGGACGGGAAGGACACAGTCCTACCTCCGAAGGCAGGCCTCATGGTGAAATCATGGTCCTCCACTCTGAGAAGTGGCTGAGGTTTTCCCTTCCGGATCTTGGTCATGTCGAGGTTCTTCTTATAAAGGTGACTGCAAAGACAAGGGAGAGACACTTTTCCCTGGCCCACCAAGGCACTGAGTGAGAGTGTTGGGAAGGTGGCTTCCCGCAAACACTACCATTAGGCACCTTTTCTCCATCAGGCTCAAAACACACATGCTGACCACCCTTTCGACCCCCCTCTGCCCTGGATCCTCACAGGCAAGCTGAGGAACAGACCCTTCCAGAACCTTCCTAAAGTATATACCCCCTGGCTGGGTGCCAGTCTACCCTGACAAGCTCTTAATTGTCAAAAGTTGTGATTAGAGGCTGGTAGTTGGGTTAAATGGTGGAGGAATTCAAATGTGGGGGTTTTTCTTTTTAAACATTTCTCTCGTGTTGTTATTGCTTTTGTGATAACTAAAAATTTGAGACAAATATAAAGTTTTAAAATGTTTGTTGCAGCCCAGGCTGGTTTGGCTCAGTAGTTAGAGGGTTGGCCTGTGGACAAAGAGTCTCAGGCTCTATTTCCGGTCAAGGGCATGGATCTGGGTTGCAGGTTCGATCCCTGGCCCTGGACAGGGTCCTGTGGGAAGCAACCAGTCGATGTGTCTCTCACATCAACCTCTCTCTCTCTCTCTCTCCCCCTCCTTCTAAAAATCAATGGAAAAAATATCCTCAGGTGAGAATTAAAAAAATAAATAGATAAAATTAAAATGTTGGTTGTATCTTAGTCAGACCTGATGCTGACGTCGGTCCAGTTGGCAGCTGTCTGGTGCAGAGCCTCAGCCCCCTCTCTCCACAGCCAGAAGGGACCAAGGCCAAGCTGGAAACAGAGGTGCTGCAGCCCCTGAGGTGGACGCTGCAGCTGGAGGACCCTCGTTCCCTCTCTCCTCTAACCCAGGCGACAAAGGAGTAATTCTCTCTTCTCTCTCATTTACACTCACTCTCCCCAGGTCTTTTCCCACCACCACATTCATAACCCTAAAGCAGCGAAGTCCAAGATGTTCTAAAGCAATAGTCTAGCAACAGGATTATCACTACACAAATAAAGAAAAAGGAGGGGAGGGAGAAAGAAGGGGAGAGAGAGGGAGGAACAAAGGAAGAAAAGAAGGGAGGGAGAAATAGGAAGAGGAAAAAGAGAGAGAGAGAATAGGAGGGAAGGAAGGAAGGAAGGAAGGAAGGAAGGAAGGAAGGAAGGAAGGAAGGAAGGAAGGAAGGAAGGAAGGAAAGGTCATTTGTACATTTGACAGGATGTGAGATCTAATTCTTGACGGAAGAAAATAAGCAATTTTATAAGAAGTCAGGTTACTATAATGTTTGTTATGTGTCGGCGATTTAAGTTTTCTGGAAGTAAATGAAGAGATTTCGTTTTGAGTGTTTGTGGATCATTTTTATATACTCCTATTTTACTCAGTGTTCTTATCACATTTCATTCATTGTTTTAGGGAAGTAAGCATATCTCCTGCTTTAACCCTGTAAGAGGGACACAACATGTGTCCTCTCCCGAGGGTTGCTCTTTGAGACATCTTCCTGCGAGATCCTTCACTTTCATTCTCTAGCAGCTCTGCCCAGACGGTGCCATCTGATGGGAAGTCTAAAGCTGTGCTGATCAAGTAAATTAGCCATGCCCTGGCCGGTTTGCTTCAGCGGTTAGAGTGTTGGCCCCCAGAACAGGGAGTCCGGGTTCAGTTCCTGTTAAGGGCATGTACCTCGGTTGCAGTTTGTCCCCGGCCCCGGCTGGGGTTGTGTGGGTGGCAACCAGTAGATGTGTCTCTCTCACATTGATGTTTCTCTCTCTGTCTTCCTCCCTGTCTCCATCCCCCTCTATCAGAAGATAAATGCAAAAAAAAAATCCTCCGATGAGGATTAAAAAAAAAAAAAATTAGCCATTAGCCACATGTCCATTAAAATAGAATGAAATTGCCCTGGCTGGTTTGGCTCAGCAGTTAGAGCTTTGGCCCTCGGACCAGAGAGTCATGGGTTCGGTTGCAGTTTGTCCCCGGCCCTGGTTGGGGTCGTGTGGGTGGCGACCAGTCGATCTATCTCTCTCACATTGATGTTTCTCTCTCTCCTCCCCTCCCACTCTATCTGAAGATAAATACAAAAATAAAATAAAATAAAATAGAATGAAATTAACTTTCAGTTTCTCAGTTGCACTAGCCAAACGTATGGGTTCAGTAACCACACGTGGATGCTGGCTGCTATATTCAACAGTGCAGATATATAACATTTCCACAGTTACAAAAAGTTTCATTATTCAGCTGGTCTAGAGGTTGGCCTGCACCACCCCTCATCCCCCTCCTACTCCCTTCCTACCCAAGAAGCAGATTCCCCTATAAGCCAGAGCTTCCCACCTGGCCGGGCCGCAGACCTCCCAATCATTCTCCCATTTCCAGCGAGGGCTCTGCCACCAACCGGTTCTTTCCCTCCATTCCGTTCCTCCCATCAACCTTAGGGATGCCAACATCCATGTGGACAGCCGTCCCACACTCTGGTGGTACAGCTCCTCAATTTCTGGACTCAAATTCATTTGCTAAACATTTCTATGGGGCACCTACTCAGTCCAGATGCCGTTCAAGTCATGGGGAGGACATATTTTCACTGCTTTCACGGGGATAACTTTGTGGGGGAGAGAGACAATAAACACAGAGAGAGACAGATAAACAATGTGGCTTCGGGAAGTGCTGAGTGCCATAAATGGCCCTCAATAAAGCAAGGTAAGGAACAAGAGAGAAAGGTTGGTGTGGAGGGTGGTTAGGGGAGCCTTCTGAAACCTGGAGAGGATGGGGGAGGGAGCAAACCATGAGATCTGAAGAAAGGGCATTCTGAGGGGGGAATAGACGTACAAATGTTCCGGGGTGAATCTGGCTTGTGTGAGGAGCAGTAAGAAAACTCGAGGGCTGGGGGCAAAGAGATCCTTCTGGTAAGAAAGGAGCCGGGAGACAGCCCAGGGACCAGATTATAAGAACTGTGGGTATATTACTGAGCCGGGAGGACCATGGACATCTGAGCAGGATAGTCGAAAGATCTGGTTTAGGCCCTGGTAAGACCACTTGGCTAATGTGTAGAGGAGACTGCAGGAGGACAGTGTAGAGACAGGAGGCCAATAGGAAACTTGCAGAGACCACACGGTCCCTGGAGGGTGGTGGGGGTGTGGTGTAGAGCAGTGATAAGATTGGAGGGAGGTTCGAAGGTCTGGCAGATGGAGCGGGCATGGGGTATGAGGACAAGAGAGGGGCAAGGATGAGCACCTGGGTGGGTGAGGGGACATCCCGGAGATGGTAAACACCGTGGCATAGCTCTGTGATCGTCTGACCAGTCCATGCCCCAGGGGATGCAGTGGGGCCAGAGCCATGGTTCCTGATGCCCACGTGCTCTACCTTTTTCGTTCACTCTCTGTTCAATAATTACTTTATATTATTTGAATGTGTATGTTCATTCTTTTTCATCCACTTTAACACCTTATGGGATGGATTTCAAGAAAGTCTCACCCTTGCCCTGGCCGGTTTGGCTCAGTAGTTGGAGCGTCGGCCTGCAGACCAAAGAGTCCCAGGTTCGATTCCGGCCGAGGCCACGTACCTCGGTTGCAGTTCGTCCCCGACCCTGGTTGGGGTCGTGAGGGAGGCAACCAGTCGATGTGTCTCTCTCACATCGATGTTTTTCTCTCTCTCCCTGTCTCCCCCACTCTCTCTACCTGAAGATAAATGGAAAAGTATCCTCAAGTGAGGATAAAAAATAAATTAAAAAAATAGAGAACACTGACCTAGAAAATGTGCCTCAAGGTATTAGTTCATATTCATAATCACGAGTTCACACAATGCTTAGTGGAATGGAAAACAAATGTGTAACATTCACACATGGTGTATCTTAGCTACTTGCTCTGTCCTTCATGCTGAACAGTTAGGCCTGGAGTATCATGCTTTGTACATCAGTTCACAATAAACTATTAAGGAACTTTGATTCGTAAGGTAATGATTTTGAAGGTAAATTCTGAGCTTAACCAATATTTCTTGGAAATGTTTCCATTACATCTCGAAATGTCATTCATTGTTGTCCAGACATATATTTCTGATAATCTAGCAAATTTCAAACACCTTTTCTAAGATTCAAAACAGTAAAATGAATCCCTATACCATTATAAAGTTATTCCAATTCAAATAATTTAAAGACAACTCCCAGGTACATTTTTTTCTTACTGAATCTGGATAAATTCCTGTATATAAACCAAAATACTGAGTGTAATTACTTAGCAGGCCATTTATGGTTCCTCCAGGATAGAATCCTGAGAGATACAAAGATGTTTTACCTACTGAGTTTTCAACTACCTGCCTCAAATCAAAATGCTCTGGCTGAACGCAGACCCCGGAACGGAGCCTCCCACAGCCCAGCCGTGCTCTCTCCCTGCCCGTGGCAGGAGGGTGTTGGGGTCCCCCTCCCCCTCACCCGTGCCTTTACCTTGGCGTGGGCATTTCCAGCTGCCCTGTCCATTTCCTCCTCTTGGGCTTTCTGCTGGCCACCAGAACCATCAGGCAAAACAAGAACAAAATGAGTTTTGTAAAATAAGGCATTTTGTGAATGTCTGCAACGCCACAAGCTGCTTTCCAGGGACCTGCAGCGGGGCCAATCCCCCCGGGGTTGACCATCGATACCGCCGCTGCCTCGTGCCAGCACTTCTCCGAGGTCAGGCTGGCGGGGTCACTTTCCCGAATTAATATTTGATACTGATGCTTGTCCCGCCCCACCCCTCACTCCCCGGGACACGACACAAACGCCCAGGCTTTGTCCTCCCTGCTGCTTAGTGATTGGTCATTAGTCAGCGAGTTTGTCCTCCTGTGAAACTGCTTCGGCTGAGCTTCAGGACAGCTTTGACTAAAACTGTTATATAAAAAAATTAAATCTCTGGAACATGCCAGCTTTTTGCTGAAATCACTAATCCATCTCTCTGCCTACGTAAAACCAGTCTGTCACATTCACCAGGGAGTCGGCTTGGATTCTGAGTGGGCTGCGGGGAAGACGTCGTGGACATGGAGACGAGTGAATGAGTGTGCTCGGGAAATGCTGCGTAAACACACAAATGACCTATTTTCACAGGGTTGCTTTAGTTCTCGATCTAAGAGACTGTGCTTTGCCTCTGACCAAAGAGGCTTGCTTTTCCAACATGTACACATCAATGTCTTCAGTGAAAACACATCTTATCAAAATATAAAATACATTTTGATTTTGAAGGAAAGTATAAACCAAAGAACTCAGGATTATGTAAACTGTTCTTCCTATCATGAGCATTCGATTAACTTTGGTCTTTAGCCCTGGCCGGTTTGGCTCAGCGGTTAGAGCGTCGGCCTGCGGTCTGGAGAGACCCTGGTTCGGTTCCCGCTAAGGGCGCGTACCTCGGTTGCAGTTTGTCCCCGGCCCTGGTCGGTCGTGTGGGTGGCAGCCACTCGATGTGTCCCTTTCACGTCGATGTTTCTCTCTCTCTCTCTCTCCCTCCCACTCTATCTGTACAAAAATTGCAAAAATGTCCTTGGGTGAGGATAAAAATAAAAAAAAAAAAACTTTGGTCTTTAATCCTACAATATATAATGTCAAACATCAATAAATCAAGCTTAATGCCTATGGTAAGATATAGAAGTATGAACATCAGAAGTGTAAAGACACATGTGGTTATGTTTAACCTACTGACAATAAAATGTTTTAAAACTACTTATTGCTCGCCTGTTGCATCCTGGGAGTGGAGAGAATTTTAGTGTGGTAGATACTTAGGGAGATGACGAAGGTTCTGCCCTAAACGAAGAGTGAAGACGAGGAGAGACGACAGAACTTGACGATGACGTAGTCAAGTTATTACTGAAGTAGAATTCGTTTGGTGACTGAATAGAGTAGGAGGTCCTGGTTTGGAGATAGGTCTGGCAATGGAACAACCATTAGTTGATATCCATTAGAGATGGGCAAATTTGGTGGGGAGATGAGGTAAATTTTGATTTGTGGAGATTGAGGTGCCATGGGACCTCCAGATGCCCAGTAGGCAGCTGGAGTATAAGCCTGGAGCTCAAGAGATAGATCTGGACTGGAGAAATAGACTTGGTACCATCAGTGTCTGATAATTTAATCACAGAAAGGGGTGAGATCTTCCAGGGAAACAGAAGGGGTCCAAGTCCAAATACAGAATCCTGAAGAATCTACACTTTTATTATTATTTTTTTTTATCCTCACCCGAGGACATTTTTCCATTTTTTGTTCAGATAGAGTGGGAGGGAGAGAGAGAAAGAGAGAGAGAAACATCGACATGAAAGAGACATATCGAGTGGCTGCCACCCACACGACCAGCCAGGGCTGGTGACAAACTGCAACCAAGGTACCCGCCCTTAGTGGGAACCGAACCCGGGTCTCTCTGGACCACAGGCCGACGCTCCAACCGCTGAGGCCAAACTGGCCAGGGCAAGAATCTACACTTTTAAACGATTGATGGGCTGCCAGAATGAAGCAAAAGAAGTTTACTATGAAAACCAAAGGAGAGTTTCAGGAAGGAGGATAGTCAACAGTCAGTGTTGCCAAGAAGGGAGGGCAGGAAACAGGTTGCTAGATCTGGCAACCAGGAAGAACATCATTCCTAACTTCAGTTACCTGTAGTTTCTGTTGTGAGATGTGGCAGGAAGCCAAGTTACAGTGAGTTGAATAGAAACTTGGGAGTGGGAATAATTCAGTATGGGAACTAATTCAGTGGTTCCCAAACCTGACCACTCCTCAGAATTATCCAGGCAATTTGTTTAAAAGCCCCACTCCTGCCAAAGATTTAGTGGGGAAGGGGAGAAACCTATGGAAGTTCTTTTCCATAGATTGTGTTCAAAAGAGCTCTTCATTTCTTCCTTTTGGAACAAGTTAATAAAGGACTGGCTAGAACCCTTGAATTATGCCAGATGTTGGTTTTCAAGAAATATTTATCGCTGAATTCCACATGCAACTTTAGGTCCCATAAAATTTTTTTTTAACACTGTTATTTTCAGTAGTTCAATTATGTAATTACAATAGAAAGAAAACCATGGTTGGAGATGGCGCAACATTTTTTATAAAAGCTTTATTGAAACATCATTCATATACCATAAACTCACTCCTTTAAAGTGTTGTTTTTAGTATATTCTAAAGTTGTTGTGCAACAGTCACCACTATCTAATTTTAGACCATTTCCATCTCCCCAAAAGAAACCTCATACCATTGGCCGTCACTGCCCATTCACCCTCCCCTCCAGCCCTGGCAATCACCAATCTACTTTGTCTCTCTGGATTTGCCTATTCTGGACAGTTCATATAGATGAAATTATACAATATGCAACCTTTGTGGCTGGCTTTACTCAGTTTTCAAGATTTATCCATGTTGTAGCATATATTGTAATTTCATTTTATTACCAAATAATATTCCATTGTATAGATATAACAATTAATTCATCAGTTGATAGGCATTTGAGTTTCCAGTTTGGCTATTAATAATGCAGCTATGAATATTAACGTTCAAGTTTGCATGAACACATTTTCATTTCTCTTTTATATTACCTGGGAGTAGAACTGCTGTGACTGTGTTGAACTTCTTGAGGAACCGTCGAGCAGCTTTTTCACACGGCTGCGCCATTTCACATCCCCACCCGCCCCCCATGTGAGTCCCATCCTCACCAACACTTTCTCTTTATTCTAGCCATCACAGTGGGTGTGGAGTGCTACCCCACTGTGGTTCTAATTCGCATTTTCCTAATGACCAGTGAGCATCTCTTTGTGTGGTTTTGGGTATTTGTGCACCTTCTTTGTACACATGTCTATTCAAACCCTTTGCAATTTTTAAATCAGATTGAGTTAAAAGAGTTCTTTAGATATTCTGGATACAAGTCCCTAATCAGATATGTTATCTGCAAATATTTTCTCCCACTGTGTTGTCTTTTCACTTTCTAAATGATGATTTTTAAAACAGAAAAGTTCTATTTTGATAAAATATAATTTATTTTCCTTTGGTTATATGTGCTTTTTATTGCATATCTAAAAAACTACTGCCTAACCCATGGTCACAAAGATATACTGTTTTATTCTAAGAATTTCCTCATTTTTGCTCTTACCTCAAGGTCTCGGACTTGAGTTAATGTTTGTATGTGGTGTGAGGCAGTGGATGTAGAGCTTTAACACTTGTCCATTTCTCTCAGGACAGAGACTGGCCCCACTGGCGCAGGCTGAGCTGTGGGAAGGCCCCAGCAGCATCTGCTGAGGTCGGATTAGGCCAGAGCCAGGTGGAACTGTGGTCACACACAGCCTTGTCCTGTGCATGGAGGGTCTGCGCCTGGAAGAGGGTCAGGTCTGTGCACTGGCTGCAGTGAGGAATGGGGCAAGACTGGATATGTTAGAAGTTATTGCACCGCTTCAGAGGAGACGAAGGCTAATGAGGGTCGTGGCACCGAGCGTGAAGAGAAGTGAAAAGATGCTAGAGAATATCCAAGGATGTAGAAAGGACGGGGGAGAAGACCAATAACATAAAGAAGACAACCTTTGATCAAAACAAGGTATAAATAAAATCACTGGTTTTATTGAGCAGCTCAAACTGGTTCTGGAGGATATTGTTAAAGAGTTTCAAACAGCTTTTGAGCAATGTACAGCCTCCCACAAAGGCTTAATAGTACATGTTAATGTATACATTATTCTTTGTTAAAAGTCAGGTTCACTTAACGCATTCATCTTTCATATACTTACTTGCAAGTAATAAAACAATATAGGCTTTCAGTACTCAGCCTGGGTTTCTGCTCAAGTAAGTCCAAATGTGTGAGATTTGCTTGTTTACTGATTCCAGTCTATAAAAACGGGAGGTCTCAAAATACCAGAAAGTTTATTCATGGCTAAAAATAACAAAGAGCTTTCTTATTCTCCTGAAATAGAAATTTTATATTTCCATAGTCAAAATAATAAACAATTTTTAAAGGATTTTAAAAAAATTAGTTGAGAATTTTGATGAAATTCATTTATTTCAGTGGAATAAAAACAGTAAGCAGCATGAAAATGTAAAGTGCTACATAAAAGCCCCACAATACATACAATTTGAAGGTTTCGTTTGCTTAAACAGTTACAGGTGAAACAGACATTATATATCTTTTCAAGCATGCTATTTTAACTACCTTGGCATGTAGGCATGTATATGTCAGCCAAAGAAAAAGTCACTGTGTTACCTAAATCTGAGGACTGGCAAAAGAATGAGTCCTAAGCCTTTACCTGCTAGATCATACATTCGGTTTTGACCTTATGCTGTAAATAAAGGGTTAAAGTGGGACTTTAATAATAAGTTTTCTGGAGAGGCCCATCAGGTGGGGTGTGAGTAAGAATGGCCCCAAAGATCAGTTTTGCTCATGAATTCCACATGGGGGTCAGACTGACAGCTTAAGAATTTTTAAGTAACATATTTAAGCTGAAAAGGAAGGAGCATAAAAGATGCCACTTTCAGATATGTGTATCAGGTATTAAAAAATAAATCCCAATGCAAAGAAGGTGGTCTGGCAGTTGACAGGTGAGGGAAGAGAGGCTAAGCAGTTAGACAAGGATCTGCACAATGTAAAACCTTCTTGGCTTAATCAATCTGAAAGTACAGGTACATCCATGGAAACATGCAACAAGATCACACAGCTCCAGAGGCGGGCTCGGGCGTGACTGAGAGGGGACGGAGGGAAGACTGTTCTAGCACAAGATTCATCTCCACAAAGGCTGAGAGCACAGGGATTTCCTTCTCTGGTGATAACGTTTCCTGGCCTTCCAGGGTCAGTAACCTCTTGTTAGGAGATCACTGATGACTGAACCAATATTTCTAATATCTTATGTTCTAAAAACTAAACCAAGACTTCAGAATGCATTTTTTTCATGACAATAAAGTTATAAAATGGTAACTTAAAATTTTCTTAACAAACCGGTCTTCATAAAGTCCTTGGGCTTTTTAGACTTTACCACCTTCTGCTGTAGATATAACAGAAACAATCTCTAAATGCTTTTAAAATGCTCATTTATTAAAGTTTAAGACAACTATGTATTATATCATAGTATACAATATGCTCTTACTTTAGATGCAGACATAAAGGAAGATTGGCTATGAGAGAGACACAGGAATTGTGTGACAGTTAATAGAACCAAAGTCCCATAGCAGGAGTAAAAATTAAATTTGCCTTTAAAATCATTTTAAAAATTGTTTCTATCTTGCCCATAATTTCAGTTAGTTAAAACCACATAAGGACTTTATGGATACCATCCCCCAAATTATTCAAGATACATTACAAACTAATTTTGTGGACTGGTCTAGAACCTAAACACCATTTACAACATTGAGTTGTAAAATAATTAACTTAGAAATGCTTTTAGAGCATAACCTATTTGAAAGCTGGGGACTGCCTGTATTTAAAAATTAAATCTTCACTAACAATACTCTCTCGAGTGCCTTCAATGCTGCTACTAAACATGCTGAAGGCAATGTTTCTCTGTGATTATACGTTCTCACTAGGCATTCTGATGGTAAAATTATCTACTGGAGTCTGTGGAGCTGGCTAGTACTATGTTATATATTGATTTTGCACTGAAAATTATTTCTTGGGCTTTGATTAGGTGGCCAATTCCAAGTAAAGGTTTTTCTAATTTCTATCACTATTGCTTGGGCCCTGAGCTTTTCTATTAATATGGTACATGAAATAGTTTAATATTGCGCATATTCTAGAATAATTACATTTATAGTGATTACAAAGCTAGGCATATATACATCTCAAAAGATATACAATTCAAAGCAGAGCAAACATTCAAATATTAAGATACTCTCACTTAACTTCGGCAATAAAATCAAGTGATTTCCTGGCTTGAACCCTCCCCCTCCCTCCCTCCCTCCTCCCCTCCCTCCCTCCCTCCCTCCCTCCCTCCCTCCCTTCCTTCAAACAAAGATCTATGGAGGATTGTTTTTTTTATTTCCTTTTTTCTTTTTAAATCTTATGTGCTCTTTGGAGATAATGGGATAATAGCATATCAAAGTGGTTACAAAGCATTATTCCCTCTTCAAGTAACATCCAGTAGCCAAGATGCAATCTCATTTCCTCATAAATGTTTGACTGTAATAGTAACTTGCACTGAAAATGTTAAGGACATAAAGTATGTCAAAGAATGGGTAATCCCAATATGTTCCCCATGAATGACATTTTAAGTAAGCTATTGGAGGGGTTTTACTTTGCCTTTTCAACTCTTATCCCTATATCATTCTACATAAGTAGAAACAGAGTACTCAATAAATGATATTGAGTAACTACTAATATTCATTGGAACTTAAAACACCATTGTTTATCCAAAAATTTAAAAGGGCTATACTGAAAACTATCACAAATTTACATAAAAAGCTAAGGTGAGAAATAACAAATTATTCCCTGTAAAGCAGGTCATATAGTGAGACAAGGGACTTGACTTCTAGTCCCTTAAACTAAGCAAGATACAGTCTGAATGTCTAGCTATATTCATACTGAATTTATAAGGATCAAAAAAGGAATGGAGGATAAATACAAAATAATTTTTTGTAAACAATTCTTAGATTATACCCAATGAAGAATGTTTAATGAAGCAGTTGAGTCACAGCTCTTAAGACACAAAACAGTACTATAACTCAAAGTCAAATATGTATTCATTGGCCAGATATATTCGTCGGAATATAAGCGCTGCCAATGCCAAAGTCAAGATGACAATCAGGACAGCAGATCCGCCATGATCAGTGTGGTTGTCTCTTGGCTGCTGGCCCTGGGTTACATCTGGTGAAGCAGACGACCTTCTTTGACTCTGCTGCTGGGCCCTGCGCTGTCGAGGACTCATGGAGGTATTCTTAGCTACAGGTTGGACAGGCTGTTGTTGAAGGGATGCTCCTGAGGGGTTCTGGACTGCATACTAGGAAATTTTTTAAAATTCTGTTTGAAATTGGCAAAGAAAACTTATACATATACCTGTTAACTATTCAAGAGTACAAAGAATCTCAGAGCACTAAACATGACTGAGGGCAAAACTACCAAGAATTATCTAATTGTTCCTATTAACTCACCCTTCTGAGTAAGCTAGCAACACAACTTATTCTGAGTACTCACCAGGTGGAGGAGGAATTTAACAGAACAAACAAGACAAGGACAGAGTTTACCCACATTCTCCACAGGTGGCTTTCTAGCTCCCTCACCTGCAATTCCAACAGAATCTGCTAGGCATCTGGGCACCTCCCTTCTTCAGGAGAGTCAAGGAGAGAAACAATTTGGTTTCCACTTTCTGCTTGAAAGTTTGCCATTCTAAATGGCAAAAAAAGGCAACTCGCAACAGGATGCCTCTCGTGATCCATATTTCTTTCAATATTATCTTACTATGCCAACGTGCTTCCACCAATAATCATAGAGCATAGGAAACAATTTCAAACCACATGTTCTTCACAGCAATATCACTGCAAAAATTAGGCTTATCATTTCTCACAATTCTTGTCAACTGAATTGAACACAAGTCTAGAAGAACCCTTTACTGTATGTTTGACTCGTGTTACTTTAAGTGACATCAAGAGTTCTTTAGATATGTACAGAGAAAAATTTGGAGGCACTTGTAGAAGATTCAGTGTACCCTCTACTTTGACACACTAGTTGCCCCCCATAAAGCACTGGATATCAAATGTTTTCTATCCTTTAGTGACTGCTCCATGACCGCATAACCACAATGTGGTACCAAGTGAGCCAAAATCTTAATTATAGTTAATAGACATGAAAGCTCTTTAATATGAATTCCATTTCATTTATTTAGATACTTTAATTCTACCTATAATAATTCAATGACCTTTAATTCCTTTATTGAAAACAAGTTTATATTGATTATATTAGTGCCAATACACATTCTTTCAAATAAAAAAGAACATATGTTTTATTCAAAATAACTAAAAATAAGCAAATATAAAACATTTTAGCCCTGGCTGGTTTGGCTCAGCTGTTAGATGTCGTCCTATGGACCAAAGAGTCTTGGACTCGATTCCAGTCAAGGGTATGTACCTCAGTTGCGGTTTGTCCCCGCCCTGGTTGGGTTCATGCGGGAGGCAACCTATCAATGTGTCTCTTTCACATCGATGTTTTTTTCTCTCTCCTTCTCTCTTTCTCTCTCCCTCCCTCCCTCCCTCCCACTCTATCTGAAAATAGAAAAATATCCTCAGGTGAGGATTAAAATAAATCAATCAATAAATACATAAATATTTTAAATACGTTATATTAGAGAAAAATGTAATATTTAATAGAAAAAATAATCAAATAATGCAATTCAAAATTTTTTTTCAAAAGGTAAGAGTATGGACTGTGCTGGCCACAGCTATGAACATTAAGGGAAAAACCACTCATCTGTTATATGCAGATGAAATTACATTTTAAATCTGACATTCATCTCTGAATTAAACAGCTTAAATAATCTGTATTTCTTAAAACTATCCTTTGGAAGCACTAAAATGTAGTGACCCATAATACAGCAGTAGAAAAGAACTACTGACTCTGAGTTAAAAATATGTTAGTGCTGATACTAAATTAGATTGCATGAACTTGGACTTCCATACTCCAGACTCCCAGGAGCAGTCTGCTCACTGAAGAGAGCACACAAAGCTGCAGCATTTTGTGAGGTCTTATATTGTCACAGGTGTCATACAGTGACTCACCGAGTTGAACTGAGCTACAGCAGCCAATTAAACAGTCCATTTGAAATCTCCCATTCTTTCAATTGCTCAGCCAAGATAAAAGTATCTGATAGAGCTGCCCAGCTGGTGTGGCTCAGTGGTTGAGTGTTGACCCATGCAATAAGAGGTTGCTGGTTCAGGCACAATCCCAGTTTGCAGACTCAGTCCCCAATAGGGGACATGCAGTAGGTAGCCGATCATTGGTTCTCTCTCACATCGATGTTTCTATCTCTTTCTCCCTCTCCCTTCCTTTCTCTCTAAAAATCTATAAAAATATATATTTTTTAAAAGTATCTGATAGAGCAAAAGTACTCAAGGGTTATAGAAGGAGATGGGTTCTTAAGGAAAATAAAAAAACATAATGTACTATCAATTCAGAAACTAGTACAAGAGATTGACTCAGTTTAAATTCCCAGTTCAGGGCACATGCCCAGGTTGTTGGCCCGATCCCCAGTGGGGGCATGCAGGAGGCGGCCAATCGATGTTCTTCCTCACCGATGTTTTTATCTCTCTCTCCCTCTCCCTTCCTCTCTAAATATCAATAAAGAAAAAAAAATTTTTAAATATATATGTGTATATATATGTGATATGTATATATATGTGGTGTGTGTGTATGTATATATATATAGATTCCTTAGGGGGCACCAGATTTAGGTTAAAAAAAAAAATCATGACTTTACTTAGGACAGCTGTTTGGATCTCTATCAGTATGATTAATATAGTTAGAACAACAATCCCTTACAACACTGACTTTAGATGATATTTCAGTACATCAACTTAATGGAAATATTTATATAGATATACGGGTTTAATTAGGTTCTATGTTTCTAGTGTCTTTTGGATAATAAATTACTGACTAAAATGTAGTGCTACAGTATTATAAAGTTCTAAAATTTCTCCTATTTAAAATAATCACATCAAGGGGAAACTGTAATGACCCAGGGTCATAGATCCTGAGAAACCTAGTTTATTTAGAGTTGAAGGACTAATTGGACCAAATTTTGGCAGTTCATATTGAACTGCCAGATGGAGAATCAGTGCGCTTTAGCATTTTCAAAATGCTTTAAGATCGGTGGTGGGACTTCTAAACCTTTGCTGTTTGCCTAAATTTGTCCAAATGCATATCATAGAATAAAGACTTTAAGTCTTAAGTTTTTGTCTCTTAACTAAGATGAAGCAACCATTTATGGGAAGGTGAACAAATGTGATATGTTTTATTAAATTAAATTAAAATATTTTTTAAAAATCACAGTCACAGATGTCACATAAATTTTTCTATAATCTGGAATAATCATCCTCTAAAGGGAGTTTTGTGTTTGTGTTTTAATACAAAATGGAATGGCTTATTCAGAACCTCAATCCTAGGAAAAGGGAAAAAAATCTGACAGACTGGAAGAATATAAAACTACCATCAGTATTTTCCCCTAAAAAATCTGCACCAACAAGCAACAGATGGTCTAACGTTATCTGCTGTATTTAGACTTTCGGCAATCTCCTGCCCCCTGAAGGTTGAAAAAACAGCTTATCTGGGATTTGATGTATAACATCTCTGAATTTATATTACACTTGCATGGAAAGCAGCCACCCATAGCCAAAACCAGGTTTCAGTTACCTCCATAGTGATCAAATTATATAATCACACTCTGAGATTTGTATATAAATGTAATTAAAAGCTTAACTCACAATTGTACATAACTTATTGCTTGTCAGTGTTTTAACCAGAATTTGTATCTATGAAATTATTCTAAGTTTTATGTACTTTAAAGTCAAAATTAAAACTACTACTGTAATGATAACATTGTTTATGCTATCTAATTTACTTAAACTTCTTTATTTCTTTACCTGTACTCCTAGTTTTTTTAAAAAGTGCTAATCCTAAACTTCATTTATTCAATCAACAAATATATATTGACCACCTACTATATACAAGGCACTATGCCAGACACTGGGGACACAGCCCTGATCCTCAAAGAACTTACACATTACATTCTGGGAAGTAAGACAGACAATAATTATAAAACAAATTACAACTGGAATAAGTATAACTGGAATATGCAACAGAAAAACTTGACATAGATTTAAAATAAACTAAAAAGACTTAAACATATCACAAATTTATAATAGGATGTTTTTATTTCTAAAAAAACTATGAAATAAGAAAACAATTAGAATTTTAAAGATGAAAAGTTAAAACATACACTAACTGCCCTGGACAGATTGGCTCAGCGGTTGGAGTGTTGGCCTGCGGACCAGAGTCCCAGGTTTGGTTCCCGCTAGGGGCACGCACCAAAAAAACAAAAACGCTAACTAAAATGAATCACTATATTCCTCTAAAATACATAAAATTACATGGAGATCATGTGAAAACAATTTAACTCTCAACATACACTGTTTTCTTTCTTTCTTTTTTTGTTTTATTCTCACCCGAGGACATTTTTCCATTTTTTGTTAAGACAGATTTATTTAGATAGAGTGGGAGGGAGAGATAGAGAGAGAGAGAGAAACATCAACATGAAAGGGACACATAGAGTGGCTGCCACTCACACGACCAACCAGGGCCAGGGACAAACGGCAACCAACGTACACAACCTTAACGGGAACTGAACCCGGGTCTCTCTGGACCACAGGCTGATTCTCTAACCGCTGAGCCAAACTGGCCAGGGCTACACTATTTTCTTGTACCTCCTTCTCCAGTCCTCCAAGTAGTACTTCCTTCAGAGCATCCGCACCCTGATTTCTCCAATCTACTTCTCTGCCATCTCACTCTCTGCATAGGAGAGAGCCACTCAACACTATTTAGTCTGACTTTACAGTATGCTATTCCTGAGTAAAGGGCAAATCTGCATCTGTCCAGCTTCTATTCCAATTTTCCTGACCCTTTAAAACCTCTATAAACTGGAGAGGTGAGGAAGATATGGTTATTCCACCAAACAATCTGTTACCAAAAAAACCTTAAAAGATCGTTTATCTCTAATATACAGAAAGTCAATGTTTTCCCCATATTCCTAATTATGTGGTAACAGTTCAGTCACATTTTCTTAATCCATCTCTCTAATGACCTAGGCCCTGCCAATATTTAGACAGTAGAGCAGGGCACAACTAACAACAGTCATACCATTTAACAACAGCCATACCGTTCATTCAACCTTTCAATCAATAATTATTTATTGAACATTTACCATGCTCAAGGCAGCACTGTCCAATAGAACTTTGTACGATGATAATAATGTTCGATATCTGTGCTACCCAATATGGTAACCATTAGCCACATGTGACTATGAATTACTTAAAATGTGGCTAGTGTAACTGAGGAACTGAATTTTTAACTTAATTTAATTCAGAATAATTTAAATATAAATTTAGATAGCCACAATGACTGTTAGCTACTATATTGGACAGAGCAGGTCTAAGGCAAATCTTTTGCTCCAAAGACAGAGTGCCTATTTAGAAAGTGGCTACTGTACGTATATTTTGTTTTATTCTGACTAAAGCACTATATTGAAAAACTGTTCAGAGAAATCACAGAATTCTGGAGGGAACAATAGGACCTAAAAATTATTTAGTCCAGCCCCATCTAACAAAAAAAAGAAGGCCCAGAAAGCATGAATAACTTGTTCAAGATATATAGTAATTCATTAGAGGGAGAGTTGGGCTAAAATCCAACTGTTAGGAAAACCAAAAAATTCAGATATTTACTCTAGGATCTCCTTCTACTACTGCAAATAATGATAATATATATATGTATAAAAGACAAGAACCATACCGATGCACTGGCCGTAGCACCCTGGAATGTTGTGGGTATATTGTCCTGTAAATCATTTAGTGAAAATGGGTGATTTAAGTCCGACTCAGCAATAGTCTTTCCAGATGAATTGACTTCTGCCTATAAAAAAAATAATACCCAGAAGTGTGTAACAAGACAAAATGTACAGAATAACTCACAACCTACTAAATCCCCTTTCTTAGATTTATTTTATTTTATTTTATTTTATTTCAGATAGAGTGGGAAGGAGAGAGAGGGAGAGAAAGGGAGAGAGAGAGAGAGAAACATTGATGTGAGAGGGACACATCAATGGGTTGCCTCCTGCATGAACCCAACCAGGGCTGGGGGACGAACTGCAACCAAGGTACATGCCCTTGACCAGAATCAAATACAAGACTCATTGGTCTGCGGGCCGATGCTTTACCACTGAGCCAAATAGGCCAGAACTCTTAGATCTATTTTAATTGGTACTTTAATATCAACAACAATCAGTTAAGTGTTGAGCACTCATGTGTCCAACACTATACTGGGTATTACAGGAAGATGCACAGACAATCCCTGTTCAAGGAGATGTTACTCAGTGAAGGACAAAACTAACACCCATGGTTCACAATCCACAATTGCAAAAATCTCTAAAATCTAAAGTTTTTTGGCCCGGCTGGTATGGCTCAGTGGTTGAGCATCAACCTATGAACCAAGAGGTCGCTGGTTCGATTCCCAGTCAGGGCACATGCCCAGGTTGTGGGCCAAATCCTCAGTGTGGGGCATGTAGGAGGTGGCCAATCAATGTTCTCTCGTCAATTTTTTTTTTATCTTTACCCAAGGACATTTTTTGCATTTATCTTCAGATAGAGCAGGAGGGAGAGAGGGAGGAAGAGAAAGAAAGAAACATCAATGTGAGAGAGACACACCAAGTGGTTGCCATCCACATGACCCCAACTGGGGCTGGGGACAAACTGCAACCAAAGTTCCTTAGTGGGAACTAAACCTGGGACTCTCTGGTCCGCAGGCCGACGCTCTAACCACTAAGCAAAACCAGCCAGGGCTTTCTCATCGATGTTTTTCTCTCTTTCTCCCTCTCCCTTCCTGTTTCTAAAATCAATAAAGAAAAAAAATTTTTTTAATAAAAATTAAATCTAAAGCTTTTTGTAATTTTCAGGCAAAGCCTGACATGTGAGGCTATTAACAATCTTTATTCCACATTAGTGTAGCTATTCCCAGGTTTGGTGATGAAATATTAATGAGCTTGATTATAGGGTACTGCGTCAGATCTCTCTATGAGTGTTAATATAAAATCTGAAATTCTTAAGTATAAAACACATCTGGTCCTAAGATTTTCAGAGTAGCAATTTTATATACAATAGGAATCTTCAGAAGAAAGACTATAACCAACATTTATTAAGCACCTCCTCTTTCAGGCACAATAAAATAGAAGGAAAGATTTCTCCCAAGAACTAGACCTTTAAAGGACAGACAGGATGTAGAGAGGAAGAAAAGAAGGATGAGGTAACATGTTGCTTAAGGCAGGCTGACATTTTTTATGGAGCTAATTAAATTATAGAAGTATTTATATGTTTGGGTAAAATATATACAGAAAAGAAAGTATGTAAGGGAGATATGCCAAAATAACAGCACTAATTTCTTGGGGCTGGGAATATGTGATTGTTATTTTCTTCTTGCTTACCTATATTTTCTATAATAATAGCTAAAACATATTAAGCACCAGGGACGCTTCTAAATGCAATATATTAAAGTGAACATTAACTCACTTAATCCTTATAAGAATCCCATAAGATAAGTACTATTATTATTTACAGATGAGAAAAAGCCACAAAGTGGTTAAGTAATGTGTCTGATATCCTACTACTAAGCAGCAAAGCTGGGATTTGAATCCCGGCACTGTATACCAGAGTCCAAAGCTTTTAACCACTATGCTATATAATGCCTTTGTGAATGTATTATTAGTTTTGTGATTTTTTAAAAATTACTTATAAAAACCTTATTGCAGCCCAGACGGTATGGCTCAGTGGCTGAGTGTTGACCCATGCACCAAGAAGTCGCTGGTTTGATTCCCAGTCAGGGCACATGACCAGGTTTTGGGCCTGATCTCCAGTGGGGGGCATGCAGGAGGTGGCCAATCTATGTTCTCTCTCATTGATGTTTCTATCTCTCCCTCTCCCTTCCTCTCTCTCTCTCTAAAATCAATAAAGAAAAAATAAAAATTAAAAAAAAAAACCCTTATTACAATAGGACTATATTACTTTACTTCTGAAACTACATAAAAGGGCTACATAATAAATTGAATTTATTTATCAATTGAGAGTACCTTAAAACTGATTTGTCTAGCCAGTTCTTTGGCTTCTTGGTCAGCCTTTCTTGAATCGCTTCCAGATTTTAAAGGCAATAGGACATCCTTCATGGTGCAGCCACATCCCTCACAACAGAAATCTTGTGATCTGGTAGGAAATAATTTTTTTGATGAGTACAAATCAAATACATGAATATTCATTCAAGACAATCAAACAATGAATAATTAAATTTAAAAGAAAAGAACAATGGATTCCATATCACATTTATCTACATGTAAATTAGACAATTATGGCAATAATTATAGTTCTAAGACATATACATGTTAGATTGTTATAAAAATTTCTTATCAATTATATCTCAATATTTAAAAAATCTAACATTAAAATCTGGGCTTAGATTTCATTATTTTCCCAACATACTATATAAAGAAAAATAAGCTTTAGATTTGTATAACAAAAGATATAAATTGTCTACACTGTCCTCAAGATCACACATAACAACACTATGTTAAGCCTGTGAAAAAGTTCACTATAAAGATCAAATTATTTTAGCTCAAATCATTTTCAGCAGAAACAAATATAAAACAGTAAAGAAGCCAATTAAAAATAGAATTTACAGATATTTCCAGGAAAAAAAATCACAAATCTTATGAATCTAAATAGCAGTACACTTGAAAGACAAATTCGTGGAAAATTCAGGCTCTAAAATTTATCACTGATTATATTAAGTAGATACTCAACCAGTTAACTAGACTTTCCTAAGATTTATTTGTTTTTCTATGTTTTCATTTTCTCCTTTGTGTTCCAGATATAGCCAAAAAGTGCCCTAAAGTTCACAAGAGTGCTGAGGGTTTGTATGACTAGAAGTAAATATGTATATTATGTAAAAATATTTATTGTTACATTACTGAACTTCCTTTAAAAAATTATTTTACTGTATATCTAGTTCAACATAAAATCCTTAGGCCTTAAAGAACATGCTGCTTAAATTTATTAAATAGTTCATGTACACAAAATATATGTCAAAGTAGTATTAATTTAGTATTTATTGATGAATATTTTTTGTTTCACCAGAAGCAGTTCTGCTATCCATACCCTTTTGAGAATCAGTTATTTCTAAATTATCTGCCTTAAAATATGTCCACTTTTAACTGAGAAGTCAGATGAAATTTAAAGAAGAATGTTTATTTTGAATATATTAATTTATCCACAAAAATAGTAATTTACCATGGTTAAATGCAAAATCAGGTTTTTAAAAAGCCTCTAATTCAGACCTAAAACCTGGAATATATACATTGACAAGTCTAGAACAAAAAACCAAATTCTTTTTTTTTTCACCTTGTACATGAAATGAACTAGATAAAAATATCAAGACTGAAAGCCAAGATAAAAAAAATATCAAATAAAACAAATGTCATGTATTCAAAGTACATATTGTAATTTGTGAATAGTAGCTGCAAGTAATATACCCAGAACTTGGGAATAAGATTTAAAAAGAAACGAAGGAGTCTACCAAATCTTCCAAACACTAAAATCTCTTTGACTTAACAAACATATGTAGGGGGCCTATTCTGGGCCATGCTAGGGTAAGATATTCTACAGGGTAGGCAAAGTAGGTTTATATTTGTTCATATGAAAAATAATGCAATAATTAATAAATAATAATACAAGAACAAACTCTGTGTTTTGCATACTCACAACTGTAAGCCTACTTTTGTCTACCCCTGTATAATTTAATTCATAAAATATGTTTGAAGAGTAGTAGGCAGCCGAGTCCAGACAAGAAAATTATCAAAATCAAGAAATAGTCTTAGCACTACTCAAAGGAGAGAATATTCTAAATCTAATGAGTTAGTCTGTGTTATACAGAGTGCACCTGGGAAAAACTGAGAAAGTAACAGCACTGGGAAACGACAACTTAATAAAATATCCTTGTCTTTATTCCAGATCACCCATTGAGCACCTACATGAGCCGGTTACTACAGATACAAAGATGGATAAGTGGATTCCCTCCCTGCCCTCAAGACATCTTTAATCTTGTGGAAAGCTACATATAAATAATGGCTCTAGTTCTCTTCCATCTGTATTACTGTCCAAGTGGAGACAATGACTTGTACTGTTTTCTAGAAGATATCTCCCACTGTAGATTGATGTTATCAACTACCTTCTAATACCAGATAGCATGAAATCAATTCTTTAGACTCTGGTCAAACCTGAGAAAATTGGTACAGCTGAATTTCTTAAAGAGCAAAACTAAGGCTAGAACCTGTAGCAAACAAAGGTAACTCACAAAGTAAAAACAGAGCATATCTCCTAATAGCCATTTCCCAGAATAATATTTGGGTCTTAACAAATAATGAAATGCAAAACTTACTTTTTAGCAAGTGCTCTTCTTTCCTCAGGTGTGTAATCTAGAGAACCTATGGCTCCTTCTCCTTTTGTTGGCATAAACCCAATGATGGCTAATAATGCTGTTCTTACTGAAATAAAAAATAAACATCAATCTAAATTGCTTTGTAAAAGGAACTGGGTTTACTCTGGAAAGAAAAAGAAAGACTCAGGCTTTCACTGAAGAGGTACAGGTAGAAGGGTTGTACTAAAACGATGGCCAATATCTAAACAAGGAAAAGCATTTTTATTATTTATTCAATAATGTCAAATTATTTATCAAAAACAGCTTCAATCTCAGGGAGGTATTATACTTTATCATTATGAATTGACTAAAGTTATATAAGATATATTCACTTTAAATTAGTACTCACTACTCCATGAAGGCTGCCAAGTTTCAGGATGATGTCCTGAGATGCTCAAACAGATTTTCTTGCCTACTTCAAACCGTCCATTAGCCTTAGGAATAAATAAGGCATTTAACAATTATAGATGTGTTTAATGTTTTACACTTTATAAGTATAAATATATTTTACATGTAAATAATTTTTAAAGATAATTTTTAAATAATGTAATCTCTAAGGGGATACAGATTTTTGTCCCCTTATAGACACTCCACAAATATTTGTTGGATTCTGAATGAATAATACAAACTGTTTTTATAAGTTGTAGCACTTTTTTGAAACTGAATTATACAACTGAAATCTAAATAATTGATTTATAAAGATGTCCTGATGTCCTCCTCTGTATTTAGTATGGTGCTAGGCTCTGTGAAGAATCTAAAAAAAGAAGACATACAGTGAGTGACTAGGATAAAATCTAATGACTTAGTATCATTTAACTAGATGTTGGTAAGGAAGGCTCTGAGGTGAGAGTGATTTTCAAAAGGATGATACAATTTCATAAGACAGGAACACAAAGGAGGAAGAGTAGAGATAATGATTTCAGTTTTGGACATGAATCTATTTTCTTGGTAGAAGAGCTACTGATGATGTCCAGCAGGCAGGTAGAAATACAGACATGGTGATATCAGGAGATATATATCTTTGGTACCTGACTTCGCAGAGGTGATCACTGAAGCCATTTCATAGAAATAACAAAAAACAATTCTGGCCAGTTTGGCTCAGCCGTTAGAGCGTTGGCCTGCGGACCAGAGGGGCCCGGGTTCCATTCCACTAAGGGCACGTACCTCAGTTGCAGTTTGTCCCGGGCTCTGGTTGGGGTCGTGTGGGTGGCAACCAGTTGATGTGTCTCTCTCAACGTCCATGTCTCTCTCTCTCTCTCTCTCTCCTTCCCTCTCTCCCTCCTGCTCTATCTGAAGATAAATGCAAAAATGTCCTCGGGTGAAGATAAAAAAATAATAATAAAAAAGAAATAATAAAAAACAGCTGAAGTCTGAATTTAAAGAATATCTGTACTTAGGGGAAGGGAGAGAGGTATGAAATTAGAATATATGCTTCATATGGTCAGAGAATTTGACTTATTCTCTGCTACACCCACAGGGTGAATGACACGTGTTTAATGAATATTTGCTGAATGAAGGTTGGAAAAGAAAGTTTTCAAAAGAGAAGTAACCCAGCAAAAGCAAATACTGAAAATCAGGAGGGCAAGGCTGATTCTCAGTCACTGTGCTAAATATGACCATATCATTGGTTAACTCTTGAAATATTTCTATACCTGTTGGTGAACAGCTGCTGCTCCAACTACCCGCCCTACCAGTTTTCCCATGCACCAGCCCCTCCCCCTAGACCACTTGGCTCTCCCCACGATCTAGCAAATAAAAGTGACTCCTACCACAGCAGAGCTACTCCAAGACCCTGCTCCAGCCCTGCTGCCAGCATTAATGATTCTAAATATTACCTAATATCTGTTAAGCAGCTTCTCTATGCAAGGAACTTTATAAAGTGTGATTATATTTACCATACACAATACTTTTGACAGATGAGAAAACCAGATTTCAAAGAGATTATGTAACCTGCCTGTGGTGTAATAGAAATAGCACTGGTTAGAATCCAGGTCTAGTGGCTCTGAAACTAATGCTCTTTCCACTACACCAAATATAGGTAAAAAGCAGCATTAATTTGGTATTTACTAATGAATATCTTTTGTTTTACTATTTGCTACCCCATGAGTGTCAGATGTTTAACTTAGATGGAACAGAATAAAGACTGAGAAAAAGCAGTGGGATTTCTCAAACTGGGCTTAGAGATGAGTGCTGTGAGCATGTGTAGAAACCAGACTGCAGCAGGCTAAATCAGAGTAAAGATGCCTTGAAGGTTATCAAAGAAAAGAACAGGACAACAACATAAAGTGGTAAGCAGAGATAAAGAAAGGTTTTTGTTTTGCTTTTTTCAAGTTTGAGAGCAATTAAGTACATGTGTAAATAAAAGAAAATGAGGAAAGGTAAGCTTAACAATTAAGACAGGAATTTACTGATGAAACACATCTCAGCAAAGAGAAGAAAAATTAGATTAATAGTTTTCTTTCAGATGGAGGTAAAATATGTGAACACAGATAAATTCTAAGATATAAATAGTAATAATATAGCAAACATTTATTGAGGACTCTGTGTCACTTCATATTCTAAGAGCTACACATGAAAAGTGAGAGGTTAAAGAAGATGATATGATTAAGAGGTACAATAATAGCCCTGGCCAGTCTGGCTCAGTGGTTAGAGCATCGGACCAGGGAGTCCCAGGTTCGATTCCCACTAAGGGCATATACCTTGGTTGCAGTTCGTCCCCGGCCCTGGTTGGGGTTGTGCAGGTGGCAACCAATCAATGTGTCTCTCTCACATTGATGTTTCTCTTTCTCTCTTCCTCCCTCTCTCCCTCCAGCTCTATCTGAAGATAAATACAAAAAAATATATATCCCTGGATGAGGATAAAAAAAAAAAAGAGGTACAACAATATTAACAACCCTTTACTGAGTTCTTATCATGTGCCAGACACTGTGCCTAGCACTTTACATACATTAATTCATTGAATTCTAACAACCACACTATATCAATAATTCATATAAGTTATTATTTAGGGGGAAAAATTATAGTACCAAGACCTGGCTCCCAAAAGCAAAATTATAATAATGTTTCACTTTATTTTTATTTTTTTTAGCTTCTCTTTTTTTTTCTTTTTTCTTTATTGATTTTTAGAGAGGGAGAAAGAGAGAGAGAAACATTGATGAGAGAGAACATCAACTGGCTGCCTCTTGCATGCCCACAACCTGGGCATGTGCCCTGACCTGGAATCAAACCAGTGACCTCTTGGTGCACGGGTCGATGCTCAACCACTGAACCACACCGGCTGGGCTTTAACTTCTCTTTTTAAATAAACATTTTTTAGAGAGAGAGGAAGGGAGAGGGAGAGAGAGAAACATCAATGTGAGAGTAAAACATCAATCAGTTGCCTCCTGCACACCCCCAGGTATCAAGCCCCCGACCCAAGCATGTGCCCTGAGCAGGAATCAAACCAGCAACCTTTCAGTGCACAGGACAGCACCCAACCAATTGAACCACACCAGCCAGGGCCCACTTTATTTCTTAATGTAAATGAGTATGTCGACCAAATTTTGCAGCCACCATGAAAAGTTAAATCACAAGCATTCCAAAAAGCCAAGGATTCTTACCGTTAAAAGAATAATGCTTGGTGGTTTCATGGGATACTCTGGTGGCAGTACTATTCGTCCATGATAAACTCCTCCATCAAAATCAGAATCTGGGGGCCCTCTAACTGTGAAGTGCCATTCAAAAAGATTATCCTGAACAAAAACAATAACCAACAAGAAATCAGCACTATTAAAAAGTTTAACTTTTTATTAATGACTATCTGAAATATTGGGTGAGAAAATATGTTTTACGTTATTGTTAGAGCAGTTTCTAATGCATAAAATGTCTCAAGCTCAAGTATAAAAGTTATAAATAAAAGCTATTTAATCTAGTTTTCATGTCCCATAAGAGCTAAATCTTTTTTAAACAAATGCATTATAAAATGTCTGAGCAGCCCTGGCCGGTTTGGCTCAGCAGTTGGAGCATCAGCCTGTGGACCAGAGTACCGGGTTCGGTTCCCACTAGGGGCACGTACCAAATAAATAAATAAATAAATAAATAAATAAATAAATAAATAAATAAATAAAATGTCTGAGCATTGTTAGGTATTTAATTAAGCTAGAAATTATTCCTTGAATACTAATTAGTGATAATTACTATATAGTTGATCCTTGAATAACAGGGGTTTTCTTAACACTTTCTTTTCTCTAGCTTATTTCATTGTAAGAATACAGTATATAATACATGTAAGATATAAAATATGTGTTATTTGACTGTTTATTTTAGCAGTGAGGCTTCCAGTCGACAGTAGGCTATATTAGTAGTTAAGTTTTTGGGGAGTCAAATTATACAGTAATTTTCAAATGTGTAGGGCTTAGGGCCCCAACCCCTGCAATGTTCAAGGGTCAACTGTATAATAAACCTAAGAACTTATTTAAAAGCAGTTAGTAGTGTTAATATACCAATATCGTCTTACAGTTAGCAAGTACTTGACAGTTTGCAAAATATTTGTGCATACATTATTACATTTTGTTCTCACTATTACCATGGAAACAAAACTGAGCACATTTAAATACCCTCATTTTACAGACAAAAAGACTGAAGTGAGGTAGAGTTGTTTGTACAAAAAGCCCAGACTAGCTGCAGAGATCCCTCAAGGGGCTAGGTCTTCCAAATTATAAAAAGTACTGAGTTCCTTCCACTTCTCCTCCCTCCCTCATATTCAAGACCTCAAACCAATTTAGTATCTGAGACCCATTTTACAGAGACCAGAAATCTGCTTCTTCTAAAATGTTGATTTCAGAATGGCTAATAAAATACTGAGGAAACTACTAGGAGAAAAACACATTAATAAACCACATCAAATACATCTGCAATGATCAAAGCAATGAAAAAACAATTTTAAGAAACTTGTTTAAAATATTAAAATCCATATGTAGAAGATGGAGACAAAAACTAACCTCTAAAGGCTGTGCATGGTAATGATCTGTTGGATCTTTCAATTCTGCCGCTTCTTTCATTAAACGTTTAACAGCTAAAATAAAATTCATAAGATAGAGACATTTAAAATATACTTTACCAAGTGACTAGCACAGATTTATAAACTTAATGAAAAAGTTTCTACTTTAACAAAACATATAGAGAACTGGTTCAACTGAATATATAGTAAAGGTTTAATTATGGGATAACAGTAATAACTGAAAGGGAAGAGGAAATGGTAGCTGGGTATTAGAAGAGTTACTTATTAAATTAAATATATAGGTTAGTCTCATAAAGGCACTATTTGTATTTAATAGGTACTTATATATACTTCCTATGTGGTAGCACTCGAACATTAACTCATACAGTCCTCAGAACAATGCTATGAGATAGAAAATCTCCATTTTCTGCCCTGGACAGTTTGGCTCAGCAGTTAAGAGCATCTGCCCGAGGACCGAAGGGTCGCAGGTTTGATTCCCGGTCAAGGGCATGTACCTGAGTTGCAGGTTTGATCCCCAGCCCTGGTGGGGGTCATGTGGGAGGCAACCAAAAGATGTTTCTGTCTCTGTCGCGCTCTCTCTCCCTCTCTCTCCTTCTCTCTCTCCCCCGTCTTCTACTCTATCTAAAAATCAATGAAAAAATATCCTCAGGCGAGGATTTAAAAAAAAAATCCCAATTTTCCACACAAAGAAACTTGTCCAAGGTCACACAACTAGTAAATAACAGAGCTGAAATTCCAACACAGGCAATACAACCCTACCACGTTAAAATGTCTATATTAACAAAAACGTGCCCTCTGGAACTCATGCTCATGAACAGTAAACTCCCCTATATTTTCAACCTCTTGGGACTTTCCACCCACTATCTTGCATTAACTTAATGGTACTGTCTCCAAAAATCACTGAATTCCATAGACCTAATTGATTTCCTTTTGGAAATTATTTTTCAGCTCAATTAAAACCTCCAATCCACTGACCACACAACTTTCTTTACCATACCTATCCCTATATTCATTTCCCTCTTTAGCCACACTCTTAACCTTAGGGGCTCCTCTTTCATAATAAAATTCAATTCTAGCTGACCAACCCAACCATCTTCTTATTTGGTGTCTATACCCAAACACCTGAGCATTACTGAGGGAGGTAAAAAAGTCAGAGGGGCAGGCATATTGATGCCATTATAGAGTTATTATCAACAACTTCCATTGGGACACAATGTCACCCAATGTTCCTATATTTCACTAGTAAGTCCACTGGCCCACTCTCTCCAACTAGCCCCCTAACACTATTTCACACCTATTTACTCACTTCTCATCTCTCCTCTCTTCCACCTCTTTCAGTTAATGGCACAGTCTTTTACTTCCGTGATAAATGACCATTAATCACAATAAACAATCCTATCTGTATCTGTACCTTCTTCCAACCTTACTGGCTCTCAAAGGTCAGTCCTTTGATCCCAGCTCCTCCCACCTCAAGCTTCAGGTGCTAAAAAAATGTCCATATACTTGGTGTAGGATAGCAAAGTCATAAAAAAAGACAGGTAGCCCAAGACTCCAGGAAACTGCTTGAAAATGGATTGTTCTTGGTGCTATAAGAGAGGTATGCACCAGGTGGGCACCTAAACTGACAGCAGACATTAGAGAAAAGATGTCAGGTACCGACATCTGAAAGAGTAGGAATTACACAGGTGGGTATGAATACGCAGAGGAAATAATAAAAGTAAAATGTGTGGAGGTATACTGTGGAAAGTTATCAGGAGAGATTAACTAAGAAGCAACTCCCACACAATATCACAATTCAGTATGTATCAGGACTTTTTTTTTTTCTTTTTTTTAATCCTCACCCGAGGACATTTTTTCATTCTTTTGTTCAGATAGAGTGGGAGGGAGAGAGAGGAAGAGAGAGAGAGAGAAACATCGACGTGAAAGGGACACATCAAGTGGATGCCACCCACACGACCAACCAGGGCTCGGGACAAACTGCAACCGAGGTATATGCCCTTAGCGGGAACCGAACCCGGGTCTCTCTGGACCGCAGGCCAACTCTCTAACCGCTGAACCAAACCGGCCAGGGCTGTATCAGGACTTTTGCATAAAATTTCATTTTAGCCCTGGCCAGCATGGCTCAGTTGGTTGCAGCATCACCCCGTGCACTGAAGGGTTGTGGGTTTGATTCCTGGTCAGGGCACATACTCAGGTTGCAGATTGGGGTGTGTACAGAAGGCAAGTGATCGATGTTTTGCTCACACCGATGTTTCTCTCTTTCTCTCTCCCTCCCTTTCCCTTCACCTCCCTCTAAAAACAATGAAGATATATTCTTGGGTGAAGATTTAAAAAAATGTTTCCCACCCTGGCCAGTTTGGCTCAGCAGTAGAGCATTGGCCCACGGACCAATGAGTCTTGGGTTCGGTTCCGATCAAGGGCACGCACCTCAGTTGCAGTTCATCCCTGGCCTTGGTCGGGGTCATGCGGGAGGCAACCAGTCGATATGTCCCCCTCACATCGATGTTTCTCTCTCCCATTCCCTTTCTTTCTCTCTCTCTCTCTCTCTCTCTCTCCCCCCCCTCCCCCACTCTATCTGATGATAAATAGAAAAATATCCTCAGGTGAGGATTAAAAAATAAAAATTTTTTTTTTCATTTTAATCAAGGTTTCCTAAGGTAAGGAAAAAAAGTTCTTAAGTGACTATCCTATTCCATAAGCATTAATATTCTTTTCCATCTCCAACTCTGAACTAGGCCCCTGTAGGAAGAGATTTTGTTCACTTGATCATCAAATTACTGAGCTCATATTAGATGCTATATCTATAACCAAAATAAAATAATTTCAGTTATCAAAGAGCTTATAGTCTTGGGAACGGGAGAGGAAGTAAATACAAAACAGCATGATAAATGCTATATTAGAAACATATATATATTGAAACACTGTTCTCACAAGTTCTAGACACTCCATTTCTCTCTACTCCAGACCTTCCTTCCTACTACTGGGTCCTCAGCTTGCAATGCTGCTCCGACCCCCAACCCTTACCCCATCATCAAGACTGGCCCCCACCAAACCTTTAAGTAAACTCCTCAGGAAGGTGTCCCTGACACTTTCCCTTGTCCACCCTCAGACTAGTGGCTAGAGATTCCTGTCTGGACGGATAAAAATCCCTGAGTTCTGTGAGGGGAATGGAGACCAGGAATGCTCTCCAAGTTAGTCTAATGCTCAGTACAGGTTTGAAAGCCACTGCCCTAGACACCAGGTTGAGTGCTCTTACTACAAGCCTCCGTAACTCTCTGTCTCTTATTTTTTATGAAGTTCATATCACTTGTAATTACTTAACACCTGACTTTCCTGCAAAATAATCTGCTTTACTGAAATCTCCTCAGGACTTAGTACATAGTAAGCACTCAAATATTAGTTGAATTAACTTTTACTATTTTCCCCTAAAAAAAAATCTCATTCCAAGGATCTGATTAAAGGCAATGGTTTTTAACCTTATTTAGCAATGAGATAAAATCCTTTGTTCAAAGAAAAGCTTAATGAGAACCTCAGTAAGTAAAACAGCTGTTTTGGTTGAAGCCGCCAACATGGAAGATATTTTAAGCTATTTACCATCCTTCCACCTAATCTATCTAAGGGGTCCATGGAACAAGGTTTGAAAACCCTTGGTTTGGAGCACACGGAAATATCATTGTTTTAAGTTAATATTATTAGGTATAAGTAAAATCATGGAAGCTGTTATCAAGTTCATTAGTTTGGCTGCTGTAAGAAATCTAAGATGCCAAGGAGATTGTTTTGCCTTCATTTCTCATCAGCTACCTGAATAATGATCAAGCTGAAGAGGTCAGATTTTATGTCATTCTATACTCTTATCACATTTTCTCTGCCTCCTCCTCACCTAGCTCAGTTCAGTTAGAGAAAAGATAAACACCCAATAGTACTTGGATATTATGAGAGATATATGAAAGGATCAGAAATACTACAGGGATGCATTTAAAGAAACAATCATTCACTTAACAACTAAACATGTTGATTTTATTAGTTCATAGGCCACGCAGGCACATACCATGTGAGAGCTAAAGCCACATAGTCAAACAGAATATGAGGTTAGTCTAGTGTTTCCATAATCTACTTTTTCTGAAATAAAATATATTACAAATGTCTTAGTGAAAAAGAACATGGACTCTTGAATTAGAGCTGCATTAAAATACTGACTCTGGCCCTGGCCGGTTGGCTCTGTGGTTAGAGTGTCGGTCCATAGACAGGAGGGTCCCGGGCTCGGTTCCCGCCACGGGCATGTACCTTGGTTGCAGTTTGTCCCTGGCCCTGGTTGGGGTTGTATGGGTGGTGACCATTTGATGTGCCTGTCTCACATCGATGTTTCTCTCTCTCCCTCCCGCTCTATCTGAAGATAAATGCAAAAAAAAATGTCCTCAGGTGAGGATAAAAAAAAAATACTGACTCTGGCCTGGCTGGTGTAGTTCAGTGGTTGAGCAACAACCCATGCACCAAGAGGTCACTGGCTCAATTCCCGGTCAGGGCACATGCACAGGTTGTGGACCCAATCCCCGGCTAAGGGCATGCAGGAGGCAGCCAATCGACGTTCTCTCTCATTGATGTTTCTGTCTCTCTCCATCTCCCTTCCTCTCTCTCTAAAAATTAATAAAGAAAAAAATATTTAGAAAACAATATGGTGTTTCCTCAAAAAATTAAAAACTGAACTGCCATTTGACCCAGTGATCCCACTTCTAGAAATATATCCTAAGAAGCCTGAAACACCAATCAGAAAGAATATATGTACCGCTATGTTCATAGCAGCACTATTTACAATTGCTAAGATCTGGAAACAGCCCAAGTGTCCATCAGTAGATGAGTGGAGCCCTGGCCAGTTTGGCTCAGCGGTTAGAGCGTCAGCCTACGGTCCAGAGGGACCCAGGTTTGGTTCCCGCAAAAAGCGTGTACCTCGGTTGCAGTTTGTCCCCGGCCCGGGGTTGGTCCTGCGGGTGGCAGCCACTTGATGTGTCCCTTTCATATTGATGTTTCTCTCTCTCTCTCTTTTCCTCTCTCTCCCTCCCACTCTATCTGAACAAAAAATGGAAAAATGTCCTCGGGTGAGGATAAAAAAAAAGAAAATAAAAAATCTGTGGTACACATACACAGTGAAATACTATGCAGCTGTAAGAAAGATAGATCTCTTATCCTTTGAGAGACATGGAGGGACCTGGAGAGTATTATGCTAAGCGAAATAAGCCAATCAGAGAAAGATAAATATCACATGATCTCACTTATTTATGGACTATAATGAACAATACAAGCTGATGAACAAAATAGACCCAGAGACACCGAAGTAGATACAGATTGACAAACCTCAGAAGGGGACAGGGGTGGGGGTGGGGGTGGGAGAAATAAACCACAGAACTTATATGCATGTATGCGTAACCAATGGACATAGACAACAATGCTGGGGTGGGATCAGGAGGAGGGTGTCAATGGGGGAAAATGGAGAAACATCTGTAGGAAAAATAAATTTAAAAGAAAAAAAAATTAATATCCCCCTCCAAAAAATTAAGAACAAGAAAAACCTTGTTTTTTGTGTGGGAGAGATAATAAATATTTTTATTCGTTTATTTGGGAATGTACAAAGTATATACTCCAATGTCATCTGAGAGGAATATTTTGTAAATCACCTCAGAACACCAATTTTAAAGCAGAAACTTATGGTTTTTACCACAGCTGTTATTTTTTTAAAGCAATACCATTAAAAAATTATAATTAAATACTTACTCTGATTCCTTTGTTCTAAGCCCTTGAACAAGTTACTTCATCTTATTCTGCCTCAATGTTACATCTGTCAAATGGGAGTCAATAATTTCTTCACATAATTATCCTTTCCTTTTCACCCATCCCTCTTCCCCAGATCACAAGTTATTAAGATCAGAAATGAATTGGGATATAAGGCCATCTCAATAATTCTGTTTCAAAATCAGTCCTTGAGCATATGTAGTTGGCCACATGGCATGGTTTTCTGACTCCCAAGGAGAAATATTACTGCTATGGAATAGTCGAAATTCAAAGTTCTGACTGATAACTCGGGCTAGAGCATATAGTCTGCCACTTCTGATACTCCATCTCTTGCTATCTCATATTTTTCCCATCAGCTCCTCTTTATCTCTTTATCTCAACTCCTCTTTATCTATTCAGCGAAATTCTCCTAGCATGGTAAGATGTTCCAGGAAAAAGGGTGGGGAGCATCTGCGTGACTGCTCTTGTTCTTTCTTTTCATGGAGGCCACATGATCACTCTGGATCCAAGCACTAGGCTCCATAGGCCGAGGCAGTGGCATTCTGCACATGCCCAGGCTAGTTTACTACGTTTATTTTGTGGTTTGGAGACAAAGCTCCAGCTAAGGGGATCTTTTACATGTCACTGTCTCTCATGAATCTATTTATTTTGCAAAACAAATATCCTGATATCATCAATCCCAAAGCATGGGTAAAATGCAAAGGAGACTGGTGCATTGAGGACATGAACCCAATGTCATGCTCCCCAAATGCCTCTTCCTGTTCCCATATGAAGGCACTTAAGCAAATGTTTAAGGACTAATGTTTCTGCCCAGAAAGACCCTGCAAAGATATCCACTCAACAAGCATTTAAAGAATATCTGAGCAATGGAAATAAAAGAATGACCAAGACCTGCTTCTTGCCTTCAAAAAGCTCACAGTAAGAAAGACATGAAAACAATTATAACACAAACACTGACCAACTATTTACAAATACAGGAACTGCCTATAGGAGTTGGATAAGACTGAACCTTAAAGAAGCCTGAAGAATTAATAGGAATTTCAAATGGATTAAAGGGAAAGCATTCTAAGCAGAGGTTCCAATAGGGACCACAGCATATAGGTGAGAAGAGCTGTTCCATCTGGGGAAACCCAGGCAAAAATGGATGGATAGATAGGGTAAGGCTGGTGAGAAAAGCAAAGATCAAATCATGAGCAGCCCTGTAGGCCAAGCAAAACAACTTACTTTGAACTGTATCCACAGCTATCAGTAAGCTACTGAAAATTTCTTAATTTGAGAACTGATCTAAACAGGTTTTATTTTAATTGATCTGGTGGCAATAGTAACTGGTAGATATATATGTATCTGCATGTATTGGCACCCATGCTCAAATGCCTATGTGAGAGAGAGTTTTAGGGTAGGGGGTGGAGTAAAGGAGTAGACCAAGAGATCAAAAATGACTCCAATGGGTGCTTGGGTGCTGTCAATCCCTGGGACAAGGAATATTAAGGTGAGGTGCACATTTAGGGGAGGAGAGAAAACTGGTAAGTTTGATGTTTATACTTTGTAGATATTTTTTTCAGTCTGTGAGAAATCTGGGTGAAGATATTAAATCACCATTAGATTCTATGTGTCTACAGCCTAGGAGAAGGACCTGAATTGTACATTAAAGTTTGAGAATGATTAGCATGAAGGTGCAGTGGACACCAAGGGCATGGACAGGATGACTGCTGGGTTTCTGATGGAGATAGTAGGTGCCTTTGCACTAATCTCTTATACATACACCAATCACCTGCTGAACGTGCCCCTCAGCCCCTTCTGAGGAAAGCTGCTGCAGGAGGTTCTTTATACATAGGTCTCCCTACTTCGCTCTCCGACACCCTACTACCTTGGCCAGAGCAAACCCAAAAAAGAATCAAGGAGCTTGATCCAGAGGCCACTACTGATAGACTAGTCAGAGGGCTTATGAGATAGCCACACACAGAGCTCTGCCCACAACTACAAGTCCATTCATAAAGCAGTAAGTTTTCCCACCTATAAAATGAACAAATTTACTATCCACATACTAGCACACTGGCCCTTAACCTGTCATCTGTATTGTCTTTTTTTTTTTTTTAATCCTCACCCAAGGACATTTTTCCATATTTTGTTCAGATAGAGTGGGAGGAAGAGAGAGAGAGAAACATCAACGTGAAAGGGACACATCGAGTAGTTGCCACCCGCACAACCCAACCAGGGCCGGGGACAAACGGCATCCGAGGTACATGCCCTTAGCGGGAACCGAACCCGGGTCTCTCCGGACCGCAGGCTGACACTCGAACCGCTGAGCCCAACCGGCCAGGGCATCTGTATTGTCTTAATTGTCCCATCCATACTTCTAAGACAACTAACTCCCTATTATATAGTGAGAAAAAGGATTATATCTCTTACATTGTGTAGTATAACTTCCTTTTACATATACATTACTCTAAAAATATCACAGAACTGCCCTGGCTGGTTTGGCTCAGTGGTTAGAGCGTCGGCCTGCGGTCCAGAGAGACCCGGGTTCAGTTCCCCCTAAGGGCATGTATCTCAGGGGCAGTTTGTCCCCGGCCCTGGTTGGGTCGTGTGGGTGGCAGCCACTCGATGTGTCCCTTTCACATGGATGTTTCTCTCTCTCCCTCCTGCTCTATCTGAACAAAAAATGAAAAAATGTCCTCGAGTGAGGATTAAAAAATAATAATAATAAAAAATATATATCACAGAACTGAGAATAAAATAAAGGAAATACTTTCATTAAGCCTCCTAGCATTTTCTAAAAGTCCCATATTTCATTCAATTCACCTTCTCCATGAACTCTAAATGATCTATACAATAACAATAAAAAAAGAAAAAAAATTTTTTTTAAATTCTGTTTAGAATAACATCACCTTTGAGGAAATGAAACCAAAAAGAGGAAGCAAATTTATTACACAGCTAGAAGCATGTTGGCCAAAACTCAGCCTGCTGGCAATAGGTCATGTACTTTGGAAATGTACAAAATTCTGGAGAATATTAAATGCTTATCTTAATCTCAGGTATGATGACCTATAAAATTGAGGAATGTCTTTTTTTATCCTCACGCGAGGACATTTTTGCATTTATCTTCAGATAGAGGAGGAGGGAGAGGGAGGAAGAGAAAAAAAGAGACACATGGACGTTGAGAGAGACACATCGACTGGTTGCCACCCATACAACTCCAACTGGGCCAGGGACAAACTGCAACCGAGGTACAACCGAGGTACGTGCCCATAGCGGGAACCGAATCCAGGTCTCTCTGGTCTGTGGGCCAATGCTCTAACCACTGAGCAGACTGGCCAGGGCAAGGAATGTCTTCTGACAACAATCTCCATTCCAAATTGTACTGTTAGTCACATTTGCATTATCTCTAGACATTTCACTAAATACCTCAGGTGGTCTGGCCAGTGTGGCTCTGTGGTTGAGCACTGACCCATGCACCAGGAGGTTGCTGGTTCGATTCTCGGTTAGGACACATGTCCAGGTTTGGGCCATATCCCCAGTGGGGAGCATGCAGGAGGCGGCCAATCGATGTTATCTCTCCTCGATGTTTCTATCTCTTTCTCTCTCTCCCTCTCTCTCTAAAATCAATAAAGAAAAAAAAATTTTTTTTAAATATCTCAGGTGTTCTAAGGAACTTGGTACCTTTTGACCAAGGAGTCACCATATATTTTACCCTCACCCCCACCCCAGTTTTTTGTTTCTGTTTTTGGTTAATGCTCACCTGAGGATATCTTTAGATTTATTTATTTTTTATTTTTTTTAGATAGAGTAGAAGGGAGGGAGAGATAGAGAGAGAAACATGGGTGTGAGAGAGGCATATCGATTGGCTGCCTCCAGCTCAACCCTGACCAGGGCTGGGGATTGAACCTGTGCCTCTTTGGTTTGAGGGCCAGAGCTCTAGCTGCTGAGCCAAACCGGTCAGGGCTTAGCCCGTGTTTTATATAAATCTACCACAATCTAAATAATTTAACCATCTACCCTTAAAATTAAGTTTTCTTTTCCTCTTTCTCTTTGATCTTCTCCCCCTCCCCCCACATTCTTAAGAGATGGGTTGGAGGAGGGAAGTTGTCAACCCACTGAAATTGAATTGTATAAATTATTTATTGGACAGCCCACAGTCTTCACCAGATTTTTAAAGGAGTCTATGCCCTGCCGCCCCAATGTTATGACCCACTCTACATACTTGGTCACCTAAGAACATCACTTAGTTTGACAGCACTGAAGTTACCAAGGCTCTGTTCAATCAATACCCTCACACTTTTCTGGCGTCTTTGTATTTAAAAAAATAAAATAAAATAAAAGATTCACAACGTCAGCCCTTTCCATAAGAATGCTAACATTGCTGATTCCTACTGAGAAACTGTACTGGAAGAAAAGAGAAAAAAAAGCAGTAAGAGCCGTCAACCATCAGATACTTGAGGACTCGGTCGGGGCTGAACCGTGCAGTCCCTCGCTCCCGACAGATCGCGGTGCGGAGAGAAGAAAGAGCATCTACAGCGCTCTCGTCAAGCCGCCTGAACCCAGAGGACCGCGTACTCCTGCCTCTTCAGAAAGCGCCAGCAAAGGGTCCGAGGCCGGGCTGCGGGGCTCCTGGAGGTGAGGCCGGGTCATAAGCACAGGAAATGAAGGCCCACGACCGCCCACCTATCAGTGCGGCAGAAGGAGCGACTCCGCTAGTTGCCCTGGCCCCCTGGCCAGCCGGTCCGGGACGGGCGTTTCCTGTCTGCCCGATTCCACGCGCCGCTACCCTACCTCCCCAATGGGAGTGAGTCACGCCGCTCACGAAAGTGCGGCGGCAGCGACGGGGAAGAGCCACAGAGCTCGGGGAGCCGTCGGCGAGGGCCGTTCCCGTCTGCCCGTTCGGACGGCGGAGCTTACGGCCCAGCTCCCGCCGCGCCGAGGAGGGAAGGGCGAGCCCGGGGGCTGCGGGGCGCCGGCCTGCCCTGCGGCCTGCACCAGCCGGCAGGCGGCGGCCTCGCGTAGAGCGCGACACCGGGACTGGAGCCGCGAGTGGCGGCGGACGCGAGGGGACCGCAGGGCTGGCGCCAGGGTCCGGGGTCACGCCGGTCCACCTGCCAGCGCCGCCCGGCGCCCCCAACGCTGCTCACCTGGGCTCTTCAGGTTGTAGCGGGTCTCCATGGCTCCGGCCTCCTCTCCGCGCCGCTGGTGCCGGGTCTCAGCGCGGCTCGGGCCACTTGGGCCAGGCCCCGGGGTTCCGCAGGCAGCGCCCAGCCCGGGCCGGACTGCGGGCGGGGTGGCGAGGGTGCGGGCGAGGCGCGGGCTCCGCGATGGCGCCGCCTTCTCCGCTGTTCCCCGCCTCCCTGCGGGCCGGGCGGGCGCCGGCGCCGGCCGGGGCGTCGCTGAAGCAGGCGCCGGGCTGGAGGTCAGCGTCCTGGATTGGCTGCCGGCCAACCCCGCCAGGCCGCCCGGCCTGCGTCACCGCCCCCCCGGGTTTGTGAAGTTGCCCTGACGTGGCAGTTGCTTCGTGGCGGCCGGTCGGAGCGGCGTTGGTCACTGTGCTGCCGCCGCCGGCCCCACGAAGGCGGCTCCGGGGTCTGCAGGAGCGGGCGGCGCCCTCGTCTTCCTGTCGCCCCTGCTCCCCGGAGGCCGACCTTCCGCCGGGCCCATCCGGGGACCCCGGGCGCTCGCGCGTTTTGGCGAGGAGCCGCGCGGTCGGTAGCGGCCCCGGCCGTACCCGCCGCGCGTGGGGGCCCGACCCGGCCTGCGGAGGTCGGAGGGTGGCCCTGGGCTCGGGCGGCACAGTTCCCGGCGCCGGCCGCCCCGCGCTGCGCCGAGTCTGCACAGTGCTTTGTTTTCTGATCCGGTGGCTCTTTGGGGTGGAAACAGTTAAGTAGGGAATTCCAGTGATAAGGGAATTGGGTAGGATTTTTTTTTTTCTTTGTTGACTTTAGAGAGAAAGGAAGAGACAGGGAGAGAGAGAGAGAAACATAGATGAGGGGAACGTGGACTGGCTGCTCCCTGCATGCCCCCCACTGGGGATCTGGCCCACAAGCTGGGCATGCGCCCCAACCCGGAGGGCGACCTCTTGCTGCATGGGTCCATGCTCAACCGCTGAGCCACACTCCTGGCTGGGTAGGATTTTTATAGCAATTTATTTTCAGATAATGGGCCAAGGTGCCAGATTCTTTTAAGCATTGTTGGGGATTAAAAAAAAAAAAAAATTAAAACCTGTCAAAAAATAAAACTAAGGAAATTACATTGAATTTGGGGGGATGCATACACATATGAAAGGCTTATCCTCAAAGGATACACTTCATGGTTCATTGTGGAAAGAGTGGGATGAGAAAAAGAAGACTGGGTTCTGAAAGATGAGGAGCAAGCATTAGGAAAAGAGGATTGGGATGGTGAGGAGCATGAAGAGGGAAGGAAAGATTTCTAGGTGGGATGAAGAGGGTTAATCAGGTTGGGCAAGTTTTACTGTCAAAGATAGAAAACCTTGTTTTTGAAGGGTAGCAGAATAAACACCTCAAAATATGCATCTTTGGCATAAGGATTATTTTGAGAAACAGCAGGCACAGGAGAATCTGAAAACAAAATCTCTTTCTCTTCTCCCTCTGTGTACTTGCAAGAGAAAGTTGACTCTAAATCACTAGAGAATTTGTTTTTTTAATGAACCGTAGTAATCAGTTTATTTCAGAGAGTAATCATTCTTGAACTTACAAGCTCCAGAGGAACAACTTGGTCTTTAAACATACACAAGTACTTCCAGGATGGCTCTGAAGAGAATCCACAAGGAATTGAATGACCTGGCTTGGGACCTCCCAACCCAGTGATTAGCAGGTCCTATTGGAGATGAGATGTTCCATTGGCAAGCTACAATAATGGGGCTAAATGGTAATCTCTATCAGGGTGGAGTATTTTTCTTGACAATTCATTTCCCAACAGATTACCCCTTCACACCACCTAAGGTTGCATTTACAACAAGAAATTATCATCCAAATATCAACAGTAATGGCAGCATTTTGTCTTGATATTCTGTGGTCACAAAGGAATCTTAATGGAGAGGGTGTTACAGGAGAAATCAGTGGGCCAGATGTCCCCATCACTAGTGGGAGTGAGGTTCTTGGGGCACCACTGAAATAACAATTTCAGAAGCCCCCTGGGAGAATAAGATGTGTAAAAGACTTTATTTGTGTGGAGTTACATTCCTTGGGTTGCAAAGTCCCATGTGCCTTAGTCCAGCCCTGGGAAAGGGGCAGCTGGGGCTTTAGCAGAGCTAGAAGCAGGGCCAGTGTCCAGAGTTTCCATTCCATAGTGGAATTGAATCCAGCAGAACATCAGGCTAAATCTAATCCATCAGTCCGTTGTGTGGGTCCCACATGGCCATGAGTCCATGTGGGCAAATGCAGGGTATGGGAACCCCAAAAGTCAGGAGTCTGGTGGGCAGCAAGAGAGAAAGCACTAAAAGTACAAACTTTCTTTGTTCAGGAGATTATGTATCTCAGATTTCTTGAGCTTGCAGTGGCCATGACTATTCTGGCAAGTGTGACTGACAGATACTTCCCCACATCACCCCACACCTTACTGGGCATGTGTCTAAACTGCTTTTTTCCCATTGATCAGAGGGAACAAACCTAGAGTGTTAATCTGTAACTTTCTGGCAACAAATGGCATGCCTATATTATCCAGTCTTCCCTTTTGCGCCTTTACTGTTTAATAATAGCCAGATTATTGTAACGGTATCAAAGGCACTAACAAACTTTACCCTTCCTTACCCACTTTTTCTGTTAACCTCCCATAACTGGCCGGCCTCATCCCCATTTATTTTATTTTATATTTTTGTCGTTAGCCAAAGATGGGCCATCTCAGGCAGTTACTCAGTTTCCCTGGGTATCTCTCATGTGTACATGTGATATACATGTTAATAAACTTCTGTTTGTTTTCTGTCTTCCGCCAAGAACTCAGAAAGGTAGGGGGATATTTTTTTCTCCCCTACATTTTCTATTGTTAAAATTAAGAACCTAAATCTAAAGTGAATTGAGTTTTTGGTATCCGAATTGTATCAGCAACCCTTTGTAAAGAGTGAAGTTGGAACCCTGGCCGGTTTGGCTCAGCGGTTAGAGCATCGGCCTGCAGACCAGAGAGTCCCAGGTTCGGTTCCCGTGAAGGGCACGTGCCTCTGTTGCAGTTTGTCCCCAGCCCCGGTTGGGGTCGTGTGGGTGGCAACCACTAGATGTGTCTCTCCCACATCGATGTTTCTCTCTCTCTCTCTTTCTCCCTCTCTCCCTTCCACTCTATCTGAAGATAAATGCAAAAATGTCCTCGGGTGAGGATAAAAAATAAATAAATAAAAGAGTGAAATTGGAGATGGGGGTGAAAGGGGCAGGAGAGAAGAATAGAATAGAGAACTAATCGTAGTGGCATGCTAGCCATAGTTATAAGAAATGTTTATCATCCTTTGCAATGTTAATCATGGTTGCTTTGTTTTGATTTTAAAAAAGCCCACTCTGACCTGGCTGGGAGCTGTGCACCTCAGGAGTTTACCTCAGGAATGCTGTCCATTCTCCTAATCTGAGGACAAGGGAAACTACCTGACATCATGGAAAGATTAACAACCTGATTATCAGAACACTGGACCTGTGACTGTGACGCACTGGTGAGCAGCCCCTGCAGCCTCCAGCCCACATTCCTCCTAGCTTGCCTATAACCATTTTTCTTTTTTGCCTAACTGCTCTTTCTCTGTGCTTTAAAAGCAGCTGGCAAGTGAGGGTGGGCAGAGCAGATTTTACAGGATGACCCACTGCTCTCCCATACTGCTAACAATATTGGAATAAATACTCATATACAATTCAACCTTGTCTCTGCTTCATTGGCTCAAGTAGTAACAGCGGCCTGGACCCATTCGTTGTCCAGTTTCAGGGGCAGGAAGTGAATAGCTAAAATAAAATTAGATGGTATCTTTAAAACCATTTCATAATGTTGTTTTCTGGAAATTAAACTGATAATCTGTTTGGCCAAGATATGTAAGCAAAATCAAATGTGCTGCTTCATTCATTCTGTTAGAAAAGAAGCAACAGGCCCCAAATGGAGTCACTTGTTCTAAGCCCTGTGTCAGCAAGCCAAGACTTAATACCTAACTTAATTGCAGCTCCAGCCACTCCCAAAAATGTAATTTCAACTGGCCAGTCTGGAATTTCCTGGTCAACACAAGTGAAGTAATCCCTAAACACCCCTTTGGTCCCTTAATGAGGGTGACTTAAGCCTGAAACTATCCACTCTTGTAACAGTGATATGCTTGTCTCTCTGATCCATCTTATTCAAGCCTGAATTGTTCCCATGGCTTCAGGCTAATAGCTCCTGCTTTAGACAGATTAATCATTAGAGGAATTCTACTTGGGGCTTGAGTTTTTACAAATACAGCCCCTCCCATTTTCCCTTTCCTTTGACATAAAAGAACCCTGAACTCCATTGTTTCTTGAAATGGATTTGAGGACCCAAACTTCTGTCTTCTCTAATGGCACCTTCTCGATCAATAAATATTTCCAAACTCTGACATTTTGAGTTTTGGCATTTTAGAGCATCAGGCACACAGATTTTGGATTGGTAACATTCCTTGCTAGAAGTTTCCTTTTCCCACCCCCTTTCTGGCTATAAAAACCGTCCCTTTTCTGCAGCTCAAGGACCTCCTTTCTATTTGCCACCTGGGATGCAGCATGATTCATGAATCATTGAATAATGCCAATTTGATCTTTAAATTTACTCAGTTGAGTCTTGTTTTTTTAACAATTCTTTGTTGGATTTTTTAAAAACTTATCTTTATTATTGAATGTATTACAAATGTCCCTCCTTTTCCCCTTATTGAGCCCCTCCTCCCTCCTCCTGCCCCCCTCTTGCCTTTTCCACACTGGAAAAAAAAAAAGAAATAATACAAATGACAATTAAGAATTAAGAATATATGATGATTGAGCTGAACAGTGAAAGAAGAATAATTTCTCTGTAATATTACATTGTCAAAGAATAAAAACACTGATATCTAATGTTTTTCAGTTTTTTTAACTTATCTTTATTATTGAATATATTACAGATGTCCTCCATTTTTGCCCCCATTGACCCCTCCTCCCTGCTCCCACCCTTTTCTTGCCTTCCCCACACTATTGTCTGTATCCATTGGTTATGCATATATGCATATAAGTTCTTCGGTTTATCTCTTCCTGTCCCCCTGCCCCTTTCCTTTTGAGGTTTCTCAGTCTAAAAATCAATTTGTACTTCTTTTTTTTTTTTCCTTTTCATTTCTGCATTTATCTTCAGATAGAACGGGAGGGAGAGAGGGGAGAAAAGAGAGAGAGAATCATTGATGTGAGAGAAACACATCGACTCATTGCTACCCACACAACCCTAACTGGGGAGGGGACAAACTGCAACCAAGGTACATGCCCTTAGCGGGAACGGAACCTGGGACTCTCTGGTCCACAGGCCGATGCTCTAACTGCTGAGCCAAACCATCCAAGGCAAATTTGTACTTCTTAATCACTTCACCTTTTTCATATCCCCCAAACCCCTGCCCATCTGGCAACCAACAAAAAGTTCTTTGTATCTATGAGTCTATTTCTGTTCTGCTTGTTCAATTGGTTTGTAGATTCAATTGTTGATAGACATGTATTTATTGCCATTATATTGTTCATATTTTTTATCTTCTTCTTCAAGAAGACCTTTAACATTTCATATTATACTAATTTGATGGTGATGAACTCCTTTAACTTTTTCTTGTCTGGGCAACTCTTGATATGTCCATCAATTCTAAATGATAGCTTTGCAGGATAGAATAATCTTGGTTGTAGATTCTTGCTTTTCATCACTTTGAATATTTCTTGCCACTCCCTTCTGGCCTGCAAAGTTTCTTTTGAGAAATCAACTGACAGTTTTATGGGAGCTCCCTTGTAGGTAACTAACTGCTTTTCTCTTGCTGCTTTTAAGATTCTCTCTTTGTCTTTAACCTTTTGTATTTTGATGATGATGTGTCATTATGTGGACATCTTTGGGTTCATCTTGTTTGGGACTCTCTGTGCTTCCTGGACTTGTATATCTGTTTCCTTCACCAAATTAGGGAAGTTTTCTGTCATTATTTTTTCAAATAGGTTTTATTTTTTTTATTTTTTTTTTATCCTCACCCGAGGACATTTTTTTATTTTTTGTTCAGATAGAGTGGGAGGCAGAGAGAGGACGAGAGAGAGAGAGAAACATAGATGTGAAAGGGACACATCTAGTGGCTGCCACCCGCATGACCAACCAGGGCCGGGGACAAACTGCAACCGAGGTATATGCCCTTAGCGGGAACCGAACCCGGGTCTCTCTGGACCGCAGGCCGACGCTCTAACTGCTGAGCCAAACCAGCCAGGGCTAGGTTTTATTTTTTTAAAATGTTTGTTTATTTATTTTTGTTACAGATGTTTCTCGTTTTCCCCCCATTGACACCCTCCTCCCAATCCTGCCACCCCCTCAACATTATTGTCTATGTTCTTGTCTTTTTTTAAAAATATGTTTTTATTGATTTTTTTAGAGAGAGGAAGGGAGAGAGAGAGATAGAAACATGAATGTGAGAGAAAGACATCAATTGACTGCCTTCTGAATGCCCCCTACTGGGAATTGGGCCCACAGCCTGGGCATGTGCCCCAACCAGGAATTGAACCGGCACCCTCTTGGTGCATGGGTCCATGCTCAACCAGTCCATGCTCAACCAGTGAGCCACACTGGCCAGGCTAGGATGCCATTTATTTATTTATTTAATTAATTAATTAATTTTTAAATCCTCACCCGAGGAGATATTTTTACATTTATCTTCAGACAGAGTGAGAGGGAGAGAGAGAGGGAGAAACATCAATGTGAGAGAGACACATTAGTTGCCACCCACACAACCCCTATCGGGGCAGGGACAAACTGCAACCGAGGTACTTGCCCTTGGTTAGACTCAAACCCAGGTCTCTTTGGTCCATGGGTCGATACTCTAACCGCTGAACCAAACTGGCCAGGGCTCTATGTCCTTGTTTATACACACAGTACATGCATATAAGTTCTGTGGTTTATCTCTTCCCCACCCTCCATTCACCTCTTCTGAGGTTTGTCAATCTGTACCCCATTTCCATGTCTCTGGGTCTATTTTGTTTTTCAGCTTGTTTTGTTCATTATATTCCACAAATAAGTGAGATTATGTGATATTTTTCTTTCTCTGTTTGGCTTATTTTGCTCAGGATAATACTTTCCAGTTTCCTCCATGTCGTCTCAAAGAATAAGAGAACTTTCTTACAGCTGCATAGTACTCCATTGTGTATATGTACCATGGCTTTTTTTATCCACTTATCTATTGATGGACTTTTGGGCTGTTTCCAGATCTTGGCAATTGTAAATAGTACTGCTATGAACATAGGGGTACATATATTCTTTATGATTGGTGTTTCAGGCTTCTTAGGATATATTCCTAGAAGTGGGATCACTGGGTCAAATGGCAGTTTAATTTTTAATTTTTTGAGGAGATGCCCTGAATGCGCCTGATCTCGTTAAATAGGTTTTCAATTTCTTGCTCTTTCTCTTCTTTTGGCACCCCCATGATACAAATGGTGGTATGCTTGAAGTTGTCCCAGAGGCTCATTTGTTTGGACTCTTTTGTCTTTTTGCTGTTCTCATTGGGTGTTTTTTGCTTCCTTATATTCCAAATCGATGGTTTGCTTCTTGGCTTTATCAACTCTACTATTGATTCCCTCTAAATTATTCTTTATTTCAGTTAGTGCCTCCTACTGCCAAGCCTGGGGCCACTTAGTGAGAGGTATGGGGCTCGCTGAGGCTAGATGCTGCTTCTTGAGAGAATTTAGGAAAATCTGAAGTAGGAGCCAAGACAGGTCAGTCCTATGGTAAAGCCACTGGAAACAGCTTGGGTGGCCCAAAGGTTGGGTGGGGCAGGGCCTCGGAATCACCAGGGCAGAGCAAACAGTATGAGCCAGGAGTCCCAGATATGGCTCTGGTCTGCAGGCCCCATGGGGGAGGGGCTCACCAAAGGAACAATGGCCTTTGCCCTCACGTCTGTCCATCTGTCCAGAAGAAAGCTGCCTCTCCAGCTCTTACCTCGATGCCAAACAACTCAGTTCTTCCCTGTATGTCTCTGGTGCCTTTCAAGCTGCCTGGAACCTGGAGAGTGCAAGTCCGAGAAAGTCCGTGCACGCACCCTTATGAGAAACTGCCTGGGGCTCCAGAAGCCTCAGCCTCCCTCAGCCTCAGTTCCCGCTGGTTTTTCACAGCCAGAAGTGATGGGGACTTCTCTTCCTGGCACTGGAACCCTGAGCTGGGTGCCTGGTGTGGGACAGGGACCTCTCACTCCTTGGGGAGGACCTTTACAGCCAAGGTATCCTCCTGATACCTGCCACACGTGGCTGTGGGACCAACCTGTCTGTGCCTCCGCCTCTCCCACCAGCTTCTTTTTTAATTTTGTAATTGTAGGACTTCCATTCAGCTTGATTTCAGGTGGTTTTAAATGATAATTGTTATGTAGTTTAGTTGTAATTTTGATGTAGTTGTGGAGGCATTTACCAATGCTGCCGTCTTGACTGGAAGTCAAACAATTCTGTGTGTTGAGTCTTCAAGTTGTCTAACTCTTGATACCCTCTCTGTACTGCAGCTGTGCAAAAGCCTGTGGTTTGTTCCCTAGAACTCACAATAGAGAGGCTTATGAAGCAGGTACTGTCATTCCAATCTGATAGCTGAGGAAACAGTATTGAAAGCACTATGAACTTTGGTTTCAGCATTTAAGTCCATCAGTCAATCTCTGGATGCAATAGCTCCTTGGAGCTCTCCTTTCTTCCTTTCCTCAGAAATGGGGATGTTATAGGACAGTAAGAAGCTAGGAGAATTCCAGGACAAGTGGAATAGGGAAAATGAGACATAGAGTTAAACAGCAGTTTGCAGCCACCTAGTAAATCCTATCTTCCCCAAACAGGGACACTTAAGAGTAAATGGTTTGGCCCAGGCTGGTTTTGCTCAGTGGTTAGAGTGTCAGCGTATGGACCAGAGAGTCCTGGATTTGGTTCCTGCTAAGGATACTACCTCGGTTGCAGTTTGTCCCCACCCCTGTTGGGGCCGTGTGGATGGCAGCCAGTTGATGTGTCTCTCTCACGTTGATGTTTCTCTCTCTCTCTTCCCTCCTCTCTCCCTCCTGCTCTATCTGAAGAAAAATGTAAAAGTGTTCTCGGGTGAGGATTAAAAAAAAAGAGTAAATGGTTTGCACTTCTCCCCAACCAGAGGGTAAACAGTTTAAATCACCCTACTCGGGGAGACAGATAACAGAAATTCCATTAGTACATTTTGTCAACCATACCCAAGGACAGACAAATTCAGAGAAGAAATCTCATGTTGGTACATCAGTATAAAGCTGATGAATAGTCTATTGATCCTCCCCTAAGCACCCAGCTTTTAGAATTCCTGTAAAAGAAGGTCCCAGTGTGCTCTCCCTCCAGGGAGCATGCCCATGCCATTCCCTTCCCCCTCTTCTTCCCCCACAGCCACATGTCTCCTGAACGCCAAGGGATCCCAGGAGATTTGCAAGCAGGGGAGCAATGGGCAGCACCAGCTCCTCCTGGGCTAACCTCCCGAATCTGTCTCCAATGGCTCCCTTCTCTCTGACTTTCCAGTGAGCCAAAAAGGCCCAGCCTGGGCTCTCCTGCTGTTTCTTCGAGGCCCTTTCTTGTCTCACTGTCCTCATTGTGTTTTTGCTGCAGTAGATAAATTCTTGCTTGCTTTTCTATACTTCGTCTCTTGATTGAAATCTTTCCTTGAAGAAGACAGGAACTGAGGTCTCATCATCTCACCAGAAACAGGGATGTTTTGCTTTTCTTTCTTTTAGAAGCCACCACCACCTACTCTGTTCCTTGGGGGCTCTTCTCACAGGACTGGCTCAGTAGGAATTATAACCTCTCTTTCTTCGTTAGAAACAAACAAAATCAATTCTGACAATTTAGTTATGAGCACATGTTAAAAACGTATTACAGCCCGGTTGGTGTGGCTCAGTGGTTGAACATTGACCCATGCACCAAGAGGTCGCGGTTCCATTCACAGTCAGGGCACATGCCCAGGCTGTGAGCCAGATCCCCAGTAGGGGGCATGCAGGAAGCGGCCAATTGATGTTCTCTCTCTTTGATGTTTCTATCTCTCTCCCTCTCCCTTCCTCTTTCTCTACAATCAATAAAGAAAAAAAAACAAAAAACCTTAAAAAAATTACAATCTTGCTGTAAAAGCAAATACTTCTAGCAAGCCAGTTCAAAGGTTTTTCTCAGCAGAGACATATTTACAAGGGAAAAAAAGAGTATTTAGATGCAAAAAGAAGAGTAATTCTTGACTGTCAGCTTGGTGAGAGAGGAGCTAGTTTCTCCAAACCATTAACTTTATCCAGAAATAGCTTATATATTATCAGGTTCTATCCAAGATCAAATTTGGAATAATTTTTCATTTACATTTGGTAGTTCTAAAGAAAATTCCTTTTTCTCTGAAGGGTTTTTTCCCTTAAAAAGCAGACTCAGGAGATAACAAAAATAACAAAAGATGTTTAAAGTGTTTCTGAATCTTAAATAAATGTCTTAGAACCACAATCCTTGACCTTTATAGTTCCTTTTTTCCTTTGAGAGTAACTAGAAGCCCTGTGAAGTACAGGTTCCTCCCCCATCACCATTTGCATCATGGAGCAAGGCCTGGACTATAGTTGTTGAGCATCTACTATGGATTGGATTCTGTATTGGGCTCTTGATAGTATGTAGCAGTTCAGAAAAGGTCACCACTCGATGTGCCCCTGTGGTATGCAGACTGTTTTGAGCTAAAGCCAACTTTAGCCTTGGGCTGAAGAGAAACTCTGCCCCTCCCTTAACTACCTAGAAGAACTTGAATTAAGGGTCTTGCTCATAATAAGAGATTATCAGTGATAGCCTTTTTGACCCACCAAAATTTTATTTACTAAATATCTGTTCTTATCATCCTGCAATGACTCTTTGAAGCCCCCAATTACCTCATCCCTAGCACAGAATGTCTTATACACCTAGATCGCCCCTTTCTATCTCTGAACCTCTTGTGGATTTGGGGGTTTGTGACTCTGTCATGTATGCAGAGTTCCTGTATGTATTAAATTTGGTTATTTTCCTCTTGCTAATCTGTCTGATGTCTACTTGATTATTAGACTGGCTGAAAGAACCTTGATGGTAGAGAAAAATTTCTTCCTCCTCCATGCATACATTAATTCACTTCTTCTTTTTTTTTTCTTTTTCTTCAATTTTTATTAACTTACAATTTATTTTTGTTACAGATGTTTCTTGTCCCCCACCCCAGACCTCCTCCTCCCCATCCTGCCCCCCCACCCCCCTAGCATTGTTGTCTATGTTCATTGATAATGCATACATGCATATAAGTTCTTTGGTTCATCTCATCTATCCCCACCCTACCCCCTTACTCTGAGGTTTGTCAGTCTGAACCATACTCCATTCTAATGTCTCTGGGTCTATTTTGTTCATCAGCCACCTTGTTCATTATATTCCACAAATAAGTGAAATCATGTGGCATTGGTCTTTCTCTAAATGGCTTATTTCACTTAGCATAATACTCTCAAGGTCCCTCCATGTTATCTCAAAGGATAAGAGATCTTTCTTTCTTACAGCTGCATAGTATTCCATTGTATATATGTACCACAGCTTTTTTTTTTATCCTCACCAAAGGACATTTTTTTTTGCATTTATCTTCAGATAGAGCGGGAGGGAGAGAGGGGGGAAGAGAGAGAGAGAAACATCAAAGTGAGAGAGACACATTGACAGGCTGCCACCCACACAACCCCAACCAGGGCTGGGGACAAACTTCAACCAAGGTACATACCCTTAGTGGGAACTGAACCTGGGAATCTCCAGTCCGCAGGCCAATGCTCTAACTGCTGAGCCCAACTGCCCAGGGCTGTACCACAGCTTGTTAATCCACTCATCTATTGATGGACACTTGGGCTGTATCCAGATCTCGGCAATTGTATATAGTGCTGCTATGAACGTAGGGGTACATATATTCTTTCTGATTTGTGTCAGGCTTCTTAGGATATATTCCTAGAAGTGGGATCACTGGGTCAAATGGCAGATCAATTTTAAATTTTTGAGGAAACACCATACTGTTTTCCATAGTGGCTGCACCAGTCTGCATTCCCCTTTTCTCCACACCCTCGCCAACATTTATTGTTTGATGATTTGTTGATGGCAGCCATTCTGGCTGGTGTGAGGTGATACCTCATCGTTGTTTTAATTTACATCTCTCTGATGATTAGTGATGTTGAGCATTTCTTCATATATCTCTTGGCCATTTGTATGTCCTGTTTGGAGAGGTATGTGTTTAGCTCCTCTGCCCATTTTTTAATTGGGTTCTTTGTCTTCCTTATGTTGAGTTGCATGAGCACTCTATATATTTTGGAAATTAACCCCTTATCTGATATATCATTGGCAATTATGCTTTCCCATACAGTGGGTTCCCTTTCCATGTTGATGGTTGTTTCTTTTGCTGTGCTTTTGAGTTTGATGTAGTTTCATGTTTTCATTTTTTCCTTTGTTTCTGTTGTCTTAGGTGATGTATCAGTGAAAATTCTGCTGCGTATGATGTCTGAAATTTTGTTGCCTATGTTTTTTTCTAGGATTTTTATAGATTCATGAGTCACATTTAAGTCTTTTATCCATTTTGAGTTTATTTTTGTGTATGGTGTAAGTTGATGGTCTAGTTTCATTTTTTGTGCACGTAGCTGTCCAATTTTCCCAACACCATTTATTAAAGAGGCTGACTTTACTCCATTGTATGCTCTGGCCACCTCTGTCAAATATTAATTGAGCATAATGTTTTGGGTCAGTTTCTGTGTTCTCTGTTCTATTCCATTGATCTATATACCTGTTCTTGTGCCAGTACCAGGCTGTTTTGGTTATAGTAGCTTTGTAGTATAACCTGATATCCGGAATTGTGATCCCACCTACTTTGTCCTTCTTTTTCAAGATTGCTGTGGCTATTTGGGGTCTTTTTTGGTTCCATGTGAACTTTTGAAGTATTTGTTCTAGTTCTGCTAAATATGTCATTGGTATTTTGATAGGGATTGCATTGAATCTATAAATTGCTTTGGGTAGTATGGACATTTTAATGATGTAAATTATTCCAATCCACGAACAAGGTATTTGCTTGCACTTTTTTTATATCTTCCTCTATTTCTTTTTTCAATGTCCTGTAGTTTTCTGCAAATAGGTCCTTTACTTCTTTGGTTAAGTTTATTCCTAGGTATCTTAATTTTTTTGCCACAATGGTAAATGGGATTGTTTTTTTAGTTTCTCTTTCTGTGAGTTCATCATCGGTGTATAAGAATGCTGTTGATTTCTTGACATTAATTTTGTTTCCTGCTACTTTGCCAAATTCATTTATTAAGTCTAGTAGATGTTTGATAGAGTTTTTAGGGTTTTCTATGTATTATAGCATGTCATCTGCAAATAGTTACAGTCTCACTTCCTCCTTTCCAATTTGGATCTCTTTTATTTTTTCTTCATGTCTAATTGCTGTGGCTAAGACTTCCAGTACTATGTTAAATAAGAGTGGTTAAAGTGGGCATCCCTGTCTAGTTTCTGTTCTTAAGGGAAATGCTTTTAGTTTTTGCCCATTGAGTATGATGTTGGCTGTAGGTCTTTCATACATGGCCTTTATTATGTTGAGAAAAGATTCCTCTATTCCCACATTGCTGAGCATTTTTATCAGAAATGGGTGCTGGATTTTGTCGAATGCTTTTTCAGCATCTATTGAAATGATCATATGTTTTTATCTTTCATTTTGTTTATATGGTGTATCACATTTATTGATTTGCAAATATTGTACCAGCCTTGCATCCCTGGGATGAATCCCATTTGGTCATGGTGAATAATTTTTTTGATGTATTGCTGGATCCGATTTGCTAGTATTTTGTTCAGGATTTTGGCATCTATGTTCATCAGGGATATTGGCCTGTAGTTTTTTTTTGTAGTGTCTTTTTCTGGTTTTGGAATTAAGATTATGCTGGCCTCATAAAATGAGTTTGGAAGTCTTCCTTCTTCTTGAATTTTTTGAAATGGTTTTAGGTATGAATGGGTATTAGATCTTCTTTGAATGTTCAGTAAAACATTCCCATGAAGCTGTCTTGACCTGGGCTTTTGTTTGCTGAGAGAGTCTTGATTATATCTTCAATTTCCTTAGTTGTTATTGGTCTGTTCAAGTTTTCTATCTCTTCCCGGTTCAGTTTCCGGAGACTATGTGTTTCTAGAAATTTGTCCATTTCGCTTAGATTGTCAAATTTGTTGTCATATAATAGTTCATAGTATTTGTTAATGATCTTTTGTATTTCTGTGGTGTCAGTTGTTACTTCTTCTCTTTCATTTCTCAGTTTGTACATTTGGGTTCTCTCTCTTTGTTTCTTGGTGAGTCTAGCTAAGGGTCCATCAATCTGGTTTATCTTTTTGAAGAACCAGCTCTTTGTTTCATTGATCCTTTGAATTGTTGTTTTTTGTTTGTTTGTTTGTTTGTTTGTTTTGTCTCTATGTCATTTATTTCTGCTCTGATCTTTACTATTTCCTTCCTCTACTTGCTCTGGGGTTTTCTTTTTGTTTGCTTTCTAGTTCTTTAAGTTGTGAGGTTAGATAGTCAATTAAGAATTTTTCTTATTTCTTGAGGTAGGCCTGTAGTGCTATGAACTTCCCTCTCAGAACTGCTTTTGCTACATCCCATAGATTTTGTGTCGTTGTGTGTTCATTTTCATTGGTTTCCAGAAAGTATTTAATTTCTTCCTTGATCTTCTTGGCAACCCATTCATTGTTTAATAACATGCTACTTAGCCTCCATGTGTTCCAATGTCTTTGCATGTTCTTGTTGCAATTAATTTCTAGTTTCATTGCATTGTGATCTGAGAAGATGCTTGATATGATTTCAGTCTTCTTGAACGTGTAGAGACTTAGTTTGTGCCCTAACATGTGGTCTAGCTTAGAGAATGTCCCATGTGCACTAGAGGAGAATGTGAATTCTGTGGTTTTGGGGTGTAATTCTCTGTAGATATCTGTTAAATCCATTTGGTCTAGTGCTTCATTTAGAGTCTCTGTTTCCTTGCTAATTTTTTGTCTAGAGGATCTATCCAGTGATGTCAGCAGGGTGTTGAAGTCCCCTGCTATGATTGTATTGCTGTTGATTTCTCCTTTGAAGTCCTCCAGAAAATTTTTAATATATTTTGGTGCTCCTATGTTGGGTCCATATATGTTTACCAAGGTTATATCTTCCTGATGGATAGATCCTTTCAATAGTATGTAGTGGCCTTCTTTGTCTCTAGTTATGGTTTTCATTTTGAAATCTATTTTATCAGACATGAGTATTGCTACTCCAGCTTTTTCTTTCTTTCCATTTGCTTGGAAGATTTTTTTCCATCCCTTCATTTTCCACCTATGTGAGTCTTTTGTTGTGAGGTGGGTCTCTTGTAAACAACATATATATGAGTCATGCTTTCTTATCCAATTAGCTACTCTGTGTCTTTTTATTGGAGCATTCAATCCATTTACATTTAAGGTGATTATTGATATGTACTTAATTATTGCCATTTTTGTCTAGTGTGGCTATGTTTTTCTTTCTATTTCTTCTACTAATTACAGCAGTCCTTTTAACATTTCTTGCAGTGCTGGTTTGGTGCTAATATATTCCCTCAGCTTTTTTTTTGTCTGGGAAGTTCTTTATTTGACCTGCTATTTTGAATGATAGCCTTGCTGGATAGAGTAGTTTTGGATTTAGATCTTTGTTTTTCATGACCTTGATTACTTCATGCCACTCCCTTCTGGCCTATAGTGTTTCTGTTGAGAAGTCAGCTGAGAGCCTCATGGGGTTTCCTTTGTAGGTAACTTGTTGCTTATCTCTTGCTGCCTTTAGGATTCTCTCTTTGTCTTTAATTTTTGACATTTTAATTACTATGTGTCTTGGTGTGGGATTGGGTTTTTCTTACTTGGGGCTCTCTGTGCTTCTTGAACTTGAATGCCTTCTTCCTTCATCAAGTTAGGGAAGTTTTCTGTCACTATTTCTTTAAATATATTCTCTAACCCTTGCTCATTTTCTTCTTCGAGGACTCCTATGCTGCAAATGTTGTTACGTTTCCAGTTGTCCCACAGTTTTCTTAAGCTGTCTTTCTGTTTTTTTATTTTTTATTTTTTTCCTTTTGATTTTCTGATTGGTTGATTTTTTTCTACCCTGTCTTCTAATTCACTAATCCAGTCCTCAGCTTTGTCTACTCTGCTGGTTATTCCTTCCAATGTGTTCTTTATTTCTGCTATGTCATTCTTCATTTTCACTTGGTTGTTTTTCAATATTTCTGTATCTTTACTCATGGTGCTGAGGTCCTTACTCATGCTGTTGAGCTTCCTGAAGATCATGGCTCTGAATTCTAAATCGCTTAACTGCATTTCATGTATCTCATCTTCAGTAGAGTTCTCTTGTTCTTTCATTTGGGATTTGTTTCCTTATTTCACCATTTTGGCTATCTCAGTGGGTTTTGGAGCCTGCCAAATTTTCCCTGTGGTTGTTGGTGTTCTGCTGTTTATGGCTCCCTCTACTTGGTTTGGATGAGTGTGGGAGGATCCACGTTAAACACCACTGTCAAGTCTTACTTTCCTGCGTAGATTTGTAAGCCCAGGAAAGGTTCGGTTATCCTCTAGCTTTTTTACTGGAGGCTATTAGTCTCAGTTACTTGATGCACCTTGGGTTGTAGGCCTCAGCTGAATAAAAAACTCTCTCAGGTGTTCAGCACAAGAGGATTTCCAGAGGGTGGGGCAGATGCTGGTTGTTAATGAGCCTCAATTTGCATTTCTTTGGCCCAGCTGGGTGGGGTTAAATCTCTGAGGAAGGGGCTACTGCTTCTCCCCAGAGCTCTAGGAAGGAACAAGATGGCCACCACTCTATGTGGCCATAACTCAGCCAAAACTCTGAGTGCCTTCCAAAACCCGAGTGTCCCCACACAGTTCCAGCCCAGTCCGGCCTCCCTCTGCTGGAGCCCAAGGTGAGTGGCTGTAGCCAATTTAGTGCTCTGTCCCAGCCCTCTGTGCTGTGGAGCCAGCTTGGGATTTTAACCCTGAGGAAGCTGCTCACAGCTAAAACTGCTGCTTTCCATGGGCCCCCAGCCCACTCTCTCATGTCTCCACAGACCTACCAGGCTCGATTCAGTGTCCCTAGTTATATGGTTCGCTCCAACTGCTTTTCTGTTGCTTTCTCCCGATGATTTGTCTTTATTTTAGTTGTAATTTCAGTTTGGTCGTGGGAGAACCTCTGTGTAGCTTTCATTCACTCCGCCACCATTTTGGAATCTGGACTATTAACCGCAGAGCACAGATTGAGCAACACCAGGAGTCAGTTTACTTATTCTTCTTAACAGCCCTGGCAGTGGCACAGATTATTGTTGACAAAAATTCCAAAAGAAATTGAAAGAGAGTTTTATTCATATATTATTCACAAATCAAAGAATATAGCCCTTGGTATGAATCAAAGATTTGTTCAGGGTTCAGGGGCTGGGGGAGAAGAAGTTTTTTTAAAAGGAGAGGGCTGCTAGGGAAAGAAGGTTATAAACTTACATCATTCATGTTCTGACTGATGGGGGCAACTGAACTTTCAATGATAAAAACAATGGGTATCATATGATTAAGCATTTCTCACTGTCCTAGTTTCAGTTCAGGCTCACAGAACAAAGGCTTTTGGTCAAGCAGTTCCAATACAGGGGGTGTTGCTTATCAACCACATGGGAGTACAATTATCAAACAGTGCAGTCAGCTCAGGGGGTTGCTTGCTCTGCCAACAGTTTCAGAGCCCCAAGGGTAAAGCTATGCTTGGTAAGCAGCTCCAGAGTTCAAGCTGCAAAAATCCAAATGTTGGGCAATAATATAAGTGATGATATTAAAATTCTTATATGTCCTCAATATTACACCTATTTTACAGATGAAGACAATTGATGTCTCAGAAAAATCAAGCAATTTACTTAAATTCTCAGTTTTTTAACTACAATTTTTTTTTTTATCCTCACCTGAGAGCATTTTTCCATTTTTTGTTCAGACAGAGTGGGAGGGAGAGAGAGGAAGAAAGAGAGAGAGAAACATCAACGTGAAAGGAACACATCGAGTGGCTGCCACCCACATGACCAACCAGGGCCAGGGACAAACTGCAACCAAGGTACGTGCCCTTAGCAGGAACCAAACCTGGGTCTCTCTGGACTGCAGGCTGACACTCTAACCGCTGAGCCAAACTGGCCAGGGCTTAACTACAATTTTTTTAAAATATGTTTTTATTGATTTTTTAGAGAAAGAGGAAGTGAGAGAGAGATAGAAACATCGATGTGAGAAAGAAACATTGACCAGCTGCCTCCTGCATGCCCCCCACTGGGGATTGAGCCCACAACCTGGGCATATGCCCTGACCGCGAATGGAACTGGGACCTCTCAGTCCATGGGATGACACTCAGTCCACTGAGCCACACAGACTGGGCTTAGCTACAAATTCTTAAACTTCTGGCATATTATTTTATCATACTGATGAAAAAAATGTTTTCTAGATTCTCATTTATGTCTTGATTTGATTTGAATACTTTGAAATTTATTTTACACAGGTTGTTAAACTTTCATTGATTTATTCAAGGCTACTTATCTAGAAAGTGGAAAAAGTCCAGGCTTTCCAACTCTGAAATCTGCATTGCTTTCACTATGGTAAAGAGGTATTGGGCTATTTGTTTCATGCAAGGCCTTTTTTTTTTTAAACCACCATTTGAAAACAGGGATATTTCTTAGAACCTCAGAGCTATTCTTGGACTTTAAGATATTTATTCTTCATCATTTAAAACATTTTTCAAAAATGTCTTTCTTGATCATAAAAGTAATTCATGATTGGTGTTCAATATTTGGAATATGAACAAAATGCAAATCTCCCATAATTCTCCTACTCAGAAATGGCCATGATGAACATTTTGGTGTATTTACCTTGAGCCTTTATTTATAAAGCGTAAGTATTTGAACAGAGTTTAAATGCCATTGTATATACTATTTTATACTAAAAATACCTGCCATCAGCTAACTGGTGTAAACCAAGAAAGAGGTTTAGCTAAAAGAAAACAAAGAAATATCAGGGCTTATAAAGGCTCCTTCTCAGTCTGGCCCTCTTTATGTAAGTGCAGGATTCTGGTTAGGTCAATTGGGATTGGTTGAATTTAACCTGGTTGGCAAGATGGATGGCTCATTTCAAAGTGAAGAATGTAGCCCTGGCCAGGTTGGCTCAGCTGTTAGAGCGTCAGCCCACAGACTGAAGGGTCACAGGTTTGATTCCCAGGCATATACCTGTGTTGCAGGTTTGATCCCTGACCCCAGTCGGGGTCGTGCGGGAGGCAACCAATCAATGTGTTTTTCTCACATCAATGTTTCTCTCTCTCTTTTTTCCTCCCTCCCTTCCACTCTATCTAAAAATCAATGAAAAAGTATCCTCAAGTGATGATTAACAACAATAACAAAAAAGAAAGAATGTAGATGATATGTTTGTGATGGTGAGGAAGAGATAAAGTCCAGGCATGGCTGGGTTTAAAACTTTAAGGAGAGCTCTTTCTGCCATCCTGGAGCCTATGGGGGCCTGCTGGGAACAAGACTTGTATAATGACAAATATGTGAGGAAGGCTGTGGTCCAAGGCCTTTTTTGCTGGCTATAAACAGGGTCTCCGGAACCAGAGGGAGCACACAGCCCTTCTTAAAATTGAAGGTGTTTATGCTTGAGATGAAACTCAGTTCTATCTAGGCAAGAGGTGCTTATGTGTGCAAAGCAAAGAACAACACAGTGACTCCTCCTGGCAAAGCAAACAAAACCAGAGTAATCTGGGGAAAGGTAACTCATGCTTATGGAAACAGTAGCATGGTTTGTTCTAAATTCTGAAGCAACTTTGCTGCTAAGGCCATTGGACACAGAATCTGTGTAATGCTATATCCATGTTATGAGGATTTAAACTTACTGAAAAGTAAATAAAAGTGGAGAAAAACAAGTTTATGGTGAACATGCTGGGTGGAAAGTAAGACAAAGTTTTAAAAAAATTTATTTTTTCTTTATTGATTTTAGAGAGAGAAAAAAGGAGAGGGAGAGAGAGAGAGAAACATCGATGAGAAAGAACATCAATTGACCACCTCCTGCATGCCCCCCACGGGGGATTTGGCTCACAACCTGGGCATGTGCCCTGATGGGGAATGGAACCAGTGACCTCTTGGTGCATGGGTCGATACCCAACCACTGAGCCTCACTGGCCAGGCAAGACAAACTTCTTCAAGGCCCTGGCTCCATTTATTTCCCCTGGCTTAAGTGGCTCCACTTTGGCAAACTGTTCACACTGGATCACTTGTTCTGCATTATCAGGGCTATTATCACTGATACTTAGACCGACAGCATGAATTGACTAATTTTACACCAGTGTCTTCCTACTGTATAATTAAAAATGAAAAATAGCTTGGAAAGCCATAGGTGGACTTTACTGTAAACACTGTATGAATTCCTTTGAATATTTATAATAAGAGTATTTTTATTTTTCATAAAAAAAACAAACAGCACCTGCTATAGTTTTATTCTAGTTTTTCCTCACAGGATTTTCCCTTTGGTGGGTTACTAAAAAGAGGACTAATTTTCCCATGGGGATGTAGCTGGTAGTAATGTTAGGAGATATTGTCAGCGACACAAGTTTTAACTTTGGTTACCTTAACAAAAATGTCAGGAAGGAGTTCTTTGGTGCGCCCCACCCTGCAGCGTTGCAAGTCTGACAGCTGTGCATTTGCTTACCGTGCGGTGCCTGGCAGAGGGAGCCAGGAGAGAGAATGACTCTTCATTTTTCCCTTCTCAGTTTTGATGTTCAAGGTATGTCTTATCTGCTCATTCTATTTTAACACTGTTCTAAACTGTATTCCAGAAGAAAATATTATTGAGATATCAAGTGAGTATATTTGAAAACCAGTGGCGTGTTAACAATACTAGTTTAGTAGGTGTCTTCCACCAGAAGACTTATACCTCATTTGATTTCTTTATTGTTGAAAGTATTACAGATATCCCTTCTTTTTTCCCCTGTTGACCCCCTCCTCCCCACTCCCACCCCCTAACTTGGCTCAGTGGTTAGAGTGTCGGCCTGTGGACCAATGAGTCGTGGGTTCAATTCTGATCAAGGGCACGTACCTTGGTTACGGTTCGTCCTCTGCCCTGGTCAGGGTCTTGCAGGAGGCAGCCAGTCAATGTGTCCCTCTCACATCTCTCTCTCTCTCTCTCTCTCTCTCCATCTCTCCCATTCTATCTGAAGATAAATAGAAGAAAAAAAATGTCCTTGGGTGAGGATTGAAAGAAAAGGTTTATCCCATAATAAGCAAAAGAAGTATTTTCTAAATGCAGTCATAAATAGTTGTTTGCAACAATATTAAACTCATGTTTACTGTGGTTTTCTTTAAATTTATGTCTTTTCTTGGAGACCCAACTTGCTACCTAGCTTTGAATTATCTGACATTTCTCCCTAAATTAAAGTTCTTGGTATTAGGGGTGAGGAACAAGAAAGCTACTTTGTATTATGCTTTTGCTTTATTTGCATGGATTACATTTCTTAGTGGGGTGTTTTCTTCTTTTTTTCATATTACAGGTGTTTTAAAATTAGCAACAAAATTTACAACTCATGTTTCTTACTCCTTGGTTCTAGAACTGATGAGTTTGACAAGAGATATTTCAGTTTCTAAATTTAGCCCTAAAGGAAACACCTGCAACTAAGATGAAACTGGGTTGCCCATCAGTGAAAGAACAGCCCTTCCTGAGATAGCTCAGGCACAGCTAGTCTCCTTCCGAGTCCTCTCCCAAGGGCTCTCCTGGGCACTGTGCCTGGGCCACTCTTTTTTTTTTTTTCTTAATTCTTTTTTCTTTATTGATTTTAGAGAGAGAGGAAGAGAGAGGGAGAGAGAGAGAAAGAAACATTGATGAGAGAGAACATCGATTGGCTGCCTCCTGCATGCCTCCCACTGGGGATCTGAGTCACAACCTGGGCATGTGCCCTGACTGGGAATCAAACCAGCGACCTCTTGGTCCATGGGTCTACGCTCAACCACTGAGCCACACTGGCCATCTGCCACTCTCTTTATGCCTTTTGTGTGTCTCCATATCCTGTCACCCCAATTTGTCATTCTCTGGACCCTTTTTGTCCACTTGCTAACTGATGAAACTTTGTCACCTAAAAACTAGTCTGAATAGCTTAGAACTGTTCCTTACCTTAAAAGTAGTTTCAGTTTCTATTCACTGGAAAGGAAAATGCAAAATGACAAAAACTACTGAGTTCAATACTTTGAAACAAATTTGTATTTTATTTACTACTAAGCATCCACAAACTTCCCCCCCCCAAAAAATAGTTCATAGATATGTGAAACATTCTTCAGTGTACAGAGAATGCTCAGTGCACACATAAACTGTGGAGCTTACTAAACTGTGGAAATTCTGCAGCCACAGGATATTTCGGCTATATTAACGTCTGTAGAACCAACATCCGTACTGCTGCTTCCCCTTAAAATACACTTTACAAGTACAGGCAAACTGAATAATAACCAACTCATCAACTTCTAAAAAGCAGCCCTGGACTTCCCTACGGTGTATTCTTTAAGCGCACGCATACACACACACACACACACACACACACACACACACACACACACACCCCAAAAGGTGGAGGTATGCCACACTCCATCTGCCTTCTAGCGTCTTGTGAGAAAATAGCTGAGGTGTCTGACTTCCCGGAAGTTGAAGTTGGTTTTGGGTGCAGATGTTCGTAAATGGAAATATATACCTTATATGCCAGAATAGGAATAGAGAACAAGCATTGGAGATTATTATTAGTTGGCTTTTTAAAAAGTAACTGAAAAGAGGAATACAGAAATACTTATTTGTGGAGATTATGAACATGCAGGAGGGAAGAAAAACCTGTCCTAATGTTTAACAAATGGTTCTTGAAACTCAGTAAAATCTCCACTGAGAGCATCCTACTCAATTTAAAACATGTTCTATCTTAAATAACTAGATGGGAACTTAGGTGACTCACAGTGTTGTTCCAATGATAAAGACCCTGCTTAGAAGACACCTGAGAAGAATTTAAATTATTTCAGTGAGGAAAAAGCAATTTTTCTAAATTAGTACTGTTTTGGGGTTTTTGGTTGTTGTTTTTTAAAATATATTTTAATTGATTTTTAGAGAGAGAGGAAAGGAAAGGGAGAGAGAGATAAAAATATCCATTGGCTACCTTCTGCATGCCCCCTCCTGAGGATTAAGCCTGCACCAGAGGCATGTACCCCAACCAGGAATTGAACCAGTGACCTCTTGGTGCATGGGACAATACTCAATGCACTGAGCCACACCGGCTGGGCTAAATTAATACCATTTTGTATAGTTTGTAGCAGTAAATGTGAATAAGTATTTAAATGTCTAAATTAATAAATGGTTTAAATAGACTTTTTAATTATTTAATTTATATCCATAAAATTATAAATTAAATAATGTATATTTGAAAAGCTATATAATCAAGTTGAAAAGTGACCCTAATATTCAAGGGTGTGTGTGTGTGTGTGTGTGTGTGTGTGTGTGTGTGTGTTTGGAGGAGTGGAGGAAGGAGGAAAGCTCTCCCAGGTGACAAGCCTAGTCCTCCACCATCTGCCCTCATCATCCCCTTTAACAACTGCAGGCCAAACATTGTCTCCCAAATTATAAGAATTGCCTAGGGTGCTTGTTTAAATACAGATTCCCTGACCTCTGCCCAGAGATTGATTCTTCAAGAAGACTGGGGTAGAGATAGAAATTTGTATTTTTAGGCACCCTAGATGATCCTTAAGATCAGGTAACTTTGTGAAAGACTGGCTTAGGGCATTAAATGAAACATTTTGACATGAGTTTGAGGTACCATTTCTTGCTCATTATTTTATTTTATTTTTTAATCCTTACCCGAGGACATTTTTGCATTTATCTTCAGATAGAGCGGGAGGGAGAGAGAGAAACATCGACGGGAGAGAGAGAAACATCGATTGGCCACCTCCTGCATGCCCCACTCTGGGGATTTGACCCACAACTTGGGCATGTGCCTTGACTGGGAATCAAACCAGCAACCTCTTAGTGCATCCGTCAATGCTCAACCACTGAGCCACACCAGCCAGGTGGGCCTTAGTTTTTTACGTTGTTTTGGGGGATGAGAAAAATCCCCTTGCCTCAGCAGCTTATTAGTACAGATTGAGGAAGCACGGTTAATGCCACATCCACCTCACTCCTCCACCCTGAGTTTAGAGGCTAGATCATCAGCTCCCGTTCAAGGGGAAGGGGCTTGTCCAGCTGGTTCTCGGGAGCATCAGAATAGCACACAAGCGCAAACTTGTGGATTCTTGATATTGAATAAGACTGATATCATCTGAATTAACAAAGGACCCCATTGAAGTTAGATATGGACTCATGAATTACTAAATTCCAAGTAGAGTTAATTACGTATTATAGTTAAAGGTAGAAGCTATAATAATAGACGATCCTATCAGGACTGCAGCCCCTTGAGAACCCCACTTTTAAATACAACCCAGCATACAAAAACATCCAAGGGATGGCAGTGAAAAGTAAAACTGCTCTGGTAAACGCAATAGAAAGCCCAACCAAATGAAAGAAAAATTCAATAACTTGATCAGAATTTACCACGTGTTTCTTAAGATCTTAAAATCAAGAGAGAGAAGGAAAATACTTTAGGCTAGAGAGAAAATCCTCAGGATCTCTGATCTGGCCCATGGGCTCACTCTAGCAGTGCTTTACAAATTGCAGGGCATGACCCATTAGAGAATTGTGAGATCTTTTTTTTAAAAAGATATAAAAGAACCCAGTGGTGTGGCTCAGTGGATTGAGCATTGTCCTATGGATTGAGAGGTCCAGGTGTGATTTCCTGTCAGGGCACATGCCTGGGTTGCAGGCTTGATCCCCAGTAGGGGATGTGCAGGAGGCAGCCTGTTGATGTTCCTCTCTCACATTGATGTTTCTCTCTCTCTCTCTCTCTCCCTTCCTTTCGCTAAAAAATCAATAAAAACACACCCAAAAAATAAAAATAAAAAAAACATGAGAGAAATACTAGAATGCATTGTGTGCAGAAAGGATAGTACTTCATGAAGTTTTTAAAAAGTAGTATTTACAGCCCTGGCTGGTTTGGCTCAGCGGTTAGAGCTTAGGCCCAAGGACCAGAGAGACCCGGGTTTGGTTCCCGCTAAGGGCACGTACCTTGGTTGCAGTTTGTCCCCGCCCCTATTGGGGTTGTGAAGGTGGCAACCAGTCGATGTGTCTCTCTCACATCGATGTTTCTCACTCTCTTCCCCCTTCTCTCCTTCTCGCTCTATCTGAAGATAAATGCAAAAATGTCCTTGGGTAAGGATAAAAAAAAAAAGTAGTATTTATAAATATGAGTGTGTGATCGTTTGCAATGTGAATTGTGGTTATTGTGGCTCACAACAAAAAGTTTCAAATACACTTCATAAAGGGTTAACTCTGACAGTTCAGTCCCAGGGCAGTTTTAATCATATCATTCAGACATTGCTTAAGTTCACATGGTCATTCTGTTGGTTTCTTTTTAATAATTTATTTTTTCAAGATCAAATACTGAGGACCAGACTCCATCTCAGCTTTAACTGAGAAATCACTTATTGAAATAAAAAACATAATATTCTACAAAGAAAGACCACTGATTTACTGGGCCAGTATTAAAGGGTCTTATTATGGATTATTTATTTATTTATTTCTAATAATTTTATATGTGATTTAAATTTGCTTGTTTTTATAGAATTGAATTGTTCCTTGGAATAACATGACACAATTTAAAGTATCTTTAAAATTATGATAGGGACCATTAAAGCCTATGTTTTCACTTTATCATGACTAGTATTTAAAAAAATCCTGCAGATGCTGGTGGTACAACTGAAATAAGATTACTGCCTGAACTTTACATGAATTCGTGAGAAAACAGCTATTCCTGAGGACCTGCGAGGCCAAGTTTGGCACATTTTAAAGTATCATTCAACCTTTCAAAGTTCTAAGTGGCCTAAAAGAAGCTCTGCATCAGTCTTGTATTCCATAGTCTTAGAAAGTCAAATGGCTATAAAAGGTAGTTAAACAGGGATTCCTCTCACGTCTGCTGCTGCTGCTCGTGTCAACACAGGAGAACACAAACATCTACCTTCGGCAGCTCTCTAGTTCCCGGGGGCAAACAGACTGAAAAGAGGAGTAACAGTAAAATAAACTTTTATTAAATCCAATTCTGGAAATGATATGCATAAGTTAACAAAGTATGAACATTTAAATAACTGACATTTGAAACACACTTTCTAGCCAAGGCTGTGGCAAAGGTTAAGTTGTGAACTTGAGTTGGTACTGTAATATATGCAAATACAATTGGCACCAGGTGCCATCTGTATACATTTTTTTAAAAACTCACACTTTTAACATAATTTACCTCTTAATCATAAGGGAAGGCATTGCAATAAACATTTCTACTTTCTCAGCCTACTTCTTATGATATATTTAGTCTTACTGTAAATTGATATTAAATATAGGTATTGATCTGCTACTGGTTGAACAACTCATCCTCTCAGATGCTGGTTATGGCTATCCATGGTCTCTGATGGAGAGCGGTCAAGTCCTATAGAACCATTGTGAAAATTGACACCTATAAGGGCCTATCTAAAGTTAGAGTAGTTTGTTATTTTTAGATATTAAAATCCTTCCATCTCCAGTATCTGCCTTTTAGCTATTTTACTAAACACAATCAATGTCTGGTATATAATAGCATTCCTCTCAATAACTGTTGAATGAAAGGAAATTATAATTTCTCTCAGAAAATGACTGACAAAGGAACCCAAATTCATGGTTCTTCTTATTTACCTCACCATGTGGGCATGCGGGTCCAACTCTGTTAAGGGAAGATGAACCACGGCCGGAGAGGGAGAAATGGACCGGGCAGACAGCATCTTGCAAATTCTTTTAAGGACTGTGACTGATATCTATAATGAAGAGATAGGAAGGGTGTTAAGCAAGTGAAATGGTCAGAATTGCGGAGGTGTAGAAAGATCATTCTGCATCTTGTGTAGAGAATGTATGGATGGGTGGATGAGGCAGAGACAGTTAAGAGTCTATTGAGATCCAAATAAGAGGAGATGGAGGTCTAAACCAGGATAGCGGCAGAAGAGATGGAGAGGAGATTCAATGGAGGTTTGTAAGGCTGAGCTGAAAGGAGAGGTGATTGATTGGAAGAGGTGAGCAGGAAGCAGGAGTCAAGAATGAGGACCCAGTTTCTAGCAGGGACGCAGGGAGGATAGTTATGCCATCACAGGAGATTTAGCGAGAAAGAGGCCAGTTTGATTTTGGACATGTTGGATTTGAGGCTTCTCTTCCAGAAGAGTCCAACAGAGGTATGCTAGGGGCAGTTTTGAAATACAGGTCTGAAGGATTAGGAGTGAAATGTTATCTTTTTGAACTTTAATCCAGACCAGTATTTTATGTTCTATAAATTATAGTTACATATATATTAAATAGACAAGGGTTGAATACAGCCTAGATCAACAGTTTATTCTCTCTTGATTTTCTTAGAAAACCGAATGGCTATGAAATGTATTTCATTTTTCTTCTGATATGTAAACACTCTGTTAATGTTATTTTTGGCAATAGAGTTCTTGACTGGATCAGGGAGAAAAACGTAATATTTGTTGATTTTCATCTGAGTGAAGCAAATTTAGAAGACTGCTCCTACTGATTCTCATGTAAGAAAAGGTATTTTAAATATCTCAGCCTTCATAAACCTATGCAACAGTAAATCCTAAACTTTAAGTCACCCTTCTCATATTTGTGAAAGGAAGCATTTAAGGGGACAATTGATGAGGCTGCTTAGAGTAGTAGCCAAGAGCGGACTCTTAAGTCAGACTCCGGACCTTGTGTCTTACTAGTAATATGATCTTGACCAAATTATTTAATCTCTTTGGACTCAGTTACCTCATCTGTAAAATAGGAGTGATAAGAGTACCTACCCTTGGATCTATGAGAATAAGTTATGTAAACACACATAAGAGCAGTATGTGGCACACGATGTGTACTCAATATCTATTATTATTAAATAATTGTTAAAGAGAATGTTTTCTTTCTCCTAAATGCAACATCATCACTGATTAAATATCCTGGAATTATTTCAGATCAGGTTTTCCATCAGAAACAGGATTTCATATATAAGATATAACATCTAATGCGAGCCCTCTCTGAGAACTCTGTAAAAGGCATTACAGAGTGGAATCTTCCTAAGCAAGTAAGGAGCGCTAAGATGGACTGTTAGCGCATTTCCAGATGTCTAGGGATGAGGGCCAGAGCAGCAGGATTAATATCTGAAGTTTACTGAAATAACAGTTCTATAGTCCAAACAGGTATGTCACCATCAACAATAGAGAAGAGGATTTAAAATAATAAAAAGTAAAAGTACAAATCCATAAATAAATAAGTGATTTATCCTCATTTCCACAAAATGAAAGCTGGTTAATCAGGATGAATACGTATTTTACTAAAGGGACCAAACAGAGCCAATAAAGCAGTAATATGCGTGTATGGTAAACAATCTCACAAATATGAAAGACCATACTTCCTTTTCACCAAAGTGACCAGTCTGCTTCCTGAAAGATTAATTATGAGTATGCTTACCATATCATGAGTGTATGACACAAGCTTTTCAATTGGCAGTTAACATTTGTGAAAGCAATAGTTTAACAATGGTTATAAATGACGAACCGCTTAAAGTAAAACTTAATACTATACTCAATTATAAATTACACCCAGTCCATATAAGTTGAATGCATACCATACTTTAATAATCAAGACAGTTGACTGTTTTTCTGGAGTATATTTCAAACAGTTAGCATATAACCCGTATATAACAATATTGCTGTTTTTAGTCATTTTATATTTAAGGGTTCAAAATATATTATGTTCACAAAATAACACTGTCAGTGAATGTCAACAGTTTTTATTTATATTCCTTCAAAAACACTCTACCCTGGTCGTACACACAAACTACATAACTGAAAATAACCGAAGATGATAAGTAATTCAGAGTCTCACCTCCACACAGAAGTTCTAATTGCCCTAGAAACCTGTAGCTCAAGTTCTCAACCTCTGAAAATGAGCAAACATGTTCTAGAGCTGTAGCCAGATATTTGGGCTTTGTATTAATAGCATTGGATTTGAGACCTAAATGTGGCCATAGACGTCACAGTAAGCTAAGTCCCATATCAAAAATAAAATGCAAAAGGAATTGAGAGGTTGTGATTTCAATGGCACAAACTTCGAAAACTGAACGCTTAGACATAACTCCTACATCTCTTTATGTAAGAATTTGTTGCCATGCTTACAGGTCTGAGGCAGTAATCTATATATTAGTGTGTGATTATTCAAAGAGTGTACTGAGTACCATGAACTTGGGTCCTTATGCTGCAGTATTAATTTTGCTGTTCCCCCAAAGAATCCTTTGCTTATGAAGTAAATAGGCTCTTAAGGCACATTTTAACAAAAAACCCATCATACTCAGCTCAAAAATGGAAGCTCCTTCTGGTTACAATAACATACGTTTATATATATATAAGTAATGTGTGATTTATCAGATAGGCAAATGTCTCTATCTTGAGGATAAAGTCACATTAGAAAAGCAATTATTTTTGTGTTTGCTCAAAAAAGCATTATGTAAAAATTATTAAAGAATTAGATCTATAAGAATAGCCCACCCATACCAGACCTGTTGGCAAAGGTCCAACAGAGTATAGGTCTGAACATTAGAGAAGACTTCTCTGGAACCCTGCGTTCCTGCTCACCCAGGTTTCTGAGCAAAAATTATGAGGGGGGTTGGGGGTCCTTCATGCTTTTTAGAAATTTTCTTCCAAAATGCACAGCCTCTTGGGAGAGCTGAAACCTTAAACCCCAATCAGCTACCATTTTAAACTGCAGTTACTAGACTCAAAGGAATGGGACTTGGAGAGAGGAAGGAGAGAGGACAGAAAAAAGTCTCAAATAGAAGTGGGATTATTTCAAGGACAAGTTGCTTTAGGAACTTGATACATTTTGCTAGGAGCAGCTTTGATATCCCTATGAGCCTCTGCTAAAAGAAAAAAATATATATATATTTTCTAATACCCACAAGCATGCCTTAGGCACTGACCCTTGGGATGGATCTAGAATGATCTACTTGGAATGGTTTGGGATGGGGATAGATTTAGGAGTCTCCTAACTTGCTACTAAAGTAAACATAAGAGAAAGAATTTCATGGAAACAAATATATAGCTAACTGTAATGCCTCCTCTGGCCATTCTCTTGCCATTGACCTTGAGGGGTTTTCAGGATAACTTTTCAGCTGTGCAGCGCTCTGCTGGCAAGCTGAGCTCTAGTTCAATCATAAGGTGGGAATAGGCAGAGTCTACAAGGTACGCCGTCACAGATGAGAAAGACACTCAGAGGTGACAAATGTGCCCAACAGGATTCCGCTCTATGGCAGAGATCTGAGACATTCTCTGTGATCATGGAGCAGTAATAACAGCTGGTCCTAAATAAACATTTCCAATGTTGCACAATAACAGGTCCATTTCACAGGGACCAAACATACAGACTTGTGTATATATTTTCATATCTGCAGTTGCCAATCACCTACATTTGGGAAATCACGTGTCCTCTGATGTTACTTTAGCCTGGGTGGCAGGTACAAAAAAACCTCCAGAATCCCTGCACTTCAATGACATTCTTTATTTGTCTCCAGTGATCGGCATCGTTTTGGAAGTCTGGTCCCAAAGGTTCTAAAGCACAGTAACACAGCAAAAAGAAACCACCTGTCTGTATAAAACGCAGATAGAGAAGTGTGCTGAGGTAAAGAACTTCGTAGAAACTGTGGAATAGGGAAGCACTGCCATAGCCATAGAAATGTTTAGATAAGTTCGGTGCTAATATTATTCATCAAAACTCCTGTTTGTATTAGTTATAAACAAGGGACAGTGCTTCTTGCTCCTGCAGCTTGCTGCCCCAATCTGTTCCATTGCCACTAAAAAATGACTTTTTTCTCAACAATTGGTAGCAAAGATTCCCAAATGTATAAAAATTCATTGCTGATGCATTACATTTTGATTAATTTCTGATTGCCATATAGCTAAGAACTACCATATGCATGTCCTTCACACCAAGTACAGAAAAGGCTTAGAAAAGTTATTTTATCAAAGTTTAGTTCAATGAAAAAGTGCAAAATATATACAGTTCCTGGCAGTTCTCACACAGGATTTTTCTGACTACAGACCATAAAAGTTTACATTTGTGTCATAAAATTACAGTGGATTTAACTTCATTGTTAATATACAAGTTTTTGCTTCAAAGTGCTTGCTTTATTTAAAAAAAGAAAACATCAAGAGGGTTGCAGGAATTATGTTTTTACAACAAATTTATGTTATGTGTCCCAGTTTCCTTCTTCTTCCTTTAGTGCAACACAGTGCAGCAGCCAGACTGAAAGGTCTGATTTCAAAAGCTGTTCCTGAAACCTCCCCTACAGCAGCACTCTCGGGTTTCCATTGGGGGTGGCTCCTTTTTTCTTCTGCAGCCGATTTTGAACCTTTCGTGATTTCACCACTTTCATTCTTACCTCAAAAACTTCATGGATGGCCTTCCGGAAGCAATGAAAATTATAGTCAATAAGCCCTGGAGATGAAAACAAAAATATTTAGAAATGTCACAGAAATAATCTCCATCTTTTCATGTTGGCCATGGCAAGGATTAACCAGCAGGGGGCAGCAGAGGAGCGGCCTTAACATAAGGGCCACAGACTGCCCTAGGAGGTCTGCAGCTGGTTATCAGGAATTACATGCAAAGTTTTGTGAATGTATATTTTTCCCTAGGAAAAGTTTCCAGAGTATATACTACATTTTCAAAGGTATCTATAACCCAAAACATTTGAAGAACCAAGTGAGCAAAACTTCTGACTTTTCAGAATTAAAGATTTTTTACAATAAAGATATATATATATCTTCAATGAAATATTTGTTTTGTTTTGTTTTTTAATCCTCACCCGAGGACATTTTTTCATTTTTTGTTCAGGTAGAGTGGGAGGGAGAGAGAGGAACAGAGAGAGAGAGAGAAACATCGATGTGAAAGGAACACATCGAGTGGCTGCCACCTGCACGACCAACCAGGGCCGGGGACAAACTGCAACCGAGGTACGTGCCCTTAGTGGGAACCGAACCCGGGTCTCTCAGGACCGCAGGCCGACGCTCTACCGCTGAGCCAAACCAGCCAGGGCTTCAATGAAATATTTATTAATTACTTTTCTCCAAAAGGCATTATTAAATTGACTCTTTGTGGAGGTAGACCCTGACTTGGAGTGTGGCTGAGGTATCAAAGCCACAGTATCAATCAATATTTACTGGATATATATTATATTTAAACCATTGTCATAAGCCCTGGGGAAAGCCAAGTCCCTGATTTTAGAATAGTAGCAGTCACCTCAGGTCAACTCAAGCTCAGGAATTCAATGACACTCAGTTCTTTTTTTAATCCTCACCCGAGGACATTGTTTGTTTGTTTATCTTCAGATAGAGCGGGAGGGAAAGAGGGAGGAAGAGGGAGAGAGAAACATCAATGTGAGAGACACACTGAGTGGTTGCCACCCGCATGACCCCAACAGGGGCCGGGGACAAACTGCAACCAAGATACGCGCCCTTAGCGGGAACCGAACCCGGGACTCTCTGGTCCATGGGCCAACGCTCTAACTGCTGAGCCAAACTGCCTAGGGCGACACTCAGTTCTTCAATATCATGTAAACTTTAAATGGAGAAATAGTAGGGGAGAATCTTCTTGTATTTTCAGAAATTAATTCATAGTACAATAATAAAAGATAATCCAAAGTCTTGAGTGTATTTTTCATCATCATTAGTTTGTTAGTATTGAGCCCAACCTTATATTTATACCAATTAAGATAAGCAGTTGGTTCTATTTACTATCTTTGCACTTTTTTTTTCTTCTTTATTGCGTTTAGAGAGGGAGAGGGAGAGAGAGAGATGGACACATTGATGAGAGAGAACATTGATTGGCCTCCTCCTGTATGCCCCCCACTGAGGATCTGGCCTACAACCTGGGCTTGTGCCCTGACTGGGAACCGAACCGGTGACCTCTTGGTGCATGGGTCGACGCTCAACTACTGAGCCACACCAGCCAGGCAACTGTCTTTAAACGTATTAAAACAACTAGCCCAACCATTATTTCCATCCACTCGGGTGATGTTTCCAGAAACCCAAAGAAAGAACTGAGATTCCAGCCAAGGAGTGAAATTCTTCAAACTAGTCATACAACTAACTGCAAGTGAGCCAGAGGCCGCCTCAGCTTCCGGAGCAGGAAACCCTGACTGACCTCTGCTGCGTCTGCAGTGGATGGTGACCACACGTGCAGAAAGAAAAAGACTAATGAGGCAATAAGGCATAAATAAGAAACAAGGAGCAAAGGAGTGATCTTACTTAGTGGGAATTTGGAAATGAGATGTGAGAACCACCTTACAATTCTCTGCCTATCATACATGCAAACAACTGCTTTACGAAGGAAGCTTAGCTTGACCGGTTCAACGAGAAGAGTGAATCAAACACTCAGCCTGGGAAATGTCAGACATTCTATTGATAGTTTTTGACAAATCTTAACTTATTTATCTTCGCACATTTTTACATGTGAAAAAAATAAAAAACAGTAATCTTGCTGCACTTAAAGTTTTAAAAGTAAAAATGTAAAAATTCACAACTGAGGTTTTTAAAGGAAGTAAACATTCATAAAAAGAGTCTGCTATTTATTTTAACCCTTTTATTAAAGGCAGTTGAAAATACAAGACATGAACAGAACAGAGACTAGCTTCACCACCAAAAACAGCTATGACGGTCCCACATTCCTCTCTAGTCCAGTGGTTAACAACCCTAGCTGCACATTAAAAACATCCAAGGAAGTTCAAAACAATGAACAAACCTCAGGCCCCCCTCCCAGGAATTCCATTCTAATTATATGGAGGAGGACCCAGATGTCCGTATGTTTTAACCACTTCCCATCCCAAGGTGCCTACAATGTGCAGCTAAGGCTGAGAGTCGTGCATCTGCTTTCAGTTCTCTCCCTTCTGCAAAGTAATCACAGAGATCATTAATGAAACCTCAAAAGACAAACATGAAGAAAAGCTCATCACCAAGTGTTGATTATCAGCACCAATAGGACTCAGCAATATGATATTCAAGCAACAAAACAAATCAAACCACTCCATGCATTTACATGCATAGGTTCTTTTTATTTATTATTTTTGTATCCTCACCCAAGGATATTTTTCCATGTATCTTCAGACAGAGTGGGAGAAAGGGGGAGAGAGAGAAACATCGATGTGAGAGACACATCAACTGGCTGCCTCCCGCACGACCCCGACCAGAGCCAGGGACAAACTGCAACCAAGGTACATGCCCTTGACTGGACTCGAACTCGTGACTCATTGGTCCATGGGCCGATGCTCTAACCACTAAGTGAAACTGGCCAGGGCACATAGGTTCTTTTTTTTTTCCCCCTAAATATTTTTTATTGATTTTTAGAGAGAGAAGGGAGAGGGAAAGAGATAAAAACATCGATGAGAGAGAACATCGACTGGCTGCCTCCTGCATGCCCCCAACTAGGGATCAGGCCCACAACTTGGGCATTTGCCCTGACCAGGAATCAAACCGGCGACTTCTTGATGCATGGGTCGACACTCAACTACTGAGCCACACTGGTCAGGCACATAAGTTCTTTTAAAAGACAACTTACCTAATAGGGTAACCAACTCATCCAGTTAACCCAGTTTCAGCACTAGAAGTCTACTGTACCATGAACCCCCTCTGTCCCAGACAAATGGAGATAGTTTGTCATTCTAAAAAGTACACAACTTTAACATGATGGATTTACACCTAGTCTGCTTATTTACATTTATTAGTTATGACATTAAAACTGGAAGACCCTACCTTAGCTAAATCAACATCAGAGTCACCATCAGTAAGACATACAAACAGGCTTAGAGAGACAGAGAGAAACATTGATCAGTTGCCTTCCATACATGCTCTGACTGGGAATCAAACCAGCAACCCAGATATGTGCCCTGACCTGGAATTGAACGGGTAACCTTTCGGTGTACAGGACGATACCCAACCAACTGAACCACTCCAGCCTGGCTTACCAGTTTTCAATGATTAATTTTTAATGCTAATACCCAATATTGAAAATACAGCAAAATTGTCACACTCATATTCTCTCAGTAGCATAAACCCAAAGTTTTTGTAAAGGACACTTTGGTAATAATGCATTAGAAGCCACCAAAACATGCCTACCCTTTGATCTAAGTAATTTCAAATGGAAGTTTTTCCTGAGGAAAATAACCAAAGATGTACACAAATATTTAGTGCAAAGAAGGGCATCATAGATTATTTATAACATCAAAATCTAATATAAATTCCTAACAATAGAAGAAACTAATACAACCATTAAAACGATGTAGTAAAAAAGATTTAGTAAACTAGAAAGATGTCAGTAATAATTTAAGTGACGGTTATAAAGTATTATGATCATACAATCTCATTTATATAGATAAGTTATATATGAAAAAGGCTGGAAAGTTATACAGAATATGTTAATAGTATCTGAGTGAGAAGCTTATCAATAATTATTTCTTTTTTGCTTATTTGTTATTTCTAAATTTTCTAAATGAATCTATTATTTTTGTAATGAAAAATAAAAATCTAAATTATGTTTTCATGCTCAATAAATTAAAAAATATGTCATGATATAAATAAGTGAAAACAACAGGATATAAAACTAAATAGACAACCTGGCCCCACTTTTGTTGGAAGGAAGAAGGAAAGAAGAGATGAAGGAAGAGAGGAAGGGAAGATGAGACGAGAAAGGGAGGGAGGAGAGGAGAAGAGAAAGAAAGCAAATTTCAGAAATTTAACATGGGTTTTAGCTCTAGATGATAAACTTGAGCGTTTTGTTATTTATACTTTTCTAAATTTTCAAAGTATTTTATAATGAACATGTATTGCTTTATAAGGGGAAAAAGGCTAATTCAGTAAATGTTACTATGGACACTTTGTTGAGAATTTTTTTTTACCCAACAAACGGGTAACTCATACCCCAGGTAACAGCAAAAATCCCTAGGTGCAGCAGTAAGGTGGCATTTCCCAGTTTAGGCAGCAGGGGGGAAATGAGTATCTTCATGAGGGTAACTGCTTTGGTTTTGAAATAACACTAAAAAGATATTTGGTGATGTTATTAAGTATAGTTATGTCTTCCCTTTTCGGAATCATGATGCCATCCCTCTGTTTTGAGGACTAAAGAATATACAGAGGCAGAACAGAAGTTAAACACTGTCCTGCGTAAATGTTGTGTGAGTTCCCTCCTTTACATGGGAGCAGAAGTGGTCACATGCCCCTAAAGCCTTCTAGAGGTGTGGACCGGGAGGGGGGCCCTCCCCTTAGTGAGAAACATTACAGCTTGGCAACACCCCAGCTAGCTTCACCCCCAGAAAAGCTAAGGCCCCTGGGAAGATGGTTGCTTCCATTTGCACCTCACTGCAGCGTCCACCAGAGGGCAGGCTGGGTCCCGGATCCAGGAGCCAAGGCGCCCAGGACTCAGTCTGCAAGCTTCAAGAGGCATGCGGCTCCCCCACCCACATCCGACAGGCATCAAGGCAGTATTAGTCTGAATGGAAATGCTTCATTTAAATCACACGCAAAAAGTTACCTTTTCTCTCAAAGCTTTCCTCTCTGACAAAGCAAACAAGAGCCAGGAACTTTGTCACCTCTTTTAAATAAAGAACTGTGGTATTATTCAGCTTTATAATGGCTGTTGATTCCTTGTCATAGGGGGTTCCTGCTCCATCTTCTTTGAGACTAAATGGGGACAGAAACCAAAACACATTTGACCATTGAGAAAGAACTACAAATTGTAACCTGGCAACAAAGACCAGTTTTAACACAGAATGATAATGACAAGTAGTTTACGCTTACAGTGCCTTTCAGCTAAAGATCTCAGAAACACACAATCACAAGAATGTACAAAGTGCCTGACATTCACTTTCCTACTGACACAGTGAGTGGCTGTTGCGGCAGCTGGGCACCTCTCCAGGCACCTGAGGAACACAGGTGAGGGTCGGTGATTAGCTCCCCTCCCCTCCACGGCCTGCAAGGGCTTCTCGTTTGCTCATGGTTGAATAACCAGGCTGTCAAAGGCATGGTCTGATGGAAGACCAAGAAGGACTAAAGAACTGCTCCAAAGTAAAGAAGCCTAAAGACACATGGCAGCCAAATGCTGAACTGGATGCTGGATTGGGGCGGGGGAGAGGGGGACGGCGATATAAAAGGTAGAAGTGGGACCACTGGTAAAATTTGAATATGTACTATATATTAGATAATCCAGTGATGGAGCCATGTTAAATATGCTTACTTGGATAATTAAAGTGTGGTCCTGTAAAAGAACGTCCTTGTTCCTAAGAGAGAGATGCTCAGGTAACTAGGATCAAAGAATCATGATATCTGCAACTTACTCCCAAGTAGTTCAGAACAAACAAACAATATGGAATAGAAAGAGAGTGATACTGAATTATGATAAAAATTGGTGAATCCCAGTAAAGGATATATAGGAATTCAGTGTACTATCCTTGCATATTTTCTGTAGGTTTAAAATCTTTTAAAATAAAAAGGTAAATAGATTGGTCTATATTTTTTGCTTTATTTTTATTTTTTTTATTGAATTTACTGGAGTGACATTGGTTAATAAAATTATACAGATTTCAGGTATATAATTTTACATCACCTGTGTATTATACTGTGTGCTCACCACCTCAAGTCAAGTCTCCTTCCTTCACCATTTATCTATCTCCCTTATGCCCTTCTACCTCCTCCCATCCCCTTTCCCTTCCAGGAATCACCATGCTGTTATCTGTGTCTATGAGGTTTTGGGGGTTTTTACTGTTGTTTTTTTGTTTTTCTTAGTCCTTACACCTTTACACTCAGCCCACAACTCCACTTCACTCTGACGCTGTCAGTCTATTCTCTACCTATGAGTCTGTTCCTACTTTGTTGTTTATTTTGTTCATTGGACTCCACATATGAGTGAAATCAAATGGTACTTGTCTTTCTCTGACTGGCTTATTTCACTTGGCTGCAGACACAGATGACTTGGGTTTGAATCCCAGCTTACTTATTATGTGAACTTGGGCAAGTTAGCAACTTCTTTGAACCTCAGTTTTCTCATCTGTATACTAACAATAATGATTTCAAAGTTTCCTAATGTAATGAATAATATATATATATCACTGAGCATAATGCTGAGATGATGTAAAATGCATAATGATGGAGAAACATCTGTAACAAAAATTAATTAATAAAAAAAATAAAATAAAATAAAATAAAACGCATAATGAATGTTAACTGCTATTATCATCATTATGACCTTGTGTGGAAGAAACAAAATTTCCTCTACCCTCAAGGTTCTCCTGACTGGTCTAATAAATAAACATGAGACAGCCCTGGCCATTTTGCTCAGCGGTTAGAGCATCAGCCCACAGACAGAGAGTCCCAGGTTCGGTTCCCACTAAGGGCATGTACCTCGGTTGCGGTTTGTCCTCAGCCCCAGTTGGGGTTGTGTGGGTGGTAACCACTCGATGTGTCTCTCACATTGCTGTTCCTCTCTCTCTTCCTCCCTCTCTCCCTCCTGCTCTATCTGAAGATAAATGCAACAATGTCCTCGGGTGAGGATAAAAAAACTAATAAAAATTTTAAAATAAACAAAAATGAGACAGATATGCAAGAGAAAATAACCAAATGTAATACATATGTAGTATGGGAACCTTGCATACATGAGAGTCAGAGTCCCCACATGCAGGAGAGGTTCAGAGACAGAAAGGGGGATCCAGGTATATAGAACATTCTGAGCTAGGGATGAGGTAATACACCTTATGGGCTTCAAAGGGTCATTGCAGGATGATAAGAACAGATGTTTAGTAAATAAAAGTTTTTGCCCTGGCCGGTTTGGCTCAGCGGTTGGAGCGTTGGCCTGCGGACCAGCGTTCCGGATTCAGTTCCCGCTAAGGGCACGTACCTCAGTTGCAGTTTGGCCCTGGCCCTGGTTGGGGTCGTGTGGGTGGCAGCCAACGATGTGTCTCTCTTAAGTCGATGTTTCTCTCTCTCTTCCTCCCCTCCCGCTCTATCTGAAGATAAATGCACACACAAAAAAGTCCTCGGGTGAGGATAAAAAAAAATTAAGTTTTATTTGCCATATAGGTGGGTAGAAAGGTTAGCATTGATAATCTTTTATTATATGCAAGGTCCCTAATTCAAGTTCTTCTAGGTAGTTAAGGGAGGGGTAGAAGTTTCTCTTGAGCCTGAGGCTAACGTTGCCTTTAGCTCAAAAACAACCAGGAAAGGTCATGGATTCCTGGTCAAGGCACATATCCAGGTTGCAGATTCCACCCCTGATCGGGTGGTTCAGGAAGCAGCAGACTGAGGTTTCTCTCTCACATCGGTGTATCGATGTTTCTCTCTTTCTCTCCCTTTCCCTTCCTCTCTAAAAATTTCAATAAAAAATATATATATTAAAAAAATCTGTATACGACAGGGGCATAGCTTGGGGTGACTAATTCTAAATCCCCTAGCCTTAATGATTGAAATTGGACCCTCTGAAACACTGATGTAATCAAAGAGTTACGTATCCTTTCTTCATGGGCAAAGGAGCACTTCCCTGTACCTCTTCCCCTTATTTGAAACCGTGTTTACATTTTCTGATTAATGTTGCTTCCAAAGCTTATAAATAATTGACCAGAAACCTGACTTAATTGGAATTGTGCTAACTAAGCCTTATTAATACAGCATAATAATTCAGCTGCTGCTAAACCTTGTCACCTGTGCACAGTAACAGCCAGCACCGACTGAACATGTACTCTGCCATGACACCGTTCTTAGTTCTCACCATGCATTACACTGTGTGGTGCAAGAGTTCTCTCAGGTAGGTACTGAGGAACTGAGGTTGGGGAAAATAAGATAACTTGGTCAAAGCTGATGGTGGGGTACAGCCAGGACCTCAAAGTCATCTGACTAATTTTAGAGTTAGTGCTTTTAATCTCATAAATGTCACAGGGAGGGGGGGATGACAAACCAGATTAAATAAAAATACCTGAATTATAGAGTACTTAAAAGGAAATGTAGACCCTGGCTGGTTTGGCTCAGCGGTTAGAGCGTCGGCCTGTGGACCCGGAGAGTCCCTGGTTGGGTTCCTGCTAAGGGCACGGTCCTCAGCTGCAGTTTGTCCCCGGCCCCAGTTGAGATTGTGTGGGTGGCAACCAGTCGATGTGTCTCTCATGTCGATGTTTCTCTCTCTCTCTTCCTCCATCTCTCCCTCCCGCTCTATCTGAAGATAAATGCAAAAATGTCCTTGGGTGTGGATAAAAAAAATTTAAAAAAAGGAAATGTAAGTTTTTAGTTTTGAGAGTATTTTTAAAAATATACTTAATGATTTTTTTTTTTTTAAGAGAGAGGAAGGGAGAGGGAGAAACATCAATGAGAGAGAACCACTGATTGGCTGCCTCCTGAAAGTCAGCAACATGGGCATGTGCCCTCATTGGGAATCAAACCAGTGACCTCTTGGTACATGGCATGATGCTCAATCAACTGAGCCACACAGGCCAGGGAAGGTTTGAGAGTATTTTAACTGGCACATACATAGCTACTTAAAAGTAAGTTGTGGAGTTAGTTTTTTAAAAGTTAGTTTTTTATAAAATGATGCAACTCACTATAACCTATGAGAACAATAAAGAAAAAATTTAAGAAGTGTTAAATATCAGATGTTAATGATGTTTTAACAAAATTCTTAACTTTGTACTATTTTTAAATACTGTTTTCCTAGACTAAATTTCTCTTGCTTATAAAGTAATGTTCTGAGAATAAAGTGAAACATTTAAAAATTGTAACCAATGAAGAAAACTGCATTTAAAATTTCCAAGTAAATATAATGCTATGCTATGTAGACACTAAATATTGTTTTTATTACAGAGAAAAATTCTTAAGTGATAATGTTAAGTGAAAAAAGCAGGATATAATATTAAATATACAAAATGATCACATTTCCTAAAAATTACACAGAAATATGAATAAAATATATAAAAATGTTAGTGATTATTTCTAGGCAATGAGATTATAGGCTATTTTAATTTTACTCTTTATACTTTTACATATTTTTTGCCATGAGCATGGATTACATTTATAATCCGAAAAAAAATAAACATTAAACAAATGGAAAAACAAAAAGAAGACCCAAAAAATTACAAGTAGAAACTGGTAAGGTTTTATGACTGCAACCACTATTTTCTTCAGATTTCCATCTACAAAGCCATAAAAACACATGGGGATGGGAGGTATTTTAAAGTGTACGTGTGTGTTGAGCTGATAGGCCTTAGCAGAAGCTCAGCTGAGATTCCTGAGCAGATGGACTGAGGCACTAGGTCACCTGCTTCTAAACCCTGCTGGTCTCCAGGGAGCAGCTGGGAACTGGCAGCCAGCCGGCTTCTTGGGCTGCAGTACACATCCCAGCCCTCCCCCCGTTCACTGGGCTGGCTCCTTGCCGGGCCAGCAGACAGTCTGGAAAACCCCAGGGCCATCTGTGACCTAGACTGGTTCTCACTGACCCTGGTAGGTTCCCAGGAACAGGGCACTCTACCCCAGAAACACAATGTGCTGGCAGGACCCAGCTACCTCCTCCCAGCCCCTCCCGCCCATGTTTGTTTAGCTGGGTAAAAGTAAGTCTGATTAACATAATTTACAGAAACAACTTACCACTTACATCTAATTACTATATGGCACAATAATGATTATGCATATCGTTAAATATGTGCCAGATTAATTGTGTTGTTCATTGTATTTGATTACCACAGCAATCTAGACTGTAATCAGGAGACATTCAGCTTCCTTGGCTATTTCAAGGTCATTCACTTAAAGTTTAAAAACATAGATTAATGTAGGTCACACTCACTTTAGGAAATAAGGTATATTTCTAAAGCCAGATGGTGCCCTGGTTGGTTTGGCTCAGTGGTTAGAACGTCAGCCTATGGACCAGAGTCCTGGGTTCGGTTCCTGCTAGGGCCATGTACCTCGGTTGCAGTTTGTCCCCGGCTCCAGTTGGGGTCGTGTGGGTGGCAACCAGTTGTGTCTCTCTCACATCGATGTTTCTCTCTCTCTCTTCCCCTCTCTCCCCCTCCTGCTCTATCTGAAGATAAATGCAAAAAAAATAAAAAGTCCTTGGGTGAGGATAAAAAAAAAACCAGATGTTTAATAATAATAGTAGTAATAATAATAGCAGCTATATTTATCCAGGATTTACCAGGTGAAACCTAATGATATTTCCTCTTCACTACAGCCCTTACTTTCCCTTTCTCATGACAGAAAGGACTGTGTTTGCACGTGTGTGTTAACAGAGTTAACAGAATCTGAACTGAGCTGGCAAAGGATTTCAGACAGTGGAGGAGAGAAGTGGCGAGACTGTCACAGAGGAGGAAGCTGCACAAAGCAGGTCACAGTGAGTAAAGAGGAGGATGAAGAAAGGCTTCAAGTCGGCAATGATTGGATGAAGATATAAATCCAACATAAACAGACAGCAACACTTTGATATCTTAAGAAGACAAACTAGTTCATATCCATTCATCCGGTATGACACCCATTCAGCAAACTTATAATTATGTGAAATTTTTTATATGTCTGGTAACACAATCAACTTTCCTCCCTCCTTGTGTACTTTATATGATTTTAAGTGTACAAAAAGTATTGCTTTCTAAGAATGTAAGACCATACTAATAAACAAGCAATGTTGTTTGCTTAGTTTTAAAATTCTCTGCTGCCCACAATAAAAGACAATCAAAAAAGATATTACTGGAGGGATCATTTCGTAACTTATATAAATGTCTAACCACTGAAATGCTGTACACCTGAAACTAATATAATATTGAATGTCTATTGTAATTGAATAATAATAAAAAATAAAATTATATTTAAAAACAACCCAGTAGTCATCTCCTGTAATGAAGAAGATAATAGAACTGTTGTTAATATGAGATATTTCTTTAGAGGTCAAGGATCCTATTAGTCTCTCCGAAATATGTAAGACATTATGATATGATGACAGATTTTCAGTAGACAAATCCCAGGAATCAGTTAGGCTTGAGTTCAAATTCTAGTTTCGTCCCTTATTGACAGTGTGAGCAAAGATTAGAAACTTAACCAGTGTGAACCTCAGTTTTCCCGTCTTTAAAGTGGGATAGTAATTCCTGCCTCATGGAATAGAGAATTAAATAATATAATGGATGCAATGAGATTATTAGCATAACACCAGGAATTTCCTCAATAATTATTTGTTATTTATTATTGAATGCTAAATGGTGTATTTAATTACAGATCTGTCACTTAAAAAAAAGTATTAAAATCAAATAAGTAAATGCAAAATGCCTCAAAGGTTATGAAAGAGAAGAATCACTTGATTGTAGCCTTTAACAATGTTTTACACTTACCCATAAATACAAGAGATGTCAATAACCACATCGATCATATCACAGCAGAGCTCATAGGTCTGCATATCTACCGGGGTACTATCAGTTGCAATATAAATTTTACTGACCACATCAAATAGAAATGCCTTTTCAATTCCAGAATTCTGAAACAAAACAAAAAGAAGATGCTGACTTAAAGCAACAGCTGATTTCAGACCAGGTCACAGTTACATAAAACTATATGCCATCCTCTATGTAAAAAATGTACAAGCAAAAGTTAAGTCACTAAGATTTTAGGTTCTTCCATTTTATTACAATTTAGACCTCATTGTCATATACTTCTTTATAATGGACTTGCATAGGAAATGAAAGTGGAATTGATTATCATAAATTATTTACTGTAGGTAAACAAGCTGAGTGGTGGCCAAGTAAAAACACTAATAAATTTAAGAAATCTGAACAAGCAAATGCAAATTGTGCAGTGAGAATTAATGTAATCACAACCAACAGGTCTGCTTCAATTAGCTGGTAGTTTATAGGACTCATTCAGCCAGCACATCATTCGGTCTTAACTGTGTGTCTTATCGCCAAACCAACTTTTATGCTCCCTACCTCTGGTAGGGCTCTGTTAACACTGAATGACTGCCTAGTTTGAATAAACACTCCAATTTACCAGAGAAGTACAAGAATTCATTTTGGGAGTTAAATTTTAAAGGACCCAAGTAAACAACCTGCAGAAGCAACCTCCAAAAGTAATACTTCAATGATCTTGAAATGCTGTAAGAGTAAGTAGAAACAAGGTAGTTTTCACTATTGCAATATTATTCTTAAATTCCGCAAATGACACAAGTAGGATGATATTATTTACTTACTGAGATAAAGATGTTTAGCAAATTCTCCAGGGTGGGGAGTTGTGGAATTAATTTCTGAACCACTTTGCTAAAAGCTTCAAATATTGAATGATCATATATGCTTGTCAGATAAAAGCTGAAAGAGGAAACAATATTTCATCACGTTTTCCCCTTGACTGAGGAAGAGACTGCTTAGGCTCTGGCCTAACACCAGTACCCTGCCTTCTGTAGCTACACTCCTCACACACGTTCTAGCCCTTCAGGATTCGAAACAGCCTTGGTTTTATAAAAACTGAATGTCTTAATACCACATGATCTCACTTATTTGTGGAATATAATGAACAAAAAAAGCTGATGAAGAAAATAGACCCAGAGACATAGAAAGGAGTACAGTTCAGACTGACAGACTTCAGAGGTGGGTGGGGGAGGGGTGATATAAACCAAAGAACTTATATGCATGTATGTGTAACCAATGGACATGAACAGTGATGCTTGGAGGGAGGGGGGCGGGATATGGAGGAGGCTGTCTTGGGGGGAAAAAGGAGAAACATCTGTAACAAAAATAATTTAATTAATAAATAAAAATTTTAAAAAACTGAACATGTCTTAACAGGTCATTCTTCCCCACCACCCAAAAAACAAGAGCTGTGCCCATTCTTATCTGCTGACTGGCTGGACAGGAAAGCTTAAAAATGCAAAAGAAAAAAAAAAAAAGCTTAAAAAAAATGCACTGTAGCCCGGCTGGTGTGGCTCAGTGGATTGAGCATCATTTCATGCACTGAAGTCACTGATTCAATTCCAGGGCAGGGCACATGCCCAGGTTTGGGGGCCAATCCCCAGTAGGGGGCATGCAGGAGACAGCCGATCAATGTTTCTCTCTCATCAATGTTTCTCTCTCTCTCTCCCTTCTTCTCTCTGAAATCAATAAAAACATATTTTTAAAAAAATGCATTGTAGGGTTCGCTTCGGCAGCACATATACTAAAACATGAAAGATACAGAGAATAGCATGCCCCTACACAAGGATGACAAGAAAATTTGTGAAGCATTCCATATTTTTTAAAAAATGCATCATGTGTGTCCATAGCAGCTTCCTTACATGCTGTGAGAAAAATGCACTACGGATCATCCGTACACATGCCTCATGGGCTGGTGACAGTTAGATTATTCATACTGAAGCATCTAAGTTTTTCATTTCCCAGTTTCTAAGATCAATGATACATGTAGCACCCCCAACCAAAATGACAGAGAAATGGTTCTCCTCTGTGAGTATTGCTATTTGAATTATCTTCAGAGTTCGATACTATCCTATTTATCAAGAACTGCAGACTGCAGCATCAGTTAACTTCCTGGGTTACACTCATGGATTCTGTGTCACGTGTTTTTCAAAGCGGGGAACCCTTAGCTTGTAAACCCCACTGCTTTCCCCAAAGATCAGAGTCAGCGCACGGAAAGCCTGCTTCCCCAAATACTGTTCCAATGTCTACAGTACAAAACGGGGTAAAAAGGTCAATCACTGCCCATGCCAAAGCACTTGTGGTGACTCTGGACCCCAAATTTGCTTTTTTCCGTTCATTACTGTGATCCTGAGGGGTTTCTGTTCTCACCTGAGGTGAATTTTTTCTAATCCAGCATCTGTGAGGTCGTCATTTGCCCTCTGATGAATATCTCTTTGGGTTTCAATTTTGTGGTCATCTGACAGACCATCCACTTTATGAATAAACACCTCGAAGTTGATGTCGGTGTTCACTTTGTAGGCCCTGGTCACTGTGAGGTGCAGCCGGGCCAGGGCTTCCATGTAATCGTCCTGGGGACAAAGCGCAGTCCTGTCAGCAGGGCGGCTCTGCCCCTCAGCCCCCACGCTGCCTCGCGTGGAGCCCTTCCCCCAGCTTCACCGTGGGATGCCTGGCAGACGGACACGGCATCTATCCCCAGGGTACCGCGCGCCCTGGCTGGTTTTGCTCAGCGGTTGGAGCGTCGGCCGTGGACTAAAGAGCCGCGGGGTCAGTTCTGGTCAAGGGCACGTACCTTGGTTGCGGTTTGGTCCCCGGCCCCGGTCGGGGTCGTGCGGGGGGCAGCCAGTCGATGTGTCTCTCTCGCATTGATCTTTCTCTTTCTCTGTCTCCCTCCCTCCCTCCTTCCCACTCTATCTGAAAAAATAAATAAATAAAAATAAAGGGTACAACATGATGTTTTGATACACATGTATGTTGTGAAATGATCCCCCCAATCTAGCACCTCACCTCACAGTTAACCATTTTTTTTCCCTCCCACATTCATTCTTAATTTGGAAATCATCTGGGTACAATCTCCAAAAATATTTTGCAAAAGCCCAATAAAGGTTGGTTTCATAGAATTCAAGTTGAAAACTTACTCTGTGAACAGAGAGATGAAAAAGAAAGGCCAGAAAACAGCGCTGGAGGTAGTTAGGACCAGCTTGACAGTCATAAAGATCAGAGCTGCAATTTGTGAATCAAAAATCCACCAAGGTCACCCAAGGCCTCCCTTGGAATACAATTCCTCCCAGATTTTCTAGTCTTTTAGTAAACTGTGATGAACAACTGGAGATGAAAACATGGTAAAGGGTCACCGGGAGGAGCCAGGAAGAAAAGACTTTAAGAACCACTGGTCTGGAGCAGCCAAACTGGGCCCACACTGTTGTTTGGAAACAGTTTTACTGGAACACAGCCACACTCGTTTGTCTACATGGTATCTATGGCTGCTTTCATGCTACAAATTTTCCTCTGTGGAAATGCCTCCGAGATGATATAACCTGTAAAGCCTAAAATATTTATCATCTGGCTCTTTACAGAAAAAGATGGCTGCCCTGGCCGGTTTGGCTCAGCAGTTAGAGCGTCAGCCTGTGGTCCAGAGAGACCCGGGTTCGGTTCCCGCTAGGGGCATGTACCTCGGTTGCAGTTTGTCCCCGGCCCTGGTTGAGTCGTGCGGGTGGAAGCCCCTAGATGTGTCCCTTTCACGTCGATGTTTCTCTCTCTCTCTCTCTCTCTCTCTCTCTCTCTCTCTCTCTTCCTCTCTCCCCCTCCCACTCTATCTGAACAAAAAATGGAAAAATGTCCTCGGGTAAAGATAGAAAAAAAAAAAAGACAGAAAAAGATCGCTGACCCATGGTCTACAATCATTGCCCCAAATAACATAATACTATTTTTTTTTCCTTCCTACAAATGAAACCTTTATAATGACACCTGTATATGCATCTCTTTGCTTAAAAAATATCAAACATTAGACACTGAAGCCCTGTGTGTGTCTCCCCCTCCTCTCAGCCCTCCCCCTCCAGAGGTGGCACTATCCCAAGCTTAGTGTTTATTCACTCACCTTTTGATACCTTACTACATACATAACTATCCTTAAACAACATACATAATTACATTGTTCTAAAATTCATAAAAATATCAAGTTACATGTATATTATGGTTTGTCTTTCTCACTCAACATTATGTCAGTGAGATTCACCTACACTGAAGTGCATAACTCCTTTTAACAGCTTTATAGAATGTCACTGTATGGCCTGGCCAGTGTGGCTCAGCAGCTGAGCATCGACCCACGCGCCAAGAGGTTACAGGTTCAATTCTGGATCAGGGCACATGCCCGAGTTGTGGGCCAAATCCTCAGTGGGGGACATGCAGAAGGCAGCCAACTGATGTTCTCTCTCACTGATGTTTCGCTCTCTCTCAAATCAATTTTAAAAATTGTTTTTTAATTTCATTATATGGATGGCCTATAATTTATCACTGTTGACAACTGTTGATAGACTTTCAGAATGTTTACAGACAAGGATAATGTTTCTAGACAATGATAATCTTTGTGTCTGTTTGTGAGTTTTGGGGGCACACCCTGAAGGCTGACCTGTTGGGTCATAGGAATGAACACCTTGAATGTGACTAGACAATATGTAAGAGTACCAGACGCTCCAGACCCTCACCAACACTCAGTGTTGTCATATCTCTCAATTATTGCCAATTGAAGGTGTGAACAGGTCTTATTTTTACAGTAAAAGAAAAGGGATCTGCTAGACAGTATTCAGAGGACATTTCACCGCCTATTCTGACTCCAAACCCGGACCAATACAGAAAGCCAATAAAACCAGGGATGTTTCTGGCATTCTCGTCCCCAAACTAAATTTATAAAAATATGGTCCTACTCTCCAGATAAATCAAAATAGTAGAGATACTAATAAGAAACTATGAAGGACAAACAGCAAATGGAATCGTTTTCATTCTCACAATCTAAGAGTCATTTAAAATGAAAGAAAATGTTGGACAATAAACTAGCAGATTAAGCATTTGGGGAAAATTCTAGAGGAATAATTTGCAGTACTTTTTTAATACCTTAAAGTATTTTGAATAAAAACTAAAGTTATTACTGTACGGTTCCACACATATGAAATTCTAGAAAAGCAAACTGATCTACGGTGACAGGAAGCACATTAGCAGGCCTGGGCTGGGTGTGGGGACTGACTAAAAACACAAACGTATCCTTTGAGGTGGCAGAAACAGTCTACACGTCTTGATTGTGAGGTAGCTACAAGGTGTATACATTTGTCAAACTCAATGAACCATTCACTTAAAATAAAGGCACTTTATTGTATGTATATTAACCTCAAAAAAAGTGTCATTGCTTATGTCTTTAACACAAGCAAGAGGGGAGTTAGAGGGACAGAACTGTGAGCAAAACTAGCCAATGTCAAGACAGCATCACAGTCTCAAAGGATTAGAAATTGCTATTCTAACTGCCCTGCCAGGCATATAAAATGGTCTGATTACCAACTAACTGATGAAGTAATATGTAGCTACTTGAATTACAAATGAACCTGGCTAGTGTGGCTGTGTGGATTGAGCGTCTTACCATGCACCCGAGAGGTCACAGTTCAATTCCAGGTCAGGCACATGCCTGGGTTTCAAGCTCAGCTCCCAGTAGGGGGGCATGTGGGAGGCAGCTGATCGATGTTTCTCTCTCATGGATGTTTCTATCTCTCTCTCTCCCTCTCCCTTCCTCTGTGTCAAAAATCAATAAAAATTAAAAAAAAAAATTACAAATGACATTAAAAAGAAGAAATACTTAGTTTATTAGAGCAGAGGGATAGTGGATGATTTTTCCTACTGTGTTTGTTATTATCTTCCATAACAAATAAAAGTAAAGAAAAAACATACTGCCTGGTTCACTAAAAAATTAGATCTAGGGCCCTGGCCAGTTTGGCTCAGCAGTTAGAGCATCGGCCTGTGGCCCAGAGAAACCCGGGTTTGGTTCCCGCTAAGGGCACATACCTCAGTTGCAGTTTGTCCCCAGCCCCGGTTGGGGTTGTGTGGGTGACAACCAGTCAATGTGTCTCTCTCACATCGATGTTTCTCTCTCTCTCTTCCCCCCTCTCCCTCCTGCTTTATCTGAAGATAAATGAAAAAAAAAAAAAGTCCTTGGGTGAGGATTAAAAAAAAAATTAGACCTAGGAATTATAGATGTGTGTCCCAAGGCACACGTGGAATGGCTCCAGGGGGCCGAGGGGGCGCTGGAGGTGTGTTGCACTCTGTGGGCTTAGCTGGGGGGCTGGGGGCATCACACATTTAGGTCGTGAGAAATGACTCTGAATGCTTTCATTCTCTTTTATTTTACAACATTCTGTGAGGACACATTTTCTCCTTGGTGATATATGTATCTCTCAATCTTCTGATTGTGAGGAATTCACAAGCAAAAAATAACAATATGAGGTGTCCAACAAACAGAGCACTGCTTAGAAATAAAGAAAAATGGCCCTGGCTTGTTTGCTCAGTGGTTAGAGCCTTGGCCTGTGGACCAAAGTCTTGGGTTTGGTTCCCGCTAAGGACATGTACCTCGTTTGCAGTTTGTCCCCAGCCAAGGTTGAGGTCATGTGGGAGGCAACCAGTCGATGTGTCTCTCCCACATCGATGTTCCTCTCTCTCTCTCTCCCTCCCACTCTATCTGAAGATAAATTCAAAAAAAAAAAGAAAGAAAATGATATTCAGGAGCAGTTGATATACTTCCCTACTGTGTGCTCATTTTAGTGCTTGTCTTGCAGATTCCCACAAACATGATTTTCACAGACTGCTTCCAATAGAAAAGTATGTTAGACAGACTTTGAATCTACTGACTTAATTACTTTATATGTTTTTAAGTAAATGACAGGTCTCAACAATGTTTTTCCTACCCTTTTTAAAAAGTATAACTTAAAAAGATGAATTTTGCAAGCATTTGTATACCTTTCTCTGCCTTACAGCTAAGAAATAAACAAAAAAACTGAGAAACAAAATAAAACAAAAAAGACATTTATCAACCCAAACTTAAGGTCCAATTTCATGTGCAGGTAGAATTAAAACCAAATTATGGTTGTAATTTAACCTATTTTAGCTCCATCGTATAAATACCCGAGATGGATTTGCTTTGGAAACTGAAATTCCATAAATGCAAATTGCTAGGTCAGCACAACATGGTACTGAAGTGAGTATTTACTTACTAAGCCACTGTCTTGAAATGATGAGTCATGTGGTTGGAATCTACTCACTCACAGGCTGCCACTACCTAGTACAACTACACAAACAGTGGCCATGTGACTTAGGGAAAATGGAGCTTAGAAAAGAGATAAGGTTGACATCCCTGGAGCCTCACCTCCCATGCAGCAGCCTGTACACTGGCTGCTCCTTTCCAGCTCCAGGCTCCCTAATTTATGGTGCTGGCAGACCTGAGACAGGAAGGCAGGGGATACTGCCAAGGCCACAGATGGGCCAGAAAACAGATCACTACAAGTGGGACAGCCAGAAAAGCAGCGACTGACAGCAGGCCCTGGACCTGATGCAGGTGCCTACAAGCACGCACTTCTGGATGGGTCCAAGGGAGGAGGCACTGTTCCTGGATCGGGCATTGGAATTTGAAGTCTCTCCCTCTATGCCCCAGCAGAAAAGAAAGAACCCTTTCTAACCACATGGCCAAGCTCCTACAGCCACACTAGAAGTACAAAGTGCAGTCGCTCGAAATGAAAAGGCTTTAGTTGAAAATTTCGTCATTCTATTAAACACTTAGTTCCGTGCATGCTCTCTAGCATAAGCCGTCTTCCCAGAAAACGGTTTTCCAAGCGAGGGCTCAGACCCATTATGATCGAGTCTTCATATCCCTTCCCTGCTAACTACACTGATACTCCTGCAAGGGCTGGGTGTGCTCAGCCCACCTGTCTCATTGTAGGGCCACAGTTTGGGGGAAATGTCTGGACCCAGATTTGGAGTTGGTATAGTGCATTCCTGTAAGGCTCGTTGCCTTTTATTCCCCCACAACTGCAAAAGGGAGCCCTGGGGAGGGCCTCCAGGCTGGTCACGCATCAGTGACACTTTCTAAGATACTTGGACATGGAGAGTTCGAAGGGCATCAAGGTTCCCAATCCGGCTCCCTGTACTCTTTCCTATACTGACCTGCCTCAGGTGCACCGGTAGTCCCGCTGCTTCCCTTCTCCACCTCCCCTGTACCACAGGCTTGGCTCCACTTACCAGGGGAAAGGCTCAGGGTATAAAATCCCAGGTGCCAAAGAGACCACTCAGAAGGCTGGTCGAGCAACTGATAAAGTGAACGACTCAATGCCTGGGCAGTACGTCCAAGGGCTCCGACTTCTTTGCTCTCAGAAAGGTGAGGAGGACCCAATCAGCATGTCTATTGGTAAACACTAAAAATAACTTTTTGTGATAAAAAATTGGGCAATTTAGGGAGTATAACTTGGAAGGAGTTTAAATAATTGAGTGAATGGCTCAGCTGGTGTGGCTCAGTGGTTGAGCGTCAACCCATGCACCAAGAGGTCGCCAGTTGGATTCCCGGTCAGGGCACGTGCCCAGGTTGTGGGCCCAATCCCCAGTGGGGGGCGTGCAGGAGGCAGCCAACTGACGTTCTCTCTCATTGATGTTTCTAGCTCCCTGTCCTTCTCCCTTTCTCTCCCTCTAAAATCAATAAAGAAAATAAAATTTAAAAAATAAAATAAAAATAATTGAGTGAATGCTATGCCAAAACCCACCCTCTATCTACCTATTTAGGTGAACAAGGTTTCTCAGTGCTTACATCTATACCAACAAAAAATGAAAATAGAACCCATGCTGGATCTCATCTTAGTCAAGCTTGGATACATGAAATTGGGACTATAGCCATCTCCTTAACAGAGATCATTATCTCAAAATTTACTTTTTATGTTTAAATTACCTATAAAATACGTAATCGTTAAGCTGTCTTTACCACTGTGCACTAATAATTACAATAATTTTCATTCAGAAGAAAACCTTTCATACTTGAAACTTTATCTTAATAGGAAATAGTAAACATTTTAAAATGTAAACTTATATACTTTTTTTTTTTTTTTGCACAGACCCTATCGAGAACATCAGAGGGGGGCCATGTACTTGCTGTCTTTGGCCTGTACGGAGGGCCCCTCCACCCAGGAGGTTTCCCAGGTCTGGGATTTGCGGAGAGGTACACAGCTACACGGCTCCCTGCATCATCGCGTATTGGCCAGGGTTGCATGAAGGGAGACTTCTTTGCAAACCCTGAGAACCCCAACCGAGCAATGCTCATTTGGTAGAGAAGTCTATTCTCAATTCTAAAAACCAAACCCCAAACTCAAACCACCACAAAGGAAACTGTTTGAACCCAGGGGAACAACTACCTATGCGAGGGGGAGAGGGGCCTGCTGTCCCACTGTACCCAAGACTGGGCTTTACCTGGGAGTCTATGACAAATATCAGTGCTCCTGTTCCCCGGAAGATCATCTCATAGTCAAATGTAGGGTCAAAAAAGTCAATCTGTCCTGGGAAGTCCCAAATCTGAAAATTCACGAAGGAGCTGTTGGACACATCTTCCCGGCAGATCTTATTCGTGCTCTCCAAGAACAGTGTTTCGTTGGGAGACATTTTGTGAAAGACGACTTTCTGAATAGATGACTTGCCACTTCTCCTCAGGCCCATGAGCAGGATCCTCGGCTTCACCTCAGTGCTGAAGGGATCGCTGAAGTCCAGAACTAGAGAAAACCACAAAACAATAACGAGGGTCAGACGCGTTCACAGCGGTTAATTCAAGGAGTTTCACTTCCACCTCAAATGTGATTTACGATTCACAGACAGATCAACTTTTCCAAATATGGAGAGTGCTAGCTAGGTCGCCCCACTCACTGAGGGGCCAGCCTTTAGTAAGTGCAAAACACTGAAAAATGCTGGTTCACTACCTCTCATACCATCCCAGGGGCCAGAAAACCATTCCACGTCATAAGCAGGGAATCCAGAGTAGAGGTATTCTGGAGCTGATCATCTGGAAAAATAATCCAGTGTTTGCTTTCCAGCGCAATGCCCTTGTTAGCCTGAATCGTCAGGGTCTCCATGCATTTACCCTCCCCGCGTTACCCTCTCTTGGCCAGTGCTCTCATATGCCACAAAGGCCTGGAAAATGGGCATGTCCTAGACGCCTCAGACTCAGACTGTGTTAGAAAGAGGACATAAACTTTGTGGGAGGCACACCTCTCTCAGGCCCACCCTGGCTCTAAGCCCGCACTGACCACTTACATTAAAATTCACTAAAATTAGGACTCCAGAACCACTATGCTATGCCCCTCAAACTAATACAAAATAATATTGAATTGTAAACTGTAATTGAAAAAAATAAAAATTTTAACACCTCCCCCCGCCAAAAAACCCAGTTCCTAGAGTAGTCAAGTTCATAGACACAGAAAGTAGAATGGTGGTTTCCAGGGACCAGCGGGATGAGGAGTTACTGTTTAATGGGTAGAGTTTCAGTTGGGGAAAATGAAAAAGTTCTGGAGATGGATGGTAGTGATGGTTTAACAACATTGTGTGTACACTTAACATCACTAAACTGTACTCTTAAAAACGGTTAGCCCGGCTGCAGTGGGCGTCATCCTGTGCACCAAAGGATTGCTGGTTCAATTCCCAGTCGGGGTACATACCTGAATTGCAGGTTCGATCCCAGGTAGGGGCATACATAGAAGGCAACCGATCAATGTTTCTCTCTCACATCCCCTTCTCTCTCTCTCACTTCCTCTCTCTAAGCATGTCTACAGGTGAGGGTTTAAAAATAAATGGTTAAGAGAGTAAATTTTATGTTGTATATGTTCTACTGCAATAAAAAAAAATTCTATTCCTCACTTGCAAGAGTCATGCTTCAGGTATTCAATAGCCACACTAGGCACGAGCACAGACATAAAACACTGTCATCATCACAGAAAGTTATAAAGATCAGCATTACTCTAGTCGCTGGTAACAAAAATTCAATCCTAAAATCCTTTGTTAAGGGTCCTGGAGAGATTTGGCATCACTGGATAAAAGTAGGAATTGGTATAAAAGTTCAAAACCCCATTGAGCTTTCTCTTTTCTTTGATCTTGAAACATATAATGTTAGTTCCACAATGTTCTAAACAACCACTTAATTTCTGAGAAGCAGCCCTACTTTACCAAGAGTGTGTATATTTACAGAAGCAAAGGAAGTATCACTTAGTGGTTATATTTTAGGGCCTGAAGTCAAGACCTGGGGTTTGAGCTATGAGACCCTGGACAAGATGCTTAGCTTTTCAGAGTCAGTTTCAAATCCATAAAATGGAGTTAATAATGACAATAAAAACCTCAAAGAGCTGATAATTAAATGAGATCAAGGACCTAAAATGATGATTAAAAATAAGATCCATTCAGCAAATGGTGCTAGATCAAACTCGATATCCAAAAACAAAAGAATGAAGTTGGAAACTTATCCTACACCATATACAGAAACTCACTCAAGCCCGGTTGGTGTGGCTCAGTGGTTGAGCGCTGACCCATGCACCAAGAGGTCGCCAGTTCAATTCCTGGTCAGGGCACATGCCCGGGTTGTGGGCTCGATCCCCAGTAGGGGCACGCAGGAGGCAGCCGATCAATGTTTCTCTCTCATTGATGCTTCTATCTCCCTCTCCCTTCCTCTCTCTCTAACAAAAGAAAAGTCGATGAAAATATTTTTTAAAAATTAACTCAAAATAGATGAAACATCTAAATTTATGAGGTAAGATGATAAAACTCTTAAAAAGAAACATAGGTATAAATCTTGATGATCTTAGATTAGGCAACAGTTTCTTAACTATGACACCAAAAGCACAAGTAACCACAGAAAAAATAAACTGGACCTCATCAAAGTGAAAAACTCTGGTGCTTTAAAGGACACTATCAAGAAGTGAAGACAATCCACAGAATGGGAGAAAACATTTGCAAATCATATATGTGATAAGGGGCTAGTAGCCAGAATATAAAAAGAACTCTTACAATTCAATAATAAGACAACCCAATGAAATACAAAGGATCTACAGAGACTTTTCTCCAAAGAAGACAGACAAATGGCCAATAAGCACATGAGATGATGCTCTACATCATTAGCCATCAGAGAAATACTAATCAAAATCACCATGAGATTCCACTTCACAGCCACGAGGATGGCTACAATAAAAAAGACAGAAAAGCCCGGCTGGTGCGGCTCAGTGGTTGGGCATTGACCCATGCATCAAGAGGTCACCAGTTCAATTCCTGGTCAGGGCGCATGCCCAAGGTTGTGGGCCCAATCCCCAGTGGAGGGCATGCAGGAGGCAGCCTCTCAATGATGTTTCCATCTCTCTCTCCTTCTCCCTTCCTCTCTCTCTAAACAATAAATTTAAAAAATTGAAAAAAAAAAAAAAAAGACAGATAATAACAAGTATTGGTGAGGATGTGGATAAATTGGAACCCTCAGACACTGCTGGTGAAAATGTAAAATGGAGTGCTTTGAGAAAAAAAAGTCTGGCAGTTCCTCAAAAGGTTAAACATGAAGTCACCACATGAAACAGCAATTCCACTTCTAGAAATATATTCAAAGGCATGAAAGCATATGTCCAAACAAAAACCTGTACATTAATGTTCACAGCAGCATTATTCTTAATAGCTAAAAAGTGGAAACAACTCAATGGCCATCAACTGATGACTAGATTAACAAAATGTGGTATATACATATAATGGAATATTCGACCATAAAAAGGGAACAAAGTACTGATTTATGCTACAACATGAATAAACATTGAAAGTGAAACAAGATACAAAAGGTCACATATTGTTTGATTCCATTTATAGGAAACATACAGAATAGACAAATTCACAGACAAAGGTACTTTGTGGTTGCCAGGGGCTGCAGGGAAGGGAAAATGGAAAGTGACTGTCAATGGGCGTGTGATTTCTTTGGAGTAATAAAAATGTCCTAGAATTAAATAGTAATGATGATTACACACCTTTGTGAATTTATTAAAATCACTCATTTGTATACTTTAAAAGGGCAAATACTATAATGCGTGAAATATATCTCAATTTTTAAAGGCTTCATGAATAACCAAATTATATAAAATAATAAATAAAAATAAAATAATAAATAAAAATGAAGCTTGGAGAAAAGTCAAGAAAGGAAAACCAACATTTTAAGAAAGACAGAATATAGGCAAATATGGAGATATAAATACATTAAATTCTTTTTCTAAATTTCTGTTTGATTTCTTTCTGAACTACACCTCTTAAATCTTTCTCAGTCCCGTACTCGAGCCTAAGCCTACTCAAATAGAGACTGAAAAGTAATCCTTTATTTCCCTATTGTAACACAATTTTTTCCAAAAACACACGAATACTTGATAATCTACTTAATTTCATTTACTATAAACAATATTTTGATGTTTCAATTTACAAGAGGTGTAGGTAAACACACCAATTTTGGGTAAAACAATAATAAATAAAGTAAGCAGGTGCAGATGTACACAGAAACTATTATAAGCAACATCTCACCCCCTCCTACCCACACACTTTTCCAGTTCAGCTTAACCCAATCCAACAAATTGCTGATAAGGTTGAAGCAGTGAGGGGACATAAACTACCAAAAAAAGTCACCAGCTTTCTTCTTCGTTAGTGATTATATGCTACCCATTCGCAGTACTGCCATTACAACTCAATCTTAGAGAAGGCAGGACATCTCAAAACTGACAAATCATTGAAAAGTTCCCTAAGAAACACACAGAGCAGACTGAAGAGGGAACCTGCAGCCTTGCCGTGAATGGAAGGAAGAGTTCTGCTGCAGAAGGTAGAGCTGGTGGCAGCCCAAACAGGAAGGGGCAGGAAGACAACCAACAGGGTCGTTATTTGGAGAATCAAAGTGAGAAGAGCCAAGGACATAAACTGCTCCACTGCTTATCTACCTAACACCATCCTGCACACACTCTAGAGCATCTTCCAGGAGGAGCGGTGAGCCTGGAGCTTGGGGGTGAGAAGGAAGGCAGTGTTCCAGGAGCTAGTGATGCCCCAGAGGAACAGAGAGCAACCCCACTCCAAATACCCTGACCTCACCTGACTCTCACTACAATACGTGTGGAGATCAAAAGGTGGGAGCAGCACCACTTTGCTTCAGACATTTCCTCAAATGAGGAAAGCCAAGAGTATAGAAGAGAGGAGTCCCAACAAGTGGAAGAATGTACACCCGAAGAAGAAGAAGTCATAATGGAATCAGAGCAAACTTTGAAACCAAGATAAGAGAAAATACAACATTCATGAAACAAGGACAGTTTTCAAATAAGAGCAGTCATGAAAAAGGGCCTTAGAGGTCTTGAAAATAAAAATGTAATTTTAGGGGAGGTAAAGATAAAGGGATTGAAAAGCAGAATAAACACAGATAAAGAGGGTAATAGCGAACTGGTAAATCAAATTCTCTCAGAGTGCAGTACAAAGGGATAGAGCAGTGGAATGTGTGAAATGAAAATTAAAGTGACATCAGAAATAAGATTCAGAAGCTCTACTATGTGCCAAAGAAATTCCAAAAGAAGAAAATACAGAATATAAGGGAAGGCAATATTTAACTAAATAGATAAGCCTCTTCCAAACTAAGAAAGGATAACACTCAAAAGGAACAAAACAAGCAATTTAAACAAAAACAAGCCCACACCTAGAATAATCATAGTAAAACTTCAAAACATCAAAGGTAATAAAACTCTTCAAACCATCAGAAGGGGAAAACGATTCCCTACAAAGAAATCAGAAAGACAACAGACTTCTTAACAACATGGAGTACAAGAAGAGAATGGACTAGAACAAAATCTTTAAAGGACGAAAGGAAAATATCTTTGAACTCAGATTTATATACCCAGTCCTACTATTTTTCAAATGTGGGACTGAAATAAAGACATTTTTAGACATTCAAGGACTCAGAAAGTTTATTGCCCACTTAATCTCTTTGAAGGAATTACTCAATGATGTACTCCTAAAAGAAAAATACACCCAAAATGTAGTGAAATGTATTAAGCAATGGAAAACAAATTTTAGTGAAACCTATTAATTTTAAATTACTGATTTTAAATATTAAAATAGAAACCAGAAACTACAATTTCAGACAATGCAGACATGTGACATTGGTGAGGGAGAGGTAGGATAAAGGTAAGTAAAATAATGCTCTTGGTTCTTGTTAGAAAAAGTTATGCAGCAGTTTTTTTAAATTTAAGGATAATCACCTCAAACCAGGGAAAAAATATTAGAAAAGGGTTCAGAAAACAGTTTGGTGGTCTTAAGAAGTTAAACAACATCTATTATAGTATTCCAATCATTACACTGCTAAGTATTGACCCAAAGAAATAAAAGCATATGTCCATACAAAAACTTATACCCAAAGACTCATAACAATTTTATTTGTATCAGCCAAAAACCGGAAACAACCCAAGTGTCCAAGTACAGGTGACTGGATAAACAAATTGTGGTGCATCTCAACAAGAGGGAATAAACTATTGATATACATAACACAGATGAATCTCAAAATGATTATGCCGACTGAAAGAAACCAGTTGAAAAAGGACATATGCTATAATTCCATTTACATAAAATTCTAAAACTATAAACTACTTTTAAAAGTGATGGATATGTGTTCCTCTTGATTGTGGTGATGGTTTCACAGGTGTAACACATATCAAATCTTATTAAATAGGTACACATTATTTTGTCAATTATATCTCAGTACAGCTGTTTTTTAAAAATGTACTCTCAAGGAAAAGAATCGTAAGTTAAAGAGCTTTAGTTCTATTATCGCCTCTCAAACAGCCAGTGTTAAGTCAATGCAAGGTAGGGGATAAACGCCCATGGGTTGTAGGGAGTAACCCAGTGGATTACAAGGGTTATAAATACAGACTTACAGTGGTGCAGGATTTGAATGGGGTTCAGGTGGGTGAGGGGGAGGAGGCTCTCCAAGAGAGGGGAGTCCAAGTGTTAGCAAAGGTACAATGCCTTGCATGGAACAGGAAAATACGCGTGCAATAAAAAGTCATAGCAACCACTGTGCTAGGCACCGTACACACTTCATCCCATTCATACTCCTTCAAGAATAGATATTATCCACATTTCACAAGAAACTCAAGCTCAGGAAGGTCAAGTAACATTCAAACTGAAGGTTGGACCATCCAAAGTCTGTGCATTCATCCTCTTTCTGCTGTGCAACACTATTTCCAATTAAAGAGAGCAAAAGTCCACATTAAATTATGTATAAGCACAAAAATATATTTAAGTGTTTATAAATGTCTTTATTTCTCTCCAATTTATACTGCTGGGTGCAGGTGCAGATTTTAACTTATTTTCAGCAGGGTCTCTATGTGGCATGATCATCCAACCTGGTACCCTGGAAGTTGGATCTCCTCCCCTTGGGAAAGCAAGAAGGTGATGGAGACCATAGTAATGAGAGGAGGGGGTGTATATGTAATGTTTACCTACAAAGAATGGCTGGGAAGTGAATTATACATACAGCCATAACAGACACATACAGCTGTAAGGGAAATGCCGGACCGTTTTCAAGCAGGCCACCAACTGCAAACAGCCAGAAACGGTGGCCCATATCAGCAAGAGTACCGTCAACGCTTGGAGACCCCTCCGACACACAAAGACACATTTTATCACATTTAGCTGGTGTGTAGGGAAATGTACTGAGTGTCAGGGACCTCACTAGACATTTCTACAAACTTTATCCTCCCCATGAGATACAAATCTGTTTTACACATGAGGAATTTGTGGGACGTAACCTGCCCAAGGTCACAGGGTTGGTATGTGGTGCAGTCCAGACCCAGAGCCTTAGCCACCCATCAGGTGGCATTAAACAAAAACTGCAACAAAGAAAAAGGAAGAGATTAGAAAATATCCAAGTACATCATGCATGATAAGAGTAAATACTGCTAGGTTTATTTATACATAGGTGGTGCTGGTTCACAATATAAGTGTATTTTTATTGTGGACCACAGTTAAAATTTTTTTGTAGCTCAGCTGGTGTGGCACAGTTGGTTGAGCATTGTCCCATACACCAGGAGGACACAGGTTCTATTCCCAGTCAGGGCACATGCTCAGGTTGCAAGTTGTGGGCTCGATTCCCAGTAGGGAGCATGCAGGAGGCAGCCAATAAATGTTTCTCTCTCATCTATATTTCTATTCTCCCTCTCCCTTCCTCTCTCTGAAATCAATAAAAAAATATATTAAAAAAAAAATTGCAGGCCAGTGCTATTGATCAGGAGAGGTTTCTTACCTCAGAAAGGACTGCTGACAAAATCTCCCCTCTAATGCTCTCCCACCCTTTCCTCGAGTATCTCTGCTTCTGAAATCCTATGGGGTTTCTCCGTTTCTCAGGTCTCATTCCACTCTGGGAGTGGGAAGCAGGGAACTTACATCAGGAAAGTAAACACCTCTACCTCCTGGCCTCCTGGGGAGGGCTGGGCTCTCTCGCCAACACATCCCTGAGCACCACCTACTTACTCAAGTTGAATAAGAACCGGAGAGAGTGTGAAGAGAATGAAGGATGATAGCTGCTGGGAAAGGGACAACAAAAGGGCTAATACTTACCAAAAAAAAGGCAAGCAGAACAGAACCGCAGGACATCAGGATATTTGGGACTAGATGGAACCCCACAGAGGGCTCTTTAGAAGTGTCAGGGGCTGGGAGGAAGCTGCAGGGGTGAGGTGAAATTTACAAGAGGGCAGTTTGTTCTGTTTCATAAAGGTTCCCTGAAAGTCGGCCAAGTGTTAGACAAGGCTGAGCCAGGGGCTGCAGACACAAAGAAAAGATTCATCCTTCAGCAATTATAGGGGAAAATAGACAAGAAAAAGTGACAATCCGCTGCCTCCGAGGTGTTACGGGCTCAGAGGGGTGCCCTGGAGACAGAACATCTGAGTCTTAGAGAGGAGAAGGCCAAAAGAGATGAGTGAGGGGACCAGAGCGCCAGGAGATTTTGGCCTTCCAGGAATTTAGGGAATGTAGTTCAACGGCAAGAAAAGGCTCCATGCTGTCCACTGGTGTCTCACAGCATATAGAACACAAATGCCTTCCGGCCTCAGAGGCCCTGTGTGGGCTACCCTCTCTTCCCAGGCCTGGCTCATCTCCCCCACAGTTCCCGATGCTGCAGCCACACTGCCTCTGGTTCCTCCCCTCAGGACTGGCTGTTCCCTCCACCTGGCAAGCTTCCTCCAGCCTTCCACCTCAGCCCGGTGGCAATTTTACCTCCTCGGAGCGAATCCAGGCCCCGTCACTTCCTAATAACCCCGTGTTTTCTTAATAGTACTTATCACCATACCAAATGATCTTTTTACTTCATACCTGTCTTCTTGTTTACTTGTTTTTTTTTAATCCTCACCCGGGGATATTTTTCTATTTATCTTCAGAGTAGAAGGGAGGGAAAGAGAGGGAGAGAGAAAGAAACGATGATGTGAGAGGGACACATGGACTGATTGCCTCCCGCACAACCCTGACCAGGGGCAGGGACGAACCGCAACCAAGGTATGTGCCCTTGACCAGAATCGAACCCAAGACTCATGGGTCCGCGGGCTGATGCTCTAACTGCTGAGCCAAACCCGCCAGGGCTGTTTACTTGTTTATTGTCTGTCCCTCTCACATATGCCCACACAAAATACAATGGAGAGAGGTTACAGGCTAGCTCATGAATGAGATGCTGGGAAGTTTGGATTCTGGCCATGAGGAAATCACTATGGGTTTTAAGGGGAGACAAACATGATCAGATTTACACTTAAGTAAGTTCACTCCGGAAACAGAATCCTTAGAGGGGGTCAATGTGTAGACAGGGAAGGAGTTGAGAATAGTCACTGTGGCATAAAAATTATTTTGAGTTAAAAGGTGTTTGAGTTCCTGATCCTTTATTTGCCTACAGCAGTGCTTCCCCAAAAGAACTCAATTGTCATAAATTTCCCCAGGAACAACTCTCATCTCCAGTTGGAAGGTTAGAGGCCGAGACTGAACCAAGAAGAGAAGTCAGCACCACACCCAAACAGACAATGTCACAAAACTATGATATCTCCCACATATTATTCTCCTAGGGGTCCATTTACTGTTTCCAAAAAGCCATTTGTTTTTCCATAAATGCCTTTCACCAACCCCTTCTAAGAAGTTACTTGCTCTCCCAGAAGTGCCCCTCTGCCCTTCCCCATCCTCTATTAATATGGTATGTATGTAAGCCCCACATTCTATGCCACTTTAAGTCAAAATTATTGTGGATTGTCATGCATCAGTACATAATTAAATCTGTTTTTCTCTTGCTAATCTGTCTTTTATCAGTTTAATTTGCAGGCCCCCAGTTCAGAACCTAAGAATAGAGAAAATGTTTTTCTTCCCGACCATACAGTAGGAAGTTGTTTTAGGACTAAGAAATGAGAAATGGAAGAACTAAGGGATAGACTGTGGACATTGGGAGAAGGAATGGATTCGTTAGAAGTTCAAATCAACTCAACAGTATGCGGTGATCCATGGGACACGGGGGACAAGGGACAAAGAGGCTCTGAGCTCCCAACCTAGCAGACCAAGTGAAGAAGGGCCCATTCACCAGGACGGTACAAGGAAAGAGGCTACTGGACATCGTTCAGTCTGGGGTGCCTGTGGGCCTGTGGCTCGGGTGAGAAGAGGATCTGGGGCTTCAGAAGGGCCATAAAACTGAGGCCGCAGAAAGGTTTGAAGGGGAATTCAGGTTGCTAAGGCCATCCACACCTTGTTGGTTCTTTTTACCCGATCTCTTGGCTGAGTGTGAGGGCACATTTGAGAGGTTTTAGCCTTGACCACCAAGGAACAGTTCAAACCAACTGGCTCTTATCACGCGGCAGTTACCATTTACTGACCACCTGCAGAGCAGGCCATACATGTGTAAAAACGAGGCCTCGGGGCTTACCACAATAAACACTCAATAGGTGTTTGCTGGTTGGGATGATTGAAAGTGACTGAGCAGAATTTGAAGATAAATTAACTGAAAGCTTTAAAAAGAAACTTTATATCTGACCTTGGCCCAGACCAGCACCTGGGTATCAAGAGCATGAGCTTTCTGCCTAGGGAAAGTTTATCTACCGTGGTCAGGGGCACTCAACATACCTCACCTATTCTGCACTGGGTCCTGGCAGTACCCAAACTCCCCAAGCAGCCCAGCTTTGTAACTAGACTGCTGGAGATCCCAGGGGCACTCATCCCCCCAAAACAGCATTATGGAGAGGGGTTTTCTAAATCCCCATTTTCAGTCTTTAACCCCTGCAGGCGAACTGTAACTGGCAAGCTCTGTCAGAAGCCCATAGGCCTGCTAAATACAAAGGAAGGGAGAGAAAGGAGCAAGCGCCTTGATCTAGGTCTGGCTGATCTGTGGGTTGGGAATGTCACAACAAAGGAGGAGCAGGAAATCAGGAAAATGGAAATTGAAGGGCAACGTGCCCCTCCTTACACAGTTCTAACTGCGCTCAAGGGGTCTGTCTTCCCTGAGAATGAGACACCAAATGAAATTCACTTAATAAACTCTGATATATTATACAACTGAGAGCTATTATAATTAAGTTCTCCCAGAGGTGACACCTTTAAATAGGTCTAAAAACGGGAAAATAAAACAAAGATTTGATGAAAGAATAAGAATGACATGGTAGCAAATAGATGGCAAATGGGATGGTTTAAAAAATACTGGATTCGCCGTGGCCAGTTTGGCTCAGCGGTTAGAATGTCAGCCTGAGGACCCAAGAGTTCGTTTGATTCCGGTCAAGGGCACACCCCTTGGTTATTATGGTTTGTCCCCGGCCCTGGTTAGGGTCGGGTGGGAACTAGCCAGTTGATGTGTCTCTCTCACATCAATGTTTCTCTCTCTCTCCCTTCCACTCTATCTGAAAATAAATGGAAAAATATCCTCAAGTGAGGATTAAAAAAAAAAAGTACTGGGTTAGTGCCAGACTGGAGTTCAACTCCCAGCTCTGTCATTTACCAGCTATGTGACCCTCTACACATCCCCTAGCCCATAAATCATTATTTATTCATCTATCAGTGTCTATCCAAGTGTGTACACACATACATGCGTGCACACCCACAAGCACATTCAAACACACATGCACGCGTGCACGCGCGTGCACACACACCTTTTTTCCCCCAGCCCAAGCCCAGGTAAGGAGAGGGTCTTTTGTGGAATGTGTTACAGTAAAAGGCTCACTTAGCCTTAAGGGAAAGTTAAATTTTTTTCCCTATTAATATTCTGTGGGGTCAAACAAAGACTTAAGGTTCTATTTATTTATGGCTTTAGGAAGAGGCCTCCATTCTATCTGCAACATTATCTGTGGGCCTTTACATTTCTGATCAATGGAACCACTTATACCTTCAAGACCCAGGAGTTCAGTAAGAAATTCCATACATAGTGGAAATTAAATACATGCATAATAATAGTACCATTAACAAGAAACTACAAAGTCAGGAAGATTCACTTTCCATTTGATTAACTATTTAGTAAGGCGAATTGAATGCAAATAAAGCATATTCTCAAAGGTATAAAGGTGATTTTGCTTATTTTTATTTGTATGGGAAGACCAAACCTTTCTCTACGTAACCCTCTCACGGGCAGGAAACTAAAGAACATGATCCCATCTGCGAATATCTCCTTAACATATGTGTTCGATAACATTTCCAATGTATTCTGATCTACCAATATTCCCACCAGAAGGCAAGCGTTCTCGTGAACTTTTTTTTTTTTTTAACAATCGCTTTGAGAGAGATCAAGGCTGGTTTTATGTAGTCCTCTATGTTACACACTGGCGGACGGAGCTGGAGCCTTCCCCAGAGGGCCTCGAGAGGGCCTCCGGAGGCCGGCCTGTTCCCTGCACGCTTCAGGCCAAGGATAGAAAACCTATTTGTCCGAGCGTCACAGCAGAATCAGGGGAAGCCACTGAAGAAGGAAAATAAAGTGGGTGAAAAATAAAATTTTTTTAAAAAGCAAAAAAGGTAAGGAAGAATAAACGAGATAGAGAAGAAGAAAAATGAGCAGGAAACAAGTGGCTGTAGTAGGAAGTGAAATGTGTCACCAACAATAGCTATGGGTGTGGGAGACTGAATAAAGCAGAGTGAACTCTGAGAGAAACAGTCATCTGGGGACCGGAAAGGATGATCTTTCAAACTCAGAGCCATACCCCTTACCCTGAACTTGATGTTTCTGCCTCTTACTTCTATTATACTACCCTATGTCTGTTCTAATACTAAAATGGGAGAGATTGCCCTAGCGGTTTGGCTCAGTGGTTAGAGCGTTGGCCCAAGGGCTGGAGAGTCCCGGGTTTGGTTCCTGCTAAGGGCACGTGCCTCGGCTGCGGTTTGTCCCCGACCCTGGTTGGGGTCGTGTGGGTGGCAACCAGTCGACCAAAGTCAACACTTTGGGTGGCAACGTGTCTCTCTCACATCGATGTTTCTCTCTCTCTCTTCCTCCCTCTCTCCCTCCCACTCTATCTGAAGATAAATGCAAAAAATATCCTCGGTGAGGATAAAAATAAATAAATAAAATGGGAGAGATTTCTGATAAGAGTAGAGAACCGAGATCTATGATACACTGAATCACTGAAACATGTTTACAAAACATCTGATATAAAAATATGCTCTCTAACTACATGTATTCAAATAAGCATTATGTCTAAAGGTGTGGCCTTACATAATTTCTGAGTATTCTGTATTTACATCTAGTCCAACTCTTATGTATCTTGGTATTTCCAGGGCCAGAAGGAAACCAAAGAGATTAGCTATGGCTAATCTTTTTGAACAAGGCAGAGTTATAAGGAAAGGGACTTACATTTTCACGAACTTGACCCTCTCTTAAATCTTGCTCAGTTCTACATCATGTTGTGGCTGCAGAAAAGTCCCCTGGCATCTCTGGCATATCAAGAGAACAATGATCTCTGCTCACTCCTCAAGGAACTGTAGAAGATGAATTCACTAATAATTTTTAAATCATTTTAAGGGGGAAAAAAAGCTGACACTAATGATTAATAGATGCAAATTACTGGATTCACAGGATTTACACCCATAGGGGAAGTACCACCTGCTGACCTTGAATGTGTCTGTGTGTGTGTGTGTGTGTGTGTGTGTGCACGCGCACGCGAGAAAGCCTCCAGAAACCACCTAAGCTGTCACTTCCTCGGATCCTAAGAGAGTACACAGGCTGCTATGGAAACAAGCCTGCACTCAGCTGGACTTCGGTGAGCAGCTGTCTTAGCCAGGCTTACCTTAACTATTGGGACTTTGGGGAAATAAACAATTTCACTTTTTTATTAAATATGGTCTTTTACTTGCTTTATTATTATAGTTTTACAAGCACAGTAATTTACTAAAGATTTAAAGTCCATGTGTCAAAAACAATTATTATTTTTGATGCAATTATTTTCAATGGCTTATTTATTGCCTCCTCTGTCTGCAGTTTTATCTGGAGCCCGGAAGTTGAAGGTGAGACAGGCTCACCTTATCTCTGATTAACTACCCTGAAAGGGGCGTTGAGAGGTGCCCAAATCTGTCCATAAGAGAACTAAAGTGCCCCAGAACACTCCTGGTATTCATGAATAAAATCTGGAGTACAAGCCAGGGAAATGCAACTTAAGTCTCACCTTAGCTGCACTACGTTTTCAAACTTAGCACAATGTGGTAAAACTTACAAGACACTCAGTTTAAAAATAAAATCAGAGGTTCCATATAAGACTATGAGAAATAAAAATCATACTGCCCACCTTCAATCCACTTTCTTTTGCACAGGATGTTAGTCATTCCTGCATCCCACCCACCAGGGTAGATTTCTGAACCTCATGGGAAAAGCCCCAGGTTTCCACTGAGTGCAGGCACCAAACCAAGTCCATTAGGAAGGTGAATAGGGAGGAACATTCACTAGAGAAATGCTTTGCTCATAGTTCAAAGTGCACCTCATCCATCTTTTCTCAGAGTAAATATGTCCTCAGCCCCATACACACATCATCCCCCTCTTTTTTTTAAGTTTGAGAGTAGGTAAATATAAATTTTACCAAAAATAACACAGGATTATAATGTAACATGTGCCCAGGGCCTATTAGAAATCGAGATGACCCTTTGGTGACATCGTAAGGTCCCAGGAATGGAAGTCAGAACTCCCATCCTCTTCCTTCATTCCAACTCCCGGGGACCATATCAGCTGGCATGACTGTTGTCAGGGACAGTCTTTGCTAGAACTGCTGACCAAGGAGTCTATCTGCTACTCTAGAAAGCTAATGTTCTCACAGATTATGCATTCAGGCCCAAAGTCCCAAATCAGAGCCAGGAACACGTGGAAAGAACAGGAGCCTGAGATAATGGAGAAAGTCTTCTGAGAACAGACCACCTACCCACAGCAGGCCCAAGTAGAGAAAGGCCTGGCTTCAGTAATGTTTGAGGGAGCAAATTTTCATTTGTGGGTCCTCTTCCACATAAATTGAGTACAATGCTTTTATTTGTAGCAAGATTCCAAGTTGATCCAATAATTTACAAGGATTTTATCAGTGAAGTAATCAAAAGGATCAGTTCTGGGAAGGTTTGCCTTTAGGTTAGGAGTGGTGGGAAGCACCCAAGACCAGGCTCTGGGGAAGCCCTTTGTTCAGGAAACCCCACCCCTGAGGCAAAGCTTTACTTTCACTTCAATTTCAAGTCCCCATATCAATTTTAAAAGTGCCCCCTTAAAGAGCTGCAGAAAAAACAGGTCCTGTGCTTTTCCCGAAATCTCTCTGGCCCCCCAAGACAATGTCAAATTACAGGACTGTTCTTCCCAGACATGGTCTCTTTATTTTCCTTTTTTTTCTTTAGAGTACCACAAATACACCCTATTGTGTGTCTACCACTTCAAATACCTTGCAAATACTACCCCATTCTGAAAGTCTCAAGTCTCCCAAGAATCCACGAGGAGCCAACGAATGCAATTTGAATAATAATGAAGTGACTGAACAATTTAATTACCAAAGGTAGCCCTAGGGACACCAACAAAAGGGTTGAACGCCTTTATCTACAAAAATGTAACCACGTGCTCAACTGTGGGACCAATTATGGAGAGTGCAGAAGAGAAAGAGTGCACAGGTGCACACACCAGTTAAAGCAAATGGGGAATTAGCACAAATCCTCCCTGGAGACAGGCCACGATGAAAAAGGGTGACTTGGAAAGCTCTCTCATCTATCAGGCTCAAGGTTTAGTTAACTTTTTTCCCTTTCTGATTCATTGAATGTAGCACCTACCATATGCAAAATAATGAAACTGTTCCCTGGAGAAAGGCTTTGGAAAGGGAATTTAAAATAAGTTCAATGAATTTCAATAAAAGTTCTTCCAAATCAAGTCACAAAGGTACTTTTATCCCTTACACAATCTCTTTAAAGTGAAAATGTTTCAAGTTAGTTCCTTCTTTGGATGCACACAGCTTCACCTTGATGTTATGTTTAACAGCTTCCTTCCAGTGACCTTTTCAAGTGACCTCACAATAAAGGACTTCTCCCTTGCTTTGGAGGAAAACAAAAACGATGAACCTTTCTGGAAGCCTCAAAAGCTCTCAACTTCCTTAGGCCTTAAGAATTAAATGCAGGAAAGCCCCCCACAGGCTGAACAATTGCTAAATCCTGCTTCTTGAAGAGTAAACAGAGTTTACTTCTGAGTGGCAATGTATTCCCCTACCACGCGCTCACTCCAGGGCAGGCAGAGTCATGCCCAGGTGATGACACTGAGCGCAGATAAGGTGTCCTAACAACCGTGTTTGCTTGGATCCCGAGAAACCCTCGGCCACTTGACAACTACCATATCACCTGGGTGCATCTCCCCACCTCTCGAAGGGTGCCCCTAAGCTCAGACCTGGGCGTCCCCAGGACCCCTCCCGCGACCACGCGGGGCAAGACTGACATCCACAGCTGCTGACGACCCTGCCAGTCACGCTGCCGCCGGCTGCCTTTTTTAGCTATGACATCTGACCCCAGCTTCAACAGCAGCATTCAGGAAGAGGTCCCAGGGCGAGCCGGGCGGTCCCCTTCCCTCCCCAACCCCCAGATCCTGCCAAGAGCTCAGTTGAGAGGTGGTGGTGGTGGGGGGGGGGTACCCGCTCTGGAACCGGCCAGGGAGCGCACGTTTCTCCAGCCCAGACTCTTCCTCTCTCTGCTCTCCCCACTGATCCCGCTCCCCGCCATCGCTGCCTGCACCCGGGCTCCCCCATTTTGCAGCTTGCGGTTGCTCCTCTGGCGCCCTCCCCACCCCCACCCCGCAACTCCGTTCTCCTGGATCCCCTCCAAGTCCGCGGCCCGCGCGCGGCTGGCCGGGGGCGGGAAGACACAGGCGGGACAGGGTGCCGGCTGAGGACGCGCGGGGTTGGGGGACGGGCTGGGGACCCCGCGCTCACCTCCCTCCTCCGCCCCGCTGTCCGGATCCGCGTCCGAGGAGTCGGGCCCGTCCCCGTAGTCCGCTAGTCCCACCAGCTCATCCTCCTCGTCGTCGTCCTCGTCCTCCAGCTGCGGATTCCCCAGCACCTGGCTCATTGCGCCCACCAGCCGTCCGTCTCCGGGGGTGGCGAGTTCCGGGTTAGGGGCTAAGCCTCCTCTCTTGCAGCTCGTAATCTATCTGAATTGGGGTTTTGTCTGGAGCGTGGCGGGAGCCGACGGAGGCGGGGGCTGCGAGTCCCCCCAGCGGGCGGCGTCCTGGTCTGGGTCGCGCGGTTCTCAGCGCTGCCGGAGCCCCCTCGCTGCCCCTCCCGCCTGCGGGCGGAGGACTCAACCGGAGCGCGGCAGTTCCTCCCCGAGGAGGGAGAGAGAGACTGCGTGACCCAAGTCACCTGACACACACTGTCACACACTCACACACACACACATACACACACACCCCGCACGGGCGCGCGCGCGCTCTCCGGGCGCAGGCACCGCTCAGCGGGCTCCGGGCTGAGGACGCGCACACATTTAATGGGGGGTGGGGGTGGGAAACAGGGCGGCGCGGGCCCTCCGCCCACCCAGAAATGCACTCGGACACGCGCCGGGTACCCCCGGCCCTGGGCCTGGGTGCAGGCACCCACCACGGCTGCGCGCCAGGAGCCCCCCACGCCACTTCTGCACGTGGTTCCCACACTGGCAGGCGAGCTGGGGGCCTGTTCACCCTGAGAACCTTTCCTCCACCCACCTCCGACACACACATCCTACCTTGGGCAGCTATCTCCAGCTTTTAGTTCTTGGAGAGGGCTCCAGTCCCAAGTGGGTTGCCCCCCTAACACTGCTGTGCCTGGGCTCCCACCCATAGCAGCGTTCCTAGGACACCCAGTGGATGCTGAAGAGCCCCAAGAAGAAAACTCAGAGAAATGCACGGCAGAGGCGCAGTCTCCATAGCAATTGCCTTTTAGTGTGCCTTTATGGTTCAAAGTGCTTCCCACCAAGAATATGAAAAAAATCAGGCCTACCCAGATGTAAATATTACTGAAAAAATAATACGCCTCTTGGCTGCCTATGCTGAATAATTTTTCAACAGTGTTTTGTAAAAACCTCAGGTATGTAACACACTTGACGGCTATCCATGGTCATCTTGTCCTGTCTCATTGCATAGACTGTAATCCCAAACATCTCAAAATTAAATGTTTCAAAGCTTTTGTGTGGGGTTGGGGAGATAGTGTTTCGTGAAGGGGGACAATTCTCACATAGCAATAGCAACAATGTGGGGGGTAAAACTAAAACCTGCATTCCTCCAAGAGCTTTTCATCACAGGACACAGTGTACCCACCCTTTCTGGATATTGCAAAAACTCACGTGGATGAACTTCCTCTGTCAAGAACAATAAGAAATAAACCAGCTGGCCAGCATGCTGATACAGATCCTACAGGTGCCAGCAGCTCAGCAGGTGGTGTGAGGGAGGTGAAGAGGAAGAAGGGAGCTGAGGCTAAGGTTCTTTGAGTCCAAAGGTTCTGTCCCGGTAGGGAACATTTATTGAACACCTACTATATTCCAGGGGCTAGGAAAATGGGGGGCAGAAATTCCCAGATGCTCAGAACAGCATTGCTGCCCATGGAAGAGCCCTTAGTCTAGCAAATTATGATTTATGTTCTGGATTTTGTATTGTGAATATTGATGGTGGATACAAACACCATTTAGGAGGCAGCGGCTTCTAATGGGAAAGGTCTTTAGATTTTCCAGGGGAGGCAGTATAACTTGGTATGACTGTGTCAGTCAATGTCCTTCCCAGGAGGAAAATAGATGGCACATGCAAATATTTTTCAACTTAAAATGCTTTAAGTGAAGGGACAATTTACAGGGGTGTGGGCAGAGTTCAGGGAATCAACCAGAGCTTAGCAACAGTGGGAAGAGATCCTCACGCCTAAACTAATAGGAGTAAGGAAGGGCACTAGAGTCTTGGAGAGGGGGTGCAAAATAGGAACTGCAGATGATGAGGAGGCAGCCACTGCCAAACCATCTCATGTAGAGGAGACAGCAATGGGAGAAATACCATGACCTCTCTCTCCTCCCACCCTCCATTCTCCTGGAAGTGCCTCTCATTGGCCAAATCCATCTGGAAGCTAGAGGTCAAGGGAGCCTGGAACCTAGTCCAGGACACAGAGATTGGGGAGGGAGGGCAGAAAGTGGGTACAAGGGTTGGGCAGGTAGAGTGGGAGGCAAACAACATAACCAACCAGCACAAGCAGGCTCTACTTGCTCTTGTAAGAGGAAGTTACTCCAGCATAATTGTCCTAGTCCATTTTCATCCATTCTATTAAAGGAAGTCCCCAGGAGAAAGGGCTTTCCCAAAGTGGTTTTGGAGACTTTCGGCTATTCCAGAACAAACCCACCAACCTGGCGCAAGGCCGTTGAGCTGGCCTGATTCAAATTAATAAAGCCCTAGAAGCCAGTCCAAGATCAGCCAGTCCATCAAGGCGTCCCTGGCTGGTTACCAAGTATGTAGGCTCCAGGACCCCAAAAGCCTGTACCTGAGACCCAGAAAGAACAGAGACATCTGATGATCCTCTCCCTTTCTCAAGAATGGAGATCTTAGGGGGAAATACCAGCAACAGATTGGAACACACCCTAAGATATTTGAGAATTGGACCATTCTTGAAAAAATAAGGGAACAAATCCACAAAAATTATGGATTTTTATAATCCTCAATAATGTTCCACCTCATGGTAGATAAAAGAATTATGGACAGGTTTAAGAGTTTCTAATTCACTATCATTTCAGAAATGTATGGTACTGATAAAGTTTGAGCAAACAGAACAGGAAGAATCTATTGCTTTTGCTGTTATTTCAATACTGTCAGCTTTCAAATATGTTTTAAAATATCTTAAAAATAGAAGTTTTAAATTTAAAAAGTCATGTATGTGGATTCTTTTAGAATTTAAATAAAAATAGAAAAACACTAAAGATTGAATGCCTCTTGGAAAGTCAGTGTGGAATCTCCTGAGTATTGGCCATGGCATTGGCCACTCTCTGGCCTGGAGCTCTGGTAATGTCTGTGATGTCTCAAGAATGTGAGGATTGTGCCCTGGCCGGTTTGGTTCAGCAGTTAGAGCGTCAGCCAATGGACCAGAGAGGCCCAGGTTCAGTTCCCACTAAGGGCACATACCTCGGTTGCAATTTGTCCCCGACCCCAGTTGAGATTGTGTGGGTGGCAACCAGTCGATGTGTCTCTCATGTCGATGTTTCTCTCTCTCTCTATTCCTACCTCTTTCCCTCCCACTCTATCTCAAGATAAATGTGAGGAGTGTCCAGCCAGTGTGGCTCAGTGGCTGAGTGTTGACCCATGCACTAAGAGGTCGCTGGTTTGATTCCCGGCCAGGACACATGCCCAGGTTGTGGGCCTGATTTCCAGTGGGGGGCATGCAGGAGGCGGCCAATTGATGTTCTCTCTCATCGATGTTTCTCTCTCTCTCTCCTCTCACTCCCTCTCTCTCTAAAATCAATAAAGAAAAAAAAAGAATGTGAGGATTTATCTATGGGCTACTCATGGTCTTGGCTGGTGTATGTAACCATGGCAGAGTGCTGTATACATACACGATTGGCATTTAATAAATGTTTGTGGAATGAATGAAAGATAGTACATGGCCAGCTCTTTACACAGACCTGGCAATTTTTTAAAAATTGATTTGAGAGTGAGAGAGAGAGAGAAACATTGATCAGCTGCCTCCTTGCCTCCTGCATGTGCCCTGACCAGGATTGAACCTGAAACCTGGGTATGTGTGGGGCTGGGAATCAAACTGCCACCTTCCAGTGTACAGGATGATACTCCAACCAACTTAGCCATACCGGCCAGGGCCAGACCTGACTTTTTTTTATCTTTATTGATTTTCAGAGACAGACAAAGGGAGAGGGAAAGAGAGATAGAAACATCAATGAGAGAGAACATAAATTGGCTGCCTCGTGCATGGCCCCCACTGGGGGTCAGGCCCACAACCTGGGCATATGTCAGGAATCGAACCTGTGACCTCTTGGTGCATGAGTCAATGCTCAACCCCTGAGCCATACTAGCCAAGCTGGACCTGACATCTTTTTAAGAGAAACTTTAGGAAGATACAGAAGCCAAATTTTCCATTTATTCTGAACCCTGGAAAATGTTCTAGTGAGGTAAATATGAACTATGAGCTACAAGAGCACAACCAATGAGCAGGCACGCAAGAGATGATGACTCTTAAGCCTTCGTCCCTTCAGGACTGTTTGAGACTTGAAGGAATTACAATATGACTATTAAATGCTTATTTTATTTTTACCAACTCTTCCTTCTAAAAAACTTAGCAGTTAGAAATATTTTGTGGCATCTATTGCCCACTAAAATTTAACCAACTAATATTTACTGAGATTTTCCATGAATAAGGTCCTGTTCCAAAATAATGTAAACTTCAAAATATCCCATTAAGTAAGTAATATTATTGTCTTCACAGGGAAAGAAACAAAAACAAAAACTGAAGTTAAACAAGTTGTGTAAGGTACATTATGGAGTGGATGGTGGAACTACTTTGGAACTCAGTCAGACTGTGGACATTATTCCTCTTTAATAGCCCACAGCTTAAGTTAAATTATAGCCATTAAATTGAAAAAGGGAGAAGGGAAGTAAAGAGCTTGTTCCCAATCTCCCAGGTGAAGAAGCAAAACACACACAGACAATCTTTGATTGACATCATTCCTTTTATTAGGATTACAAATAGCAAATGATTTAGCATCCTTTCTGGATTATATGACTGTATCATACTATATGCTAAGCTAAAATAAAATATTTGTAAGTATACTTTTGTTTTAAAATTTGAATTTTAAAGGTCAATAGTTTGTGCCCTTATTTTAGTGAATTATTTTGCTGTTACCAATTTGATGTCTTGTGACAAAGAACATGAGAGCTTTTAAGAAGAAATCCATACAATTTAGGCAGAGTAATTGCAGTCCTGAGCAGGGCAAGCAATTAAATACAGCCTGCATCCTGCATCTTAGAGTATTTTGAGGCATCTGATGGCATTGTGCCTGGTTCCTGGGATTCACATGCTGAAAGCCTTTCAGGCTTTCTTTTTAAATTTGTATTTAAAGCTATTAATTTTTTCTTGAAGCAAACAAAGGAAGAGCTTTCTACAGAATCTTGCTGGACTCCTGCTGATCCAGGGAAGCCAACCAAATTTCTCAAGTGGGCATCTCACAGCCTCCAGTTGTCCTAAGACAGTTGATAACCTGATCAACTTATTAAAAATCATTAAATCCTTTTCACTGAGGCAATCCATCATTAAAGAGATTTTATTAAAATAATATTTTAACATTTTAAAAACATGCATATGGTAAAAGAGTCAAACAGCATAAAAGAATATCCAATGAAAAATTAGTTTCTCTCCTTCCCCTGACCTACACTCTTGGCTTCCCTCCACAGAGGTAAGCACTCTACTTTTAAATGTGCAAACATGAGTCCTGGCTGGTTTGGCTCAGTGGTTGGAATGTTAGCTGTGGACCAGAGAGCCCCAGGTTCAGTTCCCACTAGGGGCATGTACCAAAAAAAAAAAAAAAAAAAAAGAAAGAAAGAAATGTGCAAACATGATTGTTGCCATTATAGAGACTTATATTTGATAACTTCATTTCTTTAACAGTCCACAGACTTTTTTTTTTCTCCCCATGAAGACAATTAGATTTTCAGGGCTGTGCTTTAAGGAAAATAAACAGAGGGAGGTAAAAGCATAACGGGGTGAGAGGAGCCCGATTTAGATGGGGTAGCCAGAGAAGATCCCTCTAAGAAGGTGACACTTGAGTTGACCATGAGAAGGTCTCTGCAGTTGGAAGAGCCAAGGAGAAGGGAAGAGGCTTGCTGTTGGAGGAACAAAAGGTCTATGTGATGAGAGGGGAAGGTTGGCAGGCACAAGAGACGAGTAGTCTTTTCAGCAAGGATAAGCATTTTGGATTTTATTCTGAGTGCCACTAGAGACTTGAAGAGTTTTAAGAAGGGAGGTGAAATGTGTGGTCGCCTTTTCTAAAAGCTCACTCTAGTAGGTGGTTTCCAATGATGGCCACAACCATCCATGCCAGCCCACATCCCTTTTGCAAATGTGACTTTGCCACTTCTCCAACCATTTTCCCTCCTCTTGAGTGTGGGCAGGCCCTGTGACTTCTCTAACCAACAAAATGTGGCCAAAGTGATAGTGACATTGTACGACTTCTGAGATTGGACCATAAAAGGCCTTGTTACTGTCTTTTGTAGTTTCTTGGAGCCTTGAGCCACCATGGAAAGGAGTCTGGGCTAGCCTGCTGGAGAGGCTGCATGGACAGAGAAGCCCCGAAGAGTGCTGAACATAAGAGTAAAAAGATCCCAGCATTTGAGTCATCCCAGCCGAGGGACCAGACAAGTGAGTGACACCATCTTGGATTCTCCAGCTCAGACTGCAGCCACATAAGGCAAGAGCAGCCCACACCACGTGAAACAGACTTGCTGGTCTAGTTGACCCCTACTCAGTCAATCCACAGAATTGTGAGCTACTAAAATGTCTGTTTTTTAAAGCCATTGAGATTTGGGGTATGTGTTTTGTTTTTTACACAGCAGTAGATAACTGATGCGCAACCTCTGGCTAATGTGAGGAAAATGGATTGTAGATTTAAGGTGAAAGCATAAAATAACAGGTAGGAGGTCACTGTCATAGTTCAAAAGAGAAATGAATGAAGAGAGTGGAAACTGAGAGAAGTGGATAGATTGGATATAAATTTTGGAGGTAGAATAGATAAATTTCACTGATAGCTTTTTAAACATAGATGGTCAGGGGAAAGACTTCTTCCAGGCATTTGTTGAGCAACTAGATGGATGGTAATATCATTTATTGAAATTGGAAGACCCAGGTAGGAACAGGATTGGGGGTGGGAGGTGAATCTAGGTCCTTGATTTCTAACATTCTAGTTACTGCATATTGCCAAATAATGAATTTTTCTAATCATAAGCCACAAATAAACTAAAGATAATATTAAATTTTTTTATTGACTGATTAATTTTAGAGAGAGAGAAACGTTGATATGTTGTTCCACTTATTTATGCATTCAATGGTTGCTCCTTGTATGTGCTCTGACTGGGAATCAAATCAGCAACCTTGGCATATCAGGATGATGCTCTAACCAACTGAGCTACCCAGCCAGGGCAAGATGACTTTTCTTTTTTTAAAGATGACATTTTAATTTACTTTTTATTTTTTTATTTAATTTTATTTTTTAATCCTCACCCGAGGACATTTTTGCATTTATCTTAAGATAGAGCAGGAGGGAGAGAGGGAGGAAGAGAGAGAAAGAAACATCAATGTGAGAGAGACACATCAAGTGGTTGCCACCCACACGACCCCAACTATGGCGGGAACAAACTGCAACTGAGGTACATGCTCTTAAGGAACCAAACCTAGGACTCTGGTCTATGGGCCAATGCTCTAACCGCTGAGCCAAACCATCCAGGGCTAAAGATGACATTTTTAATTGTCCAAGAAAAGTTCCAAACTACTGAGATGGAATTGCTACACATAGACTTCTATAATAAGTTAACTTTTTATTTATATAGATTTTTAAAGACAAGCTTCTGACATAAATGAAAGCAGAAAACTCTTGATAATAAAGTCAGATGAACAGAGGTATTAAAGGTTCCATGTGTCTGTAGGTCAGTTTGGACTTGGCAACCCCTATTTTGTCTGGGAGAGTTATACCAACTTATATAGTCAATGATACAAGAAAGCAGATTCTCCAGAACAAATGACCTTATTAAAAACCCACTAGAGCCCTGGCCAGTTTGGCTCAGCAATTGAGCGTCAGCCTGCGGACCAGAGAGTCCCGGGTTCGATTCCCGTTAGGGGCTCATACCACCAAAAAAAAAAAAATCCACTAGAATGCAATCCAGGAACTGTCATTTATACATATCACTCACTTAATGTTACCAACAAAAGTGGCAGACACTGTTGGTCAGCTACTTGCCAGCCATTCCCAAACCCTTCTCCGTGGCCTGCAAGTCTGTGACACTCCTTTATGTCTGGTCAATAAGAAATAAGGAGGGATCCTGCTGGGGAACTTCTAGGAAAGAGTTTGCTTCCTGATGAAAGAGGCCAATGTATCAGAAGAGCCCCCTGACACCAGCCTTTGCCGCTTTGAACACAGTTGTGTAAGCACACGGTACCTAAAGGTAAAAAAGCCATCTTACAACATGAGGTAACAGGCCTAAGACCAAACTTGTCATGTGAATGGCAGAATACAAACAGAGAAAGGGGCTGGATGACCTTGCCAAACTGCTGTACTCAAACCTGGAAGTGCCTATTCCCAAACTTTTTATTTCACGAGAAAATTAGAAGTCCATTCCTTAAGCCAGTGCTTCCCCATCGTGTCCAGTCATGGTGCACATACGAAATGATTTGTCCACTGACAAACCAACAAGCGGCTTGCAGGCAGAGGGGACTGGCCCAGAGTCTTTGGCCACCTTAGGCCCTGTCCAGCTGCCCCAAAGGCTGAGGGGATCAATAACTCGGCCATATCTATAATCCACTTATGGCACACAAATGATGGTGGTAAATCAATTGGGAAGTTCTGCTTAAGCCATTGAAGGTAGGTTGTTCTGAACTTTACAATAGAAATATCCTAACTGGCCCTGGCCAGTTTGGCTCAGCGGTTGGAGTGTCCGCCTGCGATCCGGAGAGACCTGGGTTCAGTTCCTGCTAAGGGCATGTACCTCGGTTGCGGTTTGTCCCCGGCCCTGGTTGGTCGTGCGGGTGGCAGCCACTCGATGTGTCCCTTTCACATCGATGTTTCCCTCTCTCTCTCTTCCTCTCTCTCCCTCCCACTCTGTCTGTACAAAAAATGGAAAAATGTCCTCGGATGAGGATTAAAAAAAAAAAAAAAAGAAATATCCTAACTGACACAATATAAACCTTTTTAAAATATATGTTTTTATTGATTTTTTTAGAGAGAGATAGAAACATCAATGTGAGAGAGAAACACAGATCATCTGCCTCCTGCATGCCCCCTACTGGGGATCGAGCCCACAACCTGGGCATGTGCCCCAACCAGGAATAGAACCAGGACCTCTCAGTCTATGGGAGGACGCTCAATCCACTGGCTGGGCACAATATAAATCTTTTATGAGTGGAGGGAGGGAAGGATGGATGAAACCTGATCATATACCTGGTGGTAAAGTTCAGAAGTTATGTCATATTCAGAGGATCCTGATAAAGATGTCTGAGGATAATACAGGAGATAATGGAGGTTTCATATGAAAGGGAACTTGTTTTTGCTTCTCTCAATACTTCTCATTTCACTCTATCTCTTCATGAAAACTGGCTTTCTGTGCTTTTTACACCTGATGGCAGGAGATGACTGCCCCAACCTTCTTGTCTCAGTGATAGTGGGCCCTGGCTCATGAACAAGGCTTCCTGGGTTTAAAACTTAGCACCACCACTAACTAGCTGTGTGATCTGAACCAAGTTACTTAACCTCTCTGTGTCTCTATTTCCTCTTCTATAAACTGGTGATAATGTTATATACCTCAACGGGGTGGTGGGAAAAATTAAACTATATAAAATAATTTAAAACAGTAAGTACTACAGAAGTATTAGCTATTATTATCTTTGATTCCTAGGCAAGAAAATATGATTGAGTTTGGGCCAGTGGTCCATTCCTTCCCTAATCATACTTTATCTAGCACCATGTACTGTTACTCCTTCAGAGCATTTACTCAACTGTAGTTTAATATTTGATTGCGGCTTGTATTCACCACTAGACTCTAGGACCATCTGTTTTTGTTCACCATTCTGTCTGTCCTCAATGCCTAGCACAGTGGTCAGACTCTCCATGAAGCATACTTCTAGGGCACACCATTTATAGTGTATTCTATGTGCAATATGGTAGCTTGATGGTGGTCAAATCCCAATAAATGTGCTGAATTAATGGTCTAATCCACTATGGCTGGGGGTGCAGTTGGTGGCTGCAGAGGTCTATTCTCATGAATGGAAAAGCAGTTCTTAACAAAGAGAAATACACTGAAGAGAAATCTTCAAATGTATCCACCATGTGCCTCATACATGTACCGCATATACTGGGCTGTGAATAATTTCACACGTCTTCTCATTCTAGGATCCCACCTGAAGGAGCAGCCGCTCTTTGGGCATGGTATTCTCATGGCAGAAGGCAAAAGCTCAAGGCGGATGGAAGAAGCACACAACATATTTAAAGCTTCTGCTCCAAAATAGTCAAGACGAATCACATGAGCCCCAAAACAATGGCTCAGAGAAGTGTATAGCACTATAGGAAAGAATGGCAAAGGTGGGAAGGGAACAAAATATTGTAAATGACTAGTGCAATTCACCACATAGATCCACTGAAATCAATTCCAGAACAAAATCCTAAAATTTTCATGGGACCTGACACAGTAATTCTATAATGTCTATAGAAGAGCAGAGGGCTAAGAATACTTGAAACCCTTATGAAGATGAAAAAGAAGTAAGTAAGGGTAGAACTTCCATGATCAGAAGATTGAATATAAAACCACAGGTTTTCAGACAGTATGGTACTAACTCAGGGATAGGCAAATGGGACAAAATAGAGAACCTGAACAGATCCACACATACATGCAAACCCATTATGAGGCAGCTCTGGCATTGCAGATGACAAAAGAAATGAATTTCAGATGAAATGTTGACTTAAATGTGAAATCAAAACTTTTAAACTTATAGAAAACAATACTGAAGAATATTTTTATATCATCAGGGCCAGGAAGGATTTCCCAAAACAAATGAAACAAGGTAAAAGAGAAAACAAGAATAGTTATTAAACATTAGAGATGCTCAATTGTACTGGTTATTGGGGAAATACAAATCACAACCATAATGAGAAATTATTTCACACCCTAAAACAAGCTAAAAAACACACTAAAAAACAAGCACTGGCAAAGATGTGGAGCAAAGGGACTGTCCTATACACCCAATGGGAATGAAAATTGGTGTAACCAGTTTAGAAAACAATTAGGCCTCCCAAGTAAGTTTGAACACATACCTACCTTAAGACATAACCTTCACTTCTACATATATATTCTAAGACCACTTGCACACATGCATCAGGAGAAATATTTAAGAATGTTCAGACTTCCGGTCAAGATGGCGGCATAGTAAACACCGTATCGCCATCTCCCACAACCACATCAAAATTACAACTACAACACAACCACCATTCAGAACCGCCTGAAATTGAGTTGAGTGGAAGTCCTACAACTACGCAAATTAAAGAAATAGCCACATGGAGACTGGTAGGAGGGGCGGAGGCGAGGACGGGCTGGTCCCACACTCATGTGTAGCGGATAAAAATGAGGAGAGATACCTCGGCTGAGAAGGTCCTCCCTGGGAGTGAGGGGGTCTCCGTCCCACACTAGGAGCCTGGCTCAGGGTTCTAGTGCCAGGAAGAAAAGTCCCCATAACTTCTGGCTGTAAAAACCAGCGGGAACTGAGGCAGGGGGAGACTGCAGCTGCAGGAGCCCCAGGCAGCTCCTCTTAAAGGGCCCGTGCACAGACTTACTTGGACTCACTCCCTCTGAGCTCAGAGGGGAGGCAGCTTGAGGGGTGCTAGAGACATACAGGGAAGAACTGAGCAGTTTGGCCTCAGGATGCGGGCTGGAGAGGCAGCTTTCTCCTAAACAGAGGCACTGGCAGAGGCTGATGTTCCTTTGGTGAGCCCTTCCCTGGGGTGGCAGACAGCAGCCATATCTGGGACTCCAGCAACCTGGCTGTTTGCTCCGCCCTGGTGATTCCCTGAGGCCCCGCCCCACCCAACTTTTGGGCCCACCCAAGCTGTTTCCAAAGGCTTTACCATAGGATTGGCCTGTCTTGGATCCTGCTTCAGAGTTTCCTAAAATCTCTCAAACAAGCAGCATCTGGTCTCAGTGAGCCCCATACCTTTTGTTAAGTGACCCCAGGCCTGGCACTAGAAGCAACCAACCTTGGTATACAACTTGGCTTTTCCTGGACACCTCCAAGCCCAGCACAAGAAGCAGCCATCTGCAGATCATTTTGTAGCTTATGCCGGGTGGTCCTGGATAGAACACAGGCCATGGCTGACTTTGCCACAGAGCCAGCATAGCCAGTGGACAGCTTCAGACCACATCAAAACATCACCACCCAACCACCTCCACAAGTGACACACTAAATGAGTGGACTCCGTGGGTACCAGAGCCCTGATGAAGTAAGTGTTGCTCTGTGTGGTGGGCCCCTGCACAGCTGATCCTCCAAGGTAGTCAGAGGCCAGTGGCTAGTGGGCACAGCCAGTCCTTACAGCTGATTAGCCTGAATAAATCCCTCCCACTGACGTGCAAACAGTAATCAAGACTCAATTACAACAGAAGGGTGTACAGTCAACACTAGGGGTGTACCTCAAAGGCCCAGCTGGGCTGATCAGGGAGGCTGTGCCACTGGATCCTACAGGACACCTATAACAGTAGGCCACCCTACGAAGTCTAGGAGACATAGCAATTCTACCTAATACATAGGAACAATCACAGGGAAGCAGCAAAACGAGGAGACAAAGAAACATGTCCCAAATGAAAGAACAGAACAAAACTCCAGGAAAAGAACCTAACAAAATGGAGATAAGCAATCAATTAGATGCAGAGTTCAAAACACAGGCTATAAGGTTGCTCAAGGAACTTGGTGAGATATTCAAAGAACTTAGTGAGACCTTCAAGAAACTTAAGAAGACCTCCAAGGTACTAAGTGAGAACATCAACAACATAAAAAAGGACCAGTCAGAAATGATGGATGCACTAACTAAAATAAAGAATAATTTACAGGGAATCAATAGTAGAGTAGGTAAAGCCAAGAAGCAAACCATCACTTTGGAATATAAGAAAGCAAAAAACACCCAGTCAGAACAGCAAAAAGAAAAAAGAATCCAAAAGAATGAGGATAGTGTAAGGAGCCTCTGGGACCACTTCAAGTGTGCCAATATTCGCATCATAGGGGTGCCAGAAGGAGAAGAGAGAGAGCAAGAAATTAAAAACCAATTTGAGCCCTGGCCGGTTTGGCTCAGCGGTTAGAGCGTCCGCCTGCAGTCCGGAAAGACCCGGGTTCAGTTCCCGCTAAGGGCATGTACCTCAGTTGCAGTTTGTCCCCGGCCCTGGTTGGTCGTGTGGGTGGCAGCCACTCGATGTGTCCCTTTCACATCGATGTTTCCCTCTCTCTCTCTTCCTCTCTCTCCCTCCCACTCTATCTGTACAAAAAATGGAAAAAATGTCCTCGGGTGAGGATTAAAAAAAAAAAACCTATTTGAAAAAATAATGACAGAAAACTTCCCTAACTTGGTGAAGGAAACAAACATTTAAGTCCAGGAAGCACAGAGAGTCCCAAATAAGTTGAACCCAAAGAGGTCCACACCAAGACACATCATCATCAAAATGCCAAAGGTTAAATACAAAGAGAGAATCTTAAAAGCAGCAAGAGAAAAGCAATTCCTTACCTACAAAGGAGCTCTCATAAGACTGTTGGCTGATTTCTCAAAAGAAACTTTGCAGGCCAGAAAGGAATGGCAAGAGATATTCAGGGTGATGAAAAGCAGCGACCTACAACCAAGATTACACTATCCTGGAAAGCTATCATTTAGAATTGATGGACATATCAAGAGTTTCCCAGACAAGAAAAAGCTGAAGGAGTTCATCTCCACCAAACCAGTATTATATGAAATGTTGAAGGGTCTTCATGAAGGAGAAGAAGAACAAAAATATGAACAATAAAATGGCAATTAATACATATCTATCAACAATTGAATCTACAAGCAAAATGAGCAAGCAGAACAGAAACAGACTCCTAGATGCAGAGAACTTTTTGTTGCTTGCCAGATGGGTGGGGACTGGGGGGATGGGTGAAAAAGATGAAGGAATTAAGAAGTACAAATTGGTTGTTAGACTGATGAACCTCAAAGGGAAAGGGGGAAGGCAGGCAGGATGAGAAACCAAAGAACTTCTGTGCGTAACCAATGGACACCAACAATAGTGTGGGGAAGGCAGAAGGGGGGCGGGATTGGGGAGTGTGGGGCAGGAGGGGATCAATGGAAAAAAAGGGGGGGAGCATCTGTAATACATTCAACAATAAAGATGAGTTAAAAAAAGAAGAAGAATGTTCATAGCAACATTGTTGCAATAGCAAAAAGTAGAGCCAACCCAATGTCCAAAAGTGGACTGGACAAATTGTGGTATCTTCTTACAAAGAAATACTGTATAGCAGAGAAATTGAATAGCTAAATCTCAGAAACAGATGCTAAGTGAAAAAATCAAGTTGCCTAGGAGTCACATAGAAGGATTCCATTTACAAAACGTCATAACCAGGCAAAACTGAACAATGTTGTGTTTAGGGATACTAAATATATTCATGATAAGAAAATTATTACCACAAATTTCAGGATAGTGTTTTCCTCTGGAGGAGAAGGAAAATATGATCATGGAAGAGCATGTGGCGGATTTCTTGAGTGGGAGCCTCAGCAAGGGCAGTTTCAGGGAGTAGAAGGGATAGAAGCCTGAATGTCAGGCTGAAGGATGAACTGAGGCTACCAACATGAAAGACAGCTAGTATAGTCAACTCATTAAAGAAATGTTGCTGGAAATTGGAGCAGATTGTATTCTCACAAAGCAGTTAAAGTTATTGGCAGAGCCGACTTCTTTCTCATGAGGCAGAAGAAGGGGTTAGTGGGGTGGATTTATGAGGCTGACTGTGATTGAGTTGAGCAGAGCTGTGCGCAGGCTGGGAGCCTTTCTCATACAGATGGAGGTTCAGGAGTCTCCTTTCATTAGTTGCCCAGAAACTGTGCCCACTTGGAGATAAGCAAGCAAGATCTCCAAGCAGCTCTCATGTGCTGCTTGCTTTGGCACTCATGAGATCCCCCTGCCAGGAATTCCCATTCATCAAGGCTGAGAACAAATGCAGACCAGTCAGCTCCCAAGAGCATTCACATGTCTTACAGGCTGGCTTGGGCATTCTGTTCGTTTCAGCAGAATTAATGTGTGATTGCTCTGACTGCCCATAAATGTAACTTAAAACTCCATCTCATAGCAACTTTATGATGATGTTATAAAAGCCTCCCACAGGAATGGAGTACTCTGGATCTTTGACAGTTTATTCAAGATACTAGCTAGAAAAACTCATTAATCTGGAACAGTATAACTGGATAAATTGTGGTATCTGACCAGTGTGGCTCAGTTGGTTGAGAGATGTCTGTCCCATGCACCAAGAGGTTGCTGGTTGGATTCCCAGTCAGGGCACATGCTCAGGGTTGCAGGCCCTATCCCCAGTAGGGCGTAAGCAGGACACCAACTTGGCCCAGGCCTAGTCAGTTGATGTTTCTCTTTCTCATAGATGTTTCTCTCTCTCTCTGTTTCTCTTTCTCATAGATGTTTCTCTCTCTCTCTCTCTCTCTCCCTTCCTCTCTCTCTAAAATCAATACAAACATATTAAAAAATAATAAAGGTAGATAATTACTAAAAATAAAAACAAAATAGAAATGATCTGGTTGAAAGATCATACCCTTCCCTGGTATGAGTAGGAGCTTTTTGGATTTTCCCTGCCTAATGCTCCCTGAAGGAGAGTGGGAGACAAATATCTTAAGAAAAAGATCATCATGTTTCTTCCCCCCTGGAAACCAGGCCTATTTCAGAGGGGATAAGAAAAATAAGGTTCAAAACAAGCTTGTCCCAAACCTCACATAAGACTGAAGCTCCAGCCCTGGCCAGTTTGGCTCAGAGGTTAGAGCGCCGGCCGGCGGTCCAGAGAGACCCGGGTTCGGTTCCTGCGAAGGGCACGTACCTCGTTGCAGTTTCTCCCTGGCCCTGGTTGGGTCGTGTGGGTGGCAACCACTTGATGTGTCCCTCTCACGTCGATGTTTCTCTTTCTCTCTCCCTCCCACTCTATCTGAACAAAATATCAAAATATCGAAAAATGTCCTCAGATGAGGATTAAAAAAAAAGACTGAAGCTCCACTCTAGGGTTCCAACTCTATGTTTGGAAAACAGATACCTGCCCTACTTCTTGAAAGGATTGAATGAGGTCCCATTCATTCATAGACTCGCTCAACAATAATTTATTGAGTGAACAATGTGCTCAGGGAACTCTTCTAGATACTGAAGAAGTAACCGTGAAAAACAGACAAAAACATAAGGAGTTAATGGTGTCTAATGTGCTTTGGATATAGGAATCAGGAAGGCTCAAGGATTCTGCCTGTTTCACATGGATGGTTCCGCCAAGCTGTTTGGAATAAAGGAAAGACTTCCTTTCCCCTCTCCAGCTCTCTGGATCATTCAGCATTGTTGTTTGCTTCTATTGAGAGACCAGTTGGGTGAATCCCGGGTATATTGAAATATCCACTTGGCTACAGGTTGAGGGTCAGGTTCTCTTCCCAGTTCCCCTCCTTCCAATAAACCTCCTGGTAACCCCTGTCTGAAAAACCGCAGCCCCCCTTCCTCCCACTCTGCGAAGGACAGACTTCTCCATCTGTCAGGGGCGAAATGGGTAGCCGCCCCAGCTGAGAGCGGGCTGCAGACCAGGGGCTCAGGGCCCCACCACCCCCAGACCCCAACGTCCCCGCCGGCCGCTGCGGGGCGCTGCGGCCCCAGCTTAGGAACGGGCGGGGCGGGGCGGAGGGCCCAGCGGGCGGCGGGCGCGGCGGGCTCCGCCACAGGTAACTTGCGGGAGCCGGGAGCGCAGCTTGGAGAGCGAGCGGCTGAAGGCGGAGGCGCTGGGCGGCGCCAAGGCCCAGGGGCCGCCGGAGCCAGCAGGAGCCCGTCCACATCTTCTCCCTTTACCCCCCAACCCTGTCCCCGGCATCAGTTTCTGCAGCGCAGACGTCCAGCGCGGGAGCAAAAGGTATAGTGCGATCTGAGCGCTGGCGGCGCCCACGCCCGGGGACCTCTGATCGGGGGAGGACGCTGTCAGGGATGGGGGCGCTGCGCCTTCGGAGCCCCAGATCGCTGTTTGCTTGCGGGGAGGACTCCAACCAAACGCATTGTCTTCTTTCTGGCGGCCCCTGGGAAAGCCAGGGCTGGAGGGGCTCTTCCTGGGGCACCTCCCTTATCGCTTTGCTTCGGTTACCGACCCCCCCCCCCCTAGAATATAGAACTTGGGGTGGGGAGGCGGGCAGAGAACTTTCTCTTTCTCGTCTTTGCTCGTCCCCCTTCTCTTTCTCCAGTGAGTTCTAAGAGTTTGAAGAAAGTGGTGATAGTGGTGGAGTTGCGGGGGGTCACCAGGTATTACTCCAGGCCACGGTTTGCAGGCGCAATGGAGGGTCCTCTCTCGTCGCCTAGCGTTCCCCGCCGTCCCCGGGCCTCCGGGCCGGCCTCAGGGTGACCAGGCTCGGCTCCGACGCACCAGCAGTCTGCCTCCCTTCCCCTCACCTAAGCGGTGCAGGCGCGGGAGGGTGGGGGCTGTTCTCCTGCCCCGGGAAGACCCACTCTGGCTGGAATGAAACTCTGTAGACTTAGCAAGTGACATCTCCTGGGGCCCCAGGAAGCCAGCACGTTGTTTGGTTTGAGTTCAGATGTCGGCTTACCTACTCTTGTCTTGGGAATTTCAGTGTGGTGCTTCCGGTAGATTGGGGGGCGGGAGGGGAAGTGGAGCATTATTGTGACCGGAGAGGGACTTCAGTTTCGTAAAGCTGGTCAAGAACGTTCTCCCTGAGGCTCAGAAAGATGGTTCAAGTAGTGATTAAGAAATCTGCTTTGGGGTCAGGAGATTGAGCCCTGATGCCACCACTTGTTAGGTATGTGACTGGAAAACCTACTTATTTGAACCTTAGGTTTTAGAACGGTAAATTGGTTGTATTATGCATAACTGGTAGTATTGCGAAAGTGAAACGATGCAAGTAAAATGCTTGGCATAGTGCTCTTAAACACTAGGCATCCTTTTTGTGAACCTTTTGGGAGGATGACATTCATTCATGTTTAGGTAATGTTAGTGGAAAGAACTTGGGCAGTGAAGACAGACACAGCTGGGTCCACCGTGGTCCCACACTGTACTGATTGTCTCTGAGGGGAGGTCACCCAGCCTTAAAATAGCAATAGCAACTTATTGTTTTTACCCTTAGTAGGTGCAACTCTACATGTTTAGCTTCTGTCATTCCTAGCAGGTGCTTAGCATACGGTCAACAAAGAATTTTTTAAAAATTAAGGGTGTAAATGAAGATTGGCAGAGTTTTTGTCTTCTGGGTCATAAGTGGGGAAGGGAGAGTAGAAGAGGATGAAGAGTAAAAGGACCAAAAAAACAACTACTTGCATGTTGTTGGGAGGTATAAGTCAAGGATGATAAAGAAATGCTCATTTGTTAACTTCTTGTGTGTGGTTGGTAGCACCAACAAGTAAACATAGCTTTCCAGTTAAGCTCATCAGTCTCTCCAGAGCCTGTCTAGATAAGCATATATTCAAGTAAAAGCAGATGGATTGTGACCCAACTCTGTTAGAGACAAGGCACACTTATAACTCCCAAGACCCTCCTATATAGAAATTCTGGTGCCACTACTGTGAAATATACATTCAGAAGGTATAAAACTTAAGAGATACAATTTAAATAATAAGAACAGAACACACGCCCAAGTTCCTGCTACCCAGCTGAAGAACTGGAGCATCCCAAGATCCTTGGAGCCCCCTGTACTCCTCCCCATGGCATACATTCACTTCTCCCCTCAAGGAACCCCTAGTCTGGATTTGTGTTAATTTTCCCATTGCTTTTCACACTTAATATCTGATACGTATTGACTCTGAGAAAGAAGATAACTACCAATAAAGACTACTGGTTGCTAACTGGGCTCAAATTTAAAAACAGCCTAGTTACCATTTTTAAATAGTGGCTTCTTACAGAAGCCATGCTTCAGGGAGAACCTGCACTGAACTGCCTGCCTGCACTGTATTCCTACCATCTGAGCCAACCCTTATAAAGGAGTTCTTGGAATCCTATTTCAACCAATAGGACTGAGACTTTCCCTATCCAATCAGAACTATACAGCAATATACGCGTTGGCATCTTCACTGACCAATCAGAGCAGCTCTATTTTGACTAACCAGACAGTGCTTTTTTTAGCCCAATCACAGGTGAGGATTTTGAGCCCTCATTTGCATGAGGTCAGACCAATCAGGGATCAGGGCTGGGGACTTCTCTCTATATAAGTCAGCTCTTCTGTGGTTCAGACCTCGGCATTTTCGCTTTACATTGAGGATTGTAATTTTCCTGGGCTGGGGCTGAAACTGTAGTTCAACACAGCAGGGCAGGGCTTTGTAACTAGAGGACGGCCTCACCCCAGGCCTGATTTACAGCTGTGCTGTAGCATAGCAATACTGTTCCATAATTGGGTTAATAGTGATTGAGCTCACAGCTGTGCTGTTCTCACAGCAGAGCTGTGTCACAATTGAGCTTTTGCACTGAATAAAATTTCCTTCACCACACCCCAAATTGGTAACACCCCAGATTGGGGATTCCTGTTGGTATTGAACTTGCTCTAACAACCATTGGTTGATATATGAAAAACTCTGGGGGAGGGACGTTTCCAAACAAGCATTTACACAACTTGGAGCAGTCTTATAGAACTTAAAAGCAAGTTATTGAGAATAAGATGCAAACCACTAAAAAGCTGGAAATATCAAAGTGCTGGGATGGGGCAGTCTATCTCTCAAGCCCCTGCTCCCCATTTCCTTGGCACAGATAGGTGTGTTCTATCTGTGTAGGAGAGGCCCAGTCTTTCCAACACAGCTTGGAGGTTGTAATGTTAAAAGCTTTGCTTGAGCCCTGGCTGGTTTGGCTCAGCAGTTAGAGCATCCGCTCGTGGACCATAGAGACCCGGGTTCTGTTCTCACTAAGGGCACATACCTCAGTTGCAGTTTGTCCCTGGCCCCGGTTGGGGTCATGTGGTAGTAACCAGTAATGTGTCTCTCTCACATCGATGTTTCTCTCTCTCTCTCTCTTCCTCCTGCTCTGCCTGAAGATAAATGCAAAAAATGTCCTCGGGTGAGGATTAAAAAAAATAAACAAATAAGATATAAAATAATAATAATAATAATAAATAAATAAAAGCTTTGCTTGAGTCCCTAAGAATTGGAAAAAACAGTAATTTGTGTGCATGTGTTTCAGAAGTTTTTTTTTAAATATAAATTATCCAGGGGACATTGTATGGAATTTGAAAGATTAAGCTGATTGAGAGTGACCTTTAAAAATGGTTTTAAACCAAATTCTTCTTTTTTTTTTTTTTTTTTTATTGATTAATTTTTGTTACAAATGATTCTCCTTTTTCTTCTTTTTCTGATTATGATGTTTGTGTTATGGACTTTAAGTTATTTCTTTAGGGTAACACAGCTCTCTTTGCAAAGTAACCGCTGCACAACTCTATCAATTGTTGAAGTAAAGGTTCCTAAATTTGGTTCATGGTACCCCAGTATCTCAGTAATTTTTTTCATACTGCTCTAGTTTAAGTAGTAGTTAGGTTCAAACAACCTAAGTATTTGTGCCCAAACAATGTAGAAGCTGTTTGCAAAAACACATAACTGGAAGAAAAAAATATTTTTATATCATTCTTAACCACAATTACCAACAGGATGTGTGTGTCTATATTACTTCTCAAATCTTGGGATCAGATTTGATACCACCACTCTCATTTCCTGTTCCACATTAATTTTTCTGTAGCACTTGCTTTTTTTTTCTTATCCTCACCTAAGGACACTCTTGCATTTATCTTCATATAGAGTGGGAGGGAGAGAGGAAGGAAGAGAGAGAGAGAGAAACATCGATGTGAGAGAGACACATCAAGTGGTTGCCACCCACCCGACCCCAACCAGGGCAGGGGACAAACTGCAACTGAGGTACATGCCCTTAGCGGGAACCAAACCCAGGACTCTCTGGTCCGCAGGCCGATGCTCTAACCACTGAGCCAAACCAGCCAGGGAGCACTTGCTTTTTATGACAGCAACCACTGAAAACCCAAACTTTGCGAAGATGTGATGTCATTGATATGAATGTAATGTAATCTAATGTGGAGACTGTGAACTACCTCCAGTTTGTAGACTCAGCAGTGTCCAACATATTAAGTACACTATGTATGTTTCCCTTGAAATATTTAAATTTCCTAAGTTGCCCCAATGAATTTATTACAGCACCCAGAGTATTGGTGTACAGTTTGGGAATTGTTGGACAAAGGAAAAGGTCTGCTTGAAATAGCCCCAGGTTAAGCTTCTGTGTGGAGTAGGCTAGGTCTTGGTTTTCTCATCTGTATAAAATAGAATGGCTAAAGCCTCCTCGTAGGGTCATTAAGAGGATTAAAGTAGATAAGGTATATAGAAGCATCTATGAAGGACTTGGAGTATAACAGTCTTAAGAAATGGTAGCTTTTTCTTTCATTCTAACCTCCCCCCTCCCCTGAAATTTATTTAGAAAGTTACAGAGGTAGCAGAAGTGAGGCAGCTGGGCTGTGTAGGCTCAGGAAAGAAGTACCAGAAGCTAAAGAAGGGCCCTTGGAGCTTAGGAGAGAGAAAGGCACCTGGGGAGAAGGGAAAGGTGTGCTCCGCAGAGGGAAAGTACCATCAGCATTATTGTTATTTTTAATATGTTTTTATGGATTTTTAGAGAGAGAGGAAGGGAGGAGGAGAGAGAAACATCGATGAAAGAGAAACATTGATGCACCAGCTGCCTCCTGCACGCCTCCCACTGGGGACTGAGCCCACAACCCAGGCATGTGCCCTGACTGGGAATCAAACTGGCAACCTCTTGGTGCATGGCTCAACGTTCAACCACTGAGCCCCACTAGCTGGGCTCAGCATTAATTTTATTTAACATATTGCGCCTTTAAAAAAAAAAAGAAAAGATCCTGGCTGGTGGGGCTCAATGATTGAGCATTAACCCATGCACCAAAAGGTCACCGGTTCGATTCCCATTCAGGGCACATGCCCAGGTTGTGGACCAAATCCCTAGTGGGGGGCATGCAGGAGGCAGCCTATCGATGTCTATCTCATTGATGTTTCTCTCTCTCTCTCTCTCTCTCTCTCTCTCTCTCCCTTGCTCTCTTTAAAATCAATAAAGAAAAATGTTTCTAAAATGAATAGAAACAAAAGAATAAGGTCCATTTTCATTACAGGTAGGAATTAGATAAAAGGTTAATAAAGAATTTAGTTCTCATGAGGTTGTGACTCTTTCCACATTCGCTTTAGGAACCCTGCTCTCTATCACCAGGTTGGGTTGGGTGAGGCTTTGGGAGGTGGAGGAGCACATCCTGGGCCTTGGGAGGACAGAGGGACATGGGATGGACATTAGGAAACTCGGTGTAGTCCTGGCCTCCAACTCACTATGGAGCTCTAGACAGTGTCTTGGAGCCTCAGTTTTTACTAAATAAGGAGACCAAACCAAAACGTTTCTTTTAAAAGTGGATAGTTCTGTAAAGTTATATATACTCACAGTGTAAATGCAGTATTTTTGTTCTTCTATAGTGCTAGAGAGAGGTGCCCTCCAATCATCCTGATGGTCTGTGGACCAACAAGAACTAATGAGATTGTTAACCTGATGATTCCCTTGCATTATGAATACCTGTAGCTTACTGCATAGTGTCCTTTAAGACTGTGTTTACATGTATTCACATTCTAGAATGAGAACCAACGGTATTATTTTACTCTAAAACTTGATTCCAATGTCAGGAAATTCATATTATTCAGTGAATTAGAGTTTTCAATTTTTAAAAATGTCTGCATTATATTTTAACTCCAGGAAAGTCCCATGGGAGCCCTGGCCAGTTGCTCAGTGGTTAGAGCGTCTGCCTGTGGTCCAGAGAGATCTGGGTTCGGTTCCCGCTAAGGGCACGTACCTTGATTGCAGTTTGTCCCCAGCCCTGGTTGGTCGTGGAGGTGGCAGCCACTCGATGTGTCCCTTTCATGTCGATGTTTCTCTCTCTTCATCTCTCTCCCTCCCACTTTATCTGAACAAAAAAATGGAAAAGTGTCCTCAGGTGAGGATAAAAAAAAACGTCTCATGGGAATCTGATATACAGGGAAATTGCCTCTTGGTGGGTGAGTTTGGGAGTGTTGGGGCTTTTTCCTCTCCATATCTTTATGAGGATTATATAGGCTTCTTGCAATGAGCATATATTAAGTTTATAATCTGAAAAATAAATAAATAAGGTAAAAAGCTTTACAGATTACACAAGAAAATTTAGTATTTGTCAAATGTATTTTTAAAAGAATACTGTGTTCCCATAGTGAAATTATTTAGATGTTTTGCTAACTAAAATAATCTGCTTAGTGAGGTAAGAATGATAGTGATTTGAATTTATTTTTGAGAATGAAAAATAAAGCAAATCATGAACAATCAACTTGAAAAATTTTAGATTTTTTGCAAAACTGAAAGTTATTTTTCTGTCTTTGTCGGGGATAATATGTCTCATGCCAGTTTTAAAACTTATTTTTTTAGCTAGAAAATACAAAGGGAACTAAGTCCCAGAATGAAATTCTGAATTTGACCCCATTGGGACAGAGTGCTGAGGTGCGCTGAATCCTGCTTTATATTATGCTATATGTAGTGTAAAATACCAAAGGACCAGAGAGCAGACTTCTTCAGTGGTATAAGAGGATGCATTTGAGTATCCCAGATAGGCATGGGCTTCAGAGCTGATCTTGTTGGAGTTGACTCCTGGCTCTGCCACCTATTGGTTGTAAAAGTTTTGACGATTCGGTTGTAAAAAATTATGCCTCAGTTTCCTAATCTGTAAAATGGGGATTTGAAACAGTTCTTTACCCCGATTGTGGTGGTGGTTACACACATCCATACATGTGATGAAATTCATAGAACTAACACACACACACAGTGAGCACGTGGGAAAAGTGAAATCCAAATAAGGTCTACACAGTTTAGTTACTATATTATACCAATGCTAATTTCCTTGTTTTGATAATTGTACTGTGGTTATGCAAGATATTAGCATTGGGAGATAGAGTACACAGGAACTCTGTACTGTTTAAAAACATTTAAAAAATATTTTTTATTGGTTTTAGGGAGAAAGGAAGGGAGAGGGAGAGAGAAAAAAAAAAAAAAAGTCATCAGCTGCTTCCTGCATGCTCCCAACTGGGAATCAAGCCTGAAACCTGGGCATGTGCCCTGAGCAGGAATCAAACCAGTGACTAGTGCTCAGTGCATGGTTGACACTCAGCCAACTAAGCCACACCAGCCAGGACTGTACTATATTTTTATTGTGATAAAATATGCATAACATCATTTATCACATAATTTTTATGTATGCAGTTCAGTGTCATTAATTATACTCCCATTGTTGTGCAACCCTCACTACCATCCATCTCCAGAGCTTTTTACCATCCCAAACTGAAACTTTGTACACATTAAACAGTAACCCCCCAATCCCCTCGCCCGGCTCCTGGTAACTACTATCCACTTTGTCTATCAATTTGACTACCAGATGCCTCATATAAGTGGAATCATACAATATTTATCTTTTTGTGATTGGCTTATTTCACTTTGTGGTTCATGTAGTATTTTTGCAACTTCTATGTGAGACTAATACTAATTCAAAATAAAGTTTTAAAAAGTAAAAAAAAAAAAAAAACACACAAAAAAACACTGCTGGACTGTACCAGGGCACAGAGTTTAGGGACAGTGCATGATGTTAGCAAAGCTGAGGAGTGACATCAGTACCTCTCTTCCCCTCCTCCTTCTCATCCCTAGTCACAGGAGAAGAGATGCAAGAAGTAGCCATGTCCTCTCTGGTATAGGGAAGTATCTGCATTATTTATTAGTAGGTTCCTATGTCAACCTGAGGTGTAGCTATTGAATCTGCAACAAAAATCAGAATTTTTAATCTGGGGTTTGGTGATGGGCTGTAGATGCTAAGAGAGCCCCCAGAACTTAGGTATAAATATTTAAGTGACTGCTGATGTGTATATTTGAGAGGGAACATTCCATAGCTTCCATCAGATTCTCAAATGGTTTCCCTAACCCAAAAATGGTTAGTTAGCACCACAAGAAAATACTGTTTATAGAGATCTACCCAGCCCATAATAAGCTCCTTGACTTGGGTGTCTTAGCCTCTTTCAGTTCTCTGGTGTATCTTTCCCCCTCCCCACCTCCAGAGGCTTTCTTTCTGCTCAAATTTGGGATTAGCCTGAAGAATTCTTTACCCTCAGACCCTCTAGCCGTTTGCGTGTATCCTACAGACTCCGGACCCTTAACAACCAGAAGAGCCCAAGTAAGCTACCTTGGAGTTCCCTGTAAGGCAGATCGAGAACTAAGGTTCTGTCTGTGTAGGACTCCGCCTCACAACTGTATGTCTCTCTTCACCCTCCTTAAGCTCCAGAAAAATAGGGAGAAAATAATACTTGAGGTACACAGGTATGGAAAAACTCATTAAGTAGTACTAAGTGACTGAAGTTCCGTATATTCTGCCTTGGAGAATGCAAATTTAATTTTAAAGATCGTATTCTGGTTTACACTTTTTGTTTGAAATGCATTACAAATATACTATACATTCTACCTTATGTTAGTACCCAATGATTTAGGAGACTCATTGTATTGATACATTGTTGTAAAAATTGTAACTTGCTTTTTTATATATATGATTCCTTAATATTTGCATTCAGCGTAGAAACCCTTCAATAAGTCATGATTTGACTCTTTTAGTCAATTCAAATATATTCTGTTAAGGTTGGCTAACTGCTGTTACAAACTTCCAAGTCTCAGTAGCATAGTCTAGTAAAAATGTATTTCTAGCTCATGCAACCTTAACTCTGTTATTCCTGGTTGGGCAGCTCTCCTAGTTGTTAGCTCTTCTTCAAGTGACTCAGGGATTAAAAAAAGCTCCTTCCATCTTGTGATGCCACCATCTTCAGCATGTAGTCTCCAGCAAGTGTTACAAGAAGGAACAGAGTATGGTAAAGATAGATTAACTCTCTCTACCAGTGAGTAAAAACACCACTTCTGCTTACATTCTATTGTCCAGAACCAATTATTAGCCCAACATCGATCTAAGGAGGCTGGGAAATGTCGTCCTGGCTGGACTGCTGCTTCTGAGCAATATAATCATTTCTTTTTTAAAACATGTGTTTGTATTGATTTATTTTTAGAGAGAGAGGAAGGGAGAGGGAGAGAGAGAAAGAAATATTGATGTGAGAGCAAAACATTGGTCGGATGCCTCCTGCATACCCCCTACTGGGGATCAAGCCTGCAACCCGGGCATGTGCCCTGACCAGGAATCAAACTGTCAACCTTTTGGTGCCCAGGATGATGCTCAACCAACTGAGCCACACCAGCCAGGGCAGCAATCATTTACTTCAGAAGGGGAACAGAACTCTTTGGTGGATATGTAGCTATCTTTTATACCAATGTGTTAGTTTTTTTACTGGTCAGGTAGGCGTAATTACCTTCATTCATAAAATGTATTTGTCACTTTACAAACGTCTATATAAAATGTTGTTTTCATAGTCTATGGTGTGGATTTGGACCTCTGTGCAGGAAACATTGTATCATAATTGATGTGTAAGCAAACAAAAGCGGGATTAAGTCATGTAGGCTCCTATATTTTTTAGGGAATGAAGCATATTTCATTTACTCAGAGTCATCCAACTATGTAGAGAATTGTACATTTGAGAAAAATGGGACAGAGGGAGATTAGCAAAGAACAAGAATATGCATGTCTTACTGGCTTCATGAATGTTATCATAACAGTTTAAAACTACTTTAAGAGGCTGGTAGTAGACATGTGAAGCTTTTTCCCCTCCAAAAATAAAAATAATAAAGCAGTCTTCACCTTGGAATGTATTATACAACCACAAAATGTAGGTGTCACCTTTACTTATTTGCTCTTTAGGGAAACTAAAGTTACAAGATTTGGACCTGTTTATCTTATTTGCTTGAAGTAAATTTGTACCTACGAGTATACTATTTGGCTATTATATCCAGCATCTGACAGCTACAAATGGAGCATATTGAGGGATTAAAAAGAGATCACGTGGCCCTGGCCAGTTTGGCTCAGCGGTTAGAGCTTCGGCCTGCGGTCCAGAGAGACCCGGGTTCGGTTCCCACTAAGGGCGCGTATCTCTGTTGCAGTTTGTCCCCGGCCCTGGTTGGTTGTGTGGGTGGCAGCCACTCAATGTGTCCCTTTCACGTGGATGTTTCTCTCTCCCCCTCTCTTCTTCTCTCTCCCTCCCACTCCTCTATCTGAACAAAAAATGGAAAAATGTCCTCGGGTGAGGATTAAAAAAAAAAAGTGAAAAAAAAGAGATCACGTGAAAGATACTAGTACTGGTAGTTGGAGTGACCGAAAAATGGTCCACAACTTTTGTAGTGTACGCTAACCATTATTGCTTGAGATTGGGCTGTTCTACCTAAGGAAAAGGTCCAGATAATTAATATTTACCATTTTTTGAGTCCTAATTTTTTAAAAATGTATTCATGGTGCCCATGTTGGAATTAAAGATGAACTAGACCAAAGTACCGTAAATGATGGCCATGGGCCAAATCTAGTCCACTGCTGTTTTGTAAACGAAGGTTTATTAGAACATAGTCATACTCGTTCATTTGCATGCTGTCTATGGCTGCTTTCACACTGTTCTGGCAGATTTGAGTAGTTGTTGCAGAGATCATGTAGCCCACCACACTTAGTATATTTACTGTCTATTCCTTTATAGAAAAAGTTTGCTAATCCCTTCAGTAGACTTAAAATTAGTGTAACTTGATTTGAGAGTAACTCTGCTCCCGGTTAGGATTTATGTAATCTCTCTGACCCAGTTACCTCACCATCATAATGGGGATAATAAATAACCTAACGAGTTAGTCAAAATAAAGTGGGTTTTATGTTAAATGACTTCAGGCAAGTTACTAAATTTATCTTCTAGTTAGCTGTCTATATAGCTTCCTTAGACCAATACTTTTCAGACTTATGCACAAGAATCATCTGGGGAATCCATTAACATTCTAACATTCCCTCTTTCACTCCCTGGATTCTGATTCAGAAGGTCTGAGTAGCTGCCCATTTAATAACAAACACCCCAGATTCTGATGCAGGTGGCCTGTACTTTAAGCAACTCAGACCCTTGTGGCAAGCTGTCTTTTGGTCCCTAGAAATAGTTCCTCTGACCGCTCTGGATGTGCTTCTTGTCTCGCCCAGTATTGAAGCCTTGCCTACTTGAAAGGGGAGCTTGGAGCCAGAGGGGAATGCCCAGTGGACATTAATCATCAGCATTCTGAACATGTGCAGAGACCCAGCCAGTGGGCTTATCCTGTAGTAAATCAAATCATTCACTGCCTGCCTTCACCACCTATAGAGCCATCTGCGGCTCTGCTTCCAAATAGAAATAATGATAGGAAAGTTGGCCCTGGGGCTTGAGCAAATGTGACCGGTTTACATGGGAACACAGTATGCTTATTAAGCTAAAATTAGCATATGGCCCAGCGTTTGCTTTCTCTATATAAGTCAAGGTAAAAGTTGATAGCAGAAAGAGTTACCAAGACAGGAAGAACCTAAGCCCTCATGCTTTATAGGTGCTTTAAGAACGGATGCTTATTTAATTGTTTGTAATTTCCTTAATCTCCAGAATGTATTATCCTGGGTTATGGAATACTTAATGAATGGCTTGCTCACTGAAGCCTTTGTTTTCTTCCATTTGCTATTCAAAAACTTAGTAAAGAGCTGTAAAACCAGTGATGAATAATAGCAAAATCCCCTGACACCTGGTGGGTTTTTAAACGAGATAGAAAAAAGTGAGACCCCTCCATCTACCCGACCCCAAATCCCCCAAACCAAAAAATAAATAAATAAAAACTTGAAGGGAGAATCAGTAATTCTTGATACGAGTGCAGCTATGTTGCACTGTTTTAAAACTGAGGATCAGGTGCTTTAAACATTTTTCATCTTTGCTATCCTGCTGAAATAAAATCTGGATGTTTGATTGGACGTATGCCAAGTTATTTTGTACTTTGAAATGTAAGTAAACGCTTTATCATCCAATGAAGGATTTAGAGCTAATTAGATGCCTTCCTGTTGAGACACATCTAGGGCAACTGATTTAAACAATATTTCAAAAACCCTATATGAGAGTATCAAAGAATTCCTTTAAATTGTGAGTTCCTGGACCCAGGCTATTTAACATATGATTAGAATTACTAAATTTCAGACTATACCCTTTTTTCAGGAGCCTGTCATTGTCAGGGAGGTAGGAAGACTGTTGTGGAACACTTTCTCACACCTTTGAAATAAGCAGCCATGTTCTATTGTAGTTAAAGTGATAGCTCTAAATCATCCTGTCCCCTCCTCCAGATTATGTAACAGGTCCACCTTATCTTTGGATGCCAAAATTTCTTTCCTATTACTAAATCCTTAAGAAAGGCCATTTTGAAGAAAATAAAGCCTACATCTTTAAAAATTCATTTTTTAGACAATTAGTGTATTTTTTAAATTGATATATAATTGACATATAACATTATTTTAGTTTTGGGTATACAACATAATGATTTGATATATATTGCGAAATGATCATCACCAAAAATCTAGTTAACATGCCCCACCACACGTAGTTACAAATATTATTATAATAATAATTTAATTATTATATATAGTCCAGCCAGTGTGGCTCAGTGGTTGAGCCACTGAGTGGTTGACCCATGTACCAGGAGGTCTCTGGTTTGATTCCCGGTCAGGGCACATGCTCAGGTTGTGGGCCTAATCCCCAGTGGGGGGCATGCAGGAGGTGGCAGTCGATGTTCTTTCTCATCGATGTTTCTATCTCTCTACCCCTCTCACTTCCTCTCTCTCTAAAATCAATAAAGGAAAAAAAATTTAAAAATATATTTATAATAACTGTTATTTTGATATACCAAAAACAACTTGTCTTGTTGCTCAGTGCATTTCTGTCTTTTTAAAATATGTTTTTATTGATTTTAGATAGCGTGAAAGAGGAAGGAGGAGGGAGAAAAACATCCATGGGCTACTTCCTCTAGGCCCCCCACTGGGGATCCAGCCCCAAACCCCAAATCCCAGGCATGTGCCCTGACCAGGAATCAAACCAGTAATGGAATGACGCTCAACCAACTGAGCCACACTGGCCAGGGCCATTTCTGTCTTTTAAAATCCTAAATTCACTAATTTACATTCTTCTTTTGGTGTTTAAAGACTCAAAAAACACAACATGGTGCTTATAATTGACTGGTTGTGTTAAAAGTGACCATGGTTTTGTGAATCTAAAAATATAATATAAAATATTGTATTATAATATAAAATATTTTTTCTTATTATGTTCATCTTTTCCCAGTCTTTTGAAATTGTCTTAAATGTCAGGGACATTTACTTTGAGAGTAAGAGAATAAATCATAAGAGACTTGTAATATTTGTTCCTAATTTACTAAATTGGAAATTAATATTCCAGTTATATAAGGTGTACTTGTTAGTGTTAATGAAAGCTGTGTATAAAGTGGAGAGAAAACGTATTTCCCAATTTAGTAAGCAAACAGAAGGCATGATGGATTTTGTATGAAAAAAGCTACATCAGAGGCTATTAGGGTATTTAAGTGAGGGGGAAAATGTTATGTTTTAGTGCTAAATCTAGGAGAAAAGACTAAGTATTGATTGTAACCTACTCCATCACCATAAATCCTCAGCAGTGCTGCCTGGGCCCCACAGAATAAATGATATATATTAACTTTAAGTGTATTGTTGCTGTAGGATCAGGGAAGCAAAATGTTTTACTTTTCTCTGCAAAGCCCAACCTCCCCACATGAAAAATAATTTAGGGAAAACATTTTATGGTCAGTGACTCTCTTTTGGCCTCCCTATTCTTTTGTCTTTTTCTTTCTGGTTAAGTAAGGTAGCTTAAAACCCTAGGCCTCCACATTCATGCTTAGCTGAATTACCTTTCTTGGAAATGGACAATAAAGATGCCCTTTAGGGGGAAGTCTTTCACGGGAGACTGGCAGGCTGTAAAGAGAGGAGTGCAGCCCGGCTGCCAGGCAGGCCTGGGTTCTGGTTTCATGTCTGACAGTAGCCTTTGTGCCCTCTGCCAAATCACTTTCCTACTTCTTTTTTTTCCATCTGAGAAAGGTGACCACAGATGCGTCCTCATTGACTAGTCCCCTGTTCTCATGGATTTGAGTCACAGAAATATTTTTGCAGCTTAACAAATTACTATAAAGCAAATAACTTTATAACTGACACACTGGTCAGGAAGCAGAACTTTGCCAGTCACCCCAGAAGCTCCTCCTTCCTTGCAGAGGAACTGCGGGCAGTGCTCACTTTGTGGGTGCTGTGCAGGTGGAACTGTGAAGATAACGGTGCATGCTGAAATCCTGATAAGCTATCTTCATAATCAGTGGGGGAAATTGCGATCGTCTGGATCCTTTAAACATTTGGCCAAAGCATTAAAAACTCTTACTGTTATAATTGTATAGGGAAATGAAAACAGTAAACTTTAGTACACTGCAACTTAAACCATTAGCAACATTGAGGATTAAACTTTTATTTCTTTGTAAAAACATATCAAAAGTAGTTTGAATAGTGTTTACCCCCTTCTTCCCATCCTCTACCTTATGATGCAGAATAAGCATCTTTTCTACATCTTGATGGATTTTCATACTCCTTTTTTGAAGTTTGGATCAGTTTCCAAAATATATCCTTTGTGCTTTTAATGCTGTAAAGTATCTCCAAGAGTTCTTTTATTTTTATTAAATTTTTTTTTCTTTATTGATTTAAGAGAGAGAGAAAGGAGAGAGAGATGGAAACATCCATGAGAGAGAACATCGATTGGCCATCTCCTGCATGCCCCCCACTGGTGATGGGGCCCACAACCTGGGCATGTGCCCTGTCCTGGAATCGAACTGGGACCTCTCAGTCCATGGGATGATGCTCAATCTACTGAGCCACACTGGTCGGGCCAAGAGTTCTGTTAATGTGAAGTTTTTGCCATCATCTCTTTATCCTTCTTATCTCAAACACTTTCCTCATTCATGTAGGTAAGTTCCATTATTTAAGTTTCTCTGGCTGCACATCTAGCTTCAAGTGGTAGCAGCGTTAGTATCCCATGGCCAGCTCTTTCTTCTGTAACTCCATTCCACTCCACTCTACTCTGTTCTACTTCACTCCACTCCACTCCACTCCATTCCACTCTACTCCACTCCATTCCACTCTACTCTACTCCACTCCACTCCACTCCATTCCACTCCACTCCACTCCACTCCATTCCATTCCATTCCATTTCACTCTACTCCACTCCACTCCACTCTACTCCACTCCATTCCATTCCATTCCATTTTACTCTATTCCATTCCACTCCACTCCATTCCACTCTACTCTACTCCACTCCACTCCATTCCTTTCCACTCCACTCCATTCCACTCTATTCCATCCCATTCCACTCCACTCCATTCCACTTCATTCCATTCCACTCTACTCCACTCCATTCCATTCCATTCCATTTTACTCTATTCCATTCCACTCCACTCCATTCCACTCTACTCTACTCCACTCCACTCCATTCCTTTCCACTCCACTCCATTCCACTCTACTCTACTCCACTCCACTCCATTCCTTTCCACTCCACTCCATTCCACTCTATTCCATCCCATTCCACTCCACTCCATTCCACTTCATTCCATTCCACTCTACTCCACTCCATTCCACTCCATTCCATTCCATTCCACTCTATTCCATCCCATTCCACTCCACTCCACTCCACTCCATTCCATTCCACTCTACTCCATTCCATTCCATTCCACTCTATTCCATCCCACTCCACTCCACTCCACACCATTCCATTCCACTCCACTCCATCCCATTCCATTCCACTCTATTCCATCCCATTCCGCTCCACTCCACTCCACTCCATTCCACTCCACTCCATCCCATTCCATTCCACTCTATTCCATCCCATTCCACTCCACTCCACTCCATTCCATTCCACTCTATTCCATCCCATTCCACTCCACTCCACTCCACTCCACTCCACTCCACTCCACTCCATTCCATTCCACTCTACTCCATTCTACTCCATTCCATTCCACTCTTTTTTATTCCATCCGCTCCACTCCACTCCACTCCACTCCATTCCATTCCATTTTACTCTATTCCATTCCACTCCACTCCATTTTATTTAAATTTTAAATATTACCATTTTCATTTCCTTGCCACACTTCTTTTTTGTTGGCCAGTTTCTTCTTTCAGTTATTCATTTTAGTAAAATTATCTGGGTTTTTCACTAGGAGACAAGGAGACAATACAAATACATGGTTTGTTGTCTGTGTGTGAACTGAGTATCATGAGGAGGGACCAATCACCGACAGACTTTGAAAGACGTTTTGTGATTGGTCACTGATTATGACACACATCTATCAATTACATTGTGAATGGTAGTCTGAGGATCTATTAGTGAGGTTTGTACTTTATGCAGTTGCTCAAAATTAGTAGACTATTTGTAAATGAGACTTGAACCATGCTATTGGAGGACTGGTGTGGTTTAACTAGCCTGTAAGAACTGAAATTGTATGTACTACAGCCATGTAATTTAAAGGCTGCCTGTATTATTTAACTTTTATAGTATTCACTTTGTTGTATTTTTCATAGTTCTGTTACCCAAGTGTACATCTTTAGACACCATGGTTCAGTGTTGTTTCTTCAAGTGTTTTTGTTATGTCTTCTGAGTCTTTTTAAAAAAAATTCTATGAGTTTGCCCTTTGTAATTAAATTGCCAGGCTGCTGTAACAAAGTATCCAAGACTGAGCGGCTTAAACAGCAAAACTTTATTTCTTCACAGTTCTGGAGGCTGGGAGTCCCAGATCAAGGTGTTGGCAGGTGTGGTTTCTCCCGAGGCCTCTGTCCTTGGCTTGCAGGGGGCTGCCTTCTCATTGTGTTGTCATCATGTGGTCTTTCCTCTGTGTCTTTGTCTTTTGAGGACACCAGCCTATTGGATTATGGCTCACCGGAATAGCCTCTTTTAAACTTAATTACCTATTTGAAGGCCCTATCTCCAAATGTCATCATATTTTCCTAGGTACTGGGAATTAGAGCTTCAAAATATGAATTTTGGGGGGACACAATTTAGCCAATAACATTTTCCATTTTTTTCTTTACTACTTATCTATCAAAATAGTAAGGTTGTTTGACCATTAGTCAAATAAAACATAAACCACAGTCACATAAACATTTTTTTTAAATCCTCACCCTAGGATTTTTTACATTTATCTTCAGATAGAGCTGGAGGGAGAGAGTAAGGTAGAGAGAGAGTGAAACATTGATGTGAGAGAGACACATCAGTTGGTTGCCACCCACACAACCCCAAACGGGGCACAAACTGCAACCAAGGTACGTGCCCTTAGCCAGAATTGAATCCAAAACTCTTTGGTCCATGGGTGACACTCTTACCGCTGAGTCATACTGGCCAGGGCACATAAACATTTTTTTAAAATTCATTTGTTTTAGAGAGAGGAAGGGGGTAGGAAAGAGAGAGAGAAGGAGAGAGACAGACTTATTCCACTTATTTATTATTGGTCGATTCTTTTTTTTTTTATCCTCACCCGAGGATATTTTTCCATTTTTTGTACAGATAGAGTGGGAGGGAGAGAGAGGAAGAGAGAGAGAGAGAGAAACATCGACGTGAAGGGACACATCGAGTGGCTGCCACCCGCACGACCAACCAGGGCCGGGGACAAACTGCAACCGAAGTACGTGCCCTTAGCGGGAACCGAACCCGGGTCTCTCCAGACCGCAGGCCGACGCTCTAACCGCTGAGCCAAACTGGCCAGGGCTATTGGTCGATTCTTGTATGTGCTCTGACTGGGGATTGAACTGAAACATTTTCGTATTGGGACGATGCTCTGACCAACTGAGCTACCTAGCTAGGGCCATAAATATTTTATTAAAGAACAGGATTATTTATGAAACACACCATTGAAACTTAAGCACAGATTATGTTGGGTAAATTTATTTCCCAGTTACTAAGGCTTTATAACAAATCACCCCAAAACTTGACATTTTAAAACAGCAGTACTTACTTATTGTTTCTCAAAGTCTTGTGATTCAGGAATTAGAGAGGGACTCAGCTGAGAGGTTCTGACTCTGGTCTCTCAATGGGATTGAAATGAGATGCAGGCTGGGGCCACAGTCATCTAAAAACTTGACTGGGGAAGGAGGGTGCACTTCTAGGATGTGTCACTCACATGGCTGGCATGTTGGTGATGGCTGCTGAGGAGAGGCCTCTCAGTGCCTTTCCCCATGGCTGGTTAAATGTCATCATGGCGTGGTAGCTGGTCTACCCCCAACCATGTTCTAATGGTCACACGGATCCAGCCTTGATTCGCTGTGGAAGGAGCACCACAAGGTCATGAACACTAGGAAGTGTGGATTAATAGGTGTCATCTTGGAGACTGGCTACCATAAGTTAGATGGGTGAAATGTGTCTTACTTTTGGGAAATCTGTTTGCAAGTCTAGCTTCAAATGCTTGCTTACCTTGCATGCATGTCATCAAAATTAAACATGTCAAAAAATTAAATTAACTTTCCATTTTACATGTAATGAGTTAATATTTTTAAGAGTTTTCAAGGTAACTTTTAATGTTCAATTTCTGTGTCCAACAAAAAGCATTATACTAGTCCAAATACATAAATTTATCTATTAATAGATTTCTCTTCAGCGTTATCATTCATCTGAGACACTGGTCTTAAATCAAATGGTGGATCCTGATCTCCAAAATGTGGCAATAGGAATTTTGGCTATGTTATTAGAAAATAGTATGACCTAAAGGTTAAAGCTACTAACTCTGAAGTTTTCTGAATAAACCATAATATAAATTAATTGAATTTTTTTTTTTTTCAGTTTTTTAGTCTGTTATATGAAAAGAGAATTTATAATTAATCTATTTTAATGGTAAAACTAATAAATGAAAATTATGGGGGAAAGTGATGATTTTTAGCTACAGCTTTTTGGAGGAGTAGAATGTATGTGCAATTCCACTTGCCTACTTCATGGCCTGCAGTGTGCCCAGGGTTCAGCACCATGGGCAGCTACTTCTGCTGCCCATTTTGGGTCTACCCTTTGACATGAAGAGTGGTGGTGCCCTGACTGGTTTGGCTCAGTGGTACAGTGTTGGCTCACAGACCAATGAGTTACGGGTTCGATTCTGGCCAAGAGCATGTATCTTGGTTATGGTTTGTCCCTAGCCCTGGTTGAAGTCGTGCGGGAGGCAACCAGTTGATGTGCCTCTCACATTGAAGTTTCTCTCTCTCCCTTACTTTCCTCTCTCTCCCTCTCACTCTATCTGAAGATAAATAGATAAAAAGAAAAGAAAAGAAGATAATCCTTGGGTGAGGATAAAAAAAAGAAAAGAAAAGAATGGTGGCAGCCCTGGCCAGTGTGGCTCGGTTGACTGAGTGTCCTTCCATGCACCAAAAGGTTGCCAGTTTGATTCCAGGTCAGGGCACATGGCTGGGTTGTGGGCTTAATCCCCAGTAGGGGGCATGGAAGAAGCAGCTGATGCTTGTATCTTTCTCACATCAATGTTTCTCTCTCTCTCTCTTTCTCCCTCTCCCTTCTTCTCTCTCTAAAACCAATGATGGCAGAGCAGCCTAGGATAATCTGAAAGGGTGTACACTCCTTGAAATGTAGATACCTCTTTCCTGGTGGTTCACCAAGTGCATCTTCATTTGTCTTTCCCTTTTCTGATAGTCTCTGCTCTTCCAAATTACCATATCTTTAAGTTCATCACCTCAGTTTCCATAAATCCGGCAATAATTCAGAGGCACCTCAGGTTAATCAAAAGCTCCTATTCCAGAGAACTATACTCTGCAAAGTCCTTGCTTGTCTAGTTCTTCAGCCACTATTTCTGTTTCCACTAAGGATTATTTATTTGGCTTAGCAGCCTTGTAAGGCTTAATTAAGGTTGTTTTTGTTTAAACATGATGACAATTGTAAGCAGATTGTCAGTCCTCATCTTTACTTCTTTCCATAAATATTACTCTGCTTAATTATGATGGACAAAGAAAGCAGATAATAGTATTTCTAATGTTTCTGGAACTATGCTGTTACTATATAAAATTGATTAAATATTATCCTTGGCTCTAGAGAGCAAAATATACATTCTAGGAAATAAATAATTTTACTTTTACTCAAATAATTCACTTTCCTTTGTGGCAGTTTTTAAGAAATTGTCCTATTGGGACTGTTCCTCATGTTTTCAAATTCAGGTCCAGATGGCCTTTTTCTAGAGCACACCAGATAGAGAACTAATGACCCGAAAGATCATGCTCACAGAGACGGGAAACTTGCCTGAGAGTGATCCATTTGGATAGTAATGTAATTATCATCAATGAATTAGAAATCAGGTTTTTTTTTCTTTTTTTGAGAGACTATATAGGCAACATTTATAAGACAAACCAATTTAAATAAGCAACTGTTAAAATCAGAAGAGCTTAAAAAATGCCTTGTTAGATGAGCAAGATATAGGAAGTATACATTTTTTAAAATAATATTTTTTTTCTTTATTGATTTTTAGAGAGCGAGGGGGGAATGGAGAGGGAGAGAGAGATAAAAATATCGATAAGAGAGAACATTGATTGGTCGCCTCCAGCATGCCCCCCGTCTGGGAATTGGGCCCACAACCTGGGCATGAGCCCTCACTGGGAATCGAACTGGCAACTTCTTGGTGCATGGTCAACGCTCAACCACTGAGCCACACTGCCTGGGCAAAAGTATACATTATTATTATTATTTACTTTTTTTCCACATGTCACACATCTTTAATGGTAGTACATTTGTAGAAAAAAGGTCAGCTTTTGCTCCCAGGCGTGCTCTCGTCCATATATTTTAATATCATGATTTAGAAGATGCAGACGTTATTGCCTAAATATTATTCTATACATTTCCATCAGTGTTCAGGAAAACTTTAGACTGCTACTTTAATTTACATCATAATTACTGAGTTACAGCTTTAGCTCATCGGCAATTTTGGAAGCAATATTTTTGAAAGCTATGGATGTCCCTGATATCCGCTTGAACCGGTCCCGTTCAGAGACAGTCTTGGCAGCGTGCACACCTCCATCGCCCACTGCACGAGGCCCTCCGCGTGCCCGCCGCCGTGGACACAGAAGTGCAGGAAGCGCTCTCTCTGCTCATATCGCAGTTATTGGCGTCCAGCACTTTGCGGATTTCCCGCATCATGTCATCGGGATCCATGGAACTAGTCTTTTTTATGCTCCAGGTAAAGCGCAGGGAACGAGGTTTTGCTTCTTGTTTTCATTCTTTTGCTCAGCAGATATATTGCGACTCGAGTCCTCATATCTCCCGTTCCCCTCCTATTCAGTCGGAAGCCTCCTTGTGAGTTTTGAGGTTAATTTACTGAAAAGGTTAGTGGAGCCTCGGCTTCGAGTCTGTGACAGTGGTGTGGCTTCATGGGCCAGGCTGGGCCAGGCGGGCGGGCCGTTGTATGTGGCAGTCCGCGCTCCGGGGCTGGCCCTGGACAGTGCTACGACTAGCAGTGCCCCTTGGGGAGCGGATCCCATCGGGGTGGCTGCGCTGCTAATAAATACTGTGTGTGGAAGCGACTGGAGTTCTCTGATCGGGTGTAGTGCTGTTTCCTTTGCCATTCTGAATTACTGACTGTCGTCAGCTGTAGTTCTCTCACTGCAAACCTAAGTGTTTCGCCGAGTCAATTCCACCACATGCCGTGTCACTACTGGGGACGGTGGAGCTTGTCCCACGTTCAGGAACGTCGCCTTGTTGGGATTGCTTGCCTTCCCAGGCATGGGACTGGCTGGGGGATCCCCTTTCCTCCGCCTGCACTGCTGCCTGACCTCCTGGAGGGAATGCTGTCTTCTTTCAGGTCACTGTCCGCAGTGCTGGTCTGACTCCTTTTTGGATATGCCACAACTTGAACGGATAGCTGGTCCAGCATGGTCACTGGACCGTCTCTGCTCCTGGCTTGAAGAAACACTTCGCTGCACTTTGGGGTGAAGAGACTGGCCAGTGCTGTTGCTGAGGTCACTGCTTGGCCTGACCTGAGCAAGTGAGAGATTGCTGCTAGAACTGGAGTCACTAGCACCCAGCTCTGAAGATTTTCTCCCCAGCAACAAATACGTAGCTGTGATTTCATCATATTTCATTTTACTAAGAGATTCTTGAATTTCTTCTTGTATCTCATTCCCACCATTATTTCTGTTCTTTTCTGGTCTGCGATGTCTAGTTCTGGTTCAACAAATGTATTATTATTATTATTTTGTATCCTCACCTGAGGATATTTTTGCATTTATCTTCAGAGAGAGCCGGAGGGAGACAGGGAGGAAGAGAGAGAGAGAAACATCGACGTGAGAGAGACACATCAACTGGTTGCCACCTGTACAACCACCACCAGGGCCGGGGACAAACTGCAACCGAGGTAGTGCCCTTAGTGGGAACTGAACCCGGGACTCCCTGGTCCATGGGCCGATGCTCTAACTGCTGAGCCACGCCTGCCAGGGTGGAAGTATACATTTTAAAAAAAAGTATTTTTCTCTTGAGTTTTCTGTTATATTTGCTAGTTAGGATCATTTCAGGATGAGAGACAGTGGAGGGAGAGAGAAAGAAATGAAATGATCTCAGAGTCACAGTGTCCATCCTTGCTGGGTTGTATTAGTGCCATATTAGTGTTCTAGAATTCACCAAGTGGAATGTTAGTTCCAGAAGATTCATATGGACCTCTGGAATTATTGAGTTTCTTGAAACTGGGATCAACAGTTACACTTATCACATATACTTTTGTGTGAACAGGAGACAGACAATGGAAATGGCAGATGTGTGTGTGCTAAGGAGCAGGAAAAATAAAAACATACAGTGGGGGAAGCAAGCTGAGCAGAGTAAAGGTGATTAGTAGGGAGAGTGTATGAGTTGATGGGAGAGAATAGACTTGGTGTGAGATAAGATTTCTTACGACAGACTGTAAATTTGTGCTCATAGTATTATGTGCTGTTTGTAGGAAGATACACAGTTACCCAAATGATTTAGCAGTATGAAGAAGTATGAGGTTCATGGCTTTATGTTAAACCAACATTGCAAAGCTGATGCTAATACTTTAGGATTTAATTTTTTAAAGAAGTCCACATTCACTCATAACAACTCAGTATCATTTGTTAAATAAAGACGTTGTTGTATGTGTGTTATTGGGCTGCTGAGCTGGCTCTGATTCATGCCAACTCTGTGAATGAGTGATGTTCACCATGTACGGTCCTCAATAGCTCGCTCCGCTCCTGTAGACTTATGCCAAAGGCTTCCTTTATAGAATCCATACATCTAATATTTGGTCTTCTCTTTTTCTACTACCTTCTCTTGATGTGCCCCAAATAGGATAGCTCCAGTTTTGTCGTTTTTGCCTCCAGGGGTGTTTCAAACTTAATTTGCTCTAGGACATACTTGTTCATCTTTTTGGGGATACATAGATGTTTTAGATTTGTTCATAAATTCATTCATTCATAAAGATTTTTAGAGCCATTCATAAAGGAAATTAGGAGCATTATTAAAACATAAGAATGCAAGCCTCTTAATGTATTTTAGTTTGAAATAAGTGCCATGTTCAATTCAAACTTGTGAATAGAATGTTAAAAATGATGTTATTGAGTCTTTACACCCCTGGAAGTTTGTCTAATACATGGAGTTGTCACATTGTTTCATAAAATTTATATAATAAAAACATAACTAAAAATTAACATATTTATATCTACCTTCACAGGCTCATTAGAGGTGACTAGTTGCTAATTTTTTAAATTGTAGTGAAAGAAGTTTGCAGTGTTTGTGTTCACTTGAGATGAGGCTGTTTTGTAGAGTCTGTTATTGAAATTTACTTGTAGAGATTGGTGAATAATAAATTCTTTTTAAACACGTAATAAAAGCTCCCTGATAGCTTCTGTCTGCCTTTGGAACAAAGATGTCTTTGTGCTGCAGAGAGAAAAGTAACTGCCTGATAAAGACTCAAGAGCATATAAACCACAGTGATCTGTGATGACTTGATTGTTTATGAAATACTAATACTTTCACGTACTGATGGGAGTGGGGTTCACAAGTCTGTGATCTGTCTTTAGTATTTCATAATAGCATTTTGTTTTAGAGACAGAATAATGTTTATTGGATAACATAAATTAAAAGATTGTCTTTGGGAAATTCCTATAATAGACTTTCTGTTTTAATGTATCTCTTGTTATTTGAGCTCTTTTATTTCTTTTTAAGAGACATTTTAAAACACAAGTAAGTACACAGGAGCCCCATATTTTGACCACCAAGAGGAGTTAAAATTTTTTTTTTTCCTTTATTGCTTTTACTTTTTTTTTTTTATCCTCACCCGAGGACATTTTTGCATTTGTCTTCAGAGAGAGCAGGAAGGAGAGAGGGAGAAAGAGAGAGAGAGAGAAACATCAATGTGAGAGAGACAAATCGACTGGCTGCCACCCACATGACCCCAACTGGGGCTGGGGACAAACTGCAACCAAGGTTTGTGCCCTTAGCGGGAACCAAACCTGGGTCTTTGATCCACGGGCCGCCGCTCTAACCGCTGAGCCAAACCAGCCAGGGCAGGAGTTTTTAATTTTTAACATCTTCATGGTAGGGACTTGTTTTCCTGCTTCACAAAGTAAGCTCAGCAAAGATTTTTCTTTCTTTTTTAAAAATACGTTTTTATTGATTTTTTTAGAGAGAGAGAAACATCGATGTGACAGAGAAACATCGATCAGCTGCCTTCTACAAGCCCCTTAATGGGGATTGAACCTGAAACCCAGGCATGTGACCTGACTGGGAATTGAACTGGGACCTCTCAGTCCATGAGTCGATGCTCAATCCACTGAACAACACCAGCCAGGCAGCAAAGGATTTTTAATTTGTGGAAAGTAGGACTAGAAAAATGAAGAACGCCTGGCCGATTTTGCTCATGGTTAGAGCGCCGGCCTGTGGTCCAGAGAGACCTGGATTCGGTTCCCGCTAAGGGCACGTACCTCGGTTGCAGTTTGACCCCGGCCCTGGTTGGTCATGCGGGGGGCAGCCACTCGATGTGTCCCTTTCACATTGATGTTTCTCTCTCTCTCTCTCCCCCCCTCCCACTCTATCTAAAAAAAAAAAAAAAAAAAAAAGAACACCCATTCTTTCCAAGACTAGCTTTTATTTATAACTGTAGCTTCTAACTTTATTACATGCTTTATAAACTCACCAGATCCCACAATTTCATATGAGCAATAAACTGGGAGTTGTTTACTTCCAGAACTGTCTGGGGCTTTTAGTGTAATTGATTGGATGGTTCCCTCCCCTCCCCTTTTTCAAAGGGTTATAAGTTATGTGCTAGCATCAAACTCATTCCAGAATGGTGAGGAAGAGAAAAAGAAATGGATCCTTATCCTCATTTTTTAAGATGATCTTTTCCATCTAGAGAAATTGGATAATTCTAAAATGTCAGCCACTTGATGTGGTTGATTTATTTTCATCACTGTGCTGAGTGTTTGACTCTTTCAATGTGCCCTTTATTTCTGTGAAATTATCTTCTATCGTGTTTTTGATAATTTTTTCTTCTTTCTCTGTTTTTTTTTTTTTTAAACTTATGGCATTCAGATATTGGACTTATTGGATTGAGCCTTTTGTATACTTAACTTTTCTGTCTCTATTTCTGTCTTTGATTTTTGGTTCTACTTCCTGGGAGATTGTCTTATTTCCAATTTTTCTTCTATTGAACTTTAAAAAATGTTGTCAATCACTTTTTTTATTCTCAAGAACTCTTTTATGTTCTTTGATCATTTTAATTACCCCCCTCCCCTTTTACTATAACTTGTTCTGTAATACTTTCTTTAATCTAGGATACTAATTCAAGTTTTTTGTTTGTTTGTTTTGTTTTTTAAAGTTCTTGTCAGTTATCAGCATTATTTCAGTTCATGCTAGGGCTATTTTTAAAAATGTACTATGTTCTCTTCATTTTAGAAACTTTCATTGGATGGTGGATGATACTTGGTTTTCTGTTCATATTTAAGGCTGAAAGGCATTTGGAAGCTCTGTGAGCATAATGAATGGTGTATATGAAGGTCTTATCTTAGGAACTGCTCAGATTCCTGAGAGAAGAAATTTATGTAAAAAAAAGAAAGAAAGAAGAAGAAAAAAAAGCAAGACAGATGAATGCATACAATATGATATAAATATTGCAAATTGAAAAATAGCTCGGCTGGTATGGCTCAGTGGATTGAGTGTCCTCCCATGGACTGAGAGATCCCGGTTCAATTCACTGTCAGGACACATGCTGGGATTGTGGGCTCGATCCCCAGTAGGGGACGTGCAGGAGGCAGCTGATCGATATTTCTCACATTGATGTTTCTATTTCTCTCCCTTCCTCTCTAAAAAATCAATTAAAAATATATTTTAAAAAAATTGAAAAATTATGCCCGGCCAGTGTGGCTCAGTGGTTGAGCATTGACCCATGTACCAAGAGGCTGCTGGTTTGATTCCCGGTCAGGGCACAAGCCCAGGTTGTGGGCCTGATCCCCAGTGGGGGACATGCAGGAGACAGCCAACTGATGTTCTCTCTCATCAATATTTCTATCTCTCTCTCCTTCTCCCTTCCTTTCTCTCTAAAATCAATAAAGAAAAAAAATTTTTTTAATTGAAAAGTAAAATTAAATGATATATGAACTCACAGGGGGAGAATGGCCACGAGATATGCATCTTCACTGCTTACTCTTAGTACCATCATTGATTCGTGTGTGTGTGTGTGTGTGTGTGTGTGTGTGTGTCGGGGTGGTGGGGGTGTACATAGTTTTTTTACTTTTTTATGTTTTTGTTAATCCTCACCCGAAGATATTTTTCCATTGATTTTTAGAGAGACTGGAGGAGAGGGAGAGGGAGAGAGAGAGAGAGAAAGAAACATCAATGCAAGAGAAACACACCCATCGGCTGCCTCCTGCACGAGCCCTGACCGGGCCGGGGATAGAACCTGCAAACCAGGTACATGCCCTTGATTGGGAATTGAATCTGAGACCCTTCAGTGCACACTCTAACCACTGAGCACACTGGCTAGGGCTGTAGTTTTTAATATTAAAATGTTTGAGACAGAGAGTATATGTCGTAACGAATCAGTGTGTGAGAGACACTGGTAACCAGGTCCAACTGTAGATTTGCATCTTCTCCCGTTTGTGTTTGTGTCCAGCCCAGTACCAAACCTCTGCAGGACTTTGCAAGAGTTCCCATCTGTAAATGTCAAGCTGAGGCTTCTTGTCTTACCCCCGATACAACAAGTTACTACTTACTTCACTGGTTTTCAGTCTTCCTCAAGTGTTTGAAATCTCTCCTCTGCTTTTGGCCATTTGCATGTTCTGTTCCTTAATGTGGCTTATCTATGCCATTTCTCACACAATAATGGGGTCTTTGGTGGGAGAGGAGGTAGGGGAGATGTTTAATAAGCTTTCTTTAATCAGAAACCATTGTTAACGCTATGAGGTGCCCCACCCCCGTGTTTTGTTTTGTTTTTTAAATTTTTTTAAGCTTTATTCAGGTATAATTGACAAAATTGTAAGGCATTTGAAGTGTATGACATGACATTTTGATATATTATACATTTTGAATGGATTCCCTACTGAGTTAATGAACACATCCATCACTTCACTTAGTTATCTTTTTTTGTGTATGTGAGAACATTTAAGTTTTTGTTGTTGTTGTTGTTGTTGTTGTCGTCACCTGAGATATTTTCTACTGATTTTTAGATAGAGTGGAAGGGAAGGAGGGAGAGAGAGAAACATCTGATGTGAGAGAGACACATCCATTGGTTGCCTCTTGCACAACCTCGACTGACCAACCAGGGTTGGGGATCTAAATGCAACCCAGGGTAAGTGCCCTTGATAGGGAATCAAACCTGTGACCCTTTGGTCCTCGGGCCAACACTCTAACCACTGAGCCAAATCAGCTAAGGCAAGAACATTTAAGTTTTATTCTCTCAGCAAATTTCAGTTGTATAATACCTCTATAGTGTTATCAACTATAGTCATTGTGTTGTATGTTAGATCCTCAGATCTTATCCCTCTCATCACTGAAAACTTCTACCCTTTTACCAACCTCTCCCTGTTTCCTCTACTCTCCAGTCTCTGGTAACTGCTTTTTTATTCTTTGTGTCTATTAGTTAGTTCAGCCTTTTTTTTTTTTTTCAGATTCTGCATATAAGATCACGCAGTATTTATCTTTGTCTGATTTATGTCACTTAGTGTAATGCCCTCCAGGTTCATCCATGTTGTCAAAAATGATAGATTTTCTTATTTACTTTAAAGCTGAATAAAATTCCATCGTGTATATATGTGTATAAATATACATATATTCACATATATAGATATATATACATATTTACATAAATATCATATTTTCTTTGTCCATTTATCCATCATTGGACACTTGTTTCTATGCCTTGGTTATTGTAAATAGCGCCACAGTGAACATGGGGGCATGGATATGTCTTTGAGATGATCTAATTTCCTTTGGCTATATACCCAGAAAAGGAATGGCTGGGTCATAGTTTTTTTCCTCCTACTTTAAGGTGTTTATACAGTTTCTAATACTATATACTTTTAAAAGCAAAACATATTAGAAGTTTTGTAACTTGGTTTTTGCACTTGGTTTTTTGTGTGAGCATTTTTTATGCCATTACATTTTCAAAAACAACTGCCAAATATTTTATCATATACCATAATTTCACCAGTTTTCTATGATTGGGCATCTAGGAACCATTGGAATATCATTTTAAAAAAATAACCCTGAAACTTTATTGTACATACTCTGTCTAATTCCTTAAGATAAATGATCAGAAATTAAATTTCTGGGTGAAAGAGCTGACCTTTTGTAAAGGATCATATCATACTTTACAAATAATTATATCTTAACACAGTATTTTACCAAAGTGGAGATCTTATGACTTTTTCAAAGAATATATAGAAACTAGATAACAGAGAACATTGTAATGATTGCCAGATGGGAGGGGGTTAAGATGGGCAAAAAAGAAGAAGGGCTTGAGATGTACAAATTGCCAGTTATAAGCCAGTCACAGGAATGTAACGTACAGCATAGGGAAGATGGTCGATATTGTAATAACTATGTATGGTATCTGATGGGTACTAGACTTATTGGGGGTGATTACCTCATAAGTTAAAAAAATGTCTAGTTTCACACCTGAAACTGATGTAATATTGTTTGTCAACTATAAGTGAAAAAAAATTACAAAAATAATATATAGAAACTATTATATAGTTCAGATAATCTTATTTTATAAAAAACAAAAAACAAACAAACCTTGATCCTTATTTTTGGACCTAGCTCGAGAAATCTTTTTTTCTTTTATTCTCACCCGAGGACATTTTTTCCATTTTTTTGTTCAGATAGAGTGAGAGGGAGAGGAAAAGAGAGAGAGAGAGACATCGACGTGAAAGGGACACATCGGGTGGCTGCCACCCACACAACCCAGCCAGGGCCGGGGACAAACTGCAACCGAGGCACGTGCCCTTAGCGGGAACCGAACCCCGGTCTCTCTGGACCACAGGCCTACGCTCTAACTGCTTGAGCCAAACCGGCCAGGACCTTTGCCCATTGTTTAATGGGGTTATTTGTTTTCTTGCTACTGTGCTGTTTGAATTCCTTATATATCTTGGATGGTTTGCAAATATTTTCTCCCATTTTGTATGTTGTTTGTTCACTCTGTTGATTGTTTCCTTTGCTGTGCAGAAGCTTTTTATTTTATTTATTTATTTACTTATTTTTGTGTTAATTCTCTACCTGCAGATATTTTTCCATACATTTTTAGATAGAATGGAAGGGAGGGAGGGGGAGAGAGGGGAAGAAAGAGAGAGAGAGAGAGAAACATCAATGTGAGAGAGACATATGGATAGGTTGCCTCCCACATATCCCTGACCAGGGCCAGGGATGGAACCGGCAACCCAGGCATGTGACTTTGACCAGGAATCAAACTCATGACCTATGGGCCAACACTCTCTAACCACTAAGCCAGACTGGCTAGGGCTGTGCAGAAGGTTTTTAGTTTGATGCAATCCTATTTTTGTGCTTTGTCTGTACCTTTGGGGTTATATCCAAAAAGTTATTGCTCAGACCAGCATCAAGAAGCTTTTCCTCTATGCTTTCAGTAGTGCTGCAGTTTCAATTCTTACACTTAATTCTTTAAACTAAGTCTTCTGCATGTGGATGTTTTCCCAGCACCATTTGCTATTTTATTTTATATCAAAATTTAAAACCTTGTTGCTTTGTCCAGCTGGTGTGGCTCAGTGGTTGAGCGTTGACCCATGCACCAAGAGGTCACTGCTCGATTCCCGTTCAGGACACATGCCCAGGTTGTGGGCCTGATCCCCGGTGGGGGGCATGCTGGAGGCGGCCAATTAATGTTCTCTCTCATCGATGTTTCTATCTCTCTGTTCCTCTCTGTTCCTCTCTCTGTAAAATCAATAAAGGAAAAATAAATAAATAAATAAATAAATAAATAAAATAAAACATGTTGCTTTGTCCTGGCTGGTGTGGCTCAGTTGGTTGGGCGTTGTCCCATGTACCAGAGGGTTGCCAGTTCGATTCCCAGTCAGAGCCCATGCCTGGGTTGCAGTCTTCATCCCCAGTAGGGGGCAGCTGATCCATGTCTTACTTTCACAGAGTTTCTCTCTCTCCCTTCCTTTCTCTAAAAATCAATAAAATCTTTAAAAATGTTTTTACTCTTTTTTAATTCATTGAAATGACATTGGTTAATAAAACTATGTAGGTTTTAGATGTGCAATTCTATAATACGTCATCTGTATATTGTATTGTGTGTTCACCACCTTGAGCCCAGTCTCCTTTCATCACCATTTCCCCCCCTTTACCCTTCTCGACTTTTCCCCACCTTCCTTTTCCCTCTGGTAATCACTACACTGTAGTCTGTGCCCAGCAGTTTTTTTGTTTTGTTATTGCTGAATCTTTTCACCTTTTTCACCCCTTCCCATAACTCCCCTCCCCTCCTGCCCTTTCCCATTGTGTGTTCTTGGGACCTTTGTTGAAGATCAAGTTACTGTAAATGCATGGATTCATTTCTGGTCTTTTTATCTCTTCCATTGGTCTATATGTCTGTTTTTATGCCAGTATCATGCTGTTTTAAATCCTGTAGTTTTGTAGTATATGTTGGAATTACGTAGTATGATGCCTTCAGCTTTGTTCTTTTTGCTTAAGATTGCTCTGGCTATTTGAAGTTTTTTGTGGTTTCATATGAATTATAGGATTGTTGATTGATAAATCTTTTTTCTTTTTAAACTTTTTTTCTTTATTTATTCTAGAGAGAGGAAGGGAGAGGGGGAGAGAGATAGAAACATTGATGAGAGAGAACATTGATCTGCCACCTCCTTCATGCCCCCCACTGGGGATCTGGCCCACAACCTGGGCATGTGCCCTGACCGGAAATCGAACCAGCAACCTTTGGTGCATGGGTCGATACTCAACCACTGAGCCACACCTGCTGGGCTTATTGATAAATCTAATAAATCTTTATCATTAAAGGATATTATACTAAGTAGTCTAATTCCTAGGAAAGGCAATCTTTTTTAGAAAAAAGAAAGGAATCTTTTCAATCTTTTTTGTAAAAAAAAAACAACAAAGAAAGGAAAAAAGATACGATAATGTATATATCTGTGTACCGGAAATATGGATCAATCTAATTTGTCAGTTAGGTGTAAAACCACAACCCTTTACTAAGAGAGGCTTGCCTTTAATAAGGTCTGGGATAACATGATGCAATACTCCTTTATGAATTGTAACTGAGGAGAACTTTTTTTGATCCCTAAAGTTAAAATGCTGTCATTGTTCTTTAATAAGATAATTTCATCACTAGTGGTGATATTTTATCTAATAGTCTAAATCCCTACTTCCACCGGCAGGAACTTCACTTCTTTTTAACCTGATCAAGTGTCCAGTTTTAGAACAACAGATGGCTAAAGCCTGCTTTGTACTGATTAGTCATATTTTTTCCTCTAAGATATAGAAAACATTTCTTTAGTTCCTCGCAACTTGATCCACCTGTGCACCCGTACAGACCTCTCAATGTGCCCTGGGTGGTTCAGGTGGTTCAGAGTGTTATCTGCAAGTACTTACATCTGTCAGGCTTTGTTTGGAGGCCAGAACAGGAATGTCACGTGATACACAGGAAAAGCTCCTGTAATCTTGCCTTTTCACATGTGATGTACCCTAGTTTGTCAAGAGTCTTTTGTGTGTTAAAAGCATCTTTGGAAGAACTTACTTACACTGCTTCCATATAAACTGCCTAGGGGAAAATAGTATATATTTCAGTGTGTGAGGGAAATGGAAAATACTTTATTTTATACTGAATTGTGAGTTAAATTTTAATATTTGTGGATAGACCTGAGGAGTGGTTTGTGTGAGATGTACATTGGTTTTTAGGAGCAGGAAAGAAATTTTTGGGGAATTGTTCTAGGCTAGGAAGAGAACAGGAGTGTTGCCAATTGCACCATGAGGTTTCCATAATGCTGTGTGTTTTTGTGTGTTAAGGGGAAGGAGGATGGCGATAGAGGAGGAAATAGATGACTTTTCAGATAATCTGAGTAAAAACCTAAACAAAAAGGGACAACTTGGTGAGACAAGAGAGAACTTTTGATTTCATCACATGCCTCCTGATTTGCCCTAAAACTTCTGACCCACCAAGACCTTCTTTCTTTAAGAATTTTTGGTGCATGCAATTATAGATTACCTGGCATTTTGCTTCAAGGTATTTTAAAAATGTGAATCATTGCAAAGTTAAATGATCAGACTCTGGACCTAGGTCAACTTAAGACAAATTTTAATTCCATGACATACTGTCTTTGTGACCTTGGGCAAGCTATTGAACCTCTTTGTGCCTCAGTTTCCTCACATTTAAAATGGGGATAATAGTAACTACTTCATTGCATTGTTATGGGTAAAGCACTTAGCCAGCAAAATGAATACATATTCATAATGGAAAGGTAGATAATATAGAAATTGGCAAAAGATAAACATCACTAATCCTTCTACCTTAGGTAACCACTATTACTATATTGGTACATATCCTTTATACCTTTTTTTGTATACAACATTGAGATCATACTTTTCATGCTATTTTGCAACTTTTCCCCCTTAATATCATGAGCATTTTTCTGTACTACTCAATTTTCATCAGCATTATAACTAAAAGACAGAACCGCACTGAGTGGATGGATATATTTCAGTTTATTAAATTGTTCCCATAGTGTTGAAGTTTTAGGTGCCTTCCACTTTTATATGTAATGTTTCAATAAACATTTTGTATGTTCATCTTACTCTTGAGTACTTTCCATGAAGAGAAACAAAATTGCTGAGTCTAAAGATATTTATTTATATGTTTAAGGCTTTTGACACTTATTGCCAAATTGCCCTCCAGAAATTTTTGCTAGTGATACATGTAAGTTTGTTTTCTTACCCTTCTGTCAGTGTTCATATTCTAATTTTTATGTTCAGTTTGATAGGTAAAAGAATTGTATCTTCATTGTTTTATTGTTGTTTGATTATGAAGAAGGCCTAACATTTGTATACAGGGTGGGGCAAAAGTAGGTTTACAGTTGTGATTAGGTGAAACAATTTATTCTTGTATTAATTTTTATTAATTATTGTATTATTTTCTGTCAACCTACTTTTGGCCCACCCTGTATGTGTTTTAGCTCTTGAACTTCTTTTTCTTCCTTGTGTGTCAAATCTCTGTGAATTCCTTGGGTACCTTTTTTTTAAGTATCCACCTGGTAAAATATCAATTTATAAGAGCTCTTTAACTGATAAAAGCTACTGATTGGCTACTTTGCCATCCCTCCCCCTGAGGAGTAAACTTTCAATAACTTGGCTAATTAATTTAATCCTTGGGGTTGGTCATTTTGTCCATGAGGTCTTTAAGAGAAAAACTACAAAACAGCAACTTATAATATTATCGTATACAAGGTATATTATTTATAGAGACAACAGGGAAGTCTCTTTTTCCCCCCTTATGCTTTCCTCCTTATAGCAGAAGGTCTTTGGTGAGTTGACTTACGGGTTGCAGTTTGCTTTGTGGGTGCCATATACTTCTTTCTGATTAGATATTATGAATCCTATTTGTGCTTATACCTATCATATCTGGATGGATTCCTCAGCTATTTACTAGACTCTGTCTTAGTATTTAAACTCTTACAGTCAGCCACACTGTTTATGTCCTATTTATCAGGGATTCCCTAGGTAGATCAAAAGTCAAGATGGAAGGAAGGTCCACAGATTTTTGTGATTTTAGAGCTGAGTTCATAATGCTTAGTATCCAAGTGACCTGAAAGGTGGTAATCTTAGAAAGATTTATGCTTCACTGATTCTCTTTGAGGGGTATCACAAGAGCTCACCGCGTGTAGGGCAGAACATTGTTGCTCAGGTCAAATTTTGCTCAGGCCTTCTGCACATACAATTCCTCAATGCATCTTATTTTGAGGGATTCATTCATCCATGTAGCATTTTGAGGCTTGAGCCTGAATCATATATTTGTGAAACCTGGAGCTGAAGTGAGTTGCCTTAGTGTGAAGTTTGAAACTTGACTCATACCTTCAAACACATTTTGGAATGTGAACTAGCTGTGAAAATTCCTGTTACGCTGACAGTTCCTAAGGCAGTGTGCCTCTCATTTCACCTTCTTTTCTTCTCGAGCTGTAAGCACCCCGCCCCTAGTTTAAGAAAAGCAGAAGAGTGTTCCAAAAAACCACTAGGTGATTCACACCAAACATGTATGGTTTTGGGTTTTACAGATGATTTTCTTTTTTGTAATTTACCTCTTACTGTAAGGCGATTTCTGAAGTTCTAGTTAGGGAGTCTAAAAATTCACATTTTACCTAATGGGCGATAAGAGGATGCTTGTTTTACCAGTCTAGGTTTCTTTTAACTCAAAATTTAATGAAATATTCTGTGTGAACTATAGTCTTTTATTGGAAAGTAAGAATAGACTATGGGAAAATATATAAAATCTGCATAAATCAGGGAGCAAAAATCGAGTTCTTATCAATATTGCTTATAAATATTTAGATGTTATTTGTGTGGACATGGCAAAGATGTTTGTTTATGATGATTGAACATGGAAGTTTGCTTACAATTACAATTTTTATTTTTATTTTTCTGAGTGACTATAATTTGTTTCAGCTAACCTAAGTAGGGTTTTTGTGTTTTTCTTTTTCCATTTTTTGCATAGATAGAGTGGGAGGGAGAGAGAGGAAGAGAGAGAGAGAGAGAAACATCGATGTGAAGGAACACATCGAGTGGCTGCCACCTGCACGACCAACCAGGGCCGGGGACAAACTGCAACCGAGGTACATGCCCTTAGCGGGAACCGAACCCGGGTCTCTCCGGACCGCAGGCGGACGCTCTAACCGCTGAGCCAAACCGGCCAGGGCCTAAGTAGGGTTTTTTATATATGTTTTTATTGATTTTTTTTAGAGAGAGAAAAGGGAGAAAGTGATAGAAACATCAATGTGAGGGAGAAACATCAATTGCCTGCCTCCTGCATGCCCCTCCCCCCATTGGGGATTGAGCCTGTGACCTGGGCATGTGCCCTGACTGGGAATTGAACCCGGATCTCTCAGTCCAAGAGCCAACGCTCAGCCAGGCCACAGGGGCTGGGCTAACCTAAGTGGGTTTTTTTTTTTCATCTTCACTCGGGGACATTTTTCCATTTTTTGTTCAGATACAGTGGGAGGGAGAGAGAGGAAGAGATATAGAGAGAGAAACATCGATGTGAAAGGGACACGTCGAGTGGCTGCCTCCCGCATGACCCAACCAGGGCCGGGGACAAAATGCAACGGAGGCATGTGCCCTTAGCAGGAACCAAACCTGGGTCTCTCTGGACCGTAGGCCGACTGAGGCTCTAACCGCTGAGCCAAGCTGGCCAGGGCCTAAGTGGTTTTATAGTATTTCTCTGGCCACTTAATCTGTCTTCAGAATTTTTAGTAGTATTTTGATAAATTTTGTAAGGCATATAACTTTGTAAAAACTTGTATTACAAACTTGACCTCCCTAGCTTCTCCCTGCCCCACCTCCATCCCTTGACTCCTGTATACCGCCCCCCCACCCCACTTCTGGGTCTGTTTATTTTTTGCTCATGAGTAATGATTATTGTCTGAGTCTTGTCTTATACATTCAGCCCTTTCTAAATGGGGCACTAAAGCCGTCTTGTCAGGTTTGGGATTTTCTTTAGGACAGTTAATTATTACCTCCTCACTTTCCTGTACCTACCAAAAAAGTAAGTTGCAGAGGAGAAAAGGAAACACCTGTTTATAAAATATGGTATTTGAGTAAAATTCTTAATGTAAAATGATTGACAGCATAACCGTGTAAAATTAGCTACTCTTGTCTGGATTAGGTTTCCCAAGATAGTAGATGCCAAATGGTTCATACTGTCTACAGGCTGCTGCCACAGTGTTTTTCATGTCACTCTCTACTTATGTTGCCACCATTTAAATTCACAATTTTAGCTCACATTAGCTTTTTCACTGCTCTCTCCCTGCCCCATGACCCAAGTTTCTTTAGTCTGTAAGTCCAACAGGCAGCCACTGGATAATATGTCCTGAGCACGGTGAGGAGTTGGGTCAGCGCACTGCCCAAGCCTCCTAAAATTCCTGCTGAGTCTGGTCAAAGCCCTTACCCTCTTCAAGCCTCTTTACCCTAAGCTTCAGATTCGTTTTTGAGTCTTATCATTTGCTGCCCCTGGACCTCAAAATTATGGCCTGCGGATCTGAGTGGCCGGCCAGGCTTCCGGCCGGCAGCGCTTTTCCTCCCATCGTCTCTGCAGAGAGATCGGCCCACCGTGGAGGGCTCCACCTTCTGCAGCATTCCTTCCCAGATCCCTCTGTTGGCAGTGTTCCCCTGCCTCCTGTAGCTCCTGTGTCACTCACCTGGAATTCGTTTTACATTCTAGACCCCTGTCTTGCCTGAGGATAGGAACCAACTCACCCAGGCCTGGGTGCCCTCTGCGTACTCCAACTGCTTGACTTGCTCAGTCTTTCATTTCCTTCTGTCCCCCTCCGCCCCCATTAACTTTCTCATTTCTCCTTTTGTAAAACAACCGCCACCCAAACTCTCTCTTTACCCAGATTCTCCTCCTGCTGTAGCTATATCTTATCTCTCTTCTTTCTTCTATGAATTTTTTTAAATTAAAAAACAATAGTGTTATTGATTTTCTCAATAAATAAGGCCACTGGAGAAAAATGCAAATACAGAATTTGAAGAGGGTAAAAATCATCCAAAATGCCATCACTCAGAGATAAATTATCTTTTACTAAACATCCTGTCCAGTTTCACACACACATATACACTCTCGTGCACACTACATAATTTTATAGGCTATTTCATACTATACATGCTGTTCTAGAAACTGCTTAAAATATGTCTCAACAATATATTGGGGACATCTTTTCAAGACAGTTTGTGTTAATCCTCATCATTACTGTAAATGGCTGTAAAGAATTACATTGAACCAAACATTATTTACCCCCTTTTGATGAGCATACCCGTTGTTTTAGCTCGTATAACTAGCACTATAGTTGTATTAGGGTTCTCCAGAGTAACAGAAATAATAGGAGGTCCGTGCGCACACACACACACACACACACACACACACATTTATTATAGGAACTGGCTCACGTGATTACAAAGGCTGAGAAGTCCCAAGATCTGCATTCTGAAGGCCTGAGACACAGAAGATCTGATGGTACAAGTTCCTGTCTGAGTTTGAAGGCAGGAGATGACTGATGTCCCAGCTTGAAGACCCTCAGGCAGAGAGAGCAAATTCTCTCTAGCTGAGCCTTTTTGTTCTATTCAAGCCTTTGCTGGATCGGATGAGTCCTGTCCACACTGGGGAGAGCAATCTGCTTTACTTAGTCTACTGATTCAGATGTTAATCTTACCCATAAACATCCTCACAGACACACCCAGAATAATGTTTAACCAAATATCTGGGTACCTGTTGCATAGTTGACACATAAAATTAACCATCACAGTAGTAAACATCTTTTTTTTTTAATCCTCACCGAGGATATGTTTTTAATGATTTAGTGAGAGAAAAAGGGAGAGAGAGAGGGAAAGGGAGAGGGAGAGAGAGAGAGAGAGAGAGAGAGAGAGACAGACAGACAGACAGACAGACAAAGAGAGAGAGAGAGACAAAGAGAGAGACCTCGATGTGAGAGGGAAACATGGATTGGTTGCCTTCTGTACAAGCCCCAACTGGGGATCAAACCCGAAACCTGGCCCCTGACCATGAATCAAATCTGTGACCCTGTAATGCACAGGGCAACATTCCAACCAACTGAGCCACACTGGCCAGGGTAGTAGTAAATATCTTTTAGAGTTCTCCTAAACTCTCCCCTCTCCCCATTAACTCTTTTTTTTTTTTAAATATATTTTTTTATTGTTTTGAGAGAGAGGAAGGGAGAGGGAGAGAGAGATAGAAACATCAATGAGAGAGAACAGTGATTAGCCACCTCCTGCATGCCCCCCACAGGGAATTGGGCCCATAACCTGGACATGTGCCCTGACCCAGAATCGAACCAGCGATGTCTTGGTGCATGAGTCCATGCTCAACCATTGAGCCACACCGGCTGGGCCCCATTAACTCTTTAGGATCAATTCCTGGATGTGAAATTGGTGGATCAAATATATGTGTAATCTAAGTGATGTTATTGCCCAGTTGCCTAATAGAAAGGTACAGTTGTGTAACAGTGAAATGCTCAGCCTCTCTCACCCCGTCTTGCTCAGGCCTGCTTTATTCCCATGGCGTTCAGGCTAATTGCTTCTGCTTAGTCTTACATATAGACATGCTAATCATTAGAGGAATTCTGTTTGCCCCTTGAGTTTTACAAAATCAGCCTTTTACCAGAAAGTGCCTCATCCAAAGAAATAAGCAAAGTATGTATGGTTTATTAAAATTTGCAGGAATCTCCTGCCAGACTCACATCAGCTAGGGTCAACAGACTAAGCACAGTCTTGCTCAGAATCCTGCTGGCGCCTAGATGTCTGTGGTTGTCAATCATCTCTTGCTCCTTCCATTTCCCCTTCCTTTGACATAAAAGAAGTTTCAACTCTGTGCTTCCTTAAGATGAATTTGACTCTGGCCAGGTAGCTCATTTGGTTAGAGTGTCTTCCAGTACCCCAAGGTTGCGGGTTCAATCCCAAGTCAGGGCACATACAAGAATCAACCAATAAACACATAAATAAGTGGAACTACAAATTGGTGTTTCTCTCTCTTTAAAATCAATTAAAAAAAAAAAAAAAAAGATGGATTTGAGGATTAGGCCTCCCATCTGTCTTCTCCGTTGGCACCTTCTCAATAATAAATCTTTTCTGCCTTGGCTGGTTTGGCTCAGTGGCTAGAGCATTGGCCCATGGACCAGAGAGTCCTGGGTTCGGTTCCCACTAGGGGCTTGTACCTCAGTTGTGGTTTGTCCCCGACCCCGGTTGGGGTTGTGTGGGTGGCAACCACTCAGTGTGTCTCTTTCACATCGATGTTTCTCTCTCTCTCTTCCTCCCTCTCTCCCTCGTGCTCTATCTGAAGATAAATGCAAAAATGTCTTTGAGTAAGGATTAAAAAAATAAAATAATAAATCTTTTCTTACTCCAGACTCTGATGTTTTGAGTTTTGACCTTACAAAGAGTCTAGCACATGGGTTTTGCACTGGTAACAGTTGTAACCAGGTAAAATTGTCACCCTCACCAACATGGGTGTTGTCAAATCATCCCTATCTTCACCAGTTTTATGGTTTAAAAATATCAGTATTTTTTGCATTTTAAAAAAAGTCTAGCCTGGCCGGTGTGGCTCAGTGGTTAAGCGTGGACCCATGCACCAAGAGGTCACCAGTTCGATTTCCGGTCAAGGCACATGCCCAGGTTGTGGGCCTGATCCTCAGTGCAGGGCATGCAGGAGGCGGCCAGTCAGTGTTCTCTCTCACTGAGTTTCTATCTCTCTCTGTCTCTTTCTCCCTAGCTCTCTCTCTAATAAAGAAAAAAAAAATTTTTTTAAATCTGAGGTTGACTACCACTTTGTCAATTAACGTCTATTTGTGTGCATGTGTGTTTTCCTTTATTTAGACTGCCTACTATTTATTGCATTCTTGTAGTAGTCTGAGCCCAAATAACTCTAGTCTTATAATGGAATTTATAGTTTTGTTTGTGCGTGGACTGCCTAATCCGATCCTTTATCCATTTTACTATTTGAGTGTTTTGTCTTCATTCATTTGTAAGATCTTTTAAAAAAATTATGCATGTTACAATATCTATTACAATTTTCCTTAAATTTTTTTTTTTACTTTTATGATTGAATTGAAAAGGTCTCTACTTCCAAAATTATAAAAATATTAATTCATGTATTCTTTTGCTATTCTTATGGCTTTATTATTTAGTTAGTTCTAAAATAAAAAATTCTTTGTAGAAATCACTATGTAAAAAAGCTATTTATTGAGTTAACAGAATTAATTAGATCATATATTAATTGGATCATTCGTTACATTCTACCTGGTGCCCCCTCGTGGGTCCTCACCACCACCTTCAGCTGCTGCTTGCGCTCCCCCAGGGACTGTGTGGTTGATCCTCCGGGGCATGAAACTTCTGCAGCATGTACACCCCCTTTCCCTTCCACAGACCCCTTGCCTTGCTCTCTGCTCCACAGTTCTGTGAGAGAGGACCGGTGAGGATGGGCCCTGGGCACAGGTCTGGACTCACCAAATCCACGCAGGGAAAGGAGAGGAGAGGGTCAGGGCAAAGGCTGGAGGACGGCCCCTGCTGCGGGAGAGGGGCTGCCGTCCCGGGTGGTGGGCAAGAGACCGTGGCTTTATTTTTACATTTATCCTTTATTTTTATATTTTGATGTAGTCTGTATATTATAACATCTATATCTTTATCTTTATTTTTATAAAATTTCTAGTAGATAACAACCGCTTTGTGTTGTTTATTTTTTTAATTTCCCAGTTGTTCTATCTGTTCTCCCATGCTTGTTTGGTAGATGAACTTCAATATCTTTCTCTTAAGTTAAAAAAAATTTTTTTTTGCTTAGATTGAGATTATGGTGACCATATGGACTATTGGGTAAAGAATAAATATAATACTAGAGCATTCATTCTTTTAGAGAAGTATATGAAGTGCCTTCTGTGTACCAAGCATTTTCTAGTTACAAGAACCACAAAGTCCTGCCATCGGAAGGGCTTGCACTGGGGCTGTGCCGTCCACACCGTCGCCCCTGGCCACAACGGTTACTGAGCACTGACGTGTTGCTGGTGCTGCATGTTGATGTGATAATATTTCAGATATATGGGGTAAAATAAAAAATATAATTAAAATGTATTCTGCTCTGGCTGGTTTGGCTCAGCGGTTAGAGCGTCGGCCTGTGGTCCGGAGAGACCCGGGTTCGGTTCCCGCTAAGGGCATGTACCTCCGTTGCAGTTTGTCCGCGGCCCTGGTTGGTCGTGCGGGTGGCGGCCACTCGATGTGTCCCTTCACGTCGATGTTTCTCTCTCTCTCTTCCTCTCTCTCCCTCCCACTCTACCTGAACAAAAAATGGAAAAATGTCCTCAGGTAAGGATTAAAAAAAAAAAGTATTCTACTTGTTGCTTTTACTGTGTTTAATGTTGCTACTAGAAAATTTCAAGTTACATCTGTGGCTTACATTACATTTCTGTTGGACAACTGATCAACAGCGATTTTCAGCTTTTTTCATCTCATGGCACACATAAACTACTAAAATTCTGCTGTACACACACAAATATTTTTTTTTGTTGATCAGATAGAGTGGGAGGGAGAGAGAGAGAGAGAGAGAGAGAAACATCAATGTGAAAGGGACATATCGAGTGGTTGCCACCCACTCGACCCAACCAGGGCCGGGGACAAACTGCAACCGAGGTACGTGTCCTTAGTGGGAACCGAACCTGGGTCTCTCCAGACCGCAGGCCAACGCTCTAACCGCTGAGCCAAACCGGCCAGGACGGTGTTCTACCTATTTTTAAAAAATGTATCTTTATTGTTGAAAATATTACAGCTGCCCATCCTTTTTTCCTCCATTGACACCCTCCTCCCCTCTCCTATGCCCCCCTGCCTTCCCCACACTATTGTCTGTGTCTGTTGGTTATGCATGTAAGTTCTTTGGTTTATCTCTTCCCACTCCCCACCCCTCTTCCCTCAGAGGTTTGTCAGTCTGTTCCCTGCTTCAATGTCTCTGGATCTATTTTGTTTATCAGTTTATTTTGTTCATTAGATTCCACAAATAAGTGAGATCATGTGATACTTGTCTTTCTCTAACTAGCTTATTTCGCTTAGCATAATACTCTTCAGGTCCATTCATGTCATCACTCTACCTAATTTTGATCACACCGGACAGCTATTGTCATGTTGGCTGCTGTCATTTTTTTTATTTTTTATTTGACAATCTAAGGGAAAAGAGGTCAGTGGCCCTGACTAAATAGTCAGGTATTGCATGTTTTAAAAATTCTTGCAGCACACCATGTGCCGTGGCACACAGGTTGAAATCGCTGATCTAGAGTATGTTTGGGGAGTTGTGTATTAGAGGAGAGGCTGACTATGAACAAGATAAATAAGTAACATAAAATATTAGCCAAAAGTACTAAGGAAGAAAGAATAAAGAGGAAAACGGAATACAAACATTTGTGTGTTTAATGTAAGGTTGTCAGGAAGGCCTCACTGAAGAGGCTCTTGGGTAAAGTACTGGAAAAAAGGAAGCAAGCCATGTGAATGTCTGGGGAAAGCAGGCAGAGGAAACAGGAAGTGCAAAGGACCTGAGGTAAGCACACGCTGGTATTTTCAAGGAACAGCAGGAAGAGAGGCCACTGTTGTTAGAGCTGTACAGAGAAACACAGGAGACAAGGTCAGAGAGGTCTGGAGTTTAGAGGGGAGATCCAGGCTGGAAAGTCAAATACCGGAGTTATCAGCCCTGGAAAGTAACTGAAGCCGTGAGAAGGCATGAGACACCTAGAGAGTGAGTATAGATAGACAGGAGGCCCAAGGACCCAGTTACCTAATGTTACAGCTGGGGATGTGAGGAACAAGCAAAAGAGCACAGAAAAGAGTGGCTAGAAAGGTAGGAAGGAAACTAGGAGTGTGTGTGTGTGTGTGTGTGTGTGTGTCTTTTCCTGCAAGCCAAGCTAAGTTAAGCAAAAATGACCCACTTCTTCAAATGCTGCTAATGTCAAGTTGGTCGAGGACTGAGAAGTGATGTTGGAATTAGCAATGTGGAGTGGAGATCACCTGTGACCTTGATAGGAGCAATCATAGTGGAGTAACGGAGTGAAAACCTGATTGGAGTGGATTCAAAAGAGAGGAGAGAAATTGGAGCCATAGGTATAGACAACTCTTTTAAGGAGTTTTCTTAAGAACAAGAATGTGCCTTCCTGTTTAAGCCATTTTTCACGTGCATTCCTTGGTATTCCTTGGTAGTTTTTGCAGTTTTCTTTATATAGGGCCTACGTATGTCTTCTTAAATTTATTCCTAGGTGTGTTGTACTTTTAAAAAATTGTTATTGTGAATAATGTCACCTCTCATTGTATTTTCTGACTTTTTTATGCGTATTCAAAGATCCTTCATTTGAGTGTTCATTGTGTAGGTGGCTGCCGTATTAGTTTCCCAGGGCTGCTGTAACAAAGAGCCACAGGCTGGGTATTGAAACAGCAGAACTGTATTATCTCACCATTCTATAGGCTTGAAGGCCAAGGTCAAGGTGTCAGCAGGCTCGGTTCTTTCTGAGGGTTCTGAGGGAAAACCTTCTCTACGCCTCTCTCCTAGCGTCCCGTGGTTTGCTGGAAGTCTTTGTCATTCCTGTCTTAGAGGTCAGCCTGTTCCCTGCCTTCATCTTCACGTGCTGTTCTCACTGTGTGTCTGTCTCTGGGACCAGTTCCTCGTTTTATAAGGACACTAGTCACGTTGGGTTAAGGCCCACCCAAATTTGACTATATCACAAAGATCCTATTTGTAAATAAGATCACATTCTGAGATAGTGGGATAGGACTTCAGCATATCTTTTGAGAGGAGATGATTCAGCCTTTAACAACAACCTTTTAAGCTCCCTATTTGTTTCAAATAGTTTTTTTTAAAACACCTTTTTGGGTCTTTTAGGTATACACTATATAAAGTCTAATAATGATATGTTATTTTCCTCCTTTGTAAAATCTGTAACATGAATTTTGCTCTCTTGTCCTGTTTCATTTTACTTTAATGTCCATGAAAAATCTGACTGTTTTTCTGTTTCCTATCTTCCGGGTCTTTCCCACCCACTGAAACCACTCTGCCTGGTCCACCAACTGTGGCCCTGGGTCGTGGTAAGCTTATAGTTCTTGTGGGAAGAACTTTCAACCTAACCTGAATGATCATGGAGAGAGTTAGATTAAAAAGATGAGAGAAAAAGTCATGAAATTTAGAGTTAAATGATATTTTGAAGAAACCTCGTAAATGACAATTGAATGATCAGAGAGGAGTTGGTCTTTAAAATGATTATCCTTTTTTTTTTTTTTTTTAAGAGAGAGTGGAAGAGAGAGAGGGAGGGAGAGAGAAACATTGATGTGAGAGAGACTCACTGGTTGTCTTTTGCACGACCCTGACTGGGGCCTGGGATCAAACCCATGACCCCTTGGTCTTCAGGCCCACTCTCTAACTGCTAAGCCAAACCAGGGCTTAAGTTTCTTTTTATCTCTCTTTCCTTGTGACCTATTTTGATGAACCATGTTTTTGTTCTGTAGAACTTTACACCATTTGAATTTTGCTGGTTGTATCCTTGTGGAGACATTTTACATGTTTTTATGCCCCCAGTATTTCTTATAAATTGGGTCTCAAAGCTTGATCACATTCAGGTTCAATTTATTTTGACATGACTACTTCATAAATGGTCGTTTGTTCCTTTATCAGGGGGCATGTACTGTCTGGTTGCTTCTTTTTTTTTTTAGCAGCCATTGGTGTTTAATGTCTAGATTCATCAATCCATTGGTACTGCTAAATGGATAGTCTGATTGTATCATTCTTCATCCTTTATTAGCAGAAATAGAAAGAGAAACTTTAGCTCATACTACTTGGTTACTAGTGGTACAGTTTTTAACGGGACAGGCGGTATAAATCTCAGTTCTTTCCTTTGTCAATTAGTTTTTATAGGAACTTTCTTATAGTAAAACTAATTTCATCCAAGCGAGACTGTTACACAGAACACAGTGCCTATTGGAATCGCTTTGTGGAAGACCTTTCTTTCAAGTAAATGTGTGGAGTTTTGCAGAAGATCCCATAGATAATGGATTAGCTAAGAGGTAATGTAGTTCCACATGTTTTTTCCAAGTGTGGAATACCCTTCTCCCCCTGCAGCCCTTCCTTCCTCCCTTCCCTCTCCACGTACATAACTATAAACACATATGTGTGTGTGTACATATTTATCACTTAAAGTTCCGGAACAACCTCACATGGTCAGATTCTAGGTTACTCTGATTCTGCCCAGAGGTAGTGAATTCATTGTAGGTACCCAGGGTGAAGGAGACTCACAGAGGAACGAGTGGTAACTGGAGGTCTTTGTACTTCCCAGGTCTTCCCTTGTCGTGGGCAATAGTTCTGATCCTCTGTGTACCTGTCAAAAACTTGCTGGGTCCTTTCCCAGGATCCCGTCCAGGATAGCCTGGGCCAGGTGTATGAATGCATTGCCTGTGCATTCCTCCAGAAAACTCGGAGTGATAGGTGCTGGGACATCCCAGGCTCCAGGGTTTGAAGTCAGGGCCATGTTGCCACCACCTTCACAGTGTCTGACCAGGTCTCCCATCTGGTGGCTTCTCTGTGGCTGTGCTGTGGGAGGCTTCTTCTGCAAGCCCAGGTGAGTCATGTGGTGTGATGCTGCCTGCCCCGTGGTCTCCCTCTGAAGAGCAGCGCAAGTCATTCAGTCCTCTGCTCCCATGTCTGTGATTGCTCAGGCCAACTTGCTATGTATCTGCTTCCGCCCTGTGAGAAGGTACCTGGAGTCACAGCTGGCGAGGAAAGGCCCCAGAGGAAGAGAGGCCATTGCCTGCTCTCTGACCTCCCATCCATCCCCAAAGTCAGCAGCTCTGCTCTGTGTTGTCATCATGTACTGCTTGTACTTCTTTGTATTTAATAGTTTCTTTAAATAAGACATTATTAGATTTTTACATAACCTAGCATCCTAAATTTCAAGTGTATGCATATTATAAGTTTTCTTCCTTGCTTATGCCTTACTTTTATTTTGAATTTTTAAAATCTTTGTTGTTGAGAGTATTACAGATGCCCCCCCTTTTTATCACCCTATTGCCCCCCTCCACCTGGTTCCCCCCCTGCCCCAGGCCTTCACCACCCTATTGTGTGTCCATGAGCAATGCGTATATGCATATAAGTTCTTTGGTTAATCTGTTCCCACCCACCTGTGCCTTTATTTATGTAATTATTGCTGTAGATCTAGAGAATGTATTAAAAAGCATATTTGTGACATCTTTTAAAGCATTTTACTTTAAGGTATAGCTTTTGAGTTTTCTTTCCTTTTAAAATCCATTGTTTTTCTTATCCTTCTAGAGCCACCTAATTTTAAGTCACACCAGAAAATCTGTGTATCGAATGTATAGTGTTTACATAATCAGGTGTAGTAACGTTATTTTTAAAGTAACATCTCATATTACCAATGTGAGTGGTCTTTTAAAATTTTGGTTTCTAAAAACTATCAGTCCAGTTAATAGTGAAGCACGAGGCTTACAATGGGCAACTTGTAATTTGAATCTTTTTTTTTTTTAATTTTTTTTATCTTCACCCGAGGACATTTTTCCATTTTTTGTTCAGATAGAGTGGGAGGGAGAGAGAGGAAGAGAGAGAAACATCAGCGTGAAAGGGACACATTGAGTGGTTTTCACCCACACGACTCAACCAGGGCTGGGGACAAACTGCAACCAAGGTACATGCCCTTAGCGGGAACTGAACCCTAGTCTCTCGGGACCGCAGGCCGACACTCTAACCGCTGAGCCAAACCAGCCAGGGCTGAATCTTTTTTTTTTTTTTTTTTTTGTGGTACGTGCCCCTAGTGGGAACCAAACCCGGGACTGTCTGGTTCGCAAGCCAACACTCAACCACTGAGCCAAACTGGGCAGTGCAACTTGTAATTTGTATGCCGGGGTGAGGGGGCATGTGGGAGGTGGCACTCAGGTGTCGGACCCTCTGAGGAGCTCACACTGCGATGCTGCACAACTCACTCGCCTTCCTTTTGTCTTTTTTCTTCTATTTCTAAAGCTGCCACTAGCTTGAGATAGAGGAAAAAAATGTTCAGAATGTACACTGGTCCACAAACAGATATCATCAGAGTTCATAAGGAAATTTTCATCTGAGGAACTCTAATATCAATAACTTACAGGTTTTTTCTCTTTTTTAATCTGAAAAGTTGTCCATTAAAGTGTTCATTCTGGTTTGAAATTTTTGTGCGTTTCCTCTGTTTCCTTGACAACCTACAGTGAGGAGATCTGTCTTAACCTCTATTGTTGACCCCATCAGAATTTTTGTCCTTTGAGTGAACCATGAAGAGTCAATGCAAAATCAGAAATTTGCCTCATTTGTAAATTGTCAGAAAGCAACTGTCCCAAGCTCTCTGTGTAAACTTGAATAGGTGCATGGAGACATAACTTTTTTTTTTTTTTTTTTTTAATCCTCACCCGAGGACATTTTTCCATATTTTGTTCAGATACAGTGGGAGGGAGAGAGAGAGAGAGAGAGAAACATCGACGTGAAAGGGACACATCGAGTGGCTGCCACCGGCACGACCCAACCAGGACCGGGGACAAATTGCAACTGAAGTACGTGCCCTTAGTGGGAATTGAAACTGGGTCTCTCTGGACCGTAGTCTGAAGTTCTAACCGCTGAGCCAAACCAGCCAGGGCACAACTTTTTTTTTTAATCCTCACCCGAGGATATATATTTTTTTTCCTCATTGCTTTTCACAGAGTGGGAGGGAGGGAGAGAGAGAAACATCGATATGAGAGAAACACACTGACTGGTTGCCTCCCACAGGACCCCAACCAGGGCTGGAGACCCAACCACAAGCAAGGTATGTGTCCTTGACCGGAATCGAATTTGGGACTCTGTGGTCCGCAGGCCACCCCTTTAACTGCTGAGCCAAACCAGCCAGGGCTGGAGACACAACATTTTTAGGAAACAGACCCCAGGAGCCCAACCTAAGATTGGGACATTTCCTGTGTAAGCAACAGTATGGGATCTCTGCCCATATGGTTGTCATTCCATGACTGTTTTCAGATCAAGCATTGCCACATTCTCAATTCTGTTTGTGAAGCTGGGAGCAAAAAAGAGAACGATTTAAAACGTGTTTATTTTAGTTGACTCTGTATGTTAGCATCTGTACTGGCATGCTTATGATTGGAACATGTAGAGTTGAATCAGCACCCTTATTTCTGGTCAGTTGCCAGAAATAAAGACATCAAAGGAAATGGTAAACTGGGCAACAAATCAAAGCTGCATGGGTTTTTCTTTCTAGGTCTCTCTCTCTCTCTGTAGCTTTCAAAAATGAAACTACCGCCCTGGCCAGTTTGGTTCAGTGGTTAGAGTGTCAACCCACAGAGAGAAGAGTCTCAGGTTTGATTCTGGTCAAGGGCATGTACCTGGGTCGTGGTTCGGTCCCCAGCCTCAGTTGGGGTCGTGCGGGAGGCAGCCAATCGATGTGTCTCTCTCGCATCGATATTTTCTCTCTCTCTCTCTCTCTCTTTCTCCCTCCCATTCTATCTGAAGATAAATGGAAAAGTGTCCTCAGGTGAGGATAAAAAAAAAAAATTAAAATTAAACTGCCCCTCCCACAACTCCCTTAGAGAAGAGGCCTCCCCTAAGTAGACTTGTTGTTCATTCTTGTTACCTTTACATTTATACATGTGTGGAATTGTTTTTGTAGGACAGATTCCCAGATGTGGAAATGCTCAGTCAAAGGGAGGGGACATTTGTAGGTTTAGCAGATACTGCCAAGTTGTCCTCCAGAAAGGTTGTACCCGTGTGACTTCACTAACAGTGAAACTGAAACCAACCAAGGAGTTGGAGTGAAGTACTGCAGGTGGTTTGTGGGCAGCCAGACAGGCCTGGCGTTTTGCCAGACTTTTTCTAGTTAAGAAGTTGAAGCTGTTTCAGATAGTGTAAAACAATGTACAGATATTTTTGGAAAAAAGCATTTTCATAAACTTTTAAAATGAAAATGCTGTATAATTTTTTAAAATAATGCATTATTCTACTAATAATTTTTATTTTTGCAAATGATCATCTACATATGTATAATTTTACCAGTTATAATTAGTGTGTGCATTTTCATATTTTACTTTTTCCACAGAACTGTCTCATAAACAGCTTCCTGTTTCTACATATCTTTTGTAATGGTCATTTAAAAGCTGTGTGGCGTTGTAGCTTGTTATTGTACCACAATTTGCTAATTTACTCCTTAATATTGAATATTTAATATATAGCCAAATACTTAAACTGCATATTCTTAACCAACAAGGTTTATTGGTTTGTTCTAGTTATAAAAATAATATAGTCACTATTAAAAAAATTTTGTCTTTTCCTAATATTTATTTAGTTTTTCAGTTTGTACCTATGCTATTTGTGTAAAACATATTCATTTTCCATGTTTCTGAACTTTTTAGAAATATCATATTTCCTGTTTTTAAAAAAATTGAAAGTTTTTTTCTGCCTATAAAAGTAATTTGAAATTGTTACAGAAAATTGGGAAATGATATGAAACATTTATAATCCCATGACCCAGAGGCAAACATCATTAACATTAACTTCATTTAAAAAAAAAATTATAGTATACCATCAGTGATTCTTCATTTGGAGGTGGTTGTTAAAGGATCCTTTTAAAAATCTTTGAAAATCCAAATTAGTACCTCTTGTTGGATACATAAATATGTCTAGCGCCTTTTCCCTGCTAAACATTATAAAATAGGTATTTCCTTATCATTGTGAACTCTCATAAATCTCTAAATTGTTGAGGCTTGAATTGTGTCCGCATCAAATTTATATATAGAAGTGCTAACTCCCATTCCCTCAGCTTGTGACCTTTCTTAGAGATGAGGTCTCTATAGAGGTGATCAAGTTAAAATCCTTATTTAGAGATGAGGTCTCCATAGAGGTAATCAAATTAAAATGAATTTATTAGGGTAGTCTCTAGTCCATACGATGGGTGTCTTTATGAGAAGAGGAAATTTGGAGACAGATGCACGCAAATGGGAGTTGCTGTCCAGCGACAAAGAGAAGGTGACGTTTACAAGTCAAGGAAGAGGCCTAGAATGGACCCTTTCCTTACCGCTCTCAGTAGGAACCCATCCTGCGGACACCTTTATTTCTAACTTCCAGCCTCCAGAATTCGAGATCAAATAAGTTCCTGTATTTTTTTTAAATATGTTTTTATTGATTTTAGAGAGAGAGGAAGGGAGAGCGAGAGAAACATTGATGAGAAAGAGACATATCCATCGGCTGCCTCCTGCACACCCCCAACTGGGGATCAAGGCTGCAAGCCAGGCCTGTAAGCCGACTGTAATCGAACCAGTGACCTCTCGGTGCATGAGGCAGTACTCAGTCAACTGCGCCACAGCGGCTGTGGCTGGTTTCTGTTGTTTAAGTCACCCAGTTTGTGGTACTTGGGTACAGCAGCTCTAGAAAACAAATACACTAATTACATAATCTCACATTATATAGATGTTTGGATGAATGTTAACTTTGTGCCAAGCACTGTGCTGAATGTTGGGAATACTAAGTCAGTGAAGTCAAATTCCCTGCCTTTAAGGTGCCTAGGTTGGCATACACAGATAGAACCCTGGGGTCAGGCTCTGGTGGGTGATGCGCAGTGCATCATGGGAGCCCAGAGCTTGGCTAGGGGTGAGGGTGGACTTGCCAGGAGAAGTGCTATTTGAGCTGAGTTTTGAAGAACCAGTAGGAGCCTACTGATCAACTATCCTATTATTGATCATTTGTTTGAACATCAATTTTCTGTATTTTTGTATTACTTCTTTAGAATTGTTTCTGGAGCCCTGGCCAGGTGGCTTAATTGGTTGGAGCATCGTCCTGTACACCAAAACGTTACAGGTTCCATTCCTGGTCAGGTCAGATATCTAGGTTGCAGGTTCAACTCCCCGGTCAGTGTGCATGCAGGAGGCAACTGATTGATGTTTCTTTTTCACGTTGATCTCTCTCTCTCTCTCTCTCTCTCTCTCTCTCTCTCTCTCTCTCTCCAGTCGCATGGATTGAGAGATCCCAGTTCGATTCCATCAGGGCACATGTGGGGGTTGCGGGCTTGATCCCCAGTAGGGGGCGTGCAGGAGGCAGCTGATTGATGTTTCTCTCTCTCTTCCTCTCGCTCTATCTGAAGATACATGCAATACACACACACACACACACACACATACATATATACATACATATATGTATATATATAAAATGCTGTAGTGTACATTTTTTTGCATAAAGCTTTTTATCATAATTAGAATGATTTCCTTAGTGATAGAGTTAGAAGTAGAATTATAGTCTGAAAAGGGTCAAATTGTTTTTCAGAAATGCTGATTTACATTCCCATTAATAATCAAGTGAAATTTATTAACAAATCAATTTGTTTTAGTATGGTCTTTATATCCTTTTGGGTGTTTTAAAACTGTTCAACTTTTCCCTCTTTTGAAGAATGAATCTTTCCTAGGAAGTAAAGTGTGCTTTGTATCATTTGGGATGAAAGAACCCCTCCTTCTCCCTCCATCGGAAAAAATCTGCTTAAAAGGCACTGTCCCATCCGGGTCTTGCTGGTTTCTAACTAGCAATGTGTGCACTGGCCTCTGTTTATACTCTCTTAGGTCACTGTCTGTCTGAAATGTAACTGTCTCAAAAGAGCAACCTTCCAAGTGAGCTATTTCTGTTCTATCCCAAGCTTCTTTCAAAATGACCCCTGTGCTCTCTCCACTCTGCTGGACTGTAAATCCCACTTCTGTCGGCAGCGCATCAACGGTGTCGGTGAGTGACCCGCTGGGAGCATGGGTGCCCGAAGAAGGCAGGGCCGGAGAGAAGGGGGCCAGCAGCATCGTATTGTTTCCTTTGCCGGAGAGGGGGCTCTTCCCCTCTTTTCTCTCTTAGTTCTTCTGGTCTAATAATCAACTGGACCTGAGGCAGATTATAAAGAAAATAACCCGATTTAATTATGTACAGCCATTTTTTTTCCCTAGCATTTTATTTTATTTATTTTTTAAATGCTTTTATTGATTTTTAGAGAGAGAGAGGAAGGGAGGAAAGAGAGAGAGAAACATCAGTAGACTGCCTCCCACACACCTCCCACTGGGGATCGATGCCGAAACCCAGGCATGTGCCCTGACCGGCAATTGAACCAGCGACCTCTTGGTGCCTGGGTTGATGCCTCACCACTGAGCCACACCAGCTGGGCTTCCCTAGCATTTTATACATAAAATGATACTTATCCTTACTGGCAATAAATGAAATACAAAGTATACAAAAATGAGATTTTTTTTTTTTTTTTTAAAGCAAGTTCTCAGAGATAAAATCACAAAAAGACTGATTATGTCCATGTTGGTGGACAGGTAGGAAAATGGGCACTCCTATTGGATATTAATGGGAGTACAAGTTGGTAAAATCTATTTGGAGGGTAATTTATCAGTAATTACCAAAATTTAAAATGCGCTTATCTTGCGCATTTCCCCTGCTGACTTTATAAAATATAAATGTTGATAGTCACTTTATAACAGTGTCCTTAGGTGTGGTGGTGGTGGTGGTGGTAGTGTCTTCTACTCTCTGAGGAAGCTGGATGAAGCCACATTTGAGTAGGCTTTGAACCCGGAACAGTGCCAGGGGTCAGTGTGGGTCAAAGCAAATATCATGATTCTTTCACAACATAGGCAGAAAGATACACTTTTTAGGGGACGAAATATTTTTACCACTGCCCTTCGTAAGGTGGGGACTGTTGGGGGTAGCTCAGGCCCCTGCAGACTCATTGGGAAGGCCCCCTGAGGAATTCCCTCCTTTCCTCTGCTTCTAAGTCCTAGACCAGAGTGAGATTCTGCTCCATGAAGTATTCATAAAATTCAATTGACCATAAAACACTTTGTAAATGTAAGTGCTGTAAGTGATCCAAGTTATATCAACAGCTTTTTGAGAAAGAGAGAAAGGAGAAGGAATTTAAGGGAATGGGAGCTAGTCCTGCCATTTTCAAACTATAATAAATGGGTCATGGGCCTGCATTTTAAAATTTCAGAAATGACTAATGCTTGGACTGTTTTTGAGCATCGTGAGAGTGGCCTCATCCCAATATCAATCAGCCTTTCTACATTACACAGATTATGTGACCTTTAAAGTCCATGTTTTTATTTTATAGTCATTTTGTTTCCAGTTCTAAAAGTCCTGAGACTCTGTACTCAAGATGGTCTTCTCACATCAGATGCTAAGGAAGTCACTGAAGCCCAGCTGGCATCCAGGCAAGACTGGGAAGCCCCCCCCCCCCCCCCCCCCCCCCAGCCCTGCAGGAAAGCTCCCTGCCCCACTGACTCACTGGGGCCAGAGCCTTTCATTGTTAGAAAATTCTCCTGAGTTTATGCAGATGAGCTTTCCATCCGGCCATGAAACCTTTGTTCTGCTGTCTGGAGCTCCCGGAATATATCTACTCTTTGTACTCGCCTGTATTGAGGATGGCCACCCCTCACCCCACCCTGCTCAAGTCATTTCTTTTTCATAGGACTGGATTCCTAGAATGTTTACTCTCCTGGTTACCCTCACTGCTCTGTAGAATGGTGTGCAGACCATCAATTCCTCCCTTGCCCCACCCCCAGCCCGTCCCCCTGGTTCATAACACTGTCTTTCTGATCATGGATCCTAAAATTAGGTCTGTGCATGTATTCATTTACAAACGAACCCCCTCCCCCCATAGCAATTGTCCTTTTACCTTAAGTGAACAATGGAACATCTGTTTTTCTGAAATCTTTTTCCTTTCTGCACATTTTTTCAACCCAAATCACATTTGGAATTCTGATTCTGTCCGTCTTACCTAAAGCATTCATCTCTCCCAGCGTGGTGTCCTGGTGTCGTCAGATAACTTGAAAAGCCTGCCTGCCAATCTCTGATGTATTTACCCAGGCTCAGGGCTTGAAGAGGGTGACAAATCCCTCATAACAAGTTTGCCAAGTGTCTCTGGCAGCCAGGAATCCAGGCTGGATCCAGGGAGAAGGGAGAAGGACAAAATGCAGGGCCTGGCTGCTTCAAGAGCGCCTGCGCCTGCCACCAGGTCACAGGAGCTTGGTTTGACCATTGACATGTAAATGGCTGAGGGGCCCAGGGCTGATCCCAGCAGACCCTCTCCCCATCCCACAGACCACACAAAGCTGGGCCCAGGGCGCAGGGCTTGTCTTTGTGAGGCCCTCAGCGACCCGGCTGCATAGGTAAGTCCCCTTATCAGCTCTGGAACACTGTTCTGTCTGGACTGTGACGGTGGACTGGAAAGTTCTCCCGACACATGCAGTGTGAGCGGTCCCTTTGGAATACACTCTGTCGCGGATGTAGACAGAGGCCTTGTAAAGGTGTCTGAAACGAGAAAGAATACTACTAAGTGATTATTAATTTGATTTGATATAAGTGAGGAACAGAATCACATTTGTCCACATGTATGTACATATACAAGATTTGATGCTAGGGTCAAAGTACTTTTTGAATTTTACCTGAAATTTCTGTAGGATAATTTTATTTTTGGCATTGTGTTTTCTGGAGTCCTGTTCTGTCTGTCTGTCTGTCTCCCTCCCTCCCTTTTTTCTATTTCTATTTCTTCCCTTCTCTGTCCTTTTCCTTGTAGTGATGGTAAACTGTGTAACTCATAAAAGGAGTAACACTATATGCTTTTACAAGTTAGAGAAGTGAGGGAAAAGTTATTCACTATTAGAAGAATCACATGAATAATCTACTACCAAAGGATGGTTACGCCGAGTCTCCTCTGGAACGTCAGTGGAAAAGCTCGTGCAGTACTGGTGTCCTCCATTTATTTAATTAATTAATTTATTTATTTTAAATTCTCAGATGAGGACATTTTTTCATCTTTGTTCAGGTAGAGTGGGAGGGAGAGAGAGAGAGAAAGAAACATTGATGTGAGAGGGACACAGACTGGTAGGGCCAGGGATGAACCACAACCAAGGTACGTGCCCTTGACCGGAATCGAACCCGTGAGTCATCAGTCTGCGGGCCGAGGCTCTAACCACTGAGCCAAATCGGCCAGGGCGTGTCCTTCATTTAACACGTGACCTAATGTTTGTGGTACTTTCCTCACGTGGTGAAGGTATATGTCTCCCTTTGGACTGATTTTGTTAAAGCCCTTTAAGAACTAGCAAGGAATTGTTTAAAGTCTAAGTTTAGATTTCACATTCATAGTAAGACTAGATTAAATGAGAGGAAAATCTTGATTTAAAAAAATCTTGAAGTAAAAGCTTTTACTTGGTAAAATAAATATGCCATGTAGGACTCACTTCCCTGACTGCTTGTAGAGATGATGCTTTTAGGAAAACATTTTCTTAATAAAATGTAAATGGTTCCAGGTCCTCTGTCTTTCACAGAAGCTCCCTGCAGGATGAATTCAGTCCACAGTGCATCCTGAAGCTTTGTTAGGATTGGTGGTTGTTAGATCAGACATTGCTTTGCTCTTTTACAGTAATTATAGTAATAGAATTGTTTTTATACCAGAATACCCATAATGAGATTGAAAAAAATAGTTTATGCAATCAGTCTTGGATCCAGACGCCATAAATCCTATCATTAAGCGTGAAGTCTGTTCTTAATTTTTAAGTGTCTCATGCTCTAATGAGCATAATTAGGGGAGTTTGGTGCAGTGGAAAGAATACAAAACCTAGTGTTATGAAGCATGGGATCCTCCTCCAGCTGCCTAGGTGGCCTTGGGCAAATGACTGACTACTTCTCTGGGCACCAGTGATGGACTTGATTAATGGTTTTTCACCAAGGGTGGCAATGTCCCTTCAGGGGCTCTTAGAAATGTGGAGGGAAACATGTAAAATTGTCACAGTGTGTGGGGGCACTCATGGTTGAGAACCCCAGGTACCAGAACTCTTGAAATGCCACCTGGCCCAGTGAATAACTAGCCTATTCCAAATCCCAGTGGCTTCCCCACTGAGAAGCACTGGACCAGAGGGTCACTAGGTTCTTCCCGCTCTGTTCCTCTCAGGTTTATAAGCGGGGCATTGAAAGCATCTAAAATGATGTTGAACTATTACACTTAGTGTGTGTGTCTCACATTTAGCATTAAACTCGGTGTTGTTGGGGGTGAAGTCAGACCCGGTCAAGCCGGGTGAGGACACTCGTGGAACTGCACCCGTATTGCTGGGGGTGTACAAAAACACACTGCTGCTGTTCAGGAGCAGGTAAGAGCCGGGGCTGGGTTTCCTGCTTGGCTTTGGGTTTTTGTTCATGTCCTCCTTTGCTCAAAGGGAAGAAGTGGTTTTATTGTGGCCTCAGGCCCGATCTCCAGGGTCTGAACTTTTCCACTGTAGAAAACGTCTCAGCAGCTGTCTCATCATTCAGCTCTGCGCTGGGACCTGTCTTGTCAGTCGGGAAGAGGACCATTGTGCAGGCTCCACCCACCTGTTGTCACAGGCCAGGCCGGAGGCCTTGACGAGGTAGAAGGAGGGTTGGGCTGGAATAAAGATTCTGGAGAGTCTGAGTTCTTAAATAGTTTGGTGTGATTAAATTACTTTTTATTTGACAGTGAAGTGCTATTCAATCCAAGTTCCACAAAAAAGCTTCTCTTTTGCTAGAAAGCAATAGAGAGGTGAGTTTCTAAATCATACCAGAAATTCGCTGCGATGTTGTACATATATGCAACTCTTAATAACTATAGTGTAAGATTACCTGGGACATATTTTTAATTATTGTGTTGTTTTTAATTACAAAAATTATTTATTTAATTAAAGAAATTGGGAATAATTAAGAAAAAGCACCAGTAATTACTACATTTTGATATATATTCTGCTAGTCTTAAAAAGTTTACAAAAATGAGGTTACAGTGTATGATGTATTACAGCCTTCTTTGTTCACTGTGTCATGAACACGTTTCTATAACACAGGTAGTACATAACTACATGACTGCTGGCGATCCACCGAGGATCGGGCCGCAGAGCACAGACGCTGGTGTCAGTGGGGTTTATACCTCAACCCTGCCTCTTCTTAGCTGGGCAGATTATTTAACTTTTTGTGTCTTGATCTACTCTTCTTTAAAATGGGGAGAATGCCCATTAAATGGGGTAGTAGATGTCAAGTGCTTAGAATAGAGCCTTGCATAAAGTCAGCACTCAGTATCTGTGAGATACCATCATCTTTTTTTTTTTTTTAATGTTGTTTATTTTTTAGAGAGAGAGGAAGGGAGAGAGAGATAGAAGCATCAATGTGAGAAACATCGATCAGCTGCCTCCTGCACCCTCCCCCCCATCGGAGATTGAGCCTGCAACCCTGGCATATGCCCTGACCGGGAATTGAACTGGGACCTCTCAGTCCATGGGATGATGCTCAGCCACATTGGCCGGGCTATCATTATCTTGTCAACTTCAGCATCCTATGTGACTATACCATCTCTGCTCACCAATCCCCTGGTATTAGACATTCTTGCAACTAAATCTTTTCTGACATCCAGAGTTATTACTTTCAGATCAGTTCCTAAAAGCAGAATTTCTGGATCAAAGAGCACACAGCAATTTGAGGCTCTGGATACATATTGCTGAATTTTCTTCCAGGGACTTTGTCTCAGTATTTACTTCTACCAACTTTTTAGCTGAATTAAAAAAAATTCACCTTGGTCTTCTTCTAATGTCATGTCCTCTGAGACCTCCCCTTTCCAATAATTGGGAATATACACTCATTTAATATGGTTCTAGGGCAAGCATAATTAAGGAAATCAATTGGCCACAAGACAAACTCAATAAAGCATTCCATAGTCAAATAAAAAGCAAGGTGGCTCACCTGCCACTTGGTATTTCCTCTGCTCCAGCTTCTCTTCATTACTTGAAAAATATTTATGTGTGAGAAGATATGAATGTGCCACCCATAAGTGCTCCTTTCCTCCAGCCCCATTTAACTTCTAGAAAAAATTACCTTCAGTACCATGATAGGAAATGTATAAGAAATTAGCTATGTAATTTGTATAAGTCAGTCCCTTTATTCTGTGACATGTAAAAATTACTCATTTCATTGCATTTTTACATTTAGCATGAAGAGGTCGTTGCAAGTTGGTATTTACAAAGATGGGATCTGTAGTGTGCCCTGTGCTACCTGACTTGGTAGTGAGTGCTGTGGCCCAGGTGCTACCAATTACCGTGTGATGACTGTCCCTTCAGTCTCTGTTTAGATGACGGAGACCCCTCCATGCAGCCTGCCGTGGCCCAGCCTGGCCTTCGCGTGTCTGGTGCAGTCATGTTAGATGAAGCCTGCTTCTGTCTTGTTCTCTGCAGTCCACCCACCTCCGTTTGATTGTAAACACAAATGCCAACGTGAACATTGAAAACCACGTGACCTAACACAGTTCTGGGGGGGACATCCAGATGATTCCACATATGTTCCATTTAGATTCTCACTGAGGACACAAAATGTAAAAATTCTCATGGAGAGTTCTCAGGTCTCTGAACACACATCTTAGGGCTGTGCTTGGGAAAGACGGGCATGGTTTACGGACACTGTCCAAGGTACTCCTCGATGATGATTGGCATTTTCAAAAGCAACATAGGTTATCTTTTTATTATTTCTTTGGATTTAATACTTGTTTCATTTTTGCTCAAGAACAGTGGCTTTCAAACTTTGGACTGTGACCCCCTGTAAGAAATACATTTTGTGTTGTAACCCAGTATGTCCATGACACATAGAAATACACACACAGGTGAAACAGGTGTTCCCAAACACTTGCAGTGCACTGTGACATTTTCTATTCTATTCTATTTTGTTCTTTAAAATGTTGCTTTATGACTCACACATAACCTGCAGTTTGGGGGTGTTCCAGTGGAGGTTTGTTGGGTGTGAGCAGACTGGTAACCCTTTTCACAGGAGAAGCATGTCACCTTCCTCCTGGTGCCGGGTCCAGGGCAGGCTGTCCATGCCCATCACCTCTGCGGGGTCCCAGTTCCGTGGGACTGGGCACGAAGTGGAGGCAGAGTCCCTTGTGTTGGCTGCCTGGGCACTTCAGCAGCTTTGCTCTGAGAAATCCCCTCCTTCCCTGGACTGGTTGCTGCAGCTGACAGCTCTGCCCGAGAGGGGAGGTTTCAACAAAGGCAGTAATTCACTTTGAGGGCCCCTGAATCATGTCTTTGTCTCTGCTCTTGACAGGACAGAAGGAAGTAGTTCATTATTAAGGGTGCCAGCTGCCCATGGATTGATATATCTGTAGCCAGGGCTGGCTCACTTTCAAGTAGGTAGAGAGCTGGCTCCCCAGTCAGTGTGTTTTGAAGGGATCCAGAAAAGATTTTCTTTAAAAGGTCTCCTCATTCCCGCGTGTGTAAAGTTTTATTATTAAAGTTCACTCTTTTAAGTCTTTTAAGTTTTTTGGTCTCCCAGATTTCCAGATCAATATAAAAACATCCTTAGGAAAGAGAACAGGTATCAGGTAACATTTAATGGGGATTTGGACAGCCACGGAGAACAAGGGGTGGGGTGCAGGAGGAGGCGTAGGGAGCCTAGAGGTCTGTGAACAGGAACGCAGGAAGTTTCTGTGTCCAAGGGCAATTTTAAAGCTATTTGAAATTATAGAGCTCTTTAAATATTTTGATGATAATTTTATGAAGACCTGGTGGCTTGGGGTGGACTTGAGTAGGGCTTAGAGATGAGGAACTCATACCCACCAAAGGTGACCAGAGCTCTTAGGGTCACTGGGTCTACTCAGGGATTACATGGCCTGTGTTGTCCAATGGATTTGTGTTTTGTTTAACAAATGTTTTGTGTGCAGACAACATGACTAAAGCACGATACCCAAGGTTCACATTTTATTTTGCGTAGTGCCTTCCAAGCACTTGTACTTATTTAGACATTGTCCCTCAATCTTAGCTTCTGATTAGTTAGCTCACTACATTCGATTGCATGCCAATTTGTTTTGTCAGTTGTTGGTTATCGTAGAATTTAAAGCTGAAAAAGTCCTTAGCAGTCACCTGGGTCAGTGTTTTTCTGTGCTTATCAACCCATTACTGGGTCATTAAATCAGCTTCATGGGTGTTACTGATAGAGACTGTTGGTTGAATGGGTGAGAACCCTGCAAATATTTATCTTCCCTATCAAGCATTGTACAGATATGTGAGATTCTTCCTAATGACTAGCAATGTATACAATACGTTGCATGTGATGCAAATATACTCATTCTTTTTTTTTTTTTTTTCTCCAAATATCAGTTGTCAGTTTAAGCACTGTTTATGAGTTCTACGGTGGGGAGTACAAAGGTGAGAAAAACACGGACCCTGCCCTCAGAGATGCTGTTATGGGGGATTCAGGCACAACAGGTCATTCTGACAGTGCGGTGTCTGCAGAGACCAGGAGCCGTGATTCTTCCTCCTTGCCCTGGCGAGCTCCGGCTCTGGACACCCCATGCTGGAGAGTGCTGGGCTCGGTCCTGCAGCACCATCCCAGGTGGTAAGTTGTAGGGTGTGCCTGGGAGAGGACCGAAAGCCTTCCTCCGAAGTTCAGGAAGCAAGACCAGGGAAGGCTTCTGGTGAGTCGTGTCATCTCAGCTTGGCCTGTGTAATGGATTGAATAGTGGCCCCTGCAAAGAAAAAGATCCGTGTCCTCAGCCCTGGAACCTATGTATTTGCCCTTATTTGGAAGAAGGGTCTTCGCAGATGTGGTTAAGTGAAAGATTTTGAAATTAGATGATCCAGGATTATCTGGGTGAGCCCTAAGTTGAATGGCAAGCGTCCTTTAAGAGTGAGGCAGACACTGCGGTCCGGAGAGACCCGGGTTCGGTTCCCGCTAAGGGCATGTACCTCGGTTGCAGTTTGTCCCCGGCCCTGATTGGTCGTGCGGGTGGCAGCCACTCGATGTGTCCCTTTCACATCGATGTTTCCCTCTCTCTCTCTTCCTCTCTCTCCCTCCCACTCTGTCTGCACAAAAAATGGAAAAATGTCCTCGGATGAGGATTAAAAAAAGAAAAAAAAGAGTGAGGCAAACAGCACAAAGGAGGCCAGGTGACCAGGGAGGCAGAGGTTAGGGTGATGCCGCCGCCAGAGGCTAGAAGAGCAAGAAAAAGGTTCTCCACGGGAACTTCCAGAGGGAGCCCACCCTGCCGACACTGTGGCTTCGGACTTCTAACCACCCGAAATGTGAGAGAATAAGTTTCTATTTTAAGCTACCAAGTTTGCGGGTAGTTTGTCACGGCAGCCCTAGCAGATGAATGCAGCCTGGATTTCAGTGTCAGGAGCTGCTGAAGGGAGAGAGTCGAGGGGCCGGAGGCAGTTTGGGAAGAGAGAAGTCAGCAGTGTGGCTGGAGCGCAGATGATGTGAAAGGGAGTAACAGGAGACAGGGCTGGAAAGCTTGTATCTGACTCCTTCCCTTTGTGGCGGTTTGAGTAATTCCTTGTTTATAAAGGATCATTTGTTAGCTCACTGTACTGCCCCTTAGGTAGTGTCTCTTAACACCGGTGACCAAGCAAATAGTACAAGAGGAGGTTTGTTTGTTGCTCAGGCGGCTAAGCTCTTGTGTGGATAGGTGAATATTGTTCTATCTGTCTATCTATCTATCTATCTATCTATCTATCTTATTTAATGGGGTGGGAAATGTTCTTGATTGTTGCCCCCTGGAAAGAGCGACACACCCGACTAGCAGTCACTCTCCGCATCTTGTTTTTGAACTTGTATTTGTCATTGAATGTTCCTAAAAAGATTTATTTTCATTGTTTGTTATATCCTTGAAATGATCACTAATACAGTATCATTCCTGTGACGTGTAGTAAACATCTGTAAACCAGATGAAGAGACACAAAACTCGTCCATGCTGCTTTCAGAGTTCACAGCCTGGAACAGGCCCTCCCCACACCATACTCTTCCTTCGGGAAGAATTGGGCACCTGATACCTTTTTATTTTCTTTAATGAGGTAGAATTTAGGAGTGAGTACCTTTTGGGACCTAATTAAATTTTATTTCTTTGGGTTGAGAATAGCAGCTAAAGGTCTTGTGTCTACTCAGCTGTCTTTCTGACTTGGATTGATATCTTCACTCTCTCCGATCCCCAGATCTCAGGTGTGTTTTATGGTTTTTAATTATTAGTTTTTATTACAAAAATAATCCAGGCTTATTGTCAAATGTCAAATGGTAGGTTTGAATATATGGCTCCTTAATGAATACTTTAACTGGCTGCAGAACCCACACCTCACTTTGCTATGGTTTGAATGTTTGTGTTCCCCCCCAAATTCATATGTTGAAAACTAATACAATGTGATGGTGGGGCGTTTGGGAGATGATTGGATCATGAGGGTAGAGCCCTCATGAGCGGGATTGCCGCACTTATATAAAAGTGTGTCACATAAATAAGCTCCCTTGTCCCTTCCACCCTGTGAGGACCCAGCGAAAAGGCCCCAGCTATGAACCAGGAAGCAGGCCCTCCCTCAACAGACCTCGAATCTGCTGCCTTGATCTTGGCTCCAGAACAGTGAGGAATACATGTCTGTTGTTCCTGAGCTACTCAGCCTATGGCATTTTGTTATAGCAGCCTGAACAGGCTAAGACATACTTCGATCCCTGTATTGCTTTCCTGTGGCTGTAACACATTGCCACAAACTGGATGGCGTAACAATATAGAAATTTATTCTCTCACAGTTCTGGAGGCCAAAGTCCAAACTGGAGGTGCTGGCCGGTCGAGCTCCCTCCAGAGGCCCAAGGGGCGAGTCTGTTGGTTCCTTGCCTCGCGCAGCTCTGGTGGTTGAGGTATTTCTTGGCTTGAGGTCACATCACTCCCATCTTTGCCATTATCTTCACATCGCTGTTTCCTCTTCTGTGTGTCTCTGTGTGTCTGTGTCCCCAAACTTCCTCTGCCTCTCTCACAACTATTCATGTGACTGCATTTGGGCCCCATACAGTAATATCGACTCCTTCACCATGTAAAGGAATGCCCACAGGTTCCGGGCATTGGCCATGGACATATCATTTTGGGGACCACCATTTAACCCACTACCATTGTTAAAGAAAAAATGATTGACACTTGTTATAACAGCAAGGAAGACTGTATCCAGGACTACTGAAATAGGTGTCAAGACTAACGCAGAAGGGGAGAGAAATGGAGCTCAACTCCGAATACAACAAGAGCAAGTGGGGATTTATCAACAAGGAGCAGGGTGGGGGTGGGGTGGGAAATTACTAAGAGGAGATACCAAGGGAAGGGGGGATTCTTGCTAAATTAACGGGATTCTTCCTGAAGGCAGGCCTGGGTGATCAGATATCGCCCAGGGAATAGTGAGGGATGAGGAATTTGATCAGATGTTGAAGTGATCAGATAATAGGGTGTGAGTATTTTCTCTGAATTGACTCAGCAAGATTCTTGCTAAAACTGGGGCCCAAGGTACATTTTGTCAAGGACAGGGTCTTTGTCCCCTACGCAGTGTGTTTTAGACTGAGACAGACCATAAAAGCGAACTCAGGTATGAACCACCAAGCTTGCACTGGCGGAGGAACTTGGGAACTCCATGTGCACCTGCCTGAGTGGGAAACGGCTGCATGAAGGATTCTCTCCTGCACCTCTTCGGGCATCTGCAGACTTCCTGCCAGTGTAGACATGCTGCCTTTATCAGAGGGTCAGCTTGCAGGTCCCTGGAGTCCACAACCCCCCCATTTATAAAGCAGCACCTGCTTCTGCCTCTTTGTTATTGTTTGGATTCAAACTATAGGAAAAATAAAACACCCATGAGGGCTGATGTTAGGAAACTCATCACAACATCAGAGAAAATTTTAGATAAATCACTATGTGGGAAAAGGAAGTTGATTGCTGGTTTTAGGTCCAGAGTGGAAACATTTGGCAACTGATAAGAAGCCCCATGGCCATTCTAAAGACCTGATTTCACATGAAGCCTGTGACTGGTGGTGGGGTGGGGGCAACGCTGGTCCAACTTCAAGACTGGGCATCTGTGGAAAGAGGATGTGGGAGGATGTCTTCCATAGCAAGGGAGGAGGGGCCTGCCTCGAACTTCAAATTGACCTAATCTCCTCTAGGTAGGACCAGGGCTGAACCAGGTCCAGATCTGTTGCTGGACTCACTTCTGAGGAGGTAGATAGATGCGGCCTCTCTCCTGCCCCAGACACTGACGGGTAGTAAATGAATGGAATTGGCTCAACAGCCCTGTGAGTAGCTCCCATGGGTGCTTCAGGGAACGAGAGGCCTTGCTTCATAGTATTTTCCAGTAAAGACATACCTCAGATATTGAGGGTTCAGTTGGGTCCAGACCACCCCAATAAAGCTAGTTACAATTTTTTTTTGGTTTCCCAGTGCGCATAAAAGTTATGTTTACACTACACTGTAGTCTATTAAGTGTGCAATAGTACTATGTCTAAAAAAAAAATGAACATACCTCAATATAAAAATATTTAATTGCTAATAAATGCTAATCATCATCTGAGCCTCCGTCGAATTAGGATCGTTTCGCTGGTGGAGGGTCTTGCCTAGATGCTGATGGCTGCTGATTGATCAGGGCGGTGGTTGCTGAAGGCTGGGGGGGCTGTGGCAATTTCTTAAAATAAGACAACAGTGAAGTTTGCCACATCGATCAACTCTTCCTTTCATGAATGATTTCTCTGTAGCATGTGATGCTGTTTGATAGCATTTTACCCACAGAACGTCTTTCAAAATTGGACTCAGTTCTTTATCAACTAAGTTTATGTAATATTCTAAATTTTTTGTTATCATTTCAACACTCTTCAAGAGTAGATTTTATCTTTAAAAAACTATTCTCTTTGCTCATCCCTAAAAAGCATCTTCATCCGCTAAAGTTTTGTTAGGAGATTGCAGCACTTCAGTCATCTTTAGGCTTTACTTCTGATTCTAGTCCCCTGCTCTTCCCACACCCGCAGTTACTTCCTCCTGGATGACTTCGAACTACTCAAAGTTATCTAGGAGAGAAGGAATCAACTCCTTCCAAACTCCTGTTAATACTGATATGGTGGCCTCTTCCCATGAATCACAGATTATTTTTTAATTGATTTTAGAGCAAAAGGAAGGAAGAGGGAGGGAGGGAAGGAGAGACAGAGACAGAGAAATATCAATGTGAGAAACATCCATCAGTTGCCTCCCGCATGTGCCCCGAGCTGGGATTGAACCTGAAACCTGTGAATTGAACCCACGACCCTTTGGTGCACGGGAGGGCACTCCAACCAACTGAGCCACACTGGACAGGGCTCACAAGTGTTCTTAATGACGTCTAGAGTGGGATCCTTTCCAGAAGTTTCAATTTACTTTGCCCAGATCCATTAGAGGAATCACTATCTATGGCAGCTATAGCCTATGAAATGTATTTCTTAAATAATAAGATCTGAAAAGTGAAATTACTCCTTGATCCAGGGGGTGCAGAATGGATGTTGTGTTAGCAGGCATGAAAATAACATTAACCTCCTTGAACACCACCCCTCCGAGCTCTTTGGTGACCAATTGCATTGTCAATGAGCAGTGATATTTTGAAAGGTATCCTATTTTTTGAGCAGTGAGCTTTTTTTCTCAACAGCGGGCTTAGAATATTCAGTAAACCGGGTTGTAAACAGATGTGCTGTCATCCAGGCTTTTGTTGTTCCATTTCTAGCACACAGGCAGAGTAGATTCAGCATCACTCTGAAGGACCCTGGGATCTTTGGCTTCAACTTAAAAGTCACCAGCCGCATTAGCCTGTAACCAGAGATTTGAAGCCGGGCACTGGCTTCTCCTCTCCAGCTAGGAAAGTCCTAGATGGCATCGTCTTCCAATAGAAGGCTGTTTCCTCTACGTTGAAAATCTGATGCTTAGTGTAGCCACCTTCATTAATTGCCTTCGGTAGATTTTCTGGATAACTTGGGGTAACTTCTATATCAGCACTTGCTGCTTCACCTTGTACTTGCATGTTATGAAGACAGCAGTTCACTAAAACCTCATGAGCCAACTTCTGCAAGCTTCAGACTTTCTTCTCGCCTCTCTCAGCCTTCATAGAACTGTGAGAGTGCGGGCCATGCTCTGGATGAGGCTCTGGCTTCAGGGAAGATGTTCCTGGTCTGATCTTTTATCCAGACGCGTCTTGCTTTCTTATCATTCATAAGTTCACTGGAGTAGCACTGGTCATTCCCTTCGAGAACTGCCTTTGCGTTCACAACCTGGCTGTTCATGAAGCGGCCCAGCTCTCAGCCTCTCTCAGAGTTCGCCGAGCCTTCCTCACTAAGCTTAGTGATTTTTACGTAGCTTTTGATTCACAATGAGAAATGTGCAGCTCTTCCTTTCACTTGGACACTTAGAGCCCCTCGTAGGGTTAAGTGTGTCGCGTCTCAGGGAACAGGGAGGCCCGGGGAGAGGGCGCGAGCCAGGAGAACGGCTGGTCAGCGGAGCAGTCAGAACACCCACATTTATCAAGTGGGTTCTTTGTCGATATGGGCACTGTCCGTGGTGCCCCACACAATTACAGTGGTAGCATCAAAGATCAATGATCACAGATCACCATAACCAATATAATTATAATGAAAAAGTGTGAAATATTGTGAGAAGGACCGAAATGTGACAGACACACAACGTGAGCAAACGCTGTTGGGACAATGGTGCCGATAGACTTCCTCAACACAGGGTTACCACGAAACCTTCCACTTGTAACAAACGCCGTATCTGTTAAGCGCACACAGTGAAGTGCTATAAAACGAGGTGTGCCTGCACGCTCCCACAGGCTTGTTTTTCTGCCCCACGATGAACGTAGTGCTTTCTGCTCGTCAGGCTGGAGCTCTCTCCACGAGCTTTACGGGAGCTCAGTGCTCTATTTATATCGCATTTAGCTCACCTTTTATTTACCACCAGCCCTGTGCTGCTGCATGTTGTCCGGAACACTTTTCCTTCATCTCATTTAACCTTCACAACCACCTGAGAGCTATGGGTATTATTTCCAGGTTTTAAAGCGAGAAAACTGAGACTCAAAACGTTTCTGACTTGCCCAGGTTTTCACATCTAGTGCTTGTACCATCAGGGTCAGGATTGGAATCCAGGGCTGTCAACTCCAGGCCCCTGTGTGGGCTCCAGGGCAATCCCAAGGGTCCCTAGGAAAGAAGGGGAAGAATCCTGGAGCTGTCACTTTAGGTTTCTAGGATACCTTGTTAAGCCTGTTGAAAATGAAAACTCTGGATTGTATTTCTCCAGGTCTCGGGAACACTAAAGAGAGGGATTAGCAAGCATTTTTTTTAAGTACTTAGCAGTTTCATTTGAGAAGACAGTATTTGAATAACAGAACAGAATTCTGTGTATGAAGGAGTGTGGGGTCATCAGGGGTACATAGAAGGTGTGGTTGTCTTGGAGTGAGTAAGGGCTGTCAGAGGGCAGAGTAAATCACCAGTTAGGTTTCTGTCTACGAGCCTGCAGGACACTAACTGAACCAGTGTGTAAACTCCGAGATGTGGTTAGAAGTGGTGCCACGTGGGGCCAGACCAGGACGTCTGTCTCTTTTCCCACTTTCCCTTTTAGGGATGTGCCCTGGGGAATTTTGAAGTTTAAATCCTACTGTCTGTTTTTCAGATGACAATGAACAAACTTTTATTAAATTTCAGGATATGGAAAATTTATGAGGTTCTGTAAATAAGTGGTTTGTCCCAAAATCTAAATGTAAACACTAGTAGTTATTGTTTAATAGAGAATATTAATGAAAAATTAAAGTTGTGTTACTTTTTACGTTGCAGAGACAAAATTTCTACCCCAGACAATGCCCTCCTCCAATGACTTTGCAGCTTCCTTTGTTTCATTTTGGTGTGAATTCTAACTTGTCAGACATGATTCCTTTTATAAAAGAAATGAAATTTCGAATTAATTTTCCTTACTAAGTAAATTTAATCTGAGGTAATTTTGAACGGATGGGATTCTCCTGAATATTTAAAAAATAAAAATTACTTTGTTGCTGGCACAAGTGGATAATTTAGGCTATTTAAAATTGAAGTTGAAACTTTAAATTACATTTGTTTGGTTGTTTGCTTGGCATACCCTGTAACAGGTGAAATGCTTGGCCTCTCTGACTCCATCTTGTTCAGGCTTTGTTCCCCCGGCCTTTGGGCTAATAGTTTCTCCTTAGTCGTGCATATAGACACACTAATCATTCGAGGAATTCTGTTTACAGTTTGAGTTTTACAAAAAACAATCACTTACCAGAAAGTGCCTCCCCTGAGGAGATAAGGAAAGTATGTATTGTTTATGAAAGATTTGCAGGAAACTCCTAACAAGACTCACACCAACTAGCACAATCTTCTTCGGGGCTCCTACTGGCACCCAGATGTCTGTGGTTATCAATCACTCTCATCCCCTCCGATGACCCCTCCCCTTGACATAAAAGAATCCTGAACTCTGTACTTTCTTAAGATGGATTTGGGCTACCATTAGGTCTCCCACCTTCTCTGTTGGCACCTTCTCGATCAAGAAATCTTTCTTTACTCTAAGCTCTGAAATTTTGACTTTTGGCCTTTCAAAGCATTGATCACACAGACCTCAGACTGGTAACAGACTTTGCTTTTATCTATCTCCTTCTTTGTGACTTTAAAAGTAAAGGGATCTAATAACCTCCTCCTTGCCCTGGTGAGTTCCCGATTCCTGGTGAGTTCTTGCTCTGCAAGAGCAGTGAACTCACTGACTGCTTCAGTTGGACCAGGCATAGACCTTTATTTGCTTTTTTCTATTTCTAATTTCAGGCTTGTAGAAAGATTACAAGAAATGGTATCTATGACTAGACATTGCTTTTCTGTGATGATAGAGAATCATTGAAATCCTTGGAAACTGTTATTTCATCAGAATTGTCAAACATTTTTTAATACTTCTGTAAATCTTGTCTTCCTGAGTTTAGTATTAAGTAACAATGTGTGTGTGTGTATGTGTGTGTGTGTGTGTTCAGAGCTATTTTTAAAATAGCTTTATTGAGATATAATTTATACATTATTAAATTTATCTATTATAAGTATGCAGTTTGGTGATATTTTAGTAAATTTATATAATTGTTCAACCATCACCACAGTTCAGCTTCAGAACATTTCCATCACTCCAAAAAGGTTGCTTGAGCCCATTTACAGTCAGTCTGCACTCCCACTTCTAGCTACAGGCAACTATTAATCTTCTTTTTGCCTCTCTAAATTTGACTTTAAACATTTTGTATATTAGAACTGCACAGCATAAGGTTTTTGTATTTGGCTCCTTTTATTCAGCATATTTTCGGAGTTCATATATGAGGTATGGATCAGTATTAGGCCCAGAGCTATTAAAAGATACTTTATATTGTGGCAAATTTCAAAATAAGAGAGAGATTATAGTATAAATTATTTACAGGTACCTCACTCCCAGATTCAGTAATTATGAACTCATGGGCAATCTTGTTTCTACTACTGCCTCCTCTGCCTTTCTGTCCATTCCCCTTGGAGTATTTTGAAGCCAATCCCAGATACTATATCACTTAATTTGTAAATAGGTTGGTATACATATTTGCATTTATCACTTGCTTTTCTGAAGCTAAGTAGCTAAATAGTTTTAGAAAATGTGGTACTTGAGTAAAGGGGAAGAAAAGAGAGCTAAATATTCATTTAATTAAGATGTAGTGCCTTGAATATAGCAAGACTGTTATATCTTAATTAAATGAATATTTGGCTCTCTTTTCTTCCCCTTTACTGGCACTACATGTGGCGGTCTAGGGTACAATAATGTCAATCTTGTACATCCACTAGCTCTGAAAATATCATTATAATTTTAATTCAAACATTAGTCTGTGTGGATAATAGATTTCCCTTCTATTTTTTAATCTCACGTTTATTTGGCTTTTATGCTAAAAGCCAAGTTTTGTGTGTATGTGGGTTTTTTTTTTTTATCCTTACTCGAGGACATTTTTCGATATTTTGTTCAGATAGAGTGGAAGGGAGAGAGAGAGAGACACATCAACATGAAAGGGACGCATCAAGTGGTTGCCACCCACACGACCCAACCAGGGCCAGGGACAAACTGCAACCGAGGTACGTGCCCTTAGTGGGAACCAAACCCGGGTCTCTCCAGACCGCAGGCCGACGCTCTAACCGCTGAGCAAAACCGGCCAGGGCTGTGTGTTTAATTTTAAATGGAGAGGTGTTATAGAGAATGGTGTGAAGTCTTCTGCTGAGACCTGTTATGCAGAGAAGTAAAGGCAAATAATTTCAAATTTGCTAATCTGAAATTGTGACCAAGGTGAGCTACTATTTGGTATTGTTTCTGTTGATTTGGGACCCCAGTGGACTGCAGATTAGATAGATTCTTACTTGTGTTAGAATAAGCAAGGAGAAATAAACTCCTGCATAGCTTTGCTTCTGCATCGACCATTTGTTCATGTTTTTTAGAATTATTGAATATAAAATAGAAGGCAGCTTCTTTGTGGAATGTGGACACAACTGGATGAAGACTCCTGGCAGACACTTGAGGGAGGCTCTCTCACAACCCAGTCCTGGCTACCTTCTCTCTCGCCTTCCTCTCCTGTAGAAATGGGGAATCTCCCAGCCATGGGTGGTTGTGTGATGCACTTTGGCCAAAGATAAACCACAGGGCTGCTGGGCAGGGCTCCCCTTCCTGAGTGAGAAGGCACACCTAAGGTGGACTGTCTCTTTTACTTTCCTGCCTGGAACCTGGATGTGACACCTAGAGATAGGGCAGTGGTTCTGAAATCATAAGCTGACCCAGGACAAAAGCCATTCCGCAAAGGGACGGCGAGGTATAAAAATAAAAGGAGCCTGGATCCCTGAGGGCTACTGAACCGCGGCCCACCATAGGCTGCCTTCCTTGGGGCTTCTTCATATTGGGGAAAACTACCTCCTACCTACTGAAGCCTGGTTAGTCTGGTTTTTATTTGCTGCTGAATGCTTTCTTTTTCATTGATACTTGTATATTTATATTTTTTAAAGTTATTTTTAAAGTTGTGCCACCTCAGAGCACTTTCTCACCCAGTGCCACTCTGGTTAATCACGGACTTGGGAAATGTTAAGCATGGAAAGTTCTAGAACTTATCTCAATCCGTGAGTCTCACCGGGGGGTGGAGGTCACCGTGTCTGGTTGGGGTCCCACAGCAGCACGACTCTTTCTATTCAACATGCCAGCAGTGCCCGGAAGCAACACTGCTGTGGTCTGCTTCCCTGATGTAGTCCCTGCCGGGGAGCAGGCCACCCGGCTCTTGAGACCCTGCTGCACTGATTTGGACAAACCAGAAGAAATCGCCAAGGTCCCCTCCCATGCCTCCCAGTTTAACCTGGCTTTCTTTTCCCTTCGTTCCTGTGCCCTCCTTGATTCCTCCAGCTTCCAGCATCAAGTCTGCATCCCAAACAGCAGGCAAGTAAAGGCACTGCAAACTGGGGAGTAAGGGGAGAGCGTGACCCCTACAGCTCCTGCACAACCGCACTTCGGAAAGTCTCTGAGGCCTCTGGGCTCAGAGTGTGTTCCCTCTCTTCCAGATTTCATCACCTTCCCGCTTTCTGAGGCCTGGGCTTGGGGTGACGTTGACATTTGTGATGCGCAAGAGAGGTTGTTGGTCACCTTTTCTTGCCCCTAGTGGCTCTTTAATCTTGCTCTAGTTGATGGCCTTGAGGCTCCCAGATTCTAGAAGTAGAGGCCTCTGTCACTGGACAGCTTCTGGTCCCTTGAGGAGCAGCCCAGGGGCTGAGCCCTGGGGCTCCCATCCCTGCCTCCCAGGAGACAGTCAGGTGCAGGCCTCTTGCTTTTCTTCCCCCCTATGCAGACGTGGGATTCCAAGGCCAGAGACCAGAGGCTACTGGCCTGCTGTATCCAAGGCAGAAACGCTACCCTGAAGTTCCTGGCACCAAAAAGTGGAAATGGGATAAACCATGGTTAGAAAAACGCGCCAACTTATACATTTTTCACCAGGCAGTCCTACTTTTAACAATAGCATGGGACATTTTTTTTTAATAAGAAAAAAATGCACTGAAAATGAAGAGTAACTGGAACTGAAAAGGTCCTAGCTCTGTCACCAGGTGTGTCGTCTTCTGTAAGCCTCTGCATTTCGGAGTGTTCTCACCGGCAATGGGGGTAGTAGCATAATAATCATGTGCCAGGTCCCAAGTGGAGATTAAAGGGAATATGGGATGGAAAAGCACTTTGGAAATGGCAAATGGCTGTACCCAAGTTGATTATTTTCTCATTAGAGCAGAGATGCTTTTAGTGGCTTTGCGCATTCATAATACACAAGGTCGTGCAGCAAGCCTGTGGGTCATAGTTAGGTTTCTGTTGATTCTTGTTGTATTTTAATTTATTAGGCCCAACTGAATTTATTTCAGGCCAAGGCAGTGCCATGAGTAAGTAATAAAGATAATAGGGAAGCACTTAGCAAAGCCAGAAGAGGACACGGTGCCCAGTTTAGTCATAATTTTTTCCAGGTCAGAAAAGCGGAGCTCTTACTGGGTCTGAAAGACACGTTGGTGGGCGTGTGCATCGGGTGGGGCTCACGGTTGAGGCCAGTTCTTAGGAAGAGCTTTTCCTGCATCATAACTGCAGGGCACATCGTCATCCGAATGCTTCTTGTCAAGGTTGACTTCTCTTTACATGGTACATAAATCCTACCCACAAAATCAAGACTCAGGCTTGTCTAATTGTTTTCTCTCATGGAAGCACCAGACTTGTTTGTAAGTATTTCCAGTGTTTGCCCTTTAAGGAACCCCTGCTTATGAAAGCAAATGCTTTTCTTCAGCTCTAAGTTTCTGTGTCTTCTTCCCTCCACAGCTTAAGCTCTAGTCAATGGGACTTGATCACATTTGCATTCAAAAGGGAAATGCCTGCCTAGCTAGTGTGGCTCAGTAGATTGACTGAGAGGTCCCGGTTCGATTCCCAGTCAAGGCACGTGCCCGATCCCTAGTAGGGGCGTGTAGGAGGCAGCTGATTGATGTTTCACTCTCACATTGATGTTTCTCTCTCTCTAAACAAAAAAATTAAAAGGGAAATGCCTTCTTGGAAAATACCACACACCACACTGTCAGTGTTGGGTTGGTTGGAACTTTTTTTTTCATCCTCACCCGAGGACATTTTTGCATTTATCCTCAGATAGAGCAGGAGGGAGAGAGAGAGGAAGAGAGAGAGAGAGAGAAACATCAACATGAGAGAGAGACATTGACTGGTTGCCACCCCCATGACCCCAACCGGGGCTGGGGACAAGCTGCAACTGAGGTATGTGCCCTTAGTGGGAACCGAACCCGGGACTCTCCCATTCACGGGCCAATGTTTCAACCGCTGAGCAGAACCTGCCAGGGCGCTTGGAACTAACTTAAACATTCTTTAGCAACACGTTCCTTTGAAGAGCTCCACAGGACTCCCAGTTATTCAGAGCAAGGCATTTGCACACCTGTCACTAACCCACTAACCTGCAAGGCATGTCTCTGGAAGGAAACAAAACACAACAAGATGTCTATCCACTGTGTACCCTGCAGTGTCTTTGTATTAAAAAAAAAGTACTTATTTTAGTGATTTGGTGGGGGTGGCTTTGGGGGTGACATCTATTTGGAGATGCTTGAAAAGAATGTTTCTCACACTAGAGTGAATGGGTGGTGATGCCTGCAGAATGGACAGAGGGGAAGGGCTCCTGCAGCACTGGGAGTCTGGAGTGGGGGGAGGTTACAGTGCAGGGCTACACGGAAATAGGAACAGCAAAGGATGGGACAGCCGGTTGGAACCCCTACCTGCACCCCTCACCTAGTTGAGTGAAATATGTCTGAGTAGGCGGACCATTAGCTAGAGATTGGCAGTCTTTCCTGTAATACCCTATATTGAGATCTCTGTGGTTTTTTAATTAAGTGAATTAATATAAATAATGACTTAGAATAGTACCTGCCACTTATAAATTCCATGTTTTGATAGCTATTAGTATAATGGGATTTAATTGCTATATTTTCTCCACAACAGTCTAAAGCTCAAAAGGGGGTTCTACCAGGTAAGGACGTAAGGATCAAATTTGCTTTAAAAGCTAACTTTATCAACCCAAACTGTTCTAAAAAATCAGTAAGACTAGGCCATAAGTTTGTAGACAAGGATGTGAACTTACTTTGCTATAGTATAGATGTGGGCAAGATGCCTAATCCCTTAGCTTCTCCATGTATTCATTGAATTCAGCAAGTGTTTATTAAGTGCTGACTGTGATTGACACAGCCTTAATACAACCATTCCTACCCTCATGCAGCTAGAGGAGGAAAAAACACAGTACAAATAAATATATAGAGTGATTTAGTGCTAAGACTGCAATTTTAAATAAGGTCGTAAGAGGAGGCATCACTGATATGGTAACGTGTACAAACACCTGTAGGGGCTAAGGCAGAGGGCCGTTTAGAGAGCTCTGTGAAGAACTTTCTGTGCAGAGGGAAAGCAGTGCAAAGGTCCTGAGGCAGGGGTGTGCCTGGAGTGTTGAAAGAGCAGCAAGGAGGCCAGTGTGTCTGGAGCAGAGAGAACCAGGGGACTAGGAGTAGAGGTGATCAGAGGGGAAAGGAGGAGCAGATCCCAGAGGACTTTGCAGACCATTGTTCATTCTTGGGCCTCCGTTCTGGGTAATATGAAAAGCCATGTTCAGGGAGGGACTGAGAGATGGGTTTGAATAAAAGAGTGACATGTTGTAACTTAAGATTTAACAGGATCACCTTGGCAGCTGTGATGAATAGTCAGTGTGGGGAGGGGAAGAGCAGGAACAGGAATATCAAGCAGGAGGCTGTGCTGCTTCAGAGAAGACAGGCTGGAGGCTTGGACTGATGGGAGTGGTAAAAGAGGGCATGTGGTGGGATTCTGGGTCAGCTGACTACTGTCCGCTGGGTGCCGAGGTTGTGAGGTTACGTGAGAAGCAGGTAGAGTGCTGGCATGTAGTAGGTTCTCAATAAAAGGTGCTTGTCGTTTTGTAGGACAGTCATGACACACAGGAAGGAGGTCAGGGATGTGTCCATCCAGTCAGCAGCAGCACCGTTGGGAATGGAAATCAGAACTGCTGGCTTTGAACCAAATAGAATGCTCTTCCTGATTTTCCCTTTAACCGAAAATCCAAATCCCTGTGCAAGCAGAGCCTGCAAGAGCTCAGTTAAGTCGCACATGTAAAGAGAACTGCGGCGGCCATACCTCTTTGCAACCTCACCTTAAACAGTGTGAGCTTGGACTGTGAGGCAGTGAGCCTGTTTCCCGTGAGCCAGGGGTCCTCAGGCAGGGTTGTGGCCCATCACATCTACTTAACTTAGCCTTTTGGTTTCGGTTTTCCTCTTCCTTTCTTCCCTCTCTGCAGGCAGAGATGGCCAAACGCTGACCCTGGCACCGTCTAGTTCTCCATTTCCTTACAGTCTCCGCACGTCCATTTATTCCAGGGACCTGACCGTCCTTCCCCGTGTGCCTGATATGGATGTTTCGGAACTTGCTACCCATCCTGAAGTGTTTCGAGACTCAGTGGTTGAAAGTGAACATGGGAGGGATAACTCTAAAGATACAGGATTTCTGTTCTGAATGAGGGTGGAGTGCAGGGAGCAAAAGCAGTCTAGGGGATTTTAAACAAGAAGAGACAGTGGATTGAGTGTTTACAGACTCACACGAATGGCTGGAGGCCCTAGGAGGCTGGAGGCTGGGCCTTGGGGCGATTCCTGGAACAGTGAAGAACTGGCCCATGAGGACTCTCCAAGCTCAGAGGGCATTGACAGGGTTTGTGGGAGCAGCAAGCCAGAATTGCAGGGGGCTGCCACCAGGATTCCGTCCAGCACCAGGGAAATGGTCCTAGAACGTGGCTAGGAAAACCTCCCATTGACGTACCCGGCTTCCCAGCCAAGGCCTCTGCTTCACTTCCAGCTTTCTAAGTCTGCACAGGTGCCTCTCGTGGATCCCACCCCAATCTATAGCTGCAGGGTGTGGGGTCTGCAAAACGTTGTTTTTATTTTCCTGTCCTCCAACTAGGCAGATGAGGTGGGGTGAAGTAAGCCATTCCCACCCTCACATCTTGCTTGTCTGTGGTGAATACTGTGGGGGGCCCTCTCCTTCCAGGTATGTTGGTGCGGCCAGTGCTGAGAATATACTACACACAACATTGAACTCTTATGTGAAACCCTGAATCCAGCGTCAGTATTTCCCGAGCTTATCTTTAGTACAAACCTGTGTACTTTGTACTAGAGGAGCTCTTATGATCACACTGTGATGATCCCCTCTGATGTCTGTAAAATAAACAAAATGGGCCCCCATCCCTGACAGGCAGGGTTCAGTTTATTTACATTTGGAGAAAATGAGTCTGGATTTCTGTTTATCACAAAATATTTTTATGGTTCATGTCCCTAGTCATTAGCTAGGCTAATCACATCATTTATCTAAAAATACATCGTCAGTGTTTGGTATGAAAAGCAATGTTGGCGGCCTATGGCCACTTTAAAAACATGCAGGAAGAGGGCGTCAGGTCCAGGTAACAGTAAGGAAAACACGAACTGGCACCGACACTGGTCTGAGCAGTCCGAGTTATCTGGAGCTTTGTGCTGAGCATGTTTTTAAAAGTTAATCAAGTTTCTCCAAACCATTACCTGATAAAGCAGCAGGGAATTCAGCTAGCCTAATTAGTCTGAGCAGAGTTGGACAAATGGATGAAGAAATAGGTTACTGCCTGGCTGGTGTGGCTCAGTGGACTGAGCATCATCCCGTGGACTGAGAGGTCCTGGTTCTATTCCTGGTCAGGGCACATGCCTGGGTTTCAGACTCGATCCCCAGTAGGGGGCATGTAGGAAGCAGCTGATTCCAGTTTCTCACATCGATGTTTCTCTCTCTCTAAAAAATCAATAAAACATTTTAAAAAATGATAGGTTACTTTTCCCCCCCGAATTTTATTTTATTATTATTTTTATTACTATTATTATTTTAAATCCTCACCCAAGGATATTTTTCTATTGATTTTTTTAAGGTAGAGTTGGGGGGAGAGAGGGGTAGAGAGAGAGAGAGAGAGAGAGAGAGAGAGAGAGAATCATCGATTGGTTGCCTCCCACACGACCCCAACCAGGGCTGGGGATCAAATCTGAAACCAAGGTGTGTGCCTTTGACTGGGAATTGAACCCAAAGCTCTTTGTTTTGCAGGTCAAGGCTCTAAGCTCTGAGCCAAACCAGCTGGGGCGAAATAGGTTACTTTTGACAGAACAGTACTTTCTTATCTACCATGGTTTCCTGGGGAGTACTCTGGCTGATAAAACCAAAATTGGCAGATCAATGCCTTTTCAAAAATTGGAGGTTAGGATAAAAAACAAATAAAATAGCACATATACCTCTACTACTACTTGATACACACAAATACATACTTTAAAATATATAGAGAGTAAATACTATTCTGAAAACTTCTGCTTCCCCCCCCCCCAAAACTGTATTCCTTGAGAACCTCTTACATCATTCTCTTCTCACAGGAAACGTGGCTGCAGTTGTGTCGTGGACTGACCCACTGTCCTGTTGACGTTATGTTCTACGCTTTCCCCCCAACATTTGATTATGAAAGTTTTCACACATCCCGCAAACTTGAAAGAATTTTACAGTGAACACCCATATGGCCACCATCTAAATTCTATCAACATTTTATTAAGCTTGCTTTGTCACCTATAGTTATAGGTGCTTTATCACTGATAGTCAGCTATTGCTGCATAATAAATGACTCCAAACATAGCAGCTTATTTAAAACAATAAGCATTTGTTATCTCACACAGTTACTGTGAGTTGGGGATTTTGGAGTGGCTTTGTTGGGTGGCTCTGGCTTGAGGTCCCTCATGAGGTTGCAGTTGAGACATTGGCCAGGGCTCCTGTTGTCTGTGACTTGACTGGGGCTGGACAGCCTACTTCCAACAGGGTTTACCTACATGGCTTTTGGCTTGAACCCTAAAGATAGCATAAGGCAGTGTCAAATGGGTGCCATTGACAGTAAGTGGTCCAGAAATGGTGAGGAGGGCTGGGGAGTTCAGGGAAGACTTTATTCTGTTTTGTTTGTTTGTTTTTTATCCTCACCCGAGGATATTTTTCCATTTTTTGTACAGATAGAGTGGGAGGGAGAGAGAGGAAGGGAGAGAGAGAGAGAAACATCGATGTGAAGGGACACATCGAGTGACTGCCACCCGCACGACCAACCAGGGCCGGGGACAAACTGCAACCGAAATACGTGCCCTTAGCGGGAACCAAACCCGGGTCTCTCCGGACCGCAGGCCAACGCTTTAACCGCTGAGCCAAACTGGCCAGGGCGGGAAGACTTGATTCTGAAGGTGGGACTAGCCCGGAGCCTAGACCCAGCCCATGGGCCTGACATTTCCAAGGGAGATGATAACACAGATGCAGAGAGGGATGCATATGGAGAGTAAAGCAGAATGTGAGCATGCTCAGACACACAAACTGAGGGGCAGAAAGGGTGAAAGGTGGCAGGTTACATTGATGAAGGTGGCTTTCCTAGTGCAAAGGAGGGACTTCAGCTACCAACACTGAAATCATTAGATGTGGTCATGAACATTTGAAAAACAGCAGTACTGAGATCATTATTTTCCTAGGCACCCATACATTCTTATTTATGCATTCATTGTGTTCAACTGAGGCTGCTCAACTGAGCTTAAATACCGTGAAAGGCCTCCTACTTATTAAAGCATGTTCTGCTGGGAGCTTTCCCTCTCTCACAGAACATCTTAATTTTTAAATTTGTACTTCTGTTTCTGACCCCAGAGTAGGCTAGACTGGACAACAGAAAGGTCTCTGGGGCTGTTTGGGTCCCGTTACACCATGAGGGTTATAGCTGCTGCCCCTCCAACACACAGGTGCTGTCCCCAACAGGACACCGGTGGGCGCGAAGGCAGGAGGGCACTTCTGAGTGGTGTGTGAAGCAGTTGGTGGAGGGTTTTAAAGTCCCCACCCAGGGCTGAGAGGCAGTGAACTGCCCTCTGGGTGAGGTGCTTCCTTTGAAGGGCACCCAGGGACCTGCCTCTCCCCTGGCAGCTTCCTGCTGGTCGGCTGGTGGCAGAAAGTGGGTGCTTTTCCAGATTAGTAGGGTTAGGGTGGGTCTCCCCAGGGGGGACAATCAGGCGAGGTTCGCTTTCTGAATCAGGTGGGTCATGTATGAGTGTCCTCTTGGTTTGAAGGGTAGGATCATCCTTCGATCATCCTTTATAGTCAACAAACAAAGAATGATCAATGGAAAATATCAGTGACCCATGAATCAAAGAATTCTAAGCTTTTAGTGCTGGAGAATCTGGGAAATCATCTCATACAGCTCCTCATTTAAAGATAAAAAAGAAACCCAGAAGCCAAGAAACTGGGCAGCTGGTTTGAGGCTGGGCCAGGTGGGGCCTGGGTCTCGTGTTCTTTGTCAGTAAAGGCTGCCAGAGTTGCTATACTTCCTTTGTGTGTGTTGGATGCCGTGCTGATACTTTCCACAGTGCCCATCCATTAATTGTATTGCAAAATTTTAAAATTGCCTTTACAGTTTTTTTCCAAAATAATGCAAGTTATGTAATACTTATGGGTATTCACACTTGCCAAATACTATTCCAAGTTCCTTTCAGATAGAAATCTTTTAACAAACCTATGAGGTAAATACTGTTACTATCTCCATTTTATGGTTGATGAGTCAAGACGTGGAGAGGTCAAGTTACCTTCTCCAAGGTGATATGGTGATGTCTGGCTGGCGAGTGATGGCTCTGGGATTTAAAGCCAAGCATGCTGGCTTCACAGTCAGTGCTGTTAACCACACTATGTCCTGAGTCTCTGAGCAGACATTTGTACTGTTTACTGCATGTGCAAAGCTTTCTGTTTTCCAGGCATGTGATTCTGGCCTCCTTGTGTTTGCGGGGCCATGTGACTCCTCTGCCAAGTAATTGTGAGAAGTGTGTTGAGTCACTGCAGGGCTGGATCGTGTGATCCTTTCCCTGTGCCACAGGGACTGGCAGAGCTCCAGGTGGTGGTTGCTCTGTCAGCCTGGGTGAGTCAGAGAGGATACAGCCCCTTCCAGCCCTAGGTGGACATAGTGTGAGTGTGAGACTGTTGTTCAGCCACTGAGATGGGATTGTTTGTAACCTGGCCCATCCTGACTGATGTCATCTCTGCTCTGCCTCATACTTAAAGGTTGCTCCAAATAAGATATTGTTTTAGGCTCATTGGGTGTCATTTATTTTCTCTCTCAGATATATATATAGAAGGCAGTCTGGTACTATGGAAAAAGCATAGAGCTTGAGGTTGAAAGTTCTAGGTTTTTGTCACTATTTTTTAATCAACAACCTTATTGAGATATAACTCACAATCATACAGATCACCTATTTAAAGTGTGCAATTTAGTGGTTTGACATAGTCACAGAGTTGTGTAACCATCACTACCATCAATTCTAGAACATTCCATCACTCTAAAAAGAACCCTCCTGCCCTGGCCGGGTGGCTCAGTTGATTGGAGCATTGTTCCATACACCAAAAGGTGGCAGGTTTGATTCCCAGTCAGGGCACATACCTAGGTTGTGGGTTCAATCCCCAGTCAGGACATGTGCAGGAGGCAACCAATCAATGTTTCTCTCTCTTTCCCTTCCTTTATCTAAAATCGTTAAACATATCCATGGATGAGGCTAATATCCATTAGCAGGCACTCCCATTTTTCTCTAAACCCTGCAACCCTAGGCAACTGCCAGTCTACTTTCTTTCTATATATACATTTGCTGGACATTTTATGTAAATGGAACCATATGGGATGAATGTTCCGTAAGAGCGGGCACCTTGTCTGCTGTGTTCTGTGCTGTGACTTCAATGCTTAGCACAGTGCCTGGCACAGAGTAGGCCTGCAGTGTATACCTGTTGGATGAGTGAGTGGCTGCCCGAGGCAGGGGTGAGAGCCAGGTGGCGAGAGCCGGGTGTTGCACAGCATTACTCTGGATGGAGAATGAAGGGGGCAGTAGAACAACCTGTGACAATCTTTGTCTCCTGTTTACCCAGGAACCTGTCTATCAGGGCTTTTATGAAGATGCAATGATAGACCCACTGAAGGCCGTGCCCTTGATGGGGGTGGGTCCTAACATAAAGCCCTCTTGCAGAGCTGAGGACATGGAGGGTAGGTGCAGGGCCACCACACTCCAGAGTCCTCTTCCTCCATAGACTCCTCCCCAATCCACACTGTTCTCAGCACCTCACTGGATTCCCTCCCCTCCAGAGAAACTTCCTGTCCCTGGCTCCCTTCTCTGGATACCTGGCCAGGGATTGTACCCATTTCTCAGAGGCATGCACTGAGGCCTTTGGGGGTCTTGCTGTTATTCCTTAGGGAACAAAAGAACTAAATTCAAATCAGGTTTTTCTAAATTGCCCTAAGATTTGCTAGATGACTTTGTGACAAGTGACTGAATTTCCCTGTGCTTGGCATCCCCTGGAAGGGAAGTGAGGGGAAATACATGGAGAGGAGATAGGTCGTCGCAGAGGCAGAGACTTCACTGGCTCACGGCACGGTTTTCAGGATGGTTTGGTCTTAGGGCGACCCTCACTGTCCTTTCAGGTTGAAAGCAGCTACAGGGGCATGTTCTAAGCCTGCAGGAGCCATTGAAGCCTCATCGCACAGGTGTTGTAGAAAGCTAACGGATATCTCTCACTTGGATCGTTTTTACTCCCAACATAAACTTACAGCAGTATTTTTAAAAATCAGTACATTCTCTACTTGCAAAATCCAGGCACGTCTAGTGGAGCAGCTGGGTCTTGCGATGACCAAAGCAAAGGTGGCAATGTTACAAATTTCTCTTTCAGATGCTTGTGGCAGTCACTGTACCCTGTTCTCTCCACTCCCTCATGAACTACCACACGGCAAATCTAAGCCACCTGTTGGTTTTCTTTTGTATGTAAAACACCGGTGAGTCTCTCCACCTAAGTTTGGGGGCAGAGGTGCAGCTGTCAGGTTGCTGAATTTCCGAGCTGTCATCAGGAGAGGACTGTGTGGAGGCCGGGCCGCCGACCGGGGCAGGCACAGGCTGCGGGATCTGTGTTTCTGTTGGTGGGCACTTGGACTTTGACTGGAAGGAAGTCTTTGCGGTGCTTTACCAGCATCAGTGACGCAAGGAAACTAATTCCTTGGTGGTATCAAAAATGCCACTAAGCTTTTCAAATGGCTGCTGCAGCACTTTGCACATTAATATTGATCTTAAAGATACAGATTGGGCCCTGGCTGGTTTGGCTTAGCGATAGAGTGTCGGCCCGCGGACCAATGAGTCACTGGTTTGATTCTGGCCAAGGGCAGGAACCTCGGTGGCTGTTCGTCCCCAGCCCTGATCGGGGTCATGCGGAAGGCAACCAGTCAATGTGTCTCTCTTACATTAATATTTCTCTCTCTCTCCCTTTCTCTCCCTCCCACTCTATCTGAAGATAAATAGAAAAGTATCCTTGGGTGAGGATTTAAAAAAAAAAAGATATTGATTGGGGGGAGATTTCTCAGCTACTCTGGAAAGAGTCATAATAATCCTTGTTGCCTTTCTTTTCTTAGAAAAGTGAGTGGTTTCTCCTCAGAAAATCCAGATCCAGAGGTTGAGAGCTCTTTTGAAATTTTTCAGTTAAACTAACAAAAGTGTACAAATCATGAACATACAGATAGATGAATTTTCACAAAGTGCACATACTCTTGTAACTACCCCAGATCAGAACATTGAATGCTGCCGGCAGCCAGGAGGCTCCCTCACGTCCCTCCTGGTCACTGCCTGCCTTCCTCCAGACCCTCTCCTGACTTCTGACCCGATAGGTTCGTTTCGCCTGTCTCTGAGCGCACAAGGAGAATCATGCAGTGTGTCCTGTCTGTGTCTGGCTTCTTCTACTGAGCAGGATGTAGGTGAGATTCATCCATGCAGTTATGGGTAATAACAGCTTCTTGATTTGCACTGCTATGTAATATGAATATATCGTAATTTATTTTTCCCTTCTGTTGTTGGTGGATGTTTTGGTTGTTTTACAGCTTAAAAGAATTATCTACATGTCAAACTTTATTTTTAACGTTTGTGCTATTTTATTTATTTATTTAATTCTCATCCGAGGATATCTTTTTATTGATTTTTTAGAGCGAGAGGGTGGGGAGAGGGAGAGCCATCAGTTTGTTTTCCACTTAATTGTGCGTTCTGTGGTTGAATTCTGTATGTGCCCTGACGGGAGATCAAACCCAAAACCTTGGTGTATCACATGATGCTCTAACCAACTGAGCTACTGGCCAGGGGTAAGACCTACTCTCCCAACAACGTTTAGGTATAAATACAGTACCGTTAATATAGTCACCATGCTGCACATTAGATCCCCAGGACTTATGTATCTTATAGCTTTAAGATTGTGCTCTTTGATCAGCATCTCCCCATTTCCCCCACCCCCAGCCCCAGATAACCAGCAATCTACTTTTTATTTCTGTGAGTTCAGCATTTTTTTTAATTTATTTTTAATACATTTTTTATTAATTTATTTTTGTTACAAATGTTTCTCCTTTTCCCCCCATTAACCCCCTCCTCCCAATCCCACCCCCGCACCCATCCCCAGCATCGTTGCCCACATCCATAGTTATGTATACCTGCATATAAGTTCTGTGTTTTATCTCTTCCCTCCCCTCCCCCTCACCCCCTTCTGAGGTTTGTCAGTCTGGACCCTACTATTATGTCTCTGAGTCTATTTTGTTCGTCAGTTTGTTTTGTTCATTATACACCACAAATAAGTGAGATCATGTGATGTTTGTCTTTCTCTGATTGGCTTGTTTTACTTAGGATAATACTCTCCAGGTCCCTCCATGTTGTCTCAAAGGATAAGAGATCTTTCTTATAGCTGCATAATATTCCATTGTGTATATGTACCACAGCTTTTTTATCCACTCATCTACTGATGAATACTTGGGCTGTTTCCAGATCTTAGTGATTGTAAATAGTGCGAGTTCAGCGTTTTTAAATTAAATTTAATTTTTTTAAACATCGTTCCTGCTGTTTCTCATTCCTTCTGTTCTTATGCATTTATTTCTTTATTATTTTTTTTATTCCTCACCCAAGGATATTTTTCTTTTTATCATCAGATAGAGAGGGAGGGAGGGAGGGAAGGAGGGAGAGAGAGACAGACAGACAGAGAGAAACATCGATGTGAGAGAGACGCATTGACTGGTTGCCTCCCGCACAACCCGACCAAGGCCGGGATGAACCACAACTGAGGTATGTGCCCTTGACAGGAATTGAAATTGCAATTCATTGGTCTGTGGGCTGACGCTCTAACCATTCAGCCAAACTGGCCAGGGCGAGTTCAGCTTTTTTTTTAAGATTTCACATACAAGTGAGATCATACAGTATTTGTTTTTATCAGACTTATTTTACTTAGCATAATACTATTGAAGGTTTTTAAACAATGGCGAGACTGGCTTTAAGTTACAGGTTGAGAATATCACTTTGTACTGTGAAGAAAAGATCAGAAGGAGCTGGAGTGGATTCACGTTGCCTAATCAGGTATCTAATGCAGAAGCTCAGGCAAGACACAGTGCCAGCTGGATTATAATGTAGTAATAGAGGTGGATGCGAGGAGAGATTTTATTTTATTTTATTTTATTTTTTTTTTTATCCTCACCTGAGGACATTTTTCCATTTTTTGTACAGATAGAGTGGGAGGGAGAGAGAGGAAGAGACAGAGAGAGAGAAACATCGACGTGAAGGGACACATCGAGTGGCTGCCACCGCACGACCAACCAGGGCCGGGGACAAACTGCAACCGAAGTACGTGCCCTTAGCGGGAACCGAACCCGGGCCTCTCCGGACCGCAGGCCGATGCTCTAACCGCTGAGCCAAACCGGCCAGGGCCGAGGAGAGATTTTAGAAGCAAAGTCAGCAGGATGGCCCGGCTGGTGTGGTTCAGTGGTTCAGCATCGACCCATGCACGAAAAGGTTGCCGGTTTGATTCCTAGTCAGGGCACATGCCCAGGGTGTGGGCCCGATCCCCAGTTGGGACATGCAGGAGGTGGCCAATTGATGTTCTCTCTCATCAATGTTTCTGTCTCTCTCTTCCTCTCTCTCTAAAATAAATAAAGAAAAAATATTTTTAAAAAAAGTCAACAGGATGTAGTGGTGATGGATTGAAGCATTCAATAGAGGGAATGGGAAAAGAGAGATTTCAAGATTGACTCCAAATTTTTAGACTTGCAGAGTGCAATAGGAACACTGGAGAAAGGTAAGTTTGATCTTAGATGTGTAGAGTTGAGGTGCTTTTGAGACATCTATGTGGGAATGAGTGTGTGCAGTTGGATACATGGGTCAGGAGTTTGGTGGAGAGATTTGGAATAGAGATACAAGTTTGAGAGGGTTGGGCCTACAGATGGTAATAGTACTTAGTGTACTGCCTGGCATATTTTAAATTCTTGATAAATGTTTTCTAATAAAAAAATAAGTAAGTAGCCCTGGCCAGTTTTGCTCAGTGGTTAGAGTGTCGGCCTGCAGACCAGAGAGTCCTGGGTTCGGTTTCCGCTAAGGGCATGTACGTCGGTTGCAGTTTGTTCCGGGCCCCGGTTGGGGTCATGAGGGTAGCAACCACTTGATGTTTTTCTCTCTCTCTTCCTCCCTCTTTTCCTCCTGTGCTATCTGAAGATAAATGCAAAAAAAAAAAAAGTCCCCAGGTGAGGATAAAAAAAAAGTAAGTTGTGGCATAAACTTTTATTAACGTGAGTTAGAGCAGGGTTTAAGGATAATGCATAATCTTTTCTTTAGAAAGGTTATCTATTGGAGAAGAAAATAGTCGAATGTATCTCCAGTCAAACAGAAGTGATTCTTTAGGTCACGTGACATTTCGTGTGTGGGTAATTGACTTTCCTAATAAGAATTTTGGAAAGAGGTTGGAAAATGAACTCAAGCTGTGAGAGTAAGTGGAAATTTGGTATCTCTTTTCATTTTCTTGAAAGCCTTGCAGCTTACAACAGTCTGGTCTGTTGTTGCGTAGCCCACAGAACCATCAGGCAGCCACCTGCACAGACGCTTCGACAGGAGGGTGCTGCTTGTGCTTGGCTGCAGATCTGTCCGCCGCACAACAAACAGCAAGGTCCCAACAAATAGCTTAGCAATTACCACAGCTAAACTAGGGGCCCGAGTCATATTAAAATGGTCTTCTGTCAACACTTCACATCACTTTTCCTAGATGATTAACAGCCTTTGCTGAGCCTGGGGGAATGGCCAGATAAGCTAAGAAGTATTCCCTTGTACTTTGAATTCTAGTGGAAGGGTGAGCAAACCCAGCCCTTCTTGTTTTATGCATACAAGAGTGGTGCCTGTTTTTATTTATTTATTTTTATCCTCACCCGAGGATATTTTCCATTTGTCTTCAGGTAGAGTGGGAGAAAGGGAGAGAGAGAAAGAGAAAGAAACATCGACGTGAGAGAGACACATTGATTGGCTGCCTCCTGCATGACGCCGACCAGGGCCAGGGACAAACCACAACCGAGGTACATGTTCTTGACTGGAATCGAACTCGCAACTCTTTGGTCCCTGGCCCGACCCTCTAATCGCTAAGCCAAAACCGATGGGGCAAGAGTGGTGCCTGTTTTTATTTTATTTTTTTAAACCTTTTGCATTTATTTATTTTTTATTTTTTTATTTTTTATTAATTAATTTATTTATTTTTGTTACAGATGTTTCTCCTTTTCCCCCCACTGATTCCCCCTCCCCCACCCTCCCAGCCCTGTCCCCAGCTTTGCTGTCCATGTCCATGTCCATTGTTTATGCACACATGCATATAAGTTCTGTGGTTTATCTCTCCCCCACCACCCCCTCTTCTGGGGATTATCCATCTGTACCCCACTTCCACGTCTCAGGGACTACCCCATTCCTCAGACTGTTATGTTTATTATATTCCACAAATAAGTGAGATCATATGATACTTGTCTTTCTCTGTTTGGCTTGTTTCGCTTAGGATAATACTCTCCAGGTCCCTCCATGTCATCTCAAAGGATAAGAGATCTTTCTTTCTTACAGCTGCATAGTACTCCATTGTGTATATGTAGAGTGGTGCCTGTTTTTTAAAGGCAGCCAATTATATGAGAGCTGCTGGTTGTTTTGTCTTAGAAGAGTAGGTATATAGATAGATACAGAAAATATTGGCACAATAAATGTTTGTCCTCCCACACTCTCTTTTTAAAACAATGTAATTCTTAAACTGTCACATATGACATGCTGAGAAATACAAAGATTTTATTTAATGTTGCCCTGGTTTTCAAAACTTCATTTTTAAAGAAGCAAAGTATTCAATTTCAGTGTTTATTGAGTACCTACTGTTTGCCAGGCTGGGGCTCCAGTGGTCCTTGTTCTCTTGGACCTCACAGTCCATCCCAGTAGCAAGTTATTATTATACAAATGATCAGAGTCATGAAAAGAAAGCCTCCAGGCGCAAGTGGAGTAGTGGGTCAGGAAGGGTCTCTCTGGGGAAGAGACATCTGCACTCAGGCTTCAGAGATGAGAGAGAATGAAAGGAAGAGATGAGGGCAGCTCCAGGTGGAGGACGCAGCATGGTGACAAGCCAGGACTCGCGTGCAGCAGTCCCTGAAGGGTGAGGCTGAGTGAAGGGCCAACGGCCTTGAACCTTGCTGAGAATTGTGACTTTTTTTTTTAGGGCAACCAATATGCTGTGAAAGATTTTAAGAATGGAAGTGACATAATCATATCTATGTTTTTTAAAAGAGCACTCTGGCTTTAGTGAGAAGAAGCCAGAGAACATGAGACAAGACTGGTTGTCAGACTGTGCTCCTGAAACAGGTGAGAGGTGAGAGGTGAAGCTTTAGTTCAGGGCAGGGGTGATGGGGGCCTGGACTAGGGTGGCTGCAGTGGGGCTGGAGAAAATTGGATGGATCAAATGTACATAACTTTGTAAAAATAATGTTTTTTTCTAATCCCTTACATATATTTTTCTTATAAAAATTTTTGATAAAATATGTAAGCACAAAAAAATAAAGCATCCAATCTAATCTCCTGGGGTGTAGCATTATTTATTTGGTGTAAACCCTTCCAGTCTGTCTTTTATAAATTCATAATATATATTTTTGTTTTTTATTTTTTAATTTTTTTAAATTAATTAATTTATTTTTGTTATAGATGTTTCTCCTCCCCTCCCCACTCTCCCCTCCCTCTCCCTCCCTGCCCTATCCCCAGCTTTGTTGTCCATGACCATTGTTCATGCACACATGCATATAAGTTCTGTGGTTTATCTCTCCCCCCCACCCCCTTTTCTGGGGATTGTCAGTCTATACCCCACTTCCACGTGTCTGGGACTACCCCATTCCTCAGACTGTTATGTTCATTATATTCCACAAATAAGTGAGATCATATGATACTTGTCTTTCTCTGTTTGGCTTGTGTCGCTTCTTTTTGTTTTTTAAATCCTCACCCAAGGTTGCTTTTCCATTTATCTTCAGATAAAGTAGGAGGGAAGGAGGGAAAAAGAGAGAGAGAGAGAGAAAAACATTGACATGAGAGATACACATTAATTGGCTGCCTCCTGCACAACACCTACTGGGATCAGGAATCGAAACTGCAACCCAGGTACGTGCCCTTGACCAGAGATCGAACTCACGACCCTTTGGCCTGCAGGCTGATACTCTAACTGCTGAGCCAAACCTGCCAGGGCTGGCGTATATGCTTGTATAATAATTTTCCCTATGAATAACTGTACACAATACCTAATTGTATGTGAGTACATTGTACATGATTGTGCTTAGTTTTCTATGACTGTCAGCATAGTAGCTCTGTTTACACCAACACCACCACAAACACTTAAGTAATGCATTGCACTGGGATGCTAGGAGGGCTATGTCACTAGGCAATAGGAATGTTTCAGCTCCATTATAATCTTCTTAGACCACCATCTTATCAGCCCCTTGCTGACCAAAACATCATCATGGGGCACATGACTGTTTCACTCCATTAAGTGCTTTAATGTGTGTCAGAGTCTTCACTGTAGGTCTTAGGAGAGTGGCATAGGCTGTCAGTTTTGTGTTAGACAAGGTCCACATCTCCCCTTTTTTCTCTGGGAGGCTGTTTCTTTGCATGATGAGCAGCTGTGTTCGTGGGAGAGGCTGGGGAAGGCCTGCTCTAGGTGAATAGAAAGAGGGAATTTGCCTTCAAAGACTCATGCACAGGATGAAGAAAGATGTGTTAAGAAGGCTTTTTCATTTATTGGACCAGCTTACGGTTGTAGGACTTTCAAGCTCTCTGGGGAGTAAACATACTTAGCTATATCACAAAAAGTGATAAAACCAAGCATTGAACTTTTTTGTTTTTTTAACAAAACCAAGGTACTGCTCTGTGGCCCCAAGGGGACAGACAGTTCTCTTCTTTATTTTTTGGTGGGGTGGGGCAGTTCTGTTTAATGTTTATCACCTCAGAAGTTCATTTCTATCCTGCTCAGAGAGGAGCTTGTGGATCTGAGTTCTTCGTTTTGACCAAAGCGGTACTGTGGAAGGTGCGCTGGGGCGGGGTTCCCACGGCGGTGACGTGGAAGGTGCGCTGGGGCGGGGTTCCCACAGCGGTGACGTGGAAGGTGCGCTGGGGCGGGGTTCCCACGGCGGTGACGTGGAAGGTGCGCTGGGGCGGGGTTCCCACGGCGGTGATGCTATGACAGGTTCTCGTGTGCCAAGGCTGCCAGCCCCACACTTCTCTGTGCTGTTTCCTTGGCGCCTTGTGAATAGGGTCTCATTTATTCATTCAACAACCACTTGGGATACTACTGTGTTAGGTGCTGAGCTAGAGAAATAAACATGTTGAAGTCACTACCTCAAGGAGTTCATAGCATAAATGAATCTTTTGTGGCCGAGTTGGTAATCTAATATCAGAGAATAATCCTAATGCTAAATGTTCTTACCTCTGGTGTCTAATAATGGTACAGTCTGTTTGGCTAGAAAACATGCTTCTATAATGAAATGAGCTCTTATGCAACTGGGTAAAGGTGAATAATGGCAGTTTATATGCTTTCCACCCTATTAAGAGGAACCAAAATAGCAGGAATAGAATTATAACCTTCAGCAGAAAAGGAAAATGCCTTCAGCTCAACATTTGCACCCATAGGAGCTCTTTCTGCTCTGTTTTAAGAAGATTTAAAACGCGTGCCTGTGCCCAGGGCTGCATCCCTAGAGACTTGCACCCCTACCCTTGAGGGCTCGCAACTGGCAGCAGGCGTCCAGCATTTCCAGCTTACTGGTTTTGTATACTTTTAATATTTCCTGCAGCGACCCTGTGCTTCCATGAGCTGCTGGTTTGCTTCCAGAGTATAAGGGGTGTGTGTGTGTGTGTGTGTGTGTGTTTGCATGCACACTTGGTTACCATAGGTTTTGAGTGATCTTGAGTGGTCTGCCCCGTCCTATATTTCCCACACACCCTGGTGCTGACATCCGGAGGGCCAGGAAGGTTAAATGTCCTTGAACCAAGGAGGTGGGAGTCTGAGCTTCCCAGTCCCTCAGTGGTAGGCAGTTAGACAGACATGAGCAGAACAAGGACGATGAGCTGGGTACAGAAGGTCACCAGAGTCCCGGTGCCTAGCAATGGGCAAAACTGGGAAAACAAGGAATTCTCCCCCAGGGTAACTTTTCCTACCTAGTAGCTTGCTGGTCAAGCAGTTTAGATCCCCTGACCTTTCGTATCTCTGGTCATGCGACCTAGACCCCCTGCCTTTTCATATCACTGGTCATATAGTTCGAACTTCCCCGGCCTTTCCTCCCCTGGCCTGTTGCTAGTTGTGGGGTTCGACCCTCTTAGAGGGAGAACTAACCAGGGGCCTGGAGAATAGCCCTTAAGCATTAAGCCTCCAGGACAATGAGTTTCTGACCCACATCAAATAAATACATCTAGGCCTCAGTTGTGTTTTGGCTTCAGGCCCAGAGAAGCAGCAAAACTAGACAAACCTGCCATGACTGACATCAGGACCCGCTGCCTTGGTGCCAGCCGGTCAGTAGAGACTATGACCCTGAAAGGACACACCTGGAAAGTTGGTGAATACTCTGTTGGGATCCTGCCCTGAGACCTCCAGATAAACACCCGCAAGCTGGAGGACCCAGTGCTACTCTCTCTCTGGAGCTCTCTCGCCTCCCCGCCCGCTCCCCCCAGGGCTTGTTCCTTGCCTCTCCCCGAAGCTCCAAGGGCCATTCTTTTGCGGTAACTTGTTCCCTGGGCCCATTTCTTTTACAACTCACTGCTACTTCTGGGACTTCCTAATACATTTCCTCTTATAGTTTGAGCCTTGGCTCTGACATCTTTCTTAGCCAGAACTCAAGTACAGAGGTTGCTGAACCAAGGTCTTGTCTGAATCCACCAGTCCAACGCCTGGTGCTGTTACCCCAACACCTCCTTTCAGCCTTGCCACAGCACCCTTTCATCCACGAACCCTCAAGAGGAGAGGGCCAGCTGCTGCCGGCCCCGGCAGTCCTGTCTGCAGGCTCCTGAAGGTGGCTTCTCGAAGTGCAGCCCTGTGGCCCTGGCCGGAGAGTGGGACCGCTGGGGAGCCTGTCCCCTTCCCGGCGGTGCAGGTACTGCAGGGAAATGTATGCCTTTCTTACCATCCCCTGAACTGGGCACGGGGCAAAGCTTCTAAACCATCTTAACATCATACGGGCAGAGGGGCTGAAGGGCTGCTTTGGAATCCCTTTTTGTGTGGCCTGATTCTGTGGTGGCTTTAAGTGAGCAACAACACACCTTCGGTGGCAGCAGGAGTTAAGTAGCCAAGTTTACTTTCAGAGACAGACCCTCAGTGGTCTTTACTTTGCACGGTGCCCAGAGAGCATCAGGCCGGCCACTCACAGAGCTCCAACTTGGGCCCAGTGAAGGCCAGCAGGAAGGCCCAGGTTGGAGGAATAATTAAAGAATGCAGCACATTTGGCCAGGAGAGCTTGCTTTGAAAATGTTCCTGAGATAAATGTATAACCTGATTCTGGAAGGCCTACGGGGGGCTGGGGGGGTGGAGAGTTTCCAGGAGCAGCCCACGGCGTGTCTCCTGGCTCCACCATTGTCTCAGCCCTCCAGTCGCTGTGCTGCACAGAGGCAGACCACTGAAGAACTACAGAGGTTGCTTTGAGGAGCAAATCTGTTTATTAAACTTATACAGTTGAATGTCAAGAGTTAAAAAGATGGTTGCATTTATTTGCACCACTCACGTATGCAAAACGCAATCTCGAGACTCCATGGAAGAAGTTACTGTCCTGTTAGCTTCAGGAGTTTGTCAGTGAAGGGCGCCTGATCATCTCTCTGTTGCTTGCGCCCCAGAGACCTGTGTCTGTGGGAACCAGAGGTGGCTTAGTGTGCCTGGGACCACACCCCCACTTCCCCAGTGGGTGGGGAGGTGTGCTCCTTTCTGGGAATTCAGCCAAAGTTGCGATCTGTTCTTTCTCGTGGCTCCTGTTTTCACAGTGATGTCACTGTTAGGCTGAGGAAAGGGGATGGGAGACGCATTAGGATGGAAGATGTGGGCAAATAGATATATTCAGATTGAAGAACCAGTGAATCCATTGTACTAGCAAGTGTTTTTTTTTTAATACTTTTTTCTGTATTGACTTGAGAGAGAGAGAGGAAGGGAGAGGGAGAGAGAGATAGAAACATCCATGAGAGAGAACATCAACTGGCTGCCTCCTGCATGCCCCCACTGCGGATTTGGCCCACAACCTGGGCATGTACCCTGACTGGGAACCGAACCAGCGACCTCTTGGTGCATGGGTTGATGCACAGCCAGTGAGCCAGGCCAGCCAGGCTAGCAAGTTTTCTTTGAAGGAGAATGAGACATTAGCATTTAACCATAAGGATCAAAATTTCTCAGTATTTCATGGGTCCTACTTCAACTTCTCCCCATCCTTATACCTAGTCTAAGCTTCTAACATCTGCTCATGCTGTGGCAGCAACAGCCCACATTGATAACTTCTGGCTCCACCATTGCCCCATCCCCCTACTTTCATGCTGCAGGATGGCAGACCACTTAAAAATCACAGAGCTAGTCATGGGACTTCCTCTAAAATGCCCTCCCAGGGCTCACCATTGCCCCATATACCTTCCTTGCCCTCATATCCCATGATTTACCCACTGGGATTGCTGGATCTTTGTGTGACCTCCATCCCCAATACCACTTAATTTCTCTTTACTTTCTGTATTACTCAGGGTTCTCCAGAGAGAAAGATCAATGGTTTTGTGTGTGTGTGTGTGAAGAGAGGGGGGAGAGGGAGAGGGAGAGATGATAAGAAAGTGGTTCACGTGATTATGGAGGGTACCAAGTCCAAATTCTTCAGGGTGGGCCAGCAGGCTGAAGACGCAGGAGAGCTGATGTTTTAGCTCTAGTCTGGGGGCAGTCTGCTGGAGAATTCTCTGTTGCTGGGGGAGGCTGGTCTTTTGTTTCATTGTAGCCTTCAGTTGATGAGGTGACGCCCACCTACATTATGCAGGGCAATCTGCTTTACTCAGTCCACTGATAATCTCATCCAAACCAACCTCACAGAAAAATCCAGAATAAAACCAACCTCACAGAAAAATCCAGAATAATGTTTGAATAAGTATCTGTGCACCTCATGGCCCAGCCAAGCTGACATATAAAATTAACATAACACTACCACCCTCAGCTTTGTCATCTGTCCACTCTGCACTTCTTCCAGCTTTTCTAATGTGCAGCAGTAATTCTGGATGCTGGGCCTTGCACATGCTCCTTGCTCTACCTGGAGACTTTTAAGTCTGGCCTATTCTGTGTATCCTTCATGTGTCACTGAAATTCTACTTCCTTAGAAGGAACATCCCTGATCTCCCAGCCTAGGTCTGGTCCCTCAGACATATGTTGCCAGAGCCCACAAAACTTCACTGTAATATTGCACTTAGAGCCCTGGCCGGTTTGGCTCAGCGGTTATAGTGTCGGCCCGCAGACCAAAGAGTTCCGGGGTCGATTCTGGCCAAGGGCACGTACCTTGGTTGTGTTTCGTCCCCAGCCCCAGTTGGGGTTGTGCGGGTGGCAACCGGTGGATGTGGCTCTATCACATCGATGTTTCTCTCTCTCTCTTCCTGCCTCTCTCCCTCCCTCTGTATCTGAAGATAAATGTAAAAATATCCTCGGGTGAGGATTAAATGATAATAATAATAATAATAATAATAATAATAATAATAATATTGCACTTAGAGATACTTAATTACTTGTTCAGTGCTGGCCGTCAGCACTAGACTTTAAACTCCATGAGGGCAGGAAGCATACCTGTTTGGCTGTTATAATAGCCTGGCATTTACTAGCTGTTCAAAGATCATCCAATGAATGAATAAATAAATGTATTGAAAGTGAACACTATTAAAAACTTAAAAAGTACTAGGCTCTGTTTGTTATTTTTATTTTTTGTATTTATCTTCAGACAGAGCGGGAGGGAGAGGTGGGGAAGAGAGAGAGAGAGAGAAACATTGATGCGAGAGAGACACATCGACTGGTCGCCACCCACATGATCCCAACCCGGGCGGGGATAAACTGCAACCGAGGTACATGCCCTTAGCAGGAACCGAACCCAGGACTCTCCGGTCTATGGGCCAACATTCTAAACCACTGAGCCAAACTGGCCAGGACTGTTGTTGTTTTTTACAGGGCAAAATTTTTATATTTAGAATGAGCCAGCAGCACTCAGTTTAGATTATCCCAATTTTATTGGTAACATCCAAAGCATCATAGGAGTCAGTCAAACATATGCCATCTTCTCTTCATCAGGCCTGATCTGGGTGTTGACCTTGGCCACGTCAGTGTCATAGAGCTTCTCACAGCCTGTTTGATCTGGTGCTTGTTGACCTTGACACAATGAACACAAGGGTACTGTTGTCTTCTGTCTTCTTCATGGCTGACTTGGTAGTCAGGAGAACTTGATGATGGTATAGTGGTCAAGCTTGTTCCTCTGGGGGGCACCCTTCTGAGGATATTTGGGCTGCCTTGGGAGCCCCAGTGTCTTAGACTGTCAGAATGTGGGTGACATGCGGATCTTCTTTTTTATGTGTGACTGGGGATATCATTAACCACTGCTTTTCTTGCCTTCAAAGCTTTGGCGTTGGCTTTGGTTTTGAGAGGGGCAGGGGCTTCCTTCTTTGCTTTTGGTTCCATCTTCATAAAAAGCAAAGTACAAGGTTCTTAATACATGTATACAACCTTGTGAACTAAATATCATTATTTTCACTTTTATCGACTGAGGCCCACAGAGGTTAGGGACTTACCCAAAGTCGTGTCACTAGTTGTATAGAATCTGGGCTTCAAATAAAGCAATAAATGTCCCCACTAGCACTTACAGCACTTAATAAGGGTCAGACACTAGTCTGTACATTTGATAATGTACAGCTACCTAGTGAGCTAGGCAGCGCTGCAGTGCCCCGCGGTGTTCCCTGCCTCCTGGTATTTGCTCTGCAGGATCGCTTCTCTGTCTCAGGGATCTGAATCTGGGATTTGAGCGGAGGCTGGTCCCCTCTTTACCCTGTGGTCTCTTCTGGACCATTGTCAGCTCTTTTTTCCTCTGGCCAAGTAAATAGGGGCAAGTTAGCAAGTCTGCTAGCCAAAGCAGGTGTCCAATTGAGGAGCAGAATGCTGCTCTCCACTTCTTTTTTCCCCTTAAATATGTTTTTATTGATTTGAGAGAGAGGAAAGGAGGGGGGAGGGGGGAGTGAGAAAGAGAGAGAAGCATCCATGAGAGAGAAACATGACCTTGCACACCACCCACCACGGGTTGACCCCACAACCTAGGCATGTGCCCTGACCAGGAATCGAACCAATGACCTTTCGGTGCACAGGACAACACCCAACCAACTGAGCCACGCCTGCTAGGGCATGCTGCTCCTCCCTTCCTGAAGGTACTCCATGAATGTGTGGAGAAAGTTTCTCTTCATGATCAGTGTGCTGCCCAAAAGCAGCCTTCTATCCCTGTCTTCCACTTAGATCGACCTAGTGGGGGTTGTGGGGTCAGTCAGATTCTCTGAGTTGGTATCTCACCTGGGGAAGGTGTGTTTGTGTGTGTGTGTTGGGGGGGGGGGGCAGTATATCAGATAGTACCTGGTGCCAATAAGCAATAAGATTTGGTTTTCTGAAATCCAGTATATACATATATAGTTTGAGACTCAGTCTTCTCAAGAATACGAGAATACATCTGCACTCCCAGAATATGGGGGTCTTGTTGGCTGAATGCCCGTTCATTGTGTTAAATTATAAACTGATGCTCTGGAAGACAGGCCTTTTGTGGTGAGGCAGGCCTTTTTTTTTCTATATCAAGTCACAGCATTAATAATGTAGCCAAACGTGGCTCTGCTATAGAAGAGTTTAATTTCCAAAGACGATTAGACAGTTTTACGGCTGACTTGAAGCATTTGTCTCTAACCACTAAGTTAATATCATGTTGTCATCCCAACGGATTCTTGACAGTCAAGGGACAGGTGAGTTGTAGGAAGTACAAAGCTTTTCAATTACTTTATGATCCTGTTAAATGTAAAACCTATAATTACTCTGTAATTGTTGCTGTTGCCAAGAAAAAAGTTTAAAACATGTCCTATGAAAAGTTCTTTTCTGAACTTAAAAGATAGCATAGGTTAAAATAAGTAAATAAAGGTTAGTTCCCCCTCCAGAGGAGGAAGTGGGGAGGAATGAAGATGTCTGGCTTAGTCTTTTTTCCTAACCAGTAATTGTGTAAAGTACTTATTGGTGGATAGGGCAATGGTTTATTTAGAACAATCTTTAACCCTAATTTTACATTCTTAATTAGACATCTCACACTCCATTCATTCATGCATTCATTCAGTAAACATTTATAAGTGCTCCTGTGCCCAGGGACTGTTCCAGGCCAGGGGATAGAGTGGTGAACTTGGAAAAGGCCCCTGCTCTCTGGGAACTCCCATGGATGGTGCTGACCGGATGCGAACAGTATACAAGCCAATAAATGAATGAACAAGGCAATTCAAGTGGTGTTGACTGTTGTGCAGAAACCAGAATCGGTAATGTGATGAACTGTGTGACACTAGGGAAGGAGGCAGCGAGTCCATTCAGACCTGCCCCAAACATTGTTTGCTCAGGGCACTAAAGCCTGAGAAAGGGTCCCCATTCCCACCCCTCACACCTGGTCTTGCAAGGTGGTACTGCCCACTTGGCAGCTGGAAATGGAAGCCTTTGCAAGAACCCGGCAAATCATTCACAGGACTCTCTTTGGACTCCTGGTTCAGGTAAGTAGAGCATATAACTTCTTTAGGGAAAAGAGAAGACAGCATTGAAAGTCTTAAACAAGAGTGAGGTTCCCCAATTGCTTCCTTAATCAAATTCATTAAAGCTAAATATATATTTAAAACTTTCTTATAATTAACTTAATTTTCGTGTAAGTAATAACACTGAATTCCTTCACAGTATCAGAAGGCATCTTTAGAGATGGGGAGAATTGTGCCCCCTAATGTAAATCTTTGGCTTTCATTAAGTGGTCTGTACGTAGTAAACCCCAAGTGCCTGCAGTATAAATAGGGTAATTTTTCTAAGAATTATCTGTGCAGGGGGAAAAAAATACTTGGTTTGAAAAACTGCTACCACCCTGGCTGGGTGGCTCAGTTGATTGGAGCATCATTTCGTACACCAAAAGGTTGCGGATTTGATTTCGATCAGGGTATGCAGGGGAGGTAACTGATCAGTGATTCTCTCTCACATCAGTGTTTCTCTCTCTCTCTCTCCTTCTCCCTCCCTCCTTCTCTCCCCCTTCCTTCCTCTCTCTCTAAAATCAATAAAATCATATCATTGGGTGAGGATTAAAAAAAAAAAAGAGCCCTGGCCGATTTGGCTCAGCAGTTTGAGTGTCCGCCCGCAGACCAGAGTGACCCAGGTTCGGTTCCCGCTAAGGGCAAGTTCCTCAATTGCAGTTTGTCCCCGGCCCCAACCGGGGCCGTGTGGGTGACAACCAATGTGTCTCTCTCACATTGATGTTTCTTTCTCTCTCTTTCTCCCTTTCTCCCTCCCGCTCTATCTGAAGATAAATGCAAAAATGTTCTCGGGTGAGGATAAAAAATAAATTTAAAAAAAGAAAGAAAAACTGTGCTATCATAAACTCTTTGCATGTTTCTCCAGACACTATATTTTGACAGCTGAGACAATGAGATTAAAACAAACAAGAGTTTAAAAACACACACACAAATGGAACACGGTGCAGAAAGATCAATGCAAAAATATGAGTTTGTGCTCCTGGTTCCACGGATACATACGGAATGTGGTGCATGGATGGTTGTTTGCTGAGCTCCTGCCTTGCGCAAGGACAACGTACACGAATCACTGTTCCTGTTTCACTGGGAAGCTCTGCAGAGAACCCCTGGCAGCCTTGCCCCACAGATTGCATGGAGAACAAATTTAAGTCAAAAGTGCATTTATTCTGAAAGAATACCATAGAACTTGGCCTATACCTGACCTAACATGGAAAGTTGGTGCCTTCTGGGAGCCAGGGTGGCAGCTTCACACAACAGCTCAGAGCAGAAGCCCTGGGGTTTGACAGCTTGGACCACATCCTGACCCAACCACTGACTAGCTGTGCAGTTCTGATGCAGCGGCCTCACCTCTTTATCATTTATGAAATGTGGGTCATCATAGGGCCAACCCCTTGTGTTGTCAAGAGGATTAAGTGGAGACCTTACCACAAGGCGTGACCCAGGGTGAAAGCTCCGTCAGTCTCAGCTTTCTTATCATTCCTGCCATCATGGTTACTGGGTTCTACCTGGCGTCCAGGTGGGGCTGCTTTTCCCCTTTTGTATTGTCCCGGCTGCCCTTTCTCTGTAAAGCAGCATAAAAGCGACATCCTGGGAATGGAGGTGCTCCTGGGAGGGAGATGTGAGCTGCTGGGCGCTTGTCCCTCGACGGGGCACTGCTCTCCGTCTGCCTGGTGGAGTGTGCTCCCGGGAAGGACGGCTGTGGTTGTCCTCTGGACGGCCCTGCTCTGCAGAAAAAGACATGTCTGGGAATTCTTTAAGGAATGCAGCCGATCCAGTGAGCGTTGTTTCCAAAGGCTTCTTGGTCAGGCTAACTTGAATGTGTGTGTGTGTGTGTGTATGTGTGTGTGTGTGTGTGTGTAAAATGTGTGTCTCAGAGTTGTTGTGGGTCTTCCATGAACCCACCACTGTACTAACCCTAACCTGTGGTCTGGATAATTTGTACGTAAGTGCTACTATATATTTTTTTAAATGTCTGGAGATCAGTAATAAAATAGCTTTTATTCATAACTTTTGTCACAGGTATTTTCTCGATCGTTCAAAAACATTTATTTATGAAATATTTCAAACACATACAGAAGTAGAAAGAACAGCACAATGGACCCGTGTACCTCAGCTTCAACAATTTTCAGAGTACCGACAATTTGATTCCATTGGGACCTCTTCCCTCCAGTGCCAGGTTACTCTGTGCAAATCCCAGACAGCGTGTCATTTCGTCTGTGAATATTTCAGTTTGTATCTCTAAAAGCACTCTTCCCAAAAAAGAAAAATAACAACAAACCACAATATCTTTATCACACATTTAGAAATTAACAATTACTTCTTAATGTCATAAAATACTCAGTAATTATTCACATTTTTCTGATGATCACATATAATTTTAAGTTTATTTTAACTGGAATTCAAAGAAGGTCCTATTTAGCAATTGACTGATAAGTCTTAAGTCTTACTCTAGGTTTCTCTTCCATCTTTTTTTTCCTGCAGATTTTTTAAAAATATATTTTTTCTTTTTTTCAAAAAGAAAATAATTTTAAATATTTTTTTATTGATTTTAGAGAGAAGAAAGGTGAGCGAGAAGAGGTAGAAACATCAATGAGAGAGAACATCAGTTGGTCACTTCCTGCATGCCCTCCACTGGGGATTGAGCGCACAACCTGGACATGTGCCCTGACCGGAATCAAACCAGCGACCTCTTGGTGCATGGGTCGATGCTCAACCAGTGAGCCACACCGACCGGGCTTCCTGCAGGTGTTGTTCTTGTTGTTGTCGTTGTTGAAGAAGTCAGGTCACTTGTCTCACAGAGCAGTGCTTCTCAAAGTATAGTCTAGTGCTAGCTTGTGACAAGTACATAGTAAATGTTTAGAAACTATTATAGCAATCAGACATTGCTGTGACATCAAGGCACATGAATATTATCAGCAAATGTGGTTTGGATTTAAGTTTTGTGTATGAAGATTCTGGAGTAATTACGAAGATGACGATCGTGTTAGAACTTAAATAAACATACTCCTTCCTTCATCAGGAATGTCTGTCAGCAGAATTAAACATTAGACTTAGTGATACATAAAAAGTTATGAATTTACATAAGGGTAAATCTGTTAAATTTGAGATTATTCTCTACGTGGTAAGTGGAAGCTGGTCATAAACAATAGGTATGGCATACTGAGGTATGGTTGTTGTTGAGAGAAGAAGTTCTGTCAAATGTAGAACCTCCTCATGTACCTCAAGATAAGAAGCCAGTTGGTTCCAACTTGTTTAAAATGTTGAGAGCATTATGCTAAGTGAAATAAGTCAGATAAAGACAAATACCATATGATTTCACCTATATGCAGAATCTAAAGAACAAAATAAATGAACAAACAAAGTAGAAACTCATAGATACATAGAACATCTTGATGGTGGTCAGATGGGAGGGGTGTTAAGGGAATGGGTGAAAAGGGTGAAGGGATTAAGTACAAATTGCCAGTTATAAAAAGTCACCGGAGTGTAAAGTACAGCATAGGGAGTATAGTCACTACATTGTAATAATGATGTGTGGTGTCAGATGGGTGCTAGACTTACTGAGGTGATTGCTTCATAAGTTATATCAATGTCTAACCACCATGATATACACCTGAAAATATAATATTGTATAAATATAATACTGTAACTGACTAATTAAATAAATAAAAATGTGAATTTATTTGATATATTTGGTATTTTAATGATCTTAATACTTTTATGCAAAGAAGAAAACAACAGCCCGGCTGGTGTGGCGCAGTGGTCGAACCATGCACCAAGAGGTCACCAGTTCGATTCCCAGTCAAGGCACATGCCCAGGTTGTGGGCCAGGCCCCCAGTGCGGGGCATGCTGGAGGTGGCCAGTCAGTATTCTCTCTCATCGATGTTTCTGTCTCTCTCTCCCTCTCCCTTTCTGTCTCTCTAAAAGTCAATAAAGAAAAAATTTTGTTTAAAAAAAAAAAAAAGAAGAGGGGGAATCAGTGGGGGAAAAAGGAGAAACATCTGTAACAAAAAAATATAAATTAAAAAAAAAAAAGCAACATGTTTTTCAATGGCAAATAAGATCCAAAAGGGAGTCCTGGGTGGTGTCAGTCAGTTGGTTGAGCATCCTCCCATGCACCGTAAGGTCACCGGTTGGATTCCTGGTATGGGCACATGCCCAGGTTGCTGCCTCGGTCCCCAGTTGGGGTGTGTATGTGAGGCAACTGATCAATGTTTCTCTGTCACATCAGTGGTTTTCTTTCTGTCTTTTTCTCCTTCTCCCTTATAAGAATATGTTTTTTATAAATAAACATATTTTTTAAAATATATTTTTTTAAAAGATCCAAAGGGGTAAAATGCTTAGAACAGAGTTTCGATGGATTGTTATGACATATTCTGTAATTGATAACCAATATTAATGAAGAATATCCATGTGTGATATTGTACTTATCTAACAAGGGATCACCAACACCTTTTGAATTTGATCAAACATTTTAAATTTAATTGTCCATCAAAAGAAGATTCATGTAGAGCAGCGGTTCTCAACCTGTGGGTCGCGGCCCCTTAGGGGATTGAATCACCCTTTCAAAGGGGTCGCCTAGGACCATCGGAAAACACATATTTCCGATGGTCTTAGGAACCGAGACACTGCTCCTCTAGTGTCTCCAGGCGGGTCCGCCCACATGCAGATGCGCCCACATACAGCATGAGGAACTGCATTAAAGGGTCGCGGAATTAGGAAGGTTGAGAACCACTGATGTAGAGGAAATACAAAAATCTAGAAATTCATGTCAATCAGTGAAAGATAATTTAAATTGAGAGGACTTCCGGTCAAGATGGCGGCGTAGGGAATCGCAGTATCGCGTTCTCCCACAACCACATCCAAGTTACAACAAAACTACAGAACAACCATCATCCAAAACCGCCTGAAATCAAGCTGAATGGAAGTCCTACAACTACGGAATTAAAAAAAAAAGGCAGCTACATCCAGACTGGTAGGAGGGGCGGCGGCGCGAGGGGTGGCGGCAGCGGCACGGCGGCGGCACGACGGGCTGGTCCCACACCCAAGTGTGGCGGATAAAAATCAGGAGGCTCCCGCGGCTGGGAAGGTCCTTCCTGAGGACTGAGGGGTCCCCGTCCCACACCAGGTGCTCCGCTCAGGTTTCCAGTGCCAGGAAGAGAAGTCCCCATAACTTCTGGCTGGAAAAACCAGCGGGAACTGAGGCTCAGGGAAGCTGACCTGGCTGGAGCCACAGGCAGCTCCTTAAAGGGCCCGCGCACGGACTTGTCGGACTCTCTCCCTCTAAGCTCGGAGGGGAGGCAGCTCCAGGGGCACCAGAGAAATACAGGGAGGAACTGAGCTGTTTGGCACTGGAGCGAGGGCTGGAGAGGGGGCTTTCTCGGGGACAAACGTGCTGTCAGAGGCCTTTGTTCCTTTGGTGAGCCCTTCCCTGGGGCGGCAGACAGTGGCCATATCTGGGACTCCAGCAACCTGGCTCACACTGGTAGCCCCGCCCTGCTGACTCCCTGAGGCCCCGCCCCACCCAACTTTTAGGCTCACCCAAGCTGTTGCTACTTGCTTAACCATAGGATTGGCCTGTCTTGGATCCTGCTTCAGGTTTTTCCTAAATTCTTTCAAACGAGCAGCATCGGGTCTCAGCGAGCCCCATACCTCTCGTTAAGTAATACACAGAAACAAACACAGGGAGGCAGCAAAATGAGGATACAAAGAAACAGGTCCCAAATGAAAGAACAGAACAAAACCCCAAGAAAAGAACTAAGCGAAATGGAGATAAGCAACCTAACAGATGCTGAGTTCAAAATACTGCTTATAAGGATGCTCAATGAACTCAGTGAGGGCCTCAAGAGCATAAAAAAGTACCAGTCAGAAACGATCGCTGCACAGTTAGAAACGAAGGAGGCTTTAACTGAAATAAAGAATAATTTACATAGCTTCAATAATAGAGTACGTAAATCCAAGGAGCAAACCATCGATTTGGAATATAAGGAAGCAAAAAACGCCCAACCAGAACAGCAAAAAGAAAAAAGAATCCAAAAAAATGAGGATAGTGTAAGGAGCCTCTGGGACAACTTCAAGCGTGCCAACATTCGCATCTTGGGGGTGCCGGAAGGAGAAGAGAGAGAACAAGAAATCGAAAACCTGTTTGAAACAATAATGGCAGAAAACTTTCCTAACTTGGTGAAGGAAACAGACATACAAGTCCAGGAAGCACAGAGAGTCCCAAACAAGATGAACCCCAAGAGGCCCACACCAAGACACATCATCATCAAAATGCAAAAGGTTCAAGACAAAGAGAGAATCCTAAAAGCAGCAAGAGAAAGGCAGCTAGTTACCTACAAGGGAGTTCCCATTAGGCTGTCAGCTGATTTCTCAAAAGAAACTTTGCAGGCCAGAAGGGAGTGGCAAGAAATATTCAGAGTGATGAAAACCAAGAACCTTCAACCAAAATTACTCTATCCTGCAAAGCTGTCATTTAGAATCGATGGACATATAAAAACTTTCCCAGACAAGAAAAAGCTAAAGGAGTTCATTACTACCAAACCGTTATTATATGAAATGATGAAGGGTCTTTTTAAAGAAAAAGATAAAATGTAGGAACAAACAAAATGGCAATGAATACATATCTATCAACAATGGAATCTACAAACAAAATGAACAGGAAGAACAGGAACATTCTCATAGATACAGAGAATATTTTGTTGGTTGCCAGTTGGGAAAGGGGTTGGGGGAATGGATGAAAAAGGTGAAGGGATTAAGAAGCACAAATTCATTGCTAGACTGACAAACCTCAAAGGGAAAGGGGTTGGGGGGGTGGGAAGAAATAAACCAAAGAACTTATAGGCATAACCAATGGACACGGACAATAGTATGGGAAAAGGTGGGAGGGGGGCGGGAGTGGGGAGGAGGGGGTCAATGGGGGAAAACTGTGGAACATCTGTAATACATTTTACATCCAACAATAAAGATGTGGAAAAAAAAAAAAAAAAAAAAGAAAGATAATTTAAATTTAACTTTACACGATAAATTACTAGAATTGACTACAGTAGATTGAGTATGAGTTGTGAAAATGCAACAACTGGTCTCATTTTGGATAAAGGTTAAAAGGTAAATATCCTGAGCTTGCTAAAATTACTTTAAAATCTGTTTTTCCATCCCTGTAAGCATATCTTTGTGCAAGTTAGGTCAAATTGGTTAACAGGCTTGATGCAAGCTGAGTTTTCACATTAAAATTTTAAATAGTGATATATATGTAGTATTTGTTCAAAGTGTGTCTGTAAGCATTTAATGTAAGGAATGGCTCTTTCCTTTATAACTTTAGTTAGCTACAAATGCAGAATGACAGAAAGTTGTGAGTGTAATAGCAATGTTCTATTATTTTATGCACATTTAAAAATATTGTGTATAGCTTTAGTAATTCTTTTCTTTCTTATTTTTTTCTAATTATATTTATTGGAATGTACTTTTATGTCTTCAAGATGTATGAAAACAATTGGGGCTTATGTTTAATATACTTTTAAATTTCTTTTTCTAGTAATGTATCTTTATTATATTTATAAATATAATTTTGTAAACTGAGACAGGATAGAAATAAAAAGTCAAGTTAGAAGGAAACATCCCTATGGGGTATCATTTAACACTCACTCTTCCTTGTATTTCCCATATGTTGGTAGTTAGATCTCCTAGAAGTTTGATTTGATTAAACCTTTTCGGGTGGGAGGGACAATTGGTGCTATGTATGTCTGGCAGGAGGTATACACTGTCTAGTTGCTGCTGTCTCTTTCTGTGGTGTTATTACCTGTTGACTGTTGCCAAGACCCATTTATTCATTAGACTGTGTACAGTGGTGATGTTCTATCATTCCTCCTTCGTTTATCTGTGGGCTTCTGTGCTATGAGACACTTCTACCAAGAGAAACTTCACCTCATCAACTATTGGATCACCCTGAGGCATAGGAGGCATAGATAGTATAGGACACGAGATCCTTTTGATATTATCAAATGTCCTTATACCAGGTACCACTTTTCTAGTGGTCTCTTGTCATTGAGAAGTTGCTCTCACCTGCTATTTAATGAGCATCTACTTTGTACAAAGCACTGTAAAGGCAAATATGGGATAAATAAGAGTAGGATATGGCTCTTTAACCTTGAGAATTTTTTTGTGTCACTGGTTGCATCATCTCTGACCCCTGAAATCATTTAAAATCATCAATATAAGTAATTCCGTTCACTCCACAACCTACTCTTGTGAAGGCAAAATTTAGCTGAAGGTCTTTCTAATTATAGCCTTTTAATTTTAATTTCAGAAACTGGTGTCATTTTCTTTTTCCTATTTGTCTAACAGACTTCTATTTCTGGTCATTAAAAAGAAAGGAACTTTGTGGAGAGTGGGAATTTCATTTGCTCTAATGAATAAGTTTTAACTGCTCAATTTGAAATTGCCAGACATCTAATTGTTCTCGTGTTTTTTATGGTATTTTACTTTCAGCTTGTCTGATATTGGGCAGAATTTAATCAGACACGACAAAAGTCAGATGCATTGTGAATGGTCCACACCATCTTGCAAAGGAAAATATACTACTTCTTAGATTTACTTATGTATTTATTTCAATTACAGTTGACATTCTGTGTTATTTTATATTAGTTTCGGGTATACAGCGTACTCATTAGACAATCATATACTTTATAAAGTGTTCCCCCTGATATTTCCAGCACCTACTTGGCCCCATGCATAGCTATTACAATATTATTGACTACATTCCCTGTGCTGTACTTTACACATAACCGCATGACTATTTTGTAATTACCAATCTGTACTTCTCAATCTCTTCACCTTCTTCACCCGCTCCCCAAACTCCCCACTCCTCTGGCAACCATCAATCTCTTCTCTGTATCTATGTGTCTGTTTCTATTTTGTTTATTCATTCATATTGTTCTTTAGATTTCACAAATATGTGAAATCACATGGTATTTGTCTTTCTCTGACTTATTTCACTTAGCATAATGCCCTCTAGGTCCATCATGCTTTCTCAAAGGTAAGATTTTGTTTGCTTTTATGATTGAGTAATATTCCATTGTGTATATTTAAACACAGCATTTCTTGTCCACTCATCAACTGATGGGCACTTAGGTTGCTTCCATAGCTTGGCTATTGTAAACAATGCTGCAGTGAACATAGGGGTGCATATATATTCTTTCAAATTAGTTTTGTGTTTCTTTGGATATATTCCCAGAAGTGGAATTGCTGGGTCATAAGGCAGTTCCATTTTTAATTTTTGAGGAACCTCCATACTGTTTTTCATGGTGGCTGCACCAGTCTGCATTCCACCAACAGTGCACAAGGGTTCCCCTGTCTCCACATCCTCACCAACCCTTGTAGTTTGTTGATTTATTGAGGGAAGCTTTTCTGACAGGTGTGTGGTGTTATCTCATTGTGGTTTTAATGTGCATTTCTCTCATGATTAGTGACATTGAGCATCTTTTCAAGTCTATTGACTATCTGTATGTCCTCTTTGGAGAAGTCCTTTGCCCATTGTTTGTAGGAAATTTTTTAGAAGTCATTTTGAGAGAGAGAGAGAGAGAGAGAAACACTGATGTGAGAGAGAAACATTGATCGGTTGCCTCCTGCATGCACCTCGACTAGGGATCAAATTCACAACCTGGCTATGTGCCCTGACCAGGAATCGAACCTGCCACCTTTTGGTGCATGGATGACACTCCAACTAACTGAGCCACACCAGCCAGGGCCCTTTGCCCATTTTTTAAATTGGATTGTTTGTTATTTTGGTGTTGAGTTTTATGACTTCTTTATAAATTTTGGATATTAACCCTCCCCTTATCAGATGTATCATTGGTGAATATGTTCTCCCATTCAGTGGGTTGTCTTTCCATTTTGTAAATTGTTTCTTTGATGTGCAAAAGCTTTTTAGTTTGATATAGTCTCATTTGTTTATTTTTCTTTTGTTTCCCTTGCCCAAGGAGAAAAAGCAGAAAAAAATATTACTAAGAGAAATGTCTGAGATTTTACTGCCAGTGATTTTTTTCTAGGAGTTTTATGGTTGTGAGTCTTACATTTAAATCATTAATCGATTTTGAGTTTATTTTTGTATATGGTATAAGAAAGTGGTCTAGTTTCATTTTTTTGCATGTATCCAATTTTCCCAGCAACATTTATTGAATAGGCTATCTTTACCCCATTGTATATTCTTCCCTCCTTTGTCAGACATTAAGGGACCATATAGTCTTGGGTTTATTTCTGGTCTCTCTATTCTGTTCCATTGATCTGTATATCTGTTTTTATACCAGTACCATGCTGTTTTGATTGCTGTGGTCTTATAGTCTAGTTTGATATTAGGGAGTGTGACTCCTCCAGCTTCGTTCTTCTTTCTCAAGATTGCTGTGGCTATTTAGGGCCTTTTGTAGTTCCATATACATTTTTGTTCTTGTTCTGTGAAATACACCATTGGTATTTTCATAGGAATTACATTGAATCTATAGTTTGCTTTGTGTAGTATGGACATTTTAACAATGTTAATTCTTCCTATTCATGAGCATGGTATATGTTTCCATTTATTTGTATCTTCATCTAGTTCTTTCTTCAGTGTCTTGTAATTTTCCAAGTACAGGTCTTTTACCTCCTTGGGTAAATTTATTGCTAGAGTTTTGTTGTTGTTGTTGTTGTTCTTTTACCTCCTTGGGTAAATTTATTGCTAGAGTTTTGTTGTTGTTGTTGTTGTTGTTGTTTAATGCAACTGTAAATGGGATTGTTTTCTTAGTTTCCCTTTCTGATAGTTCATACTACTTTTTATTATTATTATTTTATTTTTAGACGCTCAAAGATATTTTTCCATTTATCTTCAGATAGAGTGGGAGGGATGGGGGGCAGGAGAGAGAGAGAAACACTGATGTGAGAGAAACACATCAATTGGCTGCCTCCTGCGTGATGCTGACCAGGGCTGGGGATCAAACCACAACCCGAGGTATGTGCGCTTGACTGGAATTGAACCCACAACTCTTTGGTCCATGGGTCAATGCTCCAACCACTGAGCCAAATTGCCAGGGCTTTATTTTACTTTTTTAGACTTCCAACTATTATTTCAGAGACAGAACACTATGTATTGCTTTATAGATGTAAGAAAAATATCATTTATAGGTATTTTTTCCTGACTCTTTTTTGGAACCATTGTAATGGTTCTGCTAGTTTCTAAGTACATCTATATGAATTCTACACTTGGAGTCTAGTAAAATAATCACAAGATGTTTCTGTAGACTCACTAGACCCACTCTGAAACAGACATGGTCACAACTCCATTTGTCACCTAGACTCCATAAGCCTCTATTTCAACAGGAGAACTATCATTTGGGGTCCCAGGGATCCGGGTCAGCTCAAACCCATCATCAGCATGAAGGACCTGGCAGCATTCCACTGTCCCCAGTGCCAATGATCCTAGTAAGTGTTTGCAGGTCCTGCTGTAGAAGGAGCAGTGAAATCTTTATCATATGAACTGTGTGGTGGTATTGCAGGGTCCTTCCCTAAGGAGACCCAGACTCTTCTCAGCCTGTAATCACAGCAGCTATCAGCCTTCTGCTTTCCAGCTCCCTCTCTCTCTTTTATATACAGGTAACACCCTAGTCGGTTGTCCACCCATCTTGTCCATGGCTGATCAGCCATTGTCACAGATCCTTAATAGTCAAAGCGCCCTGTTTGCCACTCTGACTTTGCTGTCTTGTGGTTTTTACATCCATCTAACCTCTGATGGTTAATTGCCACCACCTGACTTCTGCTAGTTTAGAATCCTGTCATCTCCCATTAATTCAGAAGATCCCAATACCGTGGCATCATTTCTCACTGTCAACTTCAGCCAACAGAAGAGAACCATTGGACTTCTCGGTGATGCCTTTCACTAGTGCCTTTATCCCTTTAGTGAAGGAAGTGACTGCTTTGGCCTTCCCGGGATCATGGTCAGATAGTTCTTCTGCTCTCTCATAGTCAATCCAGTCTTACACCCACACCTTTGAGCCTTCTAACTCCTTCCTCAATATTCTGCCAAGGCAGTTCCAGCATCTCCATTTAATTGACTGTAGGCCATTGTACTCAGGCTTCAAGGAGCCATTCCAGTATATGAGGACCAGCCAGGATACTGAGCCCATGTTACAGGGGACGGCTCCTGTGTTGATAAACCCTTCACCCACAGGCCCTCCCTCACCCATGTGTTACCCTGGTCCCATCTGTACAGAACAGCGGACTCTGAAAGTCCTTCAGTAGGAAGCTGTTCCCTGCTAGAGCAGGGACCCTGTTTCCCTGCAGGTGTGCTAAGACCCGGCCCTAATGGGGTGGAAGGACTTTGAGGAAGGGAAGCATCACCTTATGAGGCTCCTGTCTCAGGTGAGTTCTTCGGGGCCTCCGGGCAGGAGGGGGCTGCTCTCCTCTAGCGAGAAGGAACTGCTTCTGCTGCCCAGAAGGTCAGGGGAATTTGGGAGTTCAGGATTTCGGGATTGCCCACCAAATGGCCCCATAGCACATCTCAGCTCCATCTGTGTAAACTCCCTACCCCCTAGGTTGTGCCCAGGGGTGTCCTGCTGGAGTCCCACTACATGGAGTCAGAGGAGGTCCTTCGCAGGTGAGGTAGGCGCTGTGCAGTCCTACTGGCTGGTAGTTCTAGGAGCAGCAGTGGTAACGAGGTGGAGCTGAGAGAACTGTGCCTGGTCACCGGAGGGGTCCACACAGGGCTTCTCCGCCAGACTCTATTCACAGGGTGAGGTCTGAGAAAGACTTCATTTTAACCCAGGACTTCTTGTGTGATATGCTCAGGGTTCATAGGAGGCCAGATGTTGCTTCAAAGTGCCTCGAACCCCCAAATTTTGAAAAAAGCAGTATTGAACTAGATTCAAACATGGTTGTCTTAGCTAATAACAAAATAGCAACAGTAATAGTGTTACCATTTACAGAGGGCTCTCCATATCTGCGGGTTCCACATCTTTGGATTCAACCAACTGCAGATGGAAAATATTCAGGCAAAAAAATCTCAGAGAGTTCCAAAAAGCAAACCTCGAATTTGCCACACATTGAATGCTATGCTGACTGCTCTAAATGAAGTGATATGTAGGCACATTCTACTGTAACCTGTATGCAAATTTGGTTCCAGCAAATGCTGTGCCAATTTACATAAGGGACTTGAGCGGTCGAGGATTTTAGTATCTGGGGGTCTAGAACCAATCTCCAGAGATACTAATGGATGGCTGTGCTGGCCATTACTAAAATCTGGCATATATATATTCTAGATATATTATCTAATGTTCTTATATATTATCATATTTAATTTTTATCACAATTCTATCAAGTAGATAATGTGCTTAGTTGACAAAAGGAGCAGCTGTTACTCAGAAAAATTAAGTAGTTCTCCACAGTCAAATAACCAGTAAGGAGTGGATCCTAAATTAATCTGACTTTAAAATGGTAACCCACTGATGCTTTTAGGAGCTATGTTAACTCCCCAACAAAGCCATTGCAAATTTAAGGGAAGAAATATATATAAATGTATATACCAGTCCGAAGTTTTCATATGTATGCAGCACATTTCTGAACAAGGAACAGTAAAGCAAACTTGGAATATTCCAAAAGTTGAAAGAAAAAAAAAAAAAGCTGAAAGCCATGTGATGATTTAAAAAAATTTCATCAAACCACATTTAGGAAAAGTGAAAAAAGTAAAGAGTACAGGGAAGCCTTTATTACATAGGATCTTCTCACTCTAGTTAACGGTCACCAAGATGAGCAGCCCCCTGCAGTCAGCCTTCCTTCTGTCCTTGGTAATGAGAGGATAAATTTCGAACTACCATCCTTGAAATATTACTTTAAAAAAAATTTTTTTGGCCTGGCTGATTTGGCTCATCTGTTAGAGTGTCAGCCCGCGGACCAGAGAGACCCAGGTTCATGTACCTCGTTGCAGTAGCCTCCGGCCCTGGCTGGGGTCGTATGGGTGGCAGCCAGTCCATGTGTCTCTCTCATATAGATGTTTCTCTCTCTCTCTCTTCCCCTCTGCCCCACTCCTGCGCTATCTGAAGATAACTGCCAAAATGTCCTCGGGTGAGGATAAAAAACATTAATAAATTTTTTTTCTTTATTGATTTTAGAGAGAGAGGAAGTGAGAGGGAGAGAGTGCTAGAAACATCGATGAGAGAAAACATCGATTGGCCATCTCCTGCATGCCCCCCACTGGGGATCGGGCTCACAGCCTGGGCATGTGCCCTGACCAGGAATCGAACCGGCGACCTCTTGGTGCATGGGTCGACACTCAACCACTGAGCCACACTAGCCGGGCTGAAATATTACTTGTAAGGAAAATTCTAATTTATGGGGCACTGTTGGCATCGCTAAGAGTGATAACTAGAAAGATGCTGTCACAACTCGTTATTTGGAGGATCACATGTATGTTCCAGCAACAAGTTGAGGCAGAGGTAGGGACAACAGTTGACGTGGTAAGAGTTGGATCCTAGGGGTGGGAAACCACCATTATCACACGCTCTCCTGCTGCCTCCGGTAGGAGCCAGCAGGCCGAGCACTTTCAGAGGTGTGGTAATGGGCTTGGCCTATTCTTTGGCCTAAAGCCCTGGTTTTAAAACTGGACCATACCCGAGAACAAGGGGCAGGGTGGAAAGCCGTTTCTCTGTTGATATTTCTTCCTTTATGATAGGTTTTTCTCCTTTTGACTGAACAGCAAACCTCACCAGTTTAACTCCTTACCTGAGACTATGTAGACAATTATATATTACATAGACAGTTGTATTTAGTAGGTTAGACAGAAGTCATTAATGAGTATATCCCAGGAATGTCAAAGTTATGTTGGTTGAGAGCTAGTTTCGACTCTTTCTGTAACTTGAACATCATGATAGTTTATTGGGCACTTTTCTATGTGTCATCCCTGTGCCAGACATCTTATTTATTATCTCGAGTCTCACTACAGCCACCTGAGATCATTCTTTGATTATGTGCATCTCACCGACAGAGCAGGAGCCTGAGGCTCTGAGGGCTCACTGACTTCCCCACAGCATAAAACGTGCGGCAGACTGGAGTCAAATCCATGTCCGCCTGATTTCAGTGCCCTGGCACTTAACTGGACATTTTTTTAAATATCATAAAATTCACTCTTTTAGAGCATACAATTTAGTGGTGTTTAGTATATTCACAAAGGTGTACAAACATCACCACGAATCTAATTACAGAACATTTTCATCACCCCGAAATATCTGATGAGCAGAGGCGGGTCGGGTGGAACACTTCTCATTTGGGAGGGGACGGGCTGGAGGCCTGCGAGTTGGGAGGGGTTGAACTTGAGCCCCTCTCGCCCACTTCTTGTCAGCAGCTGTGTCCTCACACAGGTGTGCTCACTGTCTGTTCATGTTCTTCCTCCTCTGTGCTCCGTCCCCTCCCCTCACCTTTCCCCTTCTTTTTCTCTGTCACCTCTCCACTGTGGTCTTTGTTTGGACTTTCGACTACATATGATCACCAAAGAGGTGGTTTGCCTGAAGGTGGAGAACGCAAGGTAGTGTCCTCACCAGGGTTTGGGGAGAAGCCCCCAGAAGGGCTGTCAAGTCAGGAATCTCCACCCAGGAGAAGGTCTGTGGATTCTCGGTCCCGGGTCCCTGAGAACAAGGAAGAGCCAAGCTCAGGAGTGAGAGTCCCACCACTTACCTCAGCGAATCCAGACTCGCACTTTGCTGGAGAGAACGCGGCCTTGCGATCTGAGGGAGTGACCAGGGAGGGACCACAGGCTTCCCCCGGGACTCTTCCACCGAGGGGTCTCATGCTTTGTCATTTCTCAGGTTGACCCCATCTCCCGAAGTCTGCTAAAGCTCTACTAATTAGGTGTATTTTTATTGTGGAAATAATTAGACTATGATAATAATGAGAACACCCTGAGAGACATAACTATTTTAAGATTCTTTAAAACTCTTGGGAATGAATGTCTCTGGGGCTAATTCGGGGTGTAGAATAAGCGGGTCAAGGTGGGCGTTGCTCTGTTCCTGCTGCCTTCGCTGGAGGCACCTCTGCTCCTTGTAAACACGTGGCGGAACTCGAATTCCCAGTAATGCACCGTAGCTGATGTGGGTGGCAGTTTGATGTGCTTGTCATGCAGTATAATTACTGGCAACAGAATTTAGTGGACCAGACTTGCTCATGGTTAATCTGTGACTGGAACTTACAGTGTGAACAAGAACCGGTTTGAGAGAAATTCCTAGCTGGGAAATCAGCAGGGATAGGGGGCGGCGTGTGGCGGAGGGAGGCTGACTGCTGGCAGGGCATCCTGTGAAGCCGGCCCTCCAAGGAAAACGTGCCCCCCTCCCTGAGGCTAGGGTGTAGATTCTGAGGCCCACACTGTGCGTGCACATGTCTGACTGTCGGTGTTCGATGACACGAATTTGGGGGAGAACGGCACAGCCTCCCCGATGGCCAGCTCTGCCTGATGTCCTAATTTCTTCCTCTGCGGGGACACTTGATCCCAGCAAAGCTCTGTGCTGAAGCCAAACGCTGTGTCATGCTGTGTGCTGCGTAAGATCAAGGGACCAAACTCTCCGGAGCAGGCCCTAGGAACTAGGAAAAACAGATGTAGGATTAAGTGCTGGAAAGGATTTGGAAATTTAATTGGAGACTTTAGGATCCCTTTGACTTTACATCTAATATTTTCTGAGAGCTTCCTCTGTGCCAGACACTGTGTGTGCCAAGCATTTGTCATCCACTCCCACCGGCAATCCTTTTAGTTTCCCTGTGAAGTCAGTAGCTCCCATTAGTATCCCCATTTTACAGATGAGGAAATAAAGGCCCAAGCAACTCATATAGCCTGCCCAAGGTCATGAAGCACTCTGTGGGTGGAGTTTTTTGTTTGTTTGTTTTTAAAGGGTGAGGATTTATTTTTTTTTGTGTGTGTGTAGTACGTGCCCCTAGCAGGAACCAAACCCAGGACTCTCCGGTCCGCAGGCCGATGCTCAACCGCTGAGCCAAACTGGCCAGGGCTGTGGGTGGAGTTTAAACAGATCTTCTCCTCCCCTGTGTCTCCCCACTCCTGCCTCAGCCGGCCGTGGAAGGGAATTGAGATGGGAGACCCATGTGTGTCTTCTTCACACAGTGGTGTGTAAACAGTTGATGTAGTACTGCCATTTCCACACCACTGGATGTCTCCTCTTGTAGGCAGTGGACACTACTCCCATCAAATCCTGTCCAACCCAGACATGCTTGCTTTAGAAAGAATTATTGCAGAAAGTCATGTGGGTTAGGGGAGACCGGAGTGGGAAGAAGGGGTGGCATGTATCATAGTATCTAGAATTTCTAGTATCAGATGGATATGTTAATATTTCAATGGCAGAGAAATTGACTAAAATGGGACCGCAGATATGAAAACTGGGTCCACTACACTAAAAACAACCATTTCTAGAGGATTACATAGACCTTGCTAAGTAGAAGCAACCTGTGTGTGGCTGGGGGAGTGTGAGGGTCTCCCTGAAGGGTCATGGGCTTCTTCCAGCCCCGCAAGAAGACTTCTGTCCTCGGAGGAACGTGGTGGCAGCAGTGAGCACCACGTGGCCAAGCCAGGGTAGAGGATGGGTGGGTAGGTGGAGACAGGCTGAGACCAGACCTCGCATGGATTTATGTACTGTTGGCCTTTGTTCTGGGGGGAATGTAAGTCACTGAGTGGAGAGGAGAAACACTGTCCCATTTGCGTTGTGAAAAAAGTGTTCTGACATCAGCGATCCCATAAATTGTGGTGGAGAAAGGAGTGGGCAGGACTGGAGGCAGGGAGACCAACTTCTACATGCAAACTTTCGCCCTCTATTAGCAGTCCCTCTGATGCCCGCATGGTCTTTTCACATAAAATGCTTTTTGCGAGAGATACAGAGGAAGAGAGGTCCATAGACAAAGGCAAAACAATTGACACCAAAGTCCCAGGCACCAGCCCCTGCCTGGCAGGTAGAGACCACGTTAATGGCTCCTGCATTGCCCTCAGCTATTCTGCACCTTCGCTGCCTTGAAATAAGCTGGAGGAGAAGGGTCGGTTTCTTACTACTCCTCTCCTTCTAACACCGTAAAATCAGAAGGGAGGAACTCAACCTCTCATCGTCTCAATGATTTCTGAGGCCCAACAGGAGAGAGAAAACTTAACCACCGTTGGCCCAAAGGCTCTGTCTTTCCTGGGAGTCAAGTTTAAGAAATCCCAACAGCTGTGGCCAGTTTTGCTCAGTGGTTAGAGTGTCAACCTGCAGACCAGAGAGTCCCAGGTTCAGTTCCCACTAAGGGCACGTACTTCAGTTGCAGTTTGTCCCTGGCCCCAGTTGGGGTCATGTGGGTGTCTCTAGCACATCGATGTTTCTCTCTCTCTCTCTCTCTCTTCCTCTTCCTCCTTCTCTCCCTCCCGCTCTATCTGAAGATAAATGCAAAAATGTCCTCGGGTGAGGATGAAAAAAAAAAAAAGAAATTCCAACAACTCTGGCCAGATTCTGTTGACTTCTACAAAGTTATCTTTGATCGAAGATAATATTTTGAGCCAAAGTACACTTAGCATCTGAATCCTGACCATTAGTCTTGCCTTGGCTTCTGCTTGTACCTAGGTCAAAACCCATATGCAAGTAGAAATCTACATCACCGTCATTATCCCAATTTCTTTAAAAATTTTTTTTTTTCTTGATTGACTTTAGAGAGAGGGAGGGAGAGGAAGAGATAGAAACATCGACGAGAGAGAACACCGACCGGCCACCTCCTGTGTTATTCCAATTTCCAAGTTTAGATAGTCACAAACAGAATTTCAAGGAACATCTTCAGCATCCAGTTGGAGACCACTGTAAAAGTTCAGCTAAGAAGTGATGACAGCCTGGCGGCAATGCCACCGGGGAAGAGAGACTAGATCAAGGGACATTTAAGCAGTAGCCATACAACCATACTTGTATTTACTGAGCACTCTTTATGTACCAGGCTTTGGTTAGAGGGTATATTATCTCATTCAAATCTTTGCAACAACTCAGTGAGCTAGGAACTGTTATTCTTTCTATTTTACACATGAGGAAACAGGTTAGCATCATTGAGAAATTTGCCCAAAGTAAGTGGCAGAGCTGAGATTCGAGCCCAGGCGCTCTGACTTCAGAGCTTGCATTTTTATCCCTACGCCTTACTGCCTGGAATCAGGAGGATTGGCGATTTATGGAATGTGAGGGTGGGGGAGGGGAATAAAAAGAACAGGAGTGTTCCAGACTAGGGAAGTGGGCTGACAGGCGAAAGATGAGGACCCAGGAGAAGGAAGGGGTGTGGAAAGAAAGATGATGATTCGGTTGTGAACGTGTTGGTAGAGGACATCCAAGTAAGAGGTCTTGGGTGTTAAATGGTTGGGTGTTTAGAAATTTGGAGTTTCAGAGAAAGTGACTGAAGCTAAAACAGACTGGGAGCAGTCCGTATCTAGGCAGCGGAGGGGATGCAGGCAGCAGCAGGCGGGTGGGGCGCCTGCTCAGAGCTGCAGGAGAGAACAGCAGAGAAGACAGCCAGGGATAGAATCTTCGGGATCCACAGCAGTGAAGAGACCAGTGGAAGATGAGCCCTTGAATGAGAGAAAGGATAGTTGGAGTGGTGGTAGGAGAATGAGGAGAGAGTGGGTCACGGAAACCCCAGGACAAAGTGTGATGGAGGGATGGTAGCAGTACCAATGCAACAGAGAAACCATGTAAGACAAGAACTGAAAGTCCCCATAGCGGTTAGCAACTAGGTCAGTGTAAAACCAGCTGGTGGGAAGGCAAAACATTATAGCCACTTTGGAAGACAATGCAGTTTCCCCCCACCTTCTGAAAGCAAAGCCTTTCTGTGGATCCTTCTGCAAGCGATATGGCGTAAAGTGAAGAAGCAATCACCTCAGGATGTGTCTTGCTAACGGATGCACAAAATAAATTGAGATAAAGCACGGATGCTCCCAGACACAGCTCAGAGCTGTGGCGGCTTGATGCTGAGACGCTGGGTGTGTTTCCTGGGGCAGGAGCTTGGCGGGGCCATCCTGGCTGCCCGGTGTGCGCTGCCTCTGTCATGGCTGCTGAAAACAAAGGCTGAATGCTGTTTTCGCTTCTCACCTTGTTTTTTTTGTAAGGTGAAAAATCCTCTTTGGACTTTTTGCAGTTACTGAAAACAGGTACTAATATAGGTCTTTTATAAAAGCAAATTGGGGTAAAGTAAACTTTTGAAAAGTGGGGGATACTTATATAACAGTTTCTTACCAAGTCAAACAGTATCCTACCATATGATTTAGCAATTGAATTCCTTGGCGTTCACGCAAATGAGATGAAAACTTCTATTCACACAAAAACTGTATACAGATTTGTATAACAGCTTTCTTCTTCCTTTTTAAATACGTTTTTATTGATTTTTTTAGAGAGCGAAGAAAGGAGAGAGAGGTAGAAACATTGATGTGAGAGAGAAACATCAATTGGCCGCCTCCTGCACACCCCCTACTGGGGACCGAGCCCACAACCTGGGCATGTGCCCTGACTGAGAATTGACCTGGGACCTCGCAATCCAAAGGACAACACTCAATCCACTGAGCCACACCGGCCTGGCAATAGCAGCTGTATTCTTAATTGTCAAAACTTAAAAGTAACCAAGATTCCTTCAATAGGTAAATAGGTAAACTGTGATACATCCATACAATGGAATATTTTTCAGTGATAAAAAGAAAAGAGCTGCTCGGCTGGTTGGCTCAGTTGCTTGGAGCATTGTCCCATACACCAAAAGGTTTCAGGTTCGATATCGTGTCAGGGCACATACCGAGGTTGCAGTTTCAATCCCTGGTCAGGGTGTGTACAGGAGTCAACAGATTGATGTTTCTCTTTCCCTTCCTCTCTCTCTAAAAATCAATAAAATCATATCCTCATGTGAGGATTAAAACAACAACAACAACAACACAAGAAAGAAATGTACTTATCAAGCCATGAAAAGATATGGAGAAACCTTAAATGTATATTACTAAGTGGAAGAAGCCAGCCTGGAAAGGCTATATACTGTATGATTCCAACTATATGACATTCCAAAAAAGGCAAAATTAGAAAGTAAAAAGATCAGTGGTTGTCAGGGGTTTGGGGGAAGGAAGGGTGAATAGGTGGAGCATTAGGCCAGTGAAACTCTTCTGTATGACACTGTAGTGGTGGATACATGTCATTATACATTTATACAATCTGGTAGAATGTATAACGCAAAGACTGAGACCTAATGTAAACCATGGACTTTAGTTAGTAATAATGTACTAATATTGAATCATCAGTTGTAACAAATGTACTAAACTAATGCAAGATTGCAAGATGTTAATAATAGGAGCCAATGTGGTGGAGTGGGGGTGGTTGGGTGGAGGAAGGGACTATGGGTGAGGGGGCTATATGGAAACCGCAATTTCTGTTCAATTTTTCTCTAAACCTAAAACTGCTCTAAAAATAAAGTCTATTAATTAATAAAACAAAAAGGAAAGAAGGAAGGAGGGAATAAAGGAAGGACGAGAAAGAAAGCCATGTACATACAATCTTGAAAGTGTATCATGAATCCATATTATAATTAATCCAATGCTGTGTGCTTGAGTTCCAAGTAGAGCAAAATTCTGACTAGTCTCTCTTCTACTTACCAGCCCCTAGGGCTCCCATCACAGATGCAAGCTACAGTCCAATGTCTTTGGCATGGTGAGAGTTTTTCCACAGCCTGACTGCAGCGTCGCCTCTGGTCATTGCCCACGTATGACAAGCTCCAGCTGCAAAAGTTTCTTTGCTTTCCTATTAATGACGCACACTGTCGGACCACTCGGCTTTTGCTCTTGCTATTCCTCTGCCTATGTCTTCCCCACTTCTCTGCCTCACAAAATCCTACACATCCTCCAACATCCAGCGCAAATGCTACCTTCTCTGTGAGAACTTGGCTGACTCCTTGAGAACTTGGTGTGCTGAGCCCCCAGCACACCAAGCAAGAAGGATCTCCCTCCCTGTTTCCACAGTGCTTTGTGCCCATCTCTTCAACCAAAGCTCAATGCACCACAAATCAACATCAACCACAGGCAGTTTAGTAGGGAAATTGGGGGCAGAAGGAAACTATATCAAAGCAGATTTAAGGAGTGGGTAAGAGTTGAGCTATGGATACATGGAAGATGGACTACTCTCTAGGGATTGGTTTTTATTGTAATTCAGTTTTATTTATTTATTCATTCATTCATTCATTCATTTTGGTTCGTCTTTAGTTGAGGGTTGAGGGTAATGAGAAGAAAATTCCTGGGGTGGCTGTAGTGCTGTCCAGAGCTTGGGTGCTGACAGACCTGTGTCACTGAGTAGGGACTGTCTCGAGATCAGTAACTCTGGCCCCTGGAGCTGCCGTCCTCTATTGTGGGGAGGAAGGGAGAGAGGATAATGACAACACTGTATCTCTTGGAGGTTCTGGAGCCACAGCCTGCCTCACCTGTGAGGAAAGGAAAAGGGTTAGCTGACTGGGTTGGCACCTCTTCTGGTTCTTATGGTACCTACAGGCTTTTGAAGACCAGTGAATGATTAGATAAAGCAGTTGATTACTAGTTTTTCTATCATCCACTTACCAGACATTAAAGGCTGTGTTCCGGGAGCCATGCCAGCTACGGGGGCTGTACGGTAGCCCAAGCACTTCCTGCCCCCAGGAGCTCAGTCTAACCGGGAAGACCAGCCTTGAGCCCAGGGCAGTGATCACTCTGTGCAGGGCTTGGGCTAGGTCCGCTCGGGCTGCCGTAGCTCAGCACCATGGGCTGGGCAGCTTGAACGACAGGGATTTATTATCTCACAGCTCTGGAGGCTGGAAGTCCCAGGTCCGGCTCTAGCAGGGTCTGGTTTCTGATGAGGATTCTCGTCCTGGTTTGTAGATGACCACTTTCTTGCTCTCTTCACATGGTCTTTCCTCTGAGCAGGTGGGTGGGGCGGGAGCTTGGAGAGAGAGACAGCATGTGGACACTCTTCGGCCTCTCTCTCTCTCTTTTTTTTATCCTCACCCAAGGATATGTGTTGTTTGTTTGTTTGTTTGTTTGTTTGTTTGTTTGTTTTTTATTGATGAGAGAGACAGAGAGAGAAATATCAATCAGTTGCTTGGTGTCTCTTTTTATCCGGACAGGGTCCCACGTTATGACCTCCCTTAACCTTAATTAGTGTATAAAGGCCCTATATATTTCTAAACACTGTCACAATGAGGGTCAGGGTTTCAACATGGATTTTGAGGGGGACAAATTTCAGTCCACAGCAAGAACATATAGAAAACTGAAGCACAGGCCAGGGCGTGATCACCTTGTCTCGGGAAAGACGGGGCTGCAGAATTCCAGTGCCTCTCGGTCTGGATGGTGAGCGTGCGGGCCATTTGCTAGACGATGTGCGTGCCAGGCAGCCAGTCTGGAGGCTCTGGTGATTCAGTGCCAGGCAGCCAGCAAGTAATTATTGTCCCATGAGAAAGCCTCCTGTCATCACATCTCTATTCCAGGATATGTCCTTATGTCCCTGAGAGTATGTTTACATTTCTTGCTGGTGGGGCATGTCAGAGTTTTCCCGAATAGTGTCCAGATGTCACTCAACTCACACTGCAACAGCCTCTCTCTGTCTCCTGCTAAGGTGATCAGTTCAGATTCAGCAACTGTCCCCGCTTTAGAGAAGTCAGTGTACTTGAGGTGGCTCAAGAAGCAAGCACACAGGTTCCTGTGCTGTGGCAGGCGTGTTAAAGGAGTCATGGGCTTGCTCAAGAGGCAGGTCTGTGCAGCTGTCTCTCTCTCTTCTGCAGGTAGCTCTTGGGGACGCCAGGCCCTGTGAGCAGTGTTGTGCTGTCCTCACTGATAGTTTGGCGGTCCCTAGCTGTGGATGCTCTCAGGAGAAATGTCCCAGGAGCTTTGAGAAGAACCACTCGGTGTTTTGCATTTCTGTCACATTCCATTTACATTTCTCTCCTGCCATCTGGCCTTTGGGGCTTGGTCGAGGCTTAGATGATGCGTTCTTCGGAGTCGAGAGTGAGTCACATTCATCTCTGTTCTAACCCCACTTGTCCTCCAGTGGTGATCACTCCTGGATAAACTGGTACGAGTGTTGTGTATTGAAAATAAGCCTATTGTCCCATGGGCACTTTGTCTCTTCGGTTGGAATCCGTCTCTCTGCAGCATACTGGCCGGAATCCCTGGCTCTTCTCCTGCCCCTGGTATAAGCCAAATAAAGGCCAAAATAGAATCCCAGCTCATCACCCACAGAGCTACTCCTCTCAGCGGAATGGGGGCAGGGCTGTGGGCAGAGAGGGGGCCCAGAAGGTTTGTGTTGACAGTTATTTTCCATCTCCAAGACCAACAATTTTGGCTTTGGAAACGAGGACAAGGTGGTACCACTGGCTTAAGTAAAAATGAAAACCTTCCTTTCTGTGATTACTGCAGGTGGGAAGCTGGTTCTCTGTTGTTTCAACAGGTGGGCTGGAGGACACACCTGTAATGTGCCACTGACTGTACTTGAAACAGACTTGCTCCCTTTTTTCTGCCTTTCCCCTTCTCTTCAGAGACTGTTCAGAGGAGGGTTTGTGAGACAAACCGGCTTTGCAAACGTCAGGAACGGCAGCCCAGCTGTCCCCGTGTCTGCTGCCCTGCTGCAGTCCCTGTGCGGGAACCTCTGCCGAGGAGGGTGGTGTCTGGGTCTTTGCTGTTCCCACAGTGTGAGCATTTTCCTGTTACCAGAAAGGCCGTTTGTTGCAGATCTTGAACCTTGCTGCCTCCTCCCTCCTTCACAACATGCACATTCATCTCTTCTCCGTGCATTACTACTGAGAGAGTGCCAGCGCCGGTTGTCTGAGCACCATTCACAAGCCTCCCGCCCATCTGTGAATTATTCCCTGACTCTTCAATCAGGGCAGTGTTACAGGTCCTCTGCCGGCAGGAGGGAGCTCTCCCACAAAACCCAAAGACCCAAAACCTTTCGGAAGCTGTGACGAGCAGACTAGGAAGCCACAAAACATTGGCAAGCTGAACGGATGTCTTAATAAGCTTTTAGATGTGATTTGCCCAGTGTTGGCAGAGGAAGCTCAAGGGGAAAAGGCAGCAAGCATTGTCAGGTAAATCACTGCAGACCCACTGGGCATGACAGCCCTAGGAAGCTAATGGTCTCTCCAGGAAAGAACTGACTGCAGTTATTCAGCCACAGAACATGAGGTAGAACGGGGAGGACCGACCCCCAGATGTGAGTACAATCTCTCTTTGATGCAGGGTTTGGAGCAGGAGGAGCAAAGTGAGTTCTTGTAACTGATGCCCGGGTGCCTGTGGATCGTCTCTGGGGGAGGTTGTGCATAATGCCTGGCTGGGACTTTTGTTTGCAGGTCTCTTCTGGAATATTTTGCCTGAATGTAGTGGCTTTGGGATATTGGGAAGAGGAGACTTTGTTGTAAATCCTCAAAAAAAAAAGAGCAAAAGCAAACCTCAGACCTTTGGCTATAAAAAGAACGCTGATGGCATCACAGACCAAACAGCTGGGAGGCCCTCTGGCATTTGTGGTGGGAGAGAAAAGACTCCGCAAACTGGAGAGCAGTGAAAATGGGGCAGTGGGCTGAGAGGCAGGAGGGAAATTTTTATTGGAAGCTAAATCCCTTTTTGGATTCAGGATACTCATTGCATATTTATGATCATGCATTTACTTCATTTCTGCCTAAGAACTGGCAGCATGTTTGTGATTAAGGTTTTCCTCCAGAACACTGTGAAAATGAGCATCGTGACAAAGAGGGATGTGATTGATAGAGTTGGGGCAGAAGAAACTCCTCTCCGCCAGCAATGGGAAGTGTCTTGCGTGATAGCTGATCCACTTGGAAGAGGAGGCTCAGATTTAATGAGGGAACGGGGCTGCTACGGCCTGGGGACCCAACAGGTTGGCTGGGAAGTTTAACTCTTTGATTGTAGACTGGTCACCATTCCATGCTTCCTCTCCCCTTTCCACTCATTGTTGGGGACCCCCTTCATTCCCCCTTTCCCTCTCCCCAAACCTGCCTCTGCCTGGCCTGATTCGTCAGTTCAGAGGTATCAGAGGAGAAGCTTGGGTAGCTCCTCACTCCACAAGGATGGGGATCCTTGTTTTATAGGGCAGTGATCATGAGAGACGTGGGGAGGAAGCTGAGCTGGGCCTGCACCCCCACCAAGGCTGGAGGAGAGGAGGAAGAAAAAGCTTTTAGCCACTTTCATTTCTTCCCACCCACCTGTAAATGCAAGTGCAAGTGTATGCTGGAGGCCCTCACAATAGGCTGCTACTGGATTTAATTTGAGAATGAACTTGAGATACCCAAGTACACAGGGATGGTGCTAGCAACAGACCGGGACCTAGAAACCTGGGATCCTGTTCCAGATTTTGCAGGCAGTTTTCTGTGAGGGGCACATGTATCCAAAATAGTGACCTATCCTAGAGGCTGCCCTGTGCCCTCAACGAGCCTAGCTGGAGGAGGGGGTAGGGAGGGTGGGGAGTGGGAACATTTTATTATTCAGTAGCTGTCACTGAAAAGCAAGAAAAAACATGACATTTCTGATTGGCCAACATTTTCTCACAACTGTAGTGTTTTTCCACCTAAAAAAAAATTGTAATGTGTGCTGGATTTGCAAAGGGCTGTTTACCAAAGGTAATTATGTAAGCAAGGCTATCTCAGTAGCTTGCAACCATGGCAGAAAGGGTAGCTGCACTTTCTCGTCTCAGTGTCTGAGAGGCTGAATTTATCGCACGGGACAGGGGTGTGGGAGGGGTGGCTGGCAGTGTACCACAGGCCTGTTGACCCGGTGCATCTGTTGCCGGGGAGACCAGACAGCACTCTGGTCTGGAGCTTGTGACCTTAGCTGAGGCATGCACTGAGGTTGCTGCAAGAGCTCTATTCCCAGGAGCTAAGCTGTGGAATGGAATGAGTAAAATTGTAGCCATGATAACAATATTTGTATGAACCAGGACATTGTACTTGAGACATTCTCAGGCCCATTGCAGAAAAGGTATGGGAAAGGGAGGGTGGCGGTTTAGGTCCAGTGCACAGAAATAACAATTGAGTTGATGGAGAAGAATGTAGTTGTAGGAGGGCGATCATTCAAGAAGTCATAGCTAATATACTGTATTTTTCTGCCATTTGGGCCTGGAGTGCTTTTTGGGTGTTGGGGCAAACAGAGCAAAAGCTCAGTATAATTGGTTTGAGGGTACCCCAGATTCCCGGAGTAAAGAGACACAATATGTCCTATGTTCACAAAAACAAACCACTTCCAAACAGAGAGATAGTCTGGCAAATGCAAAGCCCAAACTGCTGTCTTTCCATCTCATCCTGGGAATTTCCAAAAGCATTTCCAGGTCATTTCTCCGTTTTGAGTCTCGACTTTATTCTTGCATTGACTCATTCATTCAACAAAGATTTCTGACAGATTCCAGGGATCTCCGACCCCGGCTGACGGAGGAGTCTCTGCACATACCCTTCTCCAGGCGTCTTGTGCCTCTAACAAGCCTGGTGACCAGAGCAGGATTGTATGCGAGGGTCCTTCTCTCTGTTGCCTTGTGGTTCTTTACCTGCATTTTGGGTATTTTGGATGACAAGGTGAATTTGATCATTCACAAGCTGGGGAGAGAGAAGAATTCTTTCTGAAGTTATAATTTCACATTTGACCAATACACTCACATAATAAAATACCATCGTTAATCCTCACCACAGTCCTGGTGTTCTGACTGAGCCTTTGACCCCGGCCTCTGGGAGGTCCGGCGGGCACAGTCCAGCCCTTGCCCAGTCACACCGAGGCCAGTTCCTTCATCTTCAGAGACTGGAGGGGCACTGGGTTTGCCTGGATGCAACAGTAAAAGTTGCCTGGATGTTTGGGCCTTCACAATTAGAATGGGAAGTAGGGCCGGGATGAAGAATGGGTGGTGTCCCCCTGCTATATCGTTGTCTTTCCTTTTGCCAATAACATTGCTCTTTTCAATAAGTACATTTAAAATTCAAAGAAGCCCTCACTTCCTTGCTGTGATCAGATCCTTAAGTATTCCTTCTTGTACCTGAAGAACCCTTCGCCTTTGAAGTAATTACCACTAGCATTGGTTTGCTGTAATGGCGGCCCAGGGCTACTGAGAGGAGTCAGTCTTGAACCTCCTATTCATTTGACCAGTTGGTGGAAAGAAGAGCTTAAGTGTACTTAAGTTTACTAGTGCCTGGCCGGTGTGGCTCAGTGGTTGAACATCGACCCATGCACCAAGAGGTCACCGGTTCAGTTCCCGGACAGGGCACATGTCCAGATTGTGGGCCAGATCCTCAGTGGGGGAGATGCAGGAGGTGGCCAGTCGATGTTCTCTCTCATCGAAGTTTCTCTTTCTCTCTTTCTCCCTTTCTCTCTCTAAAATCAATAAAGGAAAAAAAAAAAAAATTTTTTTAAAGTTTACTACTAGTTAATGCCCCCAGACCTCTGCTCTGAGTGGCCTATAGGAGGTTTTGGTAGGCTATTTATTTCCCCCTTGTTGAGCCGGGGAGCTGCCAACAAGCCCCTCCCAACCTGGTTGGCAGTGCACGCCGTCAGTGTGTCTAGCATCCCTGTGGTTCCCAAGATGGGTTGCTCCAGCAGCAGTTGGACCTGGGAGACAGCCCGGGCCTGTGCCCAGCTCCCCATCTGTTCCAGAACTCAGGAAACGGCACTGTTCGCAATGAGAAAAGGATAGAGGAAGAGAATGGCAATAAGTGCCTGAGAAAATCTCAAGGAGAGGACCCGCTCCTCAGGGTCCCTGGACATGCTCCACGGGCACCTAACCTGCCAGGGGAATTGGCACGTCAGCCATGGTGGATGCACAGGACATGGACCAGAAAGCCCTTTGTGATCATACATAGTACAGTTACCGGCCCAGGTGGGTCAGAAGCCAGGTGATGTTTAGGGGACTTCATCAGGCCTCTGCAGACCCTCACAGAAATGCAGAGCAGACCTCACAGTTCTGGCCAGAGTCCTCTGGCAAATCCAGAGTCCCCAGGGGGCAGAGAGGAGGAGGGTAGCACATCTGCTGCCTGCCACTTGTAAGTTCAGGGGCTATGCTGTGCCAAGTGTCCTTCTTGCTGTCCTGTCTCCCCCAGTCCCCTTCCCCTGCCATGAGCAATCAGCACGATGCCCTAAAATCAGAGAGAAGACGTGTGGCCTGTCCTGAGTGCTGAGTGGCACTGATGGCAGCTTTGTTTTGTAACCCCTAGGTCCTGAAGATGGCATAGTAATCAAGGCACCGTCCAATGATCAGGGGCATCTGTCTTCGTGGGTGCCAGCCCTGGCCAGTGGCGTCGTGTGGAGCTGAAGGGACGCATCTACCTCTATTTGGAAACCTCTTTCTCTTCTAATTCATGAGCCAGCAGGATGCGGTCGCTGCGCTTTCAGAACGCCTTCTCATAGCTGCATACAAAGGTCAAGCAGAGAATGTGGTTCAGCTCATCAACAAGGGCGCCAAGGTAGCAGTTACCAAGGTAACAAGAGGGGGAAAATGCTTTAACCATCCTTCGGGAAAAGCCTACATCTTAACCATTATCTGCAAAACTGTCCTATTGGGCTTGCAGCTTTTAAAGAATTGGCTTTTTGTTTCCAGTGATGGAGGTTTGGACAGAAGGAAGAAGGATTTAAAATGCTGTCATTGCAATCTTTCAAATGGAGTAACTCGTAATAAGCATTTGACAGTCTTTAAAATCACAGTGTGGCTTTTTCTCACCGACTTCTTCAGCCAAAAGGACAGGAGAGCTCTTTGGAGAAGTCGGGACACAGCTTATTGGGTTGAGTGTTTGTTCCATAATCACATTAGATAGGCCTCCTGGGGAGGTGGACCAGCTTGTGGACAGAGCATCCCTCTGCTGTACAGAACCTCATTGTCCCCATCTGTACAATGACAGACTTGGACCAGATGACCACCACAGCCTGTTTGGGCTTTGATTTCATATGGGTCAGTGAAAATGTGTGGTAAGTGTTGGAGAACATTGCTCACCCCCTCACCAGCAGATAACACCGTGGTAGACAAGAACACATAATGGGCCAAAGAGCAATTTTGTTGCAAAGTTGAGCAAAGGCAGGCTCTGCCCGGTTAAATGACAAGTTTAAATACATAGACAAAACAATGCAGATGGCAAACACTTATTCACACTTAGTATTGCTTTAAGCACGGTCCTCTAGAAGAGGTTCTCGTTTTAGCTCACTTTTAGAGATAAGGAAACTGAGGCACAGAGGGATTTAAGTATCTTGCCCAGAGTCCCCCAGGGGCTGACTGGCAGAACTGCAACCTGGCTCCAAAGCCCACCTTCCAGGCCACCCCAGGGGGAGCTCTGGAGAGAGGTAAAATTTAATTTTCAAATAGTAACATCTGCTAACTTCTGGCCTCCTGTATTTAATTCTTCCAATGTGTGCTTTTTCCAGCACTTCCAAGCTGCCACTGTCTGCTAGGAGGCAGCATCAGGTCTCACAGGGTAAGGGCCCAGTCCCACAAGCCTGCCCCCTTCAGATGCCAGTCGCAAGTCCAGGTTGTCACCTTTGCTTCTGACCAAATGGCTATAAATCAGAGGTTTCCATGACCCACTCCTTCGATTAGATTAATTTGCTAAAGCAGCTCACAGAACTCAGGAAAACATTTTACTGACCAGATTACTGGTTTATTATCAAGGGATTTAACTCAGGAACAGCAAGATGGAAGAAATACACTAGGCAAGGTATGGGGAAAGGACACAGCTTCCAGGGCCTCTGGGCATGCCACCCTCCCAGCACCTCCACAACCCCGATGTTCTCTGAACCCTGTACTTCGTGCGGTTTTCATTTTTATTTTATTTTTTTATGAAGGCTTCATTACACAGACATGATTGACTGAATCATTGGCCATTGGGAAATGACTCAACCTCCAGCCTCTCTCCCCTCCCAGGAACTGAAAGTTCCAATCCTCTCATTATGGTTGGTTTCCCTGGCAACCAGCCCCCATCCTTAGGGGATTTCCAAAAGTTGCCCCATTCTCATAAATTCAGGTGTAGTTGAAAGGGGATTGTTGTCCATAACACACTCCTTTCACCCCTTTTGGCTCTGGAGCTATTTCAAGAACTGGTGACAACAGACCAACTAAGAAAAGATGCTCCCATTGCTCTTATCACTTAGGAAATTCCAAGGATTTGGGGAGCTGTAAGTCAGGAACAGACTAAAAGCAAATATATGTATCTTCTTATAAATGACAATATGACAATGCTGGTTTCTAGAGAGAGAGAAAATCTTGGGCTACTCAAAGGTCACCCATTGTCCTAACAACATGCTACACAAATGTGGTGACTAGGTTGCTAGGTTGTGTGGAATTGGGGGTGAAGGGAGCCTTACCTCAGACCCCTGTGTCATCTACCCATAGTGCTTCAGGGCCCAGGCAGTCACAAGTGGGAGAAAGGTCATGGACTCTCTGGTTAGGGCTTATGCTCGCACACTTTAACCACTACATTTGCTTGTACTGGTTGCTTATCTTTGAGCCCCAGGTTCCTTATCTGTAAAAAAGGGATAGCAATACCAACCTTTCAGCACATAGCTCATGGTTTGCAAGTTCTCTTTTTAAAATAGACTCCATCATTTGCTTTTTTAAAAACAGCTTTATTGAGATATAACTTAACATGCCAAAAAAGTCACCCATTGTAAGTGTACCATTCAGTGATGTCTAATGTATTTGCAAAGTTGTGCAACCATCACTGTGTTCTAATTTTAGAACATTTCTATCATCCCAGGAACAAATTTCCTATTTAGCTGTCATTTCCCGTTTCTACTCCCAGTTCCTGGCAACCATTAGTCTCCATTCTGTCTGTGTAAATTCCCCTTTGTTGGACATTTCATGTAAATGGAATTCATACACTGTGTGGTCTACTGTGGCTGGCTTTTTTTCACTTGGCTTGCTGTGTCCCAGGTTCATCTATATTGTAGCATGCGTCTGAACATTGTCTTTATTACAGAATAGTGTCCCACTCTGTGGATATGGGACATTTGTTTATTTAGCCATCGGTTGTTGGGCATTTGGAGTTGTTTCCTGTTTGGAACTATTATGAATAATACTGCCATGAACATTCCTGCACAGTCTTGGTGTGGGCATGTTTTCATTTCTCTGGATAGATACCAAGGAGTGGAATAGCTGGGTCCCACAGTAAACTGGTAAATCTATGTTCAGCATTTTAAGGAACCGCCAAGTGAATTCCAGAATGGTAGCAGTTTCACATTCCCATCAGCAGTAGATGCGGATGCCAGTTTCTCTGTATCCTCACCAGTGCTTGTTATTGTCTATCTTTAAAAAAACAAACAAAACATAAATTGCCTTTTTTTCTTTTTGATTAATCCTCACCTGAGCATATTTTTCAATTGGTTAAAAAAATTTTTTTTCTTTATTGATTTGAGAGAGAGAGAGAGAGAGAGAAACATCAATGAGAGAGAACATCAGTGGGCCACCTCCTGCATGCTCCACACTGGGGATTTGGGCCCACAACCTGGGCATATGTCCTGACCAGGAATCGACCGGCAATCTCTTATCTTAGTGCATGGGTTGACACTCAACCACTGAGCCACACTGGCTGGGCTCAATAGATTTTTGATAGAGTGGAAGGGGGAGGGAGGGGAAGACAGAGAGAGAGAAACATCGATGTGAGAGAGACACATCAATTGGTTGCCTCCCGCACAACCCCGACCAGGGTCAGGGACCCACGACCCTTCATTCCGCAGGTTGACGTTCTAACCACTGAGCAAAACCAGCCAGGGCACATAATTTGCTTTTTAATAGTTATATTTATCAAAGTAATGCATGCACGCAGGAGCTTTAAAAGTGTAAGTTTGAATACTGCTGGAGGAGCCTGAGGTCCTGCCCAGGGCAGGGAGACCTGTCTTCTCAGCGTATTTGGGCCAAAGCCCACAGGAGGGGTGTGACTTGACAAAAAAGCAACTCTGGAGCCCAAGTTTGTGTGGAAACCAGCCTCAAAACTCACCTGTCCCCACTGATCTGTGGATTTCTGCACTTGAAAAGATGTGGTACCAAATCCAAAGGAGAAAGGAAGTAATAAAACTAGTGCAGAAATGAATGAAACAGGACATAAAAAAAACCTACAGAAAATCAATGAAACCAAAAGTGGGTTCTATGGAAAGAGTGACAAAACAGACAGATCTTTCGCTAGATCGATCTAGAGACAACGGGCCTTCTGACAGCTGTTTGGGGATCTCTCTTTACTAGAACCCTAGGGCTTCCCCTTGCCACGTTTATATACATTGAGTTTCTGTTTTCTGGACCCCAGTGTCTTTCTCTTTCCCAGTTTACTCCTTTGTTTTGATGTGGTACACCCTCTAGTACAGTGCTGTTCAACAGAACTTTCTGGAATGGTGAAATGTACTATATCTGTGCTAATAGGGTAGCAACGCATGGCTGTTGAATACTTGAAATGTGACTATTGTCCTTTTCTCTCCCACATTCTCTGAATCTAGTTATATCACAATTTCTGAACAGATCCGTAATTAGTGTGGTTATGTAAATGCTGTTTATTGGTGAGCCAGTAAATATACTATATATAATTCCACTTCCATTCTTTTTAACTTGCTGTACTCACGTCACCCTTACTGGGGTGTTCCAAATTCTCTGAGTTTCCTAAGGAAAGATCAATGTTTTGAGAATCTGGATGTCTGAAGAAAAGTCTTTATTCTGCCCTGTCACTTAACTGACAATTTGGTGTGAAACCTAAGCTGAGAAAGAATTATTTTGCCTTAGAACTTTGAAGGCAATGTTTTATTGTCTTGGAGCTTACAGCGTTACTGTTGGGAAACTCTGCCCCTTTAAGGCCTGCCCATTCTGAACTCAACTAAGGAGCCGCTACCCACAGGAAGTCCACAGTCCCCTGCATGGAACTCGCTGTTCTCTCAACGGATGAAATACTTGCTGTTTATTTGCTCGGTGTCTCTTGTAATTGGATTCTACTGTGCAGATGCTCAGAACTCCCCAGCAGAGTACCACCCTGACCTGGGTCAGAGTTTCTCTCTTACATTTCTCAGTGTTTGACACAGAGGAAAAGCAGTGGAATTCAAAGACCTATGTACAAGCACCTGCTCCATAGCTTGTTAGTTACTCATTGATATAGGCCAGGGTTTCTCAGCTTCTGCAGTATTGACATTTGGGGCCAGATAATTCTTTGTTGTGGGTGACTGTCCTGTGTATTGTAGGATGTTTCGCAGCATCTCTGGCCTCTACCCATTAGATGCCAGCAATACTCCCTCCTCCCTAGTTGTGACAACCAAAAAATGTCTGCAGACATTGTCAAACACACCCCCTCTGGGAGGGGGTGGCAGTATCACCCCTAGCTGAGAACCACTGATGTGGGCAAATTTCGTCACTTCTTAAGTCTCAATTTCCTCACAAAACTTAGAGGATTTCCATAAGAACTGAGTGAGATAACACCAGTTCTTGCAGTTATAAAATCTAAGTAGGCCCTAATAGTGAGCATGTTTTGTTTTAACCCCTCCAGTGGCTAGCACAGTACTCCATGAGCACCACGTATGTTGAATGAGGGGACTAACGCGTAAAGTGCTTACTGCTCTTGTAAGAGCTCTATCATGATTAAGTCTTTGAAACCTCACCTCAACTCTGTAATCCTCGTTATTCAGATGAGGAAACCAATGCAAGGAGAGGTTAGGGAACCCCCCCAAGTTCCCGTTTGAAAGTGTCAAAACTGGGGATCGAATCCTTGCCATCACGTTCTGTAACCAAAACGCAGGTTTGGCTGCCTGTCACAATGAAACCCAAACTCGTGAGACAGGTGCTGGTGCAAAAGGAAAGGGAGACCAGTGGACTCCATCTCGGAAACCGTCTCCCCTTCCAGCTCAAGCCTGTGGTTCTTATAAGGATAGGGAGGGAAGGGCTTGTTTTCCTATCCAATTATCTTTCTAGCTTTTGGCACTCTCAGGTCCTGCCCATTCATCTTTCTAGCTTTCGGCACTCTCAGGCCCTATCCATCCATCTTTCTAGCTTTTGGCACACTTGTGTAAGAACCTCTCCCTGCCTCCATGTTGGCCAGTGGGGGAGACTCCCTGGCACTCTGACTGACTGTCTATGCTAACAGTTCCAGAGGCCTTGCTCTTAACCACCATGTTTCACCTGTGTGGCTTATAACTTTGGATTATGAACTTCCCATGGGCTACTACTTCTGAGAGCCTCTTCCTTGGCACCTTATACATAGTAAACAGAATCTGCAAGTGTTTTACTAATACCTCCTGTGCCCAAGTACTTTAATAAAGCTATAACCCAATAACAACATTTACATGTATGTAACATTTTACACTTTCCAATTTACTTTTACGTATGTGTCATTCAGCCCCAGAACCCTGCGAAGTATACACACACAGATATTTCTTTTTAGAGCTGTGAGGAGACAGAGGCCTTGAAGGAGAAGGGACTTACATAAGCTGGGGAGCACCAAGCTGGGACCAGAACCAGGAACGCTGGCTCCTGTGCAAATGTCCTGTCTGTTACATATCAGGAGCCTCTTGTGTCCTCACGGGGGTTTTGCTTAGTAGCTAACAGTGTATGGTTATGATTCCTGACCCACTAGGCAGGGGTGGTGGTGTCATGCACAATACCAGTCATCAGAGGAAATGGGATTGGGAGCTAGGAATTGGTATAGGAACTACATGTAAACATTTTTTTAAATCCGAACTCAAGGATATTTTTACATGTATCTTCAGATAGAGTGGGAGGGAAAGAGGGAGGAAGAGAGAGAGAGAGAAACATCGATGTGAGAGAGACACGTCGATTGGTTGCCACCCGCACAACCCCAAATGGGGCCAGGGACAAACTGCAACTGAGGTATGAGCCCTTGACGGAATCAAATCCAGGACTCTTTGATCCTCGGGCCGATACGCTAACCACTGAGAAAGACTGGCCAGGGCTACACATAAACATTTTAAATTCATAAAGATATATTTTTTTTAATCCTTACCCAAGGACATTTCTTTTTTTGCATTTATCTTCAGATAGAGTGGGAGGGAGAGAGGGAGAAAGAGAAAGAGAGAAACATTGATGTGAGAGAGACACATCGACTGGCTGCCACCTACACGACCCCAACAGGGGCCGGGGACAAACTGCAACCGAGGTACGTGGCCCCAGCGGGAACCGAACCCAGGTCTCTCTGGTCCGCAGTCCCGTGCTCCAACCACTGAGCCAAACTGGCCAAGGCTAAATTCATATTTTTAAGAGAAAGGCTTATTGAAAACTCTAATTTTTTATTTGTATAATTTTTATATTTAGATCAATTATTTTCATGTGTACTGACCAACACATTTTCGGTTAGAACAGGTAATCTGACCAGGATGCTGGGTACCTAAGAAGTCATATATATCCCTGGAGTAAATTGTCTGGCTGTTCGAGACAAACTCAGGATCCTCCAGTAATGTGTGTTTCTAAGCCCCTCACTTCCCTGCCGCTGCTCTCATTACAGTCACCCATTATTTTATGCATCCGGCAAGTATTAACTGAGCACCTGCTTTGCACCAGTGAACAGTATGGTGGGTGGGGGAGGTCTTGGCCCTCATGGAGCTTGTATTCTGTTAGCCAGAGTGACTATAATTTGAGTCTTTCCCGCCCTTCCCTCCCTGAAGCTTCCTTTGGTTCCTTGATGATTCAGCTCCTGGTTTTCTTCTGCAAAGGCGCCTTCTCTGTTTCCTTTCGCTCTTCCTGACTTTCTGACTTTCCTCGTGGCTCTCCACCCTCCTCTGCTCTCACTCTGCACGCCCACCTTGACTGTACCCCCTCTCGCGGTCACCACGCCACCCTCTCCAGCTTGGCTCCGTCTTCTGACCCTCGTGTGGAGCTGCCTTTGTGGGCATCTTTATAGGATTGACCCACAGGTTCTTCAAGTCTCAATGCCCAAGAACACCTGCATATGCCCTGCAGTCCCTGTCCCGTGGTCTCTGTTCATGACTAGCACCCCCATTTGCACAGTCCCTGAGCAGAAGCCAGAGGCCACCTCCCTTCTTTCGGCTCCTTCATGCCCCTCACTGACGTATCTTCTCAGTGACCCGGTGTGGCTCATTCTGCCTCCTCGTTTTCTCTCTGCTCTGTGCCTTTCTAGGTGCACCCAGGACACTTCTTAAGATGTCTGACACGAAAACAGAAAAGTGGGATTTTTATTTGCAAGGAATCCTTGGTTTTATAAGAATCTAGCTTTGGTTTTATATGAATATGTTCTCTCCATAGCCACCTCACGCTTTAGTTATAGATCTTCACATACAGCTTAATATCGTCACCTCAATACCAGTAAGTACTTTGTCGTCTGGATAAACCCTCTGCGTGGCTCCTGGCGCCCAGCGTTGACCACACAGCTGGAGCTGAGAGTCTCTAGGAATCCACAGATAGAGCATCTTTTAATAGAACTTTCAGGAAGCCGATACTTGGGATATTTCACCACAAAAAAACCAGACAGAAGTTATTTGATGCAGCTTTAGTTAAGAAGAGAAATGCAGGTTGATTCGTAAAATTAATATTTATCGACTCTCAACCGACACGTACCACGACCCCGAGCAGTGACACAGGGATGTAGGTGATTAGGAACTCCAGACCACGGCCTTGGAAGTGTGTCCAGAGTGAGCCGCCCAGAGCACCGCACAGTGGGCAGGAAGACACCCCCGGAGGGGCAGCGTGGGGCACAGTATGGAGGCAGGGAGGCGAGAATGGAAAAGAGAACTGGGACATAAACAGCCTTACACAGTGTCGTGTACATCTAATCTATGTAAATTTACACATTTGCATATATGTTTTTGCAAAAAGAAATTGAGAGAGAGAATTGAGACTTCTAACGACCAGTTATAGCCATTGATAAATGAAAAAAGCAAGTAGCAAGTGATGGGAATAGTTTGATATATGTTATTCAGAAACAAATCCACTTCTCTGTGCAAACATATGCTTGTATTTGTGTGAGCAAAGAGAACTGTGTAGAAAATATGAGGCTGTGGACATTGGCGCCCAGGCAGGGAAGATGATCTGCTTTGCTTTCATAGACGTTTCCGTTATATCGTTCCACTTATGAAAATAAGCATCTATTATTTTAGTGATTTGCCAGACATAAAATGAAGTTTAAATATGTATGTGGAGTGCCTATACCAGCACTGGGCCAGCGCTCTGCCAATCCTGGGTTTGAAGTTCTCACCAAGGCTCTGAGGAGCCTGAGGTCTGATCTGTGTGATACCAGTGTGGGAGGGGAAGGCAGGGACCGAGGCCCTCAGTGGGGGTGGCAGCCCTGCGAGGAACCAGCCCTGGGTTCCTTGAGGCCCGTACTTAGGACAGCACCTACACTGTGCCTGCTCCTTCCAGCACAACCCCAGCCACCCCTTCCCAGCCCCCCCGCCCACAGAGAAGGAGGCTGCCCTGTAAGTGGGACCCCCCACACACACCTCATTCCCAGAGTTTTGTAGCAACTTTAGAAATTCCTGCCCAAGGCCGTGGAGTATAAAGGGTACGAACACGGACACGGAAGCCGCACCGCCCTGGCCTCCAATGCCAAGGTATTTGCTAGCTCCGCGATCTTGGGAAAGTTGCCTAATCTCTCTGTGCCTCATATCTTCATCTCTAACATGAGGATTCAATAATAGCAGCTACTTTTTAGGGTTGTTTAAGCACTAACTGAATCAGTGTGTGCAAAGCACTTAGCACAGTGCTGAGCAGATGTAGGTGCTGGATGTGGGAGCCTTCACAAGGAGATCCTGATGGGGCCGCAGTGACCACCTCACGGTCTGAAAGTTGTGGTCCGAGTGTCAGGCAGGGAGTCCAAGTGGAGGACACAAGGCTACTCAGTGTCCTCATCTAAAAAAGGAGGATAGCCCCAGCCTTGTGGGGGTCTGCAAGGCCTGCTCTCCAGGGCAGCGGGAGCAGTGGAAACCAGGGGTCTCTGTTGTTGATTTGTTTTCGATCCTGTGGGGTGTGTTTCACACCAGGACTTATCGGAGTGGTGTGGGTGTGAACTTGTTTGCCAGCCTGTTGTTCTGTAGCCCTTTCCTGAAAGATGAAAGGAGAAGACAGGTGCTGAGCACAATGTCCAGCATTTAATAAATGACTACTTTAGGCCCCCTTGGTGACACTGAGAAGCTGATTCTAAAATCTATTATGAAAATGCAGAGGATCTAGACTAGCCAAAGCAACTTTGAAGAACAAAGTTGGAGGACTTTTGCTACTTGATGTCCAGACTTACCATACAACTATAGTAATCAGGACAGATAAAGATAGACAAATAGGTCAAGAGAACAGGCTAGGAAGTCCTCAAATAGACCTACTCATATGTGGTCAACTGATTTTCGACAAAGGTGCCAAGGCAATTTAATGGGGAATGAATAGTTTTCAACAAATGGTACTGGAACAATTGGACTCCTGTGTGCAAAACAGGTGAATGTATACGGTACCACATATGAATGTTAACTCAAAATGTATCATAGACCTGAGTGGAAACTGTAAAAATTCTAGAAGAGGATAAAATCTTTGTGACCTTATGTGTTTAATTTTACATTTCAACCTGGCTGGGCCATGGTGCCTAGATGTTTGGTCAAACAATATTTTAGAAGTTTCTGTGAAAGTATTTTTAGATGAGATTAACACTTAAATCAGTAGTGGTGGGCTGCATCCAATCAGGTGAAGGCCTTAAGAGAAAAATACTGACCTAGGAGGAAGAGCACTCGGCCTGCACACTGCCTTCAGGCTCTAGCTGAAGCATCAGCTCTTCCTGGGCCTCCTGCCTGCCTGCCTGCCTGCCCGCCCGGCAGTGTTGGGCTCGCCAAGCACCAGCTATTTCCTTCAATAAATCTCACCCAGCCCAACTGCTGAGTTGATAAACACACCGGGGAATGCTATTCAGCGATAGAAAGGAATGAGCTACCGGCCGAGGAAACAACATGAATGACCCTCAAAGCCTTGTGCGTTTGAAGGCAAACACAAAAGGCCACACACAGCACAATTCCCTTTATGACATTCTAGAAGAGTAAAGAATATAGAAACAGAAAATAGGTAAGTGACTGCTATAGGGGCGCAGAGATGGTGTGAAGGGGCTGACCAATAAAAAAGCAGAAGGGAGTTTGGTGGGGGAGATGAAAATCTTCTCTATTTTGCTTGTGGTGGTGGGTTTTATATGACTGTATATGACTTTTACTCAAACACATTAAACTGAATACTTTAAAAGGGGAAATTTTCTTGGATGCAAATTGCATCTTGTTTTTTTAAAAAATAGCCATTCTAAATATAGTTGCAGTAGAGAAGGAAACACACGTAAGGAGGTCCAGTAACTTTGTTCTAGTCATTTGTAGGTTGTTTGTGGCTCCTGGGGAGCTTTTACATCGTCTCCCCACACTGGTGAATGACTGTGCTCCAATGAATATAAACTTGAAACTTTAAAAAAGAGAAATACACAAAGGGTTTGAGTGCAGTAATGTGACTGTCCCAAGCATGACGCTTGGGTTTACAGAAATGAATAGCATGTGGAGCTGAGCAATGCTTCCTGGCAGCCACACCCAACAGAGGGCTGAAGGTAGATACGTGACGGACATTCAGGGTCTCAAGATCCGGAGCAGGACCAGGCTCTGCACGCGGCCTCGGTCCTGCTTCAGCCTGGGCTTCTTGCTCTTCACTCTGGTTCTGGTTTGGGCAGCACCTCCAGGAGGGGTCTGCAAGGGCAGGGGGAGCCGTGGGAACCAAGGATCTCTGTTGTCCGTTTGTTTTTGATTCTGGGGTGTGTGTTTCACATTAGGACTTACTGGAATGGTGTGGGTGTGAACTTGTTTGCCAGTCTGTTGGTCCTAAGTCCTTTTCTGAAAGCTGCCGGTCCCCACGAGGTGGGCATTGGGAGAAATAGGTGCTTATGAGGTTGTTGGTCAGGCGGAAATGTTCACTTGGAGGCATGTGGTATATGTAGCCTGCTTCTTCCGGAGGAATCCATATACTTGTTTTTAAAAAATGTAAAAAATTAAAAACTTTTGAACAGGTAACACATTCACATGGTTCTAATGCAGAAGGTACAGAAGGTTGAAAAGTCTTTCTCCCAAACTGTCTCCCAGCCACACAGTGTCTCTCTCTCCCTGTCTTACCTGTTTCTTGTATTTTTTCCCCCTGAGATAGTTCACTCATATATGAGCAAGTCGATGTGTCTCTATGTGTTTCTCCACAAATTGTTCTGTACAGGTTGTAGGGTACAATGCACACATATCCTTCTTCACTTTGCTTTGTTCAATGAACTGTAGTTAGCTTAACCTATCCCCTATTGATAGACACTGAGATTATGTTCATCTTCGCTGCGCGTGCTGCGGTCTTGCTGTGGTGTGGTTATGTCTGCAGGACAGGTTTCTCTAAGTGGTCCTGCTGGGTCAGGCACGCATCCCCTTGTCGCTGACAGCTGGAGCGGCACCGCTGTGCGTGCAGGCTGTGCCGGAGCGCTCCTGCCCGGGAGGGAGAGGCCTGAGAGCACTGACCTTCAAGTGCACTGTGACCATCAGTACTGGGCTCTCCCTTCCCCACGGCTCCCTCCTCCCTCTTCTCCTTCTGAACTGATCCTGCCTTTCTGGTTTTCTCTCCAGGAGCTCTCTGCTATGGTGAAGTAGGCCTATATTTAGCCTTGGTTCCTCTCTACTTCAGCATGGGTTCCATAGAGTTTTCTCTTTTTCACTCTCTGGGTTGTGTCTAGCGCCAGCTGTCTGGGAGAAAAGCAAGGGAGGTGCTGATGGGAGGGGAGCCGGAAAACAGGGTTCCTGCCCAGGGTGTTCTCACCTCCCGAGGGCGGAGCCTGCGCAGGGCTGATGCAGCCTCTGGTCCCGCTCGGGGCTGGTAGGTCTGCACACTCCATGGGAGCCTTACGGGTACACAGTTCCTGTCAGGTCAAACAGAAATCTGCTTGTTTTACAATTGCTAGAAGCATCACCCTGTGGGAAAAAAGTCTCAACAGGGAAAATGTAGGCCTTTGTAGTTTATCATCAGAAATCAAGGAAACTGGACATACGGTGGTAGTACGTCTTCTTTTTTAACTTTGTCAGGCCTTATTTATTTTTTTCATTTTTCTAATATATTTTATTGTTGATAGTATTACAGATGTCTCTCATTTTCTCCCTTTTTTCCTCAAGGTGGTACTTCTGAGCAATAGTTGTAAAAAGAGCATGTGTTAAGATTTTATTTAATGAATCAATTAATGAGGGAACCAGTAAGATGTTACAATATGTAGGCCATCAGGAAAGCAGAAATAAATTTATTAGATGTAAAACTGGCCAGTATACCCTGCATCTGTGCTGGATACAATGTATTTGCGTTACCCTCAGCGTTTAAGACTGCAGGGCTGTAAAGCAGCTCAGACATGAAGGTCAACAAGATGACCTGGAAGTGAGGGTCTGTGCCTGAGACAGGACACCATCCTCTCTCCCCTCCCTCCCTCTCTCTTACCCTTGTCAGGTTAAAATGCCTTTTGTTTGTAAAACTATGGTGAAAATGCCTAACACAAAAGTTATCATTTTAACCATGTTTCAGTGGCATTAAGTTGATTCCCATTGTTGTAAAACCATCAGCACTGTCCACCTCCAGACCTCTTTCATCTTCCAAAACCAAAACTCTGTACCTTTTCAACACTTAACCCTCCCCCCCTTCTCCCCTGACGTGGCCCCTGGCAACCCCACTTTCCATCTTTGTGAATGTGTCACCCTTTAAAAATCTTCCCCAGTTTTTCCTTAACAAGAGTACAGGAGTGAATCACATTTGCCATCTCTGTGACCCTGGCCAAGTGATTAGCCACCTTGAGCCTTGGTTTCCTGTCTGTAAAATCAGCATAACCACTCTTACCTCAGGGATTTGCTGTGAGGATGAATAAGGTAATCCATGCAGAGATCTTGGTCCATGTAATGAGAATGTAAAAGGAACTCAGCGGATGGTGTTACTGTTATAATTACTGTTTTCTCACTCGAGTTCATGGACCTCAGAGGCATGGAAGTTCCAGTAGGTTAGGAACGTCTCCGTGTTGAGAATGTGATCACCTGGAGAGCCTTAAAAATACTGATGCCTACGTCCCGTACCCAGAGGTTCTGCTGTAACTGGTTTGGGGTGTGGCTTGAGCTTGGGCATTTTTTCAGAGCTCCAGGTGACTCTAATGAGCAGCCAGGTGCAGAACCATTCACTGCTCTGGGTACTGTCTCAGAGCCTGCCTGTGGGGTAGGTCAGCACTCTCCTGAGCGTTGGACCAAGTCAGTGGAAGTCATGGCTCTTTGTCGCACACCAAGAAAAACTGATACCTCCAACTAGAAGCAAGTTTACTAGCAGAAATCCATGTCTCCACCATGGGAAGGCAGACGTGCTGTGAATTGCTGTGTGGCTTGCCTATGAGACAATGCATGGACCTTTACTGGGTCAGTACTTATGATGAAGGTTTCATTAGGCAGGCAGCACAGTGACTGTTTCTAGCAAAGGTAGGGAGATGCTCTCTGGAGGAAGGAGAGGCAGTGCTCTCAGATGGAGAGGGACAATGCAGGAGCTGGTGTACTCAGACATGAGCCCTGCCTAGGCCTGTGGGGAGATGTACTATAATTGAGGACAGCAAACCTCAAAACTAGGGGTGGGCCCTCAAAAGGCACTCAAGCATCTTAAAAGGGGCTGTTGAGGCTGCTTGGAATGGGAGCCCCAGAACTGACCCTGAGTCTCTCAGCTCATTGTCCTCCCTTCACAGTCTCTGAGGGATTCTTGGAGCAGTGCCTTGCTCTGCAGACCCCCTTATGTGTCCCTCTGGCTTGTCTAAGGTGGTCAGAGGGGGTGGAGGTAGGCCCATTTGCCCTCCCTCTCTCCCCAGTTCTGTGCCAACCTGGTGGGGATGTTGGCCCAGAGGCCCTTCTAGCACCTGGGTGTTCAATCAGCAACCCCCCTCCTCTGTCTGTCTGTGTGTGTGGTTGGCACTCTGTTCCCTGAGCAGTCTGCATTTGAAACTGAAGCCTCTAACCACACAGCGGAGTACTTTACAACCCAGATTAATGTGCCAGTTAAACCCCTAAAAGTCATATATTTAATAGGTCCTTACCACTCCAGAGGAGACACTGTAATGTGGCACAGCTGGGTGTCAGCATTTTAAAATCCTCCGCAAATGCAGACCTGTATCTTTCCTGAATGAAACGCCTGGAGGATTACTGGTTTCCAGGCTGTAATCGGCCTGTTGTAAGACTTCCGAAGCAGCATCACCTGGTCCACATGGCTCTAGGCGTGCTGTAAACGAAGGCACCAAAAAGCAAAGGAGCTTTAGAAACTGGGTGCCCAGTGGTGCCTCTGCCTAGATGCCAGGGCAGATGGTCTGTTGGTGAATTCTCTGATCCCCTTTTTAATTTTTGTCTTTCTTGCTCTTTTTTTTTCTCTTAAGGCAGTGGTTCTCAACCTTCCTAATGCCGCGACCCTTTAATGCAGTTCCTCCTGCTGTATGTGGGCGCATCTGCTTGTGGGCGGACCCGCCTGGAGACAGAGGAGCGGTGTCTCGGTTCCTAAGATCATCAGAAATATGTGTTTTCCGATGGTCTTAGGCGACCCCTGTGAAAGGGTCGTTCGACCCCCAAAGGGGTCATGACCCACAGGTTGAGAACCGCTGTCTTAAGGTATACTGATTTCAGTTTTAGAAAATAAGTTAAGCCTGGAATTTATTTGGAGACTGAAAATCCTTTCTCGCAGGCCTGTTGGTTTGTTTCTAATGAGACTGGCGGTCGCATGTTTAGGTTGTTATAAACCACAGATCTAGGGTAAGTGGGTGAGTAGGTGGAGGTGCTTGGCTTTCTTTCAGCCCATGTTTTCATCGAATTGAGCAGTGTATAAGGAATTAGATACCCTGAGCGAATGAAATGTATCCCAAGTGCAAGGCTGGCTCTACATCAGTCAGCGTAATCCCCACGTCAAAGCTGTCCTAGTCGGCTTCGGCTGCTATGGATAATACCACAGTCTGGGTGGCTCAGACAACAGACATTTACTTTCAGTTCTGTAGGCTGGGAAGTCCAGGATCAAGGAGCCAGCAGTTGTTCCTGTGAGGACCCTCTTCCTGATTTACAGACGTGTTCACACTTGGTGGAGACAGAGCCCTGATCTCCCTGCCTCTCTTTATAAGGACTAATCCTATCGTGAGGATCTCACATTCATGACTTCATTTAACCCTAATTACTTTCCATAGGACCTATCTTTAAATCTGTCACATTGGGGGGTAGAATTTCAACATGTGGGTTTGGGGGGGGACACGAACATTTAGTCCGTAATAACAGATTAAACAAAAATTGTATGATCACATCCACAGATGCAGAAAGAAACATTTGGTAAAATCGAACCCCCATTCATGGTTAACATAAAAAGCTCTCAACAAACTAAGAACTGAGAACTCTCAACATGTAAAGGGTGTTGACGGAAACCTGCAGCTGACATCCTCAGCGGTGAGGGCTGCGTGCTCCCGTCTGAGAGAAGGAACGAGGCGAGGATTCCGCTCTCACTGCTTGTAGCCACCTAGGGCTGCAGATTCCAGCCCCTGCAACAAGGCAAGAAGAAAAGAGAAAAGGCATAAGATTGAAAAAGAAATAACACTGTCCCTATTTGTAGATAACATGATTGTCTACATAGTAAATACCAAGGAATCTACAAAAACAAAAATTCTCCTAAAACTAATAAGAGAGTTCAGCAAACTTGTAGGATATAAGATCAACACCCAAAAATTACATAACAACATACTAACTATGAATATGTGGTGATGAAAATAGAAACACAGTACCCCTTGGGGGACTAAAAGGGGAATATTTGTAATACTTTCAACAATAACGATAAATTTTAATTAATTAATTAATTAAATGTATCTTGTATAAAAAATTATTCTTTATAGTCACTCCAAAGGAAATTAAATGCTCACATATACATTTAACAAAAGGTATAGGATCTGAAAAATTATAAAATGTTAATGAAAGAGATCAAAGGAGGCCTAAATAACTGGAGATGCATACATATCATGTTCATAGTTAAAAGACTCAACATAGTAAAGACGATAATGCTTTCCAAATAGGTCTGTATGTTTAATGCAGTTTCTTTGGAAATTCCAGCAAACCTGTTTTGCACATATATGCAAGCTTATTCCAAACTGCATGTGGACAAACACAGTCTCTAGCTAAAACAAAATAAAGAAGAGGAGTCACTCTACTGGATATTAAGTCCAACTATATAGTTACAGTGTTCGGGAGTGTGTGGTATATTGGTGGAGGGATAGACACATAGATCAGTAGAACAGGATAGAGAAATCCAGAAATAGACCCATGCAAGTATGTCAAACTGATTTTTCCCAAAGGTGCAAAAACAATGCACTGGAGAAACTCTGAACAAATTGTATTGGAGCAAGTGATGTCCATAGGTTTAAAAAAATGAACCTTGACCTAGACATACCACCTCATACAAAAATTAATCTAAAATGGGTCATGGCCTTAAATGTAAAATTATAAAACTTAAAAAAAAATCATAAGAGAAAATCTTCAGGCTCTAGGGCTAGGCAAATAGTTCTTAGACTTGACACCTAAAACATGACTCATAAAATGAAAATTGATAAATTGGATCTGACCAGAATTAAAAGGTTTTGTTCTGTGAACAACTCTTAAGATGAGAAGACAACCAGTAGTCTGGGAGAAAATATTTGCAAACTACATATTTGACAAAGGATTCATGTCTAGAATGTGTAATGAACTCTCAAAATTCAACAGTAAAATAACTATAACAATTTTGTTAGAAAATGGGCAATAGGCATGAAGAAACATTTCACCAAATAACATTTACCAATGGCAAATAAGCAAATGAAAAGATGTGTAATATCATTAGCCATTAGGTAAATGTAAATTAAAATCACAATGAAATAGAACTACGTCACTCTGGCTAAAATAAAAAACAGTGCCCGCACCAAATGCTAACGGGGACGTGGCGGTCCAGTGCAGGTAGGAACATGGAATGATACATCCACTCTGGAAAATAGGCAGCTTCTCTTAAAACTAAATATGCAGCTACTATATGACCCGGCAGGTGCACTCTTGGACACTTACCCAAGAGAAACAAAAGCTCATGTTTATACGAAAGCATACAAAGAAATGCTCATAGCATCCTTATTTGCAATAGTCAAAAACTGGAAACAATCCAGCCCTCTTGTAAGGAGGGAATGGTTAAACAAATTATGATACATTCATACCATGGGATACTACTCAACAATAAAAAGGAACAAACGATTGACATATGCAAGGTTACCACTGTATTAATCCATTTATGTGACTGATAAAATTTGAGAAATGGAAAAAATTTGTATTTTCTCAGGAGTCAAGGATGAGGGTGGGGGACAGGTGAGAGGAGGGAGGTGGGTATATTTGTAAAGGGAGAACAGAAAGATTCCTTGGTGATAGAGCTATTGTGTATCTTGACTGTATCAATATCAATGTTCTGACTCTGATATTGTGCTATAGTTTTGCAAGATGTTATAATTGGAGAAAAGTGGATGAAAACTACATGGGAGCTCTCTGTATTATTTCTTAAAACTGCATATAAATCTATAATTATCTTAAAGTAAAAAGTTTAATTTAAAAAAATTACAAAGGGAAGGCAGGAATAACCAAAGGCTATAATTAAAGCTATCCGTGGCCTAAGGGCTACAGTTTACAACTTCAGTGTAAGGCCAACCCAGGGGTCCCAGGTCCTTGGAGTTAGCCTTGAGCACCCCTACTCCGACATCCGTGCCTCCCCTGCCCCCGTCAGAGGAGTGGCAGCCCCAAGGCCCGAAGCCCTGCAGTCTTTCCATTGCCTTGAGTTCTGGGGTGTGTCTCTGGTGTTTTTACTCCCTGTGAGGGTTGTACCCCCACCTTAACAGCTTCATGCCCAGGAGCCAATACCTTTTTAAAAATATTTTTTTATTGATTTTTGAGAGAAAGGAAAGGAGAGGGAGAGAGAGAGAAACATTGATGAGAGAGACAAACATCAGTCAACCGGCTCCTACACACCCCCTACAATTGAGCCTGCAACCTGGGCATGTGCCGCCCTGACCAGGAATCAAACTGGTGACCCCTTGGTGCATGGGATGATGCTCAACCAAGCAAACCACACTGGGTGGGGCCTGGAGCAATACTCTTAAGGTGCCCCGGGTGGGCTGATCTGTCCAGAAGGAGCAGTGATTATTCCTGGGAAAGCCAAAAGGAAATGTGGGGGAGCACGGAGCTGGCAGGGGCAGTGACCTTGTTTATATCATCCTTGAATTCTCCGTGCTCAGCCTGGTACTCAATAAATGTCTGTCAAGTAAATTATACCTATTCCTTTGACTAGAGAAGAAAATTCTTAGACACACATGCAGTACTTCCTTCAGAATGCAGACCTATGCCAGAGAGAAGAGGGGGCTGCTTCTGTTAAAGCAAAGCCTGGACTCGATGAAGCTTCAGACCTGGAGGAAGGCGCTCTGAGTGGAGGGCAGTCAGACGAGCCTCCACTCCGGCCCTGGGCCCTGGGCCCTCCCTGTGCAGCTTTCTCCCTGTGTTGGCCAGGCCCCACCCTCTGTCAGTGAGTCCACCACTGAAAGTGTAGGTGAGCAGCTTCCTGCGAGGCATGAGGGGTAGCTGCATGCCTTACCCCTTAGAGACAGATGCCCGATAGGGACCCAGGGGCTCCTTCACACTCATTTAAGCTGCTTGAAATATTTTGGTCCTGCTTGCTGGTGGGCCTTTCTAGAAGCAGTCCAACCCTGGCACTTACTGGATCACCTCAGAAGGAATTCACTTATTAAGCCATTATATTTGAATAATTGACTCCTAACAATATATATTTCAACTCATCTCTCCCAATTATTTATGATTATTACACCATCCCCAAAGTACGATTTAGAGAAGCATTATGAAACTTTTTGGTACCGGAAACGGACCCTTTTACAAGGGAGAATTGTTACTTTATAGGACAGTCCAGTACCCTGGCCCATGTGTGACTGGACTGTTGACCCTCAGTGTGGGAATTTTACATCTGCCCCCGTTACATTTTATGTTGTTAAAATTAGCCTGTTCTCCTAACCTGAGCTGGTCCTGAATCCTGATTTTTGTCATCCACGAATTGACGCCCTCCCTGCTTCTTGTCACCTATCGTCTGGCGAAGAAGTGCCAAGTCACTCTCCAGGAAAACAGCTAGACAAAACACACTCCGAAAGGACAGGAGGCTTTTCAAACTACTATCCTTTGTCTAAATGTGAAGTTTTCTTTCCTCACTCTCCTTTGACCCATGGTGCTTTTTCTTTGCCCATTTCTTTCTGAACGTCTTTCTAACTTTGTCTTCACTAAATCATAAGCCTGAGAAGGACTTTGAAGTTTTGGACCCAAATCTACACCAGGCAGCGGAGACTCTGTCTGTGACAAGAGGACCCTGGGGGCACCGAAGAAAGTTGACAGGACTCTGCCATCATTTAAAATGTAAATGCGGGGCCAGGTGGCCAGGGTTCCAGCTACATGCAGTTCTGCCACAAGTTAGATTTGAGATCCTGAAAAATCACTGAACCTCAACCTAAATAATATATTGTTTCTAAAATATGTGCCACTTATTTTACTAGTATTATAACTTCTCATTTCTACGTTCCTTTCCTTTCTTGTTTTCTTACTGCTAAGATAATGTAGACATTACTTGCCTTAAAATGACCCTGTTACAAAACAGTGACAGAGATGTAAAGTACAGTTTAGGGAATACAGTGAGTAATATTGTAATAACTCTGCATGGTGCCAATGAGTGCTAGACTTAGGGGGGAATCACTTCGTAAGTTATATAAATGTCTAATCACTACGCTAAATACCTAAGATTAATATAAACTGAATATCAACTGTAATTGAAAAAAAATAGTTTTTAATGTAGGTTTTATTATCATTCAGATAATGAGGCCAGCAGTTCAGGAATGACAGCCATTTATTTTATTTATTTATTTATTTTATCCTCACCTGAGGCCATTTTTCCATTTTTTTGTTCAGAGAGAGAGAGAGAGAGAAACATCGACGCGAAAGGGACACATTGAGTGGCTGCCACACGCACTGCATCCAAGGTACCTGCCCTTAGCGGGAACCGAACCTGAGTCTCTCTGGACCGCAGGCTGACACTCTAACCGCTGAGCCAAACCGGCCAGGGCTGTAATTGAAAAAATTTTAAATTTATAACAAGACTGTACACCCCTGATCTATTGTATTTCTCATGATCTCCTGAAGAAAGGAACTATTGTCATTTTGAAATTATTATATTAATCTAACCTAGATGCTTCTTGTTAAAGAGTTTTCCCTTGTGTGGGTCACATCTCTGCAACAGCCCTCCTGGTAATAACAATTGTTTTGTTTCTTTGAGCTAATGGGTCTCAATGCCTGTATCTTCCTTTGCCCCATGTCCCTGTGTGACCTTGGGCATAATCATGTCATCAAACAAAGATGCTGTTCCAGGAATGGCTAAGCACCAACACCCTTCTTTCTCACTTTTCAGACCCACTCTGGGGCTCCACATTCATGGCGAAAGGCCTGCCCTTTAGTAAGGAGGATCTGAGACCTGAGCAAGAGAGAGGACCTGTGACCCAGCCTCTGAGTCTCGGCTTGAATCAGGAGTGACCAGATCTCGCCCAGGGCTCCCAGGCCCCATGGAGTCAGTGGGAGGGGAGACTTTCCAGGCTTGTTTCTGTGGGTTGTGGTTCTCAAATGACCTCTGGTCCCCCTCCCTGGGCCTTAGCCCCTACCTAGGGAGGTCTCTCCTCCATAAACACCATCGCCTCCCTGGGACTATCCAGTGAGAAGGGCTAGGCACCATATCTGAACACAGGCTGGGAATAAACACCTACACTTCCATTCAAGGTGCTTTTTTTTTTTTGGTAATTTTATTTTATTTTTTAATTAATTTATTTATTTTTGTTACAAATACCCCCCGCCCCAGACACCCTCCTCCCGATCCCGCCTCTCCACCCCAAGCCTTGTTGTCTATGTTCATGGTTACGCATACATGCGTATAAGTTCTATGGTTTATCTCTTTCCTCCCCACCTCGTCCCCCTCTTCTGAGGTTTGTCAATCTGTACCCTATTTTTATGTCTCTGGGTCTGTTTTGTTCTTCAGCTTATTTTGTTCATTATATTCCGCAAATAAGTGAGATTATGTGATATTTGTTTTTCTCTGATTGGCTTGTTTCACTTAGGATAATACTCTCTAGGTCCCTCCATGTCTTCTCAAAGGATAAGAGATCTTTATTTCTTACAGCTGCATAGTACTCCATTGTGTATATGTACCACAGCTTTTTTCATCCACTCATCGACTGATGGACACTTGGGCTGTTTCCAGATCTTAGCAATTGTAAATAGTGCTGCTACGAACTTGGGGGTACATATATTCTTTCTGATTGGTGTTTCAGGCTTCTTAGGGTATATCCCTAGAAGAGGGATCACTGGATCAAATGGTGGTTCAATTTTTAATTTTTTGAGGTAACACCATATTGTTTTTCATAGTGGCTGCACCAGTCTGCATTCCCACCAGCAGTGTACTAGAGTCCCCTTTTCTCCACACCCTCGCCAACACTTGTTTGATGATTTGTTGATGGCGGCCATTCTGACAGGTGTGAGGTGATACCTCATTGTTGTTTTAATTTTCATCTCTCTGATGATTAGTGACATTGAGCATTTTTTCATGTCTCTTGGCCATTTGTATGTCCTTTTTAGAGAGGTATCTATTTAGTTCCTCTGCCCATTTTTTAATTGGGTTTTTTGTCTTCCTTTTGTTGAGTTGTATGAGTACTCTGTATATATTGGAAATTAACCCCTTATCTGATGTTTCATTGGCAATTATGCTCTCCCATACAGTGGGTTCCCTTTCCATTTTGATGGTTGTTTCTTTGGCTGTGCAGAAGCTTTTTAGTTTGATGTAGTCCCATGTGTTCATTTTTTTCCTTTGTTTCTCTTGCCTTAGGCACTGTATCAGGGAAAATTCTGCTGCATGTGATGTTTGAAATTGTGTTGCTTACATTTTCTTCTAGGATTTTTATGGATTCATGAATCACATTTAAGTCTTTTATCCATTTTGAGTTTATTCTTGTGTAAGGTGTAAGTTAGTGGTCTAGTTTAAATTTTTGCACATAGCTGTTCAATTTTCCCAACACTATTTATTGGCTGAGCTCCCTTGTCATCCTGTGGGCAGGAGATCTTTATCTGAAGAGGAATCTTCACCATAGAATATTCCCTGACATAGTCCCGCCCCTCCATGTGGGAGGTGGCCTCTTCAAACTGGCAGGGACCATTTGTTCTGTGCTCCCTGTTAGTGTCATTTATGGGTCACCTGCTTGCACAGGGCTTCTCTGCTGTTCTTGTGCAGCAGTTCTGCTGGAAGTCGGGACCCACGAGGGCTCAACCTGCCAGAACAAAGCAGCACCCAGACCAGAGCCCCGGATGCGTGGACAGCAGGCCACCTTTGTGTGACTGTTGCCTGGCAACAACTCAACGCCCTTTGCCACTCAGTTTCCTGGAAGTGAACAGGCTCTAAGTCTCTGCCTTTGCTTGGTGGGATCAGGGACATGTGTGCCCCCTGTAGGTCCTGTGTCCTCTCAGCCCTGCACATCTCAGATGGCCCATCCTGCTACCAGAACAAGTTGGAGGAGCCAGCACCCATAAGGGTGCATGCAAGGCAGAGGTGCACAACCTCTGACTGTACATTTGAATCACCTGGAACTTAAAAAACATCCACAACAGACCCTACACTAGACTGATGGAATTCAGCCATTTGGTAGTGAGGTTTGGGATTTTCTTTATTTATTTTCAGGCAACAGGTTTGAATAGCAGTGGTTTATGTCAGTAGCTCTCAAAATATGGTCACATACTAACAGCATCTGCTTCTCCTGAGAACTTGTTAGAAATGCAAGTTCTGTCTTCACCTCAGGCCTCCTGAGTCATAAACTCCAGAAAGGGGCCCAGATCGGTCTGTTAACAGGCTCTCCAGGAGATTCTGCTGCCCACTGAGATTCAAGAACCACTGGTCTAAGGCATAATCTTTTTTTCTTTTTTTTTTTTTTATCCTCACCCGAGGACATTTTTCCATTTTTTACTCAGATAGAGTGGGAAGGAGAGAGAGGAAGAGAGAGAAACATCGATGTGAAAGGGACACATCGAGTGGCCGCCACCCACACGACCCAACCAGGGCCGGGGACAAACTGCAGCCAAGGTACATGCCCTTAGCGGGAACCGAACCCGGGTCTCTGTGGACCGCAGGCTGACGCTTTAACCGCTGAGCCAAACCGGCCAGGGCAAGGCATAATCTTAATACAGAAAGCAAGACAGTTTTATGTGACCTGTAACTATAACTGCAAACGCACCAATAGGAAAGAGGTACTGACAAGGAGTGGCTGTGCAGGAGGCCCGGGTTGTGGCAGTGCAGGGTTTTAGTATTAGTGCTGACAGGTGCAGATGAGAGCGTCATGAAGAATGTAGCAAGAGGAATGACTTGCTTGGACAGACCCAACACGGCGGGTTCACCCAAGGGCCTGTAGCTGCTCCAGGGAGAATTACTCTGGCCTGGTTCTCAGCCCAGGTCATGCACTAGAATCACCAGGGAGGTTGTACAACGGATGCCCAGCCCCCACCATAGGGAGCAGAGTCAGAACCTCTGGAGGAAGGGCTTAGGCAAAAGTAGGGCGTGACAGAGGGACAAACAGACCAGCCTCCCCAGGTGATTCTCCTGCACAGCAAGAATGGAAAACCTCACTCCGTCCTTGAGATTCTAAGGAAAGCAGGTTATTTCCAAGCACCTTCAGATGTCAACATTTGGGAGCCTTGGGCGCTTCCTGAGGGTGAGACACGGACCCCCCCTGCCAGGGGCAGCCTCACCTCACAGCAGCAGAGTGGGGCATCAGCATGGGGGCTGGGGTCAGACTCTGCCCACCTGCTGTGTGGCATAGAACAAGCAATAGTCTCTTCAAGTGGATGAGGACTGGCTGGTGGGGACCTCCACCCTCCTGCTAGGGCCCGTCTGGCTCGTCGAGTGACGCGAGACCCAACTATTGGCCCAGGTCCGTTTGCCTTTGAAAATATGTCACTGGTCTTGGCTAAGGCAAAGCCGTAGGGTGTCGAGGAGGAGAGGGAACAGTTGGAGGCCTTCAGGGTTAGGACTGAGGACAGTTGGAGGAGAGAGGAATCCCCTGTTAGATGGTGGGTGCTGCCTCATTTCTCCTACTTCAGTCCCATGGAGTGGGGAGTGGAGGCCGTTTCTGTTCCACAGAGGACGAAACGGGCTTCAGAGGGTGAGGTGCGCGGAAGCACAGGCGGTGTCAGAGCGGGAGAGGAACCGGACTCATCGGGCGACAGTGCCTCTGGCCTTTGCCTTCTCTGCAGAGGGGACTCTCTACTGACTTTGGCTTAGGAAAGTGTCTCCAGTCGAAGGCCATCTTGTCCGTAACTTATCATTTCTAAAGCGCCCTCCCGATGTGACCGGGTTTGAACCACAGCAGTAGTTCCTTCTCCTGCCGTCTGAGTATTTGTGTTCACTGGGACAAACATTTCGCCCCCTTGGGCCCTGCTTCCCAGTAGAATCTGGGTGCTGACGAGGGTGTTGCTGAGTGCTCCCCTGACCCAGCACCCAGGGGCTCCTCAGCCTGGGCCTCTGTTCCAGCCTCTCTCTGGGCAGCTGCTCCCCACTGTGGTCTGTATCTTCCAGGTGATTAAACACACCCTTGTCCCACAGCACACACACCCTCCTCCTCACATGTGTAGCGGACTTCTCTGTGTGTCAGAATGCCTTACATGCTTGACAGGGACACGTGATGACCGGTGGAGCCTGGGAGCAGGCCCGGGGAGCAGGACCCAGTTGTTCTGCCCCATCTGCTCAGCCGTGGACATTGCACGTTAAGAACCAAGGTGGAGCAGCAGGCGCTGAGCGCGGTCGTCAGCCAAGGACGGTCATCCTCATCTCAGTCGCTGCGTTTTTATAAAGGCTTTTTATATCCCGCGTTCTGGGGAGTTACTTTTTCTTAATTAAGGATTCTAATTTTAAAGTGAGCGCTGACCTCTTTCTTTCCAGAATCATTCTAGTGCTTCGATTGCATTTCATGGGTAGAAATTACGAACCTTTATTGTTTGCTACCTGTTTTCCTCCACGGCTAGTTACCATGGCAAACTGGCACTTTATTGGAATCATAAATGGGTTTATCCTGCTAGAAAATCAATAAAGGCCTTTGGGAGGTTGTATCGGGGTGCCACAAAGGAGTTAAGGCCGCGTGAGACCCCTTCCTCCCTGTGCATCAGCATGGCTGGGGCCCTGGTGAAGTGGTGCTTGAAACAGAGTGGAAATGTTTCCTTACCGTGAACTTGAGGGAGGAAGCAAAGGGGACATAATGTCTCCTTCAGAATTTGGAGTTTGGCACAGTCAGTTCTCAGAAATTGATTTATGTTGAAGAGGGTTATTCTGGGTGTTACCCTCAGCGTCATACCTGAGGTGCTGCATGCTGAGGGCAGGTGTAGGGAGTGGTCATCTCTGTGACCCAGCAGCAGGGCTAAGAAGCCTTCTCAGGTGCGCAAGGACGTGTGCACTCAGTCGTGTTCCGCAAACCCCTGGAACATCCTGCATGTCCGTGAGTAGGAGACAGGGTGGACATGGATAAATGAACTGGAACTACATGCGACACTATGAAAAAAATCTCAAAAATTGCCAAATGGTATTGTACAGTTTAATACTGTTTATGTAAGGTTTGAAAACAAGCAAGACCATGTTTATATATTGTTTATGGCTACAAACATGTAGTAAAGTACAATGAAAGGCAAAGGAATGATGAATGTCAGGTTTAAGAGTGGTCACCTCTAGGACTGGAGGGAGGGCCACCTGGGAGGGGTTCACAGGGAATGTCTGGTTTCCCTAGTGTTTTCTTAAAGGGGTTAGTGACTACAAACACTTAAAAATATTGTACACCATTTTAAATGGCTGAAATAATTTTGTAATTTTCAAATTTGTTTTTAAAAGTGGGGAGAGTCTATTCTAATCATTTTGGCCATCAGTTTGCAAGCTGAGCAATTACTAACCAGATTTTCCTGGGGCTGATTAGCTTGGCCTTTTGCTGTTCTCCCATCCCACCTGATAGGTTCATTGTGGCTACTTCATCATCCCTGAGTATTAGAACTAACTAGTGGGAAAACAGAATAAAAGATGAAAACTCTCATGTTCTCATTTATTGTTTTAATGAGTGGGGAGTAGAAATTATACACTAAAGGAAATCTTCACATTTTGAACCTATTTTGTTCATTGATTACAGTGCCAATATACAGGGTTAACTGAGGCAAACTTGAAAACTGGGTAAATCCATAAGAATCTTCTGCCAAACCAAAGGGGAAGGGGACACACCACTGTGCAACCTGCTGCAGGGTGTGATTTTAATGTCCTGTTTTGAAATCGGTGTTTGCTTTGCCTCAACAGCATGGCCGGACCCCTCTGCATCTTGCTGCCAATAAAGGTCATCTTTCTGTGGTCCAGATCTTGCTGAAGGCTGGCTGCGACCTCGATGTTCAGGATGATGTGAGTAGAAGCCACCGTCCTATCGGGATGGGTTGTCAGAGGAGCTTTTCTGCTTAAAAAATCCACAGTGCAGTGTGTAACCAGCTATGAGGTGGGAGGGGATCGATGCTCTTCAGCACTTTTTATGTCTGTCTTGGTCCTCTGGTGGGAAGAACTTACTCTTGAAGACCTGCTCTGGGACCCATTCTCAGGAGCGAGTTAGAGCTGGAGAATGTGGGTAGTTTCCCGTCATGGTTCATTTCCTGTCTAGTATCATTCAAGTGCAGGGCTTCAGAGGGTGCTTTGCCTGTGTCCCGTCTCAGTATGAAGGAGCACCACACACACACACACACACACACACACACACACACAAGTATGGGCAAGGCCTGCTGGAAATGTGTGTAATTGACCAGCTTTACCAGCGGAGAAAAGCTGGGGCTTAACAACTCAATTCTATTCTTTTTGTCACCTTGATTTCTCTTAGTTCGTGTACATTTAGTTTAAAACTACCTAGTCAAAGAAAACACAACTTATTTCATAGAACCCAAGAAAAAGGAGGCCTCCCGAAAGAGTTCACTCTGGTGCTGTATTATGAAGACTCAGCTCCTACGTGTCTTCATTAGATTATCTAGAGAGACTCCGGTCGGCTTCTTTGGGGTCAAGTACCCATTCCCGAGCCGATCAGCAGTGGTAGGGTGGGGTCACCTAGTATCTGGGGCGCCTTATTGGGTCTTTGGGAAAGGTGGCTTCTCTACGAAAGGAATATAGAAGAGATTCTATAAATTGTTCTCCAATTAACTATTAGGAAAAAGTCGTATGCTAATGCGATTGGAAAGTGTTTCGAATCCTGTTTCTAACTCTGGTTTGTGTAGTAGGACTCTAAGGAATAAGCACTTTTGTGAGGAACATAGAATCTTGGAAAACTTGCACTTATAACCTCTTCCAGATTCACCTTTAATAACCATGGTTACAGAGTATTATCAAATTTCAGATTCTCAGGCATGCTAGGGTGTGCATTACCAAAGCGCTCCCAGTTTTCTTTGGGGCTTCTGTGTAATGGTCTAAAACCTGGCAAACATGCAGGCGAGGACAGCATTCCCAAAGAAAGAAATGCGCCATTGTTTTGTGGTGGGCAGAAGGCTGGCCACTGCTATTCAAAAATTGCTGGTTATATTTGGAACCTGTTGAGTCCTCAAGAACATTATGTTCAAAAGACAAAGATTTATTTAAGCTGTTGATTTCCACCTTGGGTCATAATACTTTTTTATTTTCCCGTACTGTAGCCATCTTTATATTCATGATTATATCATATTCTTAGACAACAACAAAAATACCAGAAGAAAAAAGAGTTTCTGACTACAGAAAAGGCAGGCCTTGGAGATCTGGTGCACACATCTTGGGGTGCATCTGGTCTTCTCTTTGGAAAATTAAAGCCCTTGCTTGCCACGGTGGCAAGGCTACCTGCTAACCTATCCCAGCCCAGCACTCCTGCCTCAGGTCTAATGCAGCAGAAATTATGCTAACTACCCAGAACTCCTGCTCTTTGTATAAGACCAGATGAGAAGTAAAACAGGCAGGAATTCTCACATGGTAAGCAAGGGGAGTTATGTCAGCAGAAGGAGAAGCCAGCTCTACTTTGAACAGGAACACCCTCTTTCATTTTTTGGAATTAGTGTTTATTTTCTTCCATCTTTTCCACTTTAACAGGACAATCCATAATTGCTCCTCCCGGATAACTTAAATCAATATCATACGATATAAGAACACAACAACAAAACAGTGTAAAAGGAAGTGAGAATGGAGAAGGTGGAATGGACTTTCACTAGTTCTGAAGTAATTAATGCATTTCCAGAGTGTGGTTCATGTCTGTTTTCTGTGTATTTGCTGTACTTGTTGATGATCAGCCTTGAAACGTATGCAAGAATTTGAGGAAGAAAACTCTTTATGGGTGCTCTTTAAAGAAGCTGGGAGATTCCTTATTGGGGGGGAAAAAGTCATTTCAGAAGTTACCTGTTATCTAAGATGTTATCTCGGATGATGGGTAGAAATAGAGAATGTTAATGTTACGAAGCATTTACCCCTGACTTCATATTCTACAGATACTGTTCTTTATGTCATGGTAAAGACTGAGAATAGTTGAAGAATGACCTCCAGTGGCCTGGAGTGGGATTATTATGAATTTAAACCTGTGGAAACCAGTTCTTTAGAATATGCAACTGCAGGAGCAAATTCCCTCTTGCTCCCCGGCAATCCTCTCAACTCTCATTGGAGCTCTAACGCCATCTCTGATTGGTCAATGAGCAGTCACACAGCCCCCACCTCAGAACTAGTCCTTGACCCAGTGGCCACGGTAAAAGGCATGAAGGAAGAGAAAAATAAGAAAAACCAGAGAAGAAAGGCTAGGAAGAACCCTAGAAGATCAGAGGGAGAAAAAGAGGTCAGCACCTTGCTTTGCACACCTAGTCTGTCTTGAGCTTCCTTGCAACATGTCTGCCTGTGTCACCTGGGAGAGGTTCCTCCTGAAGAGGGGCATGTTCCACCCTTGCATGACCGGGGTTTCTTCCATGAGCTTAGCTTTGGAATCTGCTCACTCTTTTTCACCATGTAGGCGAGAACACTAAAAGTATTTCAGGACAAAGATCTAGACCTCAGAGCTTCCAAGGCTCTTCAACATCCCCAAGTAAGGAACGCTGATGTCAGAAAAATCGAGAGCTGGCAGTTCATGTACTTTATAGACAGGTCAATGTGTTCCAGATGAAAGTACCAAACTGCAAGGTTGCTGGCTTTTCAAGTTTCCAGCTGCTACATTTTTCCTTCGGCTTTATAGTTAATTATTCAACAAATACTTCTTGGGAGCCCTTGGTGGCCGTGGCACCACACTGAAGCACTCGATGACGCCATAAAGGGCAGCCCCACAGAGGTACCTGGTCTCTTAAAGACCTGGCCTAAGGTTAATTGGCTTTACAGTTTGGAACGGGTAGGTGTGAGTGCAAAGAGACTTGACAATTTGAATTCTGGCCCAGCCACGATGCCTGAATCATCTGATTATCCTGGGCTAGGCACTGATCTGCACTGGGTCTTGTTTTTTTATTTTTTTTTAATCCATTAAAAGAAGGAATTAGATGCCATGGCACTTGGAGTCAATAAGTATTTACTGAATAAATAATGAGTACATGCAGTTGAGAGAGCTATACCTTTCCTAGCTCTTTTCCCCCCAAAGTTTCAGAATTTCATGTGTAAATCATATAGAAATAAGGATTATGTCACAGTTGCTTCTTGGGTCTGTTAATAAGTATGTACTGAGGACACATTTTGTTCTCTTCTGTGTCCGATTTCAAAGAGGAAAGATTTCAACAGTAAATTTTCAGTTTATAGGAGGAAAAGTGGATCCGCAGGTGACCGAGCTGGTCCGGTCGGGGTCTCCAGTTGTTCGGATGTTTGTGTTGTGTTCTGGGGAAGAGGAGCTCTCAGGGAGATAGCCCTTTGCTTAGGTGTTTCCTGTCTCTCAGAGCCTTTATTTCTCGTCTCCGTAATTTAAGGGTGGCTGGATTTTTATACACCAAAGAAGGTGACTCCCTCAGGCCCCCAGAACCACCCCACCCAGTGTTAACAAAGCTCGTGGTGCAGCTAAAGGACGACCACTTGTGGTGGGGAGCTGGGGAATGGCTGACTTTGGCCTTCGCTAGTATTAATTGACCAATGAGGCAGGGAGCAGCCCCTGAGGGAGGGCTCTCTGAGGGGAGTAAAGGTGGGGGAGGGTCTGTGGCCCGGAGACAGGCAGAGCTGCTCAGGGTCTCCGCAGAGAAAGGAGAGATGCAGGAAACACTTGTACCAGTTGGTTGAGGACAATGTGTGTTCTCACTGCACCCTCCTCGAGTTGTTAGATCTCTTTGAGTCTTGATAATTCATCTGGAAATTGACTCCTAAGGGCTGAACTAAAAGTTAGATTTAGCTTCTTGCATTAAGCTAGACTTTCACAAAGAAAAGTTCTCTTGAGGGACGTAAATACAGAGATTCATGCGGAAAGCAAGTAATAAATAATGTTGACATTCTGGCTTCAGAGCTGCCTCAGTTCATGATTTAGTGGCAACTTGTGAAACATGATGAAACACGTGACCGAAGGCACTGCGTAGGGTAGTGCCCTGATCAGCAGAGGCCGTTTGTGCGCAGGCTGGTGCGGCAGGAGAGGCTGGCACAACCTGAGCCCAGGGCTTACTGCTCACACCTGATGCACAACATGGACAGAGTGGCTAAGTTTCATTGTGGGAAAAGGTTGTTCTGCTTGGTCCAAGGTGCAGGTTAGAGTGCCCTCAGTTTGTGGAAGTATTAACAGGCCTGTAACAATGGGCATTCTGGCCAAGTCAGTATTTACCCTGGACCAGTGAGCCTCAACCTCACCTTTCTGGCTGAGAACAGAGTGCCAGGTCAGATCAGTAATAACAAATGGCATTGCAGGTCCACTTTGGGCAAACCGTTCACCATTCTGGTAGAGAAATAGGCAGCCTTGGAATTTTTTTTTTTAAATATGTTTTTATTGATTTTTTAGAGAGGAAGGGAGAGATAGAAACATGAAGGTGAGAAAGAAACCTCTATCGGCTGCCTCCTGCACGCCCCCTGCTGGGGATCAAGCCTTCAACCTGAGCATGTGCCCTGACTGGGAATCGAACTGGGACCTCTCAGTCCATGGGACTACGCTCAATCCACTGAGCCACACCGGCTGGGCCAGTCCTGGAAATTTTTATAGAAACTTAAAAAATTTTAAGACATGGGCAATTTGGGCATTAAGTATACCTCATCTGGAAACACTTCTTAAGATGTTTGAAATGGATGTGAGATGACTTGGCACACCTGTAACGGCTGGTCCGGTGGTCATGTTCTCCTTTTGCCTGCATTCCACATAGACAGGGTCGTCTTTGATTAAGGGGCCCGGGAGCGTGGAGAAAACCCAGCCTACATTGAGTTTATAACGGGAGTAATCGCTTAGGATGCGGAGGGCAGGACTGGTGGTCGAGATGTGCAGACAGTGGCCGGAGTCCTGGTAACAGGCTGCATGTCCTGACCATCGCTGCGGAAACCCTAAGTCCTACAAACGGACAGTGAGAAAAGATTCTGGGGCACAGTCCCATTACTGTTATATTGTTACAGCTTAGACTTTTAATAAATAGCAATTTTTCCTGATGCTAAAAATTAAATGTTCAACACAAAGAGTTGTAAGGTATTAAAAGTATAAGGAAGAAAATAAAATCACTTCTCATGAATTTTTAAAGGGGTAGTTTCAATTTTAAGAAAGTGAATTTGAGTTTCAAATAGCATTAAGTGCTTTTGTATTGTGATAAAATGCACGTAACATAAAATTTACTGTTTTAACCATACAGCTCAGTGGCATTAAGTACATTCACAGTGTTGTGCAAATATCACGGTTATCTATCTCCAGAACGTTTCTTCCAATTAAGTGCTTTTAAAGTGCATTGTTTTAAATTCCAAAGAGTTTAGTAAGTAGAATCAGAATTTCTTTAGGGTTCTTTAGAGGTAGCAGTGCATTTCTCTTTGAAAAATCTTCATGTTTTCTGTTTTATAATAGTCTCTCTTTCCTCTCTTGGGCTAAGGACCAGGGATGGCTCAGGGTATATTACTTCCCTGTGGTTCTCCATTAGGAAATGTCATTTATGCAAAACTCTTACCAACAAAATCACAGAACCCAAGGGAAGGGAGGGACTTTGAGGATCATCCACCCCCTCCTCTTACAGGTGATTACTCACCTCCCCATTTGAACCTGGACCCCCGGCTGGACTCGATTAGTCTCAGCGTCACTCGTTGAGTGCCTGTCAGAGCTCAGATGTGTTCTGGGGGACTCCGAACTCTCCTTACAGTCCTGACTGTCTCACTTTAGGAGCGTTTAGTCTTTTTCTCAGCTGCAATTAGGGTAAAGAGTCAAGCTCCCTTTGCCCTGAAAGAGAAGGTCTGCAGTTCCAGGAATCTGATCATAGAGAAAGGGGTCAAATGTGCCATAAATCAGTGAGGCTGTTGTCTTGAGATATCACAATAAGCTTCTTAGAGACGTGCAGTGGTGGCTTGCCACGCCTGGAATCCTCCGAAAACACATCATAAACCCCACCTTGCTCGTGGCCAGTACAAGTCAATGGACAAATACGCACCCACCATCAAATCATGAGTGCCGCTCCCTGACACAGCTGGGTGGCGATGTCTCTGAAAGCAGGGAACTAGGGGGTCCGTAGGGAGTAAAGAGTCCAGGCATTGCTGCTGTAATTGCACAGCACACTCGGGCCTGCTCTCGGACCTGCTCTTCACCCGTGTGACAGCCACCGTCCAGCTGGACACTGCCATCTCCCCGGGCAGCGGGTGAGGGCTCCACGCTCATTCTGAGGTCAGCTCTGCGGCCAAGGACTGTTCTGCAGTTGCTTAAGGTTCTCACTGAACAACATTGCTCTGCCTGGTGTGTGTTGTCTACTAACCAGACTGCAAAGCCTGCCTCGCCCGTGGTGGTGACCATTCTGCTTGGTGCGGGAGGTTCCTGTGTCGGAGTGAGTGGCGCTGGGTGGTTGGGAGAGCTGACCCCTGTTCCTGCCTCCACGTCATTCTGCAGGGGGACCAGACTGCCTTGCATCGTGCCGCGGTGGTGGGGAACACTGAGGTCATCTCGGCGCTCCTCCAGGAGGGCTGTGCCCTGGACCGACAAGACAAGGTAAAGTGGGACGTGCCCGCCCGAGGACACACTAGCGAGATGTTATCATTCCTGAGTCTTATCACTCGTGATTTAACATGATGAAATCAGCCCAGATTTACTTAGAAAGAGTATCCCATATCCCACTAAATTTTTTAAACACTTCTTTTTTTTTTCTTTTTATCTATACCCGAGGATATTTTTCTGTTTATCTTCAGATAGAGTGTGAGGGAGAGAGGGAGGGAGACTTCGACCGGTTGCCTCCAGCATGACCCCGACCAAGGCAGGGGACGAACTGCAACCAAAGTACATGCCCTTGACCGGAATCGAACCCATGACTCATTGGTCCGCAGGCTGGCGCTCTGACCACTGAGCCAAACCAGCCAAGGCTATTTATTTTTTTATTCCTCACCCAAGGATATTTTTCCATTTATCATCAGATAGAGTGGGAGGGAGAGGGCGAGAGAGAGACAGGGAGAAACATCAGTGCAATGTGACAGAGCCACATCGACCGTTGCCTCTGTGTCACATGACCTGACCAGGCCAGGGACGAACTGCAACTGAAGTATGTGCCCTTGACTGACATCGAGCCCAAGACTCACTGGTCCGTGGGCTGATGCTCTAACCACTGAGAAAACTGACCAGGGCTATTTAATTTTTTTTAAATTGATTTTTAGGGAGAAGGGGGAGAGAGAGAGAGAGAGAGAGAGAGAGAGAGAGAAACATTGATGTGAAAGAGCGAAACATCGGTTGGCTGCCTCTCACATGTCCCTCCCATCCCCCCTTCCCCCCTCCCCCTGGACCAAGCCCAAAATCTGGGCATGTGTCCTGACCAGGAATCGAACCAGCAGCTTTTCCGTGCACAGGATGACGCCCAACCAACTGAGCCATGCTGACCAGGGCTAATTCTTTTTTTAATTCTTCCTTTTGTTCTGTGGCAGCAGTGAGCACCTACACAAACATAATGGTACCAAAAGAAAAAATGTCTAGAAGTAATGACATGTGGAGGCCTAGGTGGGGAAAGGCTGGCCTGCCACCCCGGACTGTTTTCTTCTTCTTTTTCTGATAAGGGACTAGTTGATTTTAAAAATTAAGTTGGAAGAAAAAAAGCAAAATCAATTTTTAAGAAATCCCAATGACATGTATTAATATAGTGTTCTTAAATTGTCCAACAAGTTTAAAATATGGAACTTTGCAATTTAGTGCAATTCAGCCTCTTTTTTTAAAAAAAAAAAAAAATGTTTTTATTGGTTTTTTTTTAGAGAGAGAGAGGAAGGGACAGAAAGAGAAACATTGATGTGAGAGAGAAACATCAATCAACTGCCTCCTACATACCCCCTACTGGGGATCGAACCCGAAACCCAGGCATGTGCCCCGACCAGAAATCAAACTGGGACCTCTCAGTCCATGGAACGACGCTCAATCCACTGAGCCACACCAGCTGGACCATGTTTGCTCTTTTTAAACAACTTCTCATTCAAGTATATATACACAGAAAAAGCACAAATAATAGGTGCAGCTCAGTGGGTTTCCACTACCTGCGCACTTGTGTGAGCACCAGCTGCCCAGCCCCTTCCAGTCACTTCTCCTCTTGCTTCCTGCTTGGTGCAGTCAGTCCCACTACCCGGGCCACACATGGCCACTTCCATGTCCAGCAAGCATGCCCCACTCGCTGGCCTCTGGTACTGTGGTCTTTGAGACCCTAGCCTTCCCCTGAGAGTGTCAGCAGCATTAGGCCCTGTCGGTTGGTGTGGTTGAATGAAAGTCTAAACAGACCCTGGGTATGATTGGAGAAGGCACCTGCACCGCCCAGCTGACTGCCTTGCGCCCCGGTCTGGAACAGCATGGATGGTATTTCTGCCTCTCCTCTCCATGCTCCCCCTCCCCCAAACCCTGACCCTCCCTGTCCCACCCCACTCAGTTCATTGTACTTCCTATATTTTTTATAAGCTAAGCAAATACAAGCTATCTTTAATTGGTTGATTTTTATTTGAAAGTCACACATGAGGACACTTTATCTTATTTACAGATCACTGTTTTCTCAGGGCCTGCACATTTCTTTGGGGCCCTGAGACTTTTGGATTAAGCTGGGTGAGAATAAAGTTTGGGGAAGACAAAGGAGGGGGAATCTACCTGTCTGGTCCTTGGGCCCTGGAATTAACGAAGCTGGACTCTCTATTTTCCCGATCTTTGCAGGGTTCTCCCTGGGGCCAGGAGCAGAGCAGAGCCCAGGGGCTGATGGGGGTGGGAAGGAATGGGCATTACCCATCCTGATGTTGCTTTCTGTCAGAAATGACTGCCTTTCTCAGCAGTGCTCCCTCAGAGACCTGAGCCCCGATGCCTAAGGCATCCCTTGTCCATCATGAGTCTAGATTGCATCTGGGATGGTACTTGGTGTGTACCATTTCTGGGAGAATGGAGAAGCTGACCACTCAAGTCATTTTCTGGGTTCTGTGATTCCGATGAGAAACCCCCGTGGAGAAAGGCCCTGTGGGGTGCCCTAAAAACTCACTCTGATGTATTGATTTTAACGAGGTGGATGAGGCTGTGGGTAGCACGCTGTCTCTGTGCTCCTCAGGACGGGAATACGGCCCTGCACGAAGCGTCCTGGCACGGGTTCAGCCAGTCGGTCAAGCTGCTCGTTAAAGCGGGAGCCAACGTGCTTGCCAAGAACAAGGTGAGGTCCAGCGGGTGTAGCACTCATTCACAGGGGAGGGTGGCTGCGGGCGTCCTCCTCTCCCGGAGCAGAGCGCTCAGGCTCGCAGAACTGGCAGGGAGAACCTCTGCCCGGTGCCTTCCCCCGCATGAAACTCCTTCGTGAGCACAGCCTGCGAGGTGAGCGAGGGCCTCCTGGGTGGCTCTGGCTTCCTCGGACCCCAGGGCCCTCACTGCTTCGCGCTGGTTCGCTAGAGGGCGGTGGTCCTCATGCAGGCAGGGGACGCACAGTAGCATGTCTTCTTTCGCTCTGTCTCCCCTCTCCAGTCCCTCGTCACGTCTCACCCTTTCACATTTCTCCCTCTCCTTCCACACTCATTATTGATGTGTCCCTGGATTTCAGAAGCCTCACAGCACACTGACCAGCTGGCCTAATCCCTCCGTCCTGCTTGGGCCGGTCGGGAAAGCCCCTCAGCCTGATGCTGTCTCAGGGCCTCTGCCCGGTGCCTTCCCCCGCATGTGCCTCCTGCTGTCAGCTTGGGCTCACTGTCGCCTCTGGTCGCCCGCTCCACTGGGTAGCCTGCTTCTCGTTTCTGCCTGAAGCCCTCCAACCATTCCCCCAGGACAGGCCCCCTCACCCCGAAGGCTGTGGGCTGTTCCTGCCGCGCTCCCTGCGCACTGCACGCAGCTTGTGCTGTCGTTACTGGCTCTTTCTCTTGGCTGCCACTTGGGGGAAAGAAGTGAGCCGTGTACCCTCACCTCTCCAGTAATGCCTGGCAGGCTGGTGGCTGTTCCATTTCTTCGAACTGGTGTATGGTCTGAAACATGAGTTGGTAAGTTCATAGCAACTCTGAGAAGTAGGCACTTTCCAGCGAATGGGTAGGGAAGAGCAAGTGGGAGCCAGGACGGCCCTGGACTAGAGCACAGGTTTCCTCTGTGGCTCGGTGAGGGCCGGACCTCCGCCGGCCTGTCTGCTCGGCCCACAGCCGCCTGCCCTGTGCAGGGCCCGGGGCTCTGGGGGAAAGCCACGAGCTCTCACTCCAGGCCCCATGGCAGCGACTGTGAGGTGCCCTTCTAAACGAGGGACGCGTAGGTTCTGCACCGCCACAGCCTCTGGGGAAACTCCTAGAAAGCCTCTTCTTTTTTTTTTTCCTCCTCTAGCTTTATTGAGGTATAACTGTCAAATAAAATGTTAACATATTTAAAGTGTATACCTGTGAAAGAATCCCCCCATCAGGTTAATTAAAGCATCTATCACTTCACATAGTTACATTTATTTTTTTATTTAGTGAGAACACTTAAGTTCTCCTCTTAGTACATTTCAGTTATACAGCAGTGTTACCCTCATAGTCACATGTGTGCGTTAGATCCTCAGAACTTGTTTATCTCACAACTAGAAGTCTGTGCCCTTTACCAACATCACCCTATCCCCTGCTCCTGGCAACACCTTTCTACTCTGTGTTCCTCTGAGTTTGACATTTTTTCTTTTTTAAGTTCCGCATATAAATGATACCATGCAGTATTTGTCTTTTTCTGTTTGGCTTATTTCATTTAGCATAATGCCTTCCAGGTTCATCCATATTGTCGTAAGTGACAAGATTTTTCTTTTGTAAGACTGAATAATATTCCACTGTATAAGAAATGTACTTCTTATGCCACAAGCTTAGCAGCTCCTGTCTGGGAAATCTGTGCTTATTACTCAGGGTGGGAAAAATGTCTGTCATTATAGCTGCCAAGGCCACTTTTTTTTTTTTTTTTTATCCTCACCCGAGAACATTTTTGCATTTCTCTTCAGATGGAGCAGGAGGGAGAGAGGGAGCAAGAGAGAGAGAGAAACATTGATGTGCGAGAGACACATCGAGTGGTTGCCACCCACGTGACCCCAACCAGGGCGGGGACAAATTGTAACTAAAATATGTGCCCTTATCAGGAACCGAACCCAGGACTCTCTCGTCCGTGGGCCAATGCTCTAACCGCTGAGCCAAACCAGCCATGGCCTAGGTCACATTTTTTAAAAAAATATGTTTTTATTGATTTTTTAGGGGGAGATAGAAACATTGATGTGAGAGAGAAAAATCAAATGGCTGCCTCTTGCACGCCCCCTACTGGGCATTGAGCCCACAACCTGGGTATGTGCCCTGACTGGGAATCAAACCAAGGACCTCTCAGTCCATGGGGTGATGCTCAGGATTGAGCCACACCAGCTGGGCAAGGTCACATTTTTTAATAGCAGGTTTTGAAGTATAATCATATACAGTAAAGTTCATCTTTCTTAGGTATACCATCCTATGAGTTTTGACAAATGTGTACAGTTGTGTAAACCACCACCACAGTCAAGACAAGAGAATGTTTTCATCACCCCAGAAACTTCCTTTGTGCCTTTGCCGGCAGTCCCCCATGCACCCACCCCCTCCCAGCTCCTGGCGACCCCTGGTTTGTTGGCCTTTCCCGGAACGTTACCTACGAGGCAACGTAACACGCAGCCTTTGTTGTCCAACTTCGTCCACTTAGCATGATGTTGTTAATGTTGTTACATGGGTGATTCATTCATTCATTTTGATTGCTGAGTAATATTCTGTTGCATGAATGGACTTTATTCTGTTTATGCTTACCCATGGTTTTTCATTTTCTTGAGTCAAATGCTTTTCAGCATAATTGATATTTTCTTATTGGCAAAGTAAATTTTAGTATGATGTATTTGTAGAGTCTTCAGATTTCTTTGATTTCGCTCATTTATTCAGCACATTTAATGACGGTCAGGAAGCCAGCCACTTTGAGACCACCTCCTGCGTGGGCACTGAGCACTTTCACAGGAAATGGAGTGTTTAAAACGTGGCAGCGCCTTCCTTTTGGAGAGCTCAGCTGGCAGTGTTTCTCTCCCTGGCTGCACTTTAAAATCTCCTGGGAAACTTTAAACAAAAAAAAAGGAGGGGGGGGAGCGAATCTACCCTGTTGGCGAGGGCTGGGGTGGCCCGCTGTCCCGTGCCCTAGCCTGCCGGGTTCCACGGTGCTTGCTCAGTGTGAAACCTGAGCAGCCCAGGCTCCACCCGGGCCAGGTACTCGGAGTCCCTAGAGGGGTGGCTGCTGTGCAGGGCTGTTTCTAACGGCTCCCCAGGTGATTCCGTGGGCAGCAGAGGGTCGACGGCCACTGCGCTCCCGAGAGCTAAGCCTGCAACTGCTCCCGTTTCTTGGCGGCAACACTGAGGAAGAAAGACCCTGTCTGGGCTGATCAGAGCTGAGGTTAGGAGAGGGAAGGACAGTGACCTGGCAACAGGCAGTTTCCCTCTATTTTTTTTTTTTTTAATAACTCATTTCTCTTTTCAGAAGGTGGGGAACATAGCATCCTGAGTATGGGCAGACAGTGCAGTCTGGCCCAGGAGGAGTACACTAGGTGGGGGAGAGCCGTCCGCGGGTCCGCGGGTCCGCGGGCAGTGAAATGGCTTGGTGCCCACACAGCTGGCCTGGCTTTTATGCTCAGCGGAACAAACACTGAGTCTTGAACCCCCTGAGTGCTGACTTGCTCAGACTAACCCCAAATCTCCTCTCATGCTGCCTGCTTTTTTGGTACTTTTCTAGGGGTTAGCAGCATCCTTGCAGGCCCTACTCCCCATAGTCTCACACAATTATGTTTACAAGTTCATTCTGCACGATTGCTGTGGGCATTGTTCTGCCCCTAGGCTGTCATTTTGATGTGGCACATTGATGGCAGAGGGTCTCTCTTTTTTTTTTATCCTCACCTGAGGACAGTTTTCCATTTTTTGTTCAGATAGAGTGGGAGAGAGAGGAAGAGATGGAGAGAGAGAAACATCGATGTGAAAGGGACACATCGAGTGGTTGCCTCCCGCACGACCCAATCAGGGCCGGGGACAAACTCTAACCGAGGTACGTGCCCTTAGCGGGAACCGAACCCAGGTCTCTCTGGACCGCAGGCCGACGCTCTAACCACTGAGCGAAACCGGCCAGGGCGCAGAGGGTCTCTATGTACGCTAAGTGACAGATGCAGTGGTATTGCCTGTTATGTAGGGATCTTTCCCATGGTTCAAACTTTGTTGTTTCAAGAAAAATACAAGAATAGATGATTTGAAAAAGGCGACAGTATAATCTTTGGTTCCTTTAGCCTGCACGTGGGAGGAGGCCTGTTTCGCCCCCTCTGACCTCATTGGTAGAGCGTAGGAGCCGCAGCCTGTATCCGTGTTGGGTGGGAACAACACGGTCTTCCTAAGAAGAGTATAATGCACGCATGCACGCAGCATTTGACCACTCAGGAAACGCTCTCCTAGGCACTTTGAGCAGATCCCCAGAGCCTCAGCAAAACGGGTCACACTCCATTTTACAGGTAAGGAGTTCAAGGCTGAGAAGACTGAGAGCCTTGACCCCTGGCTTTCAACTAGTAAGGGGCAAAGCCAGGACTGGGACCCACGGTTTTATGACAGATGTGACTCTTCTGCCTGTTGGGAAACCTCCTCCGGGTCCGCGATCCGGAAGCAGAGAATGTGAGCTGTGCCTCTTTTCTGTACAGTCCCTCTACAAGGTCTGCTCCGTGCAGGTCTGCAGGCACCACGACGCTAACGTGTCCTCCCTTCTCTTGCCTCTCTCCAAGGCGGGGAACACGGCCCTGCACCTGGCCTGCCAGAACAGCCACTCCCAGAGCACACGCGTCCTCCTGCTGGGCGGGTCCCGCGCCGACCTCAAAAATAACGTGGGTGAACAAGACGGCGTCTGCCGTGCTCTCTGTGTCATCTTGGAAAACAACCCTGAAACCATACTTGAGTGTTAACATCTAGAAAATAAAAATGTGAAGTGTTTGGGGCCTATCTATCAAGTATTTATTTTTGCTAATTTCCTAAGGGGTTGTTTAGGAGCATGGGAAGAAGGATCGAGACTTGGAAACACTGCTTTTCTCCCGTCCTTTTCCCCTCACTCCTAACCCTGATTTGTTTGATCATTTCCTATAGCGTGTGTTGGTGAGTGCATCTAGGAAGCCTCTGAACGTCTTAGGAAGGTCTCGGGCACACAGTGTTGTACAGTTAGCAAATTCTGGATGATGCCTGCTGGGGAGGTCTCCTGATGCTTCATGCGCAGCATCTACAAGTCAGTTACGGGGGCATCCTTGGAATGAGCTGGTGGGTCAGTAGTTCTGATAGGAATCCTGACCTGAGAGGTCACATGGGCGTCCCTCCTCTCTCCACAAGAAGCTGTTTTCTTTCTAAGTCCCAGGCCCCAGCCGCTCAACTAGGGACTCTGACAGGCATGTCCTTAAGAAATGGCCTTAGCTGGGTCTCTGTGACTGGGAGCAGACTCATTTACGGTGATTCTCAGAATGCCTGAGCCTCAGCTTTGCACTTGGCTCCTCTTCGTCTAGGGAGAAAGTTAGACCGAGTGGTGGCCATCGCCAGACAGAGCTACAGCAGGAATGTTAAGAGAACACTACAGAATGTCACGACTCTGTTTCCAGTGTTGTTGCCTCTCTGGGGCTGTTTGCCTGTGACCACTGAGATAGGTCCCGGCCCTGAGTTTTTCTGACTGCCCTTTTCATGCCCTGTGTCAGCTCCCCGGACTCATATTGCTCCATATGGGATATTGGGGTCCAACTAAAATGGGATGCAACTTGAATTTTTAAGGATGTGTGATCTTAAATTTAGCAACTTGCCCTGCTGCCCAATCCTTAGAGCCATGATGAATCTGTGAAGGGAAAGGCTCATTTCCAAAGCCGTGCTCTTGGTCTTAGTTCAGTATACTCCTGAGTTTGGGTTGTAGGAGAGGATGGGGTCGGTGGATTCGTATCAGTGCTGGGTAAGCAGAGCCTGCCTTGGCTATCGAGAGGGTCTCACGGGGAGCAGGCGTCCCGCGTGGAGGGAAATCGGCTGCAGACAGCAGCAAAGGGCTGTGAGTCTGGGAGTGGAGCATCCACCGTGAAAGAGAGTTTATAATTCAGGCCGACACCCTCCAAAGAATATATGTCAGTCTGCCAGCTTTTAAACGATATTTTCTTTTTACTTTATGTCTTGTTTTGTAACCGCTCAGACTGTGCTTAGAGTTTGATTTCTGTCCGCAGGCAGGCGACACCTGTTTGCACGTTGCCGCGCGCTATAATCACTTGTCCGTCATTAAGCTCCTCCTCAGTGCTTTCTGTTCTGTCCATGAAAAGAACCAGGTCAGTGCATGTGTCCTCCCCATGGCTGCCGGGCCCCTTCCCACAAGGCTAACTGACAGGTGTGTTAGCACAAACAGGCGCAGAGGCCGCTGGGAGCCTCTCTGACTGGGACTCGGCCAGTGCGGGCCTCGCGTGGGTGTTCCGCTGAGTTCCCGTGGCCTGGCTTATCTGGCCTCCTCCAGAGAGCCTGCCCTTATCATTCCAGTGCCTACCACCACATCTGCTTATTGAACATTTATTTTCTGGAGCTCCTGGGGCAGGGTTTTGTTTTCAATGTGATTTTACAAAGGAAACGTGCAAGAATGTGGCTTAGTAAATAAGCAAGGGAAGGAGGCGTCTCCCGACTTGAGTCCTGTTCCTTGTGCTGCCACTTTGAGCTGGTGGAGTACAGTATTGGTTTCTGTAAAACTGGGCACATGATCTGTATCTGTGCCCAATAATGGGGTTTGGAGATAAAGCTGTGACTACTACAGTGTTCCATGGAAATGTGCCTGACTTTCAGGAGTTATTTAGATTCTTTAAAAATGTTGTGATACTTATTGATACCTAAGGGGTGCGTTGTTTGGCTTTTCTGAGTTTGGGTGCATATATCTGAAATTTAAAAAATAGATTGTTATTCAGATTAAATATACCCTGTAATGGTGGTTTCTAACCCTGGCTGCATGTAAGAATCCACAGGGAATTAAAAATACCATTCCCGAGTCCTATCCCAGCTTAAATGTCGAGAATATCCAGGTGATGGGATTTTTAAAAGCTCCTGGCCTTAGTGTGCAGATGGGATTGAGAACCACTGATCTAGCTGAGCAGCTGAATTGTCATTTGTAGCCTCCCAGTGGATTCTAGTTCATCCGATTACCCCTACCCAGCCCCACTAGCCAGTGTTTCTCAACCTTGGTGGCATGTTTCAAGCACCTGGGAGCTTTGAAAAATCACCACGCCCAACCCACCTGTCAGAATAATTACACCGGAATGTCTGGGGTGGGACCCAGGCATCAGTAGTTTTAAAACTGTTCCAATGTGCAGCCAAGATCAGAAAACCCTGCTCCACAGCTCCCCACCCCCAACACACAGTCAAGTGACTCAGTGCGAAATAACACGTCTCCTCCCCGCGCCCCTTGCGGGGAAGAGGGCCACAGGAATGACTACATTTTCATGCTGTCAGGAAAAAAGTATCAGAGTGCTTTACCTGATCACCTAATGGTGGAGAATGAATTATTACACTTCTCCCGTAGCTGCCTGACTTATTTGTATCATTCTGTTGGGAGGGGAGAAAAAAAGAGCGTCTGAATTTGGAATTGGCTCACCAAGCTGCATTTTTCCAAATCCTCCTTTCATAGTTGATGAACTAAAACATTTTCTGTATAAAGAAAATAAAAACTCACAGGTTATTTGGTAAGACGTGGAAAACAGCTGGTGTTAAGCGAACACTAGTTCTCAGTCGCTCCACCCAGCAAAGAACACCTGAGCCTGCAGAGCGATTCCCAGCGGCCCCTGCACATCCCCGGGGGTGCTTGTAGAAAGAGCTGTCTCCACAGTGCTCACTCCTCCTAGTGCTCAGCAACCAAGGGTTCTCTGCCCTCTCCCCTGCCTGGGCAGTGGGACATGGTCCAGAGCTCCAGACGGCCGCCCACTGGCCCCTGGCTACCTGCCACCATCCCGCATCAGCGCAGGATCCAGCTCTGACCATTCTCAACAACCCCAGCCCAGCATGACTTTGCCCGGTGCGCTTCATCCTGTGGTTTCTGGTACCCCAGTCAGAAGGGAATGTGATATTTGTGCATAGCTCGATTAGTTCCACCATCTTTAGAAAGAACCACATAACCCTTGAGCAAAGGGCGCCCTGTCGGTCTTTAGCAAATCTTAGGTCGACTTTGAAAAGCCACCGCCAAACGACAAGCTGGAGGGCTGTGGGCCGTGATCAGATGGGGTTTAGCAGGCTTTCTTCTGATGAATTTCAGGCTGGAGACACTGCGCTTCATATTGCTGCTTCTCTAAATCACAAGAAGGTGGTTAAAATCTTACTGGAAGCTGGAGCAGATGGGACCATTGTTAATAATGTAAGTTGAGGCTGGCTGGTGTGCTTACTGGTTGAGTGTCGGCCCGTGCACCGAAAGGTCGCCGGTTCAATTCCCGGTCAGGGCACATGCCCAGGTTGTGGGCCCGATCCCCAGTGGGCGGCATGCAGGAGGCGGCCAATCGATGTTCTCTCTCATGGATGTTTCTCTCTCTTCTCCCTCTCCCCTCCTCTCTTTCTAAAATCAATAAAGAAAAGAAAAAAATAAAATAAAATAATGTAAGTTGAGTTACAGCAATGTTTTCTAAAGGCCTTTCCACCCCTTTGCAGAATGGGCTTGGTGTTACCACCACCTCTGAGGGCTGGTAGCCTCTAGCCTCCCGCCTCCCAGCCTCACTCTGGAAGAGTGTAGGTTCTGAAAAGCCGGCACCGTGGGGCCCTCAGGGGTGGCCTGAGGAGACCCTCCCGGTTAGCAGCCCTATGAGTTGACCAGCCCTGAGGGCTCATCTTCAGATTCCTTGCTGAAGTGAGTACATCCTGGTGTGAAAAAGGTCAGGATGTCAAAGTAAGCTAACAAGTGGATGTTGCTATACACACATGTGGTCCTCAAAAAAATGGCCACCTGGTCACCAGATTAATCCTCAAAACTTCTAACTCCTTTCTCTCCAAATTCACCAAATCTCCCCACCCCCGACTCTTAATATGCCCCTCGCACCTCCCTTCCTCCACCCCCCCCCCTCTTTCTGTCTCCCAGATCCTAGAGCAGCCACCAGCTCAGGTGCCGTTTTTCAAAGCTGCTCTGGGGACGCTGCCCTCCTGAAATATCAGACTGAGGGGGCGGAATAGTTGTGTGAGTGTCGGGGAGTCAGGGATGTTGAAGCTAGTGAAGGCTCCCGTATCTAGTGTCCCCCTTCCCCACAGTTCTGACCTGTATTGGGTGGTACCTTAAGTACCTCTCCAATGGTGCCTTGAACACCTTTCCCATCTGTTGAATCTCGCTGTTTATCAACTCTTGGTGTTTGGCTTAACCTCCCTAAGCCTCACTATGGCCATAGCTTCCTAACTGGTTTTCACAATCCAGTTCCAGAGACTCTGGTTGGACCCTCATCTGCCCTTCAGGTGTCTTCTCCCCTGTTCTCCAGGGAAATTTCATTGCTTGGCTGGGTTTTATGATCCTTTGAGTTTCCTCAACTGAAATCTTCCTCCTTGACCCCGTCTGGTTTTTACCTTTCTTCATCTCTTTTCCACACTATTCCTCGGTGGGAAGTGCCCCCGGCCTTTGCCTCCTGGAGCACTTAAGAAAGGGTCAGCTCTTACCCTTTCTGGCTGTGCCCTCAGGGGGAACTTGGGAGGCGGCTCCAGGGCAGGGCCATGTCGTCTGTGTTCTGTTGAGCACGTGTCGGTGCTGGTGTGACAGTGCAGGGCTGCTGTCCCCGCTGGGCTGTGGGGGGGGGGGTTGGTGGCCAGTGCTCACTGTTCTCCCCTGTGCCCTTCCCTAGGCAGGCCAGACCCCCCTGGAGACTGCCCGCTACCACAACAATCCAGAAGTTGCTCTTCTCCTCACGAAAGCTCCCCAGGTAGGACGTATTGCATTTTCTATTGTGTTGATGACGTGGGGCTGCAGAGTCATTGGCAGTCAATAAAAAGTAACTTAAACAGGGAACCGATGGGCTTACTAACCAGGCGGTGGGAACGCAGGGACCCATGTGAGCCTCCAGGTAACCAGAACCGGAGACTTCAGGCCCAGCAAGCTGCTCTCCACGCTTGGACACCATTTTGTCACTGTCAGCTTCCTGGACTAGGACTCTGGAGGTGCTCAGTCAGGAAGAAGTTCCAGTTCACAACAGCACAGGAGCCTGGGCCAAGTGCCCGAACAAGGCCGCAGAGGCTTTAAGAAGGTGGTGCATCCATCTGACCAGGTGGTCAAAGGCCGTTTTCCAGAGAAAGGTGGGAGGAGGGGCCTGTTCTGAGCAAACAAAGCAGTAAATGTTCACTTCCAGGCAGTTAAGTATGGTATGGTTTTCTCTTCTTTTTTATTGAATAATGGTATTTTGGTAATCGGTCAGTTTTAATAAAAGATGACTGATATCATTTGAGTTGAGGTTGAAATGATCTAAGTAATGAAATTTAATAATGATCACTTATATGCTAGTCATAATTCACCCTGAAATAAGTTTTATTTTTTCATATTACCTTTCACTGACACATAATTTTATATCATTGTGCCTATAATGTATACACCCTTTGTAGTCTGACCTTCTTCTAACTGTAATAGGAAAATGTTTTGCAGTCATCACAATTTTTCATCATAATGGAGGCATAGTATTATTTTTTATTGCTGTCTATATTTTGTTAAACCATTTCTTTAACATAGAACATTTAGGTTATTTCCCAATTGGATCTAGTTTGTGTTATATTATAGTAAATGCTGGTTTGCGTGCCACCTAATTCTGGCCACTGTTGCAAGAAGATAAAGTGTCAGGGAGCCAGAGGAAGACCCTGGGCACCGGCCTGCTGCATTTTAGCTCAGCCCCAGCCAGCCCAGGGTTCTGCATGGCCCTTATTGCATTTAACTTTTAAGAACATGCCTGAAAGAAGCAGTTTTTGGAAACGGTTAAGATTTTTGTGTTTTGCAAAATTGATCACCGTCTTACCCATGGAGTTGATTCTTCTCCGTGGTCCCTGGAAGTCTATAGAGCCCCTGACAGGTGCAAGTCAGTGCTTTTTTGGGAAAAGACTCCACTTCTCTCCTGTTATTTACAAAGAAATCATCAGTGGGATTGATTCATGAACCTTGATAGAAAAATGCTAGTCTTTCATGGATCAAAAGTCCAAGGTGCTTATATTAAGTGTCGGAACTCATCACAGTTAATCTGGCATTTCAGCATTTGGCATTTTGATGGACAGCCAGCCGCGTGCTCAGACACATGAAATCATTAATTCTCATGGGGTGGAGGATCCCAGGCAAATAGGTACTGATGGGCCTTTGACTCATCTGTTGTTTTTCTTCCAGAGCCCAAGGATCCTAATTCACAGGGAAGCTTTACTCTAGACAGTTTTCCTGTGTGATTCTCCTTTAGTGTTTCCATTGACCTCAGTGCCCTGGCCAGTTTGGTTCAGTGATTAGAGCATCAGCTCGCGTACCAAACAGTCTTGGGTTCAGTTCCCACTTAAGGACACATACTGGGGTTGCAGGTTCAATCTCCAGCCCTGGTCAGGATGCATGTGGGAGGCAACCAATTATTGTTTCTCTCCCCCTCTCCCCCTTTCCCCACCATGCTCCCCCCACCCCACCTTGCTCCCTCCTTCCCTTCCACTCTCTCTAAAAATCAGTGAAGAAAATAATCCTCATGTGAGGATTAACACACACACACACACACACACACACAAGCAAGTCTTGCCACGCTCATAATGAATTATAAATAGGATGACATTTTATGAAAGTTTATTTTATATAATTGTACATGCTAAACTCTATTCTCAGCACAAAGAAGGAACTTTGGAATATGCGCTAAGTTACATGCCTGCTGTTCTGTTGTTTTATAGCTACAGAAATAGCTTTACTGCTTGTGTTGCCTAAAAGAAGAAGTCCCTTTGCCGTGTTGCCTTAGTTGACCATGGAACCGAGGATATTTTTTCCCAAGGCTTTGAGATCAGTATTTCTGTGAATTGGAAAAATTGTTGTTTCATTTGGTAGATGTATGAGTTTTCCACTGGCTAGTCATGTGGCCTAATGTGGCCTATTGTTTCTGGTGACTGTTTTTAGTTGGGGTGACCTCTGAGTGTCACTTCTCATTTTTGATTGACATGGTTCAAAAGTGCTTCTGAAAGTGAATGTTGGGCTGATTCGGGGTCTGGAGCCTGTTGTCAGGGCCCCTAAGCTGGGTGAGCGACAGCGCTGGCCGCTTCCTTTCATCACACTCGGCTTTCCAGTGCGTCTAAGTTTAGCGTTAGGAATGGCTCAGGACAGTGGTTCTCAGACTTTTGGTTTAAGGACCCTTTTACATTTTAAAATATTTTGAAGGTCACAAGGAGCTTTGTTTTTGTGAATTTTATCCATCAGTGGTTACTGTATTTAAAATTAAACTTGAGAAATATTAAAGATGTTTATTAATTTAAAAATTAGAAGTCCCGGGGAGGGAAGAGGGAAACAAAGAGCTTATGCGTATAAGCATAACCAGTGGACATGGACAACTGTGCTGGGGGAAGGGCGGGAGGAGGGTGTCAATGGGGGAAAAGGAGAAACATCGCTATCAAAAATAAATTAATTAAAAAGAATTAGAAGTCCATTTTGTGTTCATAGCAATAGCATTGTTTTGTGGGAAAAACCCTTTCAGAACAGAAATGGAGCTGAGCAGCGCTGTTCTGCATTTTCACAGTTCTCCTTGCTGTCTTACCTAGAAGGCAGCAGGGTTCATCGGCTTCCACGCTGTCTGTTGCCTTATTATGTCTGCAGCCCCGGGTAAATGCCACTGAACACTCACGAGAGAGCGAGCGTGAGAAAGGCCACGGTATCTTCATATTAGAAAAGTTTTAATTTCATGGGCCCAGGGGTCTCTAGACTTTCAGAACTGCTAGCTCAGAGGGTAACAATAGGGTTTAAAAGTCAGGTTTATTCGCAGGGCAAATATTGCTGGGGATTTTCCCTTTCCGTGATGCCCACTGCCCGTTCTTTTTGTGGTAATCGTGTCACTTGAATATAATGAACTTGAGAAGAAAGTCTGAAACTGAGATGAAAAACACCATGCGGAACTTCAGAGAGCCCTTATCTATTTATATAAGAGGACGATAACCTGTTGTTTTATTGCAGAAAGATAGTGTGAACTTGAAAAGTGTTTTGCTTTCTGGGCCTCCTGACAGGTGAAAGGGGTGAACGGTGAAGGCTTCCGCTGCCTCAGACACCTGTGTGCCGCCAAAGCGCCCTCGGCCACTTAGGCAGCTCCGAGTGGCCCACGTGGGCACAGAGACAGCGGACAGTCGCTGAGGGTCCCAGGTGCACCAGCCAAGACCTCCTCTGTCTTGGTTAACCCCACAACCCCGCCTGTGTTCACATTTGAGAAGAGAGAGCACAGAGGCGTCAGTTAACTTGTCCAAAGGCCCTGCGGCCAGCTGCTGGGTCTCGGGCCCCCTGTGTGCTCATGCCCTCCCCCCACTCTGAGGGCTGACCAAATGCTTCCGTTTGAGGAAGAGGCTCCTGCCCTGAGGTTGGTACCATAGATCATATATGCACCTCGATCATTTTTAATCACATTTTTTATGACTTGAATATGGTTTGACCAAGAGATCGGCTGGTTTGGGTCCAGTGTACCAAGATAGTGGGTGGGACTGTGCCTGGCACAGGGCTGCCACCTGGCACAGCTCCAGGGACGCCGTCCATAGCATCGGTCGGTGTGAACAGTGCTCTCTGGAGCTAAGCGGTGCACAGCCTGCACACAGCTGTGGGGTGGCCCTGGCCTGGCACTTAAATGCCTGCGATTGTCTTAGACTGTAAGCTGCTTGAGATCAGGGACAGTGTCTGTCTCTGGGCCGGACGTGCCCAGCACAGGATCTGGGAGGCACTGCAGGTGGTCTGAGTGCCGGGTCTCTCCTGCCGGCTGGAATTCCGCTGCCCGAGCGCCAGGCCCCAGGACAGCACTCTCAGGACCGCGCTCCACAGGTTTGTAACAGTGCCTCTTGCCTCCTTCAGGTCTTGCGCTTCAGCCGTGGGCGAAGTCTGAGGAAAAAGAGAGAGAGGCTCAAGGAAGAGAGGAGAGCTCAGTCTGTGCCAAGAGATGAGGTGGCACAAAGCAAGGTGGGGGGTAACCCTCCGCCCCTCCCCGCTCACCTGCTCTGCGGTGGGCCCTCCTCCCGCCTTCCCTGGCTTCACCGGCGGCTGCCACGCCCTCTGTCTCCTCCTTCCACTGGGGTCCTTCAGACTACGGCCCTCTGTGCCCTGTGTCTTCTCGCCTCCCCTGCTCCGGGACGTCAGACCGTGTGCCCGTCTTTCCCAGCCCCTGGTGTGCTGGTGGCTGGCCCGTGTCTGTGGCCAGCACTGCCGCTCTGCCGCTGTGCCCATGAGTGGAAAGCAGAGCTTTTCTGAGTGCGGTGGGCACTCTGCCATCTGGGGCCTTGTTAGAAATGCAGATTCGGGGGCCTCCCCTCAGATCCCTGGGTCAGAAACCCCGGGGTGGGGCCCAGCAATCAGTGTTTAAACAAGTCCTCCAGGGGTTCTGAGGTGGATTCAGCTTGCGGAGCCGGGGGCATTGGTTGCTTCCTCCCTTTCTGCTTAGGGAGTGGCCTGAGGCTGTGTTCGTCCATATGGCCCTCTTGTGAAAATTACAAGAAGATGCTCTCTGGGCAGACCACCCCCGCACGGGACATATGGCGAATAGAGCCTAAGTTGGATTTCAGCTCCCTGTGCCCTACTTACCCCTTGGCGAGGTGGCCGTGCGCAGTGAACAGCTTGCACGGCGACTCGGCAGCCTGGAAGGAACCCGCTGTCTCAGCTGCCCCCTGGGATAGGAGAGCACTCGGGACAATAAAGTTTTATGCCCAGTACTTTCTCTGCTATTTCAAATCCTCTTATCAATACCCAGGGTTAAGGCTTCGTAACTGATTACGTTCCTGTGTGTGAATTGTACAATTAATTTATAAAAGTTCTCACAAGGACCAGAAACTTTGTTTTCTCATTTCCGAGGTTACGCTCTGCTTTAAATTGTGAGGGTCCAAGTCCAGAGAATGAGTGGGGTGGTTTTCTGTTGAAATCCAAAAGACCAGAACTCTCTCATGCTGAGGTTCCTGAAATCCACATAGAATTAGACCTAAGATTTTATTTAGTTTGATGCCTAATAAAGTAAGACCCAAATATTCAGCTGGCTGGGGAAAATGCACATGTTCGGTTACGACCATGAAGCCATGCCCTGTGCTGAAGTGTGTCATCGGCGAAGGTTCCCGTGGGTCCTGTGGGGATGGGGTCCTGCAGACAGAATCTTACCCTGTGATTGGAAAAGGCCAAGGGGGCGAGGAGAACAGTTTTCTGGGCTTTCTTTCCTCTGTAGGGAAGTGTCTCGGCAGGAGACACCCCTAGCAGTGATCAGGCAGCACCCAGAAAAGAAGAGGCCAGAGAAGATTTCCTGTCGGCCTCCCCAGAGCCCCGAGCAAAGGACAACAGGAGGAGAAAGTCAAGGCCCAAGGTCAGGAGGCACGTGAAAGCAGCCGAGTTGGTGGAGGGCCCTGGGATAGTGTCAGGCCCGACAGCTAAAAAGCTCCTTCACGTGGCTGGCTGGTTTGGAGCCAGAGCACAGAACGTGAATCTGGTTAATGTCAGACACAAGGTTGGCGTGCTGATGCATTTCTTTGGACATGTGGTACTTGCGGTAGAATGCCATGAGATGAAGCCAGGTGGGGTTCTCTGCCCCAAAGTGGGGGAGACAGGAGCCACTGGCCGGGGGTCAATCTTGCAGCTGTCACCACATTGAAGGGTGTTGTCTCTTCCTCTTCCACAGGTGTCAGCATTTTCTGACCCCACCCCACCTGCAGACCAACAGCCTGGACACCAGAAGAACGTACATGCTCATAATCACCAGAAAAAGAGGCCCAGGCATCGATGTTCACCCCCACCCCCTCCCCACGAGTTCCGAGCCTACCAGCTGTACACGCTGTACCGGGGCAAGGACGGGAAAGTGATGCAGGTACCTGCCGAGCCGGACATGGGACTGGAGGCCTTCAGCAAGTTGGCTGTTGGACACTATGTCTGGGGGCTGACATCCACTTTAGGCATTGGCTTAAGTAGATATGAGCTCTGAGGAGAAGGCAGATGGCCCACGCCACCTAAACCATGAGGTTCAGCTGCTGTCATTTGGGCCCAGGCAAGCGGAGGGGTTACAAACCTGTCGCTAGATAGTGACTAGATAATCTCGAGGGCCTGGTGTGGATAAAAGCAGCCCAAGGATTGGGACCACACTATCCCCTCTGAATCCGCTAGTGCCTATTGGACCCAACATCTGGCCCATGGGACATTCCACAGTTATGCCAGGGCTGAGTGTCTTCATCCTCTGTACCCCCTGCTGTGCTGATAAGTACTTATAATGGCATAAGATGGGTACTCAAAACCGATTTCTTGAAGGAACAAATGAGTTGGATTGGTTCCTTTTTTGTTTTCCTCTTAGGCGCCAGTAAATGGTTGTCGATGTGAGCCCCTGATCAGCAAGCTGGAGAATCAGTTGGAGGCCACTGTGGAGGAGATCAAAGTGGAGCTGGGATCAGTTCAGGATAAAATGAATACAAAGCTGGGGCACATGGAGAGTAAGACCCAGCACCAAGTGAGTGAGCCCCTCAGCCTCTGCATGGAGAGGTGTTCTGGTGGGAGCTGGGATGGGACAGATACCCGAGCACACTTCTGTTCTGCCAACTGCCCTGAGCCTGTCGGTGGGCTGGCAGGGAGGGGCCAGCTCTGTGTTTCTGTTAACGCTTGTTTATTTAAAATTTTAAAGAACATGTTTGTGCTTCTGTTTATAAAAGTAATATGTACCTATTACAGAGCATTTTTTAAGGTATGAAAATTAGAAAGGAAAATAAATCCTCTATAAGCCTACCATGATGAAAAAACAGTATTAATATTTGGGTTTATTTTCTTCCAGTCTTTTTATACGTCTATGTGCTCCACACCCCTTTCCCATTACACACAAAATTAAAGTGATCATGTCTAAAGTTTTTTCTTCTTCCAAGCTTTTTATTCTGAAAATGTTCAAGCATAGAGGAAGGTAGAGATGAGAGTATGAGGAATGCCCGTATGGCCCGCCTGGGCCGGGCTCAGGGCCGCCACCTTTGCTTGGTGTCTACACGCTTCCCTCTTGCTGCACTGATGAGCCCCCACCTCCGAGTATGTTCGATGCATTGACTCAGGACTTTCACCACCATCATATCTGAGAAAATTGATAACAATGGTATAATACCCAGTTCAGATTTTCTCAATTCTCCCAAATTTTTTTTTTTTTATAGCTGGATTAGTTTGTTTTTAAATTTTTATTTTTTAATTCCAGTTTACAGTCAATATTTTGTATTCATTTCAGGTGTACAGCATAGTGGGTTTTTTTTGTTTTGTTTTTTTATCCTCACCCGAGGACATTTTTCCATTTTTTGTTCAGGTAGAGTGGGAGGGAGAGAGAGGAACAGAGAGAGAGAGAGAAACATCGATGTGAAAGGAACACATCGAGTGGCTGCCACCCGCACAACCGACCAGGGCCGGGGACAAACTGCAACCGAGGTACATGCCCTTAGCGGGAACGAACCCGGGTCTCTCAGGACCGCAGACCGACGCTCTAACCGCTGAGCCAAACCGGCCAGGGCGCATAGTGGTTTTTATCAGGTTTTCATTTTAAATGCCAGCCCAGGATCCAGCGACTCTTCTGTGAATTTGCGTTACTACTGTGATCTCTTTACCTGGGACAGTTCCCAATTCCTTCCTTCAGCTTGTTTCCCCTCCTATAGTATTAACTGTTGAAAGAGCCCAGGCCGATTGTTGTACAGAGTGCTCTGTGTTCTGGATTTTTCTGGTGGTTTCTTTGTGGTGTTATCTAACTTGTTCCTCTAACCCGGCATGTCTATAAACTGAGAGGCAGTCTCAAGCAGCGGTCCTCAGAGTGTCCCCTGACCAGCGGCACCAGCATCAGTGAGGACTTGGTGGAGGGGGGAGAGGGGATGCAGATTTGGGCCTCATTTCAGATATACTGAATTTAGTTTTATTGTGAATAAAACTTTGGGGGTAATGTCTAGCAACCTGTGTTTTAACAAGACCTTCAGGTAATGCTGGTGCACCTAAAGTTTGAGAAACATTGGTCTAGATCAGTGGTTCTCAACCTGTGGGTCGCAACCCCTTTGGGGGTCGAACGACCCTTTCACAGGGGTCACTGAAGACCATCGGAAAACACATATTTCCAATGGCAATTCATAACAGTAGCAAAATTACAGTTATGAAGTAGCAATGAAAATAATTTTATGGTTGGGGGTCACCACAACATGAGGAACTGTATTAAAGGGTCGCGGCACCAGGAAGGTTGAGAACCACTGGTGTAGATGCTTATTTAGATTCAGGTTAGACATTTTTTTTTGGCAAGAATACTTCATAGTCAATGATGTAAACTTCAAATTATATCACATCAGGAGGCACATTATTAATGATGCTCAGTTTGATCATTTGGATAAGCTGGTAACCACTATCTTGCCATTGTAAAGGTACATTTTCCCTTTGTAAATTAGTAAGAAATGTAAAAATAGTTTAACTTACAAAATAACATTTTTATTGGGGGGAAATTTCACATTGCACAACAATCTTTCATATTGACTCTTCTCAGAGATCTCTTTACTCTTGGTTTGGTGTATTTTCCCATAGGTTTTTCTTGTGTATAGATAGTAACCTATGACATTATCACTTTTAAACAAAAATGGAACCATGCTCTGCTTTTTTTTTTAGCTTACTTTTAAATTTAGTAAGCTGTCTTAAACATCTAAAGCTATGATGTACTTTTTAATGGTGAAGTACTATTCCTGTGTGTGGAGGTTCCACAATTATGCTGCCTGCTTTTTTTAACTTAATTTTATATTAGGAACATTTTCCCTTGGCCTTGGTTCATAGTACAGCATATTAATACAGCATATTAATCGTTTATTTATTTATTTATAACATTTTTTTCTTTATTGATTTTAGATAGAGAGGGAGGGAGAAAGAGATAGAAACATCGATGAGAAAGAACATTGATTGGCCGCCTCCTGCACACCCTGCACTGAGGATCGGGCCCACAACCTGGGCATGTGCCCTGACTGGGAATTGAACTGACGACCTCTTGGTGCATGGGTTGATGCTCAGCCACTGAGCCACACCGGCCAGGCCAACGTAGTTTATTTAACCATTACTTTTAGTTAGACTGTAACGTTGCTTATAATTTTTCACTTACATTTCTATGATGAACATTTAGGGGCATAAACTTTTTTGTTTTTAATGCTGACCCGAGGATATTTCTCCATTTATCTTCAGATAGAGTAGGAGGGAGGGTGGGAGCCAGAGAGAGAGAGAAAAAAATATCGACGTGAGAGAGACACATCAATTGGTTGCCTCCTGCACAACCCCAGCCAGGACCAGGAACCGAACCAAATCCGAGGTATGTGCCCTTGACTGGACTCAAACCCGTGACTCTTTGGTCTGGTCTGCGGGCTGATGCTCTAACCGCTGAGCCAAACTGGCCAGGGCGGGCATAAAGTTTTGATTGCTTTTCAGGTACTGATTACTTCTCAGATTATTTGCTCAAAATTGGGATAACTGGATCCAAAGTTAAGAATATGTTTACAGCTCTTGATAATTATTGGCAAACTACTTAATAGAAAGGTTATACCGCCTGGCCAGTGTGGCTCAGTGGATTGAGTGTCATAGACTGAGAGGTCCCAGTTCAATTGCCAGTCAGGGCACATGCCCAGGTTTCAGGCTCCATCCTCAGTAGGGGGTGTGCAGGAGGCAGCCAATTGCTGTTTCTCTCTCTCATCAATGTTTTTATCTCTCTCTCTAAAAAAATCAATAAAAACCTATTTTAAAAAAGGTTGCACCAATTGATATGCTACCAGCAGTGTCTGAGTTTTTCATCATTTAATATTATCATTTCTTCAAAGTTTTTGCCAAATTAAGGACATTTAAAGTTTAATTTTTATTTCCTTGTTTGTTGGTGAGGTTGAACATTAAAAAAATATATTATTGCCTGGCCGATGTGGCTCAGTGGACTGAGCGTCGGCCCATGGACTAAGAGGTCCTGGTTTGATTCCCTGTTGGGCACATGCCCGGGTTGCGGGCTCCATCCCCAGTAAGGTGTGTGTAGGAGGCAGTCGACTGATGTTTCTTTCTCTTCCTTCCTCTCTCTAAAAAATCAATAAAACATATTTTTAAAAATATTTAATTACAGTTTACACTTATTTTGGCCCTGGCCAGGTAGCTCAGTTGGTTAGAGCATCATCCCAATACGCCAAGGTTGTGGGTTCAGCCCCTGACAGGGCACATACAGGAGGTGTCAACCAATGAATAAGTAAATAAGTGGAACAACAAACTGATGTTTTTTCCCCCTCTCTCTTTCTCTTTCCCTCTCTCTCCCTGTCTCTTTCTCCCTCCCCTCCTTCCCTTTCTTTCCCTTCTTCTCTCTCTAAAATCAATAAATTTAAAATTTTATTTTGTATTAGTTTCAGGTGTACAGCATAGTGGTTAGACAATCATATACTTTACAGAGTGATCCCCGGTCTTTCCTGTACCCACCTGGCACCCTACATAGTTATTACAGCATCATTGGCTGTATCCCCGTGCTGTGCTTGACATCCTGTGACTATTCTGTAACTTCCCGTCTGTGCTCCTCATCCCTTCACCTTTTCCACCCAGCCCCCCAGGCCCCTCCCCTCTGGCAACCATCAGTCAGTCTGTTCTTTGTATTTATGAGTCTGTTTCCTTTCATTTGTTCATTTATTCTGTTCTTTAGATTACATATATAAGTGAAGAGGTGGAACATTTTTAAGCTTTGCTATCTGCGTCTAGTGGAAAGCTCATTTAAGAAATCTTTTCTTAGAGCCATAGTATGTTGGTTAAGACTGTTTTGTGAATGAAAACCCTAGCTAGCGTAAGCCCAAAGAGGACTGTAGGAGTGAATGCTGAGATGTCTCCAGGACCTCTCTCTGGCTCTGGAAGGTGATGGATTGGGGCGCAGACTCTTAGTCCTACTTCCAAATCGCAGGGCAAGGACTGTGGCCCAGCAGGCACTTGCTCTGGCCTGACCCGCGTGCCCAGGAACAAAGCCGTGTATCAAAGTGGTGGTCTTGGCAGAGCCGTCTATGTAGGGGACGGCGGGGGGGGGTGGGCTGCTAATCGTGGAAGACGGAGCAGTTCACAGAAAATCATGAGGGCTGAAGAGACAGAACAGAAGGTACTCCCCACATCTCCAGAACTGATGCTGTATTTTTTTTTTTTCCAAAAATCTGAGTATGGATCATCTTGTGGGTCCCTCAGGGGCTGGCTCCCCTAACAAAGCCTTTCTCTTCTTTGGAGCTGGTCAGCGCAGTGAAGGTGCAGCTCTGTAGGGCGTTAGGGCCCTGCAGGCAATGTCCAGATGAAGAGGGCACCCAGAGGGCCTCCTTCTCTGAAGCAGCCCCGCTGAACGCCTTCCAGAGCCTTCTTCACGCTTGCTTGGCCTACTTCTAATGAAGCACCAAGAGGATTTGTTCCCTGGGAAAGCTGAATGAAAGCCCTGAGTGTCCGGCTTCTTTCGCTACCTCTTGGGCCGCCGCTAACATTTGAAGGGAGAATGAATAGCTTCATAGTTGAAGCAAGAGTTTCTCCTTTCAGCACAGAGAGTCCCAAACAAGATGAACCCCAAGAGGCCCACACCAAGATACATCATCATCAAAATGCAAAAGGTTCAAGACAAAGAGATAATCTTTTTTTTTTTTTTTTTATCCTCGCCCGAGGACATTTTTCCATTTTTTGCTCAGGTAGAGTGGGAGGGAGAGAGAGGAACATCAACGTGAAAGGAACACATCGAGTGGCTGCCACCCGCACAACCAACCAGGGCCGGGGACAAACTGCAACCTAGGTACATGCCCTTAGCGGGAACCGAACCTGGGTCTCTCAGGACCGCAGGCCGACGCTCTAACCGCTGAGCCAAACTGGCCAGGGCCAAAGAGAGAATCTTAAAAGCAGCAAGAGAAAGGCAGCTAGTTACCTACAAGGGAGTTCCCATTAGGCTGTCAGCTGATTTCTCAAAAGAAACTTTGCAGGCCAGAAGGGAGTGGCAAGAAATATTCAGAGTGATGGAAAGCAAGACCCTACAACCAAGATTACTCTATCCTGCAAAGCTGTCATTTAGAATCGATGGCCATATAAAAACTTTCCCAGACAAGAAAAAGTTAAAGGAGCTCATCACCACCAAACCGTTATTATATGAAATGATGAAGGGTCTTTTTGAAGAAAAAGATAAAATATATGAACAAACAAAATGGCAATGAATACATATCTATCAACAATGGAATCTACAAACAAAATGAACAGGAAGAACAGAAACATTCTCATAGATACAGAGAACATTTTGTTGGTTGCCAGATGGGAGGGGGTTTGGGGGAATGGGTGAAAAAGGTGAAGGGATTAAGAAGTACAAATTGGTTGCTAAACTGACAAACCTCAAAGGGAAAGGGGCTGGGGAGGGGGGGGGTGGGAAGAAATAAACCAAAGAACTTATATGCATAACCAATGGACACAGACAATAGTGTGGGAAAAGGTGGGAGGGGGGCGGGAGTGGGAAGGAGGGAGTCAATGGGGGAAAAAATGTGGAACATCTGTAATACATTTTACATCCAACAATAAAGATTAAAAAAATAAATAAAGTACATACAACAGTGCCTGAAAAAAAAAAAAGAGTTTCTCCTTTCAATCATCGTCATGGGAACACTGTTCTGAGACCTATAGAAATTCTCTTTTACCTACAAGGTCTGCATTGACTCCGGTTTTATATTTACTGTGCATTCCTAGTCTCTCAAACTCTTTAGGAACTTGAACAGGTGAGAAAAAGAAACATTGGCCTACATGGACTCCTGCTTAGGATTCTGAGACATGAACCCCATGACTACTGTATGAAAACAGGATAGACGGAGTGGGGAGGTTTGCTTGCATTGTCTCTGGTCCCTGTTTGGTACCCAGATCCCCTCCTCGGCGGTCCATCCTGGGCCATCTCAGTCATGTGCTCTTTCCCGTTGAATCCTAGATGCGTGTTCTGGACAAGCTGATGGTCGAGCGGCTCTCAGCAGAGAGAACGGAGTGCCTGAACCGCCTGCAGCAGCACGCAGACGCCGAGAAGCACGAGGGGGAGAAGCGACAGGTGCGAGCCAGTCTGCCTGTCCTCCCCTGTGATTTACCGCACTTCAGGCCCAGGCCCCCTGAATGTGTTTGCATTACAATGCGTGTCGTTTGCATAACTCTGCAGTGAGGCTGATAGGAAGGGACCTGTCTTGGTTCAAGTTTGCTGCTGAACATGCCAGCGATAGGTGGGGATGGGAAAGTTCACAGAACACGCTGGGGGAAATGGGGTGTCTCCCTGAGTCATTTCTGGGTGTTGTGTATTTGTGGGGCCACTACTCTGTTGAATGAGATTGGGTTGCTGTGTGTGGTGTACTCAGGACAAAGACATAAAGTGAGCACTTGTGTGTGTAGGGAGTTCATGCTCCTAAGCAGGCAGAAATACTTAGTTGGGAAGTCTTGGGCAGCTCTGGGTGTCTGGGCTTTAAGTCATGTCATGAAGATTATAGTGTCCGCCTGGGTGCTCGGTGATGCCTGGCCTGTGGGGGGCAAGCAGAGAAGGGGGTGTGGCCTGTGGGGGGGTGGCTTGTCCACAACTTTTGGGCTTCTCAACTCTCATAATTAAAACGTCCGTTCTTGATACTTCGATTCATTAGTATTAAATTCACCTGATTGTTTTGTGTGGCTTTTTTTTTTTTAGGTGTCCTTGATGGATGAATTAAAAACCTGGTGCATGTTAAAGATTCAGAATCTGGAACTGAAGCTTTCCGGAGATTCTAGGGCCTCTAGGGCTAAATCCGCACCGTCTACTTGCGAGTCCTCTACAGGTAACCCTCGTGCAGAGAGAGCCATTCCACCCCAAGGTTATGAAACCCCCAGCTCTTGTTCTGTCCTGCACATGACAGAGCTGGGGAAAGACTGGATTGCAAAGTAAATTGTGGTGCAAGGACCAGGTTTTGCTGACCACTGAATACTCAGTTCCTATGTAGCAATAAAGCACTCCTCTCTAAGTGTTCAAAAATATTTGAATGAAGGAATAAAAGAATTGTTTGATCGTTGATAGCAGTGCTTCAGGTACAGTGTTGATGGTGTCAGAGTGGGCCCCAAAGATACTGGGCGATGAGTGGATGTCTGTCTCCTCAGCAGGTGCCCTTGTACCTCTTCCCCCTTCCTCCTCTGTGACTGGCCTTTTACCTTTGTCCAACTCTGTAAAGCCTCATTAAGTGCACTTCCTCTATCGAAGCTGCCTCAGGGGATAGGTAAGAGATGCTTCCAGCAAAGCATCTTTACCTTAGCCACAGGGATCACCCTCAGTGATAATTCTGAGGACATTTAGATACTTAGCAATTAAGCTTCCATGGGGGATTTTGATACGTCGAGGGTCTAATGTTACCACATACCATCTCTGGAACTGTGGTTTTATCTTCTTTGTGCTCATAACAATGGGGAAAGTCCTCGGCAAATTTTTCATGCTAGGACTAGTTACGGAGCCGGGGCTGGAGCTCTGAGTGTGGGGAATACGACCGCCTTTCAGAACTGCCGCTTGGGTCAGGGACCTGGTAACGGGCTGTGGTGTGCAGAGGGCCCAGAAGTCAGGGGGGGATGTCATTCTGGTGGATAAATGCCCAGTCCTGTTTTGAGGCAGTTGGTTAGCTGCCATCCCTAGCAATCAGGAAATGGTACCCAGAGCCTTCTAGGGTGGATTGAGACAGGCTAAAGGAAAGGCCAGCAGCTTTTTTGGTTTAGATGCCACCAGCATGGCTAGCACCGTGTCCGTGAAGCCTTGACAAGCCAAGGTGGTCATCAGGAGAGGGGAGGGCAGGGCGGAGGAGGGCACGCGGGTTGGTGGTTGGGAAGGCTGGCGGTTTACAGGGTCCTAAGGACTCTCGGGTGCTGACCTACAGCCATGTGACTGGATTTGCTCTGACTTGTGTCTTCCTTCCCAAACCAGGTGTGGAACAGTCCGTGGTGACGGCAGGTCCAGTGGCAGCTTCTGACAGTTCCCCTCAGGTGGTCAGGCCCAAGGAAAAGGCCCTCAACTCCACTGCTGCGCACAGACCCCAGCCAGAGCTGTCTTCCTCGGACTGCACAGGCTCCCGACTGAGGAATGTCAAGGTCCAGACAGCCTTGCTGCCCTTGAAAGAGGCAGCCAGAGGGGATCAGCAGCCCGGGCCCTGCGTCGACCGAGGCACCCAAACCAGGAAGTCAGGGAAAAGTGGGCAGACGAGGCATCGAGCCCAGCCGCCAGCGCCCGGCACCACTGGCGGGCAGCCGCCCCCCGCCACAGGCAGCGAGCGGACTGCCCCTCACGTCCGAGAGACCTCCCAGGCCCTGGAGATCACGCAGTACTTTTTTGAGGCTGTTGCTACCCAGATGGAAAAGTGGTATGAAAGGAAGATTGAAGAAGCACGGAGCCAAGCCAGTCAGAAAGCCCAGCAGGACAAGGCCACACTGAAGGAACATATTAAAAGTTTAGAGGAGGAACTTGCTAAACTAAGGACGAAGGTGCAGAAGGAAAACTAGGACGTGGGAAGCGGCACAAGACGGGGCCCTCGAGGACGCCCGGAGCTGCGCCTGCGGTGCCCGTCACCGTGCATGGAGCAGACTCGCCTTTAGAGCATCACCAGTTTCTGAAACGTGCCAGACACACGCATTCCCTATGCCCTGAAGTCATGAAGACTTCAACAATTCAACCGAAACCAGGGAAAGCTTGCTTAGTTTCAGGTGTCTTTGCAAATTTCAAACCTCAGTCCAGGTTCATCGGAAGTTCAAAAGCTCGGATTCAGTGAGAAACTAAGAAACTGAATGATGTGTAAGCCTAAACCCTGACATTCAGGATGTACAAAATAATATAAATCAGAAGCAAGTTAATCCCCTGTGAACTCAAATCAAGCAGTTATTCATATCAACACACCTGCTGTGCCTAGACAAGGGTCTTTCTGGAGGAGCCGTCCCTGAGAGGCGCGAAACCCTCTACCAAATGCGCAATTCTCAGAATGCTGATATTTTAACCCGGTGAAAACGTAACAGATTTTGAGGAGAAAGAGATTTTCATGATGTCACCAGATCCAGTATAGATTAAAAATGTTTTGAAAAGTCAGTGTGTATTTTAAAAACAAGTCATTGGGTAATAGCACTGGGAATGTTTGTTAATGAACTCAAATGAGAACAATTCAAATCATTTTATCATGTTTTCTGTATTTTCAGACAAAATATAGAAATACTACAGTCAATCCTTGTGATTTTAAAGCAGATTAATGGGAGGGAAATTCACATGACAATTACGTGGAACTTCTACAACCTCTTCAGAATCAAACCCATTTATCTCAGAGTACCTTTCTGAATTTGAGTTTACTGGTTTGTATTTTATAAAGAAACTAGGCTATTTCTTGGAAGTATTTCATTTTTCATTGAGTTTTGTCATTGAAAAACCTCCAAAGCCCTCCCACTGCTTCGCAGTGACCACAACAAGGTAACTAACACAGCAGCTCGAGTTAGACCTCCACCCTTCAGCTTCACAGAGCCCTAAGGCGTGTACCCTGCTCGGTACAATATACAAAGTTATGAAAGTAGCTTGGGTGTATTGAATCTTTGAATTGAATTATCTTCCAGACTTCTTGTCCCATGGAATGTGGTATTACATTTATCTCCTCAAAATTCCATGTATGCATAGAAACCTCAGTTCTAGTTCTATAAACACAGGAACTGAGGAGCTACTATCTGTAATTTTGAATAAAACGTTGCTCATTGAGCCAAAAAGAAAACAGTGACTTCTTGACATGGAAATACTCAGAAAAACAAAGTCCCTTTGTTTTTTGCCTTCCAAACTCAGTTGTTTTTGTTTTCCTAAATAGTGACAATCTATGGATATAGACATTCCTCATCCATGTAGACATATGTCGGCATTACAGAACCTGGATAGGGAATTAATTTGATGCTCTCAAGCTTATTTTCATGTTTGTAAGCTTGTCTTGTTCCTCAGCTACTGTGTAGATCAATGGTTCTTCCCCAGAGACTCTCTGGGGGTTGCTACCTGTTAGGGGTACTTTCCTCTTTTTATTCCTAATGCAGAGTCTCAGAATTGTAGAGCTAGATGGTACCTTCAGAACATAGTGTGCTTTGGTGGGAGGTATTTGACTGTGTGCCCATCCTACCCACCCGAAGCAGGCAGCTTGTTATTGTGACCTGGGTATTTCTAAGACACAGCTAGGGAAGAGACTAGGGAAGAATGAGAAAGGTCAAATGTACCTTGCCTGCGGAGCACACAGATCTTGTCTCTCAAAGATGGGAAAACCTATAACAGAGGCAAGGAAATAGAACAGGGTCAGTCCACCTTCTAACCCAAAGAGACGGCAGCGTCTCAAGACCAATGCAGTAAGTTTTCTAACTTACGTTTGGTCTATTTTTGCTCTGTATTGTCAAAAACTCAGCTATGGGTCCAATGTGTATTTTTCCTTATCTTTCCCTCATGCTATCAGCTAAAACGAGCAAATGCCACAATAGCACTTTTCCAAAGAAGCAGAACTATTAACAATTTATAGCCTGTCATGTAGGTCATGTTTCAAACAGGCTGGGACTTTCAGTAACTGGGGAAAATTATGTAAAATACATAAGGTTTGTACAGTATTGCAGTGTTTTTTGTGTGTGTTGTTGTTAGTGCATTATTGCATTTGAGTACAGTACATATCTGTGATAGACTGAATATCAGTTCTAATCTTACTTTTGACTTTGGGAGCCCAAAATAAAGGAAGTGATCTTTTCATGTTATACCTTCTTTTTTTCAGTCAAGCACTGATACTTGAGAGGTATGTTGTCTTCCATTTAATATTTTTATCACCTTGAATTTGTCTCTCTTCCAAGCATTAGACTTGGTTCTCAACACTATGAATACAAAATTCCTTATTTAAAACATGAAAGTGTGAATACTTGTTTAGTCTACATTTTCATTTGTGTAGCTAACCAGATTTTATGGTTCCTGAGAGTACCTTCACCCAAGCATACTTCACCCTGTTTCCATAAAAGTGTAATTTAAATACATCTGCTTTAAAGTAGAGACCAGGTGAACTGCCTGAAAAAAAAATTTTTTTTAAAGCTTTATGTAACATGGAAAGATTTCTCAGTGCAAGCTTAAACAAATGTTTTATTTAAACTGTTGACCTTTTGGAAAATACTGAACAAAGAAGGATAACATTACTTGTAATTTTATGCAGGCAAAGATAACATTATTTTGACCAACATATTGTTCCTAAAACCTAAATAAAATTCATTTTGTGATATAAAAGCCGACCAATTAAGACTTAAAAGACAAACCAGTTTTAAAAAGCTAATGATTGCCCTGGCTGGTTTGGCTCAGCGGTTAGAGGGTCGGCCTGCGGTCCCCAGAGACCCGGGTTCGGTTCCCACTAAGGGCATATTTGTCCTCAGTTGCAGTTTGTCCCCAACCCTGGTTGGGTTGTGCAGGTGGCAGCCACTCAATGTGTCCCTTTCACATTGATGTTTCTCTCTCTCTCCCCCCCCCCTCCCACTCTATCTGAACAAAAAAATGAAAAAATGTCCTCTGGTGAGGATAAAAAAAAAACTAATGACCTTTTAAAATACATTTTATGAACAAGAAAAGAAGACACTAAAAATGTATCTTGTTGCCCTGGCCAGTTTGGTTCTGTGGTTAGAGCGTCAACCTGCGGTCCAAAGAGACCCGGGTTCGGTTCCCGCTAAGGGCACGTACCTCGGTTGCAGTTTGTCCCCGGCCTCGGTTGGGTCATGCGAGAGGCAGCCACTCGATGTGTCCCTTTCACGTTGATGTTTCTCTCTTCCTCTCTCTCCTTCCCACTCTATCTGAACAAAAAATGGAAAAATGTCCTCAGATGAGGATAAAAAGAAATGTATCTTGTGCCCTGGCCGGTTTGGCTCAGCGGTTAGAGCGTCCACCTGCGGTCCGGAGAGACCCGGGTTCGGTTCCTGCTAAGGGCATGTACCTCGGTTGCAGTTTGTCCCCGGCCCTGGTTGGTCGTGTGGGTGGCAGCCACTCGATGTGTCCCTTTCACATCGATGTTTCCCTCTCTCTTTCTCTCTCTCCCTCCCACTCTGTCTGTACAAAAAATGGAAAAATGTCCTTGGGTGAGGATGAAAAAAAAAAAAATGTATCTTGTAATTTTATTTAAGGGGAAATATTCTTTTCCTATATTAAGTCAAATATTGTGACTATAAAATGTGAATATACTAATTTAAATTAAAAACACAAAAGCAAGACACAGTATAGCAAAGCACTTTTTAAAGTACAAAATAGAGTGGGTAAAAAGTGACTCACTCTTCTCAATAAACAAATAATAGATTTAATTTAATTGTGGTATTATTTCTCAAATACCCAACTCAAGGAAGAAAATAGCTTATGGCAATTTCTAGTTGGCAGAGTGACAATTTGCTTTTTATCCTGTTTGGATCTTATTCTACATAATCCCAACACTTTTTCCCCAAAGGACATGTGAGCTCTTCCTTTTGTTTTTCTACCAGCATTTTCCTTACTCCATGGGAGAGAACTGAGGTAAGTAGGGGTCTTTGCCTCTCAGCTCGAGTGCCTGCTTCCGTGACTACAGTAATACACGCACCAGGAAATGCGTTCTGCTTCCCTCAGATTTCAGCCATCTGTCTCTGCAGGCACATTCATAGCATTGCCTGTGCCATTAATTTAACATTTCCAACCTGATGGCACATTTCAAAGGGGAAATGACCCAGGGGCAGTCAATATGCTAAATGATAAAGAGCCTTAGCCACTTCTCATTTACTAGAAAGCTTTTGTATTAAAAAAAATTTTTTTAATACAAAGATTGATTTATTTTCAAATGCATATACTGAACATTCAGACTTCTTAAAATTAAACTTTGGGAACAAAACCTTCACATTCAAACAAGAGTAGTTTACATGGAACACCAGGAAGGTAATTTGTTGTCTGATGCAGAAGACTGATAAAGATGGTGAATAAAATGTATTTCACTAGCAGTTCTACCTGGCCAGCATCTTAGTTAATGACCATGGTTTCATATGTGAGAAGAAATTGCTAAATAAGTCATCTTAGGCTAAACAACACACTTGGCCTATAATTCAGAGGTAATATTCAAAGCATATAAGTGAACAAATAACCTGTTCTTTAGAAATGAAGTAAAAGCTTGTCTGTTATAATCTTAGCTTCTGGAAGGTAATAATTTAATTTTCAGTGTTTTACCAACTTTAAAAAACAAAACAAACTCCAAGTTAGGTTTTCTTGGAGTCTGGTATTTGCATCTTGCAAATTCAAACCACAAATGTGCTGTCTTCCATTACACCACTGCTGGGAAGAACATCACGTCACTGACGTCCTCGCCTCATAAAAGGACGAGTTTAGTTTGGGGATTTAAAATTTGCTAGAGACAGCCCATACTTGAGTGTGTATGTCAACCATGCTACATAAAGAATATTCATAAAGTGTTCTCTGTTCAGAAACTATTCACAAATGCTTTTCTCATCAGATGGCTTTGCAGTAGGTTGACTAATGCACATCTTTATAAAAATCTAAAGATTGTCTCATGCAAGTGTTTTGAATTAGTAGATTACCCTGTGGAAGAGTATTCAGAATTCTTTTGTCTTGTGGACTCTGATACTGTGGGACCTGGAGGCGGACCCTGGCCATGCAGGTCACTGACATATGCCACCATTAGCATATGCCTGGCCTAGGGCACACAGTCCAATACTAGATACCATTTTTCAATCTGTGTATTTTTTTTCTGTATCTTTCAGGTGCTGGTCAGATTCTTGGATTAATTTTTTAGATCTGTTCTGTAGATGAACAGAGGACTTCAGTCTGCAGGACTGCCAATCCCAGCCTCTTACCACGAACTGTCACTTTGACTAAATTGTTACACATTCGGTCTCTCAAAAGTGTTCTTAAATCCACTTCTTTCTCTCATGTATTCTTCAAACTCTTTGTTTTTTCTTGTCACTGGAGAACCTACTGCACTGAGGGTCTTCCCTAATGATTTATTGTACTTGTACATGCATGTTAAGGTAATCATATTAGTTTCATCCAGAAGTTGCCTAAAAAGAAACTGCCTCTTCTTTTGGTGTTCAAGGTGTTCATTAAGCTTCTTTCTCCTCCCTCTCCAACAAAGATCTAGAATCCCAGTAGTGATCTTTCCGAGTATCAGATGATGACACATCTGAAGAACATACCTCAATAACCCTGAAGGGTAATACAGAAGAATTTTCAAGAAAGTTCCAGGTTATCTCCTGCGGTCAGTACACTCTCAATCCTACATCTCATACTGTTTTTCAAAACAACTTTACTGACTTGTACAATGTTGTATGTCAATTATATCTCAATTTTTTAAAAATCAGAAAATAGCTTAGCTGGTGTGGCTCAGTGGTTGAGCATCGATCCATGCACCAAGAAGTCCCTGGTTCAATTCCCGATCAGAGCACATGCCCAGGTTGTGGGCCTAATCCCCAATGGGGGTGTGCAGAAGGTGGTCAATCGATGTTCTCTATCTCTCTCTCCATCTCCCTTTCTCTCTTCCTAAAATCAATAAAGAAAAAAAATTTTTTTTATATTTCAATATTCTATTTAACCCAATATATCCCAAATATCATTTTAAAAAATATGTATCATTTCAACATGTAAAAATTATTGATTTTTTTAAAAACTTTATTTTTGTTACAGATTTTTTTTCCTCCATTGATACCCTCTTCCCAATCCTGCCCGCCCCAGCATCATTGTCTATGTTCTTGTTTACACGTACATGCGTGTAAGTTCTGTGGTTTATCTCTTCCCTCCCCCCACGTCCACTTCTTCTGAGGTTTGTCAGTTTGCACCCCACTTCCACGTCTCTGGGTCAAGGAAAAAAATTTTTTAAAATAAACACAGCTTTATTGATGTATTATTCATATACTATACATATGAAATGTGCATTTCAATGGATTTTAGTATATTCACAGAGTTGTACAACCAACACCAAAATCTAACTTTAGAATATTTTCATCACCCCACAGAGAAAACCTAGATCAGGTTATTCCCCATTCCACCCAAAGCCTTAGCAGCCACTAATCTTTCTGCCTATTCCACATATTTCATATAAATGAAATTAAACAGTATATGATCTTTTGTGATTGGCCTCTTTCACTTAAGTTTTCAAGGTTTATCTGTGTGTAGCACGTATCAGTACTTCATTCCCCATTTTACTGCTGAATAATGTTTTATTGTATAGATATGCCATATTTCATTTATCCATTTATCAGTTGGTGGGCATTTGGATTGTTTCTACTTTTTTGGCTATTATGAAATTTTGCTGCTATGAACATTTGTGTACAAGTGTTTTGTAGATGTGTGTATTCATTTCTCTTGGTTGGAAACCTAGGAGTAAAATTGCTGAGTCAGGTAACTATGTTTTACCTTTTGAGTAACTGACAATGTGTTTTCCAAAGTAGCTGCACTATTTTTTCTTTCCACCAGCAATGTATGAGGGTTCTAATTTCTCCACATATTCACCATGATTTGTTACCCTCTCCTTTTTTAATTACAGCCATTTTAGTGGGTGTGTAGTATCTCATTGTAGTTTTTATTTGCATTTCCCAGATAAATAATGGTGTTGAGTATTGTTTTATGTTCTAATTAACCATTTGTTGTACAGGTTTTTTTGCTTTTTACAAAACCTTCTGACAAATCCAGAAATATTTTCAAAATATAGGATATGTTTTTCAGTGTTACGGCAATTGTTCCGATGGGGCTTTTCTTTGCTCTGTGACATGCCAGGCTCCATGTTCTGATATTTTGCTAGAGTGCTGTACATACAAACAGTTTGACTTGGCTTTGGGCTGCCGTCGTTGAGCCTAACCTCAACAAGACACATGGAGACTTTGAAAATCTTTCGGGATAATGCTATAGTTAAGATTTTGCTAAAGCAAGTGTTTTTTCTAACTCCTTGAGCTGCATATTGCCTTGTGTAATCATCATCCGGATTGTATCCTGTAGGAGAAAGTGAAATCTGGTCACTATTTTACCTGGTTAATCAAGGCACATCTGTTATATTGTATTTGTTAAAGTCAAGAACCAATACTGAGAATTCAAACTGCTGCATATCAGGGAAGCCAAAAGCTAACAATCAGGAGTTCACAATGTTTATCAGTCATTCTTCCCAAACCATCATGCTGTAAAATTTATAATCTGTTTGTGGGTGTGTGTGTGAGGGGGCGGGATGTTAAGAGAAAAGTCAGTTGATGCTAGTCTAGTATAGAATGTAGCTGTAGCAAAGACTGTAAAATTTTAAATATTTAAGACAGTGGAAAATCAGTAACATTAGAGCCATGATGAGGATATACCATCTCAGTGACATTTATAGTCCAAGATGCCTACTAAACATTTTTTCAAATTCACTGAACAATACAAAAAAGGGTCTGGGCCTGTCATTATATGGTCTTGTTCTTACCTCTTCAGTGGCACTTTTGTTTCTTTTGAATTCTTCTCTTGCCCAATCTTTCAGATATTTGCGATCAGAATCATTTGGAACTTGTCGAATTGCTTGCAAGATCCTTCTGTAGAGAAGGAGAACTTGTTGCCTTCTCAAGAACTGTACAGGGAGGAGAAATGGCAATTACAACTGCACAATCGACAGCCCAGAGGGCTCTACTTTCGCAGACCAAACTGTAAACAGGTAACTTCTCTTTGGTCCTTAATTCTGAAAAGGGCAAAGAAAAATTCTGTTTTCTTTTTTCCTTTTAATAAAACGACAAGTTTATTTGGGCTGTTTGCTTACTCCTCCGTGAAACATAAGAACCCTTAAAATCAAGGGCTATCGGGCAGAAGAAAGGGCTATCAGACTCCTAGAAACTGTAACCACAATAACAGCGCTTTTTCTAAATTAACAAGATGTTAAAATCCGCTGGTAACCTCGTTTGCTCTTTACCATAGCTCAGGATAACAGGCAGAGCAGTTTTCACAGTGGGCATTGGGCAGCCGAGGCGTCAGGCTCTGAGATCAAGAGCCTGCCCAGCCTCCGCCATCAGCCTGGAGCCTGGAGCCTGGAGCCTGGAGCTGGAGCTGGAGCTGGAGCTGGAACCTGGAGCCTGGAAGACAGGTCTCCACCCGCGCACGGCCCCTGTCCTCCCCGCGCCCCGCCCCCTCCGGCCCAGGCCAATCAGAGCGCGCGCAGGACCGCCCGCGGCTCCCAGACGCCCTCCTAGATTGGGTGTAGGGAACAGACGGAGAATTGAGCTTAGACCCGGGAAAGCTTTCCTAGAAGGACCCGTGAGAACAGCTGGTACCTGCTTTAGCGTTAGTGTCGCTGGGGGTAAGCGGGAAGTGGCCATGTCCTTCAGGCAGTGCTGTCATAGTGCGCAGGAGCGGAAGTGGAGGCGGGACAAGGGGCGGGGCGAGCTAGGTTTCCTGGGAGAGGGCCTGCAGAGCAGGGATTTAGAATCAGGAGCTCAGTAGACTTATAGGCAGTTTGTTGTTTTAGCCTGAGTTTCTCATCGGTAAAGTGGGATGGCAATTTCTGTGTCAGAGATTGTTGAGAATGAAGTAAGAGTGGACGGGCACGTAGCACAGTTCTTGTCACATGGTTATGAGTTTCATTAAATGGAAGTTCAAGTTTTTTGGAGGTGAGGGGGGTAATTATTTTGGTGTACTCCTTTTGAGCTTTTTGAATGTGTGTAGTTAGAAATATTAGAAGTTTAAATGTTAATTTTATTTAAAATTTGTGTCCTGCTCTTCTTTTTTCACATTCTCATCCACTCTTTCTTTTGCAATCATTTTCCTGGTAGCTTGGTAGCCTTCAAGATCCTCCTTAGTTCCGAGTCTTTAAATGGCTGCCCCATTGCAGTTTTAATAATTGTGTATCACTAATAAGGAAATGCAGATCCCTATAATTCTTCATAATTATTTTGTCCTCCCCAAAACACACACAAGCACTTAGGTTATATTACTATAAGTGGGGTTAGTGAATCTGGCTATATTACTTTTCCAAATAGGATTGTTCTGAATTAAAATACAACCAAACCTGTTCATTCAATTACCTGTTTACTTGATGAACATTTACAAAAATGTTCAATTATCTGTTGCCTCGCTTTTTGGAATCTTGTGCCCCCTTTTCCTAGTTGTGTTCTGGCAACTTAACCTCTCCCCGTCTGTGAAGTGAGATGATAGCATCTCCCTCCATTGTTGTATATGTAATGCACTGAGAACAGGATGTGGCACGTGTACACCCTCAAATAATGAGCTTTCTTGAGCATTACCAGGCTTACCCCATGATCACTTTTTCTGAATTTGTCTATCAGTAGCAACTTGATTTTTTTCTTTTAAATATTAGTGAAGTTAAATACTCCTCCTGACCACTTTTTTTTTTAATTTTTAGCAAGTATTTTTTTAAATATTTAATTTTTGTTACAGATGTTTCTCCTTTTCCCCCCACTGATTCCCCCTTCCCCATCCCTCCCTACCCTGTCCCCAGCTTTGTTGTCCATGTCCATTGTTCATGCAAACATGCATATAAGTTCTGTGGTTTATCTCTCCCCCACCACCCCCTCTTCTGGGGATTGTCAGTCTATACCCCACTTCCACGTCTCTGGGACTACCCCATTCCTCAGACTGTTATGTTCATTATATTCCACAAATAAGTGAGATCGTATGATACGTGTCTTTCTCTGTTTGGCTTGTTTCACTTAGGATAATACTTTCCAGGTCCCTCCATGTTGTCTCAAAGGATAAGAGATCTTTCTTTCTTACAGCTGCATAGTACTCCATTGTGTACATGTATCACAGCTTTTTTATCCATTTGTCTACTGATGGACATTTGGGCTGTTTCCAGATCTTAGCTATTGTAAATAGTGCTGCTACAAATATGGGGGTACATATATTCTTTCTGATTGGTGTTTCAGGCTTCTTAGGGTATATTCCTAGAAGTGGGATCACTGGGTCAAATGGAAGTTCAATTTTTAATTTTTTGCAGTAACACCATATTGTTTTCCATAGTGGCTGCACCAGTCTGCATTCCCACCAGCAGCGTACTAGAGTCCCCTTTTCTCCACACCCTCGCCAACACTTGTTGTTTGATGATTTGTTGATGGCGGCCATTCTGACAGGTGTGAGGTGATACCTCATTGTTGTTTTAATTTGCTTCTCTCTGATGATTAGTGATGTTGAGCATTTCTTCATGTCTCTTAGCCATTTGTATGTCCTATTTGGAGAGGTGTCTAGTTCCTCTGCTCATTTTTAATTGGGTTCTTTGTATTCCTTTTGTTGAGTTGTATGAGCACGCTATATATATTGGAAATGAACCCCTTATCTGATATATCATTGGCAATTATGCTCTCCCATACAGTGGGTAGCCTTTCCATTTTAATGATTGTATCTTTTGCTGTGCAGCTTTTGAGTTTGACGTAGTCCCATGTGTTCATTTTCTCCTTTGTTTCTGTTGCCTTAGGTGATGTATGAGTGAAAATTCTGCTGTGTATGATGTCTGAAATTTTGTTGCCTACAGTTTCTTCTAGGATTCTTATGGATTCATGAGTCACATTTAAGTCTTTTATCCATTTTGAGTTTATTCTTGTATATGGTGTAAGTTGATAGTCTAGTTTTTATTTTTTTGCATGTATCTGTCCTCCTGACCACTTTTAGTTACACTTATTTTGTTGTCATGACTTTGTTTCATTAGTATACAATGTATATTTATCTTTTGAGGCTTTTCAGTTTTACTTTTTCATTGTAAATGTTTAAAATATTTAATCCATCTAGAATTTATTTTTATTCATGGCATGATGCGGATTTTAAGTTTTTTCAGCTGCTAAACTATAATTTGGATGCTATTTAATAGTTTATTTTTCTTCCTGGACTTTGTGATGCCCATATGGTAAATTCTCTTAGGATTTGAATAATCTGTTTAGGATTATTTCATCTCGTTTTAAATTATATTATTTAATTATACATATTCTTTTTAATTACATTGCTTTTAATTTTTGTTATTATCTGGCAAGAAGACTCCCCTGTAATTTCTTGTACAAATCTTATACTATTAATGTTCTGTATAACCTTTAGAAATATTTTATATCATTTCCCTCTAAATCATCATAGGATCTTTATTAAAATGTTGACTGTTCAATCTATAAATAAATGTGTGAGAACAGGTATTTTTATCCCATTTATTCTTCCCTTCCAGGAACATTTATGCTAGACACTGGTAATACTGTTATGAGTCATATATGCTCCCTGTCCTCAGCCTCATGCTTTGGGCAGGAAGACACGTAAGTCCAATGAAGTGTTACAGATGTCAGAGTTCATAATATGGGAGCTCATTCTTCCTGGAAGACTTATCTGAGCTGTGTTTGTCAGAAAGGCAAAGTAGGTAAAAGAATTCCAGATATGAAATACCCAGAACGTGGACAGATTCTAGGATCCCTGTAGTCTGCTGTGATCAGATCAAATAGTGTGGTGGGGATGCAGGGAGAGAAAGGACAGCAAAGTTGTCATGCTAATAATAAATATCCTCTTCACAACAGAGACCCCTGGAGGAACTTTTGAAAAGATCTCCTTGGATGCTGAGTAGGATGAAATGGAGCTAGCAGTGATTACTTTGGGGTACCACTTAATACTCTAGGCCACAGATGTGGAAGAATTCCAGCTGCAGTGCAGTCAGAAAAGAGCAAAAGGGAAGACAGGATAAGATCAATGTCCAGAAGGTAGAGCAGACAAGATTCGGGTTTGGATGAAGAAAGAGAAGTTAAGGCAGATGTAATGACTGAATAAGTAGCGAGTGTGACACAGGAAGCATGTCCCCAGTACCTTCTAAGTGACTCATGCTTCTTACCCTGGGCCAGGGTCTGTCTGACCTGCACCCCGTCAGTTCCTGATGGGTTTCTTGTGACTGTTCCCATATTTCTAACCCTTTTCCCAATCACAGCACATGCTGAAAATGGCACTCTTCGGTAGCTACTTACTGGAATTCCTCCTGTCCCAGACCCTGTGATCCCCCAGGGGTACGGGAGTTGCTGTCTTAGCACACCAGTTGAGAAGCTCCGGTTTGGAAGGTGCTGTCAGGTAAAGGTAGAGATGATAGACCACTCCATCACTATCATAATGTTGGTGTCTTTCTCTACCAGATCACACCCTGGTGGAAGAGTAACCTTCCTGTCCCATAAAGGCTCTTGGACAATGAAATCTGAGTGGAAGAGACGTGTCATTTTGGAACAGAATCTTTAGCAGCCACTGTGTCCGCACCAACTCGCCATTTCTCCACCATCACGAGCCCGCATGCTGCAGCTACCCTCCATGGACATGGAAACAAGTACGGAGTAAACCCTTACTGGATGTAAAGCCACTGATGTTGGGGGTCATGTTAGCCTAAGGCAGTGACAGCTGACTGACCCAGCAGACAAGATCCTTCCTCCTCTGTACTCCTGTTGGATTTCTAAGAATGATCACAACTTACAACACCAGTGGTATATTTTTTAATAGTTTTCAGAATATAAGCTGCATAGCTTTTTAGAATAAAAAATAATGATATAACATCAGGTACATGCTTTAGGACACTCGGTTAAACAACAAGCAATCTGTCTTTGATGACCACCCTAAAAGAGTGGCAAACTTCACAGTGCAACTTGATAACAGACGTGGAGATAGGTGATTACATCATGGCATATTGTCTACAAACAACGTTCTGACAGCACAGTTTCAAGTATTCAAGCACTGCTTTCTTGCCTAAAAGCCATCGATACATTTTGATGTAGCTGCTTAGTTCTCCTGGATACAGCCTATCTTTTCCAGAATGAGACTGGCTCAGTCCAGCTTGAAAGCAGTGTGAGGAATGACTCTTCCCCTTAACTGTTAAGAAAAAAGGAACTAAAGAAATAAATTACTACAATAGCAGGGACTATGGCACCGAGAGAATGAAATAAACAAGAGACAATCATCTTTCCATCATTGCATAGTCTCCCAAAGCAGCAAATGTGAAGGACACTGAAAAGCCACTTCCTTGTAACAGCCCAGGGACCTTCTCTCTCTGATGACTTGAGCTCCCACGATAGCTGGTTGCTTTATGAGCACACATACAACTGTCTACCCTTGAAGACAAGGTGGTTCCTTTCATGTGAGCACAGTAAGAACACTCAGACTGTAAAAACTGCAGCTGTTGGGTCCACACTGGGCTTGGCAAAGCCACACCACAGAGTGAGGTCACAAGCGCAGCTCCCTTCAGGCCTTTAGCCCCAGGACTGGCACAGTTCCGTGCTCCTGGCAGCATCTCCTCAAGGCAGGTGTCCAGGGTCCCTTCAAGGGAAAGCAGACAGCTGGGCCCCAAGGTTGGGGCTGACCTCCTCTCGGGCACCAGACCAGATACCTGCTGCTCCTTTGCTGCCCCGAGTCTGTTACAGGAACAGTAGCCGAGGCAAAGCAAGGAACCTGAGCGTTTTCTCTATGCTCTGAAATCATGTAAAAACATACATTGCAATACAAATTTTTGTAGCTGTTCAGTGAATTTTTATAAATCAGATCTAAGATAAAATATATTTTAGAGCTGTGAGTTCAGAAACAGTTGTCCAAAAGGGAGCATCTGGGCAAGAAGTGTGACATCTTGACCGTGGTTTCACGTCTCAACTTTGGACTATGTTCTTGCTGGTCTACAGGTGGTCAGAGGCTGTCACCAACTCAAACCACTGCCTGAGCGCATCGCTGAGCGTCTCGGGGAGTGCGTTCACATCTCGAAGAATTATGTAGAAGGGGAATGGGAACTCCTCCATGTAGGATCGGATTTCAGGTAGCTCTCCAGGTCCTTTAAATATTGGTACTTTAATGTCCAAGATAGAATCCTGTCAATAGAAGACATTTTGAAATAAAATCAGTGTCCTTGGCTAGCTCTACCATGATCTCTTTTGCTGACTTTTTAGGTCTCCTGTGTGTAATTCCTGCATATGAAAGTAGCTTTCATTATTAAGTAAAACTAAATTTCAGAACTCAGTGAGAAGGAAGCAGATCTTTCTGAGCACCCCCCTTCTAAAGGGAGAACAGACCCTGAAGGGGAGGGAAAGGGGTATAAGAAAACCTCATTTCCCTGTGATGGCGTGTCCCATCCTCAACTTGGAATGATTCATACTAAATCTTCAACTTGCTATCTAGGCCTTAACATGACCTGTGGAGACAGTGCTTCCCCTGGAACAGAACTGCCCTGTGGACTGATCTTCCTGCTCAGAGGAGGGCGCTGCTGAGGTATGAGTAACTGGAAAGGGCTTTCTACATTCCCACAAGGACAGGGCCCGGTGCCGAGAGCTGGCACACGAAGTAGTTAGAAGATGGTCTCTGGACTCAGTTCGAATCCTGGCTTTCCATCCTTCACCAAAGTGGGAATAATGCCCACCTCGATGGACTATTACAAAGATAACAGTTATAAAGTACCTAGAACAGTACCTGACCAAACATTGTGAATATCAGGACTTCTGGGTAAGATGGTGCAACTCGGGCCATAGTTGAGACAGAATAGGTTGAAGAGCACCTCCACTGTATGCCCAGAAAAATGGCTTTTAGTCGTCACTTACCCGTGAACTGGGATTATCCAACACAACAAAAATGACAAAGATGCTGGCGTTCCGGGCAGCCTGAACTGCTGCCAGGACTCTGTCTTTGCCCTCGAGAAAGAGGCCACGTCCATCGGAGACCACCAGGAGGAGCTGCGCAGTGTCTAGTAGAACACGGAGCAAAGAAACCCATTTTTGTAACTCGAAACTACCTCAAGACAAATTAGTGTACCCTTGCTCTGTACTATTACTATTCACATCAAACACATCTCTGGAACTGATGAATGCTGGACACAAGTAAAAAGGAGCCTCTACTTAGATGTTATTTCACATGCCTGAGTCAGGGGCTGCATGCATACAGAGCTTCTGTCAATAAACCAATTTACCAGTCCTGTTTCAGGGAATGTCACAGTTAGATCAACCTCACTGGACAGCAAGGTACATGAGCACTAAAACAGAAGATGGATTACTGAGGAGGCCATTATAATGAAGAAAGTCCCCATTGGAAACCTGGAACTGTCTCTTTTAAATTTTTGCTAATTTCTTGTACCTGATTTCTGTTTTTTGTTTATAAATTGGTTTAAAGATAATTAGTTATATAGTGTTATCAGCAAAAGATTGTAGTGTCTGAGGGCAGGCTGTCTTTCTCTGAAGTTTAAGCCCCAAATCAATCATGGCTGGATTAGCTGGTTTCTGAATTATGTCCTCCTCTGCTGTTAAAATATTATAAACTATTCACACTTAATTCCACATACCTTGCTCCTTTCATTAACTCTCAACTCAGTCTATGAAATAAAGTGTATACTAAATCCTTCATTGATTTACAAGCCTTGGGGGCTCAATAAAAATTTTTGAATAAAGGAGCAGAAAATTCCATGAATGCCTAATACCCCTCCATCTCCTGTTTCTATCCCTGTATACAACAGAAAATCAGTTTGTCAACAAAAGCAAAAGAAGGCAGCTCACCTGGACTGACATTCTGTGAGAACTGCTGAGAGGCGGCAAACATGTTGGCTACTGACTCTAGAAACTACACCAGAAACAGACAATTAGAAAACTATTTAAACACTCTCTTCCCATTCTCAGAGCCTGAAGTTATTTTGGACACATAAGTGATTATCATACCACCATCTCCCTTCAGCCACCTGTAGTAAATGACCACTGCTTGGCATTTACCCTTTGGTACTGACATCAAACATAGACGTGTGGCCCTGGCTGATTTAGCTCAGTGTTTAGAGCGTCGGCCTGCGGTCCGGAGGGACCTAGGTTTGGTTCCTGCTAAGGGCATGTACCTCGGTTGCAGTTTGTCCCCGGCCCTGGTTGGGTCATGCGGGTGGCAGCCACTCGATGTGTCCCTTTCACGTTGATGTTTCTCTCTCTCTCTCCCTCTCTCCCCCTCCCACTCTATCTGAACAAAAAATGGAAAAAATGTCCTCGGGTGAGGATAAAAAAAAAACATAGATGTGTGTCTGGCGCACACCCCAAAGGAACAATTTAAAACAAAGGGGGGGGGGGCAAGAAAACACAAAATGTCCAGTGTAACACGAAGAGGCCAAGAGAGGGCAGAAATGAGGTCGGAACTGTTATCCCATGCTATGTTTTGAACTTGTGCATCAAGAGCAAGTCACTGGCTTTATTTTACATCATTTCTTCTCTAGGTTAAATGGGGGTGGCCTTGACCCACCTGATAAGGGGACAGAGAGATGGCTTATTTTTCAAAAGATTCCAAACTTCTCAGTAAAATATGGAACCAGAAAATCAAAGATACAAAGTCAAAAATGATCTTTGAGAGACCAAGAAAAATAAAAAGGTTACACCATGTTTAATAATGGGTGCCAAGAAGTTTCTCTCCCAGCGGTACATAGGCTGAGGTTTATGACTGTTCTATACTGTAAGTTATACCTATCCTAATACCATACTGGGAAGAAGGTGTTCTAAAATGAGAAGACCTGTGCAGAAGGCATTTGATGTCATCAGTATACCTGAGCAATCTTGGTTTTCTTTTGTTGGAATTTGCAGAGCCGTAGAATCTGGGACCCTGAGTAATCACTGAACTGTTCATGGAATGGGTGTAACAGCTTCACAGACTCTCCAAAACTGAGGGGAGAAAAGCCAAGTACAACAGGGGTTATTTTTTGTCACATGAACAAAATAACCACAGAAGGCCAGTTTTCCCTGTGTGATTAAAAGGCACTCTTGCCCTGGTCGGTTTGGCTCAACAGTTAGAGCGTCGGCCCACAGAGTCCTGGGTTCGGTTCCCACTAAGGGCACGTATCTCAGTTGCAGTTTGTCCCTGGCCCCGGTTGGGGTTGTGTGGGTGGCAACTACTCGATGTGTCTCTCTCACATCGATGTTTCTCTCTTTCTCTCCCCCTCTCTCTCCCTCCCGCTGTATCTGAAAATAAATGCAAAAATGTCCTTGGGTGAAGATAAAAAAAAATTAAAAATTAAAAGGCATTCTTGCCCAGTCAGTGTGGCTCAGTGGTTGAGCATCGACCCATGCACTAAGAGGTCGCCAGTGTGATTCCCAGTCAAGACACATGCCCAGGTTGTGGGTCAGATCCACAGTGGGGGACATGCAGGAGGCAGCCAGTCGATGTTCTCTCTCATCGATGTTTCTATCTCTCTCTCCCTCTCACTTCTTCTCTCTCTAAAAAAATCAATAAAGAAAAAAAGAAAGAAAGAAAAAAGGCACTCTTACCTGCACACTGCAATCTGACCCACTTCCAGAAGGGTTAGAGCATTTCCAATCACAGCCAAAGATTCAAATGCAAGCTGTAAATAGAAAGTTAAGGGGTGAAGGAATCAGAATATTCCGTAGACCAGTGCCTTTCAACCATTTTATACCAAGATTCTCACAGAAGACTATTTTTTGTATGGCCCACAGGGGACATCATCAATATGGCTGTTCACAACCAACCCAGAAGCTCTGGTGTCCTTAGATCCTTGCTAATACCACAAATGCTGAAACTCAGAATCCATTACACTGGTTGGAAAGGTCTGCTCTACACATAATCCAATCAAAGATCTTGAGACGTTTGGTCCATAAATTTTAAACTTTTGCCTGCATAAATGACATCATAGTTTTAATTTTTAAATTCATATAAAATGATGTTATGATGATACTTACAGCTACTTATAGCAACTAACATCTACTGAACACCTATCAAATGCTAGACTTTAAGCCAAGCGCTCCACCTCTGTATTTCATTTAGTTTTCCTAACAACTCTGAATTTGAGGCAGGTATTGTTAAAATCCTCATTTCTCTGACTGACATTTAAGAAGTAAATAAACTGCCCAAAGTCAGTCACGTGCAAGTGGGGGACGGGGATAGGTTCAGAGGTTAGATTTTTTTAGCAGAGCCTACATACAGACTTTAGGTTGCTCACTGGCTTGTGGTGCAGAACAGCATCAGTACAAAAACATCGCACTCTTCAGAGTCTATGGTATTCCAGTCAAGCCCCTAAGCCTTGTTAATACTGATAGAACACTAATTCTAGATAATTTCAGATAGACTTAAAGAAATGTGTGATGAATACATTTTTAAAAAAAGATATTCTGATTGTTATGCATGGTCTGAAGAATAGTTTAGTAGTCCACTATGTTTTGTAGAAAATACACACTGTCAGATTTCCTTATTCTGCAGCTAGACAATAGCATAGGCAAGGCTAAGAAAAACAATTTTAAAACCTGTAACAGTAAGGGACCAAAATATTAGAGACATCTTGAAATTGCCCTCTTGAACTTCTTAAATTTTAGGTCTTCTAAAACATGATATTTGCATTCTCAGAAAAGACTAATTGATATTTTTTCCAGGTCATATTTAAAACATTTGATGGCCCACGGGACAGGGTTTGATGTTAAGTAACTTCTCTTCCTTACCTGTTTGGTATGGTTGTCTACCATGCTAGAAGAGTCATCGATAGCCAAACAAATCTGATACTGGCGTTTACTGGGCTTGGTCCTTCGGAGCCAAATCTTGTCTTTTCGAAACTGACTGGCAACGTATGGGATGACCTTCCGCATGTTCAGTCGCTTCCCAGTTCGGTAGTCTCCTCTATTAAATTTACCCAAATGGGACAAAGATTAAAAACGGCTCATCCCTTGAGAACTTTTCTAAAGGATGTAATCACATTAACAATGCCCCATCCCCAACTGTACCAACTAGCCAGTAAGCTGGCACAAGGAAGTTGAGCCTCAAGGGCCAGGCTCTTCTTGATCAGCAGCCAGAAAGACTGGCTGTGTGTGTGGCAATACAAATTAAGTCCAAAAAAATACTGAGACATTTTTAAAAACTAGAACATGTTTGCATTGAATATTAAGTTAGATTCTCTCTTCTGTTCTACAACTGTAATCGGGACCCATCTCTGAGAGATCTGGGTGAGTGACATGCAGCAAATGAGCAGCCTGACGGGAACACAGAGAAGTGAGCAGCACACACACGGGCTCGGCCAGGTTTCCTCGGTTCTTAATGCATCAAAGAAACTGCATTCATACCAAATGTCACGGAACCTTGTGGTTGGTAACAACAGGAAAACAGGTAGGGAACACCATACCGGTGCCTGCGCAGCAGACCTGGCAGCCCAGAAGCCAGCACAGTAAGTGATTAAGCTCAACGAAAAGGCAATACCACCATCCTTTCAGGGCACCGTGAGTGTGTCCAAGGGGGAAGACTTACTTCAGCTTGGCTGCCTGGGTGGGCTCTAATATGAGGCGAAGCTGTTCACACAACTGTTGTGAAAGAGGTGCAGTTAAGATCAGGTAACTCTGCCACATCTCAGCTGCAGCCTTTTCCTGTGACAACAGCAACACATGTAAGTTATCCTTAGAGAGTCCGAACCACCCAAAGCCATCAAAGCAAGATGAAACAACCTGTATCAACTTTCTCAGAGAAGCACTTGAAAGCTTTTCTTAGCTGCTAATTCACTTGATTAAAACTCGCTCTCCTTCCACCCAAACCACAATCTACATTTCCAACTGAGAAAGAATTAAACAAGACAGCAAAATATTGGAATTCATGACCAAATTAATGCCTAATTCACCTCACCTACAGAGTAAAACCTGTACCCTTCATGTGGAGGACAGGGAGCTATGAATGGGTAATTTTCAGCCCCTTAAACCTGGGCTCTCAGGGTCATGTTTAAAAAGCAAAAGTGACAAGTGCAAATCTCAAGCACATTGGACAGTGTGCTTATTTCCTGGACAAAGCTCTGTGATTTTTTTTGTCAACTATGACCGAGCAGCCAGTACACATGTGGTGGGGATGATGACAATAGACATAAAATTAAAATATGTACATACACAGTCAATTTAGAATGCTGTCATTAGAAATGGAACTTCTGCTTGATCTACACTTTCACATTACACCAGCCGGCAATGCTCCAGGTGGTCTATTCTGAGGCTGACACCGTATCTTTTTGACCTGTTTGTCAACCACTAGGACATTATATCCATTATAGAGTGAGCAACGTAAGTTAAAAAACCACATCAGTTTCTCTGTCTTATAAAGCCACAGTTCTAGTGGCAAAACAGGCAGAAAGCAATGGATAGACCTGGGCTTTAGGATGATAAATACATTTTCCATCTACTCGGTCCCTTTTACAAAGGTTATTGGAGCGAAGAACCTATAACGTTTGCTGTATCTCAACAAAACAATACTCAAGATACTGTATGAAGGAAGACCAGTGACTTACTTCTTCTGGGTTTCCAGATTCATGTGGCTGCCACCTTTCCAGCTGTCTCTCCAGCTCCTGTCTTAGCTCATCGACATCTTTTAAAAAGGGCTGAGAAGAAAAACACTACAGATGAGAGGCAGCCAAAGACGTTGGAATCGCAAACTCATTGTCAGGCTGCCTTATTCCCTGCAGTATGAACTGCAAGTATATACTCCTGAGACAAAACTTAAGCAAATTTAATGGCATACATATAGACCAGTGGAACAGAACAGAGAACCCAGAAATGGACCCAAGGCAATATGCTGAATTAATATTTGACAAAGGTGGCAAAAGCATACAGTGGAGTAAGGACAGCCTCTTTAATAAATGGTGCTGGGAAAATTGGACAGCTACTTGCAGAAAAATGAAACTAGACCATCAACTTACACGAGAATAAACTCAAAATGGATAAAAGACTTAAACGTAACTCATGAATCCATAAAAATCCTAGAAGAGACTGTAGGCAACAAAATTTCAGACATCATACGCAGCAGAATTTTTACTGACACATCCCCTAAGGCAATAGAAACAAAGGAGAAAATGAACACATGGGACTACATCAAACTCAAAAGCTTCTGCACAGTGAAAGATACAATCATCAAAACAGAAAGGCTACCCACTGTATGGAAGAGCATAATTGCCAATGATATATCAGATAAGGGGTTAATTTCCAATACATATAGAGTGCTCATACAACTCCACAAAAGGAAGACAAAGAATCCAATTAAAAAATGGGCAGAGGAACTAAATAGACACCTCTTCAAACAGGACATACAAATGGCTAAGAAACATATGAAGAAATGCTCATCATTACTAATCATCAGAGAGATGCAAATTAAAACAACAATGAGGTATCGCCTCACACCTGTCAGAATGGCTGCCATCAACAAATCATCAAACAACAAGTGTTGGCGAGGGTGTGGAGAAAAGGGGACTCTAGTACGCTACTGGTGGGAATGCAGACTGGTGCAGCCACTATGGAAAACAATATGGTGTTACCGCAAAAAATTAAAAATTGAACTTCCATTTGACCCAGTGATCCCACTTCTAGGAATATACCCTAAGAAGCCTAAAACACCAATCAGAAAGTATATATGTACCCTCATGTTTGTAGCAGCACTATTTACAATAGCTAAGATCTGGAAACAGCCCAAGTGTCCATCAGTAGACGAATGGATAAAAAAGCTGTGGTACATATACACAATGGAGTACTACGCAGCTGTAAGAAAGAAAGATCTCTTATCCTATGAGATGACATGGAGGGACCTGGAAAGTATCGTCCTAAGTGAAACAAGCCAAACAGAGAAAGACACGTATCATACGATCTCACTTATTTGTGGAATATAATGAACATAACAGTCTGAGGAAGGGGGTAGTCCCAGAGATGCGGAAGCGGGGTACAGACTGACAATCCCCTAAAGAGGGGGGTGGTGGGGGAGAGATAAACCACATAACTTATATGCATGTATGCATGAACAGTGGACATGGACAACAATCTGGGGAAAGGGCTGGGAGGGATGGGGAGGGGGGAATCAGTGGGGGAAAAAGGAGAAACATCTGTAACAAAAATTAATTAATAAAAAAAAAAATTAATGGCATAATAAGAAGCAGTTAGTACACAATTCTGCTTTCCATTTGTTGAAACAAGGTGAATAAAGAAAATTTTAACATTTATAAATTGATTCCAGCAATACAAAACCAATTCCCAAGAAAATATCAATAATGAAAATATTCTTTTTTTTTTTAAAATCCTCACCCCAGAACATTTTTGCATTTATCATCAGATAGAGCAGGAGAGAGAAGGGAAAAGAGAGAGAAACACTGATGTGAGAGAGACACATCGACTGGTTACCACCCACATGGCTCCAACTGGGGCGGGGACAAACTGCAACCGAGGTACATGCCCTTAGTGGGAACCAAACCTGGGTCTCTCTGGTCCACAGGCCGATACTCTAATCGCTGAGCCAAACTGGCCAGGGCAATGAAAATATTCTTTGATTAATCTAGACTGCTATTAAGTCAAACAATTAGGGAAAACAACTCAGTTACCAGTTCTTCCTAAATGCAGGCATTAAGTCAAAGATTCTTGCTACTTAACCAACATCAACTGTTAACTGTCCTGCAGGCTCCTTAAACAAGAATGGTGGGTGTGAGAAGAGATGTGAGAGCCAGAGGCCAGAGGACCAGACCCACCATCACCCCAGGCCAAGGCACAGACCCCCATTGTAACCCTGGGATTAACTACTAGAACAGTGTTTTATCTGCTTAGAACACCTGTCATACCAACACGATCCTAAAAATTTTGATGAAGATAGGATATCCCAAAACAACCTGCTATTCTATAAAGTTCTGAAGACAATAATTTAAAAGGAATTTATTATGACATTTTGTCAACTTACTAAAGTAACTTCTGAAAAAATTTCCCCCCACCTTAATCACCTCACCTCCACTATGAAAGTTTCTGTACCTGGAAAATCGTGTCTGCAAGAAGCTGATGGGCTGTATGAATGGTCGAATCTCGGCTTCTCTCTGGTTTCTCATTCTCTGTCTCCTTGTGGGATCTGTCTGTCCTTGGGTCTTGGTCTTCTTCTGTTCTGACAGTTTTGGTCTCCATCTCCATCTCATCAAAGCCTATTTTCATACAAAGACACAGTCTTTCTTACCATAATATCAGCACAGACTGAGCCTTCATGGTTGGCTGTCAAGTGTAACAATTATTCCGATTTCACTCATTCACTCCCCAACACATCTCTACACACTGGTTCCAATGTTCTTTCTCTCTGAAACAGTCATTACCAATTCTTATGCTCCAAACTTCTCCCCACCCTGACGTTGAAGGTGGCTCTCTGGGAAGGTGGGAATAGGGAAGACTATAGTTTATGCTGACAAGCCCTGAAGAACTGTGTGATTCTTTAAACTATGTGCATGTAGGACATTGATAAAAATAAAAATGAAAATAAATAAAAACAATACCATTTTATAAAGAAACTAAGGCAAAGAAAAGATGAATAATTTGCCTGAACCTGGGAAGTGAGGCAAAGTCTGGTTTGAATCTATGCAAGTTCAACCCCAGAGCTGTGCCTCCCCGCTTTGTAATGGCTGGCACCGACACCCGGGAGGGCACAAAGGAAGAAGAAAAAACTTTTGAATCTGGCAAGTTCCTTTGCATTTGCATTTATTCCATTACTGATACTTAGTTTTTAATGTGTTGAATATATTTTAAAAAAGAAACTGTAGCCCTGGCCAGTTTGGCTCAGCGGTTAGAGCGTTGATCTGTGGTCCAGAGAGACCTGGGTTCGGTTCCCGCTAAGGGCATGTACCTTGGTTGCAGTTTGTCCCCAGCCCTGGTTGTGCGGGTGGCAACCACTTGATGTGTCCCTTTCACGTTGATGTTTCTTTCTCTCCCCCTCTCCCCAACTCTATCTGAACAAGAAATGGAAAAATGTCCTCAAGTGAGGATAAAAAATAAATAAACAAACTGTAGTAACCCTTGGTCCCTATGAAATTGAACTGTATGTAAGAAGCTCTTTTATTTTCTCACATGCACTGTCCCCATTCTACTTCTTTAGATATTTTACACTAATGTATAGCTTCATACAATCAAAAACACCTTTTCTCTAATATTCAAGAATATACCTTTTCGTCACAATTGGAGTACGTGATCTATTCTGTTCTACATGTTTTTAAGAGACTGCTGGAATTTGGTCTGAAATGGAAGTTTTAGTGTCTTGGAAGCGTCCTGCAATACCACTCTTCACCTTCCACTCAAAACGACATACAGTGACATTAACACAGGCAAGTGAATGTCTAAGCCATGGGTTTAGGGCATATGAATAATAGACCACGCTGGTATACAATATAAGAGAAGCAACTTTTCTAAGTCAGAGAGCATAGGAGGGTTCTGTTCCCTGTAAAACTCACCGGACTTTGCCGTGGTCCCTGACTTGACCTCCTCTGGCTTCAGCTGGTCTGTGTCTACTGCTTTGAGCTCCTCCTGCTCCTCCATGTCCATGAAATTATCCTCTATTTCCTCCTCCTCCTGATCCTTGCTGGAGTCTTTTGCAGACTGTTGCTGCTCCATGCTGGCTACATCTGCCAACAAAGTGCACACACATAGAAAGCCTAGGTCTTTGCAGAACAAAGAAATCATGACTGAGTGTGGTTCCTGTCATTAATGGTTCTGCCACTGACTGGCTACGTGTCTCAGACACAGTACTTGGCTTATCTGTGCCCAAGATGTCCTACTGATCTAATGATGTAACTGCCTATTCTCTACACCCCCACACTCTGCAGAAGCTACAAGAACAGAGTGTAACTACACACATGACCACAGAAGTAGGATGTTTACATGGGTTCCCACTGCTAGAGAGACTGACGAACAACTGACCCACTCCCTTCTTATGATTTTTCCCCCTCCCTTTTTCCTTACAGTAAAAACACATATTTCAAGTTCACAGCTTCTGCCCTTGCAGGGAGCAACCTCAAGGTGATTATGAAGAAATGTCCAGTACTCAGAAACCCTGAGATCAGTGCTGGGGTTGGATACAGCCCATGGTTATCAAGGATAGCTTAAAAACTTACACTAGACTCAGAAACACTGAGCATCTGCAATTGGCTATGGATACCTTTAAACCAAAAACAATGAGTATTTCTGCACAGTTATGAGAGAGAAAATAGTTTTTAAAAGCTATTCCCCATCCTCCCAAGATGAATTAGTAACACATGGCAGGCACCTGGCCATACAGCATAAACTCTCAGAATTCAGTGAGCAAAGAAGCCTTCCCTGCACCTACCGTAGGTCTGTGCATCATAAGGGTCACTCCCTTGTTTAATGTGCTCAAATGCAGCCGCATCCTCCACCTGGGCCTGGGGCTGGGTGGGCTCCTGCTCAGTGTGGCTGTCGGAATCCACAGTCCTCAGCCTCTTCTGCACATGTTCACTGTGATCACCCATGGAGCGTTCATTGTCAGCCTGTCCAGGTTTCCTTTTAAAACTCTGTGGGAAATAGGAGGGAATTCATCAGAGCCTTGTCTGTACTAGTAAAAAGACTAAAAACAACCACAATGTCGGCCACAGGGGGCTGGTTAAGTAAATTAGGTATAGCCATACAGAAGTGAATTCAACACAGCTGTTACAAAGAATGAGTAGTTTTATATATACACATACAGGACAATTACTGATATAGTTTTATACCTGAAAAATGGCAAGGAAGCAAAGAAAATCACATACACATGCACATTATATATGTAGGAAAGATCCAAAAGAAGACAAAACTGGTAGCACCCATTTCCTTGGGTGGCTTGAGGACAGGGACAATAGGATGAAAGCTTTTTAGGGAATTGGTTTTTATGTACTAATTTTGTATCATGTGGACAAATTACACCCCACCAAAAAACTTATTTTTAAAACTAAAAAGACTATGGATACTGAAGAGAGAAATAACACTGGTTGGTGCTGGGCAGCAGCACACAGCACCAGGCTGTCAGACTCCGTAACAGGAACAGGGGTGCATGCATGTGCGTGTAACAGGAACAGGGTTCCACTGGGAAAGCTACAAGGTCCTGGTCTACTCACGAGGGCTGCCATCATGTCTGATAGAACAGGGACAGGAAAGGCAAAGAATGTGTTTTGTTGTGTTTGTTTTTTTAAAATCATGTATAGAGCATGTTTTTCTACATGTAGACTTCGCTTTAGTTTAGCTGAATAGTGACAGAGACCTGTGTGTTTTTCCTCGTCTGTTTCTGGGAGGCCAGCCGGGCGATGAAGTTGGATTCGTGGCCTTCTGCCTGGTTTGCGTCCGCAGCTCCACTCCCGTGCTCCTGTGAAATCCAAGCCATCGAGAATGAGGGTGGAACATGCTATCAAGCGCCTGTTGACTGTGTTGCGTTGTGCACAACTTCTCTCACCACTGTTCTCATCTCAGAGTCAAATGGTCACACCTGCCCACCTGCTCAGGCACTTACCCATGACCACAAGCCTGGCGCATGGGCAGAAACAGGAGCATCTAGACTCGGATCTATTATGAACACTCTTATGTGACTTCACTTTGCTAGGCTGATTAGTTCTTGGTTGACTTACTCTGAAGGCAGGACAGACCTGATCAGAAACCAAGCTTCATCAAGCAACCAGCTGTGTACCCTTGAGATTGTTATTTAACTTCACTGAGGATTAACTCAAATATAAAATGGAGAAAGTTAGAACAATAATATCAGCTATCTTATAGGGCTACTATAAGAGCTTGCTGAAGTAATGAAAATGCTTAGCACCTAATTGTGTGCTCAATAAATGGATGGAGGAGGTGTAAGTATGTAAACAGTGGTTATCATCGGTGAGAAAACGGCTTAGAGAGGCTGAAGGAGCTGTCATAGTCGCCACTGTGGCAGCAGGTCCTCTGACTCCATGCTCACAGCGTGCCTGCAGCACCAACTATGGCCACATGCAGGACACATCACCCCGGGTCAAAACATAAAGAAGTGCTTTGCTTTCTAAATTAAGACGTTTAGAAGCCTGAAGGAAAATGGAAGCACTACTAGAAGCCTATTATTGCGTGAAGTTTGAATTCTACCCTTCTTTCCTTGGGACCATTCTAAAAAATAACATAAATGGCCCTGGCCGGTTTGGCTCAGGGGTTAGAACGTCGGCCTGCAGACCAGAGAGTCCCGGGTTCGGTTCCCGCTAAGGGCACATACCTCAGTTGCAGTTTGTCCCTGGCCCCTGTAGGGGTCATGTGGGTGGCAACCAGTCGATGTGTCTCTTTCACATTGATGTTTCTCTCTCTCCCTTCCTCCCTCCTTCCTGCTCTATCTGAAGATAAATGCAAAGAATGTCCTCCGGTGAGGATAAAAAATAAATAAATAAATAAATAAATAAATAAATAAATAAATAAATAAATAACATAAATGCCCAGGCCAGGTAGCTCAGTTGGTTGGAGTGTCATCCCAATACACCAAGGTTGTGGATTTGATCCCTAGTCAGGGCACACGCAAGACAACCAATGAATGCATAAATAAATGGAATTACAAATCAATGTTTCTCTCTTTTTCGTCCTCTCTAAAATCATTCAATAAATAAAATTAAAAAGAAAAACCAAAAAAAGGAACTTGATTCTCCCACAGAGAACTACCAATCTAATAACCTTCTCATTAAGCCCATCAGTTAAATGCAACGTGTAGCAAATATGCCGGGGTTAGTTCCGGGAATCATACGATCATTTTCTCAAGAATAAAAGATGATCTTTTAGATGCCAGCAACAAACATACATCACGTATAAGCCAACCTCTGCGATTTCAGACAGGAAGAAGAGACCCTCCTAAGAGGCAGCTGGCCCTAGGCCCCTCACCTCCTTGCCCTTCTCCTTCTCGGGCGCAGCCCCAGCCAGCTCCACAGCCTGCTCGCTCTGCACGTTCTCGGCCCCGGTTTGCCCACAGGAGTGGTGCTCTTTCCTCTCCGTAGCCTCTGGCATCTGCTCCTCTGTGTCAGAGTCCTCCCCTTCTTCTTCTTCTTTTTCCTCCTTCTGCAGGGAAATCAAACACAGCATTAAATGCTCTGGGGAAAGAACATGACGTGGGGAACCCCTGCAGCAAGCAGGCACCCCACTCCTCACTGAGGGGAGCCTGCAGGGAGGGATCAAGCCAGGGAGGGTCTTAAACAGAAATGGAAAGCCACACCCCCTGGTGATGGAGAAGTATCCTAAAGGACATTCTAGTGGGACCAAGATAATCTCTCCCTATTATTTCTAATACAAGGCAAACCAGACCCCCACAATACCTGTGGCTCGAGACCTTGGTCAACAGAGATGCCATTCTCTGCACTTTCCTCACTGGCTTCTGCGTCATTGTCCTTGTCTTCCAGAGACTGCTGCTCCTCCTCTGAGCTTCCTTCAGAATGTTCGTCTATATCTTTGTTTTGGTCACTAGCTCCTGTGTCCATCTCTTCCTCCCCCTCCCCCTTGTCATCTTCACTGGGGCCTTCCTCAGGCTCATGCTGACCCTGATCTTTATTACGGTCAGCCTCAGTCTCTTCATTCATTTCCTCAGCTTCATGACCTGCTTCTTCAGAGTCCATTTGTTTTTCTTTAATTTCCAAAGGATTCTCTTTTGGGTAGATAAAACAAACAAAAAAGAAAGAGAAAATTTTGAAATCTAACAATATTATTCCTTACAATGGGATGTAGTTACCTAAGTGTTTTGTTTTGTTACCTGAACCAGGAGTTGGCAAACTATGGCCGATGGGCCTAATGTGGCCATCTACATGTTTCTGTAAATCAAGTTCTATTGGAACACAGCCATATCCATTTGCTTATTTATGTGTTTACCCATCCGTTTTGTATTGCTTATGGCTGCTCACACACTACAACAGCAGAACTGAGTATTTGTGACCTGCAAAGCCTAACGTATTTATCTGACCCTTCACTGAAAATTGTTGCCTACCCCTAATCTAAACCATACTTATATATTACACACAATTGATTGGATGGTGTGTTTCTTTAAATAGTAATTCACTAAAAAATCCTAAAAGCCACCACAATAAGAACATTTTAGATCACAGACAGAAAACGAGAGTCTTATTTTCAATTATCATTGGGAACAATTGGTGGACATCATTCTTTATCATACACAGAAAATACAACACATATTCAAATGGAAACAATCTTATTTTTTAAAGTTTTATTCACTTAATAAACTTTTCTATCCTTTGGACACTTCAGAAATCACTTAATTGTTAGCAATTAGAATTGTTAGCAATTCTTTAAAATAACTGCTCCTTATTACGTATGCATAGCTTAAAATGAGCCTGGATGTTTTACTAGGGCAACTGGCTTATTACACTCACAGATTTTTATTTTCTTAATTTTATGCTTGCTTGATTGTTGAATTTAAAGTTGAAGTCATATATCAACATTATAAGTTAATGAAACAGCCTCAAAAACAATAATTTTATGTATTATGTTTAAAAACTAGAGATTCACAGAGCAAAGAATGTTTTAAGCATGAGGAAAGCCTGTATCTATTCCTTAACCATTAAGTAGCAAGTCCACAAGTTTAATTGTAATTATCAAATACTTTAAACATGGAAAATGCATTTCACATTTACGAGAACCATATGCTCACATCATAGACTTAACAGATATTAACATTTTTCCATATTTGTGTCCAACTTCTGTCACTTCTTTTCAATAAATAAATGATTCTGGGTGCAACTATCTGGATTCTGGAAGCCCTGGCCCTTCCTGCTTCCTTAGAGGCACCCTAACCTGAAGCTGCTGTGCATTACACCTTTCCATATTTTTGTAGATTTGATGTAGCCACAATAATGTATGACACTGTTTCTTGTATTAAAATTTTAGATAAATAGTACCTTATTCTTTTGTAATTTGCTATTTTTGTTCCAAAATGGTGTTGGGATTTAAAAAAAATACCTTCACTAAACATGTAACTGATTCATGAGGAAGCAGAGTGAGGCGAGCTCACACCTTTCCGTCTGGTTCCCCACCAGGATGGCGGCCACTACTGCAGCAGCACCGCCACGGCGCTTCCAACCGATACCGGACACTCCACGGGAGTCACCCGGGTTGAACAATGGGTAACAAAGGCACCAGATTACGGTCTTGTGCCATGTGATTGATTTCTCCTGGGATTATTCAATTCCATTCCCCACTATAAGGACTCGTATTTCAGGCTTAACACACAACATAAGCGGAGCAATCAATAACTGAAACAGTCATTTCCTTAAAAAGCTGAAACTGGGCTCCATGAGAAGCCTAAGTATTCTCAAGCTGCAGTATTTCTTTTCTTTCTTTTTCTAGAGAGGGTGGAAGGTGGAAGGTGGAAGGTGGAAAGTGGAGAGTGAGAGAGAGAGAGAGAGAGAGAGAGAGAGAGAGAGAGAGAGAAACATCGATGTGTGAGAGACATATCAACTAGTTGCCTCCTGCATGCGCCCCAACTGGGGCTAGGGATCAAACCTGTAGCCTAGGGATGCGCCACTGACCAGGAATCAAATCCATGACACTTTAGTGCGCAGGCCAATGCTCCAACCACTAACCCACACCAGCCAGGGCCAGACTGCAGTGTTTCTATCAACCCATAGGGTGGGCACACAGTGAGTGATGGCTAAGGGGAGACGGGGTACCACCCAGGCACAGCAGCATTAAAACACCAGATGGAAACGACAGGAGAGAGAACTGCTGGTTTATAAGCTTTAGGTCTACTCAGATGAAAAACACTACAAAGAAAAAGCAAACAAGTTTTGTGAACTGGAAATGAGCTGACCAAACAAGATTTATGACTTGGCCATGACATTGGCCTGAAGAGAAATCAGTTGCTGTTCATTTTTAATGTGTTCCTACCTTCTCCTTCTTCATGGTCCGTGTCTTCACCACTGTTCTTGTCCTCACTGTCTAGGTTCAGATCATCTGGAAGGTCCAAGGCCTCAGGCTCTGGCAGTGCTTCCTGATCGCCATGGTAAGGGTCCACCTCATTCTCATCATACTCCCTCTTTGGACAATGGAGAGAGAACAGGCAAAATAATAAAAATTCAAAACTTTTTTTAAAAAGTGACGTTCATGTATAATTAGCTTTAAGTAGCCGTGCTGAGATTATACAATGTCTCTGCCCTAACGTTACCAGCACACATTAAAATTTTACTAATATTTTTAGGGCTTTTAGTTCGGAATTTCAAACTTCATTTCTATTCAGCTTCTCCACTGATGACAGGTGCTGTGTTACTTATCTCAGAGACAAAACTGAAGTTTATGAGAAGAAAAAGAAAAGGATCATAGGTTTTAGCTTCCAAACTATAGCACAAACCCAAACAGCATGAGGACCACCTCATTAGTAACCAGTGGTTAGATATGTAATGTCCTGTTAAGTGGCACTGTTACACATTTTTTTACAAGACAATAAGAAAATAACTGATGGATAGGAAAAAACGCCTTGAGATACCCTAGGAGCTGTGTGGTGTAATGAGTTGCCTGGTCTAGTGTCAGGAGAGCAGATCAGTTTTGAATATTCATTACCTCATCTATCTGTTCATTAATTTTGTCTTGGCCGTGTACATCATCATTGGCTTCTGCTTCCTCCTTCTTATCACGCTGGTTTTTATCTTTGTTTGACTTGCCAGAATCCAAGTTGTCATCTTTAGCAACAAGTCCACAATCTTCCTAAATGTCAGAGAAAGAAAAAACACAAAATCATCACTCTTGATCTAATAAACCGCTGACACACAGGTTGACACTAGCGAACGTAGCTGCAGATGTGTAATTTCTGCCTGCTGGGCCTATCCCATGGAAATATACGGATGACGGCATCGTCCCTGACCTGGAGAGAAGTCTGGGTCTGCCCAGACAGCAGCAGTAACAGGCGGTGTGAACAGCAGGCTGGGTCAGGCTGAGTCACACCCAGCCTAGGAGTTAAGCAGGGAGCTGGAGAAGTCCCGTGGCCAGTAGCAGAATAAGAGCATGTGCGCTGAGTTTCCTTAACTTCTCTCCTTCATAACACATGGGATGGCTCAGGTCAAGCTATCTTTTTAGCTCTGAATCAGAGTAAGATATATATGAGAGGAAGAAGAAAAAAGAGAAAAGAGAGCCCTGGCCGGTTTGGCTCAGCAGTTAGAGCGTCAGCCTGTGGTCCAGAGACCCGGGTTCGGTTCCCACTAAGGGCACGTACTTTGGTTGCAGTTTGTCCCCGGCCCTGGTTGGTCATGCTGGTGGCAGCCACTAGATGTGTCCCTTCACGTCGATGTTTCTCTCTCCCTCTCTCTCTCCCTCTCTCTCCCTCCCACTCTATCTGAACAAAAAATGGAAAAATGTCCTTGGATGAGGATAAAAAAAAAAGAAGAAAAAAGAGAGATGGGAGAAAAAAATAAAACAGACAAAAAAGGAAGAGCAGTAAGTGACAGAGTGGTGGTTGGGAAAATTGTTTCCTCTCAACCTGGGGTCTATGGGATGGGGGAATGTTTGAATTACCTCATCCATTCCTGGTCCTGTTTCTTCAGTTTTATTGTCTTCTTCTTCCTCCTCATCTTCCTCATCATTATCATCACCCCAAAGCCTCTCATCTAGTTTGTCAGCTTCCTCACCATTCAGGTCGCCCATCTGTTTATCCAGGTCTCCGCCCTCGCTGTCTGATCTCTCATCCTCTTCTGAAAGGAAAGGCACTGGGCTTAGTTAGGCAGACCCCACACTGACCTGGTCCTGTGTATGTAGGGGAGGCATGAACCTACTACCTAGCAAGAGCCCAGGATAGGACTTACTGCCTGCTACTACAGAGCACACTCTACTGGCAGATGCCTTTAGATCTGTTGACATAGTCCTACTATGTTTCACAAACTGTTTGAAGAAACAAGTAAGTCTGTAATGTGTTAACAGACCATTAGAAGGGTGATAAAATAGCTGTCAGGATGTCTAGTTTAGGTGCTGGGGGATATTCATTAGGGGACTCAGCAACCACACTGGTTTTTGGTTTCTTATCTATAAAATGATAGAGCTGAACTATATGATATGCAAAGTTCCTTTCCCATCCCCATTATTCTATACGTCTATGATTGAATCCAACACTTAAAACCATGTGCATAGCTCAATTAATCAGAATTTTCTGATTTTCTACTCTGAGGTCTGCTTGCATTTCTATAAGATCTTCGCTTAGAGTAAGATACTGTATCTCAAATTAAGCTTTGGACAGAAATTTAGGGCAATAGCTGAATTATGGTAAAAACATGTAACACATGATGTGCTGTAAGAAATCATATTCTTAAATAATCTTTAATGACAAGGGGAATGTTCCTAATATGTTAAATTATTTAAGTTCTGTGAATACATATATGCAATAAATAGAAAAAACCCAAAATATATTCAGTGGTTTGGGTGGTAGGCCTAAGGGGTATCTATTTCATTCCTGCCTTTTTGTTCCAAATCATCCACATAGAATGTCTACGTTCTGTAGTTGGGGTGGGGGTAGGAGAGTTTGTTTTTAAAAATTACCATGAATGCCCTGGCCAGTGTGGCTCAACTGGTTAGAGCATCATCCACCTAGGGGTCTCCGATTCGGTTCCGGGTCAGGGCACATACCCAGGTTTCGGGTTCAATCCCCGGTCTGAGTGCATACAGCAGGCAACCAATCGATGTTTCTTTCTCTCTGTCTCCCCACCCCTTTCTCTATAAAATCAATAAAAATATATTTAAAATAAAAAAGATTCTTATAGTTCTCAAGGTGCCTTTCCCCCTCTCCTTTCTCCTCTTCTTTCCCCCTCTCCTTCCCACCCTACCTTTCCTCCTGTCCTTCCCTGCCCTTTACCCCCCTCAAAAAAAAAATTACATAAAAAAGATTCTTTGAAAAAACTACCCTGAGCAATTTACTTTAGAGCTAAGAGTCCCACTCTGTTAGGGATCATCTCTTTTCTCTTTAGTACTTCCCTGAAGGGCAGTACCCACTCATTGCATCTAGCACATGAGGCATTAGGAACATCAGCCAATGTCCCAGTTTGCTCAGAGAAGAATCTCCAAAGCTGACTATAGATCTCTACCCTGGTGGAGACAGTGATGGCAGATGCATAAATGCTGATGTTTTCCTTTGCAGTTATGCAGAATAAACAACTTGGTCCAAAAGATTCTAATAGGACAATAGGCTCCTTACTGGGAACATATAACTTCCTGGCTAAAATAATTATTTTCCAAAAGCAAGAATGCAGTGACAGATAATCTCAAACCTTGTTCTTCAAGCTCCCCATCATGCATTTTCCCATCAAAGTCTTCTGACATCTCAATGGCATTATCCTCGCCCTTGATGTCTGATTTTGAGTCAGGATCCTCTTTATCCTTTTCTTGACCCTTTTGAAATGTATCTTCTGCCTACATCAAAAAGCACAGAGAGAACATAAACAAACATAACTCATGTTTCTTCAGTTCTAAATATAATAAAAATACACACACACATATATGCTAAGGTTAATGGTATAAAGTTATCTCTGGGGAGAGAAAAAGGAAAACCAATACAGATAACCACACACAATAATTTCTAGTTTGCTTTAACATTTCTATAGTTAATTTCCAGTTTTATTGCATTTGTAATTGGGGAATACAGAATTTTGTTGAGGTTTTCTTCATGCAAATTATTTTCTAAAAAATCCAGACATATATAAAAAGAATATATATTCTCTGTAGGATAAAAATCCTCATCAATCTTACTATACTGCTATCCTTAATATTGATTTCTCACAGAGAGCAACACACTGTGAATGCAATTTTGTTCACTTTTCCTTAAATTATATATTCCTATATACTATTTGGGGTGAAAGAGTCATGATTATTATCTCTTTCATTATGAATGAATTTTAAAAGTCCTTTTTTAAAACACAAAAGTAGCCCTGGCCGGTTTTGCTCAGTGGTTAGAGCGCTGGCCTGTGGACCAAAGAGTCCTAGGTTCGATTATGGGCAAAGTCATGTACCTTGGTTGCAATTCATTCTCGCCCTGGTTGGGGTTGGGTGGGCAGCAACCAATTGATGTTTCTCTCTTTCTCTCTTTCTCCCTCTCCCTCCCACTCTGTCTGAAGATAAATGTAAAAATATCCTCGCGTGCGGATTAAAATAAATAAGCAAATAAAAATAAATAAAATACAAAAGTAATAAAATCTTATTAAAGAATTCTAAGCATAACATGGCACCACCATCTTCTGAAACTTCCAAAGAAATTATCATCTGGTACATCTTTTTATCCATGAAGACACCATAAATAGTAATATAAGTGTTATGTATCAATACCTGCCTTCTAACATCTTTTTAGGCAAATAAGGAATCATGCTTGACAAACTGTTTTGTAATTTTTCTTTTTTTAACTTAAAAAAAAATGTCTTTTAGATATACTTCCATGTTGATACATATAAATCTATCTCATTCTGTTGAATCGACGGTAATGCTCTGCATATTATCTTTGACTATTAGCATTTCTATTAAAAAAAAAAAAAAAAAAAGCACTGGCTGGTTTGGCTCAGCATTTGGAGCACTGGCCCATGGACCGAAGAGTCATGGGTTTGATTTCCAGTCAAGGGCACATACCTGGGTTGTAGGTTCGATCCCCGGTCCTGGTAACCAATCTATGTGCCTCTCTCACATTGATGTTTCTCTCTCTACCCCTCCCTTCCACTCTAACTAAAAGTCAATGAAAAAATATCCTTGTGCCCTGGCTGGGTTAACTCAGTGGTTAGAGTGTTGGCCCGTCGACCAATGAGTCACAGGTCCGATTCCAGTCAAGGGCACATACCTTCATTGCAGTTCATCCCTGGCCCTGAGTTGTGTAGGAGGCAGCCAGTCGATGTGGCTCTATCACATCGATGTTTCTCTCTGTCTCTCACTCCCCCTCCCACTCTATCTGATGACAAATGGAAAAATATGCTTGGATGAAGATTAACAAAAAAAGAGGAATTCCTAGGTCAAAGAGATACACAATTTAAAATGATTAGATACTATGAAATTGTTCCACTTTTTATACCTCTTAATGTTTTTTTTGCATCGAGTTGTACTTTTCCTATTAGGCTTACCTTTTATTACTCTAAATTTTTCCATTAGAAAAGTACTGTGTGTTAAGTTAAATTTGAGAAATGAAAAGTCAAGCCCTGGTAGGTTTTACTCAGCGGTTAGAGCATCGCCCCGAGGACCAATGAGTCATGGGTTCGATTCCAGTCAAGGGCATGTACCTTGGTTGTAGTTTGTCCTCGGCCCTGGTCGGGGTTGTGTGGGAGGCAACCAGTTCATGTGTCCCTCTCACATTGATGTTTCTCTCCCTCTCTCTCCCTCCCACTCTATCTGAAGATAAATAGAAAAATATCCTCAGGTGAGGATTAAAAAAAAAAAGGCCAAAATAACAAAATACACATATAGGCTGTTAGAGCTCCACGGAATTAACACTAGCATTCCTCTTTTTGTTTTTTATTTCTTTCCAGTTTTCCCTCCAAAGAGAGATAGGAGGTATAAATTGGTTTGCTCCTTTATTTATTTATTTCAGTTGATCTTCACCCGAGGATATTTTTTCCATTGATTTTTAGAGTGGAAAGGGGGGAGGAATGGAGGGGCAGAGAGAGAAACATCATTGTGAGAGAGATACATTGATTGGTGGCCTCCAACACGCACTCCGACCATGGCCGGGGATCGAACCTGCAACCAGGTATGTGACCGTGACCAGAAATCGAACCCACAACCCTTTGGTGTGTAGGCCAATGCTCTAACTACTGAGCAACACTGGCCAGGGCAGCTCATTTATTTTTAATAGCTATAACCATACCTGAAGTAGAAATTAATGGTCTGCTTTAGACTTAGAATGTAAATAATAAAAAGAAATTCGAGCCCTGGCCAGTGTGCTCAATTGTTAGAATGTCATCCCACACACCAAAGGGTCATGGGGTGCATGCAGGAGGCTGTGTCTCTCTCACATCGATGGTTCTCTCCCTCCCTTACACACTAAAAATCAATGGAAAAAGTATCATCAGGTGAGGATTAACCCACCCACCCAACAACAACAAAAGATCTATTATCTCTTATTTCTACAAGTCACAGTTGATTAATATAAATGACTAACAGTAGTATGCATACAAACAAACCACTCCCAAATGAAATAGGCATTATAAAAAGCATCTGAATATTTCAAAAGCATTCTTGGTTCCAATAAAAAAAGGATATAGATCAACTTTCTTAAACACCTCTTAAGAACATACAATAAAATTTATTAATAGCTAACACTGGCATTATTATTTAATGTAATTATCACTCAAAATAGCCAACCTTTTTATCCTTAAATGAACCACTGCCAAATATACTCTGGGGAAAATTATCAGCAACAATCTCCCATTTAAAATTTAATGTTTACATGATTTCCCTCTCAAATTATAGCCATAAGCAGTGACTAAGTTGCCAGGTTTCTTTCTGTGATTTTTTTTCCTTTCTGTGATCTTTAAGCTTTTTATTTACATCCACTCCCCAATGCCCCAGTACTCTTAGAGGTCCACAGATCTCAGTTTGAAAATCATAGACACTTATGTTTGTAACTTGACTACTGAAAAGAAAGGGACAAGGGAGCAATCTTCTGTGAACTTTGTAGGTATTTCAGGCATGTGATAACGTACCTGTTCTTCATTTTCTATCTTGTCACTCACATCCTTCATGCCTTCACCTTCTCCAATTCCACCTCCCTCATAGTCATGGAACTCAGTTGCTCCCTCGCCTGCTGAGTCTTCCATAAATTCTTTGGGCAGGCAAAATCCCTTGAACATAAAGGAGTGAACAGTTAGGCACAAAAGCAATAAAAAAAAAAAAAAAAAAAGGGGGGGGGGTATTTTCAGTCCTACCACACACACACAAAATTTAAACAAATGCTTAATTATTTTTCTAGCGCCACACTGTAAATCTGATGGAAGTACAGGAGGCCTTTCATCTTCTTTTCTCCCTTGGTGATGACAGTTACTATGTAGTTTCAAAGCTTGACATCAGATTTAATATATGAGGTTATGACTTTGCAGAGGGCCTCTGGTGTATAGTAATTTGTCATTTTGCCAAGACAGAAATTTGATAATGTGTACCAGGGAGAGTATTTAGGAGCAAATCACTGAAGGAGAATAGACCCCTCAGAATCTAAATCCCAAAGGGGTTTTGTCCTCATCTTCTTCTCCAATTAGGAGAGAGAAGACATGTGACCCTGGAGGTACGGCAACTTGAAGCAGATGCTACAAGAGGGAAGTTTCAGTTTTATTTTAAAAATTGAAATTTTGTGCAATGTTCCTCAAATAAAATATTAATTTTAATATATGGAAAATATGCCTTTGCACAACTCTTGAAGTAAACCTGTCACTCTTGGGGAACATGCCACGTCCGACTGCAGCACCTGGCACATGGCACAGCATGGGGTCTAAAAGAGCAAGGCCAGACACAGTAACATTTAGGAAGTGTTAACAAAGCTCTTTCATGTTGGAAAATAGCTGAAAAGCAAGATCAACTACTTTAGTGTGTGGGACAAAGTGAACAGAAAAAGAAGTATGCCCTGGCCGGTTTGGCTCAGCGGTTAGAGCATCAGCCTGCAGACCAGAGGCCCGGGTTTGGTTCCTACTAAGGGCATGTACTTCGGTTATGGTTTGTCCCAGCCCCGGTTGGGGTTGTGTGGGTGGCAACCACTCAATGTGTCTCTCTCACATCGATGTTTCTCACTCTCTCTCTTCCTTCCTCTCTCCCTCCCACTCTATCTGAAGATAAATGCAAAAGTGTTCTCGGATGAGAATAAAAAAAAAAGAAAGAAAGAAAGAAAAGGAAGTAGAAGGAAATAGTGGTTCTCAATGAGAAATTTTAATTTGATCAGAAAATATAAGCTATCACCCTATGGACCAATGAGTCGCAGATTCGATTCTGGACAAGGGCATGTACCTCAGTGGCGGTTTGTCCCTGGCCCTGGTTGAGGACGTGCGGAAGACACAACCAGTTGATGTGTCTCTCTCACATTGATGATTCTCTCTCTCTTCCTCCCACTCTATCTGAACAAAGATAAAAAAATATCCTTGGGTGAGAATTAAAAAAAAGAAAGAAAGAATATATAAGCTATCGAAATATTTGTCAATCTCAGTATGAAAATGTACGAAAATAAGCTGCCAGCAAACACTGATTGTGACTTAGTTACAAAGAAACAGCTTTTTATAGATTAAGTGCTGTAATTATAACCTAAATCTATTATCTTAGTACTATGTCCAACCTACTTTCAAGTTCCCTCAGCACTACCCATAAGGGATATGAATACAATTTGGAGACAAAAAAAATTATAGGAAAGGCAAACTCACTCTCAGGACATGTAGTCTTACATAGTCCACTGAAAAAACAGTTTGGTTAACTTACCTAATTTTCCCATTGTGCTACATTATTTTAAAAGAAATATAATGAGATGTAGGCAGAGTAAGACCACACAGGAAAGACAGATGTCCTTCTGCAGGAACACCACTAGAGTAGCTACAACAGAACCAGCCAATGGACTCCCAACACTTTGCTCATCTCAGAACCACTTCCACCCCCACTTCCCACCCTAATACACATACAGGTCAGCCAGCCCTGATCCACTCTGGAACTTGTCGAATCGTTACAATGGTGCATGTGGACAAACACAGCTGACTCCAACGTCAGGCCCCCTCACCACTTGTTCTCTACCGTCATTTGCATGCAGTGGTTCCACCAAGAAGCGACGGGATGTAAGACTGGCTCAGTGCTCATCAGACACAGGGGGCAAATCTGAGAGGCATTCATTTATTTATTACTCAACAAACGTACATATATATCCTCTAGAAACAAAGCACAGGCTTGCCTGCCATTCTTTGACCCTTTCCAATACTCCAGATATTCAGAACTAAGAACTCTCAACTGTTTACAAGAAGCCCAGGCCCCACCTTCAGTTTGTAAATTCCTACCTCCCTCAAGATCTCACATATACTCTACTTAGATTTGGAGAAACTCTTAGAATACTAAAGAAATCAAAACAAAACAAAACTATAAATATATGTATTCAGTCGAAGTGGGTTATCACAAAAATGCTAAGGAGTATAAACAGATCTCATTTTACAAATGAAGAAACTGAGGCTAAGAGAGTTTACTCAAAACTGGACACTTATGATTAGATTACCACACCATGCTGAGTCTGCTAGAGCTGGCTGTCTCCTACTAGGTACAGGGGCTGGATGAGTGGATGGCTTCTGTTAAAGAACAATGCTCTGCCTAACATTTCATTATAACTACACATAAATGACTTAAAGAAAATTTAATAGCCTTAAGGATTTATCCATCCTAGAAGTCTAACTTGGAATTAATCAAAGGAGACTTCAAACTGGGGATAGGGAGAGTATGAAAAGAAAGCAGCAGCCTTTAGACAGCCTCTGAAGTCTAGGGAGTTCATAAGTGGGGGATCTGTAGGTTCCAAGACTATAGTAGAAACAGGTTTATTAAAGGGTGCCAGACAGAGCCTTAAATAATCCAGACGGAGAGCAAATCACCGCCTGCTATTTGTGAAGGTCCCAAATAAAAGCCCGTCCAACCAAACACTAATGGGTACAGAATGTACCAGCTGCCCATGGTGCTCCATGTGAAGAGTCCTTACCTTCTGGGCAAGCTCCGTAAAGACCTGCGTGAGCACGGAGAGCAGCTTTGCGGTGCTACGGTGAGTTGCCAAAGACATGGTCAGGAAGAAAAGTACAAGGTCCGAGTACCTGGAGAGCATGGGCATCAGGCGCACCAACAAGCAGCAAGACTGGCTGAAGAGCTGGGGGAAAGCAGATCAGAGGGTCTGTTCACAGTGCTAAAGGGGTACCAGGTTTCCTTTGGTGTGAAAAAATGGTGATAAAAATGTTCTGGAACTAGATAGCAAGGACAGTTGTACAACACTGTGAATTCAATGTACTAAATGTCACTACTGGTAAGGTTTATGTATTTTTAACACACACAGGCCTGCTCACTGAGATTTCGTCCAAACCCTCAAAAAAGTACACTTTAAATTCTCAAGTCACTTAAGTCTCATTTAGTTAACCAAGTTTTTTTTTTTTTAAATAAAATGTTTGTAAACAAATTCCACTGGGAATCAAAGTTGGCACTGGAGGCAATAATACAGAACATAGTGTCCTACAAAGTAAAAGTTGTGCCCTGGCCAGTTTGGCTCAGCGGTTAGAACGTCGGCCTGAGGTCCAGAGAGACCCAGGTTCAGTTTCCACTAAGGGCATGTACCTCGGTTGCAGTTTGTCCCTGGCCGTGGTTGGTCGTATGGTCGTTATGGGTGGCATGGGTGGCAGCCACTCGATGTGGCCCTTTCACATTGATGTCTCTCTTTCTCTCTCTCTTTCTCCCTCCCTCCCTCCCTCCCTCCCTCTCTCCCTCCCACTCTATCTGAACAACAACAAAAAAATTCATTCAAAGTAGAAGTTGCCTTTCAGGACTTCTGGATTTGACAACTTCCTCTGCTGGCTTTGAAAGAAATGGTATTTGCAGAGCATAGCCATTAAGCATTAGTTGATGACAGCAACATCCACCATTAACACCAAATACCCAGGAGAATATGGTTAGAATGTAAAAAATACCAAGTTAATGGATATTCTGGATTGTTAGTATTTTTGCACCTATGTATCTTACAACTGTAACCCTTAGCTAGCAAACCCTAAGCTTTTCAGTTTGTCAGTGGTGTTTACATCTATAAAGAAATCAAATTCCTAGTGATTTTGCTGCAGAGGCCTACTTTAGGACCACCCACATAAAGCAAGGTGAAATCCTCTCTGCCTTTACTCAGCCCACTCCCGACAGTGAGAAGCTTGTAAAGAACATTTGGTTACCATGTGCTTTGCTGCTGTGCTGTCCTCACCATACGATTTCAGTCTCTCCAACAGCTCAGAGACAGCAGAAATTATTTTCTGTACATGCAAAGTGCTCACGTCAAACCAGAAGTCTTCCTCTAAGAGTTTTGTTAGATGTCCTGATTGCAGTCTCTGAAAGCCTGCTGCCTCTGTCACTCACAGAAAAGAATGATATGATAAATAACAGAAAATAAATCCTTTTCAGCCCCTTCGTCATTTTAAACATCTGTCCTTAAATAGTTACAAAAATAAATCATAAAATTTAAAAATTAAATCAAGTATGAAACTAATTTTTGCCTGATTTCAGACATACCATCCTCTTCTTGTGGCCTTGTCTGGTCAGTATTCTCATCTGTCTTTTTACTGTTTCTTTCTGCTAAGTTCTGGATGGCATAAAGTACAGACCGAATGGCAGTTTCCATTTTCTCTGCAAAATCTTCTACAAACCCTTCATCCAACATTTGGTTTCCTATTAAGTAACATGGTACAAACAAACAAACAAACAAACAATCTGATCATTTGCTTCAGGAAACCATTGACAACCTTCACGTGTTATCCTAACAAATGGCCACCTGTAAGCACCTACTATGGGTTAACCACTGTGTCAAGCTGTTTTGGACACAAAGGTGAATGAGATATAGTTCTTGCCTAAATAAACCTGCAAGTTTATCATCTTTTATTAAAAACAATTTTGGTATAAGAATGTCAAAAATATAAAATAACGGTTTAGATGGTGTATAGAAATACCAGCTTAGTCAAAATATCACCCTTAGCTTTCAGTCTAAGGGAGGACTGTCTGTGACAGCTGTGGGGCCTGTGGTGTCTCCATATACGTGTACTACAAAGAAAATGACATAAGGGCAATCCAAAGGCAAGAGACTCTAAGTAATTATAGCAAAAACAAACAAACAATAATATATATAAATATATATACATATATAAAAAGAGTTGTGGGCCCTGGCCAGTTTGGCTCAGCGGTTAGAGCGTCGGCCTGCGGTCCGGAGAGACCCGGGTTCGGTTCCCGCTAAGGGCATGTACTTCGGTTGCAGTTTGTCCCCAGCCCTGGTTGGTCGTGCGGGTGGCAGCCACTCAATGTGTCCCTTCACGTCAGTGTTTCTCACTCTCTCTCCCTTCCTCTCTCTCCCTCCCATTCTATCTGTACAAAAAATGGAAAAATATCCTCGGGTGAGGATAAAAAAAAAAAAAAGAGTTGTGGGTTCTGACCACAACCGTCTGCCTTAGAACCCTAGACAGATGTGTCTAGAATAAAACAGTATGTGTCTTTAGAATAATCTAGGCTTCACCTACAAGACATCATTCCTATCCTGGGCTTTTATTCCCTTACTGAGTAACAGTCCTTACCTCCTTGGCTGCCCGACATGAGTAGGTGTGCCTTCCAGGTAGTAAAGTCATCTGTGGCTTTACTGATTTCTCCTCTGACATACTCCAGGCTCTCAACTAATGCCATTTGTTGGTCTGTTTGCTCAACTTCCATCCCTGGAAGAATGAACAAGGACTCCAGGCCTTGCAAGTGAGTTGACACCTGGGACAGGTAACTCAGCCCAGAAGAGCAAACTTCAAAATCTTTCCTGAAACAACAGAAATGCCACAATGTTGAAAGGAAGGAGCTATCCCCCACTCCAGCCCACCACACACACAGTGCTCCCTGCAACCACTACAATGGAAGCAGGGCAAAACTCACTGCATCTGAAGATTTACAGCTACACACTTGCTACGCATTATGCCTGTCCACTGAAAAATGGAGGACTGAAGCATAAGCTCTTTCACAATTTTACCCCATCACTAAACTCTGAGCAAGTACCCATGCACACAGAGGAAGAGCAGAGGCATAGCACACTCACCAAGAATGAAAGAGGGTCTCACAAGACTGCTGCCTAATTCTGTCAATGTCAGCTTTCACTGTCTGAATGGTCTTCAGCATCTCTGTTAATCTCGAAGTTGACTGCTGCCAAAGCTGGTCCTGTTTCCGCATCCGACAACCAGAAGGCAGCTGATTTCCAGGTACTGGGGATGGGTAGCTCAGATCTGAGGGGATGAGGTCCGGCACTCCTCTGGGAAGCTGCCCCGTGGTGAGCTTTGGTCCTTCCGGGTAGAGGGCAGAATGCTGACCCTGTGCCTGGGCATCACCTTGGCCTGGAGCTGACCCTGCACTGGGGCAGCACTGGAGGAGCCAAGAGAGCTGCTCAAGCAGGATGTGAGTCTGCATGGCCAGGTGCTGCAGCCTCTCTGTCCACTGCTGCACACCATCCTGAGGGGGGAAGGCCACAGGGTAGAGCAGTGGCCCTGTCAGCCTGCCACGGATTTCCTGCACACAGCTGAGGAGGTTCCTGTGCAGAGAAAACCATGGGAAAAATACAAGGCACCTTAAATACATGGCATACGTGTTGTTTTTAACAGTAAATCTGTTCACTTCTGAAGCAAGTATGGGCTTTTTCACATAAACAAAAAAAGAAGACTGCTTCAATAGGTAAGAAGTCTATTAAAATGCCTTCCAAAGCACTTAGGCACATCCTTCAAAACTCACTGCTTATCACCTGCCCCCTCACAGCCCTCTCACATGCAACAGTCACACCAATGCAGTGACTTCAACCTTTTTATAAAATCTAGTAAATGTAATATATTTTACTAGATAAACCCTTATGAACAGAGCAGAAAATAGCTGAAATTGAAGTAAGTCTGGAAATACTACCTCTCAATATTCAACAGATGATGACAGATTTCCCAACTCTTACTTTTATTTATTTTTTTTATCCTCACCCGAGGATATTTTTCCATTTTTTGTACAGATAGAGTGGGAGGGAGAGAGAGGAAGAGAGAGAGAGGGAAACATCGATGTGAAAGGGACACATCGAGTGGCTGCCACCCGCACGACCAACCAGGGCCGGGGACAAACTGCAACCGAGGTACATGCCCTTAGTGGGAACCAAACCCGGGTCTCTCTGGACCGCAGGCGGACGCTCTAACCGCTGAGCCAAACCGGCCAGGGCGTTACTTTTATTTTTTTAATATGTTTTTATTTACTTATTTATTTAGTTTGAGAAAGAGAAAAGGAGAGATAGAAATATTGATGTGAGAGAGAACCATCAATCAGCTGCCTCCCACACACTCCCTACTGGGTATCAAGCCAGCAACCTGGGCATGTGTCCTAACCAAGAATCAAACCAGGGCCCTGGCCGGTTTGGCTCAGCGGTTAGAGCGTCGGCCTGCGGTCCCGAGAGACCTGGGTTCGGTTCCCGCTAAGGGCACGTACCTCGGTTGCAGTTTGTCCCCGGCTCTGGTCGGTCGTGCGGGTGGCAGCCACTCGATGTGTCCCTTCACGTCGATGTTTCTCTCTCTCTCTGTTCCTCTCTCTCCCTCCTACTCTACCTGAACAAAAAATGGAAAAATGTCCTCGGGTGAGGATAAAAAAAAAAAAGAATCAAACCAGGACCTCTCAGTCCATGGGACAACACTTAATCCACTGAACCACACCAGCCTGGCAGACATCCCAACTTTTAAATATCTATTTCCATGGAGGAGCATCATATATGGCCAAACAAATTAAAACTTTGTGGTCCAAAAAGCCTAAGAAACTGAAACAGACCAAACCTGATCTGTGCCAAGACTGGAATGCCCCAATACCATAAACACACAGTCTTTCAGCCCGCATGGACTGTCAATCACATATGCCCTCATTCCAGACCCAGGTGTAGTTCAGCCATGGCAATGTTGACTGTCTGGCTCAAGTGTGAACTCATCTCCCACACCCCTTTCTCCTAAGAGGTGTTGTTAGACCCAGGTGTCAGAGGCAGATCGCCAAAAGCCAGGAGAAACCCCACCGGTCTTTTTGGGCCTCAAATTTGATTTTGCAACTGAGAACACAACATGAAGCAACTCTGAGCTGACCCACGTAATTCTCCCTAACTCAGGCCACAAACCCAACTGGTCAGCTGGTACCTGAGGAGAATCCACTGCTCAGTCAGCGTGGTCAGGGAGCGCCGCTGTCGGATAAGCATCTTCATCAAATGTGCTGAGAACCCCTTGCACCGCTCGATGTTGCCCACACCCATTTCCTGGCAGGAAGGAGGAAAGCAGGCTGAAAGTGCTGCTGGCAAGCTCCAGGGACAGTGCAGACGGGCTGCACTCTAGAGGCGGGCGCCAATGGCTTCTCAAATTAGGCTCCCACAGATCATGGATATTCCATGACTAGAAACTAGTTTTAACATCAAAATTGGTTATTAGTGGCGCTTTCTCAATTCATAAGGGAAAAAAGATCTAAAGGTGGCCTTCTGAATTTGAAGTTTACCTTCCATAACTTTTCTTATGCATCTGGCCCTACTGGCAAATGTAAATAACAAAATTTATTATAAGCTGCTCTCTGATCAAGCCCAAAATTACAGACTTGTACTGTAAGTTTAATGATGTTCTGCAAAAAGCTCAATCACTCCCAGTGACGGCTGTCACTACGAGACAGGTCTGAGAATGCTGCCCTGCCACGAACAGAGCTGGAGCTCTCCCAGTGCTGGGGTCTACCATTCTAACCTTGGCCGGAGCCGCTAGGGCGGCACTCAGTCTGGCGTGCCGTGCAAGACAGCGATAAAAATACTTCTGGCACCCATCCCATGAAGACGCGATTTCTGTAAGAAGCCTGGAAAACAAATAAAATGTGATTTACTTAATTAAAATCACTCTCCACCCCAGATCCTAAAGATTCAGAGATTGATATATATAGTCACAACAAAAAAGCAAGAATCTGAATAGATTTATTTCTGTGAGGCACTTATCAGTCCTTTATGCAAAAGATGTATTATATATTTAGCACTGAAAGTAGAGTTGGGAAATACATTATGATGACCATATAGTTTCCTTAATGAAAACTTTATAACTCTCTTGGCAGTGGAGGCCAGGGGTCATAAATTCTGATGTGTATAGAGGCCAACCAGATACCAAATGATTAAGGAGAGCCAAGCACAAAATGATACATGGCAATGACAGCTGACCTCCACGTGGAAGAACAGGGATTGTTAAAGACCACAGAGAACAGGAGAGCATGTGTCCTGTCAAAATGGGAAAGCTAGACCACCTGGCCAAATTTTCCTAAAACACTGAAAATCCAGAATGTTTATGTAAAATCTGTACTTTTTACAATGTTGTGTTGAATTCTAATTTAAAGCCCGAGAAGACTATTGAGCAAACTAAACGCAAACATATGCCGTACCCATAATGCAAACATTTACAACAACCTTGCTGTAGTTAACGGAGATAGCTCTGTCTCAAAATTGATAGGCTCTCAAAATCAAGAATAAATCACAATTTATAAGAGGTTTATATATGTGAAGCAGCCAGAACTGTGGCTGTTCTCTCCAGGATTTTCACTTGTACATTCAAATGAAGTAAGGAGAGCTTAGGAAAGTCAAAGGACCAAAACAATAATGGGAGAGGCAAATACGAGGAGGAAAGAGAAAGGAAAAAAAAGGAAGAAAATTAACACCTGTTGAACACTCAGGTGTTAAAGAGCCAGGCACTTTTCTAAATACCATGTTCAGAGTAATGCTAGGTGAGAGGTATTGCTATCCCCACTTTGGCAAAGAGGACATAGAGGTTTAAATGACTGGCTCCATCCATAATTTAAAAAACAAACCTAGACTCAGCCTCCTGAGTGCTGCTGACTATAGACAATGCGCTCCGGAGATCCAAGGGGCGAAGATGAAGCACCTCTTGAGGGTTTTTTGAACGGGCCCAGGCCAGACCTTTGCGATATGACAAACCTGGGAAATAAAGAGCATGTATTGGAGTAAAGCAGCTCAGGAGAGAATGGATGTGCCATGCCTCACTCCTGCCCCCCAATGCCATTTCTACTCCAAGTCAAGTTCTTGGAACAGCATCACCCAAGGAGCTTGTTAGAAAGCAGAAGCTCAGGCCCTGCAGAAGTGAAAACAGACTCTCATTCTGTACTTTAGGAGTTCTTGAGTGAGTCGTACATGCATCAAGTTTATATAACATATTCGTGCTGAAAATAAAAAACATGATTTCTAAGAAACCTCATAAAACTGTGAAAATATTTGGAAATCACAAACAGTTCATTATAGGATTTTGCATGTGTGTGACTGGAACTCTTAGAATGGCATTTCAGAACCTTGCCCGCAACCTTCTAGGAGTCTCCACTGTTTCTAGAAAGTCCCTCTAAATTATCCATGTTGTTTTTCTCCCTAAAAGCTGGTGATTATAGTTCATCCGGTTTCAAGTGGGAACCTTACCAGTTTTTGCAAGGTGTTTAAAGAGGTCTGCTAAGGCTCGCTGCTTCTGTACAAGAATGTGTTTGGCTTCTGACTGCTGCTTCTCCTTCTCTGCGGAGGGCTCCACCTTTAAGCTCTGCAGCTCACTCACACAGGAAATTACTTCACCTAAGGGGAAAACAAGGGGGAAATATGGAAATCCCAAGGGCTTATTAATGTGTTAAAATTACTCAAGGCCAAGGACATTTTTGGAGATGAGGTCCAGGTGTTATTTATTTTTATATCCTGGATAACAGAAAAGTAAAACACATGGGATTTCATATCCCTTGACAACAAAAAAACTCAAATAAAAGTAGTTATTCTTTTAGAGGTTTTATAATCAATCAGGCAAAAAGCAGTCACTGAGCACTGATTGTGTACAATGATTTATACTAGGAATTTAAATCATCTGAGGTACATTTCCTGTAAATATGATACATACTGAACTCCTACCCTGTACCAGGTAGATATTCTTTCAATTTGCATAACTCCAGAAGCACTTATCTGTAGCTGCTCAGAGAGGTTTGTCACTTTCTAAAGGCCATTCAGCTAAAGACCCCAGGCCTAAACCATTCCAAAGGCCAAGTTGTTTCTCCAGCACCATGCTGCCTTCCTGAATACCTAGGGGTACCTATAACAGGTCCCTGACACAGGCAATGCTTGGGCTGTGTTCCCCCAAATGCATGCTGAAGTCCTAACCTCCACACCTCAGAATGTGACTCTTTGGAGACAGGGCCTTTAAAGAGCTAACTAAGGTAAAATGAGGTGATATGGGTGGGCCCTAATATAATCTGAGTTTTGTCCTGAAAGGACATCAGGACACAGATGTGCACAGGGGGCACACAGTGTGATGACACAGTGAGAAAACAGTCACCTATAAGCCAAGGAGAGAGGACTCAGAAGAAGCCCAACACTTTGTTCGTGGACCTTTAGCCTCCAGAATGGTAAGAAAATTAACATTTGTTGTTGATGTAGCCGAATGGGTGGAACTCTGTTAACGCAGCCCTAGCAGACAAATATGAGCAGTCTGGTCCTCCAGATGAGAGCAAGCACAACACAAGCATTGCACTGGCATTGTACGGGAAATCAGAGGAGTGCTCTGTGTGATAGTGTGCCTTCCAGAAGATGTACACGGGACCTGTATTCCACTTACCCTTATCATCAGGCTCAAGCAGAAAGGTTATCTTGAGTGATAATGTTAGGCTATTATTGCAGCAAGTTTTCTAAATAAGGAGCTTTCTGAGATTGAACCATAACCTGACTAAAGAAGGACCAGTCCCACCTGGCCGGTGTGGCTCAGTGGTTGAGCACTGACCCATGCAGCAAGAGGTCACTGGTTTGATTCCCGGTCAGGACACATGCCCAGGTTGTGGGCCAAATTCCCAGTGGGGGGCATGCAGGAGGCAGCCCATCGATGGTCTCTCTCATCGATGTTTCTATCTCCCTCTCCCTCCCTCTTTCTCTAACATAACAAAGAAAAATTTTTTTAAAAAAGAAGGACCAGCCCCACTCTAGACACCACACACACCGAGGGAAGTGAAGGACTGTCAGGAGCCGAAACTATCTATTAGCACTGGATTCCTCTCCCTAGCCATTGATGTTATACTACTGAGCAAATCTTGGCTGTCAACTCCCCTGAGCAAAAGTGGTCAGAAAGATACAACTGCTAAAGTGCTTTAAAGTGAAGAAAGCAAGAGGACTAAGGGTGAATCATCCTTCTCCTTTAACTAAAGAGACAACATTTTGAGAGGTGGGGACAGCTTCGAGACTCTGGGAAATTCATCTCCATGCCACATCTACTCATGGCCACAACCAACAGGAGTAGATACAGACAAGGCTGCTATAGAAAATGGCATAACAGCATTAGTTTTGATGAGAGGACAAGATGAAAATTTGTGTAATTTCCGTTGGTTCCTATGTCTGGGCTCCGCTGGTTGTTAGCCTGCTTGATTATTCAAGCAACTGCTCAACACTATTCAAAATGTTAAAAAAGAACATAGACGGCAAATTCCCCGCCCTTGTGGGCCACTGGGGAAAATAGAGAGAGCAATCCCTACCCGTGCCCCTGGCTGCTGGCACCCACCGGTGAACTGATCGAGGCTGTCCACTAGGTGAGGGAGGCGGCTTTCCTTCATGAGCGTCAGGCACATCTTCCTCATTCGTTTCGTGAGCTTTGGCAAGCGATACAGAAGCTCCCCGCCCAAAGGGAAAGGAGTACCCTGACAGCGTTCTGGAATTGCGGCCTACGAACAGAATATAGGTTAGTCTTCCTGCCAAGAACAACAGTAATAGCACTCACTTGCATGGGCACTAAATTTAAATGCTGCACCCCTCCACACACACTTAGCTCAGCAAATATTCAATTCTCTTCTCACCATCTCTTAAGTCTCATAGGAACAAATGTAGCATCACCAAGATTAAAATAGGCATGTACCATGGATATTTAGAAAACTATATTGCTGTTCCATATGAGATCATGGTAGTAAAGGGACGCCCATGCCCACCTTGGGCAATGCTTCTATGTCAGCCACAAGGAGACTCCAGTTCTGATCTCTGAATGCAGCAGAATGAATAAGAATACATGCTGCCTTTGAGGTGCTGGTCTGCACAGCAAGGCTAAACTGACCTGTGAAATCCTACTTCTACTACCATCTCTCTCAACCCTTTACTTCCTGTTCAAATATCAAGAACCCAGATATTAGATGAAGGGGAAAACTTGGTCCATAGGGGAATATTTTCATTATTTTTCCCCCTGAAGAATCCTTGAAATTCCTGTGTTGCCATCAAAAGCATGTCAAAGTTTTTGATCAGCACAACAGAAACAGTGGGCTGACACATACAAATAAAATAAACTTGGTAACTATCTTACCTGTAGAGCTAAATCATGGCTATATGCTCAATTTCTATTATGCTTTCAGTACTACTAAAATACTTAAAATAGCTTGAGGAACTCCATTGATAAGTCTATGGACCCAGGGTGGGAAGTACAGTAAGAAGGCAAAAGTGATTACTTTCCTGAGGCATGTCCCCCTCCCCAAATCCTGGGTCTCCCTGCACCCAAGAATATAAAGCAGGAACATCCATCCTATAACAGACCTATTCATTCAAAGTCTCTATGACTGTGAAGTTTTCAGGAATTTTGCAAGCCAGCGCTTAACTGTTGGTGCTTGAAACTGGCCATGATGAGAGTATTTACACCATGGTCATCAGCAACCACTATAAACTAGCACATCACTGCACACATTCGTTCCCTGTGCAGCAGCTTCAATGCTGGCGTCCAAAGCCAGCTTTAATGGCATATTCCTATACCGATGCTTCAAATCTTTTGTCATTGGTAAGTGAGATGTTCATAAGTAAGCACCACACTTATTTCCCATAGGCTAGCATTAAACTTTCTGCACTAGGATCCAGGCTTTTTGTCTTATTCTGCAGCAAGGTCAGGCAGGCATACAAATGCTATATACATCCAAAGAGTAATACTTTAAAGGCATAAATCCTATCTGATTGGCCCAGGAGTAAGCAAACACTATTCCTCAAGCTAGTACCTGCACATCTGCTGGCCGGGCTAACAGGGTCTCCCTCAGAGCCTCGTTCAGATTCTGAATGGGGGACACCTCACTCGTGGCTGCTTCTGTTGGTTGCAGCAAAAAGTCAGGTTGTTCCTCCTTGTCACTCTCCACCAGGGATGACCGGCAGGGTTCACTCAGGACAGCTTCAAATTTCTTCATGAATTTAAAGAGAGTCCTGGCCCCAGGTAGTAAGAGAGATAAGGAGGGGAAAAAATGGATAAAAATGAGGCAATGTAAAAATTAACAGCATAATGTATGCACAGATAACTTACCTTTTGTACACAATGAGCTCCTCAGATACTCATAATCATCTTATATTTTAAAAGAATAAGTACAGCCCTGGCCGGATTGGCTCAGGGGTTGGAGCTCAGCCTGCAGATGAATGAGCTGCAGGGTTCAATTCCCGCCAAGGGCACGTACCTTGTTTGGGTTCATCCCTGGCCCTGGTTGAGGTCATGTGGGTAGCTACCAGTCGATGTGTCCCTCTCACATAGATGTTTCCCTCTATCCTCCTCCCTCCCCACTCTATCTGAAGATATATAGAAAATATCCTCAGGTGAGGATTATAAATGAATGAATGAATGAATGAATAAACAAATAAACAAATAGTAAGTATGACAGGTATTGCCATCCCTTTTCTAGGAGAAAAACTAAAGCCAGGAATGGTGGTATTGCTTTACTCAAGGTAATAAAGCTCGTGGGTGGCAGAAGATTCAATCCTTCCACAGCAGTCTGCTCTACCTCAAGGCACACCCATTCAGCTGCAGGTAGACTTTGCTTTGGGTGGTATGGGATGGTGTTGAAAAGCCACACCAAAACAATCCAGTGTTTTATAATACATTCAAGGGAGCACCAAGTCAGGCCATTGTAACAATGTAGTCTTGCTACCTAACAAACAATTCTGAGCTTTAGTCACCCCCCGTTTTAAAAAGATGAATTACCTGTGTGTCTTTTCCACAGACTGTTTAATGGACCAGAAGCTGACATCATTCCACTTGGATATCTTAACAAATTCCTATAAGATAAATGAAGCTCAAGGAATGACTTTATAAACCTAGTAACATCCTGTTTCTTTCTGTAACATCCGTCTGCCAAAGACCAGAGCCCACTCCATCCCAAACAAGTAAAACAAGTCTAAAAAAGGAACCAGTGTTTGTCTTAAAGGAATGAAAAAGGATTGCTGCTACAATCAACAGGTCACCTGGTATGTACTCTGCCTCATACAAGGGTTGGTTCCACTACCACTGAAAGTACCAAAAAGAGAGGGTCCTCCTCACCCCATGGCATCTCAGTGGCGCATGGATGGCGCTCCTCTGAGGTGGAAGATCAGCCTGGACAAGACCAGGGGAGCAAGCACTAACAGATGTCTGAGGCAATCCTCTCGAGGAGCCTTTGACAGGGACCACTCCACTAGCCCCTCACAAACTGAGCTAGGTCACCAAGGGAGCCAATGCCCCCAAAGTAAATCTTGCCACGCTACTAGGCAGTTGCAATGCTCTCCTCCACTCCCCAGAGCCCCCTGCCTCATTGTAAAATGGATAAAAGAACAAAACTAAATAAAAAGAATTTGCTGATTTTGTTCTCCCAAGAGTGATCATGACAGCTGTTCATCTTACTTTAAGTTCTTTTTCTAGGGGGGAACGAAGTTCCACAATTTTGGCCTGGACCCGGTCAAAGAATTGCTTGTAATAATGGTACAAATTCCATAGAACACTGCAAAGTGAATCTGGAAGAAATGAAAAGGAAACAAAAACACCACACTTGCTACCTGTGCTACTGGCTCCACCTATGGGCTTCACATCTCAGAGATGTGGCTTCCTCATTACTGGTTAGGCCGTGAGATTACAGTACGTTTCACAGGCTCACCAGGGAGCCTGTCTGAATTTAGCAGTTCCCAGAGGTGCAGGCTGTCAACCTTATTTTTTCATTTCAACCTTGTAGTGATCTTTATGTTGCACTTTTGTTCTTAAAGATGGTATACTCAGACATTCTGCTACACTTAATTTCACACCCTTTCTCCAAATCTTTTTGTAGTCAGCAGAAACTGAGCCTGTTTTAAAACGTGACCTGTTAAGCAGCTCACCTTGACTGCTCACTCACATACACTGCACACTCGTTTCACGGTGACAGTGTTGCCAAGGTGCTGCGGTCAGAGACTATAACTGACAGTAAGAGTTTCGTGTGCAGGTGCTTGATACATGGCAGTCTTCTCACTAGATCAAAGCACTAATAATGGCCTGGATCAAGCAGAAGCTTAGCAGGGCATACCCACTGTCTAGACAGAAAGATAGGCCGCCTCAATATGCCAGTTCGAGCCTGAGATCTGGCCTGGCAGTCACCTCTGCCAGAATTCAGCAGTCAGCACTTTACTGATAACCAGCCTGTACTTTACTTTGAATGTTTACCTCTACATCTTATGTGAATCACATGAAAGTAAAAGATGACTAAAAGTCTTTGTTTAAAACCTAATAATAATAATAAAGAAAAAATATATGTGTATCTCCTCACCTTTTCCTTCAACTTGTGGCATCAGCAAGACATGACAATGGAAAACCAGTAACATCTGAAGTCGTACATGGAATTCTCCCAGGGAGGATCCTTCAATAAATGCTTGTAGTGTGCTGACCAGCAACATCAGGGTCATCTGTTTGTCATCTTCAGAGATTCAGAGAGGAAAACATATATAAGCCTATTTGTAACATGCACATAATCTACTACTGGATACAGTAAGGGATAGCGGTCAAGTAGAGATCACAGTTAAAGTGAAGCTTTCAAGGAAGGATCGTGGCTGAATTCCAAGCTGATTTAAAAACAACAGTTGCACTCAGGGTGTGTGTTGCTCACCATAATCACAGAAAAGTATGAAACTGAATGATGAGGTGCTTACTGTAAGTATGAAATGAAACGCTTTTAACTCAAGGACTGTTAACTGCTACCTGCCAAGAAAGCAATGTTCATTTTGATTTGTCCCATTGACATAAAGAATAAGGAAACCTTTTCTTAGGTCTGCCTTTCTAGACTTAGGACAAGTCACTTGAACCTCTGACTTTTGTCATTAAGAATTCATGGTTTTTTGGCTGACCTCTCAGGAGTACGCTGAAGTCAAATGATGCCTCCTACATGAAAGCAGTGACGGGAGGGGATATGGGTGCAGGTAAATCCCACACTTTGCAGCACTTGGACCCTCTAAATAAGCAGGAAAAGTACTGACAGGTATTACCTTCCTGCTCTTCTGTTTGTTCCTGCATGTGCTTCTCAAGCATCTGATAGATGGAGAACCAGTGCTTGGTGGATTTCTCAGTGTGGCGCTTCATGGTATTATCCAAACTCATAGACCAGCAGCTGAAATATGAGAGAAGAGGCCAAGGAAGCATTTAAGGAAATGTCTGAAATATCTGGAACCACAGAAGCAGAAGCTAAATGGAGACAGAGCAGCCTCCCAATTTGCTGCCTCAGGATGGTATACTGTTATCTGGTCTCTACTAAGGTCATTCTAATGCCCAGCTTTTAACCCTGTGATTAATGACCGAAAAGCACATTCTCTAACTATTCTCTAGCTGTACTACATAAACAGTGAGGAAACAAAGACAAATGTCCCTGCAGCATAAGGTAAGTGACAAATGTATCACTTACTTTAGTTCCAGTTTACGCCAACGAATGATCATCTGACTGACCAAATCAAGGTGTTTCCGCAGAGACAGAGCTCGACTTGCATTCTCCTCCCAATCCTAATGAAACGAATATAAAATTCACTATGGCCTTTTAAATCTCTTAACCACCTCCTCCCTCAAGAACATCCTAAACTTTTCTTATGTGAAGATCACTGGGTCCTTAAACAACTTGTAGGGTAATTTACCATTACCAGTAATGAATTACATCCTGTGTATCCAGCTTCCAGTTCTTTCTGTTCACCTGACAGGACCCCAGGAGAGCCAAGCTTAGAGGTAGGCAAAAAACACAGGATTTGGAGACCTGGGACTGAATTCCTATTGTCAGCCATGTGACCCCTCCAAAGTCCAGGACCCTAATGTGATAATCAGGGAAGCGTCAGCTACTTCAGAGGCTGTGGAGGACCGAGAAGGGCAGTGTGTGCAGGCACTCAGTCAGTCTGAAGGCCCGCCGAAAAGTCTTGGCTGGGAGCCCTCAGAACCCATGGATGCTGCATCCCACCTGAGAACTGGCGACGCAGGTAGGTCCCTCACATGCCTCACAGAGGTAATAGCTTCCCTTGCAATGATCTGACCCAATGCCAGAAAAAACAAGATTTATCCTTCTCCAACCCAGATTGTAACTTTCTGTGCTTCTAACAATAAAGGTGCCACAAGATAATCTTTTTCAACCGATTACAAACTAAAATGAGGAGAGGGGGAATCATTATACCTGTGCCTTTGCCAGAAGGATCTCCAAACCATTCAGGAACTTTGAGATGGGGCTGGAAAGTGGGAAACTACGAATTCTATCCATTACAATCAGCAGCTACAGTGAGAAAAAAAGTTGGGGGGGGGGTATCTCTATGTTAACATCAATCATCAGAAGTCACAGGGTACTGGAGGCCTCCCCAGAGGTTTCCCCCTGGGATGGCATCCTCAGTGCCCCCTCCTCACCACCCACCCTACCTGCACAAGAGCCGGATGTTCTGGCCAATCCTGCAGCAGCCGAATGACAGCCTCTGAAAAACCCCGAAGCACAGGTTGACAAAGCCGTGCTTCTGGGACGTTGGGGTGCTGGTAGAAGTCATAGGGCCCATCAGGCTTTACTATCAGGTCTGAAGCCGCCTCCCCAAAGAGAGTGTTATAGGAGAGGGTAGAGGCCAAAAGCTGGCTGCCCAAGAGTTGGTCACTCAGCTCAACTCCTGTGAAGTTAACATTACAGTGAAGTCAGTGGACTTAGTCATTTAATCTATCAGTAAGTTAGAAAGATCTGTTAGAAACATGCTCAAAAATAATGAGCTACTAGAACTAATAAAGCTGATAATTCAATGTCATCTGCCCCCAAAGCAACACAGGCCTAGAGGACTGTTACCTCACTACTGCAGCAGTCACAAAAGTCTGCCGAGCTCCTAGGATAGAAAGAGGAACTAGGATACGGCATAGGTGCAATTAAGAGGGTACAGAGTTTGGTTGCATGGATTCAAATTCCCAGTTTTTGTAGCTACTCTTCATAGGCAGAAATAAAATTTAAAGCTTCCTTCCTATTTGCATGGAACAACTCACGAAGTCATGGAGAAAACTGCATCAAACCATATTCTATGAGATTAATTTCCGAGTTTCCAGGAATACATGATTTCATTTTAAAAGCACTGAAGTGCCCGGCCAGTGTGGCTCAGTGGCTGAGCGTCGACCCATGCAACAAGAGGTCACTGGTTCGACTCCCGGTCAGGGCACATGCCCTGGTTGTGGGCCCATCCCCAGTAGGGGACATGCAGGAGGCAACCAATTGATGTTCTCTCTCCCATCAATGTTTCTACCTCTCTCCCCCTCCCTTCCTCTCTCTCTAAAATCAATAAAGGGGGGAGGGAGAAGAAAGCACTAAAGCTATGAGAGGCAAAATGGAAACAATGCTGAAGAAAAAGACCATTTAAACTAAGTCCACACCCTTATTACGTTAATCCTTTACCCCAAAGTACTCAAATGATGAAAATCCATCTTTATTGCAGAATTTTAAATCAATTTTTGAATCAGCTTAAGTCCTTTAAACTAAGAGAATCCCATCAATTAAAACAAAAAATTAGAAAAAAAGGGAGATACTGTTTTTCAATGGTCCAGAAGTAGCGATGACATCTATTCATTTTGATTTCCCAAGAAGCCCTCGCCAGTTTGGCTAGGCAGTTAGAGCATTTAGAGCCTTGGCCCAGGGAACAAAGGGTCACAGGTTCAACTCCAGTCAAGGGCATATACCTGGGTTGCAGGTTCAATCCCTAGCCCTGGTCTGGGTCATGCAGGAAGCAACCGGTCGATGCACCTCTCTTACATTGATGTTTCTCTCTCTCCCTCTCGCCCTCCCTCCCACTCTCTCTAAAGATCAGTGGAAAAATATCCTTGGGTGAAGATTAACAACAATAAAAAGAATATAACAAAAGTAAACTGCCATACCCATCAATGGATAGAAGTGTGTCACCAGAGATGCCCCAGTCTGATAGCAGGCCAGAAACAGGCTGACGTAATGCTTGGCCTCATGTGTTGGCAGAGTCTGTTGGTACCAGAGGGACCGAGCAAAGCTGAGGCACAGCTGCTGGTGAATCAGCATCACAGCCTGCATGGAACTCGGGGAGAGGAGGTTTGAGTCTGCGGCTGCTGCTTCTTCTTGTTCATCTGAAGTTCCCTTCTCTTCTTGTGTTGGTTCTACCAAAATATCTGCGAAGTCCTGTAAATGACATTAGAGCAACAGAACTTTAAAAATCAAAATCGAGTTTTAATCAGACTAAAAGGGGGAAAGATGGAGTGTGAACAATCAAGAAAATGAGGTATCAACTTACATGTATTAGGATATAGTAAAAAGACTGCAAAAATCACTCAAAGGGAGTGTGTGCATGGAATCCAGGGAATTCATTCCAAAACAACCCCTGACCTTTTCATGCAGTGGGAACTGCCTTCGGAACTCCTGTTCTTCCTCCTCCTCCTCGCTCAGGGCTGTCCTGGAGTTCCTGCTCCTGTATCTGTACAGGCTGCTCTCCTGCTCTGCCTTCTCTTGGGCAATGCGTTCCTGTTCATCCCACTCATTGATGATTTCCTGGAAAGTCACACATTCAGAAGGAAGCTTATTTGCCTTTGCTGAGTCACTTACAATGAAAAAGCACAAAACTTACTATCACTTAATTTTCCATGAAAACAAAAATATTATGGTTAAAAAAACAAATGCCAACATCCAAGAAACTAATTTTCAGGTAATAGAGAGCAAATTGGCTGTTTTCAAACTGTAACTGCAACAACCCAAATTTCCTAAATTCCCTCTTGCTGCAGTTACAGTTTCACAGGTGTAAAAGCTTGCAACAGTATGCTAAGGAAACTTCCTGTCAGGAGTTAATGGAGCTTTGCACTAAGGACAGGCTCGTGGTGGGCAGTGTGGGGGTGTGATTCAGACAGCAGTTGGCTGGCACCTCAAGGAGCAGGCCCAGGGGTTCAGGGTGGTTGAGAGGCACCCACCAGACAAAACTGGGCTATGCCTTAACAAACACTTCTTAAATCTCCTAAACCTCTCAGATTTTTAAGTCCTTAAATTGGCAAAAAGTATAAATTAAAGGATCCACAGTGTATTGATGAAGACTGAGGAAATAAGCATCCACCATCCAGTAAGATAATTTGTATTAAAATCCTAAGCAGTTAATCTTTGTCCCAGCAATTCTGGTTTCTAGAATTTGTACCCAAATACTTGGTTATAAGATTATTTATGGTGGCGGTGTTGAGGTTTTTTCCCCAAACACCAGAAAGAGTATAGATGAATATAAATCTTTAATTATAGGAAATTATTTAAATAACTTATATCATACCCATAGTAACAGAAAATTAGGCAGCCACTGAATATGATGCAGGTAAAGAATACCATTAATTATGGGGAAAATAATCACCAAATGCTGTCAGGTTTTTAAAAGAAAGTTATAAAACAGAATGGACTTTATTAGTGGTTTGTAGAACTCTAGTGATTTAAAGACCAATATCAGGGACCACAGAATTGTTCTCAACCAGAGCAGCTCTAAATATTGGGTCACAATGTTAAGATTTTTATTTTTGAAGGGGTTTTACTACCGAACAAAAAATTGTAAAACACTGGGACTAAGGACTTAAAATAAATTAAGAAAGTCACAGACATACATTTACATATACACATACACAAAGAGGCAAGCCTAGAATGGGATACACCAACATGTTAACAGTTTGGTAAATTCTAATAATTTTTGCTAATATTTATTCTTTTAATTGTCTAAAATAAGAACGAGTTGCTTTTGTTGGTAAAGGAAAAAATTGAAGTTATTTTCTTCATATTAATGAAAAGAAAATATATGGCAAAAACCAATAACAAGTCAAAAAACAACAATTTGCAGTGTATAACAGAGATAAAGGGCTAATATCACCAATTTTTTTTATCTTTTACAAACTGAGGAACAGCCCTGGCCAGTTTACCTCAGCGGTTAAAGCGTCAGCCCACAAACCAGAGAGTCCTGGGTTTGGATCCCGCTAAGGGCACATACTTTGGTTGCAGTTTGTCCCTGGCCCCTGTTAGGGTCGTCTGGGTGGCAGCTAATGGATGTGTCTATCTCACATTGATGTTTCTCTCTCTCTTCCTCCCTCTCTCCCTCCCGCTCTATCTGAAGATAAATGCAAAAATGTCCTCGGGTGAGGATAAAAAAAAAAACTAAGGAACAGAGGACCCCAAATTCCCAGTTAAATAGGAAAAAACAGAAACAGTAGATCCCTGTCACCACACTGTCTCTAAGTACACTGGGCACCACTAACATCCTGCGATGCAAGCTCCCTGCTTGTGCTCCCAGCTCCCTTCGAGAGGAGGGGTCAGGGCAGGCCTCCCCAGGAAAAGGCTTACCTGACACACGTGTCTGAAGAGCTGTAAGGCCCTCTGGTCCAGCTCTCCCTTGCACAGCACATGGGAGCGCAGGTAAAGAAGTGCGTTCATCAGCAGCTGTTCTCGGGTGGGACAGGGTCTCTGGCCCTTGCCTTCCAGCTCCTTTCCTCCTGAGCGCTTAAGAATCAACTTCCCAAGGCCTCGCAGAACCTCCTCTGACTTTACTGAGCATAAGGCATCCGCGTGAGCATAGTAGGTGGGGAAGGTGGGGCCCACCGATGGGAAAGCCAACAGGGATGTGGCCAGGGCATCCAGCCTGTCTGTACAGACCATGCTGCTGTGGAGTGAGGTGTGGACCTCGGATGCCACCAGCCTCATGCCATGCTGCATCTGCAAGATGGATGCCTGCAATGGGACCACTGAGTCTGGATACAGGGCATACTCCTCAGCCAGCCGCTTCCGAAATTGGTGGTGCGACTGCTGCCAGGACGCCTCCTCCTTCAGAAGGTTCTGGGCCACCTGGGCAGACCGAGGCCCATCCATGTGGAGGGCCTGCAGGAGCCGTGTGAGCAGATCCTGAACCGCAGGGGCCTTGGCGATGCTGGTGACATAGTGGTGGATCTCCTGTACCAGGGACTCGTACGTAGGCAGCTGGGGTCTGAAGGCCTGCTTCTTCGACAGGCTGCATATTGAAGTCTCCAGCTGATCAATTCTTTGCTGAAGCAACCTAAAGGCAAATTAACAAAAAAGAAGGACAAGAAATCTAGACTGAGCCCTCAGGAAAATAGACAAAAGACATTTCAGCTATATGATGATATTATTAACAACTATAATGAAAATGGATAATAGAGAGCAGTTACCACATGCCACACATGATGTTAAGCAATTTAGATGCATATCGAGTCTCATCATAACTCACTGAAGTAGGAACTATTATCCTTCTTTTATTGGACACTGAGGCTTAAAGGCATTAAGTGGTCTACTCAAAGTCTAAAGTCAAAGAGCAGAAGCAGAACTGGAACTCATAACCCACTACACTATACAGTATTTCCTAAGGCAATATACCCATACAGTGTACTTCATCACACCCAACTTCTTCCATGTTGAGAGTAAGTTCTGGTTTCAACTCTCTTGGTCCCATGTGATTCCAGCCACTCCTTTCACAGAGAATATCTTTTCCTGACTAGAACCATGACTTTGGGATCTAATTGCTAATCTAGTTCGAAGATGTGTATCATCACCTCTGCTAACACTGTAATTACATTACAGAGGTCAACCTCAAAATGTATTTTTTAAAAGGAGAGACTATAATCTCCAACACAAATAATCACTCTGCTATGTTACCTGATGTGAGGATGAGAGTAACGGATAATGACTTCATCTTCCAGGTCTCTTCCAGTCTGTAGCTGGGACGAGAGGTTTCGGGTCTTCCACTCACACTGCAGCTGGTATAACTAATGGAAAGGGAGAAGCTGGTCTGCTCTTACCCAGCTAGGACCATGCCCTGGGGGAGGGTAGAGGAACTGGATAGAAAGAACCTGGGTTCCTGAATGGCCTGAGAGCAGGGAGCTCTGCTCCATTAACCTGGACAATTCACCTCAAAGTTTGGTGAAATAAACAATCTTATTTACAACTCTGAACTTCTGAGACTGCTACGGCAGCTTAGCCTTCACCCCAATTAATACAATTTTCCTTCTTTAAAACATAGAACTAGTTTATCACTACCTTATTGTAGGCAGTATCTGGGCTTGGTTCAAATAGAAAGGGTACCCACATGATCTGAATCTACTTGATTCTTGACTTTAATTTTTAAATGTTTACATTGATTTTTTTTTTTTTAGAGAGAGAGAGAAAAACATTGATGTGAGACAAACATCGATTAGCTGCTTCCCTGCACTACCCCTACTGGGGATCAAGCCCGCAACCTGGGCACGTGCCCTGACAGGAATCAAACTAGAACCTCTCAGTCCATGGGACATCACTCAATCCACTAAGCCACACCAATCAGGCAATTCTTGACTTTTAGATACCAAACACCAAAAGTTCAAAACCTGAGGAATACTACACTCTGTTTGAAGAACTCACCCAATCCAAATATCCAAAATGTAGTTCAGGGACAGGGAGTCTGGATAGTGAAGCTACCAGTACTTCTCGGGCAGAGTCTCCTGTGTTCTACTGTCATGCCCTCTGCCCATTGCAGCCAATTGGTACACATATCAGAACCTTAGGAAGGGTCCGTCCCTATTCCTGAACCCACTAAGAGGAACTCTCACAGAGGAAAATACAGTCTTTAGAACACACTCCTGGGAAGTCACCCCTTTGATGCTCTGTGCACCCAAAAGGGAGCAAAAGGACTAATATACTAAACAAACCCAACCAGTCAGGAATGAACGCCACGTTTTCAGCTCTCATCTCCATACCTCTTCCTTGGCGTATTTGAGCTTGTATTCCCTCTTCACTGCGGGGTCGAAGCGTGCCTGGGGAAGCCACGTCTGAATCTGGAGCAGGCCAAGGCTCACCCAGAGGCTCCCACGCCGGGCTGGCTCGGGTAGGTCCTGCTTACCCTCTCCTTCCCCGAACAAGTGGCGCAGGGAGGTGAGCAAGAGGCACAGCAGCTCTTTGGGCAGCACTTCCTGCCCAGCCAAGTCCCCAAGAGTCTGGCCCACGTGCTGGAAGGCCTGGCTGTCCCCACGCAGCAGCTGCTCGCAGTTCTGCATGTACTCCGGCCGTCGGGTCTCGGGGAGCAGCTCTGCCAGGCCTGCCAGGTGCCGGCACAGTACCAGCCCCTGGAGCTGGGAATCCGTGCGTCTGAGGGGACAAGGAAGCACTTAAGGGCTTACATTGCATCAAACAGCATTCCTTTCTCACACTATGACATGGCAGACTGCACTGTCAATAATAAGAGGTGCGCTTCTATTCTCATGTGATCTTACATGGTTTTCTAAGCATCACTCTCTTGATCACGACATGCTTAAAACTGACAGAAGAGCTGGCCAGCTTATAATAGACTCTGTCATGGGCTGAAATCTACTGATCCAGCGAGAAATACCCTTGCCTTCACCCACCAGAACTAGCCACTACAGAAGCAAGTTCTGATGGAGGTCCCTGCTGCATGCCCTGAAGAAACAAGAGGAGCTTTACAGTCTACCCAGGGGGAGGGAATACCTGAACTCTGCTAATGAAGGGACAACCATGTTGGTCCAAAGCACCAAGCTGATGTCCCGGAGCTGTTGGGCTCTTTCAACCCACTGTCCCAGGGTGACGTGCGAGGAGGATAGGATGGAGAGGCCACTGATATCCCAGGGACTTGCTCTGCAGCTGCTGATCAAGACTTCAAAGCAGCACTTGGCGAACATGGCTCTACTGAGACTGCCGGGACCCTGATGGATGAAGAGTCAACTAACTTTAGAAATTAATTTAAAGGGTTTCAACAAGCAGCACAGGCACTTTAGAGGGAAGATGGAAAAACCTATTCAATTTTATCAATGTCACCCCAATAAATTTAATTTTAAAATGACAAAATAAAAACAAACAAATAAAAAGCATGATACCAAAGCCAGAAAGTAGAAAATGACAAGCATATTTAAAAATAAAACACTAGCCCTGGCCAGTCTAGCTCAGCAGTTAGAGCACTGACCCGTGGACCAGAGTCCCAGGTTTAGTTCCCGCTAAGGGCACATACCTTGACTGCAGTTTGTCCCCAGCCCCGGTTGGGGTTGTGTGGGTGGCAACCGTCGATGTGTCTCTCTCACATGGATGTTTCTCTCTCTCTCTTCCTCCCTCTCTCCCTTCCGCTCTATCTGAAGATAAATGCAAAAATGTCCTCGAGTGCGGATTAAAAAACAAAACAAAACACTAGCCTGGCTGGTGTGGCTCAGTGGATTAAGCATAGTCCCATGGACCAAGAGGTCCTGGTTCGATTCTGGGTCAGGGGACATGCCTGAGCTGCAGGCTCGATCCCCAGGAGGGGGCATGCAGGAGGCAGCCGATTGACGTTTCCCTCACATTGATGTTTCTATCTTTCTCCCTTCCTCTCTCTCTAAAAAAAAATAAAAACATATTTAAAAATAAAGACATTAAAAAACTTGGGAGACAACAAAACACTAAAAATACATTTCCAACTATATTCTGAGTAAAAGTTTCTTAACCATAATATATACAGTTATCCGATAATAAAATAACAAACAACCCAATATTTTAAACAAATGGGACAATGAACATGATTGAGAAATTCAGAGAAGAAATAAAAATGAATGATAGATGCATGTAATCATATTCAATATCAAAGACAATCAGAGTATGGAATAAAATGAGATTTTAAAAATTATATAACTTAAATGTTGACAACTCCAGTGTGGCAATGTTACAAAGAAACAAGTCCTCATACATGGAATAAATAAAACTGTGCCCTAATCCCAAATCCTCCTGTGGTCACCCAGAGCTTCGTGATCTTGCTCCTTATCGACTCCTAGCATGTTGAAAAAGTAAAATAAAAACCACCTGCCTATCCCTGGCCAGTTTGGCCCAGCAATTAGAGCGTTGGCCCATGAACCAGAGTCCCGGGTTTGGTTTCCACTAAGGGCATGTACCTGGTTGCAGTTTATCCCCAGCCCTGGTTGGGGTTGTGTGGGCGGCAACCACTCCATGTCTCTCTTTCACATCGATGTTTCTCTCTCACTCTCTCGTCATCCTTCTCTCCCTCCCGCTCTATCTTAAGTGCAAAAAAAAAAAAGTCCCTGGGTGAGGATAAAAACAAAAAACAAAAAAAACCCACCTGCCTGACATTTTGGTTATAGAAGTTTCTTTAACTGTGCACACTTTGATCAAGGGTTAAATTCCAGTTTTTGTAACACATCCACAGAAATACTCAAATGGACAAAGGGCAGTTGATATGGGTATGCTTATTATAGGAAAGAGAAAAAATAAAGGCAAGATACCCCAAAACCTGTGAATAATTAAATAAATTCCAGCACATCTGAAAGATGGAATCCTTTTTAATAACTTAAAAAGAATAAGCTGGAATGATAGGTACAGGTTTCCATAATGTATTATGTGAACAAAAACATAATCTTACTTTTTTTAACTTATGTATGTACTGTTTAACTGTTTTATAATTAGTAAAAGAGTGTTTTAATAAAGAGATAAAATACTTTTTTAAGAAATCTTTTATTACTTTAATTTAGAATTCCCCAAATTATTTAAGATAGAATATCTTTTTTGAAGCTACACTTATTAATATCCTACAGAAAATAAAATATTACAATCACTTTTTCACTGCTTTACATTTGGAATAACTGCCAGATCTATTGCGAAACGTTTTACCACTATCATCGAACTTTTTTATAATTTCATGCCAACAAACCTTCAATGTGGAGTCCAAAAGGGACTTGGGTCCCTCCCTCTGCTGCACAACAGACAGAGGGCTCCATGTAAGCCAGTGCTCCGGATTTGTGGTCACAGTGCTACTCCAGAAAGACATAAACGTGGAGTTAAATAAATCAGACCACAAAGGGAGGACTTCTTCAGTAGATACCTAGAGACAAAGGAATTAGATAAGAGAATATCTGAGAAGATTTCATAAATCAAGTTATGTATATGGCCTCTATCTTGTCAGACCCATCTAAACTTAATACGGATTTATTTTTTATTAAATATGTTAAATGTCTTAATTTATTTTTTTAGAGAGAGAAGAAGGGAGAGATGGAAACACTGATATGAAAGTGACATTGAATGGCTGCCTCCTGCACGCCCCCTAATGGGGATCGAGCCCGCAACCCAGGCATGTGCCCTGATGGGGAATTGAACTGGGACCCCTCAGTCCATGAGATGACATTCAATGCACTGAGCCACACCAGCCGGGCTAAAATTAATATGGGTTTATAGCATTAATCCTGATGTTCCTAAATTTCTGCCATCCTGGTCATCTTGGTAAAGTTACTTATCCTGATATAATTTTATAAAACTAAGATGAGACCTGGCTGGTGTTGCTCCTTGGTTAGAGGGTCATCCCATGCACCGAAGGGTCTCAGGTTCTATTCAGTCAGGGCACATATCCAAGTTGTAGGTTTTGATCCCCAGAGGGAGCTTGTACATGAGGCAACCAATCAATGTTTCTCCTTCACACTGGTGTTTCTTTCTCTCTCTCTCTCTCTCTCTCTCTCTCCCTCCCTTCCTCTCTTTCTAGAATCAATTAAAAAACATATTCTCGGGTGAGGATAAAAAACAAACAAAAAAACTAAGAAGAAATCTTTTATAAGGTTGCATGAAAAAATATAAAATAAATCACACAATTATGTCAGCAAAATAGATATATGAATAAATTATTAAAAAAATTAAGATTGTACTAATAAAGTTGTAGTAACTACAGTTTACCACTTTTCATATTCAATGGTTATTCTTGGAGGAACAGCAAAAACCACTGCCACAATGTATTTTTGAGGAAACAAAATTAAAATAAGCAAATATTTTATCCTCTTTTAACTGGAAACTGGACAGAGTGATTCTGTGATAAGAGCTGAGAAATACCCAGGTAATTACTGCAAAAAGAACATTTAAAATTCTCCCCTTTGAAATTAATTCTGGTAAGAATGGAGGTTGCAACAAGTAATTTTGAGATTAAATAAATAAAATGTTCTGCAACCAGTCTGCCATAGTGTAAAGGAGGTTTATTTCTTTTTAATTTTGTTTTTTACCTTGTGATGGTGCAGTAAGGACCAAAAGTCTCGAAGCTCTTGAGGAGCAACTGGTGTGTGCTTAAGACAAAACTGGATGTGATGACTTACTTCCTCATATATCTGGGGTTGCTGATTTTTGCTGGACCTGTTCCAAAAATAAAGAGGGAGAGAGGAGGGTGGACTGTGGGTTATTGATGAATGGCTAAAAAACTGCTATGTACAGAAATATGAAATACAATTAACTTAAAATACATTTATTTAATAATGAGCAAGCAGCCCAGCTCATGTGGTTCAGTGGTTGAGTGTTGACCCATGTAGCAAGGGATTGCTGATTCGATTCCCGGTCAGGGCACATGACCAGGTTGTGGGCCAAATCCCCAGTGGGGGGCATGCAGGAAGTGGCCAACCAATGTGCTCTCTCATCAATGTTTTTATCTCCCTCTCCCTTTCTGTTCCTCTCTCTAAAATCAATAAAAGAAAAAAATTAAAACAAATAAATAAAAATGAGCAAGCAATACTACTGGAAAAATAGCTAGCAACTTTTAAAGGTGAAGACAAGCAAAAAATCTTCAAGAAGTTTTTGGCTTTCCAAAGTGGCCACTGACCTCTCTCTGCTTCAGCAAACACTGCCCCTCAGGACAAGTCTGTGCTTTGTTTTTCACATGCAGGATGCACAGAATAATCTAACAAGTAAGTTCCCCTGAGGAAAATGGCTTACCTTCCCAGACAAGCCTGTGTCATAAAATCAGCTGTCACTTTGTACTGCCAAAGCACAGCTAGATACTCCATTGCAGGCCATAACTGAACACTCTTGGTGAGTTGGATTAAGAAGGTAAAGTCTGGCTGGGATGGGGTGGAAGCTTCACTGGGCTTTTGCTCCAGAAAACCAAGTGAGATTCCTTTGGCTTTTAAATCTAAACACTGGGCATTCACAAAACTCTTCAATTCATCTGGACAAAAAGACACATATGGTATTATAGCACAGTATTTAATAGTACAGGCTCAGATTTCCAACAGCCAATAATGTGACTGTGAGCTTAACCAAAGAGCAGTTTAACCTGAGCTTGGGTTTTGTATCTGTGAAATGATGTTATTATTACCTGCATAAGTCTAATGACAGAAATAAACAATATATGTAAAATTTAGCTCTGTGCCTGACACTTATTAAATGGTATAGCATACCAAAAAGAAAAAAATATCTAAGAGAAAAAATTAAAACTTATTGGCTACAGGGTAGCAGACACACTCTTAAGAGTAGCTATCTGTCAGCTGGCCAGACTGCAGAGTATATTACCTGGGTTGACATCTTCCAGAATATTAGCTCTGAGGACCAATCCCCAGGCCTGTAGGAGACTTTTCTTTAATGTCCATTCGGAAGCAACCACTTGGAGTCGACTAATGTCTTCCAGCCATCCACTCTCCTCAATGGCAGCCATTTGCTCCCTGATGGCAAGGGCTTTGTTAAGAATTTTCAGTTGTGAAAAACACTCTACCACCAGTTTGTCCTGAAACAATAAAACCCAGAAGAAGAAATGTGGTTCTTTTTAGCAACCTATTCATGTATGAGAAGAAATTTAAACCATTTCCAGAATGCTTCTAGAAAACACAGTCTGTATACTCCTGTCGCTCTTAGAAGATTTTACAGTTATCAAGTTAAAATGCTACCTGGCCTTAATAGTCTCAAGAATAAAATAACATTTAACAAATCAGTTAATAGTTTCATTGACCACTTAAAAGGTAAACTTTGCCCCTATGTTCATAGCACCACTATTTACAATTGCTAAGATCTAGAAAACCAAAAGGCTGTAATACATACACACAATGGAACACTATGCAGCTGCAAGAAGGAGAGATCTCTTACCCTTTGAGATGACATGAAGGGATCTGGAGAGTATTATGCTAAGCGAAATAAGCCAATCAGGGAAAGACAAATACCACATGATCTCACTTATTTGTGGAATACAATGAACAAAATAAGCTGATAAACAAAACAGACCCACAGACACAGAAGCAGGGTTCAAACTAACAAACCTCAGCCCTGGCCGGTTTGGCTCAGCGGTTAGAGCACCGGCCTGCAGTCCGGAGAGACCCGGGTTCGGTTCCCGCTAAGGGCATGTACCTCGGTTGCAGTTTGTCCCCGGCCCTGGTTGGTCGTGCGGGTTGCAGCCACTCGATGTGTCCCTTTCACATCGATGTTTCTCTCTCTCTCTCTCTCTCTCTCTTTCTTTCTTTCTCTCCCTCCCACTCTATCTGAACAAAAAAAAATGGAAAAATGTCCTCAGGTAAGGATTAAAAAAAATAAACAAACTAACAAACCTCAGAGAAGGGGAGGAGGGAAAAGATAAGCTCAAGAATTTATATGCATGTATTATTCATTCCCAGTGGACATAGACAACAATGCTATGGGGGGGACAGGAGCGGGAGGAGGGTGCAAAGGAGGGGGGGGAAAGGAGATAAATGTGTAACAAAAATACATTAATTAATACAAAATAAAATAACAAAAGGTAAGCTTTGCAGGCAAGGATGAGTCCATTTGAATGGCAGTCCCACATTCCAGAACTTCAGAAGAGGTCAAATCTTTGGTTACTACATAAGTTCAAGGTGTACCTTAAAAGGAAATGGTCGTCCAAGGAACTTCTGCAACTTCTTTATACCAGTGAAGCCACCAGTCGGGCTCCCCAAGCAATTCTGAATATGTTCTGAGACGGTCTGAACTTCTTTGTAATATCTTTAGAGAATGAGAAAAAGGGCAGAGGGGAAGTAAGGAAAGGGGAAATTGCTGGATAATAAGAGACATTATTTACATTTTATATCTGATTTACATTCACTAGTAGGCCATGGAATAAACCAAAGTAAAGAAAAATCAGTTTTAATCAATCCCAAACCGTCTTCTCTTTAATATCACCAATACTGTAGATATTGATATTATTACTCTAAATGTGAGTCTTACTTGTCTTCATGGTTCATCAGGAGTTGGGGGATCTGATGGACCAAATGTTTTAAAACCCAGTGCCAGTGAAGAGCAAGCAGGGCCAGGCCTGGGGCATCCACTTTTACTGTGTCAGCCACAGTCCAAAACCGGTCCCGCCATCGCAGAGAATCCAAGATCTAAAAACAAAGGAAACCAAAACTGCTCATAAACATCTCTCAGAAAAGACACAGAACACAGACTTCAGTTAGTAATCTAAATTTAACATACACACATGAAAGGTCTAGCATTCTACTGGAATATTTTCAGGAACATTAAAGTAGTCAGAGAAGGCAAAGATCTTTCCTCCTAGTACTTGGAAGTTCAGAACTATTATATCAGTGGAAACAGAATTATTGGGTCCTATGGTTAAGTGTATGGATAATTTTATAAGAAACCAACTTGTTGCCCTGGCCAGTTTTGCTCAGTGGTTAGAGCACCGGCCCACGGATCAGATAGTCCCAGGTTCGGTTCCCGCTAAGGACACGTACCTCAGTTGAAGTTTGTTCCCAGCCCTGGTTGGGGTCGTGTGGGTGGCAACCACTCGATGTGTCTCTCTCACATCGATATTTCTCTCTCTCTTCCTCCCCTTCTCCCTCCTGCTCTATCTGAAAATAAATGCAAAAAATGTCTCCAGGTGAAGATAAAAAAAAAAAAAAGGAAACCAACTTGTCTTAAAAAGCAGCTGCATTATTTTGTTTTCAAATCAGCAGTGTGGGTGAGGTCAAGTTGTTCCATTTCCTTGCTAATACTTGCTACTGTTAGTGGATTTTAATTTTAGCCATTTTGGTGGGTAACACCTAACTATTGTTTCAGTTTCCTTGATAACTAATGATCTTGCAATTTTTCAAGTTCTTACTGTGCATTCATTTATCTTCTGAGAAGCATCTATTCAAAAAAATTGCTCATTTTTTAAAACTGGGCTGTCTTATTAGTTTGTTTATATAATTTACAAATGGTTTGTGAACAGTTGCTCCTAGTGTTTTCATTTTCTTAAAGTTGTCTATTAAAAACAGAAGTTTTTGATTTTGAAGCAATTTTTATAAACAATCCTCCAAAATCTTTCCTATCCTCAGGTTATGAAGATTTTCTCCTGCCAAGACAAATATTGTTATTTAAAATAAAAACAGGTATGGTTTTCCTTACCTCATTAACACTGGCATCAGACACCGTTCCCTGGGAGGACTGTACCCAGAGTAGAATTAGTGCATCACAAAGTTCAAAAAAAGCAGCAAGATTGACCACAATTTCATGGGGCAGGCTCTGATAGCTCTCTGGATCTTAGAGTTGACATAAATAAGAACATTCCATCAGATTTAAATTAATCTCTGGAAATTTTCAAAATCAACTGTAATATGCAACTTAATATTATCTGTTGTACAAAGACACTCTAGAGGGTTCAGATTGAAAGCAAATTCTTTGCCTGCTATTACTAAACGTTTCAGATCAGGCATGTATACACCTATAGATGTTCATTAGTGTCTTAATGAAAAAAGAAAGTTACAGAGTAACAATGCATATGTTAAACAAGTATTTGTTTAAATACAAAACTAAGTGTATATATGTTTGAATGGACAGAGAGCACAGACAGTTATGAGAAGATACAAACAAATGTACTATGAACAGTAGGAGCTTTAAAAGTTGACTTCTGCAATTTTTATGTTTCTACATAGTTTGCATTTTTCCAACAAACATGGATATCTTTCAAATTTAAATAAATAAAGTAGAGAGGAAGAACCTATAACCAAATACTTATGAGCATATGCTTTTTTAGCCAACAGACCTAGGTTTCAAGTTCTAGCCGTTACTTGCTAGACATGTGACCTTGAGCATCTCTATGACTACCTTTCCTCTTTCATAACATGGGACCTACATGGCATACAGTTGTTAGAAAAGGTAAAGGAAACCAAGGACAATGTGACGAGCAGTTCATCATTAGCACTGAATAGGGGAATGTGTTTAAAATCAGGCCATCAAATCAAAAGGAATCAATAAAATGGCAGCAGACGTGTAACCGAAGAATGTGAAAGGAAGTGTTCTTACCTTTATGGAATTCAAAGGACATTCTCAAGACACTATTTCTTAACTTTTTGCCACCAACAGAAACAAAATTTGCTTCAGTAAAAATTCGTTTTTCCCGGTCAAGATATATGATTGTCCTGAAATAAGATTTAATACATAACAATTTATTATTGGTGAATAATACTTTTCAATCACATCCTCTAGCTGCTGAATCCTGAGAAATCTTCAAACATCAATGTCCTCCAACCTGACATCCCTTTCCTGCCTCTACAAATTTTGGACTAGAGACATAGAGGTGACAGTGATGACAACTAAGTTTGAGGAAAGGGGCAAATGGCTAGGAAAGCTGTCTACATAGACGGTCAGGCCTTCTGGTGCTCTGCCATGATATGACGAAATGCACCTGGGAACCTTAAAATTGGGCATCATAAAATTAATCTGTGCTGTTAGAATTCGTCTGGGGATACTGAAAGAGGAAACAAGAGGATCATCTCTGAGGTGCTAGTACATATCACATGCATGAATTCACTTTGGGAAAACTCATCAAAACCATATATACTCATTAAGTGCACTTTTGTGTAATGTACATTATATCTCAAATACAAAATTATTTTAAAGAAATTATACTGATGGCCAATTAAAAAAAACTGCTGGTTATTACATTATAAAGTAAGGAAAGGCCAGCTTATGTGAGAGTGTGAACATAAGTTTGTAGGTGCTAGGTATGTCTGTAGCATTTGAGGATGTGAAATTATGTGGCAGACAGATGGCTGAGGAAAGGACATGTGAGCGAACGGGGAGGTGAAAATGGGAGAACTGCAGGGAATCACAACCAGAAGACAGTAGAAACATGACTATCTGATGATAAAGAACTAACCATAAAATAAGTCCCACCATCAATGCTAAGCTGTTGTATCTCTTAAAGCACCCTATTCAATTATTAAGAACCTCCAAAAATTATAGTAATTTTAACATCACGGTCAGAATTATTTCTCTGGGCAGAGCACAAAGGAAAAGTGATAATAGAGGCAATCTATCACCCCATCACTTCTTAGATTCTGAAGATCAAACAAACATAAGTGGTATTCAACCGAGACTGAGGGAAGGTAAAAATCAGTAAAGCCACTGTGTACAGTGAGGCAAACTGCCCAGAAGAGCAGGCTTCACCTACTTGTTTGCAATAGACTCCAAAAGGGCAAACAGCTGCTCAGACTGGTCTGTCTGTGGGTCAAAGTCCATTGAACTTCTAATGATGTCCAAAGCCTGCATATTCCATCGAGGGTCCAAAGGGATGACAAATTCATCTAATTAATAAAACAAAAAAAGAATTTTGGAGTTCAGCTTCTCATCTGGCAAATTTCTTTTGAGGATTTTCACTGTTTTAATTTGACCACATTCAGTCCTGATGGGGAAGAGGTAGCACAGAGAAATGCTGGTTTCAGACAATGATACTAGAAAAGTAGGATTCAACAGCTTTTATATTATTTCCTTCCTAAATACAAACTTTTTTTTTTTTTTTTTTTATCCTCACCCAAGGACATTTTTCCATTTTTTGTTCAGACAGAGTGAGAGAAACATCATTGTGAAAGGGACACATCAAGTGGCTGCCACCCGCATGACCAACCAGGGCTGGGGACAAACTGCAACGGAGGTACGCGCCCTTAGCGGGAACCAAACCCTGGTCTCTCTGGACTGCAGGCCGACACTCTAACCCCTGAGCCAAACCCACCAGGGCCTAAATACAAACTTTCTAGCAGTCCTAAAAATGTATCCCACTGTAGGATATAAAAGCAATCATTACTGGAACATAAACATTCCAATCAATGCATTCACTTGCTCAGATCCCACTAATGGAAAAATGAACCATGGGCCTAATTACCCCACAATAATCTTAAGAAAATTAACTTGCATGTCAGAAAATGAATAAATACATGTAATTATTTGCTTTTAATAAGAAAACAAGATTATTTCACTTAAAAGCCACTTCTTGTTGCTGCTGACACCTCATTAAGCTCCTTTGGCTCAAAGTTGGCACTTCTGTAAAGCAACAGTGATCAGCCTCTGACCCTCCCAGAGATTGTGAGAACCAGAGGGAGGGAGGTAAGACAAAAGAATGATAACGTTAAGTTGAAGGTGGGTCAGTGGAGCACTTCAAATATTAAAGACATCTGCCATACAGTTACTAACAAATGCCTCCTGTGAACTGTAAGGGACATCAAGGAGGAAACCCACATTCCAAAATCCAGTAAGAATCCTCAATCCAGAGCCACACAGTTGAAAAGGAAGATGAAGGCAGACTTACTATGTTCCAACAGTAGGCAAGTAGTGTCTGCTAAAAAGGAAACCTGCTACTCTAGAACTGTATTCTCAAAAAACCAAAATTTCCTCGTAATTGAAAACCCACAATTTAGTTCATCCACAACCTGACTACTATAGTAGTTTTCTCTGTTGTTTGATTTCTTCCCAACCACTCACCTTATTATCTTTAGTATGTATCGGGTAATTGGTTTAGCACAAAAGCATCATGCATACTTTTTTCTAAAGCAAATGGATAATGGTATATATTTGGATTAACATCTAGTGAAGATGTGGGTGGGAAATCAAAAACCTGTTTCTGTGAAAATACCCCTATTCTCCTCATTAATACTTATATTCAATCAACTTTATATTATTCTGTTCCAGTAAATACCTCTGCTATCTCATTCATTAATTAAAAAGAAATTTTGAATACTTCATTTGAATAGATAGCTTGGATGGCTATTTCTTTCACATTATGGTTTTATAAGTTTTTATTTAAGGCTTTATAACTTTTATTGAGGGTTTATATTTCCTGAAGCAATTGCTTCTTCTTATTTCCCCTTTAAGTCAAATAGTTTCATAATTTAAAACCCTTTCTGTTATAAGTGGAAGGGACCCCATATAAATGAATTTAGTTTCCAAAATTTTCAAACACAGGCAGTGAGTATGAATGATGGGCCCCAAATCAACAAGCCAGTTTGTGGCTGAGTTGGAACCAGAGCCCAGTCTTCCAACTCCTATGTTCTTCCCACTTCATTGTGTATCATCCCAATAGATAGCTTCAGACAAAGAAGTGGAATTTGCATCTGGATGCTCTGAGTCTTCTAAACTATACCATGTTGCAGTGGCAGCTCTGACAGGTCTTTTCCCCATGAACTCAATGGACAACTTTCCTAAACAGTACTGAGAGCTAGAAATCAAATTAGGTGCAGTACCTGTTATGTTTGGTTGTAATATTTTGATGACATTACTGATCCCAGCTGAGAGAGAACTTGAGTAAAATTTCCGAAGAGATGCAGCATTGGCTTCCAAATGAATCTGTACTGACTCTGTGGAGGAAGGAGAAGCAAGTATTAGTACCTAAAGCTGGCTGGCCAATCGAACTTTCTGCAATGACAAAAATGTTGTATAGCTGCACTGTCAAAGCAGCCACTAGTCACCTGTCAGCACCTTAAATGTGGCCAGCGCAACTGAGGAACTGGACTTCAGATTTTATTTCATTGTAATTGGTTCATATTTACCTTTATAGTGACCTGTGGCTAGCAGCTATCAAATAGAACAATGAGACAACAATAATGATATCAATTCTCTTCACATTTTTAGACAGATTACATGTACCACAATAATATACACATTCTTTGGCTTATCTACAAGTTCTCATGGAGCAGAAAGGCTCCTATAAACTCAATTTAAGCAACAAGTTCTACAAACAATTCATGTCCTGTACTTTACAACCCACGCAATGTTGTTACTGTTGCTTTTTCTTCTTTTAGAATGAAAAAATTAAGTATGACAATTTAGAGCACCTGGAATAAGTAAATCTCTTAGGCACTTTTAGGGGAAATGAGTTCACCAAAAGCAACACCTTTCCCAGATAAAATGGTTATGTAGCAGTAGTAGTACAAAAAGCAGGATGTTAAAAAATAAAAATAAAAAGTTACATAATATAGTGCATTTTCCTTTTGGATTTGACAGAAAGGTGGACATACCCTGAAATGCTAAGCAGGAAGAAAGTTTCTCTTGGGACAAGCTAAGGGCGGGCAGGTGTGTTCCCTAATTTTTAATACCTATACAAACAGTAATGCTAGGTCACAAATTTCCTCTAGGAGAGCTCCCATGTGTAATAATAGTAACAGTGTAGTCAGAATAACACCGCTGCTGAGGCACTAAAACAGGAGAAGTGTACATAAATTCACGCATTATACAAATTAAACTTTTCTACTCACCAAGCCCCTGTGGTATATTCTTGGCTAAATGATAAAGCCACTTAACTCTGAGCATCCAATCTTGATTGGTTGCATGTTCTATGAGCAATTTAACAGCCATGGCCAGAACATCTGGTTCATCAATCCAAAAAGTATCCATTTCAATGGAACTGAATTTCAAGCTCTCAGGGTTGGAAGACTGCATAATTTTCTCTAAGTCAGGCAAGGAAAGAGGCTGAATCCTGAAATTCATTGGAAAAGGCAAAGTTAGTACTAGAATGAATTTTTGTTTTACATTTAAAAAACCAGGAAAATAACTTTACAAATAATGGATCCAAGAGGTATTGGGGAAAAGGTGAGTCCCCTCCAAAAAAGGACAATTAAAACATATACCAAATCAATAACAGAGAGCAATAACACAATGACCCTATGTCACCTGGGTAATAAATAGCCACATAACATTCTGGTCTAATATGCTGAGTGACAACCATTACCATCAAAAACAAACAACACAGTGAAGATGCCGGAGAGACCCACAGGCTCAAGGCTCTGCCTACCTTGCCCAGCTGCTCGTTTTCAGGCTCATCCTGTTGAGGCAATATGCTAAGATCTGTCCATCACTTCGTACAATAGAAAGGTGAGAATCTTCTGTAGCAAAGACAGCTGAGGGCAGAGAATCTGGCCATAGCCCCATGGCAAGGATGGAGCTACCCCAGGCTTCATGTGCTCGCAGAGAAGAAATATGCTTCTCCAGTAAAGCCTGCACGAACTGGTAGGAGATAAAAACACATGGTGTATAGGTACCAACACATATGTGCTATTACCAAAAATGTACACTACAAGCTAACTTCTACTTTTTTCTGATGATAAATTTCAAGTATGTAATATTACATTTAACCTATTTTCCAGAAAAGTACCTGGATATCAGATCTCTATTAGAGAATAACTGCCATGGTCAACTCTCTTAGGTCATTCAAGTTATCATCTACAAAAAAGAATTTCCTTTTACTAAATAATGTAGAGTGCTATAACCCAGAAAGTTGTTTGAAACATTTCGTGGTACCTTCTGGTTTGCTGGTGAATGCTGGGAGCAAACATATGCTTCCCAGCACGCTTCGGAAAAGGCTCTGGCTAAACTCAGCCCTCGCTGCAGGTATTGCACAATGAGTAAAGCCGTCTGAATTAGAGTTGAAATTGATGTTGGAGAACCTATTTAAAAAAAAATCATCATCTGTGAACAATAGATTCTGCAAAATCTCAACTGAAAATAGAGGAATTCCATCTTCATATCAAACTTTGTTCCACTCAAAACCACCCAAATATTTACTTTAGAAAGCCTTCTAAGTGGACTCTAGGGGTCTTACTTGCCAAAATGGACGTGTGGCAACATTCCACAAGTGTGATAAAGCTGGTCACATATAACCTTAATCTTAAGTTGACACACACTGAAGGCAGCAAAAATGACCATGGCTTCATAAAGGACCATGGGCTATGAAATCCAACAGACCTCCTTTCAAATTCCAGCTGTCATTATCAACTATTTGGCTTGTGAGATACTCAGCTTTTCTTAGCCTTATCTGTAAACTGGAAACATATGCCTTGCAGAACTTAAGTGAATACTAAATAAGCAACCAACACTGTATCTAACACATAGCAGTTATTCAATAAATAGGATTACATTTATTATCATTATTAGTTATTATATTGCTTTTTCTTGTACATTTGGACATTTAGAAGAAGTGACACCGGACTGTTTTAAACAATTAAATGATGATCCTGAAGATATGAGGGACAAATTTCACAAATCTCAGTGCCTAAAGCAGTATTGTGGGACTCTGATTGCCTGCATCAGAATTACCTGGAAAGCTTCTTTAAACTAATTCCTGTGCCTCACCCAGACCTGCTTTTAGGGGGAAGAAAAGTACCAGAACTTCTACATTTTTGTGGTTATTTCTATGTCCACTAAATGTGAGAACTCCTGGACTACCAGTCAAATGGAGTAACACATGAATTTCCACAGGAATAAAATCCTGCAGACGTCAAGCACCTTACCTACAATAGCGCTTTGGGTCTCTCTGTGTAAAGCCAAGAGGATGTCACACACACTGTCCCCCACCAACCCAAGGCTGTGCAGCAGAACTTTCAGATCCAGGATATCTGGGATCCTCCCATCCCCTTCTCCTGAAATGTAGATTTCAAGTCCACGATTCCTCATAGCTCGGGATATTTCTCCATGAACAGGATCCATTAAGAGAAAAAGTCTAGTAATACAGCAATTCAAATGAAAAGAAAAAGTTTTAATCCCAGTGCAACCAATGGTGCAGGTTCGCAACAACTGGTGAGGGCAAGTTTCATTTGGCTCATCTTCAGGGAGCTTATCAAGGGAGATACCACTAATTAAAAGTCTGCAACTGCCATATGTATTTTATCTTCTAGTTCCAAAATGCATCAGTACTGCAAATCAGTTCTCTAAACCTACTTTCCTTAGGAACTAAATACTGTACATCCAGTGCACCTTTAGTATTATCTGAGAACCTTAGGATTCTTAACTTTCGGATATTCCCCAAATCAGGCAGTGATAATTCATCATTCTAACTTACCTACAGAGAACGGAAAAGGCAGCACTAGTTCTTCTAAGTCTTAGACCTAAGACAATTAGCTTCATACATTCAATGTCCATTAACACCTCCACCTAGCTATCTGACATCTCCAAAACTAAACAGCGATTTCCTGCAAACCCTCCCCACACCAGACCTGCTCCTTTGCCAGTCATCTTTTCTCAATGAACAGCACCCCCCATTTACCCCATTACTCATGCCAAAAACTTAGGTGTCATCCTTACTTCCTCTTTTTCTCAAACAAGTCCATTGGCAAGTCCCACTCATCTGACCACCCTAGTATAAGCTATCGTCTCTTCCCTGAGCTACTGCAAAAAGCTTGTAACTGGTCTCACTGCTTCTACCCTTCACAACCAATGAATGGCAGGAACCTTGTTTCTCTTATTTACTGCTGTGACTCCAGAGCCTGGCAAACGGCAGAGGCTCAATAAATAACTTGTTAACCGGCTGAGCCAGTGTGGCTCAGTAGTTGAATGTCGACCCATGCACTGAGAGGTTGTCGGTTTGATTCCCGGTCAGAGCACATGCCCAGGTTGTGGGCCTGATCCCCAGTGGAGGGCATGCAGGAGGCAGCCAATCGATGTTCTCTCTTATCGATGTTTCCATCTCTCTCTCTCTCTCCCTTCCTCTCTCTCTAAAATCAATAAAGAAAAAATTTTTTTTTAAAATAATTTGTTAACTGAATCAATGAATGGGTAAACATATTTATGACTGGGCATGTCAATATAATACCTAAGAAGGGCTTACTGAATGTCAGCCTATTGACATTCAGTAAGGCTACTGAGGCTGTTAAGATTCCTAGGGAGAAACTTAAGGGGCATAAATACCTGAAATTGGGGTGTGGTGTTATGGTGGGAGTGGATCCATCTATCATTCCCCTCTCACTAACAGTGAGGACGCCTCCAGGTTCAAGCAAAGCATTCAAACGATCCAGCACTGATGGACTGCACAGAAAGAGTTCAAATGGTGGACAGGCTGACATGCTGCCTTGACCCACTTTCCTTGTACATGCTCCTTCTGCTCCTGACCCACATCTTCTTTCAGCACAAGTCATTCCCCTATATAGAACTGTAATTTCTTTCCCCATCACTTTCCCACTCCCAAGGCACACAGTCCAGAGATCCATACATAATAAAATCACAAAAACAGTTGCTGATAAATAAAATAAATTAAGGAAAATAACAGCAAGTTCCCTGAACTGTAACTGTCTCCTCTCCCCACCCTTCCCCCACTTCCCAACATTATCATTTAAAGGTAATCAAATTTCAATTGAAAACATTCTGAAAGATGCTCTAGGTAGAGAAATACATCACATGACCTGCAGTAGCTTCTATTAGGCTGTATAACTACAATAGTTTTACGCTTGCCCTCTCCCTTACCTCAGAACACACACACACACACAGACACTGATACACATTTGCTAAATGTCAGCCCTGTGAGATCTACAATTTCAAAAATCTGCACTCAAGAATGACCACTATCTGGTCATTCTGATGTTAAATAAAAAGGTCTCAAAGATAGCTGGAAGTGTGATCCCATTTTGTTAGCCTTCAGTTCAGCTCATTAAAATCTTGCAGTTGTCTAATAACCAACTACCACTGTTCACCACAGGGAGACATTTCAGAACATGACTGAGCATGCACTTCTTCTTAAGAAACAGTGGATTAAAAATACCAGAATTTCTACCAGTTTCTACTCTGACAAACATATCCCAAATTCCAGTCAGGCTCGATCGTGATTGGGCAGAAGGTCCTTACTTGCAGAAGTTAACATTATCCATCAAAAGCCAATCTCCAGACTTCAGGGCCCGAACCAGCATGCTGTCAACCCATTCGAATGTGCCGTGGCTGCAGCCACTGGATGACTGTACAAGCTTCACCCCAAAGCTTCGGAACTCTTCCACAAGTTTGGCAAATTCTGAAATGTCACAGCCATAGCACTTAATTTCAAACCAGGACAATCAAAACTACAAGAAAAACTAAAAGTTTATTTATTAAAAGGAAGTTGGAAACTTCTGGCCTAATTTTTTAAGTCTTGTAATAGGGTCAATAGTAAGTTTTTTTTTTGGTTCTGTTTAAATAAAACAAACAAGAAAATTAGGTCTGGGGCAGAAATTACTAGATTTTTTTTTTTTAATCCTCACCTGGGGATATTTTTCTATTCATCTTCAGATAGAGGGAGAGAGAGAAAGAGAAAGGGAGAGAGAGAAACATGGACTGGTTGCCTCCCACACAACAAACTGCAACTGAGGTACGTCCCCTTAGCCAGAACTGAACCCGCGGCTCACTGGTCTACGGGCCGACGCTCTACCGCTGAGCCAAACCAGCCAAGGCAGAAAATACTTCTTAATGGCTTTCTGAATTAATGGCTAGACAGAGGTGACTCAAGGGTGATAGAGAAGATAAAAAATCTTTATGTGCTATAGTTTCTCAAATGGCAGAAGAAGAAGAATGTCTCTCATGTATTACTACATTTATATCATACAAAAGTGCTGTTAGTTGGCACAATATAATCAATGTGATTAAACTGAGATTCCTTTATAATGACCACATGGCCTGGCCAGTGTGGTTCAGTGGTTGAGCGTTGACCCATGCACCAAGAGGTCGCCGGTTGCTGGTCAGGGAACATGCCCAGGATGTGGGCCTGGTCCCCAATGGGGGGCGTGCAGGAGGTGGCCAACTGATGTTCTCTCTCATTGATCTTTCTACCTCTCTCCCTCTCCCTTCCTCTCCCTCTAGAAATCAATAAAGAAAAAAAAAATTTTATAATGACCACATGATTACAGTAGCAACTGGTATTTATTTGCCTGGTGCTTTATAGTTTATATAGCTCATCACTAGAAATCTTTCGTTTGCTCTTTTTTGTTAGAAATTATAGCCCTGGCCGGTTTGGCTCAGCGGTTGGAGCGTCGGCCTGTGGTACAGAGAGACCCGGGTTCGGTTCCCGCTAAGGGCATGTACCCTGGTTGGTCGTGTGGGTGGCAGCCACTTGATGTGTCCCTTCACACCGATGTTTCTCTCTCTCTCTCTCTCCCCCTCCCGCTCTATCTGAACAAAAAATGGAAAAATGTCCTCGGGTGAGGATTAAAAAAAAAAGAAATTATTCTACAACCCTTTTTCACATCAACAAGTATTATACATTAAATTCCTGCTTCTAGCCATGAGGAAATCCTAAGATTTAGATTTAATCCCCCCACTGTCAACAATTAGAGAACTAGGCAAAATATATGAAACAACCGCTTTCAGAAGCTGGACAACAGACAGCACAGAGCTGTGATTCCTAAGGAAAGCTGCACCACAAACTGAGGGAAGTTAAGTTTCCACGTTAACTGAGGAATTTCTTCCACTTTCTATACAAAATTACTAAACACATCCTAACTATTAATTTAAAGTTCCATTCTTCAGTTTAAAATGCCCAATTTCCCGAGAAATTATTAAGTCTTTTTAAAAGGTCAATAAACAATAAGACAAGCTTTAAATACATGTGATTTATCATTAGAGCTGATTATACACAAACCATCAGCTCAGAAGACAATTTCTTTCTTGGTTGCTCTGAATAGGATCACCAATTGTGGATACTGTACATCAGCTTCAGTTTACTTTCTAAGACAAAGATTTTTAAATTTTAAGTGTTAATAAATATTAAATTAATGAAAAAATTATGGGCATTGCATTTACAAATATATTACCTGTAAATGGACACTATATGGACATGGTTAAGCATCTGATACACACATCCAAAAACACACCTGCTTTGGAGTATGCACTGATTTTATTGTTGAGTCGCTGCATAAGCAATAATACTGCTTCCAGTTTGTTGACAATCTCCATCGTGACACCTTTACCATCTTCTCCAAGACACTTGGGCTTGTACGTCAGCAGGAAATGACTCCAGGCCCGCAGGACTACTTCTGCATCATCAGCACTGACAAGGAGGCTATCTCTTAACAGTGCCCTTACAGTGCTCTCCACCTTCTCTAGTAGCTGTCTCCAAGGCCTTATAAGGTCCACCTGAAATATCCAGAGCACATGAATTCATAATAGCCATTTGGCAGAGTCAAAAAACACTGTTTCTTATGGACACCACAAACACGGAAGACCATCAATCAGACCACTTACCTGCTCAAAACCACCCAGAAGCTCCGTAGTGTCCATTGCACTGTTCATAGCCATGATCTTTAACGTATGACCAGTAAGATGTGCCAGAAGTTGGACCAGACTGGACTTGCCCCCAGAGGCTGGACCTACAAGGATGACCATCCAGCTCATCTGCACACACTTCATAACTGACTCCAGAGACTGTAATGACTGGTGCAGGAGCAACAGGGGACGGCGGGACGGGGGAGTAACAGAGCTGCCACGGGAAAGGACTGAGTAGCCCAGCTGAAAAAGATATGCCAGTGAGACTTCACAAGCGTGCCTGGTAGTGGGAGCAGAAATCAGAAAACTGTAAAAGAATAGAGGATTATCCTGTTCTCCTCACCTGAATATCATAGGGAGTGATGTGAAACAGTCTGGTTCCCATGTATGGGTTTGAATCTGAACTAAACACATCCTTAAATACAGCAATGACCTACAGGAAGAAGATGGTACAATCAAAACACAAATCACTCTATCAAATTCTGTGTCAAACCTTCTAGAATAAATACTTACATAAAACATGAACAGCAATTTGTGTCACAATATTTTGAGAAAACTAGTCACAATATCCTTATTCTTTAGAATTTTCTCTTATGAAAAGGATTACATTTATTTAATTCTTCAGAATGAAAGCGAATTGGAGCTCAAGAAAAGAGCAGTCATATAATTGCAAACCATTTGAGATTCCAGTATGAATGTACCATAAATTAAAATAAAATCATGGGTACCATGGCAAATCTAAAGATTAAAAAAAGAAATCTGCCTTGGCTGGTTTGGCCTAGCAGTTACAGCATCAGCTCACAGACCAAAGGGTGGCAGGTTCAATTCCTGATCAAGGAAATGTACCTGGGTTACAGGTCTGATCCCTGACCCTGAGGCAATCAATCAATGTTTCTCCCCTTCCCTTTCATTCTATTTAAAAATCAATGGAAAAACATCCTCAGGTAAGGATTAACAAAAAACAAAAAACTTTGTAATTTTACACTTTTTTAAAAACATAAAATCCCACTCTCCTACTGGGTTATCACCTATCTCTTGCGGCTGCTTCTTCCCTTTGGGCATGGAAAGATGATGGAAACCTAGTTCTTGATGACTGGAGGCAGTACTGTTTTAGGAAAGATTAGAGTCATGAGGATTCACATGGATAAGCAAAGTGCGTACTCCAATGCAAAATACTCTATACTGTGAGGTCCTGAGGTAGGTAAATGTATAGATTCTTCCTGACTTCTAAATTCCTAAGCAACTTTACAGAGCTTCGTATTATTTCTGAGTATGCCCCTTCTCTGTCTTATGAAGAAATCAACTTTCAGATGGAAAGAAAGATAAAGAGCAAGTATGAAACTCACCTTTTCTTTGTCTTCTCTGGTTCTCATTCTTTCACCGTAGACCAAAAACACATGCTGACCAGGATCATAACACCCAGGGGACTGGTCAACCAGCATCAGCTGACACCAACGGAAAAGGTCCCGAAGGTTGAATTCCCACGGTCCTCCTTTTTGTCCCCATCTCTTCTCAACAGTCACTTCATGATCAATCTAAAAAAAAAAAAACCTTTATTAGAAAACATGTCCCACTGCTAGGAACTGAAATACTATTAACATACTACAAATGGACACATAATTTGAAACAGGCATTATTAATAGACTTGATTTAGATGTCTCCTTTTTCTAATCCAGACTTCTAAACGCCAGAAATACCCTGTAAGCATTAACAGTGATACATACAACAGAACGGAATTACTGTAACCCTCAAATGAGTAGCTTCCCTTCCACTATAAACTTGTAGAGTTCTATTGATTTATCTTAGAAAGACTGGAAATTTGGTAGTGTTTCATGTTCAGAAAATGATAGTTCAATTATAGTCAGGAAAATAAAGAACAATTAATACAAGTAGGCAATTACCTGATTGTTGAAAGCAACCATTTTCTTAACAATATTTTTGTCAATGGCTGGAAACAGAGTACTGGCAATGAATTCCATGTCAATTACTGTAAGAGGATCCACAAAGACCTATAAAATCCAAAAATAACATGGAGAGATGCTATAGTTTCTCTTTAATAAACAGCAGAAATGACTACCACTTGTGATATATAATTTTTATTTGACATCAAAGGAATATATGTATATAGATACATAGATAGATTTAGATATACTCAAATATATCTATATATATAAGTTTTCAGTTCTAGAAACTTTTCTTGCAGTTTTAGGATACAGAATCATACATAATCTTGAAATACAAAGCAACTGAGGTTTTTTTTCCCCGTTAATTCCACTCTACTAAGTTAAAGGAAAAAAAGATACATGCAATTTTTTTTTAAAGTATACTTTTTTTTAAAATTTCCTACCAAGACTCTGTCTGGATGGCAGGCATATGAATATTTACTATAAATCTGTTCAACTTCTCAATATGCTTGAAGATTTTCATAATAAATTATTCTCAGAAGATACTTAGCCAATTCTTAATTATCAAGGGACAGGGACATTAAAAAAAAAAAAAAAGCTAGTATCGAAAGCCATTTCCAAACCTCTAGATTAGCCAAACTTTAAAAAACAATTGACCATATGTATATATACACACGTGTACACACATATACACACTACTATCTCTGCACATGTGAATAAAGGCAGTAAGAAAATATAACAAATGTGAATTATGATTGACTTTGGTATGGGGAATACTGGGTTTTTAATTCTTCATGGTAATTTTCTGTTCTTTCTCACTTTTCTTTAATTAAAAGGCATTGTTTTCATTATAAAATTCTTTTAGTATCTTAATAGAGGGTGGTGACCTCACTCTCCTCCAAATGGTAACAAACCATGTCCTCTGGGACATATAAGACAAAGGGATTCACACCAGGGGAGAATTGATAATGGAAATTAGTTATATTAATATTCATCATATAAAGACATGGAATTAAAAAACAGATCATTCAACTGATTCTCTCTCATTCTCATAGAGAACATCCCAACAGCTATGTGCCAGCAGTCTTATCACCCCCGACACTCCACCTGTCATCTCTGTGGTAACAGGATATCTCACCTGAGTGAATCTGTTAAGGAAAGACCTGGGTAAGCCCTTCCTCCCGCCTCCTTGTCTAAAGGGATTTTGACACCCAAAAATCTTCGTCTTTTCATGCTGTACTTGAAAGCTCATTCCTAACTCAGGAACATAGATTTCTCCTCGGTGGTCAAAACAAGCATTAAGTCCTTCCAATACTGACTGAGAAGCCAGGTTGAGCTATTTGGAGAAGAAAACACATATATGTGTTATATATGCTGTGTAACCATAACAAAAAGCAAGGAAATAATATCCACAAAAGACAGTATTATCTTTAGGAGGAGGAAGTTCAAATAGTATTGGTAACATTCTATTTCTTTTTTTTTTTCTAATGTGTCTATTGATTTTTTAGAGAGAAGAAGGAAGAGAGATAGAAACATCCATGTGAGAGAGACATTGATCATCTGCCTCCTGCACACCCCCTACTGGGGACTGAGTCTGCAATTTGGGCATGTGCCCTGACCAGGAATCGAACGAAGACCTCTCAGTCCATGGACAACACTCAACCACTGAACCACACCGGCTAGGTACTTTCTAGTTCTTGGGTGATGGACTAATGTGTATTCATTCTACTAGTATTTCATATACATGTTAGATTTAATGTATGTAAATAATCAATAATTTTTCAGTGAACTATAAAATATTAAGGCTGAACTTTTAAAAAAGCAGTTAAGCCCTGGCCGGTTTGGCTTAGCAGTTAGAGCATTGACCTGCCGTCTGGAGAGACCCGGGTTCGGTTTCTGCTAAGGGCATGTACCTTGGTTGCAGTTTGTCCCTGGCCCTGGTTGGGTCGTGTGGGTGGCAACCACTCGATGTGTCCCTTTCACATCGATGTTTCTCTCTCTCTCTCTCCCTCCCACTCTATCTGAACAAAATATCAAAAAATGTCCTCAGGTGAAGATAAAAACAAACAAAAAATAAAATAAAATAAAAAAGCAGTTAAAATCTCTGAAATTAAACTGTATCCATTATGTGCATCCACACTGACCTATTTTATAAACCATAGCTTACAAGTAAAACTTATCAATACATAGATATCTCATTTTTGCACTCTGGAATTTTAAAAGATGAGGTAAGATAGCTCTTTATATACTTAGACAAGCAAATTATCTTTTCTCACTTGAAATACTGAATGAATCTCCAAATGGGTCTAAAAGTCATGATATAAACTACATCAAGTGGATCTACATAGCCAACTTTGGCTAACATTTTGTGAACAGGAACAGATACAAAGGTTTTTGTGACAAAGATGAAAAGTGCTGAATGGAGGTCTTTAGAGGCTGAATTCAGAGCACAGGGATGGGAAGTATGGGTGGTTTTTAGGTAACATGGAAAAATTCAAATGGGAAAATGTGAATCAAGTGAATTCAAATGTGCAAAACCCAAACTATATTAGAATTTCAAATGTCACATTTATACAAGCACTACAAAGTACAAACTCTGCTGTGTATTTCTAAACAGGCAAAATCTAAAATCTGCGCTGAAGTGTGATTGCAAGTCCAGTGCCATGTGGTCCCTGGATGCATTTTCACCCGATTAAATAAAGTGCAGGCAAAAGTCTCAAGCTTTAAAACTAGACATTCTATTTTTCCTACATAATGAATATTCTAACACACATCTTTTTTAAAAAGATCTGGTGGGAAAAAAAAGCAACTCTCTCCTTAATATGACCCCTAGAAAAGTAGGAAGCAGCTCAGGAGAAAAGGAATGCCCTAGCATGCCCTGACCTCAGACCACAGGGGTCTGAACCTAGGGACCCAGCTGGAGCCTATCTCAAGTTTCACCTACTGCACTTTCATCAATTGGTTAAGCTCCACAAATACTTCCTAGCCTTTTCTTGAATTAACACAGCGCATCCTGAACTTGACTCCTTTGGCCACAACCTTAAATTTTTAATTTCTGTGTATCACTTTTCCTTATCTCAAGCTGTCAGTCACTGAGATTCAGCACTTAACAAACTTTGTTAAGTGCTGAATCTCATAATGTGCTCTGCTCTTCTGATCGTTAATTTATACAATATACACAAAATAACACTGATCATTTTCTCACCATTTTTGTGCATCTCTTCTTAAGTTAATTTTCCCCAGTCTCTGTTGCACTAATAAAACATGAGGTGGTTGCCCTGACCAATTTGGCTCAGCGGTTAGAGCATCGGCCTGCGGTCTGCAGAGACCTAGGTTTGGTTCCCACTAAGGGCATGTACCTCAGCTGCAGTTTGTCCCCGGCCCTGGTTGGGTCGTGTGGGTGGCGACCACTCAATGTGTCACTTTCATGTCAATGTTTCTCTCTCTCTTTCTCCCTCCCAGTCTATCTGAACAAAATGTTGAAAAATGTCCTCGGGTGAGGATAAAAAAAAAAAAAATTAGGTGGTTGGCAATGTTTGTAAAATACCCATGAAATAAATACAAACAGCAAGCCTGCCAGAGACTATAAGAAAACACTAGTGAAGAAGCAGTTTTTCTCTGGAGACTACCTTACAAAACTAGGAGAGTTTGTAGAGGGGATTCCATATGTGTTTTCTGACAAGTGACTATTTTTATTCTTAAAAGAAACCATGGAGGATTCTTTTCATCAGAGAATCTGTCTTTACTAGGCAATAGCATGATTATCCACTAAGAAACATCCTAGAGCAGCGGATCTCAACCTGTGGGTCGTGACCCCTTTGGGGGGGTCGAATGACCCTTTCACAGGGGTTGCCTAAGACCATCAGAAAACACATATTTCCTATGGTCTTAGGAACAGAGATACTGCTCCTCTATCCATCTCCTGGCAGGTCCGCCCACATGCAGATACGCCCACATACAGCATGAGGAACTGTATTAAAGGGTCACAGCATTAGGAAGGTTGAGAATCACTACCCTAGAGCTATGAAAAGTATGACTGCTCTTCACACGTGATACCATCCTTGGCATGATGGACAATTCCCTCACCTCATCCAACACAACCCAATGGCCGGCCTTCAGAGCTGCCAGCAAGGGGCCATCACGCCAGGCAAACTCTCCTCCTTTGCCACCTTCAACAGGTAGATCTGCTCCGAACAGGTCTGTGATATCCTTTGGGAGGGAGAAGAAGTGAGAAAAAGCCAAAATTACATAAAAAATTAACTAGATCCAAAGAACTAAAATCTGTGATGGTAAATACTTGGGACTTGTGCCACCTTTCCCTCTTACCCCAAGACAGAACTAATTAATCCCAGCATTCTTTACCAGGAGCCCAGAAATGCCTCTAAGAACCTTCTCATCACAGTGCTCCAAGTATCAATCAACTGGAGCCTGAGCTCCAAATCAGTAGTTCTCAACTGCGGCTGTACTTAGAAATTAATTGGTGAGCTTTAAAAAATAAAACATAAGCCCTGGCTAGTTTGGCTCAACAGTTTAAGAACGTTGGCCCGCGGACCAATGAGTAAAGGACATGTACCTCAGTTGCGGTTCATCCCTGGCCCTGGTCAGGTAGTGAGGAAGGCAACCAGTCAATGTGGCTCTATCACATCGATGTTTCTCTGTCTTTCTCCCTCCCTCCCTCACTCCCTCCCACTCTATCTGATAATAAGTAGAAAAATATCCTTGAATGAGGAATAAAAAATAAAACAAAAAATAAAAAACAAAACTCAGCCCTGGCTGGTTTGGCTCAGTGGCTGGAGCGTCAGCCTGAGGGCCAGAGTCCTGGGTTCTATTCCCGCTAAGGGCACTTCCCCCCAAAAAAAACCTCAGTAATAATGCCCAGGCCCTGCTCCCAGCCCCCATTCCAAGATATTCTCACTTAATTTTTCATCTCTGTTCCACATCTTCTTTTTTTTAAATCCTCACCCAAGGACATTTTTCCATTTTTTGTTTAGATAGAGTGGGAGGGAGGGAGAGAGAAAGAAACATCAATGTGAAAGGGACACATCAAGTGGCCACCTCCCACAAGACGCAACCAGGGCTGGAAACGAACCGAGGCACATGCCCTTGACCGGAACTGAACCTGCCACTCATTGGTCCTCAGGCCGACACTCTAACCGCTGAGCCAAACTGGCCAGGGTTGTTCCACATTTTCATAAGGTTGTTTAAAGGTCATTTTGTTTCTACTAACTTTTATTTTAGAAAGGACAAAAATAAAAAGAGGTTATATTATAATACTATAATACATACTGAAATGGATAATTCTCAAAAGAGAATTAGAACTAAGCATCCAGAGAGAATAGTATTACAGATGTCAGCTATTAATGAATTCAGGAGAACTACTTTGGAAGGTCACATTGCTGTGGTCTTTTATAGCCAGGAAATATTTGGGATACCGAAAACATCATAACTATTTGATTAGGAAATTGTAAACAGATACAAACATCACCTACCTACCCTCATTAGCTGTAGAATGACCAAGCTTACCGTCTGCTCTGACAAGTTGATTCGAATAAGGGTGTTGCCTGAAGCCTTTGCTAGTGCTCCAACCAAACTCGTCTTGCCCACACCAGGCGAGCCCTCCAGGAGAATGGGTTTGTTCAGTTTTGTAGCTCTTAGGAGCCTCTGAGCATTCATAGCTGTGGTGCCAGCGCTAAGTGCATAGTCGGCGATGTTATTCCTGTGCAGGATAGGTCCTTAAGTGATGGGGGGAAAAAAACCCACATAAAAGCTGGACATCACCAAATCATATATACATGTCAATATAAGACTACGAGAATCCACCAAGTAGACTGTCAGTAAGTGAAATACTATCTGTGGTAAAAAAAACAACAAAAAAACAACACTTAGCCTCATTTTGGGGTCCATAAAATGCTTCAGAGGAACAGCCAATAGCATGCTTTCTTTAACTGTGTCTACTGCACAAATCTCTCCATCTTTACACCTTTACATATAGCTAATACATAGGAAAGCTACACCTATCACAACCTATACCTGGAAACACAACAGATACTTGTACAATTTACCTTTATAAGTGGATATTTTCCTAAAAGTCAAGTGTAAAGGAGGCATATACACGTGGTTCCACATTAAACAATTTCATCCAAGGTTTTTAGGCCACAAAGACAATTCAGGATGCGTCACCTGCATTTCCCATTTAATTAATCACTTGTTCATCCATTTACTCAGTCAACAGACATTTTCTAAATGCCTATGACTGCTAGGGTACATGTCAGATGCCAGGGACAGGAAGATGAGTGACACAAACCTGTCCTCAGGGATCCACAAAACTATCCTTGTAAAAGGTGAAAGGGTTCACCCAGCTGGTGTGGCTCAGTAGATTGAGCATCCTCCCATGGACTGAGAGGTCCCGGTTCGATTCCCGGTCAGAGCACACACCTGAGTTTTGGGCTCGATCCCCAGTAGGGGGCGTGTAGGAGGCAGCCGATCAATATTTCTGTCTCACATCTCTGTTTCTATCTTTCTCTCTCAAAAAATAAAAAATATATATATATATATTTAAAAGGTGATGGGGTTCTACACTTAGTACATATGAGATGAATTATCACTATAGGAAAGCTCTTGTTTTGAGCACGAATAATAAACAAATGCATGCATTTTTATAAGACAATTTATTCATAGATTAGAGACTATATTTTCCCCTATTTTTAAATGCCAGTTACATGTTTTTAACCATTCATACAATTACGGTTATGCCAAATCAGATAACTAGATCAAAAATAATCATGAGCTCGGCTGGTGTGGCTCAGTGGTTGAGCATTGACCCATGCATCAAGAGGTCGCCAGTTTGATTTCTGGTCAGGGCACATGCCCAGACTGAGGGCCAAATCCCCAGTAGGGGGCATGCAGGAGGCAGCCAATCGATGTTCTCTCTCATCAATGTTTCTATCTCTCTCTCCCTCTCCCTTCCTCTCTAAAATCAATAAAGAAAATTTTTTTAAATAATAAGTATGATGCACTAAAACAAAAGTTACAGTAAAAGTCAAATATCTATGATGTACAAAAAGAAAATCTTCGCCCTGGCCAGTTTGGCTCAGAGGTTGGAGTGTCGGCCTGCGGTACAGAGAGACCCAGGTTCGGTTCCCACTAAGGGCACGTACCTCGGTTGCAGTTTGTCCCCGGCCCTGGTTGGTCGTGCGGGTGGCAGCCACTCGATGTGTCCCTTCACGTCGATGTTTCTCTCTCTCTCTCCCTCCTGCTCTATCTGAACAAAAAATGGAAAAATGTCCTCGGGTGAGGATAAAAAAAAAAAAGAAAAGAAAAGAAAATCTTCATTTATTTAAAGTCATTCTTACCTCTTGGTATAAAAAATGGATGAATTCCCCAACGGTTATCTATCCCAGTGAATTCCTTAGCCTTGAGTCTGTCATAAATCTTCAATTCATTTTTCTGACATTCTGTAAGTCGGACTATCTTGGAAAGTTTCTTGATTAGGAATTTCAGACATTCATTTCGAGCCAAGAGGGCTGTACCAAACCCAGAGGAAGAGACCCCTAAAAGACAGAAGATTAGTCCAACAAACAATAGCACAACACCAAGCTTCACAATATTTCAGCTGGAGCTCTAGGGCAGCTTCCTGAGAAAATGAAGCCCTAACTGAATTATAGCCGAAATACGATTGCTAATGCCAGCGATCCTAAGGAAGGAATATGACTTCCCTCTCCCCACAATTTATAGATCATTAATTCAGCAGCAACTAATTCAGTAAAGCACTCCAGGCACTCCATGATGAATCAGCATGAAGGTAAGAGTAATTAATGTGGCCCTGGGCAATTTGGCTCGTGGTTTGAGCGTCGGCTCGTGGACCAAAAAGAGTTGTAGGTTCCATTCTGGTCCAGGGCAAGTACCTCAGTTGCACTTCAGTCCCTGGCCCTGGTCAGGATTGTGCGGGAGGCAACCAATTGATGTTTTTCTCTCTCTCTCCTCCCTTACACTCTGTCTGAAGATAAATGTTAAAATATCCTTGGGTGAGGATTAAAAAAAGAATAACTAATGTGGTACTACTGATCATTTTGGTTTATATTTCTAATCTTCATGGCTGAGAAACAGAACTTAAATACGGAATTTTATGCAATTATTGTAAACTTAAAGGATTCAGGCTCATTAACTATAAATGACCATTCATGTTAAGAATTATCCAGTCCGTTAGGAACAAGGCATTTTCAAGTCTTCTTTCTACTCATAATCACTACTTCATGTTTACTAAGTCTCTTGCCCATAAGCAATGGAAAGTTTTTGGCATATCTTTTATACCAACCATATCTCAAGAAGAGTAAAAGGAAAGGAAAGCCATTCTGAGCCTTGACAATGTTAGAGTAAGCAATTCTATAAAGTATCTGGATAAGAGGTCTGGACTTGCTCCATTTCATTCTCTGCTTTACCCTAACCCCTTGTTCCCACCAGCTAACAAACAACATACCTGAACCTATTCCATCTATGTACACCAGGCATGCAGCATGGACAAAGGATGTCACAGTGGAGATGGTCTCTGGCCTTTTCAATGCAGCTTCCTCCCCCATTGTGTTCATGAAGTTAACCCAGGACAGGATATCTCTGATACTGACCACACACCTTTGGCCAAATTCCTGGTGGGTCAGCCAGTCAATGAAATCCAGCATCACCTCAGCTATGTCAGCCCCTATGAAATAATGAACAAGTGTTCAATGCTTACAAACACTCCAAAACAGGGGGTTTGTACTGTGGGGCCCACAGATGGCCTAAGCAACCCCAGCAATCCATGAGATTATATGCAAATTTATGTGGATTCTTCATTAATGTTACTTCTAAGGAGGAAGGTCCATAGCTTTTACTGCATTCCAAAGGGTTCATAAATAGCATCCCACACACACATTTTGTTTTAATTTTTTAACAAAAGCACTTAAAAATTATAGCCTAAAAAGTTATATTCTGAACACTCAAAGAAACAATTCATTTGGTTCATGTTCAGACACAATTTTGAAGTTAAGACACAAAGATCTCAAAAAATAGACAAATTTTACTATATTATATAAATGATTCACTGGAATGGAGAATGACACATTTTTAGTGACATTTAGGTTTAGGTTTTTATTTATTTATTTTCTTTATAGATTTTTAGAGAGAAAAGAAGGGAGAGAGACACGGATGAGAGAGAACATTGATTGGCAGCCTCCTGCATGCCCCCCATGGGGGATTTGGCCTACAACCTGAGCATGTACCCTGACCGAGAATCAAACTGGTGACCTCTTGGTGCATGGATCAATGCTCAACCCCTGAGCCACACCAGCCAGGCAGGTTTTTTGTTTTCTTAAATCAATGCATCAATCAGAATTCATTAAATTACAGAATTCATAAATTGTATTTCATGATTTAGGTTAAATAGCTATTCTACTTATCATAGTTTCATGTTGTAAAATATTTGGAAATAAAATACTTCTTAAGTAGTTATATATAGATTAAAGCAATGCCAATTAAATTTAGTAGAGCACTTTGTATAACTTCTGAAGTTAACAGTAAACATCTATCTAAAAAGTATAAATGCCAAAGAATGTCTTTAAAAAAGAAAATATGAGGAGGAGAAATCCACACTGCTCTAATATAAAAAGACTACTCAGCAACATTCTTCAAGGCTACACTGAGAACTGATTAGAAGAAAACTAACTGGTCAGAAAAGTAATACTAATTATAAAAAAACCCCACAAATCTTTAAAAGGACCTTAAAATGACAACTCAAGGGGAAAAGTCCAAGAACAATAAGGAAAGTAATTAAATGCTGTTTCAACTAGATATTAAATAGGATTACTTGGATCCACATTTCAGAGTGAAATAAATTTGAGGTACATTAAGGACTTAATAAAAATGGATAAACATATCTACTGTTAGAGAGGAATTAAACAATGACTATTGCTCTGGCCATTTTGGCTCAGTAGTTAGAGTGTCGGCCCTTAGAGCAAAGAGTCTCAGTTTTGATTCTGGTCAATGGCATGTGCCTTGGTTGGGGTTCTTGTCGTGTTGTTTTCCATCTTAAAATTGATGGAAAAATATCCTCCAGTGAAGATTTAAAAAAAACAATGACTATTAAACAGAAAGAAGATCATCAGTGATAAAGTAGGTTCATGTATGTATTTTTTTTTACAACAAATATTAAGAAGTAACATAATATAGAAACCTCTGTGATAAATGTAATAAAGATTATCCAAAAATACATATTGAATACTAACGTGTAAAATGATTAATATTTATTTTAAAAGAGGCCATATAGAATGCTCCAAATGAAAGAAAATGAATTTTGGAATATCTGTTAAATAGAAAAGGATAAAATAATGGATTTTATTATATTTTCAAAAATGAAAACTCAATGTTGGAAGGAGTATGCCTGGCAGGCACATCTGCTAAGTTGCTGATAGCACTGGGAATGAGAATGTCTTTCTGGAAAATAAGTTGGCCATAACCAACGGGAGCTGTGAAGTTCTTTATTTCAACTTTTGGAAATACAACTCGATAAGTATAGTTAACATCTGTCACCATGATGCATATACATGTGTCCTTGAGTTGTATACAAATATTTCTCTACCTCCCCTTCTCCTTATAATACACTATATATACATACTGCTAATGTCCTATACCATACCTCACACTTTCAGCACACAGCTTATCCATCCCATTACCATCGCCACCTGAAAACTCACCTTTTTGGTCTATTCTGCCCAGAGACAATCCTGGACGAAGATTACTGCTGATTATCTGTTTTAAATCTTCACGGTTTATGCTCTGAGGGCACCATATTTCCGTAAACCGGTTTCTTAAGGCAGGAGACAGCTGTAAGGAACACAAACTACAATGTGAATGTAATACCTATGAGGAAAGCTAGAAAACAAATCCTTTAAAAATACGTTAGCTGAGCCCTGGCTGGTTTGGCTCAGTGGTTAGAGCATCAGCCTGCGGTCCGGAGAGACCCAGGTTCGGTTCCCGCTAAGGGCACGTACTTCGGTTGCAGTTTGTCCCTGGCCCTGGTTGGTCGTGCAGTGGCAGCCACTCGATGTGTCCCTTTCACATCGATGTTTCTCTCTCTCTGTCTCTTCCTCTCTCTCCCTCCCACTCTATCTGCACAAAAAATGGAAAAATGTCCTCCGGTGAGAATAAAAAAATATATATATATGTGTTAGCTAAGAGTATGGCAAGTACCAGATGCCTCTTTTATTACCTCTACTACTAGATATGATTTTTTGAAGACCTACTTTGTCCTGACTCCTTCCATAGGTCACCTCATTATTCTCCACCACACCTTCCAAGTCAGTATTGCCAACACTTTCTTGATAGAAAAGGTACAGAGCTTCAAAGTCATATGGAATATAAGTGGTACAAATAGGATTCCAGCCCCACTGGGCAACTCCCTATCCTGAACACCTTCCCCTAACCAGGAGTGGGGAACTTCTGGCCTGCAGGACATATAAGGCCCACGAAATCAATACCAGCTAACATCACATGCCTCACCAAATTAGCCTGACCAAATATAGCAGGTAAATTTTTAAGTTGATAATTTTGTACGGCCCACGAATGAATATCCAAATGGCCTTTGGCAGAAAAAAGGTTCCCCACACCTTCAAGGCCCTTCTTTTACCTGCTGTTATATAACCAATGCTTTAAAGGAAACAATGCTATCTTCCAATAGGGGGAACTGTCTGAAGTGGAAGGAGAAAACTTCTATGTGGCTCAGAGAGAGTAAAATTATGAAGTATATATTTTACCTCTTGTATAACAAAAAATTGTTTAGTCCCTCCAGTCTCAGGGCCTCCGTCTCCAGTCTGGATTCCTCTTACCCTTCAGTTAACCTCCATTCACAAATGTTTGCAATAATACATGCATATAATTATCTGTTTATCATCACTTTCCTTTTACTTGACAGTAAACTCCATTCATAACAGGACCAGGAACAATGCCTGTACTAAGCTGCAGCTCAATTACAACCCAGAGTGGCCCTGGCCGGGTAGTTCAGTTAGTTAGAGCATCACCCCAATATACCAAGGCTGCAGGTGCAATCTCCAGTCAGGGTACATACAAGAAGCACCCAATGAATGTATAAGTGGAACAACAAATTGATGTTTCTCTCCCAGACCCTCTTTCTAAAAATCAATGGAAAAAAAATTTTTTAAAAAAAGGCCTGGCGGTGTGGCTCAGTGGTTGAGCATTGACCCATGCATCAAGAGGTTGCCAGTTCAATCCTGGCCAGGGCATATGCCCAGGTTGTGAGCCCAACCCCCAGTGAGGGGTAGGCAGGAGGCAGACAATTGATGTTCTCTCTCATCGATTTTCCTATTTCACTCTCCCTCCCTCTCCCTTCCTATCTCTGTAAAAATCAATAAAGGAAAAAAAAAGGACTCAAGGAACGTGTTAGCATTCCTCATAGCCACCCTGAATAAGGAACGTCTCTGGTCTTCAGAATCCTACCTTGCTCTGCTTGCTAGGCATGCAAAAAAAGAGTTGGCAATATTTAAGTTAGAAAAACGCAAGCTAACCTGATGGGCAAGTTAACACAAACTTGAAATCATATCCTCTGTGCTATTTCCATTTGCCAACGTAACAGTTTTCATATTTTGTTTGAAACCATGGTGTATTTTATTTCTTTTCTTCAGAACATTTCTTGAGGCACAGTGATATTATCTTCCTTCTTATGTTATTGAGGAAAATTAGGCCCAAAATATCATGTTTGCATTTTAGGCACCCACCAAGTTACCAAGAATCTGAACTGCATTCATTCACTATCAACCCCTGGTTCTTCTCATCCTTGAACTGCTACCACCCAACCCTTTACCTAACCTTAACAGATCAGGATCCCACACACAAAGCAGCAGACTCCTCCACTGAGAGGCTTTCTGAGTCTGAAATCCATGGGTGCTAGATCCTGGCTGGATCCTAACATCACCCATTGAAGAGAAGAAGAAAGCACCTGCACCCTCTCTTTCCAATAGTCTGAGTGATCCACAGAACCCTTGAGAGAATATGTTCCACCTTCAAAACTAAAAGAGCCCAAACAAGATGAACCGCAAGAGGCCCACACCAAGACACATCATCATCAAAATGCAAAAGGTTCAAGACAAAGAGAGAATCTTAAAAGCAGCAAGAGAAAGGCAGCTAGTTACCTACAAGGGAGTTCCCATAAGGCTGTCAGCTGATTTCTCAAAAGAAACTTTGCAGGCCAGAAGGGAGTGGCAAGAAATATTCAGAGTGATGAAAAGCAAGAACCTACAACCAAGATTACTCTATCTTACAAAGCTGTCATTTAGAATCGATGACCATATAAAGAGTTTCCCAGACAAGAAAAAGTTAAAGGAGTTCATCACCACCAAACCGTTATTGTATGAAATGATGAAGGGTCTTTTTGAAGAAAAAGATAAAAAATATGAACAAACAAAATGGCAATGAATACATATCTATCAACAATGGAATCTACAAACAAAATGAACAGGTAGAACAGAAACATTCTCATAGATACAGAGAACATTTTGTTGGTTGCCAGATGGGAGGGGGGTTGGGGGAATGGGTGAAAAAGGTGAAGGGATTAAGAAGTACAAATTCATTGCTAGACTGACAAACCTCAAAGGGAAAGGGGTTGCGGGGGGTAGGGAGAAATAAACCAAAGAACTTATATGCATAACCAATGGACACAGACAATAGTGTGGGAAAAGGCGGGAGGGGGGCGGGAGTGGGGAGGAGGAGGTCAATGGGGGAAAAATGTGGAACATCTGTAATACATTCTTCATTCAACAGTAAAGATTAAAAAAACAAAAACAAAAGAGGTTCTCGTCTGTGATTTCTTTCTTGACCCTTTAAAATCACTCATAAAGCCACACTCATTAAGAGAGTAGATTCTAGAAGCACAGCTTGAGATTAAATTTCAATTTCAACAATTCTCATCCACAAAAGTAGAAAAATAACGTTCTCACAGAGCTCTTGTAATAATTGATTACAGTAACATATGTAAAGACCTGGGCGGACTGGAACAACGAAATTTCAGGCATGTACATAAAGTGAGATGTCAAATAAGGAAATGTTTATCTGTCACAATTATTATTATTTTTTTATCCTCATCCAAGAACATTTTTCCATTTTTTGTTCAGACAGAGTGGGAGGGAGAGAGCGGGGGGGGGGGGGGGGGGACGAGAGAGAGAGAGAAACATTGACATGAAAGGGACACATCAAGTGGCTGCCACCCACACGACCCAACCAGGGCCGGGGACAAACTGCAACCGAGGTACATGCCCTTAGTGGGAACTGAACCTGGGTCTCTCTGGACCGCAGGCCGACGCTCTAACCGCTGAGCCAAACTGGCCAGGGCTGTCACAATTATTTTTCAACCTTATAACAATCCTAAAATATTTTTCTGGATTTTTACATTTTACCCAACATAAAAATATCAAATGCAGTTTTACATATTTAAGGGTGTCAATGAGATAGGGTAAAAAAAAAAATAGAAGAAAAAATTATGCTTCAGGAACATGGTTTTACCTCTTTTTTTCCATAGTCGCCCCCAGGGTTCATGGTTGCTAAAATACGGAATTTTTCCCCAGCAGTCAACAGCTCTACCTCATTATCCTTGTCCTCTATGCTGCCCTTTTCTGCTAATACCAGAGACTTTTCTACCTCGAGAACACTAAAAGAAAAAAAACGGAGAATATAAGATTAGAAAAGGCTTATGCATTCTTTTTATTTTGTGGTCTTCAATGTTCTTTAAAAAGAAAAAAGAAAGTTATCTCCTCTGCTGAGCTTTCACTCTACTTAATGGTTTCCTGCCACACATTTTAAAATGACTCATTATCCCAAAACCTGTGTGAAAGAACAACACTTACGATCAAAAGGAAAAGAACTGCCTTTTTCACTTACGCCATTAAGGCATTTGTCTTAAATGAGTGTCTTTCATCCAATGTTCATGGCAGCATTATTCCCGTAAGTAGAAACAAACCCAGTACCATCAAGTGGTAAATGGATAAAAAATACGGTATCTGTACAGTGAAACACTATAAGGAATAAAAAGAAACAAATTGACAAAAAATGGCGGTGCGAAGAGTCCCGCCTCGTGCGAAGGGGAGGAACCTGAGCATGTTCTGGCAGGTCCAAGCCGGGCGGCGGGAGCTCCGAGCATGAAGCTGGGCCGGGCTGCTCTGGGCCTGCTGCTGCTGGTGCCAGGGGTGGAGTGAGCGGTGGAGCCCATCAGCCTGAGGCTGGCCCTGTCCAGCGTCCTCACCAGCTCCATCTCCTACCCGCGCCTCTACTGCCTCTTAGCTAGTGCTGCGGCCAGAAGCAAAGCCTCAGCCGTGAAGTGCTGCAGAAGGACCTGGACAGCATCTTGTCAAGAAAGTCATCTTAAGTGCCTTATCTGGCTTCATAAGCAACCTGAAGCCCAAGAAACCTCTCACCCTCTCCCTACACAAGTGGACTGGCACCAGCAAAAACTTTGCCAGCAAGATCATCGTAGAGAATATTTATGATGGTGGTCTAAACAGTCACTATGTCCACCTGTTCGTGGCCACACTGCACTTTCTCCACACCCCCAACATCATCCTGTACAAGGCAAGCGCAGGAGTTTGGAATCCTTCCTGGATGCTGCTGGGTTTGGGGTTTCTTGGTTGTGGGATGGGATTTGGGAGCTGCTTATTAAAATGAGTGGACCTTGTCCACTGATGTGGCTCGGTGGCTGAGTGCGGACCCATGCATCCAGAGGTCCTTGGTTCGGGGCACATGCCTGGGTTGTGGGCTGGATCCCCAGGTGGGGGGGGGGGGGGCATGCAGGAGGCTGCCAGTTGATGTTCTTTCTCATCAATGTTTCTATCTCTACCTCTCCCTTCTTCTCTCTAACGTCAATATAAAGAAAAAATATATTTTTTAAAATGAGTGAATCCTGAAAATAGCTACAAATGAAAATTACAGGTTTCAGATGCATGGAGCACTATTAAACTTTTTGGTTTCCAAAAACAGGCCCAGTGTGATACTCATTTTAGTAAGTAGGGTCGGAGGATTTTAGAGATGGACATGATCAAATCCAACTTAATGATCACCAAATCTAACTCATTTTGTAAATGAGGAAATATTTCCAGAGAGACCTAAGTTTGTTTACCCTGCAGTGTTGCAAATGGCTTTTACTGTTTGCATCACTGGTTAACAGCCTGGGCTTTGGTAGCGACACATCTGGATTTGAGTCCTAACTCTCCCACCTACCAGCTGTGTAATCTTGCCTGACCTCTCCTGAGATTCAGGTTCTTCGTCTGTAAAGTGAGGGTGGTGAGAATTCAATAAGCTCTGTCGGGTGTGTCATAGTACCTGGCACATGAGCATTCAAATAAGTGTTAACTGTCACCTATTTGAATCCATGTAACAGACCCACAACATGGCAAGACACTCAGTAATTTAGCCCTCACCCATGTAAATATTTTCCCTTCTACTTGGGTGAACATAAGGGTCACCAACTGTTCAGGGTCCCCAGGATACGGGATTTTCAGTTCTAAAACTGGGAAAGTTCCAGGCAAATTGTGACAAGTTAGCCATCTCAGTTAGTATTCAGGCTCTGCTACTTAATAGCTGTGTGATTTGGGGCAAATTACTTTACCTCTCTGTGCTTTAATTTCTTCAGCTGTAAAACAGAGAATGCATAGTGCTCTTTTGTGCAAACTTTGATGGGTTTTGGGAGGTCACAATAAAACGTATGTGAACAGTGCTTAGAACAGTGGCTGACCTGTAGTGAGTGCTCAACACATGTTCTCTGTATTTGACAGAAAGTCAGGGTAGCAGAGTGGGAAAACCTTGGCAGCTGCAGCCAAGCAGATCTGAGTGAATCCGTGTTTAAAAAAATTAATTGATTTTAGGGAGATGGGAACATCAGTGAGGGAGAAACATCCATTGGCTGCCTCTTGGATTCCCCCCACTGGGGATCGGGCCCAGGATTTGGCATGTACCCTGACCCAGAATCAAGCTGGCAACCTCTTGGTGCATAGGACAAGGCTCAACCACTGAGCCACATGCTCTCCTGAGGTTCCTCTGAATAGAGGCTAGTCCCTCTGTAGAAAAGAATTACTACTTGATACATATAATGTAACATTGTAACTATGGTCATGGTAGCTAAATAAAATTAAAAAAAAAAAAAAAAAAGAAACAGATTACCGAAAGGCTACAACATGGATGAACCTCAAAACATTAATGCAAAATGAGAAGAGACCGTATACATAAAATCTCCTGAAAACACCAATCTAGAGACAAAAAGTATATTAGTAGTAGGAAGTGGCACCAGAGATAAACTGTAGATGGAATGGGGGATCCTACTGGAATGATGGATATGTTGTAAAACTGGATTGTGGTGGTTGAAAAATAGCATATTTACTAAAGTTCATGGATTTATACATTTAAAATCAGTACATTTTATAATATGTAAATTATACCTCAAAATAGAAAAATAGTTATACATCAAGATTCATATTGGTCTGAGGTTTTGAGAGGCCTTACAGGTATAATATCTAGGATGCTGACTCTAGTTCTTTAAAAAAAAATTAAGACAATAGCCATAATATTTACCACAAAAAAGAATTTTAACTTAGGCTCATTTGTATTAGCCTAATCATCCCACAGTCCCATCTTTCTCATCACTGACAACAAAAAAAAGATAAAATAGGCCTCTTAAAGGAGATCTGAATGCTAAAACCAAAAACAGTAGTAACTCGTTATCATTTTCAAATATTTATTATGCACCTATGAGGAATACTACTTCGCACAAAAATAAATACCTATAAAAACAAAACCAGCAAAGACATCAAACACAGGAAATGTACCTGTTGAGTCTTTCCAAGACAGAGTCATCAGCCAGTGAGATCTCATCCAAGAGGAAAAAGCTATCCTCCTTCATGGCCAGAACCAGAGGCCCATCGTGCCACTCAAAGAGTCTTGATGTGTCCATTTCTTCCTACAATGTGGAAAAGAAGGAGGTGAAATTAAAAGGCACAAGACAACACACATGTAGTTAGCTAGTGTATGCTGGAGTGAAGTGTTCATTCTGCCAGAAAGTAGAAGTCTGAGAACAAGGAATAGATGCTACACAACAGGATGCTCATTAGGCCCCTTGCAGACCAGTGAAAACCTGAAGATACCTTATCAAACCCTATCTTGCACAAAATCTCTCAGCTGACTCAGGCATAGAGCTAACAGCAATCTTTTAAATGAATGTACACATTATCATTTGCTATTGGACAAACCTTCTCCTTTGGTTTCTGTCTCACTGGCCGCAGCCCACCCAGGAAGTCCGATGTCTCCATGTGTAAGTGGCAGTTGACTGAGTATAATTTCTGATTTGCCAAGGCTGCAAACATCTGACAGATAGTAGTTTTCCCACACCTGTCAGAGATACATACCAGATTAACAAGGAGCATGAATTCTAAATACACACCCACAAACACCCTAGTCAGCAAAAGAGGGGAACCCTGGTGAGAGCCTCACTGCAGCAGCAGATAGTGTTGACCAGTACAGGATGTCTGCACCCCAGGCCCAGGACTCACTTCCCCAAAACACCAGCACCCTGCCATGTTCCTTATCCAGAATGGCACACACAGCATTAATTCCATCCTTTCCCACTTCTGCCAACCACCACCAAGGGATGGGAAAGAAAGCCAACCCTTAGACTTTCAAGACACATTAGCTCATATGCTGTTCTCCTCTATGCATCTATAGAACGAATGGCACTGTTTAAAATAATTAAATAGAAAAAGAAAAAGCCCTGACCGGGTAGCTCAGTTGGTTAGAGCTTCGTTCCAATATGCCAAGGTTGAGGATTTGATTCCCCGGTCAGGGCACATACAAGAATCAACCAATAAATGAATAAATAAGTGGATCAAGATCTACGTTTCTTTCTCCCTCCCTTCCTCTCTCTAAAGTCAATCAATAATTTTTTTTAAAAGCCCCATTCCTTCCTTTGAGATGACATGGAGAGACCTGGAAAGTATTATCCCCAAGTGAAACAAGCCAAGCAGAAAAAGACAAATACCACATGATCTCACTTATTTATGGAATATAATGGACATAACAGTCTGAGGAAAAGGGTAGACCCAGAAACATGGAAGTAGGGTACAGACTGACAACCGTCAGAAGGGGGGGGTGGGGGGAGGGAAGAGATAAACCACAGAACTTATATGCATGTATGCATAACCAATGGACATGGACAACAAAGCTGGGGACAGGGCAAGGGGATGGGGAGGAGGATGTCAATGGGGGAAAAAGGAGAAACATCTATAACAAAAATAAAATTAAAATTAAAAAATAAATAAAAGCCCCATTCTTTTCCATCACAAAGGTCTAAAGGTAGAGTAAAAGAAACAATAGCAGATCTTTTATTGCTTCTTAAAAAAGAAAGGGTGGACAGGAAAATAAAAGAGAAAGAGAGGAAACAAAGGATAAAAAAACAAAGATTGCTTTCCTGATGAGTCCTTTAGAGATAACTCAAGTAACCCTATGGACTTGAACTGAACCCTCATAACCAGTTGTTGTCAAAGAACTTTACCCAGTCTCTCCAACTAACAGCACTGGTTCACTGAATTCCAAAGCCCTTCCCACCAGCACTGCCAGTCTCCGCATGCTCTCAGTCCACACGATATGGCTGAACTTGGACTCCAGTGTGGATATCTGAGCAGACAATTTACCTATTAAAGGTAGAATAAATATTTAGGTTCTAATATGGGTATAACTCAATTCATTCTCCTCTAGGTGTCTGGCCTACTCACCCAGCAATTTTAGGACATTTTCTTTGGAGAAGAGGGATTGAGGACACAATTTTTTCTTGAAATGTTTTTCAAGGACTTGCTGAATCACATCAGCCTCCTCCTGCTTCCTGACTCGGCCTGCCAGAAGCATATAACCTTAAAAAATAAAAATGAGGAACTGTCAAGTGTCAATACCAAGGGATGCTGGGAATATAAAGTAATAGCAAGTCTCACTAGCTGCTGTTGCTGGAGAACTACTAGGGAATACTCGGAGAACCTACTATAACTAATCATATGCCTGCCCTATGGCTCCAGCAACATGACTTCTAAGCAAACTCAAATACAAATGAACACAAGTGTGCACCAAAAGGCATAGACAGCAATATTCAGAGCAGCCTTATTCATAAGAGCTAAAAAGTGGAAAGGATCCAAGTGTCCATTAACATGAGAATGGCTACACATATTATGATATCTCCATACAAAAGGGTTATAACAATAATAATTTTTAAAAAATTGAAGTCCGCCCTGGCCGGTTTGGCTCAGCAGTTAGAGCTTCAGCCTGCAGTCCAGAGAGACCCGGGTTCGGTTCCCGCTAAGGGCACGTACCTCGGTTGCAGTTTGTCCCCAGCCCTGGTTAGGTCGTGTGGGTGGCAGCCACTTGATGTGTCCCTTTCATGTCGATGTTTCTCTCTCTCTTCCTCTCTCTCCCTCCCACTCTATCTGAACAAAATATGACAAAATGTCCTCAGGTGAGGATTAAAAAAAAAAAAATTGAAGTCCTATACACATAATAGCATGACTGTATGTCACATCAGAGTGAGTGAAAAGAAGCCAGACCCAGAGTACATACTTCATGATCCTATTTAGATGAAGCTCAGGCACAGACAAAAATCAGTCAATTGTGATCAATATCAAAGCAGAGGTTACTTCCAGGGGAGGAAAAGACTAGCAAGAGCCATGAAGGACTCTTCTGCAGTACTAGAAGTACTCTAAATCTCAGCCTAGGCAGTGATTTACATAAATACGTACATATGGAAAAATACATTGAGCTGTACGTGAAATTACAGAGTGCTTCACCCACTTTACTATACGTTATATTTATATTAAAGAGTTTTTAAAATGTTCCTCCTTCTATCTATTCTTTACCAGGAAAGAAAAGAAATTACAACTCTTATGGGTTAGTTTTATTTATTCACCTTGCTTATTAACTACCCCATTAATGACTCATCAGCACCTTTCAAATCAGAACATTCTGAAATGCCTTCTAGCTTATTAATAAAAACATATAAATTATTCCCACGGATTAAATCAATATGACCAATCCTGAGTCTCAGGTGACATAAAATGCCTTCTCTCAGAACTCTGATATTATCTGAACTGTCAGTTTTCTATGACTCTGAGAAACAGCACAGCTCTCCAGTCACTACTTTGCAGACAAATGGTTCAAAAGACACTACCGATTACCTGCCTAAACTCCTACAGGCACTGTGCCCATATCCTGACTCTCACATGTGGCCGCCTAAAGAAAATAATGAGAACACCTTATAAACCAAAGCATATTAGCACAGAGGCCTACAGAAATAGTAGCACTTACAAAAGCAGTTGGGACTGAGGGAGAAAGACTCAGTTTCTGGAATACCTAGTAAAATGTACAGATTGACCACAATTTAGATGAGGTTTGTTTTAATAAAAAAAAGCTAATATTTGATAGAACGTCACAGTTTGAGAGATGACTGAAAACATACCATCATTAGCTAAATGCTGTAGCCAGTCATACTCCTTTTCGGTCTGTTCAGCCAATCTGTATCTCTCAGCCCATCGAAACAGGTCACGAAGGGTGATGAAGCCCTGCTTTCCAGCAAACACTGAAGAACTTCTTCGATAGGACTATTAACATATGAAAACATGTCAAGCATGTAGTTTTTTTGTACATAAAATCCTTAACAAATTTAAGCTCTCATAATTATTCATTCCACTAAGATACATTTTTAAAAATTTAAATGGGGTGGCCCAGATGGTGTGCCTCAGTGGTTGAGCATCGACCCATGCACCAAGAGGTCCCTGGTTCGATTCCCAGTCAGGGCACATGCCGAGTTTTGAGCTTGATCACCAGTAGGAGGCGTGCAGGAGGCAAATGATAGGTGCTGAGGTTTCTCTCTCACTGGTATTTCTGTCTCTCTCCCTCACCCTTCCTCTCTCTGAAATCAATAAAAACCTATTAAAAAAGAATACATAAATGGGGTATAATCGTTTGAAGAAAAATGTAAACTCGTGTAAAAGAATATAAATAAACAATGGAATTCTACCTCATATGCCACATACAAAAAGATCAAAAATACAAATGTGGACAAACATGCAGGAAAGTTAATCCCATAATGTGGGAACATAGTAGTAAAAATGTTAATTATTATTAGGTTTCTGAAAGGTAATCTGACAGTGTATAATTCTGATAAAGAACCCCCAAGAGCCCTGGCCAGTTTGGCTCAGCGGTTAGAGCGTCGGCCTGCGGTCCGGAGAGACCCAGGTTCGGTTCCCGCTAAGGGCACGTACTTCGGTTGCAGTTTGTCCCCGGCCCTGGTTGGTCGTGCGGGTGGCAGCCACTCGATGTGTCCCTTCACGTCGATGTTTCTCACTCTCTCTCCCTTCCTCTCTCTCCCTCCCATTCTATCTGTACAAAAAATGGAAAAATATCCTCGGGTGAGGATAAAAAAAAAAAAAAAGAACCCCCAAGAAATTAAATGGGATATTCTGGGGGAAGAAAAAGAGAGGGAAAAAAAAAACCAATTGTAGCTTTGCAGATCTGACAAGGGAGCACCAAACAAAAAGGGGTCTCTTCAGTATGTCCATTCAAAGAACACATCCATTTAAAAACAAAATTGCAGTTTGTCTATGCCAAACTAACCTAAAAGAAAATGTTCCAATATTATCCACAAATTGAAAACTGTCATCACATATAACTATCAGAAAATTTTTTAGCATATTAAATTGTTGATTTATAAAACAAAACCAAAAAATACTAATTGGATGCATTTTTAAGACAAGATCCTTAGTTTGGGGAAAAAAAATAATAAATGGATGAACTGCTGTTTCTACCTAAAGAACCTATCAAATTTTGATCAACAAGTCTAATCAACATATTCCATTAGCAACTAAGCCAAGTGATGGAGAGATGAACTACCTGAAGGTCCAGCATGACTCTGACCAACTTGCTGCAATAAGAGGGTGGCAAATTACACCGCTTGTGCAATATCGTTTCCAACTCAGAGCTTGGCAGTTCATCAAAGTGCAACTCCACAAACCGATTCCTGAAGGCCCTAGAGAGCACCTAAGAAAGGTACAGAAAACACATGATAAAAGGGTTTTTTCACCTAATTTTCAAAATGAAGCCTTTGCAATTCACCACATAAAGAAAAACCCTTCAAAAAGGGGCAAAAAAAATCTTAGTCTTTCCAAGAAAAACTTACTAGTAGATGCAGTATCAAATAAAAGGGGAAATACTACCTACCTTTCTGCCTCCATAAAGTCCTGGGGGGTTCTGGGTAGCAAAGAGCATGAACCGAGGGTGTGCTTTAACAACTTCTTGTGTTTCTGTTATGAGCAATTCACGGTTATCGTCTAACAGTCTGTTCAGTGCCTCTAACACATCGGTAGGGGCCAAATTCAATTCATCTAAAATAATCCAGTAGCCTTTTCTCATGGCATCAATAAGAACACCTTACAGGAAATAAACACTGAGAATTAGTGTATAAATTAGTCAAAAGTTTTATACATATCAACATATCCTAGATTATTATTAAATTTCAAAGCAAATTACTCTACATATCTAGTCACGTCCCAAAATACTTTATGGTGCTGAATATCAAAGCATAATTTTCAATTACAATAGTCCTTTTTATTTCATACAGAGGGGATGTCAAGGCTGACAAATATCACATTTTCAACTTATGTTTTTCCCTGCAGTTTAATTTCATTTAAATCACCACAATCTCTTATCAATTCTCAGCTTTTTTCTGTTCAATGCTCACCCCATTCTTTTGAGTCTCTAGGAAATAAAATAGGAATTGAACTATACTATTCAAAACTTGGCCCTAGTTCTGCCTACAGCTGACAAGATTTTAGTGGGGCTCAAAGGAAGCTGGACCCCTAAGCATTACTCCTTAACCACCAGGTAGCTCGGGGAAAAAGAAAAACCATCTGTAATGGCAGCAGTCCATGTGCCTCAACTGGCAAGGTTCAGATGACTTGGGGAAATAGGTCTAAAAGCATAAACAATGCCCGGCCAGTGTGGCTCAGTGGTTGAGTGTAGAACCACGTACCAAGAGGTCACCAGTTCGATTCCCGGTCAAGCCACATACCCAGGTTGTGTGCCCAATCCCCAGTGGGGGGCATGCAGGAGGCGGCTAATTCATGTTCTCTCTCATTGAACTTCCTCTCTCTCTCCCTCTCTCTCTAAATAGTAAAGAAAATAAATAAAGTATAAACACCTACACACATGAAATAGAAGAATAACCCTACCTTCTTTAAATACAAGCTTCCCTGAGGAGTCAGATGTGTAACAACCAATGTACTCTTGAATATCTGTGTGTTCATGGTTGTTAATACGCACACAGTGGTTACCAGTAGTTGCTGCCAGCCACCGGATCAGGCTTGTTTTACCAACTGATGTCTCTCCCTGAATCAGCACTGGATAGGTCCTTTAAAGGATCAGCCAACAAAGCAATTAAAGAAAAAAAGATGAAAACCAAAATTAGTTCAAGGAGTGTTAAAAAAAATGTATCATTTAACATCATAAAAGAACATTTTTACATACATATGTACTACTAATGGAGTATTTCTTAAAGCTTGAGAAATTACTATGTAAAAATGGTTCCTGAGGAAAAATTCCAACCTCTCTTGAATTACTCGAAAGAAACATTAAGTGGAACTAGCAGTTACTCACTTAACAAATAATGGGGTGATAAATATTCATCAACAAAATATTGAGAAGCAACCTTAAAGATGGTCAATAATTTGCATCCATATTGCTCCCACTAGAGGTGCAACTAGAAACAATGATTTGTGCCAAGAGAGTGATAGTTCACTTAGCCACTAAATAATAAGTGTGTTGAAAGTTCGGGAAGTAAGACTAGAATATCATCAATGTCTCTGATGACACAACTTCAGAGAAGCAAGAGGAAAGTTCAACACACCCTGCAGAGACCACTCGGACTATATCTCTCAGGTTCAGCTTGACAGAAGACGTGAGAATGTATGTCTCATCTATTGTAGGTTCCTTGTCTCCCACCGAAATCCAGTAGCCTTCAACCTGGATAAGCCGACCTCCTTTGGGTTCTGGAATTGGCTGAAATACAAAAAAGTTAAATAACCCACAGTTCCATGACAACTATGACTTTCTTTCAGAGAGGGGCATAAAGTAGGAAAAGAAGTTTTCACCAAGAATGCTACCTTGCTCTGGATGCTTTCAACCTTAAAACCCATGGGTTAAATAAAAATAAAATTACTTTGAGGAATGAGAACAAGATAACAAAATGTACTGGGATTTCTAAATACAGGTGGGGGTAGATGAATATGGGGAAAAAGTTGAATCAAAATAATTTCTCAGATAATTTATGATTCGGTTCTCTTACCTACCAAAATTCCCACTCTGAAAAAGTATTTTGGTCAAAAACATGTATTTCATATAAACCATATTTCCCAAAATAGGGCCAGTGTTGTACTGAGTGAGGGGGAACTTTGCACTATTTCATCTGGATCCCTTGGAAGACTTTAAAAATAAAAGTAATCCCCACCCCATGCAGAGAAACTAATTTATTACAGATGAACACTGAAGATATGGTGAAAGTTATTAAGCTGATTTACACAAAGTTGCTATTTTTATAGATCAAAATGGTCAAATAGTGGTCAGAACTATATCTACAAAAAAAGTTTTCTTCTACCAAGAAGTGCTCTTCTAGAACACTTAGTCCACTGACTTGAAACCACACTTGAAATTAGGCTAAGAAAGCAAGCTACAGAACATTCTTATGAGATGGTCCAATTTATATCACTTGTATTAGATACATATTAGGATTTATACCTTGACAAATGTACACACATATACCTTTAACAGAACTTATTTATTTCTTTTAAAGAATAGTTTACTGATATTTAGAGAGAGGAATAGAAAAAAGAGAAGCATTGATGTGAGAGAGAAACATAAATTGGCTGCTGCCTACACCCACCCCAACCAGGGATCAAACCTGAAACCCGGGTATGTGCCCAGACTGGGAATCAAACCCACCACCTTTTGTTGTACGGGACAATGCTCCAACCACCTGAGCCACATTGGCCAGGGCCATTTATCAAAATTTAGATGAAAAGCCCTACCAGTGTGGCTCAGTGGTTGAGCACTGACCCATGTACCAAGAGGTTGCCAGTTCGATTCCCGATCAGGGCACATGCCCAAGTTGTGAGCCAAATCCCCAGTGGGGGGTGTGGGGGGGTGGGGACATGTAGAAGGCAGCTAATCAATGTTCTCTCTCATCAATGTTTTTATCTCTCTATATAAAAATAAAGAAAGAAAAAAAATTTTAGATGGGAAGGACTATCCACAGGGTTTAAATCTCCAAAGAGTAGGATTATTGGGAATTTTTTCCATGTAATATTTAACTTTTTGAAACAGATTTATAATTAGAAACAAGTTTTGTAAAAAACTAAACAGTTCAAAATTTGACAATTCAGTCTTTCTTTTGTTAAACAAGTCAAAGCAAAAAACAAACATACATACATACCTGCCTCAGCAGACTTTTAACACTGCCAGTGACAATATGTTGACAAATAAGCTTCTGAACTATTGGGTGTGATGCCCTGTCAAGCTGTGTTAGGAAACCCAAACAAAAGCCCTAGGAAAAAGACAGAAATGCATAAATAACACTACTTTTCTGCAATAACAAGATAACTTACTTCAGAAACAAAATTCAACCTCATGGGTGGGGCTGGTTCCCAGAACAACTTTCAATATAATATCACAGTAGAAAAAACGTCAGGGTAGCTCTGGTATACAATTTTCTGGGTTAATCTGCCTAAATGGAAAGCACAGGCAAACCTGGAATGTGCATTCCTACTCCCTCCCTCCCCACAGTGAGCCCATCCACCAAGCTCCATGCAAACCCAGACTTTAGAAAGACCTCATAGAGCGAGCGTTGGATGTTGCTACACGGATTGGAGGCTGCAAATCGCAGGGCCCTGCAGAGAGTCCGAAGGCTGTAGTGAGGTCTATGGCCAGTCCCGTCTACCAATTTTGTCCCAGATTCTTTCCGCACATCTCTGTAAAAGCTACAAAAAAGATACACTTCAGGTGGCTTTTTTTTTTTTTTTTTTTTTTTCTTCAGGTTTTAGAGAGAAAGGGGCGGGGGAGAAACATCAATTGGCTGCCTCCTGCACATCCCCGACCTTGGATGGAGCCTGCAACCCAGGCATGTGCCTTAACTAGGAACTGAACTTTTCAGTACATGGGACTAGGCCCAATCAACTGAACCACACCAGCCAGGGCTCAGGTGATTTTATTAACTGATAGATATTCATCGTTTTGCTGTTTTTCCCATTTCTCTACAGAACGTCCAAAAGCCATTTTTACAGATCTTGTGGCCAAGCTTACATACAACTTCCTAGAACATGCATCAAAACCTCTCATTCTTTTTTAAATCTACTTTTCATAAACTCAGAAGTATTCTTCCAAAATAATAAATAAAAATCTATCCATTTTAAGGATGGAAAGAGGAGAGAGCAAAAAAACTTCAGATTCTTAAAAAGATATTAAGATGGGAGGGGACCTTAACAGGAATATACTGAATCCAAACACAGTGTTCCAGAGGCGGGTCTAAGATGAGGGGCAAATCCATAATGGTGATGAATAAGCACACAGAAAAACAAAATCATGGTGTTTTGAAAGGCTATGGATATGGCTATAATCAATAACGACAAAATGTTAAAAAGCATGAAGATATGGTGACTCATTACTATTCTCATTACCATACACTTTAGGAGTTAGAAGATGACAAGATGGAAAGTTTCAGACTGAAATATAAAGTACAAGAAATTCATGACCAGCTATCACAATGTAACCAATAAGTGTAAACAATAAGTGTCACAGATGAAATCTAAGTTCTTATTCAAATGGGTTTTGGCTTGAATATTTACAATCTGGCTATATATTCTTTCCTTTGTTAAGAAAATCCAAGGGGAGTTCATAAGGTTCCAACTTTAAAACAGAAATTTAAGCCCTGGCCGGTTTGGATCAGAGGTTAGAGTGTCGGCCTTTTAAGAGTCGCAGATTCAATTCTGGTCAAGAGGACATACCTTGCTTGCAGTTCAATCCCTGGCCCTGATCGTGGTCGTGTGGGAGGCAATCAGTTGATGTGTCTCTCTCACACTGATGTTTCTTTCTCTCGCCCCCACCACTCTTTCTCCCTCCCTTTCTCCATCTCTATCTGAGAATCAATAAAAAAGTATCCTTGAGTGAGGATTTCAAAAACAAACAGAAATTTAAGTACTTTCCATCAGTTTTCTCCAGTTAGAAGCAAATAACAATAATATGAGTGGAGCACACATTTTTATCTTCAGAGGAAAGGTTTATGAAGAACTCGAAAAACACCTACTTTATGATTCCCTGCACTGTGCTCTTGTTCACACTCAGTCCTTTCAGATAATCCACAATAAGAATCTGTAGATCTTCTTTACTTTCCAGTTCTTCTACATAAAGTTCTGTAAATCTGTAAGATAATTACTACTACATAATAACCATATTTAGAAAGTTAGCGCAACTATTCTGACAGTAAGAAATGAAAAACAGAAGTTATATAAACTCATTTTAACTGTTTGTAGTATAAAATACAAGTCTTTCAACTTGAGACACAGACTGACCATAACAAAAGAAAAAATAATGTAACTGTCACCAAAAATCTATCATTTCTTCTTTGAAAAAATGTCTTCTACTTATAGTCCTTGTAAGAAACAGTTACAAAAATAAGAGTTATTTATCCTCATTTTCAGGTGTTTTCTTATCATAAGTACATATAAAAAAAATACATGGGAACAAAAATGTTCCCTCATTATAAAAAATAAAATAGTTGGAGCAAAGGAAAATTTATGAAATGTCCCTAAGACACTTTTACTACATTAATAATGGAAGAGGGGATTTAATACAATTTAACACTTTTAAAACTTAAAATTCAACAAAAGGTTACCAATAAATAAGGTCATTTATCTTTTCCCCAGTGCAACATACATAAAACACCAATAACTAATTTTCTTGTTCATGTCAGTCAGTGCTTAACGATGAAAACTGAAATTTAAAAGACCTTTCACCAATCATTAGCATCATTCAAGAGGACTTTGTTCCTAATTTGCACTTATGCTATTATACGGTTATATCATTATGTGAAGTTTTTCTGATAGCCACACAGAGCTATTTGAAGTAGAAAAGATTTTTGTTTTCAACAACAGTCATGAGCCATTAAGTTTCATTCTAACAACCCATAGGGAAAATTACCCAGTGTTCTGGAGTTTTCCAGATTCCCACCACATGTAGAAAGTAAAGGAACATGACAAACGAATAATGAAGATTCTCTTTATGTGGTCAAAAAACTTTAAGCACTGTTATGGGGTTTGGTCATGTTAGTACTACTAATCAATAAATAAGAACTTTAAAAAAGGTCTCCAGGAATCAGGCCATGTCCCCTCACCTGTTTCTTATTCCTGGTGGGAGATTTCTTTTGCCCACATCAGTTGCTGGATTCATACAGGCAAATAAACGAAAGTCAGGATGACGAACCAATGGTTCTGTTAAGAGAAAATTTAAAATTCTCAACAACTTATAACATTAAATCATCAGTCACAGTTCCCTAGGGGAAGACTATCTAACTCCACATGACCCCAGGTCAAACAATGCTGCCTCAAGCTCAGCAAAGTTGGTGCTGGCTGTTTAAACCTTCCCTGCCTTTTCTGAAACCCCACATAAACCAGTTTCCAGATGTATGGACACAACTTAAATGTTATGCTGCCTTCTACTGTCTTTTTTTTTCTCTTTTTTTCCTCACCCAAGGACATTTTTCCATTTTTTGTTCAGATAGAGTAGGAGGGAGGGAGAGAGAGAGAAACATCGACGTGAAAGGGACACATTGAGTGGTTGCAACCCGCACAACCCAACCAGGCCGAGGACAAACTGCAACCAAGGTACGTGCCCTTAGCGGGAACTGAACCCAGGTCTCTCTGGAACGCAGACCAACGCTCTAACCGCTGAGCAAAACCGGCCAGGGCCATTCCACTGTCTTTTATAAGTGTGGTTGTTCACTGTCATTTATGTTTTATCGTCTTTACGCCAGCACATATTTTTCCACTAACTGTGTATGTCTATTACTCACTACCCAAATGCCTTGACAAATTATCTTATTCTTCGAATTCCCCATACCACATAACAACAGGACTTTTACAAAAAATGGATATCTAAGGAATAAGCAAATCCAATTGGGTGGCCCATGTAATCCACCTAACTAATAGATTCTTATTCTATTTTTCTTTTTTATTAGACCCCCTCCGCCCACCCAGCTGTTGGCTCCGGATACCTTAACACCACGACCCCACACACAACATTCTCAATTCCCCTCCTCCTCCTCCACGTAGATTCTTATTCTAAAGAGGCAAAGTCAAGTCAGGCCCCAAGGGGATCAAGTCCTACCTGTGTCCCCTCGATCCAGCAACACCAGGGAGCCAGAGGAGCCTTCCAGTAAACCACTGAGACATTCTAAAGTTTCTGGAGCAGCCAGATTAATCTCATCCAACAAGATCCACTCTCCTTTCTTTACAGCCTGAGCTAATGTACCCTAGAAGAAGATAAAGTAAAATGGTAAGAATCCATTTCAAATAAGGACACACTCACCAAGTTATATAAGCAGGGTTAGAAAACAGAGGCTAGGGCAAACCTCTCCAACCTGATGAGCTGATGCCCTAAATGCCAAATGGCTGCCAGAGCTAACTTTTTTAAAATGTCTAAAAGGATCAAAGCAGTATCTTTGGGCCCAATAGAGAGTTACAATAAACTACATCCTCTCATTATATAAATGTGAGATAAATAATAACAATGTATTTAGATGTTTAAAGGTACTCAGATGGTCCTGGCTGGGTAGCTCTGGTGGTTAGAGAATTGTCCCGACACGCCAAGGTTATGGGTTCAATCCTCAGTCAGGGCACATGGAAGAAGCAACCAATAAATGCACAAATAAATGGAACAACAAACTGATGTTTCTCCCTACATATAATTAATTTTTTTAAGAAGGTACCCAGATAGTTTTTTAAAGCACTAAGAATATAGGGTCAAGCTATAAAAATAACAAGATCAGATAAAGGACAGAATCAAGGGTGTATAGTGGCTGTAATAATGTAGCCTTTCACAGCTGCTGAAGACTATCAAAATGAATCTTTCCTAGCTCTATTGATTTTACCTCTGAGTTCTATTCCAAGAGTAGTGAAAAAAAATATGTTAGTGCATTGTGCCCTGGCCGGTTTGGCTCAGCGGTTAGAGCGTTGGCCTGCGGTCCTGAGAGACCCGGGTTCGGTTCCCGCTAAGGGCATGTACCTCGGTTGCAGTTTGTCCCCAGCCCTGGTCGGTTGTGCGGGTGGCAGCCACTCGATGTGTCCTTTCACATCGATGTTTCTCTCTCTCTCTCTCTCTGTTCCTCTCTCCCCCCCGCCCCCACTCTACCTGAACAAAAAAATGGAAAAATGTCCTCGGGTGAGGATAAAAAAAAATTTTTAAAAAGTGCATTGTTTTACTGTTATTAAACTGCTTTATACTTTTGTTTCCATAATGATCCTGACAAAAAATCTTCTACAAATTATAACAAAACAAAAAAACCACACACACAAAAGCAGCCCTGGCTGGTGTGACTTAGTTGGTTGAGTGTTGTCCTGTGCACAAAAAGGTCACCAGTTTAATTCCCGGTCAGGGCACATGCCGGGATTCTGAGTTCAGTCCCCAGTCAAGGTGCATACACATTGATGTTTCACTCTCTCTCTCTCTACCCCTTCCTCAATCTTTAAAAAATATCAATAAAAATATATTTTTAAAAAGGACTTAAAAGAGAACAAATGTATTCAACTCCAGTGTACTACCAAGTTTGAAATAGGTATACACCCTACTTAGAGAGCAGTTGACATTTTAACTGGTTATTTTAGAAATGATCATAATAAGATTAAGCACTGATGACCAAATTTCCCACACTGATGGACATATGGTTGAGTGATGTTCTCTCATACCAAAACACCGTCTCAAGTTAAGATTACTAGCTCCCTTAGGGTGTGGTCAAAAGAGTGTCACAGAAACAACTTTTTCTTTACTTTTTTTTTTTTTTAATCCTCACCCGAGGACATTTTTTGTTCAGATAGAGAGGGAGGGAGAGAAAGGAAGAGAGAGAGAGAGAGAAACATCGACGTGAAGGGACATATCGAGTGGCTGCCACCCACACGACCAACCAGGGCCGGGGACAAACTGCAACCGAGGTACGTGCCCTTAGCGGGAACCGAACCCGGGTCTCTCGGGACCGCAGGCCGACGCTCTAACCGCTGAGCAAACCGGCCAGGGCCAGAAACAACTTTTTAAAAACAAAAATGTAAAAGCTTAGGTCATGAACATTTAATTAAGCTGATCCTTCCTACAGGGTCATAGAACAGAAAACAGCAGAGCTACCCATGCACTGGAATAAAAAATGGGCTTAGTCCTGGCCAGGTGGCTCAGTTAGTTGTAGCATTGTCCTGTACACCAAATGGTTGTGGGTTTGATTCCTGGTCAGGGCACATATATAGATTGGGGGTTCAATCGCTGGTCAGGGTATATACAAGAGGCAACTGATACATGTTTCTCTGTTTCTCTCTCTCTCCCTCCCTTAAAAAAAAAAAAAAAATCAATAGAAACATATCCTTCGGTAAGGAACTAAAAAAAAAAGTGGGTAAGCTGGTCAATGTTATGTATATATTACCACAATAAAGAAAAAAATTTAAAAAGTGTATGGGGGGGTCCCTAAAGTGAATGGACCCAAACCTGGTGCACTTGGTCTGGCTCTCACACACCACACACACAGAGCTGGGAAACAATAAAGAGTTCACTAGCTGGCCCTGGCTGGTGTGACTCAATTGGTTGAGTATGGTCCTATGCACCAAAGGCTGCTGGTTCAATTCATGGTCAGGGAACATACTCAGGCTTCAGGCTCAATCCCTAGTAGGGACCATGCACGAGATAGTCACAATTGATGTTTTGCTCTCACATCAACATTTCCCTTTCTCTTTCTTCTCTCCCTTTCTCTCTTCATAAAAATATTTTTAAAAAACATTTTTTTAAAGAATTCACTAGCTGTCTTCAACTGCCATCTTTAAAAATAATAGTGCTCACCAAGACTTATCATTTTCATAAAAAATATTTTTCAATATCATCCCCCAACATATTATTTCATTATTTATTAAGTCTTGAACAGCAAGCACTAAAAATATCAACATGAAGAGAATATAAAATAGAAGCCTAAAACTTGCATTTGCATCCAATCAACAGTCCCTTAACCTTAATAACTAAAGCAAAATACCTCCACAAATGCAAACAACAGGGCATTTTCAGTCATTTTCATCTGTTGTTGGGCATGGTCGAGTCTAAGACCAAACGCTTCCCATCTCTCTTTTAGGAGCAACCCTAGAAAAGAATAAAGACAAGAATGTAACACCTTCTGAATTGTAATATATGCAATTTAAATACACAAAAACCATGCAATTAACAAAACTCACCCCAAAATCAAATATACTAGAAGTATAAAAAATAAGTCCAAACACTTGCCAAGTGCTAGTCACTACTCTGGTCAATTCATTGATATGTATATGTACGTGTAATAGTTAACTGATTTATCCCTTTCAACACCATCTGAAGCAGCTACTCTTATTTCCATTTATAGATGAGAGAAAGCACAGAGAAGATAACTAAGCTACCAAAAGCCCCTTGGCTGTGGAATGCAGCTTCTTGGAAGAAACCTCTTTTTCTAAGGAAATGTGATTTGACTGACTAACCACTAAGTGGTACCTGTACATCAATATACCAACCATTCTTACAGAAATCATGCCTAGAATCACGAGAGCAGCAATACTTCAAAATTAGTCATCTTCGCCCTGAGTCTTAGAAAGCTCTGATTTGTATTCCTTCATTCCTACCCCAAAATCTTCTCCAGCCTCATGCTCTCTCACTAGCAGCCTAGGTCGCATTCTTACCAGTTTCGCTCCCTTTTTCTTCCTTACTGACAGCCGACTTGTGCACATGTTGCATTAGTCTGAGGAGATCGTGCCACCGTTTCTGCCTGTAACAGGTCTGAATGTGCCCCAAGAACGTAAAGTTTTGCTTCTTAGAAAATGTCTGGGCAAAGAGTTCCTCAAATGCCTCCCGTAAGGGTAGCCAAATAAGCTTATGGTCCACTGGTTTGTAACTAAAACAAACAGTAAATGTGATTCATAAACTACTGAAGATAACAGAACATAAAAAACATAACTTAGAAAATAGAAATAGGTCTAAAATTTCAATTACTCAAAATCAGAAATAATACCAAAATACTTAAAATCTAAAGTTTGAAATGATAATGTATTTTCTGCATTATAAAGTATTTAAAGGTCCTAAAGGTAAAAACTAATATTAATAAACATCATTTTAAAAAAATTGAAATTCCTAGTTGGGCATTGAAAGACATATCATTTATTTTATTAACATTTAAATAAGCACCATTTATAGGACTTAATGACAAAACATATTTTATTAAGATCAACCAAAAACTTTTCAGAATATTTTAGAGTGAAAATACAACATTATCTAAAACTGATTTACATAAGCAAAGTGAACTCAGTTCATGCCTTCTCAATTGAGAGAAGGAGGGTATTACTCCCAAAGAGTTATATATTGGCAGAAAAACCTATATATTGCAATGTTCTATGACCCTCCACAGGTTAACTTTTTATTCTATAGTATTTAGATTCTCTCTTATCCCTTAGCATTCAATTTGGCTGGTTGGGGAGTTAGGAAATTCATTTAAATTAAATTTTAATTTAATATTTGGCAGTGAGAGGAAGTTAATAATGAAAAGAGTCAAGAAACACTGCTCTAGCTAAAAACTGTTGCCCAAGCGACATTAATTGTTTCTGGAAAATCTCAAGTATATAATTTTCCACAGCCCAAGATACTAAATACTACAATTCAAGGATGATGATGTAAATTTTATTTCTAAGAAAAATAATTTAAGTTGAGAACAGAAATGGTAGCAAAATGTTTCAGGACAGACAAGCACATTAGAGAACTAATAGATACTAGTAGTTACTCATTGGCCTGAGGGAGGAAAAATGAGGTAAGTCAAGTGCAATGCCCTGATACTGAGAATCTATCAGTCCAATTCCAGGAAAAAAAAGTATAAGAACTTCGAACCCATTTTACTTCCCAGTAAGCACCAACACATTAGTAAAGGCATTTCTTTACTCCATTTATTCAACAAAAATTTACTGAGTATCTGTCATGTATTAGGCACTGAGTAACAAGACCTACAAGTCTTGCCCCTTGTAGTTCACAATCTAATCAAACTGTGTGTGGCTGGAACTCAGCAGCAGAGCTAAAGGAAGGATATTATGTCAGAGAAATGCCAGTGTCAGATTATGAAGGGCCTTACAGGCCAAAACAAAGCCTTTGTATTATATTCTAAATAGGCTAAGAAGTTGGGGCAGGGGCTGGGAGGACAGATATGAGCAAGAGAGTGATGTGATGGGGTACACTTTAAAAGGATCCTTGTAGCTACTAAACGGCAGACACACTGCAGGGAGGTTAGGAGTGGAAGCAAAGATGAGAGATCCATGCACTGGACAAGGCAAAAGAAGATGAACTAGAAGGACAACAGAAGTGGTAAGAAATTAAAGTACACATTATTTAGAGAAAAGTGTTGGTCTTAAATAATAGTATAAATGGGATTCAAAGCTAACGGAGGCAGAATAATGAGAACACAGGTGTTCAAGGCAGACTGTCTGGGTTCAAATCATGGACCAATCATTACCTTGAACAAGGTGTTCACCCTGTGTGCCTCAGTCTGTGCCTCATGGCTGGTAAGAAGGCCAAGTGGGAGAACACAGATAAAGGATTCAATTTAGTACCTGGCATATGAGTGACACCTATCAGTTTCTTTTCTTTTTTTAAAAATTTTTAAGAGTTAACGGTTACAATCATTACAATTATTAATTGATTCATTTTATTGAATTCACGAATGAAAGAAATGGCTTAATATTTCAAATTAGACTGAGTTCCTTAAGAGAAAAGTCCAGCCCTGGCCAGTTTGGCTCAGCGGTTAGAGCGTCGGCCTGCGGTCCTGAGAGGCCCGAGTTCGGTTCCCGCTAAGGGCACGTACTTCGGTTGCAGTTTGTCCCCGGCCCTGGTTGGTTGTGCGGGTGGCAGCCACTTGATGTGTCCCTTCACATCGATGTTTCTCTCTCTCTCTCCCTCCCACTCTATCTGTACAAAAAATGGAAAAATGTCCTCGGGTGAGGATAAAAAAAAAAAAAGAGAGAGAAAAGTCCATTCATTTAAAGCTGAGCATAGAGGCTGAAAAAGTTAAGTCAATACATATTACAAGTGATTAAAAATGAGCAAACATACATACGTTTCACAAAAGAAAAAACAAAATAAACTTTAACACAAATCCTCAGTGGAAACCAAACCGACACCTGGGAGTACTGGTGACTCAAACTATGAACTATTATAGAGCAGGATTTCCAAAGTGTGTTCTGCACGGAAAAGATGCCTGGAGAGCAGCCTAAAGGGGAGGGCGTGGGAGGGTCCTAGAATACCTGGCCCCCATGGAAAGTACTTAGATTCTACTTGTTATATAAAGAGAGATTACATACAGGCGTTCATTTAAAAATGGCTAAAACAAAGGAACATGGCTCTCCAAAATTATAATACGTGAAAGCATATGAAGTATAAAAGCAACATTACATAGTACATGCTCAGTAGCTGAAATGAACACTTCTCTGCACGTGAGGGTCGGGGTTCCGTCTATAAGCATGGACTTCTGCTCTGCTCTCTCCTGTGCAGTTTCTCTTATGGATCTTTCTATGGTTGGTGAGGAGGAGGAGGACAGGGGCTGACCATTTTATTTCTATGAGATCATCAATTTTCCTCCCATTTTTTTCTTTCCTTCACTGAAAAATTCTCCAAGAGCCCCTTTTCCTTTCATTATACCTCTTCCCTCAGAGGCTGTCCCTCCAGTGTTTTTTCCTGGATTCATTGCTATGAAACCACTCTTTTGTCAATTTGTGCTGGCAAAAAGATTAATACCAATCTTTTGCATTATTGATTACACCAGGGCACAAATGGGCTCCTGTATATGTGATACATTTAAAACTACTTGTGCGCCCTGGCCAGTATGGCTCCGCGGTTAGAGCTTCGGCCTGAGGTCCCAAGAGACCCGGGTTCGGTTCCCACTAAGGGCACGTACCTCAGTTGCAGTTTGTCCCCGGCCCTGGTTGGGTTGTGCAGGTGGCAATTACTCGATGTGTCCCTTTCACATTGATGCTTCTCTCTCTCTCTCCCTCCCACTCTATCTGAACAAAATATCCAAAACTGTCCTCAGGTGAGGATAAAAAATAAATAAATAAATGAAACTACTTGTGTCTATAGAATAGAAATATACAGTATATAGACAAGCCTAGTTAAATAACAAATTCCATAGAGCAGTAAAAACAGGTTGCCAAGTATCTTAATAAGAGTAGGGGGATTGCCCTGGCCGGTTTGGCTCAGCGGTTAGAGCGTCGGCCTGCGGTCCTGAGAGACCCGGGTTCAGTTCCCGCTAAGGGCACGTACCTCGGTTGCAGTTTGTCCCCGGCCCTGGTCGGTTGTGCGGGTGGCAGCCACTCGATGTGTCCCTTTCACATCGATGTTTCTCTCTCTCTCTCTGTTCCTCTCTCTCCCTCCCACTCTACCTGAACAAAAAATGGAAAAATGTCCTTGGGTGAGGATAAAAAAAAAAAAAAAAAAGAGTAGGGGGATTAAGTAAGTGTCAATTAACAGAAGTAAAATAAAAACAAGGTAGAAAGATCACTGAGGAAAAATAACAAAGTGAAAGTGGAATTAGAGAGAGAAAAGCCTTAGCTAATTAATTTTAAGATAATAGCCTGGCCCTGGCCGGTTTGGCTCAGCGGTTAGAGCGTCGGCCTGCGGTCCAGAGAGACCAGGGTTCAGTTCCCGCTAAGGGCACGTACCTCAGTTGGTTTGTCCCCGGCCCTGGTTGGTTGTGCGGGTGGCAGCCACTCGATGTGTCCCTTTTGCGTCGATGTTTCTCTCTCTCTCTCCTCCTCTCTCTCCCTCCCACTCTACCTGAACAAAAAATGGAAAAATGTCCTCGGGTGAGGATAAAATAAATAAATAAAAAAATAGTAATAATTGCCCGGCCTGTGTGGTGCAGTGGATTGAGCATCATACCATAGACTGAGAGGTTCCAGTTTGATTCCTGGTCAGGGCACATGCCCAGGTTTCAGGCTTAATCCCCAGTAAGGGGCATGCAGGAGGCAGCAGATTGATGTTTCTCGCATGGATGTTTCTATCTCTCTCTCCCTTCCTCTCTCTCTAAAAAAAAAACAATAAAAACATATTTAAAAAAAAAATTTAAGACAATATAAATGCAAAGGTTTTAATTGAGTATATAATTCATGATATGTGTAGAGCAGAATATAAACGATGGGTTGGGAGGATAAGCAAAGGAAAAGCACCAATTCAAGGACTCCAAAGTAGCACTATATTCAGAGCAAGGAGGGATGAAAGACAAAGAAAGTGTGAAAATAAAAATACTGTTACAGCACAATGTGGCCCTCAAAAAAAGAGATAAATTACAATAAATTCTATTATTTCATGGCTTTAAGAATTTTTTAAAGCAATCATTAAGAGGACAGATCCCAATATCGCTCAACATAAGGTATGCCAATAGCATCCATCAGCACAAACTAAAATTGTTCATGAAACTAACATATTCAAAAACACCAACAGGGCCCTGGCCAGTTTGGCTCAGCGGTTAGAGCGTCGGCCTGCGGTCCAGAGAGACCTGGGTTCAGTTCCCGCTAAGGGTATAGACCTCAGTTGCAGTGTGTCCCCGGCCCTGGTTGGGTCATGTGGGTGGCAACCACTCGATGTGTCCCTTTCACGTCGATGTTTCTCTCCCTCTCTCTCTCCCTCCCACTCTATCTGAACAAAATATCAAAAAATGTCCTCGGGTGAGGACTAAAAAAAAAACAAAAACAAAAAAAAACACCAACAGGGAAGAGAGCCTTTTAATGATCACAGTGGAGTCCCATGGGCAACATTTAACCAAGTAGAGTGCCACTTAATGTTTCAGAGACAATCCAATCGTAGGAGAATCTAGCTTGAAGACAGTGTGACTCCAGAAAATACGTTTTTAAAGAAGCAACTGCACACACAAACATTAGCTGATTACATACTTATCTTTTTTCCCCTCCTATCTTCAGCATGATCTTTGAGAGCTAGAACCTCAAGTGTTCTTTAAAATGAAGAGAAACATTGATACACACAAGAGCTCCTCAATAAATTCCAATAAATACCTTGTTGGGGTGGGGGTGCAAAACTTGGAACATTTTTCTAAGGCTAATTCTGAGTTTTGTAAGAGAATAGTATTTCCTTCCTCAAGCAATGAACACAAAAAAGAAAATACTGTTTAAGCCGCACTTACCCTCCAAGCAAGTCTGCAGTGTCGCTTTGTTGATTCATATTGACAACCCTCAAACGATGGCCTTTAAAACAAAAAAAGCAAGAGGGTCATTCCAAGAATTTAAAGACTGATAAAATCCAGTGTGATCCTTAAAGATGTGCAGACATGGGCAGAGGGCTAATCTTTAAACATGCATTTCCTCTGATCCACTTCTTTTACTTTTAGAATTCAAATATTTCACCTAACCCAAAGAGGTTTGTGTAAGAAGATTCACAGTGACTTACTACTCTAGCATCAGATAACTGAAAACAACAAAAATCCTTTAGTAAGTCAATGTCTATAAATCAGAATGAAACAAATGTCTAGTGTGGAATATTATTTAGCCATCAGAATAGAAATGAGGCAGTTGTTTTTAAAGATGCTCGATTTGCTTAACTAAATGCAATACATAAAGCTCAATCCCATTTGCTTAAAAACAAAACCGAATCTTTATGTATATGTATTTGCAGACCATAGAGTACAACTAAAAACAAAGTTAATGCCAATCCGTTAACAGTGGTTATTTCTAGGGAAAGTGAAGTGTTGGCACTTTTTAAACTCCAGTATTCTTTTGACTTTGTTTTTCGGGGAAGGGGGAGGCCGTCGGAGTGAAATGTTTATTCTCTGTGGACAGAGTGCTTGCCCTCTAGGAGTTACCTGTAATGTGAGCCAAGTACTGTACAGTGGAGGTTTTGCCAGTCCCGGTCTCTCCCACCAGCAATACGGGTTCTCCTTTGCTAACGCACACCGCAAGCTGTTCAATAAGAACAGAAGATGGCCTCGTAGCAGCAAAAGTGAGCTTCTCCCTGGGAAGGGGAAAGTAATTAAGCAGTTAAGAGAAGAAGGCTACACCCTGGCCGGTTTGGCTCAGCGGTTGAAGCATCGGCCTGCGGACCTGAGAGTCCCGGGTTCGGTTCCTGCTAGGGGCATGTACCAAAAAAAAAAAAAGAGAGAGAGAGAAGAAGGCTACAAGCTTCTCATAGTGTTGCTTTGAGGAACCAGATTTTCTAGACTCAACAAACAAAAACGAAAAGACAACTCAGAGTAATTGTCTTCATGCTATAACAGATATCCTTATAACATATGAAATGCAGAACTCATTCATTCTACAAACATACAAGCACCAAGTATACATCTAGTACATTACGAGGCTCTGGCAATTCAAAACACTAATAAGATAAGATATTATCTATACTAGTTACATTATCTTGAGCAAATTACTTATCTTAACCTCAGTTTCCTCACCTGTAAAATTTGGATAGTAATAGTTACTGGTTATAATGGGTTGAATAGTCTTCCCCCCGAATTCATCTAGTTTCACAGAACATACTCTGGGAAAACACTGCTCCTTACCATCCCATGCACCGGAGAGATCAGTTCAGATACATGTTTAGCTCAAAGGGGCTGGACTAGACCCTCTATCAAGTTCCTAACAACTCTATCATTGTCATATTACACAGGAACCCTATTTACCTCTGTATGTGAACAGCCTCACTTTGTTTCCGCAGAAGCCGCACTCGACCGACTTGTACATCTAGCTCATTGATCACAATTTCTGGTTTATAAAGTTGACAGAAGAATTCAGCCTATGGGAAGGGAAAGATTTTATCTGAGTAACATTTTGAATACTCTTTAGACATCTCCTAATCCGTGAGGCTTACTGGGACGCTCTAATTAGCACTTTACTAAAAGGCACTTTGTATTTCCAAGACAGGCAAGTTAGCTTCTAATTACTTTATATTTTAATTTTCCAAATTTCTAATGTTTTTAAAAACTGGTTATGTTTTCCAGTAATAGCATTTTTTATTCATTCAAATAACCCTATTTAGAGATCTTCCTAAATCTAAAGTAAATACACTGACATACCCCATAGTGAACAAAAACTCGACTCCTAAACGATATGAAAAAAAAGTACTTTTTCTTCAGCTATGCCTCCTTCTACATTAAATTTCTAATGTACACAGGAAAGAGTGACTTGAATAAACCAGGATGCATCTATCTACAGCCAAAGCAGAAAGAGACGCTGTGCCAGATGGTCTAGGACATCTACCCAGCTGCCGTTCCTTTCTCATCCTGGTTGTCAACCTAAAGAACCCAAATTTGATCACGCTTGGGTAGGGTGAAAGGGGCAAAGTACTCAGGAAAGGTGAACCCCTCTTCACTCAAAGGGGATGAATCCTGATCAATCAAAGCCAATGGTGGGCCCTGGCCAGTTTGGCTCAGCGGTTAGAGCGTCAGCCTGCGGTCCGGAGAGACCCGGCTTCGGTTCCCGCTAAGGGCACCTACTTCGGTTGCAGTTTGTCCCTGGCCCTGGTTGGTTGTGCAGGTGGCAGCCACTCGATGTGTCCCTTCACGTCGATGTTTCTCTCTCTCTCTCTCCCTCCCACACTATCTGTACAAAAAATGGAAAAACATCCTCGGGTGAGGATAAAAAAAAAAAGCCAATGGTGGGCCCACCCGGTGTGGCTCAGTGGTTGAGCATCAACCCATGAACCAAGAGGTTGCCAGTTCAATTCCCAGTCAGGGCACATGCTCAGGTTGCGGGCCAAATCCCCAGTAGGAGGCGTGCTGGAGGTGTCCAGTCGATGTTCTCTCCCACTGATGTTTCTATCTCTGTCTCCCTCTCTACAAAAAAAAAAAATCAATAAAGAAAAAAAATTAAACAAAAAAGCCAGGGGTGGTAGTTTCATTTCTCTTGCCAACTATAATTTTATTGTTTAAGCCCCTTCAAATAGGTGTTCTGTTACTTATAGCGAAAACCATCCCAAAAGTTTCAGAAGCCTAAGGAACACCTCTATTTCGGTTCCTGACACAGGCTTTTTTGAATCATCATTTATTTGGGAATGCCAGATATCTGCCTCAAGATGGGCCCCAGGCTTCTCCAGTTAGCAATACCACTGCTAAAACATTCTCTCCTCCAGAAACATGTATTTTGATATAAAACAAGAAAGGTAAAATATTAACAATATCAGCAATGACCTTAAGTAGTGTGTATACAGATGTTCACTGATACTATTCTTTTCAACTTCTCAGATGTTTGAAGATAGTAATAAAAAGTTGAAAAAAATCTCCTTGTGCATAAAACTATAAAAGTATTACTAAGACACAGTTCCAGTCCTGATTCCATAACCAACAGAATAACATGCTCATTAAAACAGTGGAAGAGAAGGCATGCATGTGATATAGGACACCAGGAAGCTCACCTTAAGAATATGGAACATGACCTGGCCGGTTTGGCTCAGCGGTTAGAGCGTTGGCCTGCGGACCAAAGGATCGCGGGTTCAATTCCTAGCCAAGGGCACGTACCTGGGTTTCAGGTTTGATCCCTAGCCCCAGTCAGGGTCATGCAGGAGGCAACAAATCAATGTGTATCTTTCACATCAGTGTTTCTCTTTCTCTCTCTCTCTCTCTCTCTCTCTCGCCCTTCCTTCCACTCTATCTAGAAAACCAATGGAAAAATATCCTCGGGTAAGTATTTTAAAAAATAAAGAAAAGCTCTGGCCAGTTTGGCTCAGCAGTTAGAGCGTCGTCCTGCGGTCCAAAAGGACCAGGGTTCAGTTCCCGCTAAGGGCACGTCCCTCAGTTGCAGTTTGTCCCCAGCCCTGGTTGGATCGTGCAGGTGGCAGCCACTTGATGTGTCCCTTTCACGTCGATGTTTCTCTCTCGCTTCCTCTCTCTCCCTCCTGCTCTATCTGAAGAAAAAAATGGAAAAATGTCCTTGGGTGAGGATAAAAAAAGAATGTGTAACACATTGCCATGGTGGGTTTGTCTTAGTGGTTAGAGCGTTGGCCTGAAGATCAAAGGGTCACAGGTTCGATTCCTAGCCAAAGGCATGTACCTGGGTTGTGGGTTCAATCCTTGATCCCTAATCCCAGTCGAAGTTGTGCGAGAGACAACCAATCAACGTGTCTCTCTCATATCGATGTTTCTCTCGGTCTTCCTCCCTTCCTGCTACTCTATCTAAAAATTAATGGAAGGATATCCTTAATTGAGGATTAACCAAAAAAAAAGGAAAACTACTTATCTAGGAGGTACTGAGAGCTTTATGGCCATGAGAGGCAGCAATGAAACCACCAACTTTGACAGAGGCGGCAGTTATTGCAAAAGCTATGCCAGGTAAGGACCAGAGACTAGCAAGTGAACTAAAGGTTCCAGGTTCCTTTCAATGGGGAAGTAAAAATAGCATACCTTTTTCTTGGAAATGTTCAGTTTGCTTCCAATGACTTCTGCCATTTTTAGTCTGCTTGTATGCTTGGAAAGCATTGCTGTGAAACAGTCCAGAGCCTATTAAAATAATCAAGGTAAATGCCAACTGACTTTTAAAATAATACATAATAATACTGTCATTCTCCTGGCCATAAAAGGGAAGAACATAAAATCCAGCAGGAACATTTCTACAGGTCAAATAAGATACCAACCCTAGACTCTAGAACCTTGCCATGGGGGTAGGACACAAATGTGAAGGCTTTACTATCAACACACTGGTTAATTAGGGAAAAAAAACAGAAAAGCTTCATTCAAGTAAAAATAGCAATTATGTATTGATCATCAGGTATATGACCTATGGGGGAACTGACTCTCAGACAGTGGAAGTAACACCAAAACATTACTTTCTAGCTGTAAAGGGAAACTCCTGGTGGTCGATAAAGGGATCACATTGCCTTACTTTAACTCAGTACTCAACCTTACCAACTACCGATAGACCAACCAGGTATGTATCTTCTGATGTAATGAAATATAAAGTACATATCTCATCAAAAATGGATTCTATCCACAAAACAGTTGAATTTGAATACCTCAAGCACTCCGTTAAACTTCTATTTAAGGAAAGACAAATAAAATGACAAAGAAAAGGATACCAGGGGTAAGGTAAAATAAAAAAAATGTAGCAGATCCCCAAGTAATATAATTTTCTTCAACATCACTTTATTACATTGATGAGAAAAAAGAACTGATTCTGGCCCGAGCCACTGTGTGATTTGCACATTTTCCTCAACTATGTAGATTTTCTCCTGGTATTGTGGTTTTCGCCCACATCCCTAAGATATGCATGTTAGTAAACTGAGTCTGTGTGTGTGTGTGTGTGCGCGCGCGCGCGCGCGCGCATGTACCCTGTCATGGGAGGGCACCCTATCCAGTATTGGGTCTTGTCTTGCCCCGAGCTGCTGGGAGAAGCCAGCTATGACCCTGAACTAGAATAAGTGGGTTAAAAAATAATTACCTTACTTGTTTTTATTACTCTTTCTTAAATGTATGTATAGCTCACACTTATTTCAGTGTTTAATATTAGAAATGTCTGAGGTCTTTATTTAGAAGTATGTGTATGCCATAGGAACTTAACTCGTTTATATCAATCAGCCTATGGTAAAACTGGTTTCCTTTTCTATCACTTTGCTTTTAGTTGCAGTTTCCAAAAACATATTAATGACATTATGTGAGGACTTACTGTATTTGGTTGTGCCATCACCAAGTATATTATATCAATAAACTTCCCAAGAGCATTTAAGAGAATTTATCTGGTTTTTGTACCTAATTCCTGGCACAGAGCTTGAAAATCCATGTCTTTTGTTATTCACTAGATTTCCTCTGAACCATACCAGAGTTTATTATGCTAAACAAGCTGACTCTGGATGGGCCCTTTAATAGTTTAAGGATGAAGTTGGCCAGGCCAATAAGACCAACATCTGATTGGAGGGTTGAAACTTTAAGCTCCACTCCCAACCCTTGGAAAGAGGAGAGGGGCTGGAGACTGACTTCAATCACATGGCCAATGACATAATAAGACCCCAATAAAATACTGGACATCCACTCTGGCCTGTTTGGCTCAGCTTTTAGAGCATCGGCCCGTGGACCAAAGAGTCTCGAGTTTGATTATCGTCAAGGGTACGCACCTTGGTTGCAGTTCGGTCTCCGGCCCTGGTCAGGGTCGTGTGGGAGGCAACTATTTGATGTCTCTCTCTCTCTCTCCCTCTCTCTCTCTCTCATCCCCTCCCTCCCACTCTATCTGAAGATAAACAGAGAAACATCCTCAGGTAAGGATATAAAAAAAAACAAAAAACTAGACATTCAAAGCTTAGAGAAACCAGGACATAATGATTCACCAGGAAGGTGGCACACCTGACTCCACAAGAACTGAAGCTCCTGTGCCTAGGACCCATAAGACTTTGTCCTATGCATCTCTTCCATTTGACTATTGTTGCATTATACCTTTCATATTAAAACTGTAACCTGTGCTTTGGTCAGTATGGCTCAGCAGTTAGAGCTTCGACTCTCACAGAGAAGGGTCTCGGGTTCAATTACTGGTCAAGGGCATGTACCTGGGGTTGTAGGTTCGGTCCCTGGCTCTGGTTAGGGACATGTGGGAGGTCATGTCTCTTTCACATTGAAATTTCTGTCTCTCCCTCCTTCACTTTCACTCTATCTAAAAAATCAATGGAGCCCTGCCTGTGTGGCTCAGTGGTTGAGGGTCGATCCATGCACCAAGAGGTCGCCGGTTCAATTCCTGGTCAGGGAATATGGCTGGGTTATGGGCCAGATCCCCAGTGGGGGACATGCAGGAGGCGGCCAACCAATGTTCTTTCTCATCAATGTTTCTATCTCTCTCTTCCCCTTTCTCTAAAAAATCATCTTAAAAAAATAAATTTAAAAAATCAATGGAAAAATATCCTCAGGTGAAGATTAACCTGTACTATATTGTTCTTTCAATGAGTTCTGTGAGTCCATTACTGAGAAGGTCATAAGACCTGAATTTATAACTGGTAGGTCACAAGTGTGGGTAGCCCCTGATAGTTGCAGCTGGGGTCTGAAGTGGGGGCAGTCTTGTGGAGCACTGAGCCCTTGAACCAATGGGGTCTACACTAATCCAGGTAGTCAGCATCAGAACTGGACTCAATTAGAGAACACCAATTGATGTCAGAGCAATGAATAAACAACCAGATAAAGCCAGAAGGTGGAACATTCTGCAAAACAACTGACCTGATGTCTTTAACATGGTAGTAGTGTCCTTAAAGGGAGGACTCAGATACAGTAAGAGTTCTTAAGCCTATACACATAGAAAAAGATCTGGAAGATACACTAAGGTTTTAACAGTGCTGGTGAATTCCTAGATAGGGGAATATATTTTAACATTTTGTTCTCCTGTATTTTTCCATTTTCAACAGTACACAGTACTGACTCATGCTACATTCAACGTGAATTAACTGAGAATATGCTGAATAAAAAAGCCAGAAACAGCCCTGGCTGGTTTGGCTCAGTGGTTAGAGCATTGGCCTGCTGTCAGAGAGACCAGGTTCAGTTCCCACTAAGGGCACATATCTCAGTTGCAGTTTGGCCCCGGCCCTGGTTGGGTCATGCGGGTGGCAGCCACTTGATGTGTACATTTCACGTCGATGTTTCTCTCTCTCCCTCTCTCCCCCTCTCTCTCTGCCTCCCTCCCACTCAATCTGAACAAAAAATGGAAAAATGTCAAGTGAGGATAAAAAATAAATTAAATATGGAGGGTGGGGTGGGGTGGGGGGTGCCAATGGGTAAAAAGGTAAAATATCTGTAACAAAAAAATAAATAAAAATTCATAAAAAAAATAAAAAATAAATAAATTAATTAATTAAATAAAAGCCAGAAACAAAAGGTCATATATTGTATGATTCCATTTATATGAAATGTTCAGACTCAGCAAATCTATAGACAGAAGGTAGACAGGTGATTGGCAGGGGTTACAGAGAAGGGAAAATAGGGATAATGAATAATGGGTATAAAGTTTCTTTTTGGGGTGATGAAGTTGTTCCAAAATTAGATAGTGGTAATGGCTGCATAATTAGTGAATATATTAAAAGACACTGAACACTTATACATCTGAAAATGGTAAATTAATTACATCTCAATAAAGTGGTTTTATATACAAATGCACAACATCCTAAAATAGAGACTAACGAAGATAAAGTGGACTCCTACCAATACTACAGTTTTATTTTAAAAGTAAAAAACAGCTCTTGTCGGTTTGGCTCAGCAGTTAGAGTTGGCCCACAGACCAAAAGGTTGTGGATTTGATTCCTGGTCAAGGGCACATACCTTGGTTGCAGGTTCAATCCTTGGCCCTGGTTGGGGTAGTATGGGAGGCAGCCAATCAGTGTGTCTCTCTGACATCAATAGTTCTCTCTCCCTTCCTCCCTCCCAAATCTATCTAGAATTCAGTAGAAAAATATTGTTGGGTGAGGATTAACAAAAAAAAAAGTATGAAACAACGCTGGCCAGTGTGGATCAGTGGTCAGAGCATTGATGGGCCTGAGTACCAAAATGGACATGGGTTCGATTCCCAATCAAGGGCACATGTCTGGGTTGCAGATTCAATCCTCAGCCCTGGTCAGGGCTTGTGGAGGAGGCAACCAATCAATGTCTCTCTCTCATATGGATGTTTGTTTCTCTCTCTCTCTTCCCTCCTCTCACTGCTCCCTTCCACTATGGAGGGGAAAAAAAAAAAATCAATGGAAAAAATATCCTCAGGTGAGGATTAACAACAACAAAAAACCCCACAAAACATTTATTATGTCCAATTAATTTTAAGGCAATATTAGTTCCGTTTTAACTAGCTAAGGATAATACGTAGTACCTACACAAAAGAAAAACTCTGATAGCAGTCAAGAGACAGAAAATAAAAATGAAAATCAACAGCCTGAGAAAACAAGCAAGAAGACTGTACCTTACCTCTTGAAAAATATTTAATGATGCTGATGAAGACAGACTATCAAAGCTATGAGCAATCCTATTACACCAATTCAGTAGATCCCTTAAAAAAAAAAAGTTAAGAAAAGATCATAGGCTAAAGATATCAAAGGCATCAGTTTATTTGGTCCACCTAAGTCCGGGGTCACATGACAATGAAGTTTCTCCTTTTTTCTGTTGATGTGACCTATTACTCATTTCTCCCCATCCATCCAGATAAGATAGCAGGGGAGGGAGTAACCCTCAGAGCAAACTAAGAGGCATTGTCCATTTCTAATTCTCATTTCTCAAAGGACAAGTCAACCACGGAGAACAAAGAGAAAATGCACAGAACTCTCTATACGCAGCAAAATCCAAGGGTCTTATTTAGGACTGCAAGTGTCAACCTGGCCAGTTTGGCTCAGTGGTTAGAGCGCCGGCCTGCGGTCCAGAGAGACCCGGGTTCGGTTCCCGCTAAGGGCATGTACCTCAGTTGCAGTTTGTCCCAGGCCCTGGTTGGGTCATGCGGGTGGCAACCACTCGACATGTCCCTTTCACGTCGATGTTTCTTTCTTTCTCTCTCTCTCCCACTCTCTCCCTCCCACTCTACTTGAACAAAAACAAAAAAATGTCCTCGGGTGAGGATAAAAAAAAAAAAGTCTGCAAGTGTCACAAAAGGATATCCAGTAGAAGAATTGTCAGTAACTATTCCCAACTTTGGCTTTAAAAGTTAATTTTCAAAGCAAAATTAACATTAACCTTTATAAGTCTTCCTAATCGATGACTACAGACCTAAAAAACGGATCTGACACCATGAAGCAGCCCAGAAGTCTAATTTCAAACCTGACCTCTCATAAGCATTTCGTTCTAGCTGGTAAGAAATTCTAAGGGAAGAAGTTCAAAACATCAACTCACAAGTGTGTTTAGGCCAGTACCTTAGAGACAATTCTCTTCCCTCAAGGCTTAGTCTTTTGTTTTCTCTTCTGGCTTCTGAAACTTCCTGAGGTGCCTGTTCACATCCAACAGAACTATCACTCCAAGACTGATGTTTCTCTCCAGTAAGCTGGATGTAAATGTCAAGCAGGTGGTCAGTTGCTGCCAACAGGCTGGGGTATCTGTTCTGAAGAACCTGACAGGAGAAGAAAAAAAGCAAAGAAAACTTAGCAGTAGACACACTGATTTTTAAAAGCACATGTAGCCCTGGCCGGTTTGGCTAAGCGGTTAGAGTGTTGGCCTGCGGTCCAGAGATACCCGGGTTCGGCTCCCGCTGAGGGCATGTACCTCAGTTGCAGTTTGTTCCCGGCTCTGGTTGGGTCGTGTGGGTGGCAACCCCTTGATGTGTCCCTTTCACGTCGATGTCTCTCTCTCTCTCTCTCTCTCCCTCCCACTCTATCTGAACAAAAAATGGAAAAATGTCCTCGGATGAGGATTAAAAAAATAAAATAAAATAAAATAAAATAAAAGCACATGTAAACTGTCCCTGACACTAGTCAACCAAAAAATGTATATATATATCTCTATGATATTGGTCATCTTTACCAAGTATAAAATCTTCTGCCCTTAACCAGAGCCCCATCCCCCTCAAAGACCCTAAATTTCTTCCTACCCAGAACTCAGCTGTCCAGCAATCTCATCAAGAATAACAAAACTTAGGGTGTAGAAGCCAGATGAGAAAAAGGTCTCTCAAGCAACATATATATCCAAATTCCAGAAATTTACTCACTGAATAATCCTGCAAGTACTTTTTACTCTAATTGTAAATATAATTCTAGTAAGATTTGTTGTGTCATTTCTCAGCCAAAAGCAAATTAAAAGCAGTCAATTGGAAAGAAAAAATAACCTTTTAAAATCAGACTACAGTAAAGGGAGGTAGTATTAAGTACTGATAAAAAGGAGCTGATCTTTAAAAAGCAGACAATAAAACTTTAAAAGCAAAATATCTTGTCCTATTCACTTTGATAACTAATGAGAATTTCTTGCAGTATAAATGCTTGGTGCTCATAATATTGATTCCAAGGTTTTATAACATAAAATTGTCCAGTCAAATCTATTTGAGAAGAAAAATATCACATATATATTAAAAATACTGCCATCCAATTCATTTAATTTAGCCTGAAAAGAAGGAAATTATGATTCCAATTTATATATGAAATATCCACATATTTTGTATATATTAAAAATCATCAAGTAGTCGATCTCATAGATTTCTTCATATCTTGTTTTATTGGAGGATTTTACAACAAATATTGCTGAAAATATACTTCAGATGGATTAAAATTAAATGATGCAATTTAATGGTTACACACATGGATCTTTCAAATACAGAATATACATTTTTGTGTATGGAGGGAATACCTATAAAATTGGTTACATATTTATGATCTTGGTCATAACAAATCAAACAATTTCTATTATTTATTTATTTTTTTTAGTCTTCACCCAAGAATATTTTTCTGTTATCATCAGATAGAGTGGGAGAAGCGAGAGAGAAACATCAATGTGAGAGAGACACATCAACTGGTTGCCTCCAGCACAGGACGAACCGCAACTGAGGTAGGTGCCCTTGACCAGAATCATGACTCATTGGTCCGCGGATCAATGCTCTAACTGCTGAGCCAAACCGGCCAAAGCACATAAACTATTTCTATCACCCCTAAAACAAAGTTTCCTCATGCCCCATTCATAATCAATCTTTCCCTCAACCCCTGATCCTGGGAATCATGAATCTGATTCCAATCCTTATGGTTTTTTTTAGGTCTGTCTTTTTATGGAATCATACAGGACATGGTGTATAGTTCAGGTTTTTTTATTCAGCATGTTTTTGAGATTTATTCAGACACCTCTGTATGTATCAGCAGTTCATTCCTTTTTACTGCTGAGTAGTAATTTTGTTATATAAGTATATATATTTATGATCAGGGTGAAAAAAAGCTATTTTTACGTTGGGAAAAAAAACTTCATCAAGTTTTAATACTTCAGTAAAAACTCAGCTATTTGGGATAAAAATTCTGAATAAAATAGATCTGTATGTAGTCCTGGCCGGTTTGGCTCAGCAGTAGAATGTCAGCCGGCAGGCTAAAGACTTGCGGATTCAATTCCGGCCAAGGGCACGTACCTTGGTTGCGGTTCATCCCCGGCCCTGGTTGGGGTTGTGCAGAAGGCAACCAGTTGATGTCTCTTTCTTACATCAATGTTTCTCCCTCTCTTTTTGTCCCTCCCACTCTATCTGAACATAAATAGAAAAATATCCTCGGGGTGAGGATTAAAAAAAAAAAAGATCTGTATGTATCCACCAACATACATTGATACATAAGGTATCATTTTCTACCTTAGCCAAAAAATATATTTTCTTTGTTATTATCACAAATAAAAAAATTTTAAACATAATATTTAATAAACTAATCTGACATATAGTTCTAATTATCAAATGATGTACATTTTGGAGTTTCATTCCTTTGATAAGCATTTATTAAATACCGACTACTTTATAGTAGGGTACTGTTACAGGAAAAGGGAAACAAACAAGTCAAGGAATGGAGCCCACCCTTAAGTTATTCCATCTGGCATAAGAAGATATGCAAGCAATTCAAGCCTACAACACAAAAAGTCATCCCTGCTTGGGAGACACAGGAAGGTTTCATGGAGCAGGAGATATACCTGGCAGAGGTCACCAGTGGCTGTTGAGTGGGCAAGGCCAGCAGAGAAAGCAGGCCATCTAAGGCCCCAGCACTTTAGACATCTGGGCACATGCAAGGTGTATGGGAGAGACAACATGTGAGAAACTGCCAGGGGTGAATTCCTGGCACACACTAGTTATGAGATAGTACCACATAAATAGCTCGTTTTTTAAAAGTATAATTTGATTATTTCAGCAAGAAGTAAAAAAATCTTTCTGCGCACAGGATTACTGGGGTTGAGAGCAACAGAAATGAGGTTCCTGGAGATTTTATTTCCTAAGTAATACACACAGGATTTTACCACTAGTCATTTACTCAGGAGAGTGTTATTAGGATTTATTAGCAAGTCTAGAAGCTTAAAAATAACAAGTGAGCTTCTCAAAATCAACTATCTAAATATGACATATGTCACTGAAGTGAGGAGGTAAATGTTCCTATTTAATTCCTATGAGCAGAGTGACTCACTGTTATGCACGACAGGAACAAAAAGATAAGCTTTGGCCTGAACTTAAAGTATAAATACTAAAACTAAAGAAATAATAACTGTCAAATGTTTTTATCCTCTTAATCTCCAATAAATTACACCTAAATGTGAACTTCAGTCCTCTCCTTTATAGAAAAGACTGAAACTTAAGTCTGAAAACTGAACATTTAAACATCAATAATTGCAAAAGAAAGAGCTGCATTATGACAGAGCCATACAACAAACATTTAGAAAATGCCAGGCACTGAGTGGATGGTGGAGACACAAAGGTAAGTTACTGGAGTAGCTTATAGTTGAGGGCAGCAAGACGAGGAAAGAAAGAGTTATCAGACACAGAAATACACATGGGAACTAGAGTGAGATAAGTAACTCACAAGTGCAAAGTAGGCTACAGAGTTGTAAAATCACACTGGCAAAGCAAGGCTTAGAGATTACCTTGACAAGCTTTTCCCAGTTTTTTGTGAACTAAATATCCTGAAAACCCTAATAAACACCTAAAATGCTAGATAAAATATCAGATGTCTTGTGCCACTAATTTATCTAAAAACTAACACTAAGAAAGAGCAAAGTACCCCACCTCCAAAGCCTAAATAATCACTGACAATGCTTTATTCGCCACTCTACAAGATGGAGAGCTAAGGAATGGGAAGCTTTCCAAGAGAAGACATAGATACAAAGGGAGGTGAGGAGTTTGCAGAGTAAAGTGAAGTACCTCTTAATGATCAAGGACAACCAGTGACACTACAAAGTGAATCAATGTATAAAGTAACTCATCTCAATTTTCATTAATATCCAAATCAAAATGTGTGTTATTAAGTATAAAATATATTAAGTTACAAATCAACTTAGTAAAAAAGTCCTTTGGGGACAACAGAGGGAAAACATATAATCTGAGAATTAAATGGTACCAAGAATTACTGTTTTTATTTGGTATAATAATGTTATTGTGGTTATATATTAAAATAACCTGCCCTGGACAGTTTGGCTCGTGGCTGAGCGTTGGCCTGCAGACCAGAGAGTCCCAGGTTCGGTTCCTGCTAGGGGCACATACCACAAAAAAATTAATTAATTAATTTAATTAAATAACCTTAAAATTGTGGGGATAAAATGTTATGGGGTTTGATTTCAAATACATTAGCAAGCCCAGCCAGTGTGATTCAGTGGCTGAGTGTCAACCCATGCACCAAGAGGTTGCTGGTTCGATTCCTGGTCAGGGCACATGCCCAGGTTGTGGGCCAATCCCAGTGTGGAGCATGCAGGAGGCAGCCACTAGATGTTCTCTTTCATTGATGTTTCTCTCTCTCTCTCTCTCTCCCTTTCCCTTCCTCTCTCTCTAAAATCAATTAAGTATTAAAAAATATATTTGCAAATAAAAAACACTAGATGAATACAGTAAAATGTTAGCACATAAACTGTTAGCACATTGGGTTGGTATTTTGGGGATTCATGATACTATTTCCTCTACACATTAAGTGTAGAACTTTTAATAATAAAAAGTAAAGAAAAAGAGCAACAATACTTTCTTTTTTTTTTAATCCTCACCTGAGGACATTTTTCCATTTTTTTGTTCAGATAGAGTGGGAGGGAGAGAGAGGAAGAGAGAGAGAGAGAGAGAGAGAAACATCGATGTGAAAGGGACACATCGAGTGGCTGCCACCCACACGACCAACCAGGGCCGGGGACAAACTGTAACCGAGGTACATGCCCTTAGCGGGAACCGAACCCAGGTCTCCCCGGACCGCAGGCCAATGCTGTAACCGCTGAGCCAAACCGGCCAGGGCAAGAGCATCAATACTTTCTAATAACTACATACCTCATTCAGTTCTGTCTTATCCATGTTATCCAGGTGAATTTTGGTCCAATGTTTGTCTAGCAGAGTAGCATGACTATTTAGTGGTCGATACCAATTCCCTCCACAGCTCAAGAGTCTGTATTTCAAAATAAAAAACAGAGTCACACAAAACTCCCAATTTTATTTATTTATTTTTGTTGTTGTTAATCTTCACCCAAGGATACTTTTTCCATTTGTTTCTAGAGAGAGTGGGGGTGGGGGAAGAGACAGACAGACACTGATCAGCCGACCCCTGCACAACCCCAACCAGGGCCATGGATGGAACCCAGGTATGTGCCCTTGACCAAGAATCAAACCTGTAACCCTTTGGTCCGCAGGACGACAATGCTGAGGCAAACTGGCCAGGACAAAACTCCCAATTTTAATCTTGAATTACGACTCTGGCTATCTCTTGCTAGACATTATTTTATATATGAATAAAACTTACGTCCTTTCTGGTGCTAGATACCACTATATCGGGCTTCTAAAGCAGGTAACAAATGAAAGGCTGCCAAATGACCCAACTTTGACTCTTTTCCCAAGGGGGAGTAATAGAGTTTTAATCAAGTTATTTCAAGTCACTGAAGAGCATTCTATTAGGTATTTTGATCTCAACAACACGTTTCTCTTCCTTAAGACATAACTTCAGGAAACAGAAAGACCTACAGCATTAAAGTTCACTGCTTATTACCAAAAGTTACATACCCCAAATTATTAAAAATTTCAGAGAATATTCATAAAATATTCATATCTTTTATGAATATTCTGGGCAAACCACATACTTAACACCAAAGCCATTTAATTTAATCCTCACAACTGTCCTGAGGGTATCATGCCCTTCTTTACTCCTAACACAGAGGAAGAGAAGGAGAATAACGTCCCTGGCTCACTCAACTATGACGACAAATGGCAGAGCTAAGAATGATGATGTCCCAGGACTTTCTGATAGAGAACTTCACTATCTCTGTAAATAAAATCAGGGTCAATTAATATTAACAGGGCCTAGCAAGGTCTTCCTTGAGAACTGTTAAGTCAGTGCTATATTCCATCTGGGAGTGAATATTCACTGAGGTATAATAAACACTAATATAATCAGTAAATATAATGTGACATTAGTTTCACTGTTGGGAATTTTAAAACCTGTACAAGTATAGACTAGCAGCAAGAAATAAACCACTGCCGCCTTGGCCAGTTTGGCTCAGCGGTTAGAGTGTCATCACGTGGACCAAAGAGTCACAGGTTCAATTCCAGTCAAGGGCACGTACCTTGGTGCGGTTTGGTCCCTGGTCCTGGTCAGGGTCCTGCGGAAGGCAGCCAATTGATGTGTCTCTCTCACATCGATGTTTCTCTCTCTCTCTCTCTCTTTTTCCCTCCCTCCCTCCATCCCATTCTGTCTGAAGGATCAATGGAAAAATATCCTCCGGTGAGGATTAAAAAAATAAAAATAAACCACTGCCTTTGTGTTTTTATAAACTGTAGATAGGAACATATTCCAAGTTTGCTTAGGTTTCATTCCTTTGTTGATGCTTATATTCAATTAAGTTTTTTTTTTTTTTTATCCTCACCCGAGGACATTTTTCCATTTTTTTGCTCAGGTAGAGTGGGAGGGAGAGAGAGGAACAGAGAGAGAGAGAAACATCGATGTGAAAGGGACACATCGAGTGGCTGCCACCCGCACAACCGACCAGGGCCAGGGACAAACTGCAACCGAGGTACGCGCCCTTAGCGGGAACCGAACCCGGGTCTCTCAGGACCGCAGGCCGACGCTCTAACCGCTGAGCCAAACCGGCTAGGGCTCAATTAAATTTTTTAACTGCTTAAAATCGTATGTCATTATCACCATCATCATGGCTAACCATTAGTTGGGCACTTACTATGTGACAGGTCTTCAATGCAAGTCATTTCAGTTAATCTTTACAATTTACGTTAAGTTGTAAAGTAGGTATTATTAGCCCCATTATAACCAAACAAGGTACACATAGGTTCAAAGTATCAGCTTCAGGACTCAAACCCAGGACTATCAGACAACAGTCCTACCTCTGATAATTTTTGAAAACATGAAAAGAAGATACAAGTTTTTTTTAACTGGATAATTTTTAAGTGGGAAAAAACCCTTTATTTTATCTCCACTTAAAGTAATCAGAAATGAGCCCTGGCTAGGGGATCAGTTAGTTGGAGCATTGTTCTATTCCTAGTCAGGGTACACACCTAGGTTACACATTTGATCCTGGTCAAAGAGCATACAGGAGCCAACCGATCAATGTCTCTCTCTCACATCGTTTCTCTCTCTCTCTCTCTCAAATCAATAAAAACATATCCTCAGGTGAAGATTAAAAAAAAAATAGTAGTCAGGAATGAGAAGGTTGGCTCTGTCATCAGTTCCAAATACTTAAAGTCCACCCAGAGAACTCTATTCCAGGACTTTTTTTGGATTCAGCATTCTTACATACAGACTTTTGAGGAAGAGGCTCCAGAGTGGGAATAGAAGGGTTAATGCAACATACCTTCTGGTCGCAAAGAACTGAAATCCAGGAGCCGCTTTTAGACAGTCACCTCGGCCAGGAATTAAGAGCTCGCCATTCTCCAAGAGAGGGATCAGTACAGAAACCTAAATAACAAAACCCCACTGATAAAGCTAAAACACAAGTAACAAAAACAAAACCACCCTTTCTCCAAATAATAAATACATTCTTGAAAGAAACCCCAGTTCTCATAGCATGAAGTGAGAGCAAAAGGCAGGTGAGAAAGGCTGAACCACCCACACTCCAGCAGAACTAGTTATTTTTTCAACATTCCCTGAGGGCCTACTATGGACGAGAACCAAGCAAGATACTCAAAATCCAGACATGACTGGCCTTACAGCCTGGCGTCTAATGGGAGACAGCCATGCAGAGCACCACACATCTCGAGCAGTGTGGCCCCGGGGATATACAAAGTGGTGTGTGAAGAGAGAGGGTGGCTGTAAATCAGAGTGAAGCCATCCCAGAGGTAATGACATTCACTAAGCCTTAAAATATGAGCAGGAATTAGCCAGGTTTGGAGGGAGAGAAATGGCACGTATACTCCAAGCAAAGTTTTCAAATGGATAAAAATGTATATGCCTAAGAGTATTACATGAACAGATTATATTATGGTTAGCACAGAACGTACATATGAAGTAGTGGAAAATACAGGCTTAGAGCCAGATAAAAAAAAGGCCTTCTGTGCTGAGCTAAGAAATTTGAGTTTGTTTTTTTTTATCCTCACCCGAGGACTTTTTTTTTTTTTTTTTTTCATTTATCTTCAGATAGAGCAGGAGAGAGAGAGGGAAGAAGAGAGAGAGAGAAAAACATCAATGCGAGAGAGACACATCAAGTGGTTGCCACCCACATGACCCCAACCGGGACCAAGGACAAACTGCAACCGAGGTACACGCCGTCAGCGGGAACTGAACCTGGAACTCTCTGGTCCGTGAGCCAATGCTCCAACAGCTAAGCCAAACCGGCCAGGGTGAAATTTGAGTTTTTTCATGAAAGCTATTGAGAGTATTTTGGCCAGAGGAAAAAATTACCTTTTCTTTTTTTTTTTTGCACTGACTAGTTTGGCTCAATGGTCAGAACATTAGTCTGCGGACCAAAGGGAATCGAGTTCGAATTCCGACCCTAATCGGGGTCATGCAGGAGGCAACCAATGTGTCTCTCTCACATCAATGTTTCTCTCTCCCCTTCCCTCCATCCCTTCCACCCTATTTAAAAAAAAAAAAAAAAAAAAAAATCCTCGGGAGAGGATTAACCAAAAAAAAATTACATTTTTTTATTTTAGGAAACCAACTGTGGCCCCTGCGGTTAGAGCGTCTGCCTGCGGTCCAGAGAGACCCGGGTTCGGTTACCGCTAAGGGCATGTACCTCGGTTGCAGTTTGTCCCCAGCCATGGATGGTCGTGCGGGTGGCAACCACTCGATGTGTCCCTTTCACGTCGATGTTTCTCTCTCTTCCTCTCTCTCCCTCCCACTCTAACTGAACAAAAAATGGAAAAAAAATGTCCTCAGGTGAAGATAAATAAGGAAACCAACTGTGAAACAATATAAAAGGTAAACTAAAAAGAGTTAGCCTGGAGCAAAAGAGGTAAAAAAGAACACCAGCCAGGTAAGAAAGGTAAGGAAGAAAGTAAAGAAAGAAGAAGCCCTGAGCTAAGGCAGTGGGACAGTAGAGAACAGAACATGGAGATAAGGAAAAAGTCTAAGTAATATAAGACTGAATGAGAGACTAGAAGAGGGAGACATCCACCTTCTGGCTTTGTAACTATGTGACAGAAAAGGCTGTTTTGAGAAAGAGCAGACACATTCCATTTTCGACAACTTGAACTTACAATGGTTAAGGAAAATCCAAGTAGAGATTTTTAAAGAAAAGTGTGGACTACACATAAGGATCTAAGGGACGTGAGTTTATTTTATTTTTTTATTTTTATCCTCACCCGAGGACATTTTTCCATTCTCTGTTCTGGTAGAATGGAAGGGAGAGAGAGAAACAGAGAGAGAGAGAGAAACATCGACGTGAAGGGACACATCGAGTGGTTGCCACCCGCAAAACCGACCAGGGCTGGGGACAAACTGCAACCGAGGTACGTGCCCTTAGCGGGAACTGAACCCAGGTCTCTCAGGACCGCAGGCCAACGCTCTAATCGCTGAGCCAAACCGGCCAGGGCGGGGATGTGAGTTTATAGGGGAAGTTTGAAAAGAAAAAAAACAAAGAGCCAAACCAGACATAGTTTTTATTGTTTCATACATGGCCAGGAGCTGAACATCCAAAATAACACAGGGGCACCTCCAAGATAACTCCAAAACTTGAAACTAAAACTAAAAACAAACAAACAAAAAAAACCACAACATCCTGATGGAGATCTGTAAAAGCTGCCTTAAAATCTTAGCTGAGCCGTGGCCGGTTTGGTTCAACGGTTAGAGCTTCGGCCCACAGACCAGAAAGTCCCGGGGGTTTGGTTTCCGCTAAGGGCAAGTACCTCAGTTGCAGTTTGGCCCCGTTTGGGGTCATGTGGGTGGCAACCACTCAATGTGTCTCTCTCACATCGATGTTTCTCTCTCTCACTTCCTCCTTCTCTCCCTCCCACTCTATCTGAAGATAAATGCAAAACAAAAACAAAAAACTGTCCTCTGGTGAGGATAAAAAAAAAATCTTGGCTGAGAAGTTCTGAGAACAAAATAATAATCAAGGAATCCGAGTATGTTTTTAAGTAAACACAACTTCACTAAAATGATAATTATGTTTAAATATAATCAACTGCACAAACACACCTTCTGAAAACAAATGTATCAACAGAAGTGAAATGACCTGCACAAAATGGAATTCAAAGTACAGGAATGTTCTGACCTTTATCAGACACTAACAAAAGCAGACCAAGACAAAATTCGTCAATTTGTCCTTGAATGTGGGCTTAGTCATCAAAGATGTACTCGGCTGTGAGACAGTGACAATCCCTAGGCTCTATTATGACATGGATGGAGTATCATTCATGTTCATCTACCCTCTTGGGCTCTAATTCCACTGTCCATAGTCCAAATGACTTCCCAGGTACCCTGATATCTGAAAAAAATGCCCAGGAAAGAAAGCACTAGAAAGGGAAAAGTCTCAACAAATACTTTTAAACTGGCCTGGTGGTTTATAATTCTGTTTCATTTTTAAGTGTCATTGGGAGGAACCAGCCTTTGCTGATTAAGAAAAATGAGTCCCAGCCCTATAAAACTGAGAGTTAAGACCCTAAAACATGATGATCAAAATGAGGCCCTGCCTAGGCCAGTAATGCCATTACATTTTTACCTCATCTTCAGACACTACAATAATTATAAGACACATGCACTTATACCTACCCTTTCCCCTTCATATCACCCGAAACCCTCTCCACCCTCTCCTTATCCCTCCTTCTTCTACACACCCCGCTTCTTCCCACTCCCTCTCTCGTTTTTCTCATATCCAAGAGGGAAAAGTCCATATGCAGGTAACTATAGAGTTAAGGTTAAAAGAAAATTAAAACCAATCTCAGAAAAATCTGTCCAAAGAAAGAATTTTTCATTTGCATATGTTTTTCTGGTCACAGTTTACATAATACAGAGGAAATACAGACTGACTCCATAGCTAAATTGTATACACATACAACAGTGATCTTTTTAAAACAAAAATATACATCCAATATATTTTCCTTAGTGGAACAAAGACAAGCATACTCTTAATATATAATCTAATCCTTCATCTATCCTCAGCCCACGGCTCTGCAGATGCCATAACTGGGAAGCAGGGTCTTACAGTTCTCAGTGTATCTGTGACAGAGGTAAGATTTTTCCCACAGGGCCTACTCATGGAAAGGCTGTGAAATTGGCCACATATTCGACTTAAGGAAAAAAACTTCTGTGAAACTGGTCACTTATTCAACTACTAAAGAAAACAGTACACGCAGAATTCTATCAATTGTTTATCAAACAAATAACCACCCAAGTAATCAAAGACCTCAAACCAAATTAGGTGGGTAACCATGAACAATTTTCTTACAACAGATCTCTAATCGAATGCCTATTTTAAATCATTCCCTAGAGTCACTAACAAAATGCTCTTCAAAGACAGGAAATTAGTGAAACCACATACCACATCTAAGGGGGCATAGTCAATATCCTCCAGTAGGATCCAGTGTCCCTTTGTGGCTGCCTGTGTTAGGGTGCCAGGCTGCCACACAAACTCTCCTGGGACATCTGTGCAGCGATACATTCCCAACAGCATCTGCAGAAAGAGGACAGAATTACTCAAATCACACATCTGAGGTGCCACTGCTATATCCTTTAATTCCATTAAACTTCTATAGGGATATAAGCAGCACTTGAGGATGTTAGAGCTTCGTCCCATCAGTTATGAAAAACCAATAATGATTCTCATAGTTCCTTAGCAAAAACAGTATTTTAATGCAAACAGTTATAAGCATTGCTAACCCACCAAAACTTGCTATTTCTTAATTACCTTACTGTCAGTCTGATCTCCAAGCTGGACTTTGAGAAGCTCAGGGGGCTTCCTTCTACCTGTCATCGCAGCTAAATGTTCAACTAAGGAAGTTTTGCCGCATCCTATTGGTCCTTCCAACAATACAGCATTCTGAGAAGCCACTGCCATAGCCAGGGTCTGAAGATTTTTGCAGACTGACTCAACCAGCACGTAAGACCTAAAGGCCAGCTCCTGTTCACGTGAAGAACTTCTATTACTAGCCTAAGGAGGCAAGTGAGAAATAAAAAGCATGTCAAGAATGAGTCTTTTCTGCAAAAGGCAAAGGTTAATTTGACAATGCTTCCACTGACCTTTATATAAACCTCTGCCAATAAATTAGTAGTACCAGAAATATAATAACAGAATGTTATCCAAAGTAAGGATCTGATTTTTTTTTTTCTTTCTTCCTCCCTCAACCCCTGCCTTGGGGGGAGAAAGGGGAAAAAAATTATTAACAAATTGAAGAAAAAGTCTCCCAAAGTTTAAGAAGCCAAAAAAACTGACACACAGGATTCAGGCAAACCACTACTCAATTATTTTGTTTCCCTCCTCTCGCCATATTCTAGGATTTCGTATCTACAATTAAGAATGCACACAAGCCCAGCCGGTGTGGCTCAGTGGTTGAACATCAACCCATGCACCAAGAAGTCCTGGTCAGGGCACATGACCAAGTTTCAGGCCGATTCTCAGTCAGAATGTATGCAGGAGGCAGCTGATCAATGTTTCTCTCTCGCATCTTTCTTTCTTCCTTCCTTCCTCTTTCTCTCTCTCCCCTCTTCCTCTTTCTAAAATATCAATTAAAAAAAAGAAAGAAAAGAATACAAACAATACATTTCTAAGACACTAAATGTATATTTTATAAAATTATTAAAAGTTTTCAGGTATAATAAGAATATGGGGTTAACTACTTTTATTTTACATATAAAGTATTTAATTATGAAATGATGTAAAATCTGGGAGTTGCTTTAAAAATAATGTGTGAGCAAAGTGTGCAGAAATATAAGTGAAAAGTAATTGATCACAAATTTATAATTATTGAAGATGAGTGATAGGTAGGTACATAGTGGTTCATTATACCACTGTTTCTACTTTGGAATGTGTTTGACATTTTCCATAACAAAAAGTTAAAAATAATGAAATAATGTACCCAATGTTTTTAACAGGTACAGAATTTCAGTTTTGTAAGATGAAAACGTTTTGGAGCTTGTTTGCACAACAATGTGAATGTACCTAACACTACTGACGCGTACACTGAAAAGTTTTTTGTTGTGGTTAATCCTCACCCAAGGATATTTTTCCACTGATTTTCTAGATAGAGTGGAAGGGAGGGAGGGAGAGAGAGAGAGGAAAAGAGGGAGGGAGGAAGAGGAAGGGAGAGGGAAAGGGAGCGAGACAGAGAGCGAGAGCGAGAGTGAGAGAGAGAAATACATCAATGTGAGAGAGACAAATCGATTGGTTGCCTCCTACACAACCCCCACCAGGGCTGGAGATTGAACCTGCAACCCAGGTATGTGCCCTTGACTGGGAATCAAATCCGCAACCCTTCAGTCTGCTGGTCGATGCTCTAACTGCTGAGCCAAATTGGTCAGGGCCACACTGAAAAGTGTTTAAGATGGTTAGTGTTATGTGTATTTTACCAACATGTTTTAAATAAGTTTTTTTAATTGATTTTTGGGAGAAAGAGAGAAACATCAATCACCTGCCTCCTGCACACCCCCTACTGGGGACCGAGCCCACAACCTGGGCCTCTGCTCTGACCAGGAATCTAACAGGGACCTCTCAGTTCATGGGAGAATGCTCAATCCACTGAACTATACTGGCCAGGCTTTTTTTTTTAATTGAAATTTACCACAATTTTAAAAAATGTTTATATAGCCCTGGCTGGTTTGGCTCACGGTTGGAGCGTCGGCCTGCAGACCAGAGAGTCCTGGGTTCGGTTTCCGCTAGGGGCACGTACCAAAAAAAAAAAAAAAAAAGTTTAAATAATAATGCACCTAACATAACACAGGGAAAATGATCTCCTGGAAATGTAGAATGATTATTAACTTCTAAGGAATAATAACTTCTCAAACATGGCTAGTCCTCTAAAGTTATATGAGGACAAAATAAGATTCAGGGCTGAAAGCTATTTGCAACTTTCTGAAGGACTATTACTCCAGCAACTTAGCAGGTGGGCTGGGCCATAGCACCACCATTCTGCACTCTGCCCCAGTGTTCTGCCACTGCTACCCAACACCAAACCTGCGCCCCTAACCAGAATCCTTCCCTATATTAAAATTGTAATGCTCCAAACATAATCTATTTAAAGAGAGTGGGAGGGGTTGTGGGGGTGTCTTAGAGGGAAACACAGAAGCTTTGGAAGTGTTGGTATATTAGTGCTGGTTACAGATATATTCGGTTTCTGAATAATTACCGAAATGAATATTTAACACTTGTGCTTTTATGTATATATATTGTACTTTAATTTTTAAAAAAATTATACTACCTAATGAGAAACCGATGGTACAAGGAACAACCCAGGACTCATTCCAAGAAGAAAACTGGGTGGGTCTCACCAAAGTGACAACCGATTAAAGACTGCTGTGAGGGAAACAGAAAACAGACTGGCTCCTAATGGTTCCAGATTATGGAAGCCAATGATGAACTATAAGACTTTCTAAAGTGTGGTCTGGAGCCACATTCTTAGAAAAGTCATTTCATATGGCAGGGGGAAGTTCTCTACAGATACCAGCCTCTCCCACAACAAAGAGAAAATTCTGATAGAGGTGGCTGGGATTTAGACCTGGGCCTAACCCTGTGTCAGCCAAAGTGCAGCCCAAGGGTCTCTGGGCAAGACACTCTGTCCTTGTTTTACATAAACATAATATACAACACATGCCACCCAACCTCACAGTTATTGTAGCAAGTAAATGAGAGGATATATGGAAGAGCTTGCTAAAGTTAGGAGCATTACAAACGCATTGTTACAGTTTCTAATTCAACATTAAATAGGGACAAAGGGAAAATCAGAGAGAAGTGCTCTGAGTAAATTACTCTTAATCTATTTTCTGTAAATAGAATAGCAATTTGGCTGTGTTACAGGTGTATAGGAGGGGGAAGGGGGCACACTGATGCCAACACACCTGCTCTCCAGAGGCTGGCGGCTGCCCAGGCAGCACCACACCGCAGACAGCAGTCACCCTGGAGGAGAGGTCAGCTGAAACAAGGTGTCCCTGTAAGTACTGCAGCTCCTTCTCCTTATGCCACAAGGAAGCTTCCGGATTGGCCAAAACCAATGCCTTCTCCAAGTCCTGCAGCTGGGCCTCTTCTAATAACCTGAGTGAAATGAGGATCTCATCAATAACTTTAATCCAGAATAAAGCCACATCAGGATCTCCAGAAATGTGCCTGCTTACCTCAACCTGAAATGGATCAGTTCCTCACTATTAAAAATCTTCTTAAGAAATGATAACTTGTGCTCTTCATTCATACAAGTTACCACAGCAAGACAATGGGCTGTGTACCTGCAGAAAATCAAAGTATATAAAGTCAGGACCTTAGGTTAATTCTAGCATGGTTTGGGAGTGTCTGGCCCGTGGGCCATATAAGGCCTATGAAATCAACACCAGCGAACATCACACACCTCACCAAATTAGCCTGACCAAATATAGCAGGCTAATTTTTAAGTTGATAATTTTGTAGGGCCCATGAATGTTATAAATATCTAAATGGTCTTTGGCAAAAAAAATAATAAAAAAATTTGTTCTAAAGAATAAAGAAAATGTGCTAGCCAACTGAATACTAGAAAAGGAAATCTCATAGAATTAATATAACACATTTAAGAGTAGAAAATACAAATCAGGCATAATGAATTGACAAACATGAAAAAGGTAAAACTCCACTCATATCATCTAATTTTTCTCTGATGTGATACGATTAAGGAAAGGGATGGTTTCCTTTCCCTCCTTATGCACACAATTCTATTCTCCCTCTACCATCCCCACTCTAGAAGCATAGGAAAAATCCAACAGCTACGTACCAGCGGACCAAGGTGTCATGGCTTCTGAGAAGGGGAACACACACACTCCAATCCCAGAGCTCCCGGAACACAGACTGCTCTTGCTGCAAAAACTTGTAGGCTGCTTCCATTAAGTCCCGGAGCTTCATCCGCCTGCGCCCATAGCGGACTGGATTAGCATCTGAACTCTCTAGGAAGAGTCTTTGAAAGACTGGAGAAGTGTCCTTGAAATATCTCAGAGCAAACCTTCAAAAAGAGAGTTGTTTTCATTTGCTAGTGAGGATATCAGTGTATATATCTCCACTTTGAGACAGGACAACAGAACATAACAGGAACTCTCAAGGGTCAGAGAACAGAGACAGATGCTAAAGCCATCTAGTTCTGAGATTATAACTGTTCAAGTTCAGGAACCAGAATTGTTGCATGAGATATCTGAGAGAATACAAATACCAAGGGCACCTATTTTCCAAGTGTTTACTACTAAAAATTCACTCATTTCAACAAACATTTTGACTTCTCACTATGAGCCAGACACTGTTAAATCCTGGGTATACAAAACCAGAGAGATACTTTCCTTGAGGAACTTGCTATCTAGTAAAGAAGACAGCCACTTACAGAAACAATGAGAGGCACACACACAAAAAGATTCAACTGAACCTGTAGAAGTTGAGAACAGACACCTTGGTTGCATCTTAAAAGATGAATAGGAGATGCTCATGAAACAAAAAGGAGTAAGATTGGAAAAGAATGACAAAAAGCTACAAGACATAAAAAAAACAATTAACCAAAAGAGCAATAGTAAGTCATTCCCTATCAGTATTACTTTAAATGTAAATGGTTTAAACTTTCAATCAAAAGACAGATTGGTTGAACATATTTTTAAAAACCTCAAACTATATGCAATCTATAAGAAACTCAGTCTGAAGATAAGGACACACAGGTTGAAAGTGAAGAAAAAAAAAATTCCAGCCCTGGCTGGTTTGGCTCAGTGGTTGGAGCATTGGCCTTTGGGTTCAATTCCCCGTCAAAGGCATATGACTGGGTTGCAAGTTTTATCCCCAGGCAGGAGGCAAAAAATGGATGTCTCTCTCTCCCTCCCTTCCACTCTATCTAAAAATCAGTGGAAAAATACCTTCAGGTGAGGATTAACAACAACAAATTCCAGCCCAAACTCAGTTGGTTGGAGCATTGTCCTATACACCAAAAGGTCTTAGACCCATTCCCAGTCAAGACACATACCCAGGCTGCAGGTTTGATCCCAAGTCAGAGTGTGTGTGGGAGGCTCTCACATTGATGTTTCCCTCTGTCTCCCTCTTCCTTCCTCTCTCTCAAAAATCAATAAAAGCATGTACTTGGATGAGAATTTAAAAAAACACATTTTTTTCATTCCATCCAAATGGAAATCAAAAGGGAGCAGGGGTGGCTACATTAATACCAAACAAGATAGACGTCAATCAAAAACTGTTAAAAGAGACAAAGAAGCCCAGCCGGTGTGGCTCAGTGGTTGAGCGTTGACCCATGCACCAAGAGGTCGCCAGTTCAATTCCCGGTCAGGGCACATGCCCAGGTTGTGAGCCCGATCCCCAGTGGCGGGCATGCATGGGGGGGCATGCAGGAGGCGGCGATCAATCGATGTTCCCTCTCATTGATGTTCCTATCTCTCTCTCCCTCTCCCTTCCTCTCGCTCTAAAATCAATAAAGAAAAGAAAAATAGCCCTGGCCGGTTTGGCTCAGCGGTTAGAGCATCCGCCTGCAGTCCAGAGAGACCAGGGTCTGGTTCCCGCTAAGGGCATGAACCTCAGTTGCAGTTTGTCCCCGGTCCTGGTTGGGTGGTGCGAATGGCAGCCACTCGATGTGTCCCTTTCACATCGATGTTTCTCTCTCTCTCTCTTCCTCTCTCCCTCCCGCTATATCTGAATAAAAAATGTAAAAATGTCCTCGAGTGAGGATTAAAAAAAAAAAAAAAGAAAAAAAGAAAGCGCTAACAGACTAAAGTATTCTCACAGCATCCTGACAAAGAATTTGGCAAAGGGTAAAAAAAAATGTGTTCAAGAATTCTATATGCAAAAATGGTAATGAACAAAGAATAACAACAAAATGGTAATAATGTGAGGTGAAGGACTTAACTAACCTTATTGTGGTAAAAATTCTACAATATATACATGCATCAAATAACCACACTATATTAAATTTACACAATGTTATACATCAATCATCTCTCAGTAAAGTGGAGTGGGAGGAGGGGGAGTAATGAACAATTGGCTTAAGCAAGAGAAAAAAAGAATGACTCGTTAAGACTATTGTGGCCCTGCCTGGTTTGGCTCAGCGGTTAGAGCGTAGGCCTGAGGAACAGAGTCACTGGTTCGGTTCCGCAAAGGGCACGCACCTCGGTTGCAGTTTGTCCCTGGCCTCAATAGGGGTTGTGTGGGTGGCGACCAGTCCATGTATCTCACATCGATGTTTCTCTCTCTCTTTTCCTTTCTCTCCCTCCTGCTCTATCTGAAGATAAATGCAAAAATGTCCTTGGGTGAGGATTAAAAAAAAAAAACGAGAACTCGAAATCCCACTCCACATCACTACCTATAGTTCACCACACATCATGCACTGACTCATCATTTACACATGGAATAATTTAAAAATAAACAAAAGAAAAAAAACTATCATGAGCACCACTGTAAGCTGCATTATATTATTTTGGACAAAGTAGGAGCATAAATAAAAAATAAAAATATACTGCCTTGGCAAAATATAAATAAGGGAAAGTAGGGATATGCCTCACATTCATTTAATAACATAAAATCTGAAGCTGATGGGAGACCAGATGTAGCTAATCTATCATTTTAATGATTCTAGAAGCACTCTACCATAAAGCCTTACAAAAATTTGGGGTTCGAGTTACCCACGTGCCAATTCTAAAGGACTGACTAGCACACCTTGTGAAATAGTACCACGGTCAAGTACACCTAAATGATAACCAAGTGAGGCCATAATCTGAGTCCTCAATCAACCCATACCATATGTTCCTGATTACCACATATGATGCTGTTCTTTACATTGCTACATATTTTCTAGTTTCATTAAACTAGGCCTATTTTTCCCTCCCCTTTTAGAAAAAAAAAAAACCTCATAAAAATTACGGTTTCCTCCAAGCCTTCATTTCTGATTCCTTCATTCAAGGACCAGACTAGAAATCATACTTCCAAGAAAGCCAAGTGTACTTATTGTGTTGATGAAGACTAATACATAAGAGATGGATTCAGAGATGCTCTCATTAGTACAAAGAACAACATTACTCATGTTTAGAGTAAAAGTTCTTTATCTTCTCAAGTCAAAAAACCCTTGACACTCATTTTCCTGCCTCTTTTGGCTATTCCACACAAACTATATTTTGCTATCAATTTAAAAGAGAAGGCCATGTGTTGTGGCATGTGTCTGTAGCCCTAGATACTTCAGAAGCTACGGCAGGAGGTTTGCTGAGCCCAGTTCTGAGCTATAATGTATTATGCAATAAGTTCACATCAATACGGTAACCTCCTGGGAGTGGGGGGAATTACCATGTTGTCTAAGAAATGATGAAATGGAGCAGGCTAAAAGAGAAATATATTAGAATCCAGTTCTAATACAACTTCTTACCATATTGGACAGATTTATTGAAAGCTAATCAGGATCCCAAGGCTCTTCTAACCCACGCCCTTCAGCTATTTCAGCAAGCAACAAATCTCATCCATCTGAAGTAGATGCTAAAACTCATTTAAATATGCCTTATATATATGTCTTGCCAGATGATTTGACCCTTTAGGGCAAGGGACATATCTTGGCCATTTTTCTTTCTTGATGGTCAAGACTTAAAAGAAACCTAGTAAATGGTCACCAAAACTGAGCTGGATAAATGGATTCTCTACAATTGTTTCCTTTCTGTATTTTTCCTCTTCTATCCTCAGCTCAGACTCAATTCCCAGGAGAGACCAGGTTCTACCCCCTCAAAGAGAAAGGTGAAGAAACCGTTACTCACGGGAGGACATCAGGATGGCTACCAATGAGTTTGCTCATTGAGACACAGAGTCGTTCGTGCAGATCGTGGTTGACTTGGCCTCCAGCTTTAATGGCTTCAGCATTCCTTTCCAGCAAATCCAAGAGGATAGGGCGCAGCTGGCGGCCAATCAGCACAGTGTAGTCCTTATCCAGAAGTAATTGTGCTAAGTTATTCAGGATACACTGGCGATCTTGAGGTGTCCACACCTGAAAGAAAAGCCAAAACAAAAGATCTAGCTAAACAATATTTGTTTGCATTGCTGCAGAAGAGCAAAGAGCTCTAGCTTAAAATCAAAATAACCAATTTCCAGAATTCATAAGTGAGTTTATCTTATCAAACATAGTGGGGGATGCCCTGGACGGGTAGTTCCATTGGTTGGAGTGCTGTCCTGTACACCAAAAGGTGGTGGGTTCAATTTCTGGTTAGGGCACATATTCGGTTCAATCCACAGTCCAGGCACGTGTAGGAGGTAACCAATCAATGTTTTTCTCTCACATGAATGTTTCTCTCTTTCTTCCTCTGTCTAGAATCAATTAAAAACAAACCTAAACAAAAAACCCACAGTGGGGGGGTTTTTACAACAGAGGATTAGAGTTCATTTAAAAGGCTATTACAAATAAGCATAAATCCACTGAGGTTTGAGGTAAAAGGACTGATACCGATTCCATGTAAAATGCTACACAGCTTCTTGAAAAATAATCTATGTTCAGGGTCGCAAAAATCTCCCAAGGAATCCAGTGTTTCCCCAAACTTCTTTGCTCTTAAAGGAAAATACAGGAATTAAATGAATACAAAATAATTTAATAACTGCAATTAATATGCAAAACTGCCAACTCTCTTGAGGAAAGGAAAGAGATTAAGAAATCAATTCCTGGGCACCACCACAAGTAAAAATAAAAAAGAAAGAAATTAATTCTTGGAAATAAATAAGGCTATCCCTAATAAAGGCTCCAGCCTCTGATAAATAAGCAGACTAGATCCAAAGTACACAAACATACTTTGATATGTAAGATAAAATAAACCACAAAATTCTAGTGCCAGGGTTCAGATGCCCATAAGCATAATAAGAAAACTGTCAAGTGTATAAAAGGTCTCATATTGCTAGTGAGTATGTAGGAGTGTACAGCCCTTACTGCCGCACAAAGCAACATACCACCTGACTCAGTAAGTCCAATACTATAAATTTATCCTAAGGATTTTCACACTAAACAGTTAAGAGTACAGCTTTTGCCGTGGCCGGTGTGGCTCAGTGGCTAAGCGTCGACATATGCACCAAGAGGTTGCCAGTTCGATTCCCGGGCAGAGCACATGCCCCAGCTGTGGGCCAAATCCCCAGTGGGGGGCATGCAGGAGGCAGCCAATCAATGTTCTCTCTCATTGATGCTTCTCTCTCTCTCTCCCTCTAAAATCAAGAGGGAAAAAAGAATTTAAAAAAAAAGAGTGCAGCTTTTGCTCTGGCCGGTGGGGCACAGTTAGTTAGGCGTCATCCCATGCACTAAAAGGTTGCTAGTTTGATTCTAGGTCAGGGCACGTGACCAGACTGCAGGCTCCATCCCTGGTGAGGGGTGTGCTGATGTATCACTCTCACACTGATATTTCTCTTCCCACCTTTCCTCTCTCTAAAAATCAATTTTAAAAATCTTAAAAAAGCCCTGGCCGGTTTGGCTCAGCGATTGGAGCGTCGGCCTGCGGTACAGAGAGACCCAGGTTCGGTTCCCGCTAAGGGCACATACCTCGGTTGCAGTTTGTCCGTGGCCCTGGTTGGTCGTGTGGGTGGCAGCCACTCAATGTGTCCCTTCACATCAATGTTTCTCTCTCTCTCTCTCTTCCTCTCCCTCCCTCCCACTCTATCTGAACAAAAAAATGTCCTCGGGTGAGGATAAAAAAAAAAAAAAGTCTTTAAAAAAAAGTGCAGCTTGAACATAACCTAAATATCATATGCAAAAACATAATTTTTTCCAAAGTTATCACTCTGAAAAGAAGAGGTCACCTTACACCTGAGTTGCAAAGTCTCCCAAATTATTAGCCATTCTCTTCATAAGAACACCTAATTTTGAACAAAGTACTAATGGGAAAAGAATGTTATCTTGCAATAAGTTCTATCAATATTAGTTCTGTTACTTCCGGTCAAGATGGTGGTATAGGTAAACGCTGTATCACTTCCTCCCACAACCAAATCAAAGTTACATCAAAGTTACAGCTAAACTACAGAACAACCAGAATTCAAAGCCACCTGAAATCAAGCTGAATGGAAGTCCTACAACTACGGAATTAGAGAAGCAGCTGCATGGAGACTGGTAGGAGGGGTAGAGGCAGTGGGGCTGGTCCCGCACCCATGTGTGGTGGATAAAAATCAGGAGGACACCTCGGCTGGGAAGGTCCTCCCTGAGGACTGAGTGGGTCCCCGTTCCACACCAGACGCCCCGCTCAGGGTTCCAGTGCCAGGAAGAGAATCCCCATAACTTCTGGCTGGAAAAACCAGCGGGAACTGAGGCTCAGGGAAGCTGACGTGGCTGGAGCCCCAGGCAGCTCCTTAAAGGGCCCGTGCACGAACTTATTGGACTCACTCCCTCTCAGCTTGGAGGGGAGGCAGCTCGAGGGGCGCCAGAGACATACAGGAAAGAACTGAGCTGTTTGGCATTGGAGCGAGGGCTGGAGAGGGGGCTTTCTCCAGGACAGATGTGCTGTCAGAGGCCTTTATTCCTTTGGTGAGCCCTTCCCTGGGGTGGCAGACAGTTGCCATATCTGGGACTCTAGCAACCTGGCTCACACTGGTAGCCCCGCCCTGGTGATTCCCTGAGGCCCCGCCCCACCCAACTTTCAGGCCCACCCAAGCTGTTGCCAGTTGCTTTACCATAGGATTGGCCAGTCTTGGATCCTGCTTCAGGTTTTCCTAAATTCTTTCAAACAAGCAGCATCTGATCTCAGCTAGCCCCACACCTCTCATTAAGTAATACACAAAAACAAACACAGGGAGGCAGCCAAAATGAGGAGACAAAGAAACAGGTCCCAAATGAAAGAACAGAACAAAACCCCAGAAAAAGAAATAAGCGAAATGGAGATAAGCAACCTAACAGATGCTGAGTTCAAAATACTGTTTATAAGGATGCTCAATGAACTTAGTGAGAACCTCAGCTAATTTAGTGAGGGCCTCGCCCTGGCCAGTTTGGCTCAGCGGTTAGAGCGTCGGCCTGCGGTCCGGAGAGACCCGGGTTCGGTTCCCGCTAAGGGCACGTACTTTGGTTGCAGTTTGTCCCTGGCCCTGGTTGGTCGTGCGGGTGGCAGCCACTCGATGTGTCCCTTCACATCGATGTTTCTCTCTCTCTCCCTTCCTCTCTCTCCCTCCCACTCTATGTACAAAAAATGGAAAAATATCCTCGGGTGAGGATAAAAAAAAAAAGAATTTAGTGAGGGCCTCAAGAGTATAAAAAAGGACCAATCAGAAATGAAGGATGTACAGTCAGAAATGAAGGAGGCACTAACTGAAATAGAGAATAATTTACACAGATTTAATAGTAGAGTAGGTAAAGCCAAGAAGCAAACCATGGAGTTGGAATATAAGGAAGCAAAAAACACCCAATCAGAACAGCAAAAAGAAAAAAAGAATTAAAAAAAAATGAGGACAGTGTAAGGAGCCTCTGGGACAACTTCAATGCGTGCCAACATTCGCATCTTGGGGGTGCCAGAAGGAGAAGAGAGAGAACAAGACATCAAAAACCTATTTGAAACAATAATGGCAGAAAACTTCCCTAACTTGGTGAAGGAAACAGACATACAAGTCCAGGAAGCACAGAGTCCCAAGCAAGATGAACCCCAAGAGGCCCACACCAAGACACATCATTATCAAAATGCAAAAGGTTCAAGACAAAGAGAGAATCTTAAAAGCAGCACGAGAAAAGCACTTAGTTACCTACAAAGGAGTTCCCATTAGACTGTCAGCTGATTTCTCAAAAGAAACTCTGCAGGCCAGAAGGGAGTGGCAAGAAATATTTAGAGTAATGAAAAGCAAGAACCTACAACCAAGAATACTCTATCCTGCAAAGCTGTCATTTAGAATCGATGGCCATATAACGAGTTTCCCATACAAGGAAAAACTAAAGGAGTTCATCACCACCAAACCGTTATTATATGAAATATTGAAGGGTATTCTTGAAGAAAAAGATAAAAAATATGAACAAACAAAATGGCAATGAATACATAGCTATCAACAACTGAATCTACAAACAAAATAAACAAGCAGAACTGAAACATTCTCATAGATATAGAGAACATTTTGTTGGTGGCCAGATGGGAAGAGGGATGGGGGAAAGGGTGAAAAAGGTGAAGGGATTAAGAAATACAAATTGTTTGCTAGACTGACAAACCTCAAAGGGAAGGGGGTTTGGGAGATGAGAAGAAATAAACCAAAGAACTTATATGCATATATGCATAACCAATAGACACAGACAACTGTGGGAAAAGGCGGGGGAAAAATGAGGAACATCTGTTAATACATTCAACAATAAAGATAAAAAAGAAAAAAATTAGTTCTGTTGTTTATAGGGTGCCACCCAAAGGATTTCATAAAAATGGAGGCAAGGAGCCCGGGCCGGTTTGGCTCAGCAGTTAGAGGCAAGATTGATCAACGTGTCTCTTTCACATCGTTGTTTCTCTCTCTTCCCTGCCGCCTCCCTTCTTCCCTCCATCCCTTCCACTGTATCTTTAAAAAAATCAATGGAAACATATCCTCAGATGAGGATTAACTAATAGCCTGGCCAGTGTGTCTCAGTGGTTGAGCATCAACCCATGCACCAAGAGGTCGCCAGTTCGATTCCCCGTCAGGGAGCAGGCCCAGGTTGTGGGACCAATCCCCAGTGGGGGGAATGCAGGAGTTGGCCGATCGATGTTCTCTCTCATGGATGTTTCTATCTCTCTCTCCCTCTCCCTTCCTCTCTTTCTAAAAATAAATAAAGAAGGAAAAAACTAAAATAAAATAAATAAAGGCAAGGAAATTTAACAGATTTGGTCACGATATACAGGGGCATGACCTCACATTTTCAACTGCTGAATATCCCTATAAATAAGCCCTCTAAATGTTATCTTTTTAAAATACAAAAATTAAAGTAATATAGTAAGTGGTTACACTGTGAGGGAAAAAAACACATCATCTACAAAATAAATAAAGCAAACAAAACCGTCCAAGAAATGTTATTCAAATGGACACTTGTAATCTAGGGGAAAAGTTCCAGAGAGGACATTATTTAATAAGCTTTTACTTCAAAAGGAAATCTAGAAAACTGTGTTAGAGGAAACAGATATTTAACTTTTAAAAAGTCAACATTATTAACTTTTATAATATAATTTACATACAATAAAATGCACCCATTTATACTTGGATGAGTTTTAAATATGTACACACTGTGTAACCACTACCTCAACTAAAGTATCAAACCCCAAGTTCCCTCATGTTCCTTTGCAGTCAACCCCCTCAGCCTAGACAACCAATGATCCATAGATTAGATCTGCCTATTCTAGAACTTTATATAAATTGAATCACATGTACTCTTTCCTGTCTAGCTTCTTTGCTCAGTATAATGCTTTGACAATTATCCATGTAGTTGTATGCTTCAATAATTCATTCCATTTCATTACTGACTAGTTTTTCACTGTATGAACACATCTCAATTTGTTTATCCATTTACATGCTGATGGATACTGTCACTGTTTCCAGGAATCATCAAAAAAGTTACTATGAACACTGGTATACAACAGACTTGTGGACATATACTCATTACTCTTAATATTTTTCATTACCTAAGAGTAAGAGTGCTGGATCACATGGCAACTATATGCTTCAACAGTTAATAAATTTTAACTTAAAAAATTTTTAAAGAATTTTTTCAGTGTTTAAAGTAAACTGTTTTCCAAATTAGTTGTACCAGTTTACAGTCCACCCGCAATGTTTGAGAGCTCTAGATGCTACAATACCCACAACCACACAGAATAGTCAGTCTTAATTTTAGGCAATCTAGTAAAGATGGAGTGGTATCGGGTGCTTTCATTTGCATTCCACTGATGACCAAAGAGGTTCAGAAGTTTTTCAAATGTTTAATGGCTTTTCAAATATTTAATGGCCATTCATTTATCTTCTTTTGTGATGTGCTTTTTTAATTCTTTTATGTACATGAATATATATTTTTTAATGTTTATATTGATTAGAGAGGGAGAGATGGAAACATCTATAGGTTGAATCCTGCACACCCACTACTGGGGATCAAGCCTGCAACCTGGGTAAGTACCCTGACCAGGAATCAAACTTGTGACCTCCTGGTGCATGGGAAGATGCTCAACCATCTCAGCCATACTACCCAGGCTTACTCCTAAATTGGGTTGTTTCATGTATTATCGATGATGCTAGCTAGGTTTCTGTAGATGCTCTGTAACAACCTGAGGAAGTTTTGTTCTATTCTTAGCTTGTTTTTGTTCTAATCCACCTTGTCTTTCAAATGCTCCTTTCTAACTTGTCTAATTTATCGGCATAAAATTGTTCATATTAGTCATTATCTTTTTAGAATCTATAGTGGTGGCCTTCTTTCATTCCTTGTACTTTGAATTTTTCACTTTTATTCTTTATTTTTTTCCAATCCTCACACGAGGACATTTTTCGATATTTTGTTCAGATAGAGTGAGAGAGAGGGAGGGAGAGAGAGAGAAACACTGACATGAAAGGGACACATCAAGTGGTTGCCACCCGAACGACCCAACCAGGGCCGGGGACAAACTGCAACCAAGGTACGCGCCCTTAGCGGCAACCAAACCTGCGTCTCTCTGGACTGCAGGCCAACGCTCCAACCGCTGAGCCAAACTGGCCAGGGCTCACTTTTATTCTTTTTTTTTTTTATCCTCATCCGAGGACATTTTTCCATTTTTTGCTCAGATAGAGTGGGAGGGAGGGAGAGGAAGAGAGAGAGAGAGAGAGAGAGAGAGAGAAACATCGACGTGAAAGGGACACATCAGTGGCTGTCACCCGCATGACCAACCAGGGCCGAAGGTCAAACTGCAACCGAGAGGCACATGCCCTTAGCGGGAACCGAACCCGGTCTCTCTGGACCGCAGGCCGACACTCCAACTGCTGAGCCAAACTGGCCAGGGCTCGCTTTTATTCTTTTTTTTTTTTTTTTTTTATCCTCACCCGAGGATATTTTTCCATTTTTTGTTCAGATAGAGTGGGAGGGAGAGAGAGGAAGGGAGAGAGAGTGAGAAACATCGATGTGAAGGGACACATCGAGTGGCTGCCACCCGCACGACCAACCATGGCCGGGGACAAACTGCAACCGAATTACGTGCCCTTAGCGGGAACTGAACCCGGGTCTCTCCGGACCGCAGGCCAACACTCTAACCGCTGAGCCAAACTGGCCAGGGCTCACTTTTATTCTTGATCAATCTTTTCAAAGAATCAACTTCTGGTTTCATTGGATTGCTCTATTATTTATCCATTTTCTATTTCACTAATTTCCACTATAGCCCAGTTGGTGTGGCTCAGTGGTTGAGTATCGACCCATGCACCAAGAGGTCACTGGTTCGAGTGCCGGTCAGGGCACATGCCCAGGTTGTGGGCCTGATCCCCAGTGAAGGGCATTTAGGAGGCGGCCAATCAATGTTTCTATCTCTCTCTCCCTTCCCCTTCCTCTCTCTCTAAAAATCAATAAAGAAAAATTATTTAATTTCCACCATTATCTTTATTATTTTCTTCCTTCAACTTATTTTGGGTTTAGTGTACTCTTCTTTTTCTTATTTCTTAGCATTAATCTTAAGAAATATCACTATTTCCTAATATAAGAATTTAATGTTATGGCCCTGGCCAGTTTGGCTCAGCGGTTAGAGCGTCCGCCTGTGGTCTGGAGAGACCCGGGTTCGGTTCCCGCTAAGGGCATGTACCTCGGCTGCAGTTTGTCCCCGGCCCTGGTTGGTCGTGCGGGTGGCAGCCACTCGATGTGTCCCTTTCACATCGATGTTTCCTTCTCTCTCTCTGCCTCTCTCTCCCTCCCACTCTGTCTGTACAAAAAAATGGAAAAATGTCCTCGGGTGAGGATAAAATAAAATAAAATAAAATAAAATCTTTAAAAAAAAAAAAAAGAATTTAATGTTATGAATTGCCCTCTAAATGCTGCTTTAGCAATATCCCACAAATTGTTTAAATTATCATTCAGTTCAAAATACTTTGATTCTCCCAGTGTTTTCTCCTGTAACCATCAATTTTTTCTTTTAATTTTGTTATTTAATTTCTAATATTTAGAGTTTTTCCAAAACATAATTTCAATTCTCCTAAATTTATTGAGATTTGTTTAATGACCCAGCATATGTTCTATTTTGGTGAATATTCAAGATGTTAAGAATGTGTATTCAGCCCTGGGCGGTTTGGCTCAGCAGTTAGAGCATCGGCATGCGGTACAGAGAGACCCCGGTTCGGTTTCCGCTAAGGGCACATATCTCGCTTGCAGTTTGTTCCAGGCCCTGGTTGGGTCGTGTGGGTGGTAGCCACTTGATGTGTCCCTTTCACATCGATGTTTCTCTCTCTCTCTCTTCCTCCCTCTCCCTCCCACTCTATCTGAACCAAAAATGAAAAAATGTCCCCGGTAAGGATTAGAAAAAAATATGTGTTTTTTTTTTTATTGATTTTTTAGAGAGAGAGGAAGGGAAAGAGAGATAAAAACATTGATGTAAGAGGCGGCACCGGCGCTTCCCCGCCGCTGGGCGCGGCCGGCCGCCCCCGCCCTCGAAGCGCAGCGCCGTCGCCATGTCTTCCGGGCCAGCGTGCACGCCCTGCAGCGCCTGGTGGAGCAGCTCAAGCTGGAGGCCGGTGTGGAGAGGATCAAGGTCTCTCAGGCCGCTGCAGAGCTCCAACAGTACTGCGTGCAGAACGCCTGCAAGGATGCCCTGCTGGTCAGCGTTCCAGCGGGAAGCAACCCCTTCCGAGAGCCCAGATCCTGTGCTTTATTCTGAAGACTGGAGGAAAGAAGTTCGCTGAGGAATGCTCAGGCGCCAAGAGAGGAATGACTGCCTCCAAGTCTCAAGAAAACAGTTTTCTCTAACCAAATGACTTTCCTATGACCTGGTCCAAAGCCAAAATTCTACAGAAATTTGATGAGTTTCAACTCAAATAAGGAAACTGGGTGAAGAAGTAGACAGACTTTTAAATAATGGCCTGGTTTGTTTGGTGAAATGCTTTATAGTTAAGACAAACAAACACTTTACCACCAAATATACAAAAGTGCACCTCTTTCATAAGTGAATTACTAGTGTTTCTATACTTGGAGTATTATATATGTTTTATTTACTGGATGTTTACATTTTGAGGAGAACATTTTTGTTTATTGAAAAAAACTCGAATATTTTAAATTTGTTGTTCCTAAGATATTTACACCATGACAAAATTTGTTCTTTTCTCATGAATTTACAATTTCTAAATGAAGGTAAGCCAATGTACAATTAAGGGGGGGCGGCGGTAGACTTTATTAATCAAGTGATGTCTTGATTTTTGTAAGTGAGAGATTGTTTTATTTTTAACACTAAATATGGAAGCTGTCTCTTAGCAAACTTGTTTAGAGAGACAAACGTGCTGTGTATTGGATCTCCCCAGTCCGTGTATGAAGCAGATCTGATCTTTGTCTTCTGAAGTTCCTCTACTTTATAGTTGTGGTTGTACTTTAAAAAAATACTGTATTACTTTATGCCTTTCAAAAATGTTTAAAATGTGACTTACAGAACACTGCAAATGATTAAAAACAAAGCAATGTGAAAGTCTCACAACTAAATGAATTCTTAATGTCCTAAGTGTTTTATTTTGATGATGTGCCTTTGATTTGATTTGAGACACTTTTAAAATGATACTTTGTGTTTGTAATAATCTTTGAAGGGCTTGGAAATAAAATGTCTGCCTAACTCATCATTTTCTATGACAGAAAAAAAAAAAACAAAAAAAAACATTGATGTAAGAGAGAAACATCCCTTACTGGGGATCGCTCGATCACAACCCGGGCATGTGCCCTGACTGGAAATTGAACCAGAACCTCTCAGTCCATGGGACAATGCTCAATCCAGTGAGCCACAATGACCAGGCTATCACTTTCTGATTCATGTATTTTGATACTTTTATTGGGGTTACACACATATTTAGGGTGTTCCTTAATTTTTCTCTACTGATATTTGAGGCTGGATAATTCCTCGCTGTGGGGGCTAGTTTGTATTATAAGAGGTTTAGTATCCTGGCCCCTAGATGCCAGTAACACCTCCACCACCACTTGTGACAACCAAAAATGTCTCCAGATTTGCCCCTCAGAGTAAAATTTGCCCCCCAGTTGAGAATAACTGGGCTGGGTTAAAACAAACAAACACACGCGCGCGCGCACACACACACTTCAAACACAGAATGAAAATATGTTTTACAGAAATTTTCTTTAAAACAAATTAAAAACTGCCCTGGCCAGTTTGGCTCAGCGGTTAGAGCGTCAGCCTGCGGTCCGGAGGGACCCGGGTTCGGTTCCCACTAAGGGCATGTATCTCGGTTGCAGTTTGTCCCCGGCCCTGGTTGGTCGTGCAGGTAGCAGCCACTCGATGTGTCCCTTTCACATTGACGTTTCTCTCTCTCTCTCTCTCTCTCTCCCCCTCCCGCTGTATCTGAACAAAAAGGAAAAATGTCCTCAGGTGAGGAAAAATTAAAAATTAAAAAAATTAAAAACTGCCCTGGCCAGTTTGGCTCAGCAGTTAGAGCGTTGGCCTGCGGTCTGGAGAGACCCGGGTTCAGTTCCTGCTAAGGGCACGTACCTTGGATGCAATTTGTCCCCGGCCCTGATTGGATTGTGTGGGTGGCAACCACTCAATGTGTCCCTTCACGTTGATGTTTCTCTCTCTCTCTCCCCCTCCCACTCTATCTGAACAAAATATCGTAAAACGTCCTCGGGTGAGGATAAAAAAAAAAATTTAAAACTAAACAGCACTTCTTATACCATTATAGAAAGCTTGGATTTTGATTCAATGGGGAACTTCTATGAAGAATGGTTACAGGTAGATTTGTCTTAGTAATAATAAATTAAATGACCATTGATTGCCTCCCGCACGCATGAGCCTGACCAGGGCCTGGGACTAAACTACAAATGAGGTTTCCCAGGCAGCTGCAGATCTGAAACAATTCTGTCTGCAGAATGCTCAACATGACCCCCTGCTGACTGGAGTGTCTTTAAGTACCAATCCCTTCAGACCCCAGAAAGTCTGTTCCTTTTTGCAGTGAAATGAATCTTTGAAGGTGTTCTAAGCCACTTCTCTTGTACGGATGAATATTCAAAGAGAGTTAAATTGGAAACCTGTATAAAAAAACGTATCTTGTAACATGTGCCATACTATTCAATCTTCTGCTTTTGTCAGTCCTTAACATCTACCTCTCTGAATTTTCATAAATTTTTGCTCCACAAGGGTGATTATACACTGGCAGCAGCACACAAATAAAGTAATTAGTATAACACACATATTTTTCTTTTTTTAAATGATCAGAACAGGTAATCTAGAGAGAAAAAAAGTGAGCCAGTGGTTGCTTGGGAGAGGAGGAAGAGCACAGTAATGAGAGATGATAGCTAAGAGGTATGGCAAAAACCACTAAACTGCACATGTAAATGGATGAATTATATAGTACATGAATTATATCTCAATAAATCTGTTTTTAAAATTATTATTATAGTTCACATGTACTGATTAGTAACAAGGTGGCAGGCACATTGTAAGCTCCTCACATGCACTATATCTAGATCTCACAATAACCTATTTACAGCAATAACAATAGACACCACTTTTATTGATAGCACTTACTATAGTCTAGGTAGCTAATCCTCACAGCAACCCATAAAGTAGGCAATATTATCTCCATTTTACAGATAAGAAAACTGACAAATAAAAAAGGGGCTAAGGGGAGGGGGGAATCACTGGGGGAAAAAAGGAGAATCATTTGTAACAAAAATTAATCAATAAAAAAAAAAAAAAAAGGGGGCTAAGGCCCTGGCCAGTTTGGCTTAGTGGTTAAAGCATCAGCCCACGGACCAAAGAGTCATGGGTTTGATCCTGGTCAGGGGCACATACCTTGGTTGTGGTTCATCCCCAGCCCTGGTCAGGGTTGTGTGGGAGGCAACCAGTCAATGTGCCTCTCTCACATCGATGTTTCTCTCACTCTCTCGCTCCCTCCCTATCTGAAGATAAATAGAAAAATGTCCTCGGGTGAGAATTTAAAAAGGGGGGGGGGGCCTAAGGTCTGCTCCGCCAGAGTTCAGTTGGTTGAGTGTCATCCTGTGCACCAAAAGGTTGGGCATTTTTGTTTTGTTTTTTTCTTTGTTGATTTTAGAGAGAGACAAAGGGAGAAGGAGAGATAGAAACATCAATGAGAGAGAACATTAATTGGCCACCTTCTGCATAACCTGCATTGGGGATTGGGCTCACAACCTGGGCACATGCCCTGACGGGAAATCAAACCAGTAACCTCTTGGTGCATGGGTCCATGCTCAAACACTGAGCCATACCGGCCGGGCGAGGTTGGGTGTTCTGATTCTGGGTCAGGGCACATACCTAGGTTGTGGGTTCAATCCCCAGTCGAGGAGCATATGGAAGGTAACCTATCAATGTTTCCCTATCTAAACATATCCTCAAATGAGGATTAAAAAAGGGATGGGGGGAGCCCTGGCTGGTTTGGCTCAGCCATTGTAGCATCACTTATGGACCAAAAAGAGTCACGAGTTCGATTCAGGTCAAGGGCAGATACCTCGGTTGTGGTTTGATCCCCGGCCCTAGTTGGGGTCATGTGGGAGGCAATCAATGGATGCGTCTCTCTCTCAAATCTTTCTTTCTTTCTTTTTCTTTTCTCTTCCTCCCCCCCATCCCAATATCTCCCTCCTACTCTATCTGAAAATCAATGGAAAAATATCCTAGGGTAAGGATTAAAAAGGGGGGAGTGGGCGCTAAAGTCACAAAGCTAGCTTCAGACTAAGGAATCCATGTCACAGAGTCTGGCCCCAGAGTCCCTGCTTTTAACTATTCTCTATAACTATTTAGCTGCTACCATGTGAAATATAAAAAGACATTGAGCCTGGCTGGTGTGGCTCAGTGGAATGAGCATCATCCCATGGACTGAGAAGTCCCTGATGGACTGCTGGTCAGGGCACAGGCCTAGGTTGCAGGCTCTATGTTTCTCTCTCTCTCTCTCTCTCTCCCTTCCTCTCTCTCTAAAAAAAGCAATAAAAAAATATTTAAAAAAAAGAAAAAAATTTAGATTTTGGGGTATTAGGTAAGTTTTACCAAAGGCCCCAAAAACAATGAGAAAGAATGAATTTGATTTACAGCCATACTTCAGTTCCGGTACTCATACATGCCAAACACTCTGCTCTTCCTGAACACAGATTGTGATCAGGAAGGTAAGGATATGTGATATTGTGATTTATAACAAGAAATATATATTTTGTCTTTGACTTCATCCCAGGCATAGACCTCCTAAAACCCTTTGAATTTCCTGCAATAGAATCAAGAAAGATGTCATCTCTTAGGTTAATGAGGTGCATTTGGAAAAGTACACAAACATGGAGCTGGTTGCCAGAACCAACTGTTTGTTTAGAGGGCTGAAACTTTCAGTCCCACCCCTCTAACCTCTGGGGAGGGTAGAGGGGCTACAGACTGAGTTCAGTTATCGATGGCCAAAGATTTAATCAACCATGCCTACGTAATGAAGCCTCCATGAAAATCTAAAAGGAGATGATATGTTGGAGAACTTCCGGGTTCTGAGTGGCGCACTCAGAGTATGGAAGTTCCAACCCACTTCCCACATACCTTGCCCTATGCATCTCTTCCATCTGATAGTTTCTGAATTATAGCCTTTTATAATAAACAGTGATCTAGTAAGTAAAATGTTTCTCTCAAACCCAAGGAAGGGGTAGTTAAAACACTTCAACCTACAGATGATCAGAAGCACAGGTGACAACCTGGTCTTACAATTAGCATCTTCAGCCCTGGCCAGTTTGGTTCAGCGGTTGGAGCGTCGGCCTGCGGTCCAGAGAGACCCAGGTTCGGTTCCCACTGAGGGCACGTACCTCGGTTACAGTTTGTCCCCGGCCCTGGTTGGTCGTGCGGGTGGCAGCCAGTAGATGTGTCTCTTTCACGTCGATGTTTCTCTCTCTCTCTCTCTCTTTCTCTCTCCCCCTCTCCCTCTCCCTCCCTCCCACTCTATCTGAACAAAAAATGGAAAAATGTCCTCGGATGAGGATAAAAAAAAAAAAATTAGCATTTTCAATGGGAACAGAAGGGCAGTCTTGCAGGACTGAGCCCTTAACCTGTGGGATCTCAAGCTATCTTCACGTAGAAAGTGTTAGATTTGAATTTGTACGTCAAACAGCTGGTATCTGAGAACGGCTTGGTGGTGTTGGAAAACCCACACAATGGAACTGGAGTCAGAATTGTAGGATGGTAGTGGTAGTAGAAATGAAGAGAAATGAACAGATTCAATATTGAGAAAGTAATAAAATCAAGAGAACTTGGCTATATGTGAAGGAAAAAGAATGAAGTGTTGAGGACCCTCAGTTATCTATAATACATGGCTGGATAGAGAGGTAATATCACCAGCTTGGATAAGGATCACAGAAGAAAGCACAATCCTAAAACCTTCCTTCTAAAAGTGAGGCAAAGAGTTTGGCCAGTGTGGCTCAGTGGTTGAGCATCAACCCATGCACCAAGAGTTTGCCAGTTCGATTCCTCCTCAGGGCACAGGCCCAGGTTATGGCCCGATCCCCAGTGGGGGGCATGCAGGAGGTGGCCAATCAATGTTCTCTCTCATCAATGTTTCTATTTGTCTCTCACTTCCTCTCTCTCTAAAATCAATAAAGGAAAAAAATGGTTTTTAAATAAATAAAAGTGAGACAAAGAAAAGGAAGGCAAAAGGGTCCCAATCTCCTTAATTCAACTGAACTTTCTAGTAGCTTTTGAGTCCAGTAGCATTATTAATACAGTCTCGGAATCTACATTAGTGGTTCTCTAAAACCTCATCTAATAAAGGCTACAAACCATTTCCCCACCCTGCTCTTAACAGATAAACACCAATTTTGCATCCACACAGTGGTGTGCAATCATAAATCCCCTATTGCTTGTCCATGATCCCTAGATTCAGAAACTGCTCTAAATTCTAAAGCCCATTTATAAACAAAAATACCTCCAGCAACAATAGATAATTCTGGAGACTGTCACAAGCTCAGCTCATCTAAACTAATTATCTCTTTCCTTTCTCCAGCCCACCAAAAATCCATTTTCTTTCTAGACCTCCCCACTGTTAGCAATTCCCTTCACTGGGGGCTCACAGGCCAGAAACACGAGATATTTTCCACTCCTTCCTCCTCTTTGTTTCACGTGTTCATGCGTTGTCTCCTAACATAAATGCCTCTCATGTTAGTCCCCTGCCCCTCCAGACCCAAAATACTGCCATAGCTTCCTAAGCAATGGGATATAAACAGCCAATGCATTTGTGACTAAGTTATAGATACTGGAGTTAGAAAAATATATATTCTATTATGAAGAAGCTCACAGATACTAGGGGTGGGTAAGCATAAATAGAAAGTTAAAATACAAAGTAAGCAGGCTGGTGTGGCTCAGTGGACTGAGTGTCCGCCCATGGTCTGAGAGGTCCCAGTTCGATTCCGGTCAGGGCACCGGCCCAGGTTGAGGGCAGATCCCCAGTAGGGGGTGTGCAGGAGGCAGTGATGGATGTTTCTATCACTACCTTCCTCACTAAAAAAAAAAAAAAAAAAAAAAAAAATCAATTCAACCATCCAAAGTGAAAAAATGTATGATGAGGGCCCCCGAACTCAGACTGGGGGGGGGGGGTGGAGGAGTGGGAGGGAGATCAATGAGAAAAGGCTCTTAAAACGCCCAAAACCCATTTCCCAGAATACTCTAATTTACTTCATAATTACTATGGTACCACGCAGTTATCCCTAACTGTCTTGCTTTTTACTTCAGTTGTTTTCTGTTTATGAACTGTTTCCAAAAATAGATGTTAAATTCCCTAGGGACAGAGATTGTGACAGCTTTATTTACGTCTCCCCCACAAAATCACACAGTGCCTTAGATACAGCGGGAACGCAATCAATACTTTTCAAAGGATCGAAAAGAATGAAGAGGGCAAAAAGGAAAAACATTAATCCAAACAAACACGGGTGTCTGGATCCGGGACACTTAAGTAACACACATGGCGAAAGGACAGACTTCCACCTCATTTACGGAAAAACAAACCACATTTCTTTCCGAAGGCCATGTCTGCCCCACGGGGTCAAAGCGCTGCATGGGGGTCAGTGGAGAAAGAAAGGGAAGGCTCCCCAAATGAAAAACAAAGACTCTTTCTAAGCTCCTCAAACACGGGCGTACGGCTTCGCCACTGGCCAGCCCAGGGGAAGCGGCCAGAATGACAAGACGCCCCTTCTCTCTCCCTTTAAAGCAGGACGTCACCGCGCAGGGCCGCGGGGCACGCGCGAACAGGGCGGCCGGGGTCGGCCGGGCGTTTTCCCTCTGGTTCGGGTTCTTACCTGCTTGGCCAAGAACCTGCCCAGCTCGCTACGGCTCTTCTCGTTCTTGGCAGCGATTAAACGCAGTGGCGCGGCCGCTACCTCCAGCGAAAGGTGCTCCATGACCGCGGGTCCTCTATCCCAGGACACGAGGCGCTCCCGGCTTCACGCTCAGAGCCGCAGAGCCACGGGGTTCCCGAGCCGGAGCTGCCCCCAACTACGCCCCCCCAAGCCAGGAAGAGCGGCCGCCTCAGCGCCGCGAGCACCGGGAGAGCTGCAGCACACGTGGGGGAGCACGCGGCGCTCTGCGTCATCAGCCCGCGACGCCGACGGCGACGGCAGGACGGTCCGGCCCGACCCCACCCCCTCGGCAGCGGAAACGCCTGGCGTCCCTGCTGTGCCAGTTCCAGTGGGGGAATTCAAGCAGAACTTGCTTGTTCGAGCCAGGTCCAGAGCCTGGTGATGGGAACTGTGGAGACAATGCGTAACAGGACGAGACAAGAGAGTCCCCCAAGATGGAGAAGCGCGCGAGACCCTAGGGGCGTGTAGCGTTCGCCCTCCGCGCCTCCCTCCGCCTCTGCACGCAGAAAGATCTGATAGGGGAGAGAAGCGGATTCGCCCATCCTGGAACCGGCAGTTCTATGCCTCTAGCCTACGGAAATGCGCGCCCAAGCATGACAATCATCCCCGCTTGCAGCATTCTTAACATACATATTGGAAATAGGTGTTCAGTTGGGGAATGTTTAAATAAAGTATGGTGTGTGCGTTATGGAATATTCCGTTAAAAAGAGTGGAGTAGGCCGTGGCCGGGTACTCAGTAGGTTAAAGCGTTCTCCCCCTACGTCAAGGTTGCGGGTTCTATTCTGGTCAGGGCACATACAAGAGTCAACCAATGAGTGAGTAAATAAGGAGAACAACATATCATTTCTCTCTCTAAATATCAGTAAATAAAAATTTTAAAGTGGAGAAGAGTACATAAAAATACGTTTACATGAAGTTTGAGGATAAACCAAAATAATGTAAAGTCAGGCCAATGGTTGCCTTTAGAGTTGACTGCAAAGGGGCTTGAGGGAACCTCTTAGGGTGACCGGAAGGTTTCATTATCTTGCAATGGGTGATGGTTATTCTAGTAGATTAAAAAAAAAAAACTGCACACAAGATTTGTGCACTTTGTGTAAATTATACTTCTAAAAATTGTTTTAAGAGGGGGTAGATGTTTCTGTACTGACATGGGCAGATCTCCAACAGCAAGCATATAGGGTACTATGATTCAACCTTGTTTTTTTCTTTTTATTGAGTTTACTGGGGTGACACTGGTTAACAAAAGTATACAGGTTTCAGGTGCACGATTCCACAACACATCATCTGTACACTGTATTGTATTGATTCAACCTTTTAAAAATGTATTTAAATTTGAACTTTTTTCCTAGTGTTTTAATGTTTACTTCTGGGGGAACTCAAACTCAAAGACAGAACTTTGAGAATGAATGAACTGTGAAAATAGGGTAGAAAACATTTCCAAATAAATAATATTTTTAAAATTCCAAGATTAAATGGGTTCCCTGCGGACGTCGAACAGTGGATGAAAATTACTTGCACTTGAGTTAATGATTTTTTCCCCTGAGTATCTCCCATGTATATATGAAGTGTACATGTTAATAAACTTCTGTGTGTTTTTCTCTTGTCAATCTGTCTTATTACAGGGGTCTCAGCCAAAAACTTAGGAGGGTAGAGGGAAAATAATTTTTCCTCCCTACACATCCTTTCTCAGGAGTCTGTTGAAACAGGTGTCCTTTATATGAGGGTGTAAACCAAAAAAGAGGAAACATGAGATCTAGGAAATGAGAGATTCAACACAAGAAAAATGTAAAAAGAATACTCAGGATGACTCTTGAGAAAAATCTCAAGACTTTCAGCTGGGCAGCAGCAGGAACATTAATGGCTCTGGAGTGACTGCATTGACAGATCACATCAGTGGTTACCTGGGTTTGGGAGTGGCAGAGAGGATTGACTGCAAACAACCATGAGCAACATTTTTGGGTGAAGGAAATGTTCTTAGATTGCGTTGTGGTAATGATGGCATAAGTCTATAAATTTACTAAAATTACTGAATTGCATACTTAAAATGAGCAAGTTTTAAGGTATATGTAAATTATACCTCAAGAAAGTTCTAAATAATTATTTTAAGCCAAAGGCACTTTAGAAACAGCAAATGCAGGAAGTGCTCTCTGACCACTCCTCCCTTTTCTACTTAAAAGTCATAAAACTGCCCATGAGAAAAGTGTCCTTCCCATACCAGGAATAAGAGAACATCCTTATCACCAGGGACTGGTAATCAACACTGATATAGGTCTAGAATCGATGAAAAACATATCCTCACATGAGGATTAAAAAAATAAGTTAGCCCTGGCTGGTTTTGCTCAGCGGTTAGAGCGTCGGCCTTCGGACCAGAGAGTCCCGGTTCGTTCCCGCTAAGGGCATAGACCTCGGTTGCAGTTTGTCCCTGGCCCCGGTTGGGGTCATGTGGGTGGCAACCAGTCAATGTGTCTCTCTCACACCGATGTTTCTCTCTCTTCCTCCCTCCTTCTCTCCCACTCTATCTGAAGATAAATGCAAAAGAATGTCCTCGGGTGAGGATTAAAAATAAATAAATTAGAAGTGGGATCTCAGTTGTTGATTTGTGAGTGTGTGTGATTTGTTTTTGTGTGTGGGGGTATATCCTGGATATAATTTTTGTCAACTATATGAATTATAAATAGTTTTACCTGGTTGAAAGCTAGGGACATTTTTTTTACCCAGAAAAATGTACCAATTCATAATTTTTGCAAACGATTTCAGAGGGTTTCATGTACCAGGCTCACCTATAAGCACTTGTCCTTGGGCATGTCCCCATTATATTTTGAAGACTTTCTTACCTTCTGGTACAACAGGTATTACAGGATCATCTTTTTCACCCTCCTGCCCCATTCCTGGATCATACATATCTCTAAGGAGTTCCATTTAATAAGGAATCATATTTAGAGACTAAGATCTAGACACTATGAGCACTCATTGTTATTGGGACATCACTGCTTCTAGACCCTTTCACAGCTAGGAAACATGAATATATAGATATATATTGTATATGTGTGTATATAGATATATGTATTCAAATCATTATGTTCATACTGATACCTTTAATTTAATAAAAATGACAGGATTTGCCCTGGCCGGTTTGGCTCAGCGGTTAGAGCGTCGGCCTGCAGTCCAGAGAGACCCGGGTTTGGTTCCCGCTAAGGGCATACCTCGGTTGCAGTTTGTCCCCAGCCCTGGTTGGGTCGTGCGGGTGGCAGCCACTTGGTGTGTCCTTTTCATGTTGATGTTTCTCTCTCTCTCTCTCTTCCTCTCTCTCCCTCCTGCTCTATCTGAACAAAAAATGAAAAAATGTCCTCGGGTGAGGATAAAAAAAAAAAAAATGACAGGATTTTACCTTGCCTTCCTACATTCCATATTTGTATCATCCTTCTCCCATAGTGAGAACTCTGCTCCCACAATAATCAACATATTTCTTTATTTCTCAATTTTACAATAAATACATGCAATATAATTTCAGAATTGTGATATTTATATTACTATAAACAACAAACTTTACTAATGGAAATTAAGATTTGTTTGCAGGTTTTAACATTTTGTTTATTTAATTTTGCTTTTTAAAAATATATAAATTAACCCAATTATTATAGACTAGCAATGTTTCAAACTGTGGAGCTTCTACTGGTCTTTCAATTCCTTCAGTCTTCTGATGGCAGACTTGACTGTGACAGCAGAAGTGGTATTGTAGGTCCAGGCACCACCAGCGACTATCTTCATGCAGGAATCACCCCTACAGCCTATCTCTTCATCTTGGTTTTGCTACCGAAGGACCAAGTGTACTTGGCATGCTGGCTGATTTCAATTTCCTTCACCATTTTCCTGAGGGAGGCACCATAACGGGTTCCGTATTTACCAATGATTCCAACCTTCTTGATGCGTTTAGCCATGTTGCCACTAACCAGGTTTGAACCCAAGATGAAACAGTGTTAGTCACTTATTTGTTTTTAAGAATGAGGATATAGCCTGGCTGGTGTGGCTCACTGGTTGAACGTTGACCCATGCATCAAGAGGTCTCCAGTTCAAGTCCCGGTCAGGGCACATGCCCTGGTTGTGGCCCAATCCCCAGTGGGGGTCATGCAACAGGTGGCCAATTGATGTTCTCTCTCATCGATGTTTCTGTCTCTCTCTCCTTTCCTCTCTCTCTAAAAATCAATAAAGAAAAATATTTTATAAAAGAGAGAAACAGCTGTAACAAAAATAAATTTTAAAAAGATCAATTGTGTTATGTTTATAAACCGACTTTAAAATATTGAAGGGAATTTAATTAACTGTATTATGTAAATGGAAGTGATTATTAATGTAAGTTCATCAAACATGGTTCTCTTCTGCCTTTCCATTCTCACATTTTATGTAATGATTTTTTTTTTTATCCTCACCCGAGGACATTTTTGCATTTATCTTCAGATAGAGTGGGAGGGAGAGAGGGAGGAAGAGAGAGAGAGAGAAACATCAATGTGAGAGAGATACATTGACTGGTTGTCACCCACATGGCCCCAACCAGGGCCAGGGACAAACTGCAACCCAGGTACGTGCCCTTAGCAGGAACCAAACCCAGGACTCTGGTCCGCAGGCCAACGCTCCAACTGCTAAGCCAAACCAGCAAGGGTATGATTTTAATAAAACTCTACATTATTTTGTTTTATTACCACTACTGTTCCAGTTATCTAATGCTGTATCAAAACATATTTTACAATTTTGGGGGTTCAGAAATTTGGGCAGGGCTCAGCTGGAAATTATTCTGCTCCATGAGGTCATTTACTGGATAGGCTGGTCTTAAGGGTTTAAGATGGCTTCAGTCACATATCTGGTGTCTTGGCAGTAATAACTGGAATTGTAAAGTGGAACATGGTATCTTGGAGTTCAGAGAGAGAGAGAGAGAGACAAAGACAGGGAGAGAAAGAAGCATAGATAGAAACTAAAAGATAAGCCTAGATAGAAACTGCAAAGATTTTTCTTTTTTTAAAATGTGGTTTTTTTAGAGAGAAGGAGGAAGGGAGAGGGAGAGATTGAGAGAAACATCAATCTGCCACTTCCTGCATGCCCTCTACTGGGGATAGAGTCTGAAACCCAGGCATGTACCTTAACTGGGAATCAAACTGGCGACCTCTTGGTGCACGGGGCGACACTCAGCCAACTGAGCCACACAGGCCAGGGTAGAAAACACAAAGATTCTTATGTTCTAAACTTGGAAGTCCAAGAACATTACTCACCTTGCATTCTGTAGTAAAGCGAACCACTAAAGCCAGCACAGATCTAAGGGGTTGTAAATTAGACTCCACTTCTCAATGGATGAGTAGCAAGGACTTTTCAACTTCCATCTTTATCTACCAAAACTAGATATGCTTTTTGAGATTTCTAACAAAATTTTCCAGAGCACTTTCATCTAAATTATTTCAGTAAAAGAAATAAAAATTTTTTTATCTAGCCCTGGCTGGGAGGCTTAGTTGGTTGGAGTATCATCCTATTCACCAGGACGTTATGGGTTCGATTCCTGGTCACGGCACATGCCTAGGTTTCAGGTCTGATCCTGGTTGTGGTCTGTATGGGTGCATGGGGGAACAGTTGATCCATGTTTTTCTCTCACATCCATGTTTCTCTCTTCCTCTCTCTAACATTAATGTGTTCTCTGGTGAGGATTAAAATAATTTTTTCCGCCCCAGCCGGTTGGGCTCAAGAGTTACAGTGTCGGCCCGCAGACCAGAGAGTCCCAGGTTCAGTTCCCACTAAGGGCACATATCTCGGTTGCAGTTTGTCCCCGGCCCTGGTTGGGGTCCTATGGGTGGCAACCACTCAATGTGTGTCTCTCACATTGATGATTCTCTTTCTCTCTTCCTCCCGCTCTATATGAAGATAAATGCAAACAAAAAAAATGTCCTCAGGTGAGGATAAAAAAATTTTTTTTTGCAATTATATATAATGCTATCACAGGAAATGTTAACCCTATCCACTAGTACCTACATTCAGAATTACTGAAAATCTTACACTTCTCTTTTGGATATACTCCTCCTCTGCCCTTAGGGATTGACCTGTTGAGACAAAGGGGAGTCCCAGTAGGTGATCTTCCTTTTCGTGGGAAACTTGTATTTAGAAATAATGACCTAGGTTTTAGGTATGTTATTGCTACTGGGGGAACAGAAATAAGAAATATGCATCATCTGCGTGGAGGATCTGATTCATGAAATCTACACAGTTGGAAAATGCTTAAAAAAATCCAACAACTTCCTGTGGCCCTTTAAATTAGCTTTACAAAGTGTTTAAAAACCACTCATTTTGTAGAAGGTGGAGATGCTGGGCACAGGGAAGACCAGATCAACAGACTTATTAGAAGGATTAAGTTATCTATCATGGTTGTTTTTATAATCTGGTCAGTTAATAAACAGTGACTGCTTTCAAACTGAAAAAAAGAACATGAGTTCATGTTGACATTTCCAGTTCACATATAATAGTATAGAATTTCCCCCTTAACTTTCTTGATTTTATGTTTCTTTTTAAATTTATATATATTTAAATTTTTTATTTTATTTGTTTAGAGAGAGAGGAAGAGAGATAGAAACATCCATCGGCTACCTTCTGCACACCCCCTACTGGGGATGCAGCCAGCAACCAGGCATGTGTCCTGACCAGGAATAGAATCTGGACCACCCAGTCCATGGGATGATGCTCAATCTACTGAGCCAAATCGGCTGGGCTTGATTTTATGTTTAGATCTCTTTTCTCTTTCACTAAATATCTTGGCTCCTGAAATATTAACATATTATATATTTCTTTATCCTATCATATACATGCATGGTTTCAAAATTGCAATATTAATGCTAACAATAAAACTATTGCATGAAGTATAAACTTTCTTTGTAGTTCTTTTTGTCCTTAGACTGTATCCCACTAACGATGTACAGTCAGAGCACTATGTTCAAATGTCACTTGAAATAATTATTCTGTATGAATGAATTATATTTCTCTTGTTTACACAGTTTCATTTATTTCCATTTATTTTCCATTTAGGGCTTTGTCTTTCTGATTTAATTCAATCTTTGAATAAGGAACACTAACATGATTCAAAATAAAATATTACAAAAAGGCAAACTCTGCACTTTATTTGTTTATCAATTTTTTTTTTATCCTCACTCGAGGACATTTTTCCATTTTTTATTCAGATAGAGCAAGAGGGAGAGAGAGAGAAATATCGACGTGAAAGGAACACATCGAGTGGCTGCCACCCGCACGACCCAACCAGGGCCGGGGACAAACTGCAACCTAGGTACATGCCCTTAGCAGAACTGAACCCGGGTCTCTCTGGACCACAGGCTGACGCTCTAACCGCTGAGCCAAACTGGCCAGGGCCAAACTCTGCACTTTAAATAGGTGAAATATATAGTGTGTGAATTATATCTCAATAAAGCTGTTATTAAAAAAAAGAGCCATTCGCCCAGCGAATGTGGCTCAGTGGTTGAGCATCAACCCATGCACCAGGAGGTCACGGGTTCCATTCCTGGTCAGGGCACATGTCCAGGTTGTGGGCCGATCCCCAGTGGGGGGCATGCAGGAAGCAGCCAATGGATGTTTTCTCTCATCAATGTTTCTCTCTCTTTCCCTCTCCCTTCCTTTCTCTCTAAAATAAAATTTTAAAAAGCCATTCAATTTGAATATTAAAATACTTAAATGGAGGTTAAAAAAAAAATACTGCAAGAAGTCTCCCTACCTATCTATCCCCTCCAGCCAGTCTTTTTCTCCTATAAGTTACTCTTTTTTTTTTTTTTTAAGCTGTTGTACATTTACACAATGGACTACTATACAGCTTTTTTTTTTAATCCTCACCCGAGGACATTTTTCGATATTTTGTTCAGATAGAGTGGGAGGGAGAGAGAGAGAAACATCGACGTGAAAGGGACACATCGAGTGGCTGCCACCCACACAACCCAATCAGGGCCGGGGACAAACTGCAACTGAGGTACATGCCCCTAGCAGGAACCGAACCCAGGTCTCTCTGGACCGCAGGCCAACGCTCTAATCGCTGAGCTAAACCGGCCAAGGCAAGTTACTCTTTTTATTAGGTTCTAATTTACCTGTCAAGTGTTTCTTACACAAAATAAGCAAATATATGTATGTTATTTTCCTCGTGCTTTCTTACACAAAAGCTGGCATAAGCTCTGACTGGTTTGTCTCAATGGTTAGAGTGCCGGCCTGCGGTCCAGCGAGACCTGCGTTCAGTTCCCACTAAGGGCACATATCTCAGTTGCAGTTTGTCCCTGGCCCCGGTTGGGGTCGTGCGGGAGGCAGCCACTCGATGTGTCCCTTTCACATCGATGTTTCTCTCTCTCTCTCTCTTCCTCTCTCTCCCTCCCACTTTACCTGAACAAAAATGGAAAAATGTCCTTAGGTGAGGATAAAAATAAATAAATAAATAAATAAATAAATAAATAAATAAATAATAAATAAATAAATAAAAGGTGGGTTTGCTTAGTTTTTTAAAAAAAAGCTGGCATACCATGTACACTGCACTGTACTTTTTTCCTCCCTTAACACTATGTCTCATAGATTCCCTCATGTGAGTACATAGACATCTTGAGGAATTTTTTTTTTTTACAGCAATTTGCCACTGTGAGTTTTGACTCCATAAAATATGGTGACTGTGTTACATTTCTTTGTTTCCTTTACAAAAATACTGATTTCTTCAGTTGACTTCCACAAGTATCCCAAATTGGCGCTGACTGAGATCTTTCCAAGTGAATATTTTAAAACCAATCACTACATTTTATTCAACGTAAAGTATTTAAGAGAATAATAGTGAAATGAGTCTTTGTAATGACTTCAATAAAAAGGTCACTCTTTGGGAAGATAATTTTGGGAGAAATCTTTACTTATTTTTGAAGTATATATGCTATGTTCTCAACAAATATTTTTTTTATTAATGCTATGCTGAAAGCCAATGTTGAATCATTTGCTAAGTTTTGTCCATTTTATCTTCTAAATATTCTAGAATCTATCCCCCCCTTTTTTTAACCTACCATCTCCTTCAGATCCTCATTTTCTGTAGCCTGGATCACTACAAGAGCATTTCAGTATCCTCCTCCAGGCCAAAGGATCTTAATAATGCAAATCAGATCATGATAACCTCAAGCTTAAAATCTTTCAGAGGTCCCCATGCATCATCATTTAAAGGTAAATTCCAAGCTCTCTTACATAAACATGGCCTTTCAAGTTCTGACTCCTGCTTCCTTCTCCAGTCTTTCTGCTCCACCAACAATGAACGCTTTGTGGTTGCAACCCTTTACTCTTTCCCATTCTCCATCACCTGGAATGCCTAAGTGTCTAACTTCTTAGAAGCTAAGCTGGTTGGGGGAGAATCTAGGAAGCTAGTGTTCTCCCAAAACATATTCTCCCAAATGGGGGTCTTTTGGATCAAGATGAAGATGCACAGATGAAGTAGCAGAGGAAGTTGGCTTTGTTTTACTTCCTCACCAGCCAATGGCACAGACTCCGCCTCCGGAGGCGGGACCCTACCTCACCTCTGGTTCCTGTTGGTTCATTCAGACTATTCAGGTGTTTTACCCTTTAAAAGCTCACCAGTCGCTCTCCCCCATACTGGACTCGTATCCCTCACAGCTCCCAACACCCTGGGCTAAGATATTCGTCTATCATCCAGGACAGTGTCGAGCCAGCGCCCAGCACCATGTCTAGCAAGTGGCTGACACTCAACAGAATTTTTATAATGAAGGACTAAAGACCAGACCTTCCCAGAGCTTACTTTCCTTTTCAGTAAAAGAGCTTTTCCCAGACTCCGCCCCTACCGTGGGCGAGGTTCCACCCCTTGGGTAGCGAAGCTCCACTCTACTTCCCCGCCAGCTCGGGCCCCGCCCCTTTCCCTTCGATTTACACCCAAGACTACTGGAGTTTGGCGCCAACCGTGTTTTTTTTCCCGTCCCTGCCGACGGCGGGAACTAGTTCTGTGCGCCGGGACGTGCTTTGCGTCTGGCCTGATTGGCCATGGGCGCTCAGTCCCGCCTCCGCGTCCTGCTTGCGCTCTGGCATTGGCAGAGATGCCAGGGAGACCTCGCTATATCGAAAGGATTCCGGGCTATCTTGGGCCGGGCAGGGTGGGTAAGTTGCTGACAGGGTCCAGTCCGTATGGTGCTGCTGGGGAAGAGGCTGCATGGCGAAGTAGTGTCCCGAGCGCAGGCTGGCGGCGTCCGGGGAGCCCGGGAGTCGAAGAGAGCGGCCGAATCGGTGAGGGGTGGGTGCGCCTGGTGTCCGGGGCCCACAGGTATCTGGGTTCCCGTTGCCCTCGGTTGCAGCTTCTGGTCTCGTACTCGCGTCCCTCTTGTCCCTGGAGAGGGTCTGGGCTGGTGCTGGAGGCGGGCGTACGTAGGAGTTGCTCTTTCGATCGCTCCTTCCTCTCTTCTCCCCCCCCAAACAAGCTCGTCTTGTAATGTACTCTTAGAGGCTTTCGGATGGGATTCTCTGGAGCAGTGGGTTTTCCCAAGTGTCAGGTGATCATTGATGTTGGTTGTTTTAGAGAATTTTCTTGATCTCCACAGCGCCTAGAACCATGACACATAGTAGGCCTTAACTCGGATGTTAATGTAGAATTCGCAGAATTTCAGGATAAATGCTTCAGTGGTCAAGTTGGCGTTGACTATGATTCTTCCCTGGTCTTTCCCATTCTTTACAACTCCAGCTCCAAACATTTCTCTCTCCTCAAGGTCCCTTCCCCATCTCACTCCGCGCCTCTTGGGAAGGGGACCAGAGACAGTCAGGGCAAGGATTCTCCCCTCCCCCACTCCAGTTATCTTCTAGCGTTTCTTAGCATTTTACAAGGAGATGCCTCATTCAAACATTGGGCTCTTCTATAAAGAATATCCTTGATTTTGTCATCTGGCTTTGGAGACAGAGCTGGGATTCTGCCCCAGATCTGCCACTTACCAGCTGTTTAACATTGGGGCAAGTTTCTTAATCATCTGTATCTGCTTACTCATCTGTAAAAAGGGAAAAAGAATAGTAGTATATATCTCATAGGACTTGTGGATTTAAAGTAATTTGATAATGTATTTAGAATATTTAGATCAGTGTCTGGCACGTAGTGTTCAGTTTATGTAGTGTTTGTTGTTATTTTCCCTTAACATATTCTTCAGGGTTCTTGCTGTATTAGATTTAGCCTTTCCCATGAGCCTCAAAATACACTGTCCCTGTCCTCTGGCTTTTTCCTGTTATTCTCTTTAAATGCTTATTTCATTCCTTCAATTTTTTAAAAAAGAGAAATTCCTTTAGACTCTTTTAAAGACATTGTTGCAGATCCTTTTCTCATCTTTTTTTTTTTTTTTTTTTTTTTTTTTGTGACTACCAACCTGCCAGGCCCTGCACTGAGAGATGGGGATACAGTAGTGAATAGAACAGAGCCTGTCCTGGTCTTCATGGGATTTATAGTCCAGTGGGTACGATAGACATTTCTCCAGGAATACTACAAAAAATTTAATAATAAACTGAAAAGAGGCCATATAGAGAAAGGACACAGTGGTATAAGAATATTTCACAGAGAACCTGACCTAGTGGAGAGAGAAGGTAGTCAGGGGAAGCTCAAAATTACTTAAGGAAAAATATCAAAGATGAGTTAACTAAAGGTAGAAAACTTCAAGGAAAGAGCACTCTCTGCAGAGGCCCTGTGGTGGTGGGAAGGAACATAGCATGTTCAAGGAGCTGAAAGAAGGGCAATATGATCAGAGCAAAGACTGCTGGGGAATGGGAAAGAATGGTGCAGACTAACACTGGAGGAGTGGGCCGAGGCCTAGCCACTCAGGGCTTTGTAAGAAGTGTGACAAAATTTGTTCTTTAACCTAAAACTAGCAGTAAGCACTGAAGGGTTTTAAGCAGAGGAAGAATTGTGATCAGATTTGCATTTGGAAAAGACAACTCAGGCTGTGGATTTGAAGTGGTCATTTGAATACACTTTCCATTAAACTTTTTTTTTTTTTTAATTTTTTTTCTTTTTTTTATCCTCGTGGACATTTTTGCATTTATCTTCAGATAGAGTGGGAGGGAGAGAGGGGGGGAGAGAGAAAGAGAGAAACATTGATATGAGAGAGATACAACTACTGGTTGCCACCCACATGATCCCAACCAGGGCTGGGGACAAACTGCAACCGAGGAACATGCCCTTAGCGGGAACGGAACCCAGGTTTCTCTGGTCCGCGGCCTGACACTTTAACCCAGCCGTTCTCACGACCTGTGGGTCGTGACCCCTTTGGGGGTTAACGACCCTTTCACAGGGGTCGCCTAAGACCATCTAGAAAACACGCATTTCTGATAACGATTCGTAACAGTAGCAAAATTACAGTTATGAAGTAGCAATGAAAATAATTTTATGGTTGGGGGTCACCACAACATGAAGAACTATATTAAAGGGTCACGGCATTAGGAAGGTTGAGAATCACTGCTCTAACCGCTGAGCCAAACTGGCCAGGGCGCCGGCATTGTTTTAATAGTGTTTTCTGTCTTTCCTTGCCACTAATATTTTCTATATTTTTCTTAATAGAGTTAAATTTCTGGAATGTGCATTTGATCATGATATTCCCCTACTTTAAAAATCTTTGCTGGACCCTGGCCAGTTTGGCTCAGAGGTTGAGAGCCGGCCAGCGGACCAGAGAGTCCCGGGTTCGGTTCCGCTAAGGGTACGTTCCTCCGTTGCAGTTTGTCCCCAGCCCTGGTTGGGGTCCTGTGGGTGGCAGCCAGTCGATTTGTCTCTCCTTTCTCCCTCCTGCTCTATCTAAAGATAAATGAAAAAAAAAAAAAAAACCCAAAAAACCTTTGGTGGTTCCCCCATTTCCTACTGGTTGAAGTCCAATAGTTTAAATTGTGTAATACATCACCTGGCTTTTCTCAAACCTTATTTTTCATATTCTAATCTGTGGGTGTTCACATTGAGACTTGCTTATGAGCTCATAGATGGATGTGGTGGGGAGATGCTGTCAGGAATTGTGTTTGCAAACAGGAACTCAGTTTCACTGAACCTTGGGATATGAGGAAGGCGCCAGGGTGTATCAAAGTAAGGGGTTTGGACTTTATTCAGTAGACATTGGGAAGTAATAGATAGTTTTTGAACAGAAAGTGATATGAGCAGGATTGCTTTAGAAGAACTAACCCAACAGTTGTGTGTGGCATGTATTTGGAGAGAGGACATAATTAGATAGCTATAGTGGGAGCCTGAAACAAATTCAAATGGTAAGGATGAGGATAAATGGGAGAAACATTGCACAGGAGCATCGGTAGGTTATTAGGGAATGCTGATGCTACTTGCAGTAGAGGGATTGGGAGGTGACAGATGATGCTGGAAAGATGATCTTTGGTTTTGGACTTGGTAAGCTTAGACTTAAAGGAATGTGTTTACTTTATTAACTTTAGCATCTTATTGCTGACTTTTGGTTTGTATTTTAGTATTGACAGTTTCTAATTTTCATGTACTCTGAGGGGGCAGCAGAGGAGTCTCTATATATGAGCCAGTACTTGCTCTTATTTCTTACCCCCTAGTGATTGCCTGCCAAGTATTTAACCCAAAGAGATACATTTTTGTTTTGCAATGATAGAAAAGACATCTATGTCCAGTTCATTGCCTTAAGAAGAAAGATTCAAATACATTTTAAAAAATGTATTTTCTTTATTGATTTTTATTTTATTTTATTTTATTTTTTTTTATCCTCACCTGAGGACATTTTTGCATTTATCTTCAGATAGAACAGGAGGGAGAGAGGAAGAAAGAGAGAGAAACATCGACATGAGAAAGACACATCGACTGGTTGCCACCCATATGACCCCAACCGGGGCCGGGGACAAACTGCAGCCAAGGTACGTTCCCCTAGTCGGAACCGAACCTGGGACTCTCTGGTCCGTGGGCTGACACTGTAACTGCTGAGCCAAACCGGCCAGGACTCTTTATTGATTTTAATTTAATTTAATTTAATTTAATATTTATCATCAGATAGGGTGGGAGAGAGGGAAACATCAATGTGATAAAGCCACATCGACTGGTTGCCTCCCACATGACCCGACCAGGGCCAGGGATGAACTGCAACTGACATACATGCCCTTGACCAAAATTGAACCCAAGACTCACTGGTTTGCGGGCGAAGCTCTAACTGCTAAGCCAAACTGGCAAGGGCTCTTTATTGATTTTTAGAGAGAGAGGAAGGGAGAGGGAGAGAGAGATAGAAACATCCATGAGAGAGAACACCAATTGACCACCTCCTGCATGCCCCCCACTGGGGATTGTGCCCACAACCTGGGCAAGTGCCCTAACTGGGAATCGAACCTGTAACCTCTTGTTGCATGGATCGATGCTCAACCACTGAGTTACACTGGCCGAGCTCAGATAAATTAGATTAAAAAATGTTTTTATTGATTCTTTAGAGAGAGAGGAAGGGAGAGAGACAGAATATCCATGTGAAAGATATACATGATTGGCTGCCTCCTGTATGCCCCCTACTGGGGATCAAGCCTGCAACTTGGGCATGTGCCCTGACCAGGGAATCAAACCAGGACCTCTCAGTCCGTGGGACAATGTTCAATCCACTGAGCCACACTGGCCAGGCATATATATATTTTTTTTTCTGTTTTGGACTTTTATGTTGCTTTCAGTCTTGCCACTGCGAATAGCACTGCATTAAATTTTTCCATACATAACATTTTTGTAACCACATGCTTATATATCTGTCAAACAAATTACTAGATATGAGACTGTTGGTTCAAAGAGTATTTGCATTTAAAAACTTGATAGCTATTATGAAATCGTCTCCTTAGAGTTTGTACCAGTATACACTTGAGTGATATATGAGAGTATCTGTTTTCCCACACCTTTACCAACTTGGTATAGTATCAAACGCTCTGCTGTTTGCCTATCTTACTAAGTTATTGGTGAAAACATGTATGTTTGGCCTCACCAAGACCACTCAAAGCCAGGGTTAGGCTTTTTTATTAAGTCATGATAGAGAGTGAACTCATTCAGTGTGTACAGATTTGAAAGGTGCTTTTTAACTGAAAGCTAGTTTTTTTCTTTGAATTGTGAGATTGATTTTTAACATTGAAAAATCTTTATGTTTAATACTTTAGATGGCAACTATCAAAAGGAAATAGGATCATGGCAGCAGATGATGAAAATGGTGATGGAACAAGTTTATTTGATGTCTTCTCTGGTAAGAGCTCATTTTAATTGTTTTTCTAAATTTATTTAATTACAAAATCACTTAGTTATTCTCATAGAAAACACTTTAATTATCAACTTTTTTCCCTCACCCATAAATGAATTAAAACAATAAACTGCCTGGCAAATAGAAAGTGCCTGGTAAATGTGAACTTTTTAATTATTATATGCTTTCAAGCCTCTTAAATGTCATGGATTAGCAACTTTGTAAATGTAAGTGGTAATGATTTTTATTGTCATATCCAGAAAAATATAAGATAGGTATTTGTTACTCTTGAAGTTAATACTTCCAGTAAATGGAATGGTGCTTGTTTATTGTTCAGGGAAAAATTAACACTATGAAAGGTAACCAAGGTCTGGTAACAAAATAACCTTATAAAATGGAAATATTTTGCCCTGGCCAGTTCCTCAGTGGTTAGAGCTGTTTTGTTTTTGCTTTTGTTTATTTATTCTCACCCAAAGACATTTTTGCATTTATCTTCAGATAGAGCGGGGTGGGGTGGGGGACAACAATGTGAGAGAGGCACATTGACTGGCTGCCACACACACGACCCCAACCGGGGCCGTGGACAAACTGCAACCAAGGTACGTGCCCTTATCAGGAAGTGAATCGGGGACTCTCTGTTTTGCTGAGCCAAACTGGCCAGGGTGGAAATAACTTTTTATTTTTACATATTACTATCTCACAAGTTCCTGTCTACATACATAGATTTTTGATAGTTACAGACACAGTATGTATTTTACTTTTTACCACTTACCATGATTTCATGAAATATTTTATTCCCTGTGTGGCTCAGTGGTTGAGCGTAGACCCATGCACCAAGAGGTCGCAGATTCGATTTCCGGTCAGGGCACATGCCTAGATTGTGGGCCCGATCCCCAGTGGGTGGCGTGCAGGAGGCAGCCAATCGATGTTCTTTGTCATTGATGTTTCTCTCTCTCTCTCCCTCTCCTTTTCTCCCTCTCTAAAATCAATAAGGAAAAAAAAATTTTTGAAGAAATATTTTATTCCTATAACCTTTTTATAACTGTTTTATTATATTTGTTTGGAAATAATTTCAAGCTTACAGAAAAATTGTGAGAATGAAAACATATGAAGAGTCATTTACCTAGTTTCTTCCAAATTTACCTCTTGTTAATATTTTATGCCAGTGGCTTTATCACTGTGTACATACTCTCTTTTTAAACACACACACACACAGCCTGGCCAGTGTGGCTCAGTGGTTGAGCCTTCACCCATGCATCAAGAGGTCACTGGTTTGGTTTCCAGTAAGGGCACATGCCCAGGTTGTGGGCCAGATCCCTAGTGGAGATACATACGCAGGAGGTGGCCAATTGATGTTCTCTCATCGATGTTTCTATCTCTCTCCCTTCTTCTCTCTAAAATCAATAAAATAAAAAAAAATAAAAAAAAAAATAAACACACAAACACTTTTTTTCCTGACCCTTTTGAAAGTAAGTTGCAAATATTATGGTTCTTTATTCCTAAATTCTTCAGTTTGTATTTTGTAAGAAAACATTGGTTTTCTTAGGTAATAATAGAATAATAACAATTTCAGGAAATTTAACACTGATACAATACTTAATCTGTGATTTTTATTCTAGTTTTATCAGTTAGCTCAGTAATGTCCTTTATTATTGTGATTGGATTTAGATCATTTTTTAAAAGCATTTTTAAAATATGTTTTTTATTTTAGAGGGAGAGGAAGAGAGGTTGAGAGAGAGAGAGAAACATCGATGAGAGAGAAACAACATCTATTGGCTGTTCCTTGCACATCCCCTGCTGGGGATCAAGTCTACAACCTGGGCATGTGACCTGACCAGGAATTGAACTGGTGACCTCTTGGTGCATGGTTTGATGCTCAACTAGTGAGCTACACCAGCCAGGCTAGATCTATTATTTTAATATTTTAGTTTGTCTCCATGATCTTTTTTTCTTTTTGGTTTTCATGCTTCTTTCAAATATTTAAATATATTTTAGAATTCCATTTTAATTTATATATTTGCTTTTTGGCTATACTTGTACATTATTTTTAGTGGTTTCTCAGGGGTTATAGATACAGGAGATAATAGAAACATCAATGAGAGAGAACATTGATTGACCACTTCCTGCATGCTCCCTTCTGGGAATTGGGCCCTTACTGGGAATCTAACTGGTGACCTCTTGGTTCATGGGTTGACACTCAACCACTGAGCCACACCGGCCGGGCTACAATATGCATCTTTAACATTTGCAGTCTACTTACAAGTATTATACATTTTCATGTAAGATGTAATCTTGTATGCATAGCTGCATTTAACTTCATCCATCCCCTTATGTTAAAGATGTCATAAGCCCTATAATACAATGCTTTAGTTTTTATTTTAAATTGTTCTACGAATCTTAAAGAAATTAAGAGGAAAAAGTTAACCCTTTAATATTTTTTCTTTATTGATTTTAGAGAGAGAGAAAGGGAGAGGGAGAGAGAGCTAGAAATATCGATGAGAGAGGACATTGATTGGCCACCTCCTACAAGCTCCCCACTGGGGATTGGGCCCACAACCTGGGCATGTGCCCTGACCAGGAATCCAACCGGCTGCCTCTTGGTACATGGGTTGAAGCTCAACCACTGAGCCACACCAGCTGGGCAATCCTTTATATTTACTAAATTATTTACCATTTTTAATTCTTCTAGTATCATTTTCTTTTCTTTTTTTTTTTTTTTAAGAAATGCTCACATTCTTTTTTTAAAAATATTTTAATGGATTTTTTAGAGAGAGGAAGGGAGAGAGAGAGAGAAACGTCAATGTGAGCGAGATACATCAATCGGTTACCTCCTGTACAACCCCTCCTGGAGATCAAGCCTGAAATCTGGGCATATGCCCTGATTGGGAATTGAACTGGGACCTCTCAGTCCATGGAACGACACTCAATCCACTGAGCCACACTGGCTGGGCTAGTATCATTTTCTTACTTATTCTCTCTCTTTTCTTTTGGGTATACAGATGTATATAGTATGTGAGAACTTTTTTTTCTTTTAATTTATTTTTTAATAGAATTTATTGGTTACATTGGTTAATAAAATTATATCGGGTTCAGGTATACAGTTCTATAATACATCATTTGTATATTATACTGTGTATTCACCACCCCAAATCAGTTCTCCTTTCATCACCATTTATCCCCACCTTATTCTCTTCTACCACACCCCCCTCGCATTCCCCCCTGAGGACTTTTGATATTGTCTTGTAAGCCTGTTCTTTTTTTTCCCCCCTCTCTGGTCTTCAGATTGGGTAATTTTTATTGATGTATGAGTTCACTGGCTCTTCTGTCAAAAGCCCTTTCAGTGAATTTCTTTACATTAGATATTGTAGTTTTTTGTTTAGGATTTTTAATTTGGTTCTTTTAATTGTTTTTTTCTCTGCCAAGATTTCCTATGTAGTAATTCAGGATTGCATTCTGAATATTGTAAATTCTATGTTTATAGAGACATTGGATTCTGTTGTATTTATTTCTCTGAAGAGTGTTGCTATTTTATTTATTTTTAATTAATTAATTTATTTTTGTTACAGATGTTTCTCCTTTTTCTCCCACTGATTTCCCCCACCTCCTCCCTCCCCGTCCTGTCCCCAGTTTTGTTGTCCATGTCCATTATTCATGCATACATGCATATAAGTTCTGTGGTTTATCTCTTCCCCACCACCCCCTTTTCTGGGGATTGTCAGTCTGTACCCCACTTCCACGTCTCTGGGACTACCCCATTCCTTAGTCTGTTATGTTCATTATATTCCACAAATAGGTGAGATTATATGATACTTGTCTTTCTCTGTTTGGCTTGTCTCGCTTAGGATAATACTTTCCAGGTCCCTCCATGTCGTCTCAAAGGATAAGAGATCTTTCTTTTCTACAGCTGCATAGTACTCCAAAGAGTGTTGCTATTTAAATTTTAGTATGTATTTAACTTGGCTGAATCTAAACTCTGTCTTTCCTGTGGTAGGTAGTAGCTGAAACCTGTGTTCAGATTTTTTATCTTTAATCTCACTTTTTGCAGTTTTAACCTTTACCTGTGTAGTTTGAGGGTACTTCAGAGATTTGAGGAATCCTCTCTGCTACTTTATTTTTTTTATTAGGTATGTATGTATGTATGTATGTATGTATGTATGTATTGTTACGTGCCCCTAGTGGCAACTGAACCCAGGACTCTCTGGTCCTCAGGCCAACGCTCCAACCGCTGAGTCAAACCGGCCAGGGCCTGTCTGCTACTTTCTAGTTTCCGTTACCACTTCCAAAGTTATATTCTCTTGGTTGGTTCTTCAGGCTATTAGGATTAGAGGTTTCTATCTGAGTTTTCACTGCCCAGTAGGACTTTAGCTAGGTAGGGCCTATTCTTCCACAAAATAAATTGTAATAAAAGGGGGGATAGGGAACTCACACTGTGCTGTTGTCTCCCATATAGTTACTTCATGCTTTGGGTTGCTCTTTAGTTCTTTAGATGGCTTCCTTTTTTTTTTTTTAATTTAATGAGGTATAATTTACATATAACATAATAGTTTCAGGTGTAGACAGTAATGATTTTATATCTGTATATGTTACAAAATGATCACTACAGTAAGTCTAGTGAAAGAGCATTTGACTGCAGATAACATTCATTTTTGTTGTTGTTAATTCTCATCTTAGGATATATTTTTAGAGAGAGTGGAAGGGAGGGAGAAAGAGAGAGAGGAACATTTACATGAAAGAGACACATCAGTTGGTTGCCTCCTGAATGATCCCAACTGGGGCTAGGGATCAAACCTGCAACCCAGGTACATGTCCTTGACTGAAATCGAACCCTCAACCCTTCAGTCCATGGGCTGATGCTCCAACTGTGGAGCTAGATTTGCCAGTGCAAGTTAAAATATTTTGTTTAGAGATCATAGTTATCTGCAGGAGAATTGATCTGATAGAACCTGCTCTGCTCTTACTGGAATTGGAATCTTCTCACTAGTATGTTTTTTTTTTTTTTTCCAATCCTCACCTGAGGATATTTTTTCCAGTTTTTGCTCAGATAGAGTGGGAGGAAGAGAGAGAGAGGGAGAGAAACATCAACGTGAAAGGGACACATTGAGTGGCTGCCACCCGCACAACCCAACTAGGGCTGGGGACAAACTGCAACCCTTAGTGCCCTTATCGGGAACTGAACCCGGGTCTCTCTGGACCACAGGCCGACTCTCTAACCGCTGAGCCAAACCGGCCAGAGCTCGCTAGTATGTTTTGAAAGTGAGTTTTTAAGTGTACATCTGAGGTAATAGAGTCATAAAGCTATGTGCTAAGATCTAGTTTATAAGGCTGTATAATTTTTTTTTTTATCATCATCCGAGGACATTTTTGCATTCATCTTCAGATAGAACGGGAGGGAGAGAGGGAGGAAGAGAGAGAGAGAAACATCCATGTGAGAGAGACACATCAACTGGTTGCCATCCATACGACCCCAACCGGGGCAGGGGACAAACTGCAACAGAGGTACATGCCCTTAGCGGGAACCGAACCGGGGATGCTGGTCTGTGGGCCGATGCTCTAACTGCTGAGCCAAACTGGCCAGGGCAGGCTGTATAAACTTTTAAATAATTCTTTTTTGGTGCAAGACTAATAAAGAATCTTTCTTTTCCTGGTTCCTTAAAGCAGGAAAGGACAAACTTTCCTAGGAGGTTTTCATAGTAGAGAACAGGAAAAGACACAATGATAATTAAAAAAAAAAAAAAACAACCCAAAAAACTTCCTAAGTGAAATAAGTTCATTTTAACTAGTCTTTAATTTTCTTGCAGCTTCTCCTCTTAAAAATAATGATGAAGGTTCTTTGGACATATATGCTGGGTTGGACAGTGCTGTTTCTGGTATGTAAATTTTATAATAAAATAGTTTTATTTTGTTAGGTCAGTCTATTGAAAGTGTTTATTTTGTTACTAATATTTAGAGTAACTCATAGATCCTTAACAATCTGTTCATTTTTTGAAATTATTACACTTAGGTAATTATTTTCTTGCCTAAAGCTTGATCAGTAAAACAAATTAGCATGCAGGTTTGCTACTTATCTAGGTCTCAGACTTAACTGGACCTTGTGCAAAAATATTTTGTACTATTGAAAAGCAACTGGTGGTCTTTTCTGTACATTTATCACTACTCATACTATCACAGATTTCATGATTCCAGAACTTTTGAAAACGATAGTTACTTTAAATATTTTCAAGTATATCAGCGAGAGTGTGATATGCAGGGAGGCTCATTACCTATCCAAATTGGAAACCTTCTCCATGATCAAATCTCTCAAAACTTTGAACACGTATCACCCTCACACCTCATTTGTTAACACACCTATTTCAGGTAAATTAGTTTTCCAACTGTCATCTGTGAAATGTGTATGGATAATGGATTAAATGCAGAGGGTGGAGAAATGTATAACCCGTTGAGTTGCAATAGACACAACATCCAAAATCTTAACATATATTATTTATTTATTTTTCACCTCTATTAAAGTATAATTGACATAAAATTAAGATTAAGGTGTACAATACGTTGATTTGATACACTTGTATATTGCAAAATGATTACCACCATGGAGTTAGCATGGAGTTAGTTAATACCTATATCACATTACATAGTTATTATCTCATTTTTGTGGTGAGAACATTTAAGATCTATTCTCTTAGCAACTTTCAATTATATAATATAGTATTGTTAACTCTAATGTCTATATTGTACATTAGCTCACCAGACTTACTCATCTTACAGCTGGAAGTTTGTACTTTGATAAACATATCTTTTCTGCTACCCCTAGCTCCTTTTAACCACCATTCTAGCTCTGTTTCTGTGCATTTGGCTTTTTTAGATTCCACATGTAAGTGATACATACTGTGCATCTTTTTCTGACTTATTTCACTTAGTATAATACCCTCAAGGTTCATCCATGTTGTCACAAATGACGGAATGTCCTTTCTCATGACTGAATAATATTCTAGTGTAGTATACACACACACACACACACACACACACACACACACACACATCTTCTTTATCCTTTCTCTTCCATTGTTGGACACTTTAGGTTGTTTCTGTATCTCGGCTATTGTGAATAATGCCCCAGTGAACATGTAGAGTGTAGGTAGCTCTTCGAGATCCTGTTTTCATTTTCTTTATATATATGCCCAGAGCTGTGATTGGTGGTTCATATGGCAGATCTATTTTACATTTTTTCTTTTCCATAGTAACTGTACCAGTTTACATTCCCACCAATAGTGTATAAGGGTTTCCTTTTCTCTACATCCTTCCCAACACTTGTTGTCTCTTGTGTTTTTATTTTTATTTATTTATTTTTTTTATCCTCACCCGAGGACATTTTTCGATATTTTGTTCAGATAGAGTGAGTGGGAGAGAGCGAGAAACATCGAAGTGAAAGCGACACATCGAGTGGTTGCCACCCACACGACCCAACCAGGGCTGGGGACAAACTGCAACCAAGGTACGTGCCCTTAGCGGGAACCGAACCCGGGTCTCTCCGGACCGCAGGCTGACGCTCTAACCGCTGAGCCAAACCGGCCAGGGCGCTTGTGTTTTTTTGTTTTGTTTTGTTTTTTTTTTATCCTCACCCGAGGATATTTTTCCATTTTTTGTACAGATAGAGTGGGAGGGAGAGAGAGAGAGAAACATCGACGTGAAGGGACACATCGAGTGGCTGCCACCCACACAACCAACCAGGGCCGGGGACAAACTGCAACCGAAGCACGTGCCCTTAGCGGGAACCGAACCCGGGTCTCCGGACCGCAGGCCGACACTCTAACCGCTGAGCCAAACTGGCCAGGGCTTTTTTTTTTTTTTTTTTTTTTTTTTATCCTCACCGGAGGACATTTTTCCATTTTTTTTTTGTTCCGAGAGAGTGGGAGGGAGAGAGAGAGAGAGAGAGAGAGAGAGAAACATCGACGTGAAAGGGACACATCGAGTGGCTGCCACCCGCACAACCGACCAGGGCCGGGGACAAACTGCAACCGAGGTACGTGCCCTTAGCGGGAACCGAACCCGGGTCTCTCCGGACCGCAGGCTGACGCTCTAACCGCTGAGCCAAACCGGCCAGGGCGCTTGTGTTTTTAATAATCGTCCTAACAGGTATGAAGTGATATATCATTAAGGTTTTGATCTGAATTTCTCTGATAATTAATGATGCTGAGCACCTTTTCGTGTACCTGGTGGCCATTTGTATGTCTTTGGGAAGATGCCTGTTCAGTTCCTTTGCCATTTTTTGTCAGTTTTGTTGTTGTTGGGTTGTGTGAGTTCTTTATATATTTTGGGTATTAAACTTTTTATCAGATAAACAATTTGCAAATATTTTCTCCCATTTGGTACGTTGCCTTTTCATTTTGTTTATGGTTTCCTTTGCTGTGCAGAAGCTTTTTAATTTGATGTAGTCCCACTTGTTTATTTTTGCTTTTGGTGTCAAATTTTGAAAAATCATTGCTAAAATCAATGTCCAGGAACTTACCCCTATTCTTTCCCCCGCTAGAAGATTTAGTTTCAGGTCTTACATTCAAGTCTTTAACCCATTTTGAGTTGATTTTTGTATATGGTGTAAGATAGGGACCTGATTTTATTCTTTTGCATGTGGCTACTCAGTTTTCCTAACACTATATATTGAAGAGACTTTTCTTTCCCCATTGTATATTCTTGGCTTTTTTGTTATAAATTAATTGACTATAGTCGTGTGGGTTTATTTTTGGGCTTTCTGTTTTGTTCTATTGATCTATATGTCTCTGTTTACTGCAGTACATACAGTTTTGATTACTGTAGGTTTGTATTATGGTTTAAAATCAGGAATTGTGATGCCTTCAGCTTTAATCTTTCTCAAGATTGCTTTAGCTATTTGCAGTCTTTGTGGTTGCTTACAAATTTTAAGATTGTTGTATTTCTGTGAAAAATGACATTGGAATTTTGATAGTATTGCATTGAATCTAGAAATACATATTTTAATGTAAGGGTTTTTTGTTTGTTTGTTTTAGATAGTCCTTCCAAGTCCTGTGTACCACCCAGAAATTGTTTGGATTTATATGAAGAAATTCTTACTGAAGAAGGAACTGCAAAGGAGGCAACATATAATGACGTATGGGTTGCCAGAATTATTAAAGACAGTTATTTTACTCTTTTGTAGCTCCTTACTGGCATTCACTTACAGTTGGACAAACATTCTGTATTTAGGAAATAACTCTTACACTAAAGGAATACATAAGTCAGTTTCTGTCTTCAGATCTTTTTAAAACAATGTTTTCTGAATGCTTGTCTAAATTAGTTATATTTGCCTGATTAAATTTAAATGTTTAAATATATAAAACATCAACAGGCTATCAGCGTGATATAACATTTTCTCTTTTCATGATTTGTACTAAGTTATAAAATGTCCTAAGACTTAAATCAGAAATTTCTGTCTATCTTACTTGAATTTAAGGTTTGAGTGTGAAACCCAACAAAATATATTATTTGTAGGACCAACTTTGTTTATTTATTTTTAAATTTTTATTGAATTTATTAGGATGATATTGGTTAATAAAATTATATAGGTTTCAAGTGTATAATTCTGTAATACATCATCTGCACATTGTATTGTATGTTCAGCATCCAAAGTCAAGTCAAGTCTCTCTTCATCACCGTTTATGTCCCCTTTACCCTCTTCTACCTCCCCCACCCCCTTTTTTTCTATAATCACCATACTGTTGTCTGTGTTTAAGTCCAACATTAAAAACCAATAATCTTACTAAATCCCTGATAGTAGAACTAGACCTCATCTACCTTTTTTAGTGGGCTAATTTATAACATTTTAAATATTTTAAAATGTCATTTACGCTAAGAAAATAATTAAGAATGATGCTCAAATTAATCTTTTTATATATTACAGTTGCAAGTAAAATATGGAAAATGTCAGCTACAAATCAAAGAGCTGATGAAAAAGTTCAAGGAAATACAGACACAGGTACCATTATAATAAGTATTTTATTTTTGCCCTATTAAGTATTAAAATCAAAATTAAAAATGTTTTTGGCAGTTGATAAGGAAACTTTCTTTTAGTATTAAGTGAAATAGAAAATCTGACAAAAAATGCGTAATTTCCTATATACTTGATGTGGGAAAAATACTTGATTTGTTAAATGACATTTACATAAAAGATCTGTTAGCTGGTTAACAGTTAAATAATAGAAACTCCCTAGAAGTGATATTAGGTGGTTTATTTTTAATTTTTAATTTTTTAAATTAATTTATTTTTGTTACAGATGTTTCTCCTTTCCGCCCCCAGACACTCTCCTCCCTGATTCCGCCCACCCCTTCACAGTATTGTTGTCTGTGTCCATTGGTTATGCATATAAGTTCTTTGGTTTAGCTCTTCTGAGATTAGGTGTTTTAAAAGAGAATGGTTGGATGAACAAAGATTTAGAATGGCTGTTGGAGGACATGGTGATGCTGTCAGAACTTTTTCTAGAATGATTTTGTGATCATGCTGCAAAAATCAAGAATGTCATGTCTTGTTCTGATTTTTATTTTTTGGTAATGTTGTTTCTCTTTCTTTTCCCTTTCCCACAAAGAACCAGTCAATCCTAGATTCATTCTTTGTTCATCTGATAATTAGTACATTTTTGCAAATTAAAGCCAAGTTGTTAAATATAACACAATTTTTATTTATAGTATCAGTTTTAAGATAATGACCCTGGGAGAACTTTTTCTTCATTATGTGTTTTCTTTTTTTTTTTCATTTTGATTTCTATTTTCAGTAGTTTCACATTTTAGGTGACCTTTCTCTGGTGCCAATCTCTGAATCTCAGCTGTCCCATCTGTATAATGAGCATAATAGTACTTCTCATAGGACTTTTTTGAGAATTACAAAAGACAAAGTATGTGATGCATGGCATATAATTAGCACTCAGTCATTAGCTATTACAAGTAGTAGTTTAATAATCCTGTAGATATATACTTTATTAAATATGTTTTATGATGTTTAGAATTTCAGCTTAAGAAATGAAAACCAGTCTCTTAAGAAGAATATTTCAGCACTTATCAAAACTGCTAGAATGGAAATAAACCGCAAGGATGAGGAAATAAGTAATCTTCACCAAAGGTATAATTGAGGGATGTATTGATTGTGTAATATTTTTAAACTTTGGAAAGATATGAAAATCATGCATTATACTAATGGTATATTATCATAATGATATATATGATTATTAAATAGAATATTGCCATATACCTCTCTCTGAATATATTCAGTTTTCTAATACAGTGGGATCTGCTCTGGTACTCTTTGCTTCTGTGAAGATGATGGGTATATATGTTATGGGTTCTTCTAGGCTCTGACCAAATTACTAAAGTATCAAGAGTGCTCATATCCCTTCTCAATAGACAACCCTGAAACTATCTCTCAATTGTATATTCTTTTCCCTCTCAAATGGATTTTTATTTCTCTCTCTCTGGTTAGGGTAAATATTCTGCTCCAGAGAATTTCATGTCTCCTCTCCTTCATAGCTAAACCTCCAAAACAGTTATATAAACTTTCTGTCTCTGTTTCCTATTTTTATTTACTCTTTAACCCAATACTGGTGACTTCTGTTTCCATTGGTCCAGTGAAACAGTTGTCATTTTGTTAATAGTGACTGACACTAAATAAGACGTGTAATCTTAACTTCTCATTTTAACTTATCCTCATGTGCTGTTTGACATAGTTGACCCTCCTTTCCTGAAATAGTCCCCCTTTTGGCTTTCACAATTCTTAGTCTTCTTCCTAAGTTGAGATTTACTCTTCTGTACCTGGCTAAGTTGGAATTCCTCAAAGCTCAAATCTGTGTCCTTTCCTTTCTCTGTCAGTATTTTCTTACTCATACTAGGTCAGTTCCATGTATATGTAAATAACTACTTCATATCTGTATAAAATTTTCCAAATTACCTCATCCACAACTGAATTTATGATCAAACCTCTTCCCTTGAGCTCAGTGGATTTCCCATCATTTATTCAGCTGGTGTAAGTTAGAGACCTAGGTGTAGAATGACCACTTAATTTATTGCCCAAACCAGGACCCTTGAGAATAGAAGGGGGTACTGTTAATAATTACCCTGAGATTGCTTGGCAAACTGGGACACATAGTCACCTTCCTAGGTAGGAGTTGTCATTGACACTTACCTCTTGATCATATCTCAGATCCAGGTTTATTAATCATGTTCTGTTGATTTTTTTGTGCTTATTATTTATTTTTCTTCAAAATCATTTTTCTCCATTTCTACCATCACTTCTCATCAGAATTATCAGAAGTCTTTGTGCTGGTATCTCTGTATCGGTGGTTGTTCTTTCTAGCCTCTGAGTTGTGTCTCTCAATATTAAAGTTACTGGACACTTTCTAAAATGCAAGCCTGGACATTTAACTATCACAGAACCACCACCTTCTAGCCCCCACTCCCCTTTTCCCCCCAAGGAATACTTCATTGATTTTTAGAGAGCAAGGAAGGGGGAGAAACAACTCTTGAGAGAACACAACATTGATCAGCTTTCTCCTGCCCTCCTTCCACCAGGGATCGAGCCCACAACCTGGGCATATGCCTTGACCAGGAATCAAACCAGCAACTAACTCTTTGGTACACAGGTTGATGCCCAACCAACTGAGCCACATTGTCTAGGACATCCTATCTCTTTTCTCAATTAAAACACATTATTGGTTTATCATTGTTCCTAGGATAAAAGATCATAAATCTTAACTTGACCTACAAGGTTCTTCACAGTATGGTCCCAGGATACTTTTCACACCTTGCCTTCAGTGTATTCCTTTGCCTTAGTATCATAGTTCTATAGCTCTGGTCAATCTTTGGCATTCTTTTGGTTCCTTGGATGTACCATGAGCTCTGCCTTTGCATGGACTGATTCCACAGCCTGGAATGCTCTTCTCCACCTGCTAAATAATGTATTCATCCTCAGGTATTGGCCTAAGCATCCTTTTTATAGGGGATATTTGTCTATTCTCCTTTACTAGGTCAAATCACTTTTTTGTAGCTTCATGTACACTTGTAGTTTTTTTTTATTTTTTAATTTTTTTTTATTTACTGATTTTTAGAGAGAGAGGAAGGGAGAGGGAGAGAGAGATAGAAACATCAATGAGAGAAAACATCAGTTGGCTGCCTCCTGCATGCCTCACACTGGGGATTTGACCCACACCCTGCATGTGCCCTGACTGGGAATTGAACCAGCAACCTCTTGGTGCATGCGTTGACGCTCAACCACTGAGCCACACTGGCCGGGCTACACTTGTAGTTTTTATTTTATTTTATTTTTTTATTTATTTTTTATCCTCACCTGAGAACATTTTTCCATTTTTTGTTCAGATAGAGTGGGAGGGAGGGAGGGAGGGGGAGAGAGAGAGAGAGACACAGAGAGAGAGACAGAGAGACATCGACGTGAAAGGGACACCTCGAGTGGCTGCCACCCATACGACCAACCAGGGCTGGGGGCAAACTGCAACCGAGGTACATGCCCTTAGCGGGAACCAAACCTGGGTCTCTCAGGACTGCAGACCAGCGCTCTGACTGCTGAGCCAAACCAGCCAGGGTTACATACTTGTAGTTTTTAAAATCATGAATGGTATTACTTGATTAGTATCTTTTTCTGCCACTAAGGTGTAAGCCTCATGGGAGCAGGGACCATTTCTCTGTATCCTCTCCATTTTATCAAGCACCTAGCATAGTGCTTGGCACATAGTACTCAGTCAATGGTTGAAGAGTGAATGAAGACAATTCTACCTATGGACTTTATAAAGCACTTTAGTCCTTTTGAAAATGAAGATGAGTGTGTGTGTGTTTACTAACCAAAACCACCAATGCAACTAGTATATAATTGGTTCTTTTGTTTATTTTTTATTTTTTAAATTTATTTTTTTTCTTTTTTTTTTTTTCAAATCTTTATTGTTGGATGTAAAATGTATTACAGATGTTCCACATTTTTCCCCCATTAACCCCCTCTTCCCCCCTCCCGCTCCCCTTCCACCTTTTCCCACACTATTGTCTGTGTCCATTGGTTATGCATATAAGTTCTTTGGTTTATTTCTTCCCACCCCCCTGACCCCTTTCCCTTTGAGGTTTGTCAGTCTAGCAATGAATTTGTGCTTCTTAATCCCTTCACCTTTTTCACCCATTCCCCCAACCCCCTTCCCAACTGGCAACCAACAAAATGTTCTCTGTATCTATGAGAATGTTTCTGTTCTTCCTGTTCATTTTGTCTGTAGATTCCATTGTCGATAGATATGTATTCATTGCCATTTTGTTTGTTCATACATTTTATCTTTTTCTTCAAAAAGACCCTTCATCATTTCATATAATAACGGTTTGGTGGTGATGAACTCCTTTAACTTTTTCTTGTCTGGGAAAGTTTTTATATGTCCATCAATTCTAAATGACAGCTTTGCAGGATAGAATAATTTTGGTTGTAGGTTCTTGGTTTTCATCACTCTGAATATTTCTTGCCACTCCCTTCTAGCCTGCAAAGTTTCTTTTGAGAAATCAGCTGACAGCCTAATGGGAACTCCCATGTAGGTAACTAGCTGCCTTTCTCTTGCTGCTTTTAAGATTCTCTCTTTGTCTTGAACCTTTTGCATTTTGACGATGATGTGTCTTGGTGTGGGCCTCTTGGGGTTCATCTTGTTTGGGACTCTCTGTGCTTCCTGGACTTGTATATCTGTTTCCTTCACCAAGTTAGGAAAGTTTTCTGCCATTATTGTTTCAAACAGGTTTTCGATTTCTTGTTCTCTCTCTTCTCCTTCTGGCACCCCTAAGATACGAATGTTGGCACGCTTGAAGTTGTCCCAGAGGCTCCTTACACTATCCTCATTTTTTTGGATTCTTTTTTCTTTTTGCTGTTCTGATTGGGGATTTTTTGCTTCCTTATATTCCAAATCGATGGTTTGCTCCTTGGATTTACATACTCTATTATTGAAGCTGTGTAAATTATTCTTCATTTCAGTTAATGCCTCCTTCAATTCTAACTGTGTATCCATGATTTCTAACTGGTCCTTTTTTATGCTCTTGAGGCCCTCCCTAAGTTCACTGAGATTCTCACTAAGTTCATTGAGCATCCTTATAAGCAGTATTTTGAACTCAGTATCTGTTAGGTTGCTTATCTCCCTTTCGCTTAGTTCTTCTATTGGGGTTTTGTTCTGTTCTTTCATTTGGAACCTGTTTCTTTGTATCCTCATTTTGGCTGCCACCCTGTGTTTGTTTCTGTGTATTACTTAATGAGAGGTATGGGGCTATCTGAGACCCAATGCTGCTCGTTTGAAAGAATTTAGGAAAAACCTGAAGCAGGATCCAAGACTGGCCCATCCTATGGTTAAGCAAGTGGGAACAGCTTGGGTGGGCTTGAAAGTTGTGTGGAGTGGGGCGGGGCCTCAGGGAGTCAGCAGGGCGGGGCTACCAGTGTGAGCCAGGTTGCTGGAGTCCCAGATATGGCTTCTGTCTGCCGCCCCCGGGAAGGGCTCACCAAAGGAACAAAGGCCTCGTTTGTCCCCAAGGAAGCCCCCTCTCCAGCCCTCGCTCCTGTGCCAAACAGCTCAGTTCTTCCCTGTATGTCTCTGGTGCCCCTTGAGCTGCCTCCCCTCCGAGCTTAGAGGGAGAGAGTCCGATAAGTCTGTGCGCCGGCCTTTTAGGGAGCTGCCTGGGGCTCCAGCCACCTCAGCTTCCCTGAGCCTCAGTTTCCGCTGGTTTTTCCAGCCAGAAGTTATGGGGACTTCTCTTCCTGGCACTGGAACCCTGAGCAGGGCACCTGGTGTGGGACGGGGACCCCTCAGTCCTCAGGAAGGACCTTCCCAGCCGGGGGAACCTCCTGATTTTTATCCGCCACACTTGGGTGTGGGACCAGCGTTGCACGCCGCCACTGCCACGCCTCGCACCAGTCTGGATGTAGCTGCTTTTTTTAATTCCGTAGTTGTAGGACTTCCATTCAGCTTGATTTCAGGCGGTTTTGAATGATGGTTGTTCTGTAGTTTAGTTGTAACTTTGATGTGGTTGTGGGAGGACGCGATACCGCGTTTACCTACGCCACCATCTTGACTAGAAGTCTAAATTTATTTTCTTTACTGATTTTAGAGCGAGAGGAAGTGAGAGGGAGAGATAGAAACATTGATGAGAGTGAACATATATAGGCCACCTCCTGCGTGCCCTCCCACACACTGGGGATCTGGCCCACAATCTGGGCATATGTCCTGTCTGGGAATCAAATTGGGGACCTCTTGGTGCATGGGTCGATGCTCAACCACTGAGCCACACCAGCCGGACTTTTTTTTTTTTTTTTTTTAATTGATTGTTAGAGAGGAAGTGGTTGGGGGAGGGGAGAGAGAAACAGCGATATGAGAGTGAGACAACCATCAGCTGCCTCCTGCACGCTCCCTACTGGGCATGTGTCCTGCCTGGGAATTGACCCGACAGCCTTTCAGTGCATGGAATGACACCCAACCAATAGCCACACTGGCCAGGACTAAGATTGGTTCTTTAGTGTAGGGGAAATTTTATATATATTTGAATCTTTTAGGGGATGGGTATGATGTTTGAACAGGTGAAAACAGAGACTGTGTGAATAAATGATAAGAGTTATGTCATTAGATCGTTTGACATGGTTAAACATTATGTAATAAATATTCTGTCAAATATTTGCACTTTTATTTTTTTATTATTTTAATCCTTACTCGATATTTTCCCATTGATTGTTAGATGGGGGGGAGGAGGGGAAAGAGAGAGAGAGACAGACAGACAGACACATGGATTTCAGAGAGACACATTGATTGCCATCCCCCACTTCCCACGAATGACCCTGACTGGGGCCAGGGATCGAAACCCACAACTGAGGTATGCACCCTTGACTGGGAATTGAACTTGAGATTCTGTGATCCATGGGCTGATGTTCCAGCTGCTGAGCCAAACCGACTAGGGCAGTAATTGCACTTTTTTTTATCCTTGGTTTGGACTGTTTTTTTGCATTTATCTTCAGATAGAGCAGGAGGGAGAGAGGGATGAAGAGAGAAAGAGAAACATTGATGTGAGAGAGACACATCCAGTGGTTGCCACCCACACAACCCCAACTGGGGCCGGGGACAAACTGCATCTGAGGTACATGCCCTTAGTGGGAACCGAACCTGGGTCTCTCTGGTCTGTGGGCCAACATGCAGCCACTGAGCCATATCGGCCAGGGCAGTAATTGCACTTTTAAATTGTGAACTATAGCTAGTATTCTAATGGTAAATGTGTATCATTTGGTTGAAACTTCATGTTCAATAGAAATATTTGAAAGATTAATTGAAGGTGAAGATTTAAAAGTGTAAATTCTGGAAAGTGTTTAATGTGAAGGTTTATTTTAAAATAAAACAATTGATTATTTAGTATGGAGTTATACTAGCTAGGTGTTTTGAGCTCTGGTCTTGAACGGTCATTTAGGAACTGAAGTTTAATAAGTATGATGCACATCCTTTGTTGAATGAGTTCTTTGTTGGATAGATTTATTGCAAACATCTCTCATTGTATGACTTGTCTGTCACTCTATTGTGTCTTGTGAGGAACAGAAGTTTTTAATTTTAATGAAATTCAGTTTTTAAATATTTTTTCTTTTTTTTAAATTAATTAATTTATTTTTGTTACAGATGTTTCTCCTTTTTCCCCCACTGATTCCCCCCTCCCCTCCCCTCCCTGTCCCCAGCTTTGTTGTCCATGTCCGTTGTTCATGCATACAAAAATATTTTTTTTCTTTTATGGTTAGTGCTTTTTGTGACCACATTTCCCCATTTGTCTCAAAGGTATCTTCTAATGTTTGGTTCTTTGAATCAGGATCTGTATTAAGTTTCCTAGGGCGGCCATAACAAAGTACCACAAACTGGGTGGCTTAAATAACAAATTTATTGTCTCACAGTTTGGAAGCTAAAAGTCCAAGATCAGGGTTTTAGCAAGATTGACTCCTTCTGAAGGCTATGTGATAGAAGGACCTGTTCCACGCCTTTCTCCTTGGCTTGTAGATGGTTGTCTTCTTCCTATGTCTCTTGATATTGTCTTTCTTCTATACATATGTCAGTGTCCAAATTTCCTGATTTTGTGAGGACAGTAGTCATAATGGATTATGGCCCCAACCCTACTGACTTCATTTTAACTTGATTACCTCTGTAAAGATCCTATCTCCAAATAAGGCCACATTTTGAGATACTGGGGATTAGGATTTTAATAAATGAATTTTGAGGGGATACATTTCAACCAAATTAAGATCCATATAATGTCTACACATTGCCTTAGGTTGCATGTTTCCTGTGTCCTCTTCTATAAAAATCTCCCCTTATTCTTTTTTTTAGTTCTCATCTGAGGATATGTTTCCATTTTTGTTCAGATAGAGTAGGAGGGAGAGAGAGAGAGAGACATCGCTGCGAGAGAGACACATCGATTGGTTGCCTCCTGCACAACCCCAACCAGGGCCAGGGACGAACTCTAACTGAGGTACTTGCCCTTGACCAGAATCAAACTCGTGACTCATTGGTCCATGGACCGACGCTCTAACTGCTGAGCCAAACCGGCCAGGACTCCCCTTATTCTCTACACATAGTACTAACTGGGAATAGATTTGTGGAAATCCAGGGAAATTATGGAAGTTCAGGAAGATGGACTTATTGTAAAAAGCTAAAATGAGGTATTTACATTTTTTAAGAAAACTGCTAGTTTTCTGAAACACTAATAGAAGACTTTAAGACTTCAGCTTTAAAGAAAAAACAATAAATACCATTCCCTTAGGAAAGGAATACGACTCTATATTCTCTTTTTTAAAAATTTTTTTCCTTTATTTATTTATTTTATTTTATTTTTTTTTAGAGAGAAAGTGAGAGGGAGAGAGAGACAGAAACATCGATGAGAGAGAACATTGACTGGCTGCCTACTTCACGCCCCCCCACTGGGGATCAGACCCACAACCCAGACATGTATCCTGACCGGAAACCAAATGGGTGACCTCCCGGTGCATTGGTTGACGATCAACCACTGAGCTACACTGAGCTACACCGGCCAGCCAGCTCTATATTCTTTTTCTTTGCACAGTGTGTGCCACTTTAAGGTGGCTATTGATGCTTTGGTTTACTGGGGGATTATGTGTAAAACAGATCATCTCTGTTGTCCCACAGTGTTTCATTTTTTTTTCTATTTTAGTTGGGCTAGATTGAGTGAGGGCAAAAAAAATAATGTCACTGTTCTAAAAGAATTTGTGGTGAATTTGTGGTTAGTTTGAGTTTGACGTTTGTGGTGAAGAAAGTCTGAAAGACATTGGCAAGTGCTGGGGTAGAACTGAGAGGTCCTAGAGATCTTGTTTGAGAAAAGAAATGAGAGTTCCATGTTCTGAAAACTGGCCCATTTAGTTGGAAGCAGGTAAATTCTTATTACTTACGCCTTTATACAAAGTAAAATGAGTTTTTCTAGTATGTGGGCTCCTGAATTTTAAAGTTTATCAAGTGATTAAAATTTGGATTATTAAAAAGCAATAACTGTTTTTTAAAATTTTTCATTTCTTAATAGATTGTCTGAGTTTCCACATTTTCGAAATAATCGTAAAACTTCAAGGACATCGGATATGGTTAAAACGAAAGATCTTACATCTAGATCTCCCCATGTGGATGATTGTGCAAAGACTGATCACAGAGTTAAATGTGATGTTTCTAAAGATGGACATCATAGCACTTCGCTGCCAAACATCGAAAAGGAAGTAAAACTGCATTTGGAAAAAAAAAGCACTTTGCATTTGCCTTCATCTGTTGAAAAACACTGCACCAATGGCATTTGGTCACGTTCCCATTATGAGGTTGGTGAGGGTAGCTCAAATGACGATAATAGAAGAGGGAAAAAAGATAGTGGATATAGCCAATATAGTAGAGGAAATGATAGAATACGAAAAGACTTAAACACTAGCTGTGGTGATGGTGAACCAAGGAACACAGAGGCTATTCAAAGGCTACAAGGACGTCCTGAGAAATATGGTAAAGGTGAACCAAAGACTGAAAGCAAAAATTCAAAGTTTAAAAGTAACACAGATTTGGATTATAAAAATGAACGCTTTGGCTCTTCCTGGCAGAAGGATACCTTTAGAGAGAGGTCACACACTCGAGTAGAATCTCAAAGTGACAGAAAACTAGAAAGGCAAAGTGAAAGATCACAAAATATAAATAAAAAAGAACTTAAATCACAAGACAAAGAAGAAAGAAAAATTGATCAAAAACCTAAATCAGTAGTAAAAGACCAGGATTATTGGAGAAGGTCTGAACGAGTATCATCTCTTCCTCATTCCAAGAATGAAATAAAATCTCATAATTCAAGTAAATACCATCTAGAAGAGAAAAGAGAAAGGGAAGATGGTAAAAGAGACCGGGGTATAAGTAATCATAGTTTTCAAGAAGGAAGATATTCATCCTTTCTTTCAACCAGTAGAACTCACAAACACATTGACTCCAAGGAAGTTGATGCTGTGCACCAAAGGGAAAGTATACCTTTTGAGGCAGAGAGGCATAGAACTGAAGATAAGAGGAAAAGAGAACAAGAAAGCAAAGAAGGAAACAAGTATATGAGAAGTGAAAAAAGAACACCTACAGGACATTTGCAGAAGACTAATAAAGAAACTAAAAAGACCACTACTGATTTAAAGAGACAGAATGGACCAAAAAATGATAAAGGTGAAGTCCATAGTAATGATGTTTCTGAAGGTACAGATAATAAAGATCTTGCAGTTAAAGCTGAGAGTGGTTCAAATGAAACAAAAAGCAAAGACTTAAAGTTGAGTTTTATGGAAAAATTGAACTTAACTCTTTCTCCTGCTAAAAAGCAGCCTGTTCCTCAGGGTAATCAGCATAAAATAATCAGTACTCCCAAATCCAGTGGTGTAGGTGATTTGGAATCCTTGGTACAGGATAAAACAGTGACATGTGTTCCCTCTGTGAATGAACATATCACAGAGGAAACCAGATCAAAGTTATTGGAACCAAAAGATGCTCTTGCAACAGCACCATCTGAATCCAGGACCAGTATTTCAGAACAGAAAAGGGAAGAAGAAAATAGTTTGTTAGTTAAATCTGTTGAGAATACTATGCATTGTGACTTGCCTATTTGTGGTACAGAGACTTCTTCCTCAGCACCTGTGGAAATGGAACAAACAGAATCTTTGTTTCCATCAGCAGCAGAAAAGGAACAAACCATTGATGGTGCAAGGACAGCAGCTCCTGTGGTACTGGACATATTACAAACAAATGTTTCTCAAAACTTTGGCTTAGAATTGGATAACAAAATAAATGACAGTTTAAATGCTTGTAGTATTTCTGAAGATATGGAAATGAAGGAGGCTTTTTCAACAAAAGTGGCCAAATCCAATGAAAGTGTTTTGCAGCCTTTAGTGGAAAAAGCTGGCATTTTGCCAGTGGTTCTTTCAGAAGTTGGTAGCCCAAAGTTTGAGCCTTCTCTTGTAGATAAATCACTTGTTGGGAGTAAGTCTTGTCATTTGGAACCTTGCTTACCTAAAGAAACTCCAGAATCTTCACTTCAGCACACTGAGTTAATGGACCACAAAATGGAAATTGGTGAAACCAACTCAGTATATAACGATGAGAACTCGGTTCTGAGCATTGACCTTAATCACCTAAGACCTATTCCAGAAGTCATTAGTCCTCTGAATAGTCCAGTGAGACCTGTATCGAAAGTGCTTAGATTGGAAAGCCCATCTCGAGTTCCATTATATAACAGTCATAAAGGTAATTGTTTATATTATCTTTTTTTTTATCCTCACCCGAGGACATTTTTGCATTTATCTTCAGATAGAGTGGGAGGGAGAGAGGGAGGAAGAGAGAGAGAGAGAAACATCAATGTGAGAGAGACACATCGAATGGTTGCCACCCACATGACCCCAACTGGGGCTGGGGACAAACTGCAACCGAGGTACGTGCCCTTAGCGGGAACCGAACCTGGGACTCTCTGGTCTGCAGGCTGACATTCTAACCACTGAGCCTAGTGGCCAGGACTATATTATCTTTTATAACTTATCTTTTTGTGAGAATGTAAAATACATAAGCAAGATGAGGTAGTACTTTTTGTTTTTTGATAACATAATTAACACACTGAGACTCCCATTGTTAACTAGAAATTGAGGCTTTAGTCATAAGGTAATTCTCATTTCTACAAAAAAATGGGAGTGGTAGGACATTTCAAATACTCTTTCCTTGCTTTCAGATATATTTTTATTGTTCAAAAGCCAACACCACATGGCATAGAGTAGGTGATGCTGCTAACCTGAAGTAAAGATACCTGAACAGTTGGTTGATGGTTATCCAAATGACCAAACTCTACATTTTCACTGTTGTCAGACACCTTCTGAGAACAGTCAAGACCAGTGACATGAATAAGTATTAGGTATTATCATTCTGCTTAAGAAAAAAGCTATTAAAATAATGAAATGCCTGGTTTTAATTTTTTTGTTATATTTAGTATGGAGATGTCAGATGACTAAGACTCAGTGGTCATGTGACTATAGTATACTTTTTTCTTCCACAGATGTGTTTCCACCAAATTCAGCTCATTCTACCTCCAAGAGTCAGTTTGATCTCAACAAGGAAAATCAAAAGCCAGTTTGCAAGTCTGACAAGTTTACAGAGGCAAACTCTCATAAGAATTCATCTTTAGATGAATTAGAAGAAGGAGAAATTATAAGTGACAGTGAAAACTCTAAACCACAAAAAAGTTTTGAAAACAATGCCAAACCTAGAGCTTCTACTGAAGTGCAGAATAGAAAGACTAGCCCAGGAAGTAGGAAAAGTACTGTGCATTTGGATAAAGACAATAGGAAAACATCTTCTATAAAAATTCAGCAGACCAAAAGGAAATGGAATAAGAGACAGAGTGAATCTAGCAAGTCTTCAAAAATAGAGAAAAAAGATAAGACAATGAGCACCTCCATCCTGGAAAAAATAGTTCCAATTATTGCTGTACCTTCTTCTGTGCGAGAAGTTATGCACATGTTACGAATGATAAGAAAACATGTAAGGAAAAACTACATGAAATTCAAGGTAAAATTTCCATTGAAACAATTTCACAGAATTATTGAGTCAGCAATTTTGAGTTTTACATCTCTCATTAAACACCTTGACTTATCCAAAATCTCTAAGTCAGTGACTACTTTACAGAAGAATCTCTGTGATGTTATAGAATCCAAACTTAAGCAAGTTAAAAAGAATGGCATAGTGGATCGTTTATTTGAACAACAACTACCAGATATGAAAAAAAAAGCATGGAAATTTGTAGATGAACAACTTGATTATTTGTTTGCAAAGCTTAAGAAAATCTTAATAAAGTTTTGTGATTTCACAAACTTTGGCAGTGACAGTGATGACGGGAAATTTGAAAAAAATAAAGAGAAAACACAGTATTCAAATTCTCAGAAGGGGAATGTGGTCAGCTTAAGCAAAGAAATGCCGAAAGAGAAATCCTCAAAATCAGAAGATTATATTTATTATAGGTCTTCACTAGGATGTAAAAAATCTGAGGAAAAACATCAGGACCAAAATAACTCCAATATTAACACAGTAAAGCATGATATTAAAAAAAACTTGAACACTTGCTTTGATAATAAGTGCTCGCAATCTGAAGAGCATTTCTTGGAACTGAACTGTCCGAGCACCCCAAAGCCAGGAAGAGTGGAAGGCAGCACCATAGAGGATACACAGACATCCCAGCATGCTGCTTTGAAGCCAGAACGCTGCTTTGAGATTCTTACTGAACAGCAAGCATCTAGCCTCACTTTTAATTTAGTGAGTGATGCACAAATGGGGGAGATATTTAAAAGTTTGTTGCAAGGTTCTGATCTTTTGGACAACAGTGTTAACTGTAATGAAAAAAGTGAGTGGGAGTTAAAGACTCCAGAAAAACAGCTGCTAGAGAGTCTTAAGTGTGAATCCATCCCAGCTTGTACAACGGAAGAGCTAGTTTCAGGGGTGGTTTCTCCGTGTCCTAAAATGATTAGTGATGATAATTGGTCATTATTATCATCTGAAAAAGGTCCATCTCTGTCTTCAGGACTTTCATTGCCAGTTCATCCCGATGTGTTGGATGAAAGTTGTATGTTTGAAGTTTCCACTAACATAGCTTTAAGTAAAGATAATGTCTGTAGTTCAGAAAAGAACAAGCCCTGCATTTCTTCCATACTGCTTGAAGATCTAGCGGTATCTTTAACAGTACCATCACCTCTGAAGTCAGATGGCCATCTCAGTTTCTTAAAGCCTGAAGCTTTGTCTAGTTCAACTCCTGAAGAAGTTATTAGTGCTCACTTTAGTGAAGATGCCTTACTTGAGGAAGAGGATGCATCTGAACAAGATATTCACTTAGCTCTGGAGTCTGATAATTCAAGCAGTAAATCAAGTTGTTCTTCATCATGGACAAGCCGGTCTGTTGCTCCAGGTTTTCAGTACCACCCTAATCTACCCATGCATGCTGTCATAATGGAGAAGTCCAATGATCATTTCATTGTGAAAATACGGCACTCAGCACCATCTACCTCCCCTAGTCTTATACAGAATATGGTGGCTAGTGAGTCATTTACATCTTTGCCCAGAGAGGGAAAGGAAACTGATGAAGCAGCAGAGAAGGAATGTGTTTCCTGTCAGAACACAGATTTCAAATCTATGGAGGAATTAAAACTTTCCAATGAAAATGTTGACAGCAGTAAATCAGCTCATGAAGAACAGGGCTGTATGATACAAACACAGGTACCTGATATATATGAATTCCTTAAAGATGCTTCAGGTAAAGTAGATCATAGCAATGAAGTGGCTGATGAGTGTTTCAAGTTGCATCAAGTATGGGAACCAAAAGTGCCTGAAAACATTGCAGGATTGCCTCCCATGGAAGAAATTCCACGTTCTGTTGAGGGTCATCTTCCAAACACATATGTAGACCTCACAAAAGATCCAGTCACTGAGACTAAAAACTTGGGGGAACTCATAGAAGAAGTAGGAGTTTTAAACATTAATCAGTTGGGATGTTCTGGAAACAATTTGGATCAAAATGCTCAGATACTAGACAGTGTGCAGCCTGATGCTGTAGATGCATTTATTGACTTGACACAGGATGTTTCAAGTGAGAGTAAAAGTGAAGATAACCATCCTGCTTTAGCTGTTGGACACTTGGGTTGTCAGGTGTTTTATGTAGGTGAAGATGACTGTAAAGAAGAAAAGGTGCAAGAGCCTTTAGAATGCATGGTTGAGGAAGCCTGTATCGATTTGACCTCAGACTCTCCCAGTTCATGTGAAGTCAAAAAGGAGGATTTAAAATCAGAACCGGCATCAAATTCTGATAGTTCAGAGTTGCCTGTGTCTTTGGATAATGCTCACAAAAAGAGAAAAAACCTTTCTGATCTAAATTATTCTTGTCAGAAAAAACAGAGAAAGGAAACAGACTTAACCAGCAAGGAAAAGACCAAGAAAATGACCCAAAATTCTGGTGAGACTGGTGAAGCTCACCAAAGGAAATCCTGTAAGAAAAAGGCCCCTGCAGTGGCTAATGATCCCTCATCGTTAAAGGCAAGCCCAGGGATTAAGGGCCCATCAGCAGCATCTGGCACTTCTCCCATAAACCTTTCTGCAAAGAATATTATTAAAAAGAAGGGAGAAATTATAGTTTCGTGGACAAGGTAAGGATCTTATGAGACATTTAAATCGCTGGGAAATTTTGAGAGGCCAGCAATCTATTCTGTCATGTCACCATAGTTATATCCCACCCTAAAATAAGGAAAGTGATGACTTCAAAAGGAGCCAAAGTTAATAGAGGATACATTCTAGGGTATAATCAATAGCAGTGGCTCTTAACCAAAGGTGTGCATTAGCACTATGGATAGAAATTTTCATTGTGTTTTAACCTCACTTTGTTAATTAAAAAATTGTTCTTTCAATTGTAAAGAACCGGTATTGTCACACTTTAGAAAGGAAGAATGACAGGTGGTAAAATGGGGCAAAAAGTGTAAGCATTTATAATTTGACTTCCTTAAATTAAGAGTTTCAAAAAAGTTTCATAAACAGGTTGTACTTTTTACTTTTATGTGAACTTTAAAAGAAAAGCAGATTTTTTTTTTTTTTATCCTCACCCGAGGACATTTTTCCTTTTTTGTTCTGGTAGAGTGGGAGGGAGAGACAGGAACAGAGAGAGAGAGAGAAACATCGATGTGAAAGGGACACATTGAGTGGCTGCCACCCACACAACCAACCAGGGCCGGGGACAAACTGCAACCGAGGTATGCGCCCTTAGCGGGAACCGAACCCGGGTCTCTCAGGACTGCAGGTCGACGCTCTAACCGCTGAGCCAAACTGGCCAGGGCAGAAAAGCAGATTTAAAGAGCCCATTTCAGACATAAGGGTAACCACAGTTGTGAACTGTTGGATTAGAGGTTCATGATCTGTAGACTTGGCTAGAGTGCATAATGAGGGAAGCTGAATTTTGTTGAAATTGGTGATAGATTTGTTTAATACCACAGTCGTTTATACCTTCATTTCAGGTAACTTAGAGGTGGCACAATAAAATCTCAGAGATTGTAATAATGTACATTGGTTCTGACCATGTACAAAAAGCAGAGGCCTGGGAATTGAAAGATGTGGATTCTATTTTACTTTTGTTCGTTTGCTTATTGAGTCTGTTGTCATGTTTGGGCCCTAATTTTTAAAGTATTGTATACATTAAAGGTAGAATTTTTAAAAATATATACTTTTGTCATTAGAATAATAAATGAGTATATTTTAGAAAATTTAGAAACTTAGAATGAGCTTACAAATTAAAATCATCCATAACCTTATTTCTTAGAGATAATGATTGTCTATGTTTTGATATACATACTTTTTCTTTTTTCTACGGATTTTAATAAAGATGTCACCTCCTACTGGTGGATATTAAGGCAGTGAATGGAATTTTTGTTAGCTTTCTGCTCTAATCTACAAAAGCTAAATAATATTTTTTCCCTTCAGAAATGATGACCGGGAAATTTTATTGGAGTGTCAGAAAAGGGGGCCAACAATGGAAACATTTTCGTATGTAGCTGCCAAGTTGAATAAAAATTCATCTCAGGTAACTTCCCGAAATCTCTATAGTTTCACAGATGTTATTATTCTAAATACTTAGATTTTATTTTCACATGTTTAAAATAGGTAGATATTTACTTTTCAACATCTTTAAATGTACGGCTTTTTATGTAGGACTGTTAAAAACTTGGTGATTGTGGAAAAACAACCCCTTTTTTTTTTTCTGTTGTCTTAACCATTTACTTATTTGATCTTTAACCATTTTGTAATGTTTACTTGTTTAAGAAAGTTTAATATTGAGACCTGACTTGGGGTGGTGAACACACAATACAATATACAGATGATGTATTATAGAATTGTACACCTTAAACCTATATAATTTTATTAACCAATATCACTCCAGTAAATTTATTTAAAACAAAAGAAAGTTTAATGTTGAACATTAAGCTACCAATCATCTTTAGTGTGAAGATAATTTTTCTAGAAATACTTCATCTCTTTATTATTGACAGTAACTTTTCGATATTTTGTGAATGTAGTCATTACAGATAAAAAAAAAACAACAACCTATTGCATTATTTAAAATTAACACTCATTTTTAATTTTTCAGGTCTCAGAAAGATTTCAGCAGCTATTGAAGCTCTTTGAAAAGTCAAAATGCAGGTAGTTAATGGTTATACTACAGGAGACTAGTAAAATAAATGTTTGATACTGTAACTGTGCAAGTCAATGTCCTGTTAGTCATTGAAGGTGTGAGTAGTGGGTGAAAGACATCCAGTTGAGTTCCTGCTTCAGTCGCAGCGTGGAAGATGATTGCTCGGGCAGGCTTCTGAGGTCACCAAACCCACAGGATGTGCTCAGAGTTGCAGTTCAGATCTGCATGGCATTCCTCCTTAACCTTCTGACTGCTGATGAGTCTAAGGTGGGGGGAAATCCATTTAATGATTTAGTAAAAAAATTTTTATAAATGAAAAATAAAACCTTGAATAGTTTGTGTCACAGGCAATGAGGTCTGTTAAGTCATTATAATTTAATATTTTTCACATTAAAATTTAAAAAAAATTTTATATTTTACATTACGAGTGCTAAAATACTTTAAAATACAAAGCATACTCTTGTAAACGTGAAATCATTGTCATCTAAATAGATGACAATGATTTATCATGTTAAATTACTAATAATGTTCACAGACATGTTTCCTCAGTTTTTTTTAAGCTGTTCTTATACAGGTTTATTAAGGCAACAGTGTTTATCAGCAGGGTTTCTCTGTAAGACCAGAACTAGTTGCTTAAATACTTGGACTTTACATAAGAAAATTTCTAAAGATATTTAAGATATCATTATTTTTTAGTTGATTTGTAGTTATAATTATTTAAATGCAGAACACCCAATTTTAGTCCTGGCTGGTATGGCTCAATGGTTAGAGCATTGGCTTGTGCACAGAAGGGTTGAGTGTTCAACTCCCAGTCAAGGGCATGTACCTGGGTTACAGGTTTGATTCCCAGCCCTGGTTGGGGTGTGTGTGGGAGGCAACTGATCAGTGTGTCTCGCTCACACCAATGTTTCTCTCTCTCCCCGCCCCCTCCACTCTCTCCTAATATCAATAGAAAAAGTATCCTTGGGTGAGGATTAACAACAAAAAACCCACCCAATTTTATGTTAAATTAAATCGGAATAGAAACCATATTTGGCCTGTGAGAAGGGTTCTCAATATATTTGAGTTATAAATCTGTGTCTAGACCTGATGTAAATTACTCTTTAGAAACTGTTCATTTTAGTGTCCTCTTAAAGCAAAGAGTTTGCTGTTGAGATCTTCAGAAGATATTTAGTAGTTTATGGTGAAATTAAAATTCTATTTATATAATTCAGAATGTGAGATTTAATAATGGGGAATTTAAGGAAAAAGCTTATTTCTAAAGGACCTTTAAAAATAGTTGAAGGCAACAATGACCTGATTATTTTTCAGGTTTGCTGCGCTTTAAAATTTTCACTGCCTTTAAGAAATTAAGCTGAGTTTTTTGTTTTAATTTCATGTCATCTTAAAGTATGAATTCCTTCTCTTGTGAAGATAATGTACATGCATGGGAGAATTAACTTACATCTGGAATGATGCTTATTAATTTGAAATTTCCAAGTTCCATTACAAATCTTTTATTGGATTTAATACTTGAGATCTTATTTCCTTGCATAATAGCACAATTAATGTGTTATTTCATTTCTGGTTTGTTTCTTAACTGATTATTTCCCCCAAGTACTATAGTCTCATTAAATTATTTTCAAAATCAGAGTATAATAATAAAGTTTCCAAACTGATTCTGTAAAAGCTAGTTTTTAACATCAGTATTACCTAAGTAGAACTCATTAAAGAACAACACTTATGAAATGGTTATATTATAAAAATGGAATCATAACTTAGCATTTTCTTACATTACAGATAAGTTGCTGAATTCCTTGGAGTCTTAATTGCTATTGCATACTACAAAGAAGCTTGGAATTCCTCATGTTTTAAATGGGGATGTAGAGGGCAATTTTATGACATTTGATTACTAGATAATCTGCATTTGTTATTACTTGCTGACTCGTTACTCTCTGGTCAGCTTGTTCCAGTCATTGTCTGATTTGTGTATCTGTTATTGGTCAAGATACTTATTTTTAAACAGGTTAGAACTTGTTATTAAGATAAAAGCAACGACAAGACAATATTGAAATCTTAGTTTTGATATTTCAAAGAAATGATTTTCTTTTCTAGATTTTTAAAAATAGTTTTGTAGCATTTTTAAATTAACCATTATTTAGTTTGTTTTTATATATTTTTATTTGCTTTTCTGATGGCCTCATTTTGGTAAATTGTAAAGTAATTTAAATAGTGTACCTGTAAATATGTATACTTAAATTGATGTAAAATACTTTGTGTGTGTGTATCTGTGTTTGTGTGTATACACACATGCATAAATGGTTTTGCCTAGCCAAGGGATTTTTTTTATCTGTATAAAACTTTTTGTATAAAGTTTGCTTTCAGTACCAGTAATGTATAAATAAAACCATGTAAATTTCTGTTATATTTGGATTAGAATGTTTTTGTTCCCCAGTATGTTTAGATAATAATTAAAAGGAAAAAAAAGGTAAAACTCCCAGGGAATATGGGAGGCTATTGTGAAGTGGATCCAGGTGGGGGTGTGGATGGCTGCATGTCTGTGAGTGGATTCATTATAGAAAACCAGTTGCCTTTGCCTGCTTTCTCACAGCAGGTACTAGCACAGTGAACCAGACCTCTGCTGCAGGTATCCTCACAGATAAAATCAGGGCAGCGCAGAAGCCCTTGGGGGTCAAGATTTGGGGAAAACAGGTAAGGATTGACTAGCTTGTGCATTATGTGTTCACTCTTCCCCCTCCAGAGTCATAGGTGGGTTATTATCTAGGTCCAAGACTCTGGAAGTGCCTTAGGAAATTGCCATTTCTCCAATTGTGTCTGAAGGGCGAAGCCCTGATCTGAAGGCCTGCTTGGTAGATACACTGAAATAATGAACTGGTTTTTGTAGTGCCTCAGCTGTCCACTGTATTGCTTATCTTCTTCTCTCTCTTTGAACCTTCAACATATCCTAGGGGGCTGACTCTCAGTCTTCCCCAGTGCATACTGTCACTCAGAAGAGCCCATACCACCAGGTTAAATGAGTTCACAAGCCAAAGTAAAAGGATAACTGGGAGATGCCACTTGTTCAAAGGAAAATAACAAAGACCACAAGTATTTAAAAAGCCAATAAACAAAAGAAAAAAGGGAAGATTTTGGTAATATGATACAAGAATAAGAAATAATAAACCAGGTATAAGTTTAAAAAACTTTAAAATAAAGAACATAATAAAGTGGAGTAAAAATAGAATGGATACAGCTGAAGAATGAATTAGTGAGTTGGAAAATCAGATTGAGAAACTCCTAGAAAGAAGCAAAAAATAAAGGAAAAGATGCCAAATAGTAAATATGAATGCAAATTTTAATTTAAAAAAAAATTTTTTATCCTCACCCGAGGACATTTTTCCATTTTTGTTCAGATAGAGTGGGAGGGAGAGAGAGGAAGAGAGAGAGAGAGAAACAGCGACGTGAAAGGGACACATCGAGTGGCTGCCACCCACACGACCTAATCAGGGCCAGGGATAAACTGCAACCGAGGTACGCGCCCTTAGCAGGAATCGAACCTGGGTCTCTGGACCGCAGGCCGACGCTCTAACCACTGAGCAAACCGGCCAGGGCAATATGAATGCAAATTTAAGTGAGGTGAAATACAGAAGATATGCCAACAATCAGATAACAAGAAAACCAGAAGATTTAATAAATGGTGTTGGGAAAATTGGACAGCTACAGGCAAAAAAATGAAACTAGACCATCAACTTACACCATACACAAGAATAAACTCAAAATGGATAAAAGACTTAAATGTGACCTGTGAATCCATAAAAATCATAGAAAATGTAGGCAACAAAATTTCAGACATCATACGCAGCAGAATTTTTACTAATACATCACCTAAGGCAACAGAAACAAAGGAAAAAATGAACACATGGGACTACATCAAACTCAAAAGCTTGTGCACAGCAAAAGAAACAACCATCAAAATGGAAAGGGAACCCACTGTATGAGAGCATAATTGCCAACGATATATCAGAAAAGGGCTTAATTTCCAAAATATATAAGTGCTCATACAACTCAACAAAAGGAAGACAAAGAACCCAATTAAAAAATGGACAGAGGAGCTAAATAGACACCTCTCCAAACAGGACGTACAAATGGCCAAGAGACATGAAGAAATGCTCACCATCACTAATCATCAGAGAGATACAAATTAAAACAACAATGAGGTTATCACCTCACACCTGTCAGAATGGCTGCCATCAACAAATCATCAACAAGTGTTGAGGGTGTGGAGAAAAGGGGACTCTAGTACACTGCTGGTAGGAATGCAGACTGGTGCAGCCACTATGGAAAACACTATAGTGTTACTTCAAAAAATTAAAAATTGAATTGCCATTTGACCCAGTGATCCCACTTCTAGGAATATATCCTAAGAAGCCCGAAACACCAGTCAAAGAACATATGTACCCCCATGTTCATAGCAGCACTATTTACAATAGCTAAGATCTGGAAACAGCCCAAGTGTCCATCAGTAGATGAATGGATAAAAATGCAGTGGTACATACACACAACGGAGTACTATGCAGCTGTAAGAAAGAAAGATCTTTTATCCTTTGAGACGACATGGAGGGACCTGGAAAGTATCCTAAGTGAAACAAGCCAGGCAGGGAAAGACATATCACATGATATCACTTATTTGTGGAATATATTGAACATAACAGTCTGAGGAACAGGATAGACCCAGAGAAATGGAAGTAGGGTACAGATTGACAACCCTCAGAAAAGGGGGTGTTGGGGAGGGAAGAGATAAACCACAGAACTTATGCATGTACGCATAACCAATGGACACGGACAACAGCTTGAGATGGGGTGGGGGGGTTGCGGAGGAGGGTGTTAATGGGAAAAAAAGGAGAAACATCTGTGACAAAAATAAATTAATAAAAAAATAAATAAATCATTTTTAACAAAGTCACACACACACACACACACACACACAAAGACTGGAAGAGGAAAAAAATCAGACTGAAGGGACACACACACACACACACACACACACAAAGACTGGAAGAGGAAAAAAATCAGACTGAAGGGCCAGAGTGCCAAAAGAGATAGAGAAAGAAGTACCTGCATCTAGACACACTGAAATTGAATATTGCCCTGGCCAGTGTGGCTTGGTTGGTTGGAGTCTTGTACCATAGACCAAAAAGGTGGTGGGTTTGATTCTTGGTCGGCACATACCCAGGTTGCAGGGTTTGATCCCTGGTCTGGGCGTGTAACCGATTGATATCTCTCACATCGATGTTTCTCTCCTTCCTCTCTCTGGCATCAATGAAAAAAAAATACTCGTAACAAAAAGAAATTAAGAGTATCAAAGATAATAAGAAAAATCTAAAATATTTTAGACAGTAAATCATTATATAAAGGATCAAGAATCACACTGAACTCAGTCTTCAAGAGCAATACTGGCTATAAGAAAATATTTTTGAAGTAGACCTAAAAATTTACATCCATTTAAATTGTTATTAAAAATGAGGATTTAAAACCATTAAGATTTACACTCAGAGATCTGTGTGGTAAATGTTTTTGGAGAAACTACTTAACAATAGAGTCCAGGAGGTAATACAAGAGCTAGGGGGTAAGAGTGGTCAGATATCTTGATAAAGTGTGTATAGAAGGAGAAAGATAAAGGAAGTATATTAATAATAAGCCAGAAATTTAGACAATATCAACATGAATGTTAAAGTTCTTGGCTTGTTAGGATGAAGGTATAGATATAAAAATGTTGAACTTTTATTTATTCATTTAATATTTTTTAAATTTATTTTTTAGAAAGAGAGGAAGGGAGAGAGAAACATTGATGTGAGAGAGAAACACTGATCAGCTGCCTCCTGCACGCCCCCTACTGGGGATCAAGCCTGCAAATGGGGTATGTGTCCTGACCAGGAATTGAACTGGAACCTCGAATTCCATGGGATGACACTCAATTCATCGAGCCACACTGGCCAGGCAAAAAATGTCAAATTTTTATTTTTTTAAATTATTACTTTTTAATCCTCACCTGAGGATAGTTTTCCATTTAGCTTCAAATAGTGCAGGAGGGAGGGAAAGAGGAAGAGAGCAAGAGAGAGAGAAACATCGAGTCACATTGATTGGAAGCCACCTGCACCGCCCCAGGGCCGGGACGAACCGCATTCGAGGTATGTGACCTTGGCCGGAATGGAACCCAGGAATCTGGTCTGCAAGCTGACGCTCTAACCACTGAGCAAACCGGTAGGGAAAATGTGGAACTTTTAAAAATGAAGTATGTCATTCAGAAAAGTGCACAAAGGAAATAGTGCAGTCAATTTTACAAAGTGAACACTTGTTTTACACCATCCAGAATGAGAACTTTGCCAGCTCCCCTACCCTATTCCTAGTTATAACTCTCCTACTAGAGGTAAACACTATTGCTAATGTCAATAGGTTAGTTTTGCCTGTTTTTGAACCTTTAAACAGAATTATATACATCATGTATACTCTGACTTTGCTCAGCATTGTGTTTGTGACATTCATTCATTTAGGCATTTCTAGTTTGGGTTATTTAAATAGTGCTGGTCTGAACATTCTTTTATGTTTTTTGCTGTATACATTTTTGTTGGATATATACCTAGGAGTGGTATACATATGTGAATCTTTAGTAAATACCGCCAGTTTCCCCAAGTGCTTTTATCGCTTTGTACTTCCACAAGTAGTCTATGTGAACTGTTTCTTCACATGCTCTCTCACACTTCTTTTTGTCAGTCTTCAGCCATTCTGGCAGCGGTGTAGTGGTACCTCCGGAATGTTTGTTGGCCATTTTGAATGTCCTTTTTAAATAAAGTCTCTGACATATTTTTCTTATTAATTTGTAGGAATATTTATGTAATCTAGATATGAGTCATTTGTTGGTTCTGTAGGTGGAAATACCTTCTCCCAGTTTGTCGTGTGCCTTTCACTCTGTCACATACATCTTTTGATGAACAATTAATGGTAAATTAATTCACAGATTTAATATACTATTCTTTTTATTTATGGTAGTGCCTGATGAAGATATCTTTCCCAACTCCAAGATGACAAAGCTATTTTTTATTATTTGAAACTTGTATTGTTTTACTTTGTGTATGTATATCTACAATTCACTAGGAATTTATTTTTTTGTAGGGTGTGAGGTAGGAGGTAAATTTAATTTCAATTTTTATTTGTTTTTGTTTTTTTTCATCCTCACCCGAGGACATTTTTCGATATTTTGTTCAGATAGAGTGAGAGGGAGAGAGAGAGAGAGAAACATCGACGTGAAAGTGACACATCGAGTGGTTGCCACCCACACGACCCAACCAGGGCCGGGGATAAACTGCAACCAAGGTTCGTGCCCTTAGCGGGAACTGAACCCGGGTCTCTCCGGACCGCAGGCCAACGCTCTAACCGCTGAGCCAAACCGGCCAGGGCTAATTTCAATTTTTAAAAAACATCCAATTTGACCATTGCTCATTTGTTGTAAACAATCCCTGCCCCACTGCTCCTCAGAGCCACCTGACAACGCGTCGTGTGACCATAGATAAGTATGTTTCATTCTGGAATCTCTGTTCTGTTTATTGGCCTGTTTGTGTAATTATGCACCCATATTCATCACTCTCTTAATTATTATAGCTTTAGATAAGTCTCGATATCCAGTAAACAAGTCTTTTCACTTTGTTTTCTTTCTTCTGCACGTTCATGGGTAAATTTGGCCCTTTACATTTTCACATACATTTTAGAATCAGCTTATTAAGTTCCACAGAAAACCTATTGGGATTTTTGACTGAGCTGACATTGACTCCATAGATCAATTAATTTGGGGAGAATTGATATATTTAAAAAGATGAATTTTTCAATCCCTGAGCACGGTATATCTTACCACGTATTTAAAGTTATTTCAGTCCTGGCTGGTTTGGCTCAGCGGTTGGAGCATTGGCCTGCAAACCAGAGAGTCCCGGGTTCAGTTACTGCTAGGGGCATGTACCAAAATAAAAGAATAAAATGTCTGCAATAACAATTCTTACTTAAAAAAGAAAAAAGGTTATTTCAGTAATGGTGTGTGTCTTACATATTTTTCATTAGATTTATCTTAGGTATTTGCTAGTATTTGATTCTATAGTAAATGATTTCATTTTCTGTTTGGGATACAGAAATACAATTGACTATATCTAGAAACTTGCTGAACCATATAATGTTCTAAAAATTTATCTGCAGATTTTTTTATACAAAATCATAGTTTTATTTCTTCCTTTGTAATCTTTAAACTTTTTTGCACTGGCTAAAATGGTGCAAATAATGATTAGAATGAATAATAGTAAACATTCTTCTCTTATTCCTGATCTCACAGAGAAAACTTAGTATTTTATCATTATGAGGTTTCATGTAAAATTAAAAAAAAATGGATACTGTATTAGATTAAGGGAGTCTCCTTGTATTCCTAGTTTGCTAAGAGCTTTTGTTTTTGTTTATTTTAATCCTCACCGAGGATATTTTTCCATTGATTTTCAGATAGAACTGGAGGGAGGATGCGGGGGGGAGAGAGAGAGAGAGAGACATTGATGTGAGAGAGACACATCGACTGGTTGCCTCCCGCACAACCCCAACCAGGGCCAGGGATCAAACTTCAACCGAGGTACATGCCCTTGATGGGAATCTAACCCGAGACTCTTTGGTCTGAAGGCCCATGCTCTGACTGCTGAGCCAAACCAGCCAGGGCTCTAAGGGCTTTTTAAAAAGATATGAATGGACGTTTATTTATATCAATATCTTCTCTATTGTGTGAATGTGGCATATCACATTGATTTTTAATATTAAACAAACCTTGTAATCTATCTCAGAATAAACCTAACTTTAATGTATTGTATCCTCTTTATAAAATGTTAGATTTGGTTTGCTAATGTTTTGTTTAGGATATTCTGCAGCTATTTTTTATTTATTTATTTATTTTGAGAATGAGAGTGACCTAAAGATTTTCTTAACACTGTTTTGTCAGGCTTTGTTATCCACATTATTATTTTTCTGTCTTCATAAAATGAAGTGTTCTTTTTTCTATTCTCTGTAACTGGTACATAAGGAGATTGTGAAGACATAGGCAGAAGCCCATTGCTGAACTTCTTCAGTTATGAAATGAGTTTCTTGAACAGAATGTGTGGAGTGCCACATGGCCCTTCTCCTGGGAACGCCTGAGTCTTGATGAGATGAGGGACTTGACGCAAATGAGCTTTCCTCTTCTGCTGTTGCTACCCCCATTACACATGACTTCCTCTTCCTTTAGTATTATGTTGCCTTTCACAATCCTAAGTGTTGTGCAGCTGCTCTGCATCACCAGGCGAGTGAAGGGGTTGGTAAATATGGGCACCATTGACTAGCACAAAGGCAGTAGCTCGTGGAACTCGCACCCGCATGCATCTTTCTCTTACCTTTCTATCCTGGGACATTTTTTCTCTTGAACCTTCCTGTTTCCTTTGGTTTCTCTGAGTGTGTTGTGGTCCTGCCAGTCACTCTGTCATAGATTCAGCATAACTTTTGGTGAGAGTGGCAGTAGGAATGTTGAGGAACACGTTCCCTGTGGCAGCGGCCCTCCTCTGTGCTGGCTGCTGCGGAGACTGGGGTGGCTGGAGGCGACAGTGCAGGCGGCGCCTGCTCGCCCACCAGCAGTGCAGTGCCGGGACTGCTGACTGTCAGGACCTTTCAGGTTATCACTGAGGTTACGGGAGAGTCACCTACTCTCTGCCTCTGTCACTTTCAGATAATCTACTGAAACAATTTTTTTTTTGCCTGCGCCCTTTCAGCCTCACAGAATATCCCTAGACCACATAATCTAAAGACAGGCACAGCCCTCCTCTCAGGGGTCTGAAATGCTTAATCAGTCTCTCTCTCTCTCTCTCTCTCTCTCTCTCTCTCTTCTTAATCCTCACCCAAGGATATTTTTTCATTTATCTTCAGATAGAGTTGGAGGGAGGGAGGGAAGGAGCGAGGGAGGGAAGGAGGGAGAGAGAGAGAGAGAAGCATCAATGTGAGAGACACATTGACTGGCTGCCTCCCACACGACCAGGGCCAGGGATGAACTGCAACCGAGGTATGTGCCCTTGACCAGAACTGAACCTGTAGCTCTGGTCCGAGGGCTGATGCTCTAACCGCTGAGCTGAACTGGCCAGGGCATGCTTAATCTTTTTTTTGAGATATTTCTTCTTTCAGCATAGCATGATATGCAAGAACACTATGGGTTTGGTTGTCACTCCATTATTACTTGTTCACATTTGATGAAGCTGGACACCCTAGGCAGCTACTGACGAAATCAGACATGACCCATTGATCTGTGACATCAATTCCCAGAGCAATTAATCGGCTGAAAGAAATGCACTCGCTCAAATGACTCTAATCCTTCACAAACGAGAAAGGAAAATTCACATTTGTTTCACTTCTCATTTCCAAACGTGATACAACAGGAGTGGATCCAGCATGGTGTCAGAAAAAATATTACAAGAGAATTGCAAAGCACCAAAGGACATTCTGACCTCGGGAGAGGACTAGTTAGACTCCATTGATCAAAATTACTGTACTGATTCTGGATTGGGCCCCGAAGCCAGCTGATCAGAGCCTTTATATCTACAACCAGCAGCAGTTGTTCATTAATTAGCCACACATGGTCGAACTTTAGGGTTCTGTGAGTCCAGTTGTTATTTTTCTGCCCACGTAAGGTAAGTGGTCAATATGTGAATTTTCTTGTTTATGAGAAACCTAGGAAATTCTTGTGGGGATAGAAAGATAAGATCTGAAATAAAATTTAGGAAAGAGACACCAGCCATTTACAAAGGAGATGCTGAATTAGTATTTGATAATAAAAGAAAATTCAACAATATTTCTAGGACCTGTAGTCAGTTAATGGTAAAAGGTATTTATTTTAGGAGACAGGAATATTTGTCTAAAAGGTCTGGATTTTGCATGCCAGTATGTATACTTGTTTTTCTGTATTTCATGTTGGCCTAGTTTTCTTTTACTTGCTATTAAAAAATAATTTCCATTTTTTAAGGCTACAGTGGCAAAAAAAAAAAAAAAAGGCATTAAATAGTTTAGGATTGTCAGGTAGAGAATAAGTTAGTGAAATGAGTTAGCCTTTCCACCTTAGGGTCTTTATATAAAATACAAGCTCTATATTTTTATAAGTGTTAAAGATATTATTTTTTAATAATGAATAATGGCCAGAAAATTTAAAATGAATGATTATGGGAAATGAACTAAACTCTATAAGAAAGGATAGAACGTAGTAAATTATTGCTTTAGTTAATGAGGTGTAATCTAAAATTTTTAAATCAAATTTTTATTTGGGGGTATTATGTATGACTATATTTTTAATTTTTGAATTTTAAACTATAAGTATATAGAGTAAAATATAAAAGTCTTATTAACATTCCTTTCAAAGTCTGAGAGAATCTGTTTTTAAAATTTTATTTGTAAAATTGCTTATACATGTGTGCACATACAGGTATAAATTTACATAAATGTATGCATTGGATAAAAGTCAGTCATGCTTCCTGAGAAGAGTCTTTTCCTTTTTTTTTGCCTCTCCCTTTGTCCTCCAAACTTCCTCTTCCTTACCACTTCCTACAGACCTTCCCGTAACCTACATCAGCTTCCCGGTGTGAGTCTTTCTGTTCTTTTCCCTCTGTGCTCATATAGTCACACATATATACATCTCATATACATATGCATACATACATAGTATGTACATTTGTATGATTTGCTCAGTGATATATGTTCTCACATTGAATCTGAGGATCAGTTGGTTTGGGGAGACTTGGCATATTTACAAACAGTAATTGCGTTTTTTTTGTTTGTTTGTTTTTTTTTATCCTCACCCGAGGACATTTTTTCATTTTTTTGTTCAGGTGGAGTGGGAGGGAGAGAGAGGAACAGAGAGAGAGAAAGAATCATCGACATGAAAGGGACACATCGAGTGGCTGCCACCCGCACAACCAACCAGGGCCGGGGACAAACTGCAACCGAGGTACATGCCCTTAGCGGGAACCGAACCCGGGTCTCTCAGGACCACAGGCCGACGCTCTAACCGCTGAACCAAACCGGCCAGGGCAGTAATTGCGTTTTTGAATCCCTGAGTATGGTGTATCACACCATTAATTTATTATTTTTTATTATGTTTTTATTGATTTTTTAGAGAGAAAGATAGAAACATCCATGTGAGAGAGAAACATCAATTGGCTGCCTCCTGCATGCCCCCTACTGGGGATTGAGCCCACAACCTGGCATGTGTCCTGACCAGGAATCAAACCTGGACCTGTCAGTCTATGGGATGACACTCAATCCACTGAGAATACCGGCCAGGCCACACCATTAATTTAATTTATTTAAATAGTGTATGTGTATGTGTATTTGGCATTGTCAACTGTTCTCTCCTTGAAATTCTGTCCTGCTTTGGTTTTAGTGACACGACCCTCATGGTTTCCACTTTTCTCCCTTTGGCCATTTCTCATTTTCATTTGTAGACTTTTTCCTGTGCTATTTATCAGGTTTCTGTTATTGACTCACTTTTCCTTCTTGTCCCTCAGTGATCTCATTTACCTATTTAATAATTATTCATGAATGTTTAAATGTGTATCTAGTTTGTAGCTTTATGATGTAGTTGTTTTCTAGACCCAAATGCTTTCTGGACATCTCCACTAAATTTTTTTTAGATTTTTCAATTATAGTTGACATTCAGTACTATTTTATATTCGTTTCAGGTGTATATCATAGTAGTTAGACAGTCATAATTTACAAAGTGCTCCTCCTGATAGTTCCAGTACCTACCTGGCACTGTACATAGTTACTATAACATTATTGACTATATTTCCTGTGCTGTACTTTACATTCCCATGTCTGTTTTGTAACTGCCCATCGGTATTTCTCAATCCCTTCACCTTTTCACCCAGTCTCCCAAGCCTCCTCCCCTCTGGCAACCATCAGTCTGTTCTTTGTATCTGAGTCTATTTCTGTTTTCTTCATTGGTTTATTTTGTTCTTTAGATTCTGCATATAAGTGAAATCATGGTATTTGTCTTTGTCTGACTTACTTCTCTTAGCATAATACACTCTAGGTCCATCTGTACTGTCATAAATGGTAAGATTTCATTCTTTTTTATGGACATCTCCACTTTTGCTATTCAGTTTTGTTGGGTAAAACCTATATATATTTGCAATTATAATTTCTGCCATTTATGTGCTTAAAAAGCCTTCCTCTATTTCAAGGTTATAAAATATATTATATTTTAAAAATATTTTTTTCTTTATTGATATTAGAGAGAGAGAGATAGAAACATTGATGAGAGAGAACATTGATTGGCTGCTTCCTGCATGCCCCCTACTGGGGATTGGGCATGTGCCCTGACCGGAAATTGAACCAGCAACCTCTTGGTGCATGGATCAATGCTCAACCAGTGAGCCACATTGGCCAGGCTAAAATATATTCTTTTACATTTTATTTTAATACTTTCACAGTTTACATTTTTTTAGAGTCAGTACTTGACTCTATCTGGAATTTATACAGTGTGGGGCAAAAGTAGGTTTACAGTTGTAAGTACACGAAACGGTTTATTCTCGTATTATTATTTATTAATTATTGTGTTATCTTCCATGCAAACAACTGTAAACCTACTTTTGTCCCACCCTTTATTTATGTTTGAAGATAGGGAGGGAAAATATAACAATTTTATGTTTATTCTCTTGTATTTTTTAAGTTGATATTCATTTGCTTCATTTTCACTATTTGTCCATTTTATATGTTAGTGGGAGTCCTTACTAAGTGCTGTGAGGCTGGGCTAGGTATATATGGTTCATTGTTGAATTTCCTGGCATCTAGTAGGTGCTAGTAAGATTTTAGTAAATTTTGAAGGAATGAATTATGGAAGGAGAAAAATGTTTTATTATTGTTTTAACCTAAACAGACTTTCCTGGTTTTTTCTCCATATATTTCATATTTGGAAGTCTCCCATCTTAGAAGACTTTAACCTACCAAGTATTTTAACCTCATTGAACTTAAAAAAACACTAATTTTTTTCAGGGTAAACTAAATAACCTATTCATGTCAGCTATGCCTCAATTCCAGATCTCAAGCTTGCTAGAGATTCTTTTTCTTCTAAGTTAGCAAAGCTTCTATGCAGACATGCTTTGTGGATGTAATCATATGTCTTATTGCTGGTACTATTTCTGTCATCTTGATCTTTACTTGATCTATTCTCTGCCAGTTTCTGAGGGTTTTTATGGCTGATTTCTTTTTTCCTTGTACTTTTAGTCTTGCATTGGAAGCCATGGATAATATATAATGAGGACCTTTGTTTTCCTGCTGATGATTATTCCAGTGAGAAGAACCGAGTTTTAAAATGAAAAGACAATTCAACCCACTATTATTTATTGATAACTTCTGTATACAAAGACCACAGTGCTAGAACCATCACACAACTCATTTTAGGTACAGTGCCACAGTAAGACTTATCTAAGATCATGTAGGGTGTATGGTAAATGGGGCATCTCAGATGGATAGAAAAATGAACAAAATTGTGGAATAGACAGCATTGTACAAATACAAAGGCCAGTGGATATGTTAGAATGCAGTCAACTTTGTGTAGGAGAGAAGAGGGTAGGAAGGAAATTGGATCAGATTGTGGAGGGTCTTGAGTGTGTTTTTTTAAACCTGATATTCCTTGGAACCATTCTATTTCAACACATGGTCCATAAATTAGGGCTGGAAAACCTTTCATGGTTTTGCTGACTTGAAAAAAGAATCTGCTGTTTTGATTAGCCTGAGTCTTTATACATTACATGCATGGATGCTATTAATCTCAGTGTTCTCTTTATATTTCAGGCATTAGTCTCTTACCATGGGGGATTGGAACTTATTGGGTGGCATTCTAGAGGAAGTTCACTCCCACTCAACCATAGTGGGGAAAATCTGGCTGACCATCCTCTTTATTTTCCGAATGCTGGTACTTGGTGTGGCTGCTGAAGATGTCTGGGAGGATGAACAGTCAGCATTTGCCTGCAACACCCAGCAGCCAGGTTGCAACAATATCTGTTATGATGATGCTTTCCCCATCTCTTTGATCAGATTCTGGGTTTTACAGATCATCTTTGTGTCTTCTCCCTCTCTGGTGTATATGGGCCATGCCCTTTATAGACTCAGGGCCTTTGAAAAGGAGAGGCAGAGGAAAACGTCACACCTGAGGAACCACATGGAGAGTCCAGGGCTTGAATTGGAGGAGCAACAAAAGATAGATAGAGAACTGAGGAAGTTAGAGGAGCAGAAGAGAATCCACAAAGTCCCTCTGAAAGGATGTCTACTGCGTACTTATGTCTTACACATCTTGACCAGATCTGTGCTGGAAGTAGGGTTTATGATAGGCCAGTATATTCTCTATGGGTTTCAAATGCACTCCCTCTACAAATGCACTCAACCTCCATGCCCCAATGCAGTGGATTGCTTTGTATCCAGGCCCACAGAGAAGACCATTTTCATGCTCTTTATGCACAGCATTGCAGCCATCTCTTTGTTCCTTAATGTACTAGAAATATTCCATCTGGGAATCCGGAAAATCATGAGGGCACTTTATGAGAAGCCTGACAATGAGGGTATTGAGGATGACAGAGGCCCTCTGTTTCATTTGAGAAAATATTCAGTGCCTCAGAAGTGTATGATTTGCTCCTCCTTGGCTGAAAGAATCTCTCTACTTGAAGCCAACCATCAGCAACAAGTCATCCAAGTCAATGTGCCGAAGTCTAAAACCTTGTGGCAAATCCCACAGCCCAAGCATCTTGAGGCAGACCCTTGCGGTAGTAAAAATGACTGGGCTGAGAAGGATCAGCACAGAGGACAGCTCCATGTCCACAGCCCGTGTCCCTGGGATGACTGTGTTCGGTTTCAGCACCCGGGACAGCGACCGTGCCATTCCTCCTATGGCATACAGACTACGACGTCCCAATCCTGGCTAGGTACAGCGACGGCTCCTAGGCAATGTCCCTCCTATGCAACAGGAGCCTGGGCCCAGTCCCAGGACTCGCAGCCCTCGGGGGAGCCTCTCACAGATTTGCACAGTCACTGCAGAGACAGCGATGGCAGCGTGAGAGAGAGTGGGGTCTGGACAGACAGATCTCGCTCCGGCTGTCGCAAGGCCAGCTTTCTGTCCAGGTTGCTGTCTGAAAAGGGACAGCTGCACAGTGACGCAAGTAGCTCCAGTTCTCAGAACAGCTCTTACTTGGATTTTCCACACAAGAAAACAGCCCCTCGCTTCTGCCTTCAGTCACTGGGCACAGAGCATCAATGGTAAGTACAGACAGACTGACTGATCAAGGGACTATTGCAAGAGGTGTTGCACTTTGCCCCCTTATTAGCCTTCCCTTCCCTCCTTTGTGGTGTGTGTATGTCTGTGTTGAGAGAGAGGGAGAGGAGGAGAGGGAGGTTAATTTATGAAGAATTAAATTAATTCATTCAATAAATTCCGTTAAATTCAACTCAGAAACTTAATTGAATACTTACTTTATATCCATCTGACTTTTAGGTGCTGATTGTATAAATGAATAAAACAGCATCTCTGCCATCAGAGGGCTCGGAATCTGATGGGAAAGTTAGGCAGGTAAACGTGTAAATGTGAGTAAGTGTAAGGTGCGCGTTGGGGGATGGGCAAAGGAGGGAGTGGCCACTTTTTTATGATGGATCAGGAAAAGCTTCATAGTTTTAAAGAAAATATTTCATTGTAGTTACATTCAATATTATATTAATTTCAGATGTTCAGCATAGTGATTAGACATTTATATAACTTACAAAGTGATTCTCCCCAATAAGTCTAGTACCCACCTTGCACCATGCATAGTTAATACATATTACTGACTATGTTGTAATTTACATTCCCATGACTGTTCTGTAACTACCAGTCTGTACTTCTTAATCCCTTCAGCTTTTCACCCAGCTCCCCAACCATCCCACTTGGCAACCATCTATTTGTTCTTAATTTTCTTTTGTTCTTTATATTTGTTTGTTTCTGCTTTGTTCATTTATTGTGTTTTTTAGATTCCACATATAAGTGAAATCATATGGTATTTGTCTTTCTCTGTCTGACTTATTTCACTCAGCATAATACTCTCTAGGTTCATCTATGCTGTCACAACTGGTAAGATTTCATTCTGTCTTACGACCAAGTAATATTCTATGGTATACATGTACCACATCTTCTAAAAGCTTCATAGTTGAAGTGACTTTTGAACTGAGTCTTCAAAGATGTGGTGAGTTTTCCAGGCCTAGGAGAACTAGGGTCCATGAAAGAGGCCACCCCAGCAGAGGGGGCAGCACAGACCAAGGCTGAGGGGTGTGGCACACAGGGCTCTCCGGGGAGTTGCCTGCGGTTGGAGCACAGGGTGGTAGGAGGCTGGGGAGAGAGGGGAGGCTGGAGAAGGGCGCATGGAGGCCTTGGCGGGAGGCAATGGAGAACTCGCAAGGGGACGTGCAGCAGAGGGGTGATTGGATAAGAATTGCACTTTAGAAAGCTCTTCCTGTCACCGTGTGGAAGATGGGTCAGAGGAGGGATCATTTGTGACCTTGAGTTGCCCTTGTCTCACTAAGGGAAGAGGGTATGTTCCATTGTTTGAATAGCTCTGACATTTAAAAGTCATATATAAATATTTGGGGATATAGTTCACAAAGATTAAAATCAATATTGTATTGACTTTAATTCTATTCTCTGAAAAGCCCCTGTGGAATAAATATTCTATGATCATTGTAAGACATAGTGGATATTTATTGTAGATTCTTTTCAATTTGGCAAAAAAGAGTGACGCTTGCTTTACCCACTGCTCCTGACAGCTTTCCCCTCATTGAAAACTCTTCCAAGTTTAGAGGGGGAACTTCTCTGTTAAACTCACTTGGTTGAGTGTACAGTTGTTTTTTCTTTTTCTTTTTTAAAGACCAGCATTAAAAAAATATATATGTTTTTTTAAATTTTATTTTTTGGAGAGAGAAACATCGATTGGCCGCCTCCTGCATACCCTTACTGGGGATCAAGCCCACAACCCCGGCATGTGCCCTGATAGAAAATTGAACCGGGACCTCTCAGTCCATGGGAAGATGTTCAATCCACTGAGCCACACCGACTGGGCCTTTGTTTTATTCTTTGTGTTAATAATGATCAAATCCTGCCCGGCCAGTGTGGCTCAGTGGTTGAGCATTGACCCATGCACCAAGACGTCGCCGGTTCGATTCCTGGTCAGGGCACATGCCCAGGTTGTGGGCCAAATCCCCAGTGGGGGGCATGCAGGAGGCAGCGAAAAGAGTTCTCTCTTTATCGATTTTATCTCTCTCTCTCCCTTCTCTCTTCCTCTCTAAAATCAATAAAGAAAATAAATAAATAAAATCCCTTTAACCGGTTTCATATCTCCTATGAATTTAGAGATACTTTGTTACTGCACCAAAGTCATACCTCGAGTATGAATCATCCTACCTAGATTTTTCCTAAAATATTTCTCTCAGATTGATACTCATTTCTTTTCAGTGACCAGTCATCTACCTAGGAGACCATGTTTTGTATCAATGCATTGGTGCTTGGGACCCTATGCCAAACCACAGCAGGTTCTCAACTCTGGCCATGAATTACAGTCATCAAGGAACTTAAAACATTTTTTTTTAATGCCCAGTACCCACCCAATACTAATTAATCCACAATCTCTGGGGATGGGGTGCACAATCAGTATTTTTTAAACTCTCATGGTGATTGCAATGTGCACCAAGGTTGAGAACCACTCTTTTAGAGTAACCTTGCCAGTGGCTCCTGCTTCTTATCTGCCTTTGGGAAGTCAGTAGGACAGTTTCCATCATGTCCTCTTTCTTGTAGCTCCCTCCATGTGACAGGAGCCTTTGCGTTGGCAGAGAATTCAGGGAGAGACAGCGATGTTTAGTTGAGGCAGCTTTTCTTACTTCTTCAGATTACCTTTTGGGAGAAGTTAACCATGATCAGGCGACTAGAGCAGCAATTTTCTTTTCTTTTTCTTTTTTTTATACTGCAACTTTATTTCAATCCCACAAATGTTTAAATGAAACAGTACATAAAATAGCAGAGAACTGAAAACTCTATAAAGGAAGTACACCTAAAGCATGACAATTCAACATTCATTAGTGTTTCATCTTCGGTTCTGATTGACACTTGACGCTGCAAACTTTGAAACCAGCTTTGAAATCAGGATGACTATTCTGGAGAGATTTCAGCACGAGCACTGAGATTTGTACATTCAGTTGGTTTTCAGTGGACTTGTTAGCCATGGACATAGCGTAGAGCGCAGATTTGTCGCAGCCCAGATCAGTGTGAGGGAAGAAGTGCCCCCCTGCGATGAGAAAGGATCCCCTAAATGATAGGGCAGCAACGTTCAGCTGGTGTGTCACAAGAATCATTGATTGATTTATTAATCCTCCCCTGAGGATATTTTTCCATTGATTTTTACACTGAGCAGAAGTGTGTGTGTGGGTGGGGGTGGGGGAGAGTGTGTGTGTGTGTGTGTGTGTGAGAGAGAGAGAGAGAGAGAGAGAGAGAGAGAGAATAATCCATGTGAGACACCTTGATTGGTTGCCTTCTGCAACCAGGGCTGGGGAATCGAATCTGCAACCCAGGTACATGCCCTTGACTGGGAATCGAACTCACAACCTTTCAGTCCATAGGCTGATGCTCTAACTGCTGAGCCAAACCAGCCAGGCCTGTTGCAAGAATTAAAAAAAAATTTTTTTTTCTTTATTGATTTTTTTAAAGACAAAGGGAGAGAGAGATAGAAACAGATGAGAGAGAACATCAACCAGCTGCCTCCTGCATGTCCCACACTGGGCATCTGGCCTACAACCAGGGCATGTGCCCTGACCGGGAATTGAACAGGCGACGCTCAGCCACTGAGCCACAACGGCCAGGCTGTTGCAAGAATTTTTAGCACATGCAATACCTGACTATTTAGTCAGGGGCACTGACCTCTTTTCCCTTACATTGCCAATTTAAAGAAATGACAACAGCCAACACAATGATAGCCATCTGGTGGGAATGAATCAAAATTATACCTATTTGTTTTGTCAGATTGGCAAAAAATGTAACATTTTTTTTGGTGTGCCGCAGAATTTTAGTAATTAGTTTGCGTGCCGTGAGATGAAAGAGGCTGAACATAGCTGGTGTAGAGAGAAGAAGATAGGGTGATAGGCCTTCTTTATTTCTTCACCTTCCTCTTTGCCCCTGCTTTTTATGTTTCTAAGAATTATACAAAATGCCTTTGGCCACAGAGCCTCTGGTCACGTCCCCAAGCCTTACAGAGCTGGCGGGCTCCGTACTCCCCAGAGAGTGGGCTCCAGAGCACGGCTGGGCTGCTGCGTCGTGCTTCTTGTCGACGGGGATGGAGCTCCCGTTAGAAATCAGTGCAACAACCAGGACTGTGCTCAACCACTTTTAACACACAGCTGCTTTTTTCACTATGCTAGGTCCCAGAGGACAGACGTTTTAGGGCTCAATTGGACTTCCCAGCCTCCCAAACTGTGAGAAATAAATTTCTGTTCTTTGTGTTTAATATGTTTAAATATATTAAATCTAAAATCTCTATTACTTCTAGGTTCTTCTAGGTCTCATTTGGGAAGGTCTTTTTTGACTCAGCATTATTAACAAGGGTTATTAGGGATTTGCAGGGTGGAATGGTATAACTCATTGAGCTCCTTGGCTGAGAAGGTTTACATAATGTATCAGTTGTCAAAGACTCTGAAGAAGAGAAAAGACACACTTTATTTAGGGCCTGAGTGGGGTCTAGACACTGCCATGGACTTCCTCACTTCAGCCTTGCGATTATTCCCATTTTATGGACAAGGAAACAGATGACTTGTCCAAAGTCACACAATTAGGATGTGGTGAAGCAGTCCTTGGGTGGTAGCAAGAACAAACATTAATATGTACAGGGTGAGTGAATGAGCTGGACTGCACTCCAAGCCCGTGTGACTCCACGCCTGTGCCCATGGCCGCTCCTCACGCTCCCGCACACGGAAGCCTAAGTTCAGCGTCTATGTAGGATTAAGAATAGGTCATTACAACATGGAACATTCCGCATTTGTAGTTTGGAAAATCCCACATTTTACAGTGTCAAAAATCTGGCTAATTGTTGAAGGTGCAAAGATGAACTTTGGAAGAGTTGGCTTTTTAGTTTGAATTTTGGACAGAATGACAGCTGGAAAAGGAGGAGATGGCAGGTGGGATTCAGCCCTTTCCCAGTGACACTGTCATGCAACAGGACCTCCTCGGGGGCCACGTGGGGACAGCTGCCGTCTGCTGCAGGTGTTGACGGATCCTTCGTGTTTGTGACATACATAGAGCCCAGGTGGGAGGCATGACTGACTCTTACCAGCCCTTTGAGTAGATTTTGTTTTACGTTGTTTCCTATCTTTTTCAGAACGTGCTTCTAGAACTTTCACCTATTATGAAAAAATAATGCATGGCTCGAGCCAGAAAATAGGACCAGGAGCTCCTGGCATCTGTGGGGGAGACGTTGCACCTCGTCAGCTCACACGGCAGGAAGAACTGTGGAGACACCTGCCAGGTGATGGGTGCGTGCAGGGTGCTCCCCGCCGGGCTCACCCAGTACAGGAGACCCTTCCCGATGGGGCTGGCGTCGGCCTCTCAGTGCCTGGCGCGCCCCGCTGGCTGAGGGATCGGGCAGAGAGGAAGTGGGCACCGTCAGAGAAATCGCGGGTAAGAGCTGCTGTCACCGAGGGGAGGACTGGGACATGGCTCTCCTTCCCACCCAGAGCCCAGGGGACATGTTGTACAGACCACCCCGGCTTTGCAGTGGCTGCGGGGCGTCGGCAGTTTGGGCCCCTGAACATGGGTCCAGAGCAGGCCAGAACTTCCTGTCTGTAAAGGAGAGGTTGATGGGAAACTTTTTGTTGTTTAATTCTCTTCAGTTCATTTCTTGGGGATGAACCAGCTGGATTTTTGTTCATAAACGCCACGGCATAAAATATTGATGACAACACTGGAAAACACTCACGTTGCGTGATTTTACTTTACCCTCTGCCCGGATCACGCACAGTCAGTGCTGACGGCGTGACTGCGCCCACAGGTGCCGGCGGGGTCTCCTGGACTCCCAGGGGGGTGACCGAAGCGGCCACCTCTTCTCCACCCTCCCTCTCCCGTGGTCCCGCACTCTCCAGGAACGGTGCGTCAAAAGCGCTTAATTATCCTTATAGAGCATAGAGACACCGGTGATATGCACTTATTAGCCAGTCATTAGACTGACTGGCTGGTTGTTACCGTCTGAGCTCCGACAGCCATGAAGGCGAGCTCAGTTCCCTCCTAAGGGCCACTTAGCTCCGCCACCCTCCATCCCATGGCCAGACTGTCCCCCAGTCCTGGCTACACACCTTGTAATTAAGGCTTCAAGTTATTAGGAGAATCAATTTGGGGTAATGCCACAACGCTCTGTATCATCTAAGTCCTGTGAGATAAAATCCAAACCCCTTAGCCTGGTACCAGAGCCTCCACCGCAGGCCCCCGCCTCTGACCGCGGCATCCGAACAGCTGCTCACGGCTCACTCCCGCTGCCCCGCCCACGGAGCGGTGGGCTGCTGGCAACCTCCACCCGCCCTGCTCCTGTCTTCTGGGGGCTCGGCACTTATGGAGGCAGTTCCAGCACCTCCTCAGCCAACCCTCCACCCATCATGCCTTTCTTTCTATCAGTCCTGTAATTATAGTAATTAAGGTAATTTTGGGGGGTAGGTACTTTTTATTTTTTGCAAAAAGAGACACATACTAGATGCGACTTATTTCTAGGAAGCCCCTTCGAACCATTCGAGATGAGCTCCCCTGAGCTGGGACAGTCTTCTGCCTTTGGACCAGGACTCCCATCATCAACTCTAGTTCTCAGAACTCTACCACTGGCTTTTCTGGGTGTCTGGCTTGCAAAGGGTGGATTGTAGGACTTCTCAATCTCCATAATTGTGTGAGCCAATTCCTTATAACTACTCATATCTGTCTGTATCTCTCTCTATATGTAGATTTTTTCTGTTGGTTCGGTCTCTCTGGGGAACTCTAACAATACATTGGGTGACTGCCTGGGATATCGCAGAAGGGAGCCCAGCACTGGATGGGACTGGTTTTGCTTCTAGCCCAACTGGCCCCTGAGTCCATTTGCAGAGGTGGAAATGAGGTGTGATGTGAAGACAGTGATCTGTTCCCCGGCGAGTCGGTAGAAGAGCCAGTGAAGCCCAGGTGGGTGAAATGAGCCCGGGGCCAAGCCCAGACAGGTGCCGTTTTAAGGGGCATAGCGTATTCCAGGTGCTAAGCACGTTCTATCTAGACCTCGTATGACTGTACAAAGTTATTGTTCATCTCCATTTTTAAAATCAGTGAAGGATCAAAGAAGTTAAGTGATTTGCCCCACAGCTAAAGGTCACACAGCTGAAATGCATGCTGTGCAGCTGGAATTCAAACCCAGGTCTACCTGTTCCAAGGCCAACACTTCTTCCAGGAAGTCCTGCTCTCTCTTGTCCAGAACAATCAGCAACCCCTGGGCAATGACTTATTTGCACATGTATCTGCCCGACTAGCCTGTGAAAGCTCTAAGGATAAGGCCTGTGCATGTCAAATCCTGGATGCACAACTTGTAGCACAGTGTTGAATGAACGTATGTTTATGTGCCCAAGACACTACCTTACCCCTCACTTCCCATGCTCCAGTCTTTACTCCTCACTGTGTTCTGTTATGTCTAGTCAGTTTATTATGATAGACTCTTTCAGAAGTCTGTGTAGCATCATTTAAAACATTTTTTTTGTAATTTAAATTTATTTCTCACCCTCAAAAGCCTTTACAGATCATCAACTGCACAACACAAATAGAGGTTAAAAAAAAGTTTAAAAGCACCCAGTGTACAATGTAGTGCTTTCAGGAAATGCAGGTGTGCCTCTGTAGGTTTCCATCCATTGCTTTAGGACAAGGGTCACTCAGAGATGCACCTGTCATTGAGGAGAAAGAGTAAGAACTAGTCATGAAGACCCACGATGCCTGTTTCTGGTTGACTGAGCAGGACAGTGGCAGGGGTATGCTGGGCTCTGTAGGAGCCAGGGCTGGGATGGGGACAGAAGGGATCATGCTGTGGCATGAGTGAAAGGAAAGATGTGCATAATGGGATGTGGGATGAGCAGCTTGCTCGTCTCTCTGGGCCTTGCGTCTTTGACACCAGGACGTATCATGTTCGTTACAGACAGGCTAAATGGCTCAGTGTGTGTGTGTGTGTGTGGGGGGGGGGGGGGGGGGGGGCTGGAAACCCATCCCACTCCGGGCATTGCAGCAAGCTGGTTAGAAAGCAAATGCAGTCTTGCTAAAGCATCTGAATTGAGGGAACGGGGGTGGTGGGTTGGAAAAGAGTGAAAATTCTAGAACAATTTCAAAGAACAGCTTAGTTATTTTCAAATACTTGCAACAAAACTGCTGGCACTGGGGTAGAGGTAGCCGATCTGAGAATCCTTGTGCCCTACAGGTAGATACAACTCACTCCTCTGGTGCACGTTCAGAGTAGGAGAGGACATGCTGCTGCCCACTGGATGGTGTGAATGCCTCCCTGCTGTGGGACATAACAGCTTTGTTCTGTATCCAACCATGACTGTCATTCCTGCCACAAGCACAAATGTCAGGGTGGGAGGTACAAATACTGTCAGTTCTAAGTGACCAGGTTTTCCTACAGAAAATTTTGGGATTATGACCCAACTGTCTGTTCCAGAATGGATTGAATAACTTCATGTCTTCAGGCAAAAGACTATATTTTACCTCTCACACCTAAAATGTTATGGCTGTGGTGTTTTCAGAATAGCACATTTGCAAATCCCATAATATGTTCACTGGAAGCCCCGTGTGACTCAGTAGGGTGTCCTCGGAGATCTGCAAAGGGAGTCTCATTCAGCAATTTTTTTTTTTTTTTTTTTTAATCCTCACCCGAGGACATTTTTTCATTTTTTGTTCAGGTAGAGTGGGAGGGAGAGAGAGGAACAGAGAGAGAGAGAGAGAAACATCGATGTGAAAGGAACACATCGAGTGGCTGCCACCCGCACAACCGACCAGGGCCGGGGACAAACTGCAACCGAGGTACGCGCCCTTAGCGGGAACCGAACCCGGGTCTCTCAGGACCACAGGCCGACGCTCTAACCGCTGAGCCAAACCGGCCAGGGCTCATTCAGCAATTTTTAATTTCAGTTTTCCCATCTGGTGGATGGGGTGTGGCCATGCGCTTCCGGAAGCCCAGGCCTGGGCAGCAGCGCCCTCTCCGCACATCGCGAACCGTGTGAATGCGTCACAGCTTCACTGACCGCTCCTGTGTCGTCTGACTTGCCCACCATTCAGTATCTTGTTTTCCCTTGATTTCAAAATCCAAGACTAACCCCAATTCTAAACTCCTTGCTCTGCCCCTCATGTACCCGGATGTTCATTTAGTGCCCTTTCCCCCTGTTGACTTTGATTTAGCTTTTTGCCTGAGACAATTGCAGATTTATATGCCGGTGTAAGAAACAATATCCTTTCCACAGCTCCCCCTAGTGGTGACATTTTGCATAGGCTGCCATATCCAAACCAGGAAATTGGGTTTAATGTCTTTTACCTACTCTCATAGGCACTAGGGATTTTTAAAATTCAGAGTCGAGGAATCATAATTGGCATTATCACACTTTTAAGGTTTCTAATCAGATTAATCAGGTAGTAGGTAAGGGTCCTAACTCGAGGAACAGACATGGCTTCTCTGGGAGAAAAGGTTTCCTGAGGCCACCAGCTCTAGTCTGTAACACAGGGATCAGAGGCAGAGGAACTCAGTGTACAATGCATAATGATATGTCTTTATTTCATCAACAGAAATGGTGTCTAGACAAAATTCAGTTAACACTAGCAATTCAATTGAGTGAAAAATTTTTTTTGCACAATAGTGTATTTACAACGAGTAAATGAAGTTTCAGTTCATTAGTTCATAGCAATGCTTTTTGCCCCCCAAAAGGTAAAAATTCTTAGTTACAGAGAATAAGCATCAACAGCCATTTTCATCTTTACAAGAAAAACCACAAGAAAAACCACAATCACTTAGGAAAAAAAAAAGGACAAGCCTAAAAACTAGTACAATAAAATGATGCACTGAATTAAGTTACATTAATCGCATAGAATCTGTGTAAAAAGTATGTAGAAAAACACCTGATGTAACCTGTTACAGTCATTGACCAGTTATGAGAGGTACAGAGGGTTATACAGGTAGATATGTGTGAAAACTGTCCATATTGTTCGACCTGGGGAGGAAGAGAGAGGGGCTGCAGCCCCGTGCATACACTGAGAAGACCCTGTTTTAAATATGGCCTCTGGAGTTTGTAAGGCATATATTAGAGGTGCACTTGCATCAGACTGGTTCTGGAACAAATTCTCACAGGCCCTTTTGGCCTCACAAGCAAAGGTGGTGCTTGCCTTGCATGGCTCACGGTGTCTAACCAGCACCCCGAGCTCCCGAAAGCATCTGCAGTCTTCCTGATCACTCACTAGCGGTGGTAGGTCTTTTACGTCAAAGCGTGAATGGGCACCCAGCATTCACACGTGCAAAACACACTGTTAGCACTCAAGTGGAGGTCACCCTCTGCCTCCAGACATGTTTTGGTAGAAGACTTAGCATCGGTCTGTGGGGAGAAAGCCTCTCTGTCCAAGTCCCTTTACTATTTCCTGATACACATGTCTGATCACCCCCGCGGGAGCATTTGGCGCTGTGAGTCTACCTGAAATGAATGTCAGTGTACTGCTTCCAAGGAGAGCCACTGTTTTATCTGAGGTCAATACACTGGAGTGGAAAGGAAAGTCAGAGGTGTTTATCCATTGCTTGATGGTGAAATGCACACACCACGCCACAACATTGAATCAGAGCTACACAAGGGGGTCTCTGCACCCAAGTGGGTTCGCAAAGGGCAGCATCATCTCCCTATTACAATGAAAATGCACTGATAGTCATTTGATATAAATATTATCTCCCAGGGTGGAGTGTAGGAAAATACTATACACTTACTTTTCTTTGCAAGAAATGTTTTGCACCGTCGGTTGAATAATTTATCCTCCATCTGCCACAGTAGGTCTTTTCTATGTACGAATACTATTTGCACACACTATTTATGTGTAAGTATCTCCTATTCTGCAGCATCCATCTTTGATGCTGGGGTCGTGAGATGGCTTGGGCAGTATTAAAAACGTACAGCTTGAACACGGAATGCCTTCCCTCATGGATACCACCTCCACACGGGGCACTGCACTGTGGGCTGACCTGCCAGAACCGAACCTAAAAATCCTCAACTTTGGGAAGAAACACTAACTCATGATCCAGTGAACAGCTTTATTCTTTAAAAAAACAAACAAACTATTTCTTTAGTCTATTTACAGTGATGAGGACAACAGTTTGATTCTTGCTTCCTTCTAGATCTATGACTCCTCCAAACTAAGCAATAGTGGAGCAGCTTGAAGTCACTTATTAAGCAGCTCCCAGTTTAATGGAGTATGATGTATAGGACTAGGCAGCCATAAAGGGTTTTTAAAGAGCCTGACAGGCTTCTCCTCATTGTGAGAGGATTATGCTACTCCCCAGCGGATCAGCTCACAGGGGGCAGGACTTGGTGGTTTCTTTTTTTTTAATCCTCGTCAATGGGTATTTTTCCATTTATCTTCAGGTAGAATGGGAGGGAGGAAGGGAGGGGGAAGGGAGGAGAAGAGAGAGGGAGAGAGAGAGAAACATCAATGTGAAAGAGACACATCAACTGGTTGCCTCCCACATGATTGCGACCAGGGCCGGGACCAAACCGCAACCGAGATACGTGCCCTTGACTGGAATTGAACCCGAGACTCTTCGGTCCACAGGCCGACGCTCTAAGTGCTTAGCCAAACTGGCCAGGGCAGAACTTGGCGGGTTCTTAAACAGCTTATAATGCTCACACCTTTGTTTGTTTCTTCTTCTGTAATGGCCGTGATAAAGCATTAGAAGAAAAAGCGCAGGTGTAGACCTCTGACAAGAGCACTGACCTTCCCACTGCGCCCTGACGTCTGGCAGTCCTCTCGCTCGGCCTCTAGCAGCGCCTCCTGCCCTCCTTCGCAAGAAGTGGCAGCTGGCATACTGATCACCAGCCTTTTTTTACTTCCTTGGGAAAGCAATACAAGGATTTAATCCAAAATCATAGTGCATCTTAAAAGCAGCATACCTTTAGAAAGACAGTTAATAAATTACTTGTACAATATACAAAATAACATTTTCTACTGCAGCATCACATCTGACGCCTGAGTCACTGTGAGGGAACCGGAAGGGGAGAGGCAGGAGGGCCTAGGCACTGCCCGCTTTTTCTTTTTGCAACCGTTTTGTTCCAGAATCAGTACGTGATGGAAGTTCCATTAGCCAAGGCACCCCCACATAACGCAGAGAAACAAACACACACAGCAAAGCGCTCACCGGCCCAAAGCCTCGCCAACCTGAATGAAGCGAGATCGTCTGGAGACAGAACAAAGGGCGAGCCAAGGGGAGGACTAGATTCAGGCGGCTGTTGACTAGTTACAGGGTCACCTCCACCTGCCCCGACAACCCAAGCCACTCTCAGGTGTTTAGAGACCCACCTCGGCTGTCCTAGGGGTCCTCCCAAACAGTCCATGGCTGCGGGGGGGGGGGGAGGGGGGGTGTTTCTTTATTTCGGTAAGAAAGACCCTAAAGAGCACAGTTAAATGTCACCATGCTGTGCAAACACGGCTCCTGGTGGTTAACTTGCTTTTCCTTTCCATAAAAGACGTGGGCTTCGCGAAGGAGTCCCGGGGAAAGGAGGCTGGTTTTTAAAATTCCACTAGAGGAAATTTGGATTCTGGTCCCCAGCTAGTCCTCCCTTTGAATGAGCCCGGAGATAATAACAAACACATGGTTTAGAGCAGTAACAGACACGGACATGTCACATTGCACACGACCAGTTGCTGTTCATGGTGGACAGTGAACAAAATCGGACCAACTTGTTAAAAATCTCTAAGAAATCGAGAGACAATTTTTCAAGCAGTGTTTTTAACCAGTTCCCACGGCAGGGGTTTGGCTGGGGAGAGGAGTAAAGGTGAGGTGGGGTGGGCAGGAGGACTGACTGAGTCGGGGGGACAGAAGGGGGCGCCCCTCCCCACCGGACGTGGCCGCGCACAGGTGTGCGCAGACCAACCACGGGAAGGGGTGGGCGGAATGTGGTCAAGACTACCAGTTGCACATGAGTTGTTACCGGGGTAAATCATGCCAACAAATTGGTTTGGACCTGGTTATGATACGAGCAGAAAACATTCCTTTTTAAAAGAAGAGGAGGAGGTCACTTAAAAAAGGCAACAAGAGAGTTAGAAAACAAAATACTGTTGGCTGACTCCGCCTGTGATGGATCACGTGATTCACATCGCGGTTAGATGCCAGCTGTCACCAGTTTTCCACAAAGGCAAACCTCACGGTGACGCGAAGAACCAGCCTACTAGGCCAAGAAATGCCAACAGCCATAGTAACGACAGTAGCTCCAGTACAGAGCTTTATCGCAATCTGTCTCGGACAATCACACACACACACACACGAGAAAAAATGAAAACCCAGAGGCAGGTTTTAAAAGTGGAACTAGTTGAAAAGAAAAGCCTTTTTTTTTTTTCTTTTTTTTTTTTTAATCCTACTGCATGAACCAACAGATTTCTGGCATTCATACATATTTAAACATTTAGCGCTAATATTTGTACAGAAAAAAGTTAATAATACTAAAACATATGTTACTATGATTTCACTTTTCGCCTACATCATATACTAATTCCCCCTTTTACATGCAGCTTTAATATTGTCCAAACAATGGCACAAATAAAGAAACAAAGTCAACCACCTGGTCCCCCTGCCCACCACCCCGTTCCCACACCAAACCCCTAGGGACTCTTCCCACAGCCAGGCTGGAGGGCCCGCTGGAGGGCGGGAGCTGATCCCCCTCCTCAGCGCTGGCTGCGGTCTCAGCACATTTTCCTGTAAACGTGGCCAGGGGCCAATATGCCCCCAGAGCCGAGGAAGCTGCTCTCTGTGGGTTGCAAGCCAACCAGTTTTGCAGCAAGAGAAGAAAATGATCATCAGGTGAGGGTAGGTGTGTGTGTGGTGGGGGCAGGGCCAAGAGAGGGTTCCTGGCCATATCATGTCCAAAGACTCAGACTGAAGTCTGACTTGGGACAAGAGACTGGCGGAAAACCTCAGAAGACAACTCAAAGCTTTTGGAGAAGAAAGGGAGAAAAATGCTTTTGCCTGCGTCAGGGACAGACCTCAGGCTCACTTCTGCCCTGCTCTCTCCTAGTCTGGGAGAGCTGCATTAACCCAGGACAGCCACTTAGAGGCGGGCCCTTGGGGCTGCAGCTCATCCCCTCAGGTGAGATCTCCTGGGGGCCCATACTGGTCAGCCAAGTCCCTCCAAGGAGAGGTCCTATTGCATTACTCCCAGGAGCAAGTGAGGCCTGATGAAGTGTTGAAATGAATGGGACTTACCCCCTGGGTGAGCAAACAGTTCTAACTTGATTTCTAGAAGCCGATGCCTGCTGAGTTCTGGTATAAAATTGTGGGTTCCTACTGTTCTGATGCACTGTCACGTGAGATGCCCAAACTCTCTCCCCACTTAGGACTCTGGACATCCAGCGTCAACTCCGAACTCTCTGTCTGCATTTCAACTTTGCTTATTATGAAAGGTGGGGAGAAGGTGAGATATAAAAATATTCAAGCAGATTATTGTTGACATCCTAGGATGAATTCATTATTTGGCAAGATTGTTTTTCCTACATAATTATCACCTGAGTGGTTTTTAATTAGCTAAAATGTTTTACTTTTAAACTAAAAGCAAAGAATATACAGTATACTTGAGTTATACTGAAGTTGCAACTTCATTTAAGAAAATAGGTTTGACCCAAAACTCAGTGCAAGTGGCAAAGTTGACCATGACTGTACAGTGTCTGCAGAAACAAACAACAAGCCCACGGTACTCAGATGACACCATCCGACGGTGCCAAACCCAAACCAAACCAACAGAAAAGGTCATCTGAAATAAAACCTTAAAATAAAAGCCTCCAAAATTGAATTCTGTCCATAAATAAGTACAAATTGAAGTTGAACTGTGAAGCAAGAAAAATGACCATGTTAACAACAGTTACCAAACTAGTTCTAGCATCAGAGACAAAAGAATAGGAATGTTGGAACCTGTCTGTCAATGAGAAATGAAGTTTCCAGTTTTAGGATGAGAAAGTTGAGGCATGCAGGACTTTTGCATATGGAGAGAGATATATATTTTATATATATTATATATAATATGTACAGTCTAGCTATAAAACTTTGATGTGTATAGAAGCTGTCTTCAATGAAAAAAATTGAACATTCAGAAGAAATTCCTGAGATAGGGTTTGTGACATGGGCCACTGAGAAAAAAATCCGTGGTTGGGTCCTAGAGGTGTTATAGTCTATCCCTGTTAAGATTGAAGTTAACCCACAGACAGACAGTGTCATCACTGTCGTCTTTCCTTGCCAGGGCAAGGGGTAGCACCATTGTGAAGGTAACTATTAGCACTCCTGCATGAAGAGAGGAGGGAACACTTAGAAACAGTATTGCTGCTAAGACCGCTGTAGTGTGCACCAAATTCCTTCTCGGTTCTTCCAGATGACAGATGAACAGCGCCACCTGGTGGGAGAGGTGTGAGAACGGGGAGGCCGGTCGAGTCACTAGGTGTAATCTTTCCTGGGCTGTTCGTCAGTTGTACACTTATCAGTCATTTCCTGGCAGAAGTCCACGGTCACCGTTTGGCTCCTGGGTTCAAGAGGAGGTCCTCTCTCTGAGAAGGTTCCTGGGTCAGTGCCTTCCAGCCTTCGAGCAGAAGTACAATTCTCCGAGGTGCTGCTGGGGACCCAGGGGGGCCCCGGGGGTGCTGTGCCCTGCTCCAAACAGCAGGGAGCGGTCTCCCCCACCGCACACTGGGGGGCGGCAAGGTTCTGCTCGACACCTAAGGGTGCAGGGCTAATAGTGGAGGCTGCAGGGAGACCCATGGGTCTGAGGACAGGGCAGTACCGATGCAGGGCTTGGACCTGCTCCGGACTCTGGATGTCTCGGCAGACTTCCTGGGAAAGGCAGGAGAAGTTGTCCAGCAGTTCCCCCATGCACGCTTTCAGCTGATTCCTCTCTGACAGCAGCTTCTCTTTCTCGCACACCTGGACACCAGAGAAACAGGAGAAGGCCTGATCAAGTCTGATCTGGAGGACCCAAGACCTCGTTTCTGGGGGCTTTACAACTTTAGTTTCGTAGCCTACATTACAGTCAGGAATGGCTAGGTCAGGGTCTGCAAACTAAGACGTATATACCGGGGAGCCTGGGGCGTACACTTCTGTCAGGTCTCCTATCTGAGCAGCCCGACCAGATGTGCAATGACCTGACACCTTCCCTGTGGCAGCTCTTCGTCCCTCTTGGTGGCCCAGCCAAGTGACCAGCAAAGTCACCACCAACCAGAAAACTGGGAGTCAAGGTTCCAGCTTCTTGGAATTTGGAGTTTGTAGAGAATTAACTGGAAAACTCTTGGTTCTAAACCTTATAGCTGAAAATCTCCCCCAGATATATCAGATTGCCATTTTTGAAGGTCAAAAATAATCAACCAAGGCAAAACTTTGGTGACAGTAAAAAGACCAGTGGTTTCCAGGGATTTGGGGGAGGGGTGGGGCAGAAGGAGGAATGAATAGGCAGAACACACAGATTTTTAGGGCAGTGAACCTACTCTGTATGATACTATATGATGATGGATGTATGTTATCATGTTATTTATACATTTGGCCAAACACATAGAATGTACAACAACAGTGAGCCCTCATATAAACTGTGGACTTTGGGTGATCTTGATGCGTCAATATAGGTTCACCAACTGTAACAAATGTAACTCTGGTGGGGTATGCTGATAATGGGGGGCTGTGAGTGTGTATGGACCGAGGGCATATGGGAACTCTTTTTTTTCCCATTCAATTTGGCTATGAACCCAAAACTTCTGTAAAAAATAAAGTCTATTTACGAAATGAAAAATTTTAAAAATTGACCATCGGACCCTGGCCAGTTTGGCTCAGCGGTTAGAGTGTCGGCCGGTGATCCAGAGAGACCCGGGGTCAGTTCCCACTAAGGGCATGTACCTCAGTTGCAGTTTGTCCCCGTCCCTGGTTGGGTTGTGCGGTTGGCAGCCACTCGATGTGTCCCTTTCACATCGGTGTTTCTCTCTCTCCCTCCCTCCCACTCTATCTGAATAAAATATCGAAAAATGTCCTTGGTGAGGATAAAAAAAAAAAAGTTGATCGTTGGAAATGTCAGATGGTTCGATCATCATCAGCAGGCTCACTGGCCTTGGTAGCAGACAGACCAGACAGACGGAGCACAACAGCTGCTGCTAGGACACTGGGGACCCTGTAGGGGGCCAGAGTGCAGATTCTCCCTGGACACCAAAGGGCAGACGGAGCTGTGGAGACCGAGGTTCTGAGATGTTTTCCTTAAAGAAAATTCCACATCAGCTCTTGTGTTTCTCAAATACATCACCGCCTCCCCCCTCAGAGAGATGAATTTAGCCGCCAGAGTGGAGACTGATTAAGGTTTTACTGCAACTGCTGTGTGAGGAGAGAGGATCCGGAGGCTCCAAGAGGGCGCGCAGAGAAATGGGTGGGGATCCGCACCTCCGGGCAGCCGAGGGAGTCCGCCCCATGCTCCGCACGGTGACGGGTGGGGGGGTGCGGCGAGGATGGGAGAGAAAATGAAGGTGAGAGAAAGAGGGGCCAAACATCCGATGTGGGAGCTCCTACACGAGCTGCACGTGCGGTACCGTGGACGCAGCCCGGCCGGCACGTGGGCAAGGCTGTCAGAGGCAGAGATTTATACCGGGAAAGGGCACCTGCTAAAATATTTATAAATTTTCCAAGAAAACATGTTTTAAAATTGAAAAATAAACAGATGTACAAGTGCAACCCGAGAGAAATACATTATGCAAGTTTGCAAAAGCTGAGTGGCATGCTAGAGACAGTGTGGGAGTGGGGCGTCAGTGTGGGAGTGGGGCGTCCGTGTGGGAGTGGGGCGTCAGTGTAAGCGGGCTGGGGACTTGGGGTGGGATCAGAGTCATCCCTGCCAGAGCCACCTGTCACTCAGACCACCAAGTGGGGGCAGCACCACAGCCAGAAGGCAGCATATAAGAAACCAAACCCAACACAGCGGTGCAACCTGGGCCTTCTGTGCTGTAATCTGGACGCCTGTAAAGGGGCAACACTACCCAGCCCAGGAGGGGAATTTGTTTTAATTCTGCCACAGCATCTTGGCCAAGCCACCGACCCCTCCACATGTACTGACCTGCAAAATGTTCCAGATCACATTCTAGAGTGAAGAGAATGAAATGTTATGTGTGACTGTGTTTTGGCTCATTGCAGGAAAGACTTGGTTAAAAGGAGGGCACTAGCTCTAAGTCACAGCTAACTATATACTGATGAGCACGGGAAACCCGTTCAGCAGTGAAATGCCGCATATTATTTAAGGGGTTTCCAAAAAAGTTGGGGGAGAACCAGGAGGTACCCTCTTGGCTTCCCAGCTGACCAATATTAGCAAAATGCTTTAGATATATGCCTGGTGTGTGGCTTAGACTTCTTATTTGTTTAGTATCACATAATCACATGGAGAAGAACGCTGACTACAAAAATTAGGCATTTCTCAAATATGGGTGATTAGAGTTATTCTACCACCTGAAGAAGAGTGCATAGCTCCAGAATTCCTACGGACACGTGCCTAAGACCTTGACAACTCGTACCTACGGGCCCAGCCTCGCTGGCGCCCTACCTCAGCCCAGCAGGCTTTCAGGAGACCCATACTCACCAGCAACAATGCTTAAATTTTACATGGCTTAAATTTTTAAAATGTTGTTGCTGTTAAGATAAAATTAAAGCAAAATTTGAAAGAAAGAAGCGATTCATAATCCCATGACCCAGGTGTAATTTCTAATACATTTTAGGGCAGCAGACACTGCCTGAGAGGCTTCAGTGAGTCTGCACTGGAAATTCACAGATGATCACGGAACTGGCCCCGTCGCAGAAACCTACATGGCGGGCAAGGAGCTGGGCGGCAGACACATACACAAACAGTGCAAGACTAATGTGATAAGCACGAAGCTAGAGGTCAGATCGTGGCTCCAGGGGCAGGTGCCCGGCCTCACCAGGGACTCAGGAAAGATCTCCCTGGAGAGGGGACAGTAACCTGAGTCTTAAAGAATAAAGCACATAATTAGAGAAGAGAACAGTGGAGGAATATCCGAGGCAGAAGACAAATAACAGGCACAAACACAGAGGTATAAAGAGGAGGAGATGGGGGAAGTGTAGACAGTTTGACTTCATCAGGGGTCAAGTTCTAGGGAGGGAGCAGAAGAATGTTGGAGGGCAGCTAAAGACTGAATCATGGAGAACATCATGTGTCTTGCTAAGGAGCTTGGCCTTTATTTTGTAGGTGACAGAAACCACTGAAGATGGGCAGGTTTTCCCTGGTTGGTGAGTGTTAATTAAAATAAAAAAAATTAAAAAGATTCTGAGGTCCAGGACTATCTTTTTTGTTTTTTTAATTGATTCTTTTAGAGAAAGGAAGGGAGAGAGATAGAAACATCGATGTGAGAAAGAAACACTGATCAGCTGCTCCCTGCACACCCCCTACTGGAGATTGAGCCCACAACCTGGGCATGTGCCCGGACGGGGAATTGAACTGGGCCCTTTCAGTCCATGGGATGACACTCAATCCACTGAGCCACACCAGCTGGACGGTCTAGGACTATCTTGATAACACATAACATTTAATCATGCTTTTCTTTTTCTTTTTTTTTTATCCTAACCCGAGGACATTTTTCCATTTTTTGTTCAGATAGAGTGGGAGGGAGAGAGAGAGAGGAAGAGAGAGAAACATTGACGTGAAGGGACACATTGAGTGGCTGCCACCCACATGACCAACCAGGGCCGGGGACAAACTGCAACCCAGACACATGCCCTTAGTGGGAACCAAACCGGGTCTCTCTGGACCGCAGGCCGATGCTTTAACCGCTGAGCCAAACCGGCCAGGGCTAATCATGCTTTTCAATGTCTCATCTTGCTCTTAGGTTCACATCAGGACAGTGGCTCACCAAAAGGCAAAGGATCGTTGCCTGCAGTCTGAGCACTCAAATGTAGATCATGACCACCCCATGTGGCCTCTCTCCTTTGCCCTGACACAGATAAGGCCCCTGAACTCAGTTTCCAGTGTTTGGCCAGCAAAGAGGTCGACCGGAATGAGGTTGCAGGGGTTGCCTTGAAAGCTACAGCCAGGAGCGAGGCCACCTGGATTTACTTCCAATAGCTTAAGGTGGTTTATCAAGAAGGGGGCACAGAGCTCCGAGTGCCAGGGAGCTTGTTCCCTGAGACAAAATACTCTCAGGCACGGGGGCGACATGACAGCTGCTCTGGGCAGAGCTGCAGAAGCAAGGGCGCTGGGCTGTGGAGGGCTTCAGGAGACCCGCTGCCTCCCAACAGGCAGGCGTCCGGCCTCTAGCCTACACTCTCTCGTGGGAGGCAGGAGAAAACACGATCTGGAATCAGAAAACTGGGTTTGCAGTCAAGCCGGCCACACAGTGGGGAGTTACCTGACCTCTGCACTCCAGTTTCCACCTCTGTAAGTGGAGATCAAACAGTACCTAAGTCATAGAATTGATGTGAGGATTAAATGTGATCATCTACAAAAATACTTTAGAATAATACCTGGTCCGTAAACATACACGCAATAAATGTCAGCTATTAGAACATACTGAATAGAAAATAAAAAAGAATTACCTGTATATAAAATATTGACATGCGATTACACACCCACACAGATACAGCCATGGTAGATAGAAAGCTCGTGTTTTTGCTGAGAAATTTGTTTAAAAATACACCTGAACTTCCCTGAGTGGTGACCCTTCTCTTGACCTTTCCAGCCTTCACTGACTGCAATTCTGCATCTGTCCTGGTCACCAGGCTGCTGATGGCAGCGATGGGTCAACTCACCAGTTTGCGGATTTCACATTCTAAATTCTGAATACAGTCCAGCTTCCTCTTGCGGCAGCGCTGGGCCGCGATGCGGTTCTTGCTCCGCCGCCGGACGTCATGAATGAACTCTAACTGTTCTGAGGTTAGCTTGTGCATCTTAATCATCATCTGGAAATCATTCCTCGGAAGATCTGTGATTTGATCTACAGGAAAGGGAAGTTTAACCTGAAACCAAGAATAACAAATTATGATTATGGCAGCTGGATTTCAGTCTTAATTCTGGCAGGTAAAACATCAAAACATGGTAAAAGCCTCCTTTTTAAAATGACCAAGTAATATGGAAACTACTGAAAGTAAGCTGTGATGAATTCTTTTCTGTTTCAAATACAAATAAGATGCAATATTCAGGTAATCAAACAGAATGTGATCACCCACATTATGTGGTGCTTATCATTCCTGAGTTTTTTTAAAGCAAGCAGCATGGAAAATACTGGAAAGTGTGTCCTTTTTCATCGGTATAGCACTTTTGTAAGAAGGATTCTCTAGTTAGCTGAAACCTGCTTCCCTTGAGCCTGAACTCAATAAAACGACTATTTATAGAAAGAGATCACCTATAGAATATTAAACACTTGAATGAAGAGAGCGCCGCACACCTTGAAGATGCTGGGAAGAGGGAACAACCAGCGGGATGCTCAGTTGCCACGGCAGACACAGGGAGGACAAAAGTTAAAACAGACTTTTGTCCTTACCACATCTGAGACCTCAGACAAGTTCCTTTACTTCTCCAAGCCTCAATTCCCTCATCTGCAAAATGGGTCATGCTTTTTAGCCTCACAGTGCTCTTCCAAGTGTTAGGCGGTTTGGCAGATTGTATTTTCCAAACTGCACCGGCCATCCCATCTTACATTTTCATTTGCAACATGATATTGGCCTCCCTCTATCAAGAGGATGCACGTTCCTGCCTCCACCAATACCGTGCAGCAGGAAGGATGGTGTGTCACTCGGCAGGTTAATCATGGAAGCTGCTGCAGCTCCCTCCTAGGCCTCCCAGATCGCTCCTTCTGGAGGGAACCCGCTGTGCCTCAAGGACACTCAAGCAACCCTGTGGGGAAGCCCTGAGGCCTCCGGCCAACAACCGGTATCACCTTGCCAGTCACCTGAAAGGGCCACCCAGGAGGTGGGTTTTCAGGCCCAAAACTTCAAATGCTTGAAGCCCCAGCCAGCCCCCAACTTCCGCTTCATGAGGTCCCTGAGCCGGAAGTGCTCAGATGGGCCACGCCTGAATTCCTGACCCACAAAACAGGGGAAGATGTTAAACAATTTTTTGCTGTTTTTTATTTTATTTTATTTATTTTTTAAATTTATTTATTTTATCCTCTCCTGAGGACATTTTTGCATTTATCTTCAGATAGAGCGGGAAGGAGAGAGGAACAGAGAGAGAAACATCAATGTGAGAGAGACACATCGAGTGGTTGCCACCCACACAACCCCAACCGGGGCCGGGGCCAGGGCCAGGGCCAAACTGCAACTAAGGTACATGCCCTTAGCAGGAACCGAACCCGGGCCTCTCTGGTCCACGGGCCAAGGCTCTAACCGCTGAGGCAAAACGGCTAGGGTGATTTTTTTGCTGTTTAAAGCCAGAGTTTGGGGTGCTCTGTTAAGTAGCAATAGATAACTGACACAGATACTACGATCAGCAAGATTCCTACTTTCAAACTCTTGACAAATCAAAGCAAATCAGCATGATCCAAAGAGAGGTTCTACTCTCTTGAGGGATGGGTCGTTGTCCTCCTTATATGGTTAAATGCTTCCTTACAACCTGTGGTGGTTTGAAGTGTTTAAGAACTACAGCTCTCTAGGGCCTACTTAGACACTACCCTCTCCAAGACCTGTACTGATGATGCAGGGACTTCAGGGTTCAGTTCTGTTTCTGTTTCAGAGGCTCCTGGAAGAGGAAGGTTGCATATTGCTCTACCAAGAGAGAGAGTGTTTCCCAGCGCAGACAGCTTCCTTCTGGCTTACATTAAGCGTCTGCCTTCTGACCAGCAGATGGCGCAATGAACCTACGCTTCCTTCTAGTGCGGCCCAGCGCTGTCCAACGCAAACAACGCCAACTGTGTCTGGGAGTCTACATTTTCTAGTAGCCACCGATTAAAAGATTAAAAAAAAGAAAAAAAAGGTGAAATTAATTTCACTAATATATTTACTTGAACCCTATGGATCCAAAATATTTTCAACATGTAATTAATATAAAATTATTGTGATATTTTACTTTTTTGGAGGGGAGTGTTACCAAAATTTTTCAAAATCTGAGGCATATATTGTACCTACAGCACGTCCTAGACCATCCACAATTCTAGGGCTCAACAGCCACATGTGTCTATTGTATTGGATGGCATGGTTCTAGAAGACTGAACAAACGGAGTCAAGAGAACCTGAGGAATCAGAAAAACAGGCAGGTGGTTCTGAGTTTAATTGATCAAGAATATTTTTGGGTGAGGAAACCAAGCCCTCGCTAATATTCAGAAGCTGCAGGATTATGCCTGTGTTGCTCAGGGAAGGAGTTGAAGCTGTTTTATCAGGAGCCCAGGCGTTTTCTTTGGCTGCCTCAGATGCAGGCAGACAGGAGTCCCGATCTTAGCATCTGTGGCAAGTGAATCCCTGTGCGCAAGGCAGTCGTACTGAAGGATCACGAAGCTTTTCTCTGGCTGGGCCCAACTGCTCTGTCAGTTCCTCCACAGCTCTGAGCCTGCTGGGCGTGGCACGCACTGAAGGCTCCCAGTGGGGGTTACAACTCAACTTGCGCATGGTGAACTCTGTCCCCTGACACCTGTAAAGCTTTGGCCCAAGAGAACAAAACTGCAGCGACACACATTACACCACTCTCAGCTCAGCCCTGCTCCGACTGCTAAAGACGGGCAGCTGGGACAAACAGCTCCTTGTTATGGGCCCGGGAAAGGGCTTTGTCCATGGGGCTGTTTGCACAGGGCTTATACTGATATGAAAGAATGTTTGATTTCCCTTTTATACCCTTTGGATAACAAACAGACACTCAGATCCTGGATGGTGCCGAAATAACACAGAGGTCTGTGTGCTGGGGACACGGATGTTTCCACACCAGGCAGGAGCCTTGTTTGCACAGCAGAGGTTGCAGCAGTTCTGGGCCTTGGAGCCTCCCTTCTGCTGACAGCAAGGCCACTCTGCTTCTGCTCTAAATTGTGTTTACTTATTTTCAGAACGAATATATACCTATAGTCCAAGCCACAGGGAAAGTCAAAAGGCCTCCTATACCAGGAGCTACTGTATTCAAAAGCATCCAGGCAGTGAATATAAAACACCAGGGAAATAGGACAAGGGTTGACAGGAAAGAAGAAAAATCAACAGTGCTTGTTTCAAAGTCCTTGAAGCAAAGGCCATATAAAATTTCAGCAGAGCTGTTGCAACTCCAGCTGCTTTTTAAAGAGGTCAAAGGAAAAGAAAACAGTCAGCCGCAGACCTTCTTCAATGTGGGGAAAACAAAAAGCAACAAAAAACCCAACCACTCTCATTTCTTTTAAAAAAAAGCTCTGTTACCCCTCTAGCAAGGGAGAACTTCCACTGACTACCAAGAGGGAAGTCCCAGAAGTGTTCTTGGAAAGGCACAGGGTCACTCACCACAGCTGCTTGTTACTTTTAGAGAAGTAAGTTCCAAGCCAACTGGCATGGTCCCTGGAGATAAAGAGCAGCCACAGACCCCGCATGGAGCTGGGGGAATACTCCGTTCTCGGCTCGCAGGCCCCCCAACACTCTTCACGGGGCTGCAAAGTCAACTAATGCCACTTGAGCTCAACAGGCTGAAATACATGGAGAAGGCTGAGGCCCTTCTCCCTTCCTTCCGGAGAGTTCTTATAACCCAAATAGGCCCAGCAGGGCTCCCCATCTTATTTATTGTCCTTCTCCACACTTCTTCTTCCGAGATTTAACTTCTCAGCAGTGGTTTGATTTTCATTCACTGGACTCTCATAAATAGTGCAAAACACCCCACAGGACAAGATGGAGACCTGGCCAACCACCACCAGCCCCGTCCGAATGGCCGACCACATGCATAGGGAGCTCCGCAGGGAAGTCTGACAGGGTGCCCAAAAGGGGAAGAGCCTGTGGGGTTGAGGGCGCTGCCTTCTTTTCAGGCTTGAGGCAGCTGCATAGGTGTTGCCCACGTTTAGGTTCTGGGCAGAGACTGTGCGAGGCAGGGGCAGCCCGCGCCAGCAAGCGGAGGGCCACGTGGCCCAGGGAGCTCGCTCCTGCTGACTTGACCGGGCCCCAGCAGGGCGCTCAGGCTCTCCTCCTCCTCAGCACAAGAGGAACAGGGCAGAGGAGGATTTTTAGCCCGGAACCTACACTGGCTGGCGAAGGGGTGACCAGAGGAGGGTGAGACCCTTGGGGGGGCCCCAGCTCTTGATCAGTGTGGAATGGGTGGCCCTGCCAGGTGCTGAGGGGCTCTGGCCCCAGAGGCTGGGAGGATGCGGTGTGACGTCTGGAAAGTGAATGAAACCTACATCGTCCTCCTCGAGGGCCGACCAGGGGATACCAGTGCTTCCTTCTCACCAAACACAAGTCAGCTGCCCACTCCCCGCCCCTGCCAACAACTGCCCAGCTTCTGCAGCCAATACATCCCTCTCTCTGATTAAACAAAAATATCATTTAAGAAATTATAGAAGAAATATAACTTCTTGCAGAAAATTCAAATATGAGACCAAAGAAGGGAAAAAGATTCCCCTCCCCAAACGATGACTCCTTTGATCTGGTGGACTTCCCTGTGACCTTTGTTTCTCTGAATAGTTTACAGGGTTTTGAAAGATGGGTTGTAACCACCTCACAATGTCTCTTAACACATCTCACTTGCCTGGTGTCTCTGGTTGGCTGGATGGGGCTATTGGAGGAGAAGTACAGAGATAAAATATTGCAGAACAAGCCAAAAACAAGCATCTATTTTCTCTAGAAATCCCAGCGGAAGCTGGTGTGTGGATCTTCTTTGCCATCTCCTTTCTTGGTTTTAGTACCAGATGTTGAGTAGAAGCCACGAGTCAATCCTACTAACACTGCCCTGAGGCCCTGATGTGCACTCCAGCTCTCCAAAGCCTCTCCCACTTGTGCTCTTACAAGACCCTCAGATCTCTGCGTTGCTGGGGGAGGAAGCAAGATGCCCACTGGGGCTGATGAGTCCAGTGCTGCTGGCATGGGTACAGCCAGCTCAGTGCGGGGCAGATGCCAATGACACACCTACTGTCACGGACTGAGAAATGCTTCCTGAACAATTGTCCTTTTACCCTAGTCTCACGGTCGGTTTCCGGAACAAATGCAGGGCACCTGGGATTTAGCTGTGACACTGCAATTAATTAGCTGTGGGATGGAAGGCAAGTCTTCCTTCTCTGTGCTCAAGTCCTCTGAGGGCCTGTGAGTCAGAGATACCACCTGCCCTGCTTATCTTACAGGACTGCTATGAAGACTAATGTCGGATAATACGTGTTTTCCTAAGCAAAACTAACCAATCAGAGAAAGACAAATATCACGTGATCTTATCTGTGGAATATAATGAACAAAACAAGCTGATGAACAAAATAGACCCAGAGACATAGAAGTGGGGCACAGACTGACAAACCTTAGAAGCGGGGGACGGGGGGGAGAGATAAACCACAGAACTTATATGCATGTATGCGTAACCAATGGACATGGACAACAATGCTGGGGGCGGGGGTGGGGGAAAAAGGAGAAACATCTGTAACAAAAATAAATTAATAAAATTAAAGGTAAAAAAAAAATGACAAAAAAATAAAATTGGACAACATATGGAGAAAGTGCTTTGAAAAGTGTGAATTGCCTCATAGATGTGAAGTATTATTATTATTAATAATAAAATTATTTCTATTTATTAGCTCTTTCTTTGTCACATTTTTTTTTATCCTCATCCAAGGACACTTTTTGCATTTATCTTCAGATACAGCAGGACGAAGAGAGGGAAGGAGAGAGAGAAGCATCGACATGAAAGGGACACATTGACTGGCCGCCACCTGCACGACCCAACCAGGGCCGGGGACAAACTGCAACCGAGGTACATGCCCTTAGTGGGACCCGAACCTGGGACTCTCTGGTCCGCAGGCCGACACTCTAACCGCTGAGCCAAACCGGCCAGGGCTGTCACATGGTTACTTATTCTAGACATATAGTATGCTTTGAAATTCCAGATGCTAAGAACAGCTCTCTAGACATCACAAAAAGATAATTTTAATTAAAAATACAGCTGACTTCCGGTCAAGATGGTGGCGTAGGTAAGCACGGTATTGCGTCCTCCCACAACCACATCAAAATTACAACTAAACTACAGCACGAACGTGCTTCAGAACCGCCTGACATCAAGCTGAATGGAAGTCCTACAACTACAAAATTAAAGAAGCAGCCACATCGAGATTGGCAGGAGGGGCGGAGGCGCGACAGGCTGGTCCCACACCCAAGTGTGACGGATAAAAATCAGGAGGGTGCCTCAGCTGGGAAGGCTCTCCCTGAGGAGTGAGGGGTCCCTGTCCCACACCAGGCGTCCAGCTCAGGGTTCCAGTGCCAGGAAGAACAGTCCCCATAACTTCTGGCTGTAAAAACCAGTGGGAACTGAGACTGAGGGAGGCTGAGGTGGCTGGGGCCCCAGGCAGCTCCTCCTAAAGGGCTCAAGCATGTACTTACTAGGACTTGCTTCCTCTGAGCTCCAGCGTAGAGGGGAGACAGCTTGAAAGGCACCAGAGACATTCCAACAAGAACCGAGCTGTTTGGCACTGGGGTGAGAGCTGGAGAGGTAGCTTTCTCTCAGACATACATGCTGGAGGAGGCTGTAGTTCCTTTGGTGAGCCCTTCCCTGGGGGCAACAGCCACTGTTTTCCCCACCCTGGTGATTCCCTGAGGTCCTGCCGCACCAAACTTTTGGGCCCACCCAAGCTGTTTCCAGTGGCTTTACCATAGGATTGGCCTATTTTGGCTCCTGCTTCAGATTTTCCTAAATTCTCTCAAACAGGCAGCATCTGGCCTCAGAGAGCCCCATACCTCTTGTTAAGTGACCCTAGGCCTGGCACTAGAAGCAGCCAGCCGTGGTTCACAGCTTGGCTTTGCCTGGGCACCTCCAAGCTGAGCACAAGTAGCAGCCATGGGCATATCACTTTGTGGCTTATGCCAGGTGTCCCTGGGTAGAACACAGGCAGTGGCTGACCTTTCCCCAGAGTCAGCATACCCAGTGGACAGCTTCAGACCACATTGAATCACCACCACCCAACCACTTCCACAAGAGACACACTCAAGGAGTGGACTCAGTGGGTACCAGAGCTCTGCTGAAGTAAGTCTTGCTCTGTGTGGTGGGCTCCTGCACAGCTGATCCTCCAAGGTAGCCAGAGGTTGGTGGTTAGTGGGCACAGCCAGTCCTTGCAGCTGATCAGCCTGAGTAAAACCCTACCATTGACTTGCCAACAGAACCACAATTACAACAGAAGGGTATAAAGTCCACATGAGGGGTGCACCTCGAGGGCCCAGATGGGTGACCAGGGAGGCTGTGTCACTGGACCCTACAGGACACCTACTACAACAGGCCACCCTAGGAAGCCTAAAAGACATAGCAACTCTACCTACATAGCAACAAACACAAGGATGCAGCCAAAATGAGGAGACAAAGAAACGTGTCCCAAAATGAAAGAACAGAACAAAACTCCAGGAAAAGAACTAAACAAAATGGAGATAAGCAATCTAACAGCTGCAGAGTTTAAAACACTGCTTATAAGGATGCTCAAGGAACTTAGTGAGGACCTCAAGAGCATAATAAAAGATCAGTCATAAATGAAGGATGCACTGAAATAAAAAATAATTTACAGGGAATCAATAGTAGAGCAGGTAAAGCCGAGAAGCAAATCATTGATTTGGAATATAAGGAAGCAAAAAACACCCAATCAGAATAGCAAAAAGAAAAAAGAATCCAAAAAAATGAGGATATATAAAGAGTCTATGGGACAACTTCAAGCATACCAACATTCACATCATGGGAGTGTCAGAAGGAGAAAAGAGAGAGAGAGCAAGAAATTGAAAATCTATTTGAAAAAATAATGACAGAAAACTTCCCTAACTTGGTGAAGGAAACAGACATACAAGTCCAGGAGGCATAGAAAGTCCCAAACAAGATGAACCCCAAGAGGCCCACACCAAGACACATAATCATCAAAATGCAAAAGGTTCAAGACAAAGAGAGAATCTTAAAAGCAGCAAGAGAAAAGCAGTTAGTTACCTACAACAGAGCTCCCATAAGGCTGTCAGTTTGCAGGCCAGAAGGGAGTGGCAAGAAATATTTAAAGTGATGAAAGGCAAGGACCTACAACCAAGATTACTCTGTCCTGCAAAGCTGTCACTTAGAATCAGTGGCCATATAAAGAGTTTCCCAGACAAGAAAAAGCTAAAGGAGTTCATCACCACCAAACCAGTATTACATGAAATGTTGATAGGTCTTCTTGAAGAAGAAAAAGATAAAAAAAAAAAATGAATAAAATGGCAATAAATACATATCTATCAACAATTGAATCTATAAACAAAATGAGCAAGCAGGACAGAAACAGACTCATAGATACGGAGAACTTTTTGTTGGTTGCTAGATGGGAGGGAGGTTGGGGGAATGAGGGAAAAGGGTAAAGAGATTAAGAAGTACAAATTGGTTGTTAGACTGATGAACCTCAAAGGGAAGCAGGGAGGTGGGGCTGGAAGAGAGAGACCAAAGAACTTAAATGCATATATGCATAATCAATAGACACAGACGATAGTGTGGGTAAGGCAGGAGGAGGGTGGGAGTGGGAAGGATGGGGTCAAAGGTGGAACAAAGGAGGGACATCTGTAATACAATAAACAATAAAGATAAGTTTAAAAAGAAAAAAAAGAAAAAAGAAAGAAATACGGCTGACTTCAACGCTGCCCAGCAAGGTCTTCTTCTTATTAGGTAGACCAATTACAGACATTTTAAAAAGATGCCTGACTCCACAAACCACAAAAACAACTGTAAAAATTTTACATATAACATATGTCTGGAAGTCAGCATTTGGGTGGCAGAGTTAAGAGTCACCAGACACAGCTCTGCTAAGCTATTACAGTGCTAGTGCTGGAGTTCATTTCTCCCTGCCCTGGCCCAACGCCAACACACGGACACACACACTCGCACATACCTTCATCACTCTTGACATGAAACATGTTAATGAAGCAAATCCAACTAATCAATACTTTTGGTTGTCTTCCTAGTGACTAAAATTCACAATGAATCAGAAATACTTGTGGCACAAAACTGTCTCACTAAGAAGTGTGCCACTTGGAAAATACTTGTAAATCTTCTATAATTTCAAATGTTAAAAATAAACCTGTAAACCAAAACAAGATTGTACTTCACACCCACTAGAATGGTTATAATAAAAAAGATGGTCAGCCCTGCCCAGTTTGGCTCAGTGATTAGAGTATCAGCCCTCGGAACGAAGGGTCCCAGGTTTGATTCCTGGTCAAGGGGACATACCTGGGTTGCAGGTAGAATCCCAGGCCCTGGTCAGGGTTGTGAGGGAGACAACCAATCGATGTGTCTCTCTCACATCTATGTATCTCTCTCTCTCTCTCCCCCCCCCCCCCCTTCCACTCTATCTGAAAAAACAATGGAAAAATATCGTTGGATGAAGATTAACAACAACCACAACAAAGGTGAACAATAGCAAATGCTGGCAAAAATGTGGAGCAGCTGATCCCTCATACACTGCTGGTGGGACTGTAAAATGGTACAGCAACCCTGGAAAACAGTGATAATTCCTGAAAAGGTTAAACAGAGCTATCATATGATTCAGCAATTCCCCTCCAAGGTGTACAACGAAGGGAACTGAAAACATGTCTACAGAAGACTTGTACACAAGTGCTCGCAGCAGCATTACTGATAACAGCAAAAAAGTGTAAACAAACCAAAGGTCCCCAAACTGATGAATGGATCACTGAAGTGTGGTATATCCACATAGTGGACTATTATTCAGCAATAAAAAGAAAGGAAACACCGATACATGAGTGGGTACATCAATGGCAAGAATAGACCTTGAAAACAGTCTGTTCAGTGAAAGAAGCCAGACACACAAGTGTAAGATTTCATTGCTGTAGAACGTCTAGAAAAGGCAAATCTAGAGAGACAGAGAGTAGATGAGTGGTTTTCGGGAGGTGAGGGAGGGCAGAGGGAGGTGACTGCCAATGGGTATGTGCTTCTTTCAGGTGATACAAATGTCTTGGACAGGGGGTGATGCTCACAGGATTTTGTACATCATTAAAAACCCTTGACTTGTTGCCGTGGCCGGTTTGGCTCAGCGGTTAGAGCATTGGCCTGCGGTCCGGAGAGACCCGGGTTCAGTTCCCGCTAGGGGCACGTACCTCGGTTGCAGTTTGTCCCCGGCCTTGGTTGGTCGTGTGGGTGGCAGCCACTTGATGTGTTTCTCTCTCTCTATTTTCCTCAGGTGAGGATAAAAAAAAACAAAAAACAAAACCTTGACTTGTTCACTTTAACAGGGTGAATTTTATGTTATGTATGTTATATCCCAATTTAGAAAATAAACCTGTGTGAGGTATACATAATAAAATTAAAACATTACAGAAATACACAGAAATGAAACTTCCCCCTACACTCCTTCTCCCCAACTTTGCCTCCCATACTGAATCAAACTAAGACCTTATGCCTCCTGTTACTTTTGTTACTTCATATGACCTATTAATTTTTTCATCGTTGGAAGAAAAACATTTCCAAACTGACTTTTTAAGTAAATAGCAAACCCAGAGTCATAAAGAAAAGAATGGATAACAATTACACAAAACAAACATTTTTATATAAAAAAGATACCATAAAAAAATAGACTAGAAAAAAATATAGAAAACACCTATCAGAAATATTCTTGTGTTAAGGATTAAGGATTCTGTAAATTGATTTAAAGGCAAACACAAAAAAAATGGACAAAGTTGTCAACCTCAGTAGTAGTCATTATTTTTTGCCCATGAGATTGGCAAAAATTAAAAGGACTGGTAACAACTACTACCGGCAAGGACAGGGTGAAGTTGCTGAAGGATTTGTGAATTGCTACAGCCTTTTGGGAGAGTAGTTAAGTAGTTAATAAATGAGCATAACCTCTGATCCACTTAAGGAACTCTAACCCATAAAAATAAAATCACCACTACTAAATATATTCACAAAAATGTTTATTGCAGTAATGTTTATAAGAGGGAAAAAACTGGAAACAACTGGATGGCTGTTGAGAGAGAGCTGAATGAATTGGGGTTTATGCGACCCATGGATACCAAAGAAGCCCTATGTGATGCATGTACGCAGGCAGTGGAGATATGCATGCAGAAGACATCTATGTGGAAAAGCAAGCTGCTAAGTAATTATACAGTAAATGCCATTAAGGGAAAACCCAAACCTCTAGAGATGTGAATATGTGTTTGCATGTTGTCGTGGGTACAAAGAAAGCCTGTTTAATTTGGTATGTCAGGAGCTGGGTATGCTTTTTGATTATTTAAACAAAGAAAGTAATCTTAAAAAGCTGATTGTTGATAAAGGACAATACTGTGCTAACTTAAGCTTTCTTCAAAGCTAGGGAATAGTTAAAAAGGACGGGAGAGGTCAACAAGGATGAGATGGAAGAGTTGACAGGGTAGAACTAGAACATTTTACAGAACATAAGGTAGGCTAACACTTCTTTTGATCTAACATTTTGTCTCCTCACAGTGGTTGATCTGAAGCTCTGGACAGGTAGCTGGCTGGAGGTGAGAACTCTTTCCGGTTTCTGACTCTGGTCTCTCCTTGGGGTTCACTTGGAAGAGAAGTTACCTGGACCTCATACAAGAGCAGACTGGGGCAGAATCAGCCCAGGAGGTGTTGGATTCTTTTGGATCCGTTCAGGAAAATGAGTTACGATTCACGTTGTAAAGGATTTGCCTTCAACATTCTTACTGGGTACCACACTTCCACCAGGCTCAAAGTAACTCTTTTATTTTATTTTATTTTTTTATCCTCACCCGAGGATATTTTTCCATTTTTTGTACAGATAGGATGGGAGGGAGAGAGAGGAAGGGAGAGAGAGAGAGAAACATCGACGTGAAGGGACACATCGAGTGGCTGCCACCCGCACAACCAACCAGGGCCGGGGACAAACTGCAACCGAAGTACGTGCCCTTAGCGGGAACCGAACCTGGGTCTCTCAGGACCGCAGGCCGACACTCCAACCGCTGAGCCAAACTGGCCAGGGCCAAAGTAACTCTTACAAGTAAGTTATAAACTCAAAGATGAGCAATGACAATGAATCCCTGCAATAGTTTTTGGAAAACCGAATCTCCTCTACTCCAGAAAAACTAAAATGTCAAACTGGGAAAAACCTTAGGTTTCCTATACCGATCCTGTCCAAAATGTACTACCAGGAGGGGCGAAGTGTTATTTCTGAAAAGGCACAGAACTTTGTGGTCAATGTCACTTCTTTCACTATTTAGATATGCACAAAACACAATGAAAAAAAAAAGTAAAAATAAAAGTATTTTCTAAGGTAGTGGTATTTTTCAAGGGGAGACTAGTCCTGTTCATGACTATTGTTACAGGCTAAATGAGTTCTCTAAACTGATTCTTGTAGAACTGAAAAGTTCTAAGGTAGACAAATGATATGGCCCGAACACAGGAAAACCACAGGCTCTTGTTGGTGGCATTTCGTTCCAAGAAGTGACTTTAAGCTCTCTTTTGGGATAGTAGAGAGACAAAGGAGATTTATCTGAAACTGACCGTTCCTTGAGCATGCGCAAGTGTCGTAAAAACACAACCCCTTTTGCATAATGGCAGGGCCTCTCTTGAGGGAGAGACCAAAACACAAAGATTTGGAGGTCTTTTTTTTTCTCGTGACACCAGTCCTTAGCAAGATACATTGTTATGCGGATGAACCAGACCCAGTGACTAGGTGTCTGTACTGGGGATGCTTATGGAAAGTTTCAGGGGGAAAAAAAGGACAACCTCACAAATGCTGTGGTAGGAGGGGAAGACATGAGTGAGGAAAGAGGGCACCACCTTCTGCTGTCTTCACAAAACTTCAGTCCTCTCCCGCTAGAGACAGCGTGCCTCTGGCCTGGTGCAGCCTCATTCCAAACCTGAAGGGATGTGGTGTTATCTGAATAGAAATAGTTCCCATTCAAATTTCCTTGACAATTTCTTTTAACTAATTTAAATCCTGTCTTTCTCCATTTTTGTCAGGCAAAAAGAAGAGAGGGACCAAGCTCATTAGCAAAACAAGGAAGTGACCACAGGGCATTTCTGCAGTTGGCACAGAGAGCGTTGGATCTATTTTCAAAACATGCCTGAACTGAAGCCTCCTGTGCTCCTTGCCAATCTTGCAGAGACTGAATAAACTGCACGTGGCCCTGTGAAAAGCCACCTCACCCCATGTGGCGTTTCTGCTGCCTGGTTGGGTTAACATCCCCACTTTCCTAGAGGCTGATATCCAGGGAGCGCAAAAGTGTACTGAGGGCACTGGCCTAGCGAGGACCACACTTCATTTCCTTGTTTTTCGGATCAGCAGCTCCGAGGGTCTTCTCACTGGATTCACTCACTCCAGCTCCAAAGGCAGGTCTGACACAGGTGTCTGTCTCAGGCTGATTCCTTGTCAATCGGTTAGGCAGTGCCGGATTGTGACAGAGACTCCCTCATATCTTCCCAGGGGCCTCTGAAGTTATGGGGGAAGGGGAAACATATGGGGTGTCTGTTCTTCCTCTCCTCAGCCACCTGAGTCTTGTTGGCGATGTGGCTGGTGTTGTCCTGGCTCCCTCTCCCAGCGTTGGTGAGACATGGATGGAGCCTTTGGGAATATTTATCTAAGAAGTACTTAAGTTGGCACTGAACCCCACTGCTCCCCAAAATAACTTCTCACCATTTGTGGGGAGCTTGGGAAATGGTATATTATAAAGTTATGTGTGACTGACTAGGGGACTCCTGCATCGACTCTGAGACCAGAATGGATGGTGAGCTGTCTATCTGCATCACTGTGGACACCGGATGGCCCCAGGGTCTTCTGTTGATAAGAAAAACTAAATGGGTGCTGGGAAAGCACTTGTTTACTGTGGATCTGTCTAGTTTCAATCAGTTTTGAAAGTGTTTCTATATTTCCCTGCACACCGAAGGGGTGAGGAGCAAGGATGAAGACGAGTACAGCATCCTCTCAAAGAGGTGGAAGAGGAGAGAGGTCTGAAGCACCTGAGCATGTTCTCATGCATCAGTTACCTTTGTCACTAAGCAGCTTGCCTCTGCTAGCTGAGTATTACACCTAGATAAAATGTCAAGTGCTTTCTAGGACAAAAGTGGTTAATTTGGAATCACCTTGAAGCATCCATGAACGGGGGAGGCAGTCCCTTTACCATAACCTTTAATCTTGGCAAATAAGAACAATCTGTGAGTGGTGGGGAGCGGGGCAGGGAGAGTCCAGATAAAGGACCAAGGGGGTGGATGACATGCTTGAATTTATGCGGGTTCCCTACCTCCTGGCCCCTGTCCTGCACAGGACACGACTCACTGTCTGCTTCCGAGAACGATCCGGATTCGTCACTGGAGTTGGTTCCGTAAGACTGCTCACATTTAATTTGGGGTCGGACTTGGTTGTACATTCCATCTCCCATCAGGCCTGGCTCCTGATGTTCTGTGGCAAGGAATCTGGCTCCCTGGGAACAGGGTGAGGAGGAGAACTCACAGAGAGGGAGGCTGCAGGGCGAGCCCCCGCTCCCGTCCTCTGCGTAGGAATAGGAGGAGCACGAACTGGAAGTCCTGGTCCTGGTCTCCAAGGGGGGCGAGCGAGGGCAGACCTTGATTGGCACCGGGCAGCTAGTGTTGGGCCGCATCCTTCCTGGCAAGTGGTCAGCCATCAGCCCACCGTGGGAGTAGGCCTGTGAGCTGGGGAGGGACTGGCCAGCCCCCACCCATAGACCCTTTGGCACCGGCTCAGAGAGGTCTTTGTCCAAACTGCTTACCCCAGAATACGAATGCACCGAAGGGCTCACTTGGTCACAAGCGCTTGAGGAGAAGATCACACTTCTCCGGTCCAGCTCTCCTTCCTGTTTACAGAGAGCCTCCACCCCAGGGCCCTTGAGGGGCGACCCCATTGTGAAGCTGGACGCATCCTTCTGGCCCATGTGGGCCTGTCCATAATTCCCCGTGAAAGGGGCGTAGTCAGTTTTAAGGTCACCCTGAGTGATGCCCTTGTCGAAAGGGCACGCGGAACTCCTGGCAAAGTGCTGCTGAGATGTACTGGGCAAGCCAGCCAGCTCCGCACTTTTTGTTATGCTGAACAGAGACCTTAGGCAGGAGGGAGAGGACACGCTCCTGGATCGCTCCAGGCAGGCGGCCCTGGAGGGCGGGGCGGGGGCGGGGGCGGGGCTGGGCTGCTTCCGGTCCATCTCCACATCCCCGGCTCTGTCCTTGGCGTCAGGCTCGTCCCCGGACAGGCAGAGCGTGATGCTTTCTTCCTCGGTCTCCTCACTAGGCGGCTCACTTTTAATCTGCCCCACGGTAAGCCCCGGCTTGAGGCTGTTGCCGGCGTTGTCTTCACTGAATGTGCTTGCAAAACCTGAGGTACTGTGGGATGATGCGCTGTAGACATTCTTGGTACATGCAAGCTGGTATTTCTTGTATCGGGGGTACTGTGTTAACGCGTCCTTTTCGGAGCTCTCCTTGGTGTCCGTAGGCCCGTCGGACTCCGGCTGCAAAGCTTCTTCCTTCTGTGCTACGGGGATGGCAGTGGCCTCAAAGCTGATGGGGTGTGGAAGCGTCTGGTCCCTGGGGCTGGCCATCTTGGCCGTCTCCGAATCCATCGTCTCCTCCTCTTCCTCCTCCTCCTCTCCCGCGGAGTTCCCGTGGTCCTCGTGGGGGCGCGGGCAAGCCGTGTCCTTGCGGCACACGAACAGGCCATCCTCGCTGTTCAGGAGCTGGGTCTGCAGGAAGCTGAAGCAGGAGTCCTCCAGGTTGTGCATGCGCAGGAACTCGGCACAGCGGATGACCTCGCGGATGTTTTCTCTGCTGAGTAACAGCTTGGCGGTGTAGGCAAACTGTAACAGTGGCCCGAAGCCCCTGGCCGTGACCTGTAACACAAACAGGGAAATTGCCATGAAGTTACCATCAGCACCGCTTTTGTCCCGACTCCCTCAACTGAAGCAAGATAACCAGACAGTGCTAATGTCCCAGCACAAAGACTGCAAAGGAGCAGTTAATCTGTACTGGGTCAGCAATGATTCTGCTTCCAATAATTAGTGCCTGTCTCGTGCATGCCACTGCTCGATTTCATCAGGGGCTCGGAGAATTGAAAATCACCAGGGTCAAGTGGCTAAACAAGATGACAACGGGTTCAGTGTTTACACTAATGAAATATCCTGGCAAAAATGCACGGTAACAATGGGACGCCTATTAATTTCCCTTCCAATCAGCCCTGTTGAGAGCCGTTCTACATCAGGAGTGCTGCGGTACTTCTTGCAGCTGCCTGGAGCCAAAGCCAGCATTCTAGTTTTCTTGTTAACTGCACAACTGGCAATATGGCCCTGTTCAAAACGGAGAGCCTGTAGGGTTTCAAAATAGTTTTCCCTCACTTACAAGTTAGAAAGAGACATTAAAAGCAACTTCTATTTTGCTCCTTCATCAGTTTCTAGTTGGAACTTTTCAGTCATCACGTCATACCTGATCTTACCATGATAACCAGCAGTGTTCTCAAAACAAAAAACAAAAAACACCCAAATTCCTAGCCCATAAAGAACGGGGGTTACAGAGCTAAACAAACTGGCTGCAGTTTGAATGGCTGAAGCTGCTGAGTGGCACAGGACACTGGCTAGTCCTTCCCTAATTGTAAGCAGCAGCTTTGCCATGCAGCTGTCTCCTTTCCTGGTAAATCTTCAGGGGCTAAGCCTACTGTCACGGGCTGCTCATCCATTACATTTTACACAGATTGAAAATGTGCTATTTATGCACATCTTTTGTGTATGCACGCACACAGGCTCACAGGCTCGCGCGTGTGCGCGCGCACACACACACACACATACACACACACACAGAATAACTTAGATAATTAGAAATACATTGCCTAAGGCCAATTGCTTCTTCAGATGGAGGTGGATTAAACTTGCTGGTATTTAGGACAGGCTTCCTTACCCTCTATGCAAAACCATGAATCCTCTAGGTTCTTGCAAGCACCACTGACCCCATAGGGAGGGGAGGCAGGTCTACAAATCATGTGTACAAATCAGGTGAAAGTAGCAATCATGGGCTCCTTGCTGGAAGTCATCGTACAAGTGATTTAAAAATATCTGCTATGGGAATAAGTGCAGAGCAAGATGAACTGGCAAGCTTTGTGTCTGACTTCCACATGTATTAAATTCACCACAGCACACAGAGCCAAAACTCTTATGAGGACTGATATCTGCTATTCACGATTCAGCTCGGACATCAGCTCCTCTGGGAGCCCTCTCCAGGCTTCCTAGAGAGAAGGAATGACACCATCCTCTCAGCCCCCACAGCCAGAGTGAGGAAATGTGGATTCTCCAGGGCAGTACTGACTTTATATCGCTGCATTCTTTCTGGTAAGGGAAATTTCTTAGATACATAGCTGAATGGGATTTTAATTGTTAAGAATTTCGAAGTACTTTAAATAAAATTCCAAATAAAAAAATTCTCTTTCAGCTAATGAGTCTCAAGATATTTAGTTAAAAAAAGAAATACAACAAAAACCATGACTGTCAGACCCATGTTAGAGTTCTACAGGGGAGCCATTGCCACCTCACTCTTGGCATATACTTAATTGGGTTTGTTTCTACCATAAGACAGCAAGGTCCTTCAGATCAGGGATTGTTTCATTTCTTATTGTAACTCTGCACCTAACTAGGGCCTCTAACATGATAAACTCCTAAGAAAAGCTTGTATATCATTCAATATATCAAAATTCTAACTGTACCTCTAACATACAACTACAGTGTACAGAAGGTGACAACACTGTTTGGTAGGTGTTGTCTCAAATTACTTTTGGAGCAAGGCATTGTGTAAACCAACATACCAACCCTATCAACCAATCCAAGCGGGCAAGAGTCTATTTGTTCAGTCCCCTCGTACTGGTATTTTTTTTTTTTTTTATCCTCACCCGAGGACATTTTTCCATTTGTTATTCAGATAGTGCGGGAGGGAGAGAAAGGAAGAGAGGGAGAGAGAAACATCAACGTGAAAGGGACACATCGAGTGGCTGCCACCTGCACGACCCAACCAGAGCCAGAGACAAACTGCAACTGAAATACATGCCCTTAGCGGGAACTGAACCCGGGTCTCTCTGGACCACAGGCCGATGCTCTAACTGCTGAGCCAAACTGGTCAGGGCTCATATTAGTATTAAAAAGGAGCTCATCTAACCTACACTTCTGTGGCCCACTAAGCTGACATCCTAATAGATTCAACAAATGTAATGCTTACTATATCTATCTTATGGACATTTCCCTCAGGAACTTTTAAAAGGGATGCAAGGCACGGAAGTGTATATTTATAAGTAACTAAAGAAGGCAATGATAATGTCACATGACCCATTTCTTTACTGTAACACAGCTCCACCACAAAGAGGGGGAATGGCAGAATCAGGCAGAGGTGCCCCTCCATAAGTACCTTCTGCTCTGCTCCTAGGCAATCTGCCAGCTGCTGAGTGGATAAAACACATTTTGAGTTTTGGCAGATGTGCTCACGATACGGGAAATGGGGGAAACTTATCTCAGTGATATTCAGGCTTTCTAGACAGACCTCCTCGTACTCTCATCCTTATCACCATTTGTGTTTTGTTTTGATGCTGTTGGTCTCAGTAGACCCTACCCCTGTTCCCCACTGTGGCTGCTTTTAAAGAATATTCTTAAATTTAAGTCAGAGACACCCACAGGGATCATTGGATCAGTCCTGGGTCTCACCACTTGCCATGTGGCTTCAAGGAGCTAGAGAAAGCTTCCCCTCAGGGAAGACCTGATGCTTCAATATGTGAGTTGGCCTGAGGATGCCAATGAGCAGTCTCTGCATCCCAAATCAAATCACCAATCTTTCTGGACTTAGGAGACATGATGAGCTTGAAATGATCATCAGATGGTCATGAAAGAGTCATGAATAAAAATAGGGTTGTAAGCTGTCCTTCAAGTCCAAGGTCAGAAGAAATGGTGCCCTCACCATGAAATTTCGAGTCCATAACTAGCTCTTCTCCCACATGAGTTTAGTCCTGCTTTGTCATATTCAACTGCTCAGCTTCTGTGTGCAGGCTCTGTCTAGTGAGTCAAAGTTATCACTCACCAGGCACCCCCTGGGCCCAGCACTGTGCTAGTTGATTCTTGTAATCAGGCAGGCATGATTGCCTTCATTTTGTAGTCAAGGAAACTGAGAAAGAGATGAGGAAATTCATCCAAGGTTGAAGAGCTGGGATTCCCATCCTAGTGCTGTGAGGAATGGGTAAGAATAAGAATCAGCCTTATGCTCAAGAAACCTACAATTCAGCTTTGTAGAAGAGGTATTAAACAATTAAAAGTTAATTATTAAGTCACAGTGTAAGTCAATGATGGATGGATTCTCACAAAGGTGCATAGTTAATTGTCAACTGAGAAATCCAGACCAGTTTGGGAGAAGAGGGAACTGCTGAGGTCTGGGGGGAATGCCCGGAGCACCGGTACGTCTGCTCTGGGTTAAGCTTGCTTTGCTACAACGGCTGCCTTCCGAGCTGCCACAGGTGTCCCCCAGGAACCCAGCTCTGGGGCATTCAGGCCAGCCATAATACCTCCAAATGCACAAAACAGAAAGCAAGTGCCCATCACACCTGCAGGCAGGGGCTTTCTAAATATCGCTTTAGCTCCATCTTGAGTAGGTTACACTGTCTTTCCATTTTCAGGAATCATTAACTCACTCATTGTATTGGTAAAGCAAATATCCAGGTACCAGTGTGAAGCTATAAGCTATATGTTTATGAAACTGACCACAAAGTCAGTACTGTTATTTACTTTCTATTTTTTAACATGTAAGGCTCTGATCATGGGAAAACGCGAGGGGGGGATGGGTGGTGGAGAATCTTACACAAAACTAATGACCCATAAACATGTTATTTAAAAAGGTAATGATCACGAAGTTAAAGTGGAATGAAGTGACTAGAAATAGCACACCCTTTTTATTTCACTGATGTTAATGCCAACTGTGTTCCACTGTTGTAAGGGAAGCAGACATATCTAGGCTAAAATTCACTGGTCAGGAATGGCCTGAAGGCATGATAAACAAATGCAAAATACACTATTAGTGACAGCTTGAGAGAAGTCTGGCATTCTGAATGAACTATTTTGGATGGATCGTTTTGAATTTTTTTTTTTGTCATGCTTAAACACATAACTACCTGGTTTCTCAGTGTGCTCTCCATGAGGCTGAATCACACACTGGGGGCCGAAAGGAGTGTGCCACACGGGCTAAGAACTGGGGGAGGTGAGAAGCAACACCCCTGCTGCTCCCAAGGAGGCAATGACCTCATCTAGGAGTCAGCATGCGCGAGACAGGTGGCACTGACCTCAGGTTCCAGGCCTGGAAGAAGTCAGGTCAGACGGCTAAACTCACGCACGATGGTGTGAGTCCACATGCTGACGTGCTGCAAATCTAACCAACTGAAAATTATGACCCGAATCCTATATTCCCTTGGGTCCTGAAGCATCATCTCTCTGCTGCTGATGGAACGAAGATGAACTGACGAAAACTTAACTGGCAGAGGGCATGTCTGGGTGCTGTTGGCAGAGCTGGGGCGCTCACTCTCGGGAGGTGCCCATTTGCTGCTGGACAGAGCTTATCATAGGGAACTTCTAAGTTTCATCTTTCTGGACTATGATTGGGATCAGGCAGCTGGCCTTCAGGTGTATATTGAAATGAGGGTTTGGGAATTTTTATGAGACTTGGAACAGCATTCTCTTCTTAGGCCATGTGATGAGATCTCCTCAGCTGGTCCCAGCGGTGTGTACACATGGCTGTGGCATTGAGCCACCTGCAGGAGGCTGATCGGACAAATGAGGAGACCTGGTGGCTGCTCCCAGGAGAGGGGAGGCACACTTCTCAAGGTCCCTTAATTGCATCCTTATAAAACATGGAAACTTTCACCCTCAGCCACACCAGGCACACTTTCCCAGTGAAACTGGGTCTCTTCTACACCGCAGGAGCTGGGGAGACGAAGGTAGCAAAGCCATGCCAGTGGGCTTGTTAAAACACGGTGGCCACTGACCACCACTCGGTGATTTTTGCACAGCAAGGCACTTGTCAAGTAAAGAAAACAACACTGGTGACAACTCACTCTTCCTTCCCACCCCCCCTGTACTGCATCCCATTCTGTAGAATGAATGAATTAGCAATGAGCCGCCACTTCTCATCTGAATTTCCTATAATTTATATTCATATTATCACACTTTTTCCCCCCAAAGCAGCATGTTATGCAAGCATACTACACTCAGGATGTATTTGTGAAATTAATTTCACTATTTCAACAAAACTTCTGGTCATTTAGTTACTTACTATTTTTTGTTTATTCATTGAGTCATTGCTCAACCATGTATCAGGAACACGCTGTACACTGTATGAGGTCTGAGGGAACCAGCTTTCTTAGATTCAAATTCCCAGCCTACCATGTACCAGCTGTGTAACTCGGGTGCTTACTTAACCTTTCTGTGTTTAAGTTTCTGCAAGTGTAAGACAGGGATGCCAACAGTGCCTCTGCCTGACAGTAAAATCTCTGGAACAGGGTCTGTCATCGAGTATCAGCTACTACTCCTGCTGGTATTACAAAGAAGAATAAAGTATAGTTTCTTTCTCCAGGGAGCAAGGAGGCTAACCAGGGAGACAGATGTCTAAGACAAATGTCTACAATGTAATCTGAGTGTGTCACAGACATTTGCTGGGTACTAAGGGAGGACCTAGCTGGGGCACTAACTACAGGCATCAGTGTAAAGAAGACAGGTATCAGTTTTCCTAGCGGAGGTGACCTTTACCCTGAATGTTGAAGGCTGAGTTGAAGTTCATCTGAAAAAATTGAATAAAGTCACGGCTCGCTCCCTCATCTCCTTCAGGCTCCTCCTCAAATGCTGCTTTCTCAGGGAGGCCTCTCCTGGGCCTCTATCCTCTGCCCTAACACCAAGTCACCAACTCTGGCTACATGCTTTGCCTGGGTCGGTGCAAAGTGAAAATGTAGGCCTCTTATTCAGATTATTAGGAATTTCAAGACAATGGCAGCAGAACATTAAACCAAGTACAGGGTCCTTCTGAACATGGGTCTCTGTGCAATTGCACATGTCCTATGCTCATGAATCTGTCCCTTTCAACACACACACACGTGCTACCTATGCCCTACAGTTGAAATTGGCTCCCTGATTTCTTTCTTTAAAAAAATTTTTTTTCTTTATTGATTTTAGAGAAAGAGGGCGAGAGAGAGAGAGAGAGAGAGAGAGAGAGAAACATTGATGAGAGAACATCGACTGGCTGCCTCCTGCATGTCCCCCACTGGCGATTGGGCCCACAACCTGGGCATGTGCCCTGACTGGGAATTGAACCAGTGACCCCTTGGTGCATGGGCTGACACTCAACCACTGAGCCATGCTGGCTGGGCAGATTCCCAGATTTCAGTGGGGGTGATGGCAGCCTAGGGTAGACATCAAACAGGGGAACTCTATTTGAGTTAAACTCCAAAGGCTAGCTGGCATGCTAGTGTGATCAGCAGTGTAGGTCAGGGGTGACTGACAGGATCATGGATTATCTTGAACTGAAATACATGATCAGTCCACCGAGGTACTGTACTACTTTTTTTCTTTAAATCCTTACCTGAGGATACTTTTCCGTTTATCTTCAGATAGAGTGTGTGTGTGGGGGGAACAATGATATGAGAGAGACACATCAATTGGTTGTCTCCTGCAGGACCCCGACCAGGGCCAGGACTGAATCACAACTGAGGTATGTGCCCTTGACCGGAATCAAACCCGAGACGACTCTTTGGTCCTCAGGCCAACGCCCTAACTGCTAAGCCAAACTGGCTAGGGCTGAGGTACTATTTTTTATTGTCTCATTTATTTATATTTTTATTTATTGTTGACAGTATTGCAGATGTCCCCCATTTCCCCTCTTTTTGCTCCCCTCCAGCCAGCCCCTGCCCCACCCAGGTCTTTCCCACACTGCTGTCTGTATCTGAGGTACTTTTTGATTGGTTAACAAAAGAAAACCAGGTAGGTTAAGGAAACAAAGACCTGACTGAGTCCCCATGATCAAGAGGTGTGATCTGAGACTCCGTGAAATTAATTCCTGGGATCACTGTAGAAAGGACCCTATAATAACTCACATTTTCTCTATAATTTCTCCTGTCACAAGGGTTTGCAGAACATACATCTTGTAGTTTCTCCTAAATCATGAACTAAATGCAAACTTTTTTCAAAATTAAAAAAACTTTAAAATTATCCCAAACTGTTTAGGTCGAACCAAATCCCTCCCTCCCTCCCTATCTATGTACTAAAATAGCATTCTTTTAATACAAACAAGAAAATCTAAATAGATCTGACCAACTACTAACTTTAACTTCTGACAATATAAATTCATAAACTGCTTCTTTACTATTGTCTCTGCCTCATGTCCATTCTTCTCATGTTCCGTTTGCAACGCTGCGGGCTGGGCATTTATAACTAAGGTCCCCTGGCTCCTTTGCTGGTTGACTTATTACTGGGTTCCACCAGTGGGGGGCACTGGTGGGAGATCAGAAGGTGGGAGGAAAAGAGAAGCTATGGTTCCTTCTGTTTCTTTCCTTCCCTGGTGGTGCGTTGTGGAAGTGGCTGCATCCTGACTTCCTGCTGCAGTGGCGGGAAGGGGCTGTTTCCTCCACAGATGCACCTCCTGAGGCACCAGCCCCTCCTCCATGCTCACAGGCCCCTTTTGTCCCCTTCTGCTCTAGCGGTGGTAGCTGCTTCCTGCAGTCATTAATCACTGGGTTAATTCTCCTTCCCCTTTCAGTTCTTCCACTTTTCCAACACCTGTGTAACCAATTCCCTGTTTTATATCCCCTCTGTTTGAAACACCTGGCATGGTTTCTGTTTCCCTGACTCAATCCTCATACATTTTTCAATCAAGGAAGCCAAAAAAGGTAAAGCCCAGAAAGGTGACAGGATTATCCCAAACTCACACGCCTGTTCAGCCAGGGTTTAACTCAAGTCTTCTAACTGCAGAGTTCAACTGCCCTGCTCCCTTCCTATCTGTTACTGTTTCTCTGAAGTGAACCAGAAAAGAAATGGCATTTCATGCGGAAAGATATTACTGTGAGTTTTATTACACTCTCGAAAATATTCAGTTTTATATACTGCTATCCAAAGGAGCCTGGCTAACGGGAAGGGCTGCTTCTCTGGGTATGAAGGGTGACTCTCGCACTTCATTCTCATTATTGACATTATGCAGAATCAGTGCCTAATTTTCTCTTGAAGAATGAAGATAATTGCTAAGTCCCTCAATGGCCCTGTAAATCCTAGGAAGCCCTTTTATCACATAGGAATTTGATAAATTAGCAGGATCAGCTCAGCACCAGTCCTTAGAATCTGGAAGACATCAAAACAGAAATGCCTTTCTCACGGGGAGCCTGTGGCACCGACGCTTTGTTCCCAATGAGAAAGGCAGCCTGATAAGGTCGGTGTTCAGAGGGAATGGCATGTGTCCCTATCTGTGCCAGTCAGCTTGGAATTATCATGGGGCTACACAACAGCTGACGCTGCTCCTTAGACAACCTTTGGTTGTCTCAGGGTTGATGAGAACAGAGAAAGGGGAACAAACATTCGCTCTTTCCTGAGAACTAGCAACACCTTGACCCTGTGGAATCTTCCCTTCAGCTAAGTGGTTTTACCCTCCTCGTCTCACCTCCTTCATCTGTGCCCTTAATTATTTTCTCATTCATGAACAGATAGTTATATTTCCCAGGTAAGTGATGGGCAAAAGTTACACATGATACAAATATAAGGTAATGTATTCATATTTACTCTAAAAGCATATAATAAAAATAGAAAATCTCTCTTCTGAAACATTATATAATGAACTTCATGGAATAATTTTTGAATACTCAATTTCGGTATAAGTGTGGATCCTAAAATAGGTGTAAGATGGTAGTAACTTTTTACATTTTTCAGTGTAAAATGAAAGTGAAAAGCATCCCACTCACCAGCCAGAAAGTGGTAAAGCCCGCATCTAGGTTTACAGTTTCATTTGAAAAACTGCCTCCAAGAAAATTATTTTTAAGATAATTTTAAAAATTACCTAATTTCCATTTTAAATGACCCTCTCCCCATTCAGGAAACCGGCAATCTTCCTAGACCAGAATTTTTGTGAGTCAAGGTTTGACTTTACCTCCTCAATCACTCTAGTCATTTCAAACCAACTATCAACCACTTGATTTTCAACCAGAAACACAAAACATTTTTAAGGTTTCTAGTGATGAGAAGTTCAGTCCCTCATCAAAGCCTTCTGATGGTTCTTCATATCAAGCCAAAAAGTCCCACCCCTGACACCAAAGTACCCTCTTCACTGCCCTCCTCTGAACCATTCTGAGTCTGACACCATCCCGGAGGGTATCTGGACTGAGCACACACATGCTCTAGTCACTGGTGGAGGGGACTGACTATTACCACCCATCTATCACTGTTTAGACCCTATTTTCTAGAAATGCCAACTAAGATTTATTTAATTGTCACTTACTACTCATGGTGCTGTCAATGAACATTTCTGAGCTTTTTTTCCCAGCATGTGCTACTGATAAGCCATGTGCCCGTCTCTATCTTGCAAAATTGTTTTTCGATCCAAGAGTGTATACTTGTCTAGATACTCAGATAATACAAATCGCTCTTCAGTCAAACTTTGAAGATGCACTTTCTTTCTTGTTTTTGAAAACGATGATGCCCTTTTCTGATCTGCAGACTTCTGATGCTTTCCTGGACTCCACAATTCCTCAAAGACATTGACCATAACAAATCGCACCAGATCATGTCTCATTTTATCCCCTGTAGCTCGGTGGCTTTACTTCATCCAGACTGGGAGCTTAGATGTTTTCATTTAATCCATCCATCTACCTGGGGTTTCCATTTCTCTCTACAAGTTCTCCTCACTTTCCCATGTAATAGGCATGAGAAAAGCTTCATGACACTGTCTTGGCAACGACTTCTTGGATGTGACACCGAAAGTACAGGCAACAAAAGCAAAAATAAATGAAAGGGACCACATCAGGGTGAAAAGGCAACTTATAAAATGGGAGAAAATATTTTCAAATGATTTACATGGTAAAAGGTTAATACCCAGATTATATAAAAAACTATAACTCAACAACAAAATATAAAATAACTAAAAATATGGGCAAAGGACTTGAATAAATTTCTTTTTTTTTTTTTTAATCCTCACCTGAGAATATTTTTTCATTTACAGAGTGGGAGGGAGAGAGAGAGAGAGAGAAACATCGACGTGAAAGAGAGACACATCGACTGGTTGCCTCCCGCATGGCCCTGACCAGAGCTGGGGAACACAAACCGCAACCGAGGTACGTGCCCCTTGACCAGAATTGAACCCGCGACTCTTTGGTCCATGGGCCAACACTCTAATCACTGAGCCAAACCCGCCAGGGCTTGAATAGATTTCTCTTTCTCTAAAGAAGATATAAAATAGCCAAGAAGCATATGAAATATGTTCAACATCAGTAATCATCAGAAAATTTGAATGAAAACTACAAGGAGTTACCACCTGACACCCATTAAGATGGCTACTATTAAAAACAAACCAACCCAGAAAATCACAAGTTGGCAAGGACATGAAGAAATCAGAAGCCTGTGCACTGTTGGTAGGACTGTAAAATGGTGCAGCTGCTATGGAAAAACAGTATGGACATTGCTAAAATAATTTAAAATAGAACTACCATGTGATCCAGGAATCCACCTTTTGGGTGTATATACACAAAAACTAAAGCAGGGTCTGGAAGAGATACGTGACACTCATATTCACAGCACTATTCACAATAGCCAAGAGGTGGAAGCAACCTGCATGTCCATTAATGGATGAATGGTTACAAAACTGTGGTGTGTACACACAGTGGAATATTGTGCAGCCTTAAAAAGGAAAGAAATCCTGTTACATGCTACAGCATGGATAAACCTTGAGGTCTTATGCTAAGTGAAATAAGTCAGTCACAAAAAGACAAATACTGTATGATTGCCTTATATGAAGTATCTAAAGTAGTCAAATTCATAGATACAGAAAGTAGAATGCTGGTTAGCAGGGATGATATCTCTTTTACAATGCTAAGGATATTCTCATAAGTACTTTTGTCAATTCCTTGTAGTCACTATTTTTAGGACCAAAATAGCAATTCTACCCTTGAACTGTCTACCTTCTTGAAGGTGAAATGACCAATTAGGCAAATCAATAACCGCTCAGGTATTCTTCTATCAATTCTGGTAGCTTTTCACCTGCTGAAGTTCTGCACCATGTCCCTCCTCTGCTCTAATTTTGTAAGTGGAAAGAGGAACCTGGAACCTGTAATCGCCCTCACTATATAACCCAAAACGAGCTCCTACATCACTATCAGTTTTGTTCCCCTTTCTCCTACTCCTGCTACTCTTCTGAGGGCCCCTGCCCGTATGCTTCTGGACTTGCCTCCAGACCTTCTGGACATACACTGCTGCTCTGCTCTTCTTCCCAGTGGTTACGTTTTCATTCAAATACAAAATTCCTTCTCATAGCCACATTTCAATATGATATCAGGTTACTTGGGTTACTTAAGAAATTCTATTTATCATCTCGGTGATAACCGCCAATCTAATTTTTAATTACTCCTGCTTCACCCATTGATGGATAGACACTGGAGACTAGAAGTATTGCTTCTGTATTCCTCTTCTTGGTTTATCCAATGATTCACCAAATATTTCACACTTTTGTATCACTGTCAAACCTGCTTGCTTCTGCAGTAATTGGTGTCATGAGTTGAGCGGGATATTCATCTCCCCCTCCCCCTTTCTGTATAAAGCGTGTGCCTTGTGCCCTGTAGGTTCTTAATAACTATTAGTTGAACGGAATTGCACTAACCCTATTAATGCCCACTGGGGCAAGCAGACAATTTGAATCTTTCTTTCACATGACAATTCATCACGTATTTGAAGACATCTGTCGTGCCCGGTTAGGGAATTTTTTTTTCCTTCAAACACCTAAGTCATATTTTCCGTCTGAAATCAAAACTAAAGAACGGACAGATCACACATCTCTTATGGAAAATGGTATTTTCTTTTTGACCTCTAGAAGCGAGTGGGTTCACACTCCATGGATACTCCAGGAGCCATGAGGACTCAGGGGAGGACCACTGGTCTTCAGAGGGGACGGTAGTGCGACCTTGACAACTTGAGAAACGGCTGCCACTTCCCTTCATTTGCAAAACAGAAATACATAGGGACGAGCTGAGGACATGCAGATAATACACTCGAAGGGCTTTGGAAACACAAGCACGGAAGATTCTGAGACGTGCATCAATCCTCAGCAGAGGGCTTTCCCCCGCAGTGGAAGTGGGTGTTACTGTGCCTTGCCCAATGAACACAGAGACGAATTTGGCCTTATAGGCATGGTTTACACAACAGCAATAACAATATTTCTACAGTTTTTAGTTTCCTTCATCGAAGTCCTTTACTAATCACCACAGAACAGAAGCAGAGCCTGGGTTACCCAAGGCTGTCCAGTAAGTTGGGGTAAGGGCATATATGGAAATCAGACTTTTTGCCAGAGACTGTACACTTCTGATTTCTCCTCCTCTCTCCTGTTTCCACAATGGGCTCTGCCGATGGGGAAGAGTTAGTGCTGATACAATGCAGGCACCATCTGTGCTCTGGGAGGATTTAAACCGCGCCCGTCAACACAATACCCCAATGTGTGGATTGGACAATGGCTGCCCGGGAGCTGGAGGGCTAGCAGACAGTTAGGCTCTGTAGCAGTCAGGGCTGCAGAAATCGTTATGACATGATACCCACACTCCTGGTTTATCCCTCAGCCGATGCCCTTCCCCTCCCCTTGAGTTATAATATTTTCTATTTGTGATTCCTGATGTCAAGGGAGAGAATGAAGAGGGAGCCGATTCTATCCATCAGCCTGGCCACGGCTACTGTTTTTGTCTGGATCTATTGGGCTCTTGTCCTGCGGCCTTCCACAGCCTTTCCTGCGACGTCAGGGCTCCAGGCTTGCACTGGCGTCACAGTGCACTGGGAGCGAGCCCTTGCTGAAAGAAGTCCGAGTGCTGGGGGAGGAAGGCAGCGTTCTGGTTTTGACACGGAGTCATCTTTGGCGGCATTGCTGCTGAAGCAGGTGAGGCAGAAACTTCCAACAATGAGTGGTTGTGTCCAGTTTCTGTGCGGCCGAAACCCACTTTCCATGCTAACTCAAAAGACGGTGATAAAAGGGTGTAAGTCACAGGTGCAGCCAGAATGTACCCTGGAGGCTGTTCTGGGCCATCTATTTTAAACATGGCTTGGACTGTTATAAAAGACCTCTTTCCTTACAGCTCCTAACTAAGAAAACACTACAAATAAAGATATCCAAACATCCTGAAAAGGAACTTTTGGTTTCTGACAAAGACCAAATCTCAAGAACACCAGGTGTTTCTGGGTGAATCAAACACTTTCTGAGCATTCCTTTAAGATGCGTGTTAAGGTAACTACAATACCCAGAGGTGTTTCAGAGTTCTGATGGAACCGTAGTCACTGGAGTTGGATATCAGAACCCTGACAACCCCATTGGGAAGCAAGCCCTCCAGTCTCCTTGAACCACGATGGCAGGGACTCCTGGGAGGGCGGATCTGCAGAGCTCACCCACAGCAGCTTGCCAGCAGCTTTCCAGAACAGTGTAGTTTTGAAAACCTCAGCGGAGCTAGCAGGTGTCTGAACGCCATCGTCATTTCTTTGTTTAACAAGCGGAGGAGGGCAGGGCCTGAGAATCTCCAGGTAGAGTCACCATTGTAGCAAAAGTACTGAGACTCAAAGCAAAAGGGAAAACGATCACTTCTCTGCTCGTGGCCTCTCCTCTCTGTTGACACCATCTCTCCTCTCGCGTGCACCTTTATGATCTTTCTGCATCGTTCATCACAGGGAGTCTGGAGAGTCTTTAGGGGATGTCCCTGACATGGACTATGTTTCAAGCAGCAATTCCCTTCTTTAGAGAGCTCACTTAATTCTCTCCTGTCTGACCTCCCAGATTCCCCCAACGCGCTCCTTTTTAGTCTCATCTCAAGTTATCCTCTTTAGCCAGACTGCCAGCCTTCCTCCTGCCTTCTTCACTGGCTCAGGCTGTGCTTACTGCCCAGATGCAGTCTTCACTCTGCTTCGCCCATTCCAACTGTACCTGTGACCTCGGTGTCCACCAATACCGAATGCCAGGCCAGGGAGACCCTGGCAAAGGGGCTGGTAATTAAACTGGACACCCCCACCCCTTGGACAATAGCTGCTGCTTACAGACCCCCAGTCTTGGCTTTTAATCATGAGTGCTGCCCTGGCCGGTTTGGCTACTTTCTTTTTTTTTTTTTTTATCCTCACCCGAGGATATTTTTCCATTTTTTTTGTACAGATAGAGTGGGAGGAAGAGAGAGGAAGGGAGAGAGAGAGAGAAACATCGACGTGAAGGGACACATCAAGTGGCTGCCACCCGCACGACCAACCAGGGCCGGGGACAAACTGCAACCGAAGTACGTGCCCTTAGCGGGAACCGAACCCGGGTCTCTCTGGACTGCAGGCTGACGCTCTAACCGCTGAGCCAAACTGGCCAGGGCCCAAGTCTTCTACTTTCATGTGCTGTCTTCATGTATTTTAATAAACTTGTTAAATAGTTGCATTGTGAAGAAGTGTCTGTTAGTTATTTTTGGAAGGCAATTAATATTACACTTTTTAAAAGAATTAACAAAAGGCCACATTTTTATGTAAACTTAATACTACAGTATTAAAAATGATTAAACAATAGGAAATCATTAGGTCACAGAGAAGTGCTGAGGTCTCCTTTAGTGTTCATACTAGGTATCTTGCATAAACAAGGCACTACTAAATAATCAATCCAAAAATGCTTACTTGAGCATTTGCTATACTGGGTACTGAGGTGAATTTGAAAGAAGCAAACACCACACACACACACACGCACAATTTTATCCTGGAGGAACTCGTGATGTCTTATCCATACAGAGTAATTAAAAGCTAAACTATACATTGCTGAGGCTCCTGGTGCAAGAGAAGATGGAGGAAGGAGAATACAGGCTGCCTAACAGCATTAAGCTCGGATCTGAGCATGCTGGAAGACAGGAGCACAAAACCCGTACGGGTCGACCTCTGGGATCCTGTCAGGACAGCCACAGGGCTTTCTAAGAAAGGATCTTCCATAAGCACTTAGGATTTAACACCCTTCTCTGCCTGAGGGAAACCAGTGGCCCCACCCCGTCTAAGTGGAACCTCCACTGAACCTCATAAAAGGGACCGCCATGGCAGAAAAAGCAACAATCCACGGGGAAGAGGCGGACGGCACAGAAAGTCCCAGAGCGAAACAGATGGGGCTCCAGGAGAGGACGCAGGCCCCGGCTGTAGGAGCGGCAGGCCCCAGGGAGCAGGCCTGCAGGCTGGGTTGGCAGTGAGGCTGAGGGATTCAGTGGGTGAGCAAAACTGGTTCTTCCAGAGCCTGCGCAGTGGGAATAACAGAATTTTACACCTAGGGGGCAGGGGACTCTTCTAGATCAGAAAACGTAGGAAAAATGACAGTTAGCAAGGAAGGTATTTTAGGAAGTCACATGGGAAAACAAAATAAGGCAAACAGATAGCATTGTGAAATGTCTAAGAAACCACCCTGGCCGGTTTGGCTCAGCGGTTAGAGCGTTGACCTGCGGTCCGGAGAGACCCGGGTTCGGTTCCCGCTAAGGGCACGTACTTCGGTTGCAGTTTGTCCCTGGCCCTGGTTGGTCGTGCGGGTGGCAGCCCCTCGATGTGTCCCTTTAACGTCGATGTTTCTCTCTCTCTCTCTCTCCCTCTCTCTCCCTCCCACTCTATCTGTACAAAAATTGGAAAAACGTCCTCGGGTGAGGATAAAAAAAAAAAAAGAAATGTCTAAGAAACCACTGCAACAAGAGAAAGAAGGGGGCAGAGAGAGGACTCAAAGGTTGCTCCAGGAGATGCTGGGGGCCGAGAAGGCCACGCTAAGTCTGGTTTCTCTTGAGGGCGGCCGTCTGCCGCCGGTGATGGAACCTCTCTGCTTGGGCCCTGAAGCCAGGCACCACCCAGCCAGCTGCGGAGACCATTCCACATTCTTCCTCTTGGAGGGAAGAGAAGCTGGTGTGCTCCTCACCATGGTCACAGAGACACCAGGACACTTTGTCTGGCATATGGAAGGAACAGAATGTCAAAGGAGTTTTTATTGCACCTGACCAGATAATTAGGCCATTAGCACCGTCAACGGATAGGGCACATACCCTTGAAGAATCTGTGTATCTCCAGGGAGGCATATCTTCAAAAATGTACTATCAAGTGCTTTTTATTATAATATTTTTTTCTAGACAGCATTTCATTTCTCAAAAATGGTGCCAGGCATGTCTGTTCCGCGCCAGCATGGCCCTTTTCCACTTAGTCGAGCTGGACGGCAAACAAGGAAAAAGGGAATCTGTTCTGTCCCCTACAGATCGTACATCGAGCCCTGCAGCACTGGCTGGCTTCTTTGTTCCCGCGCCAGGCCCCCACCTGAGGGTGGGAGGGGGCACACTTCTAGGAACACGGTCTTGCTGAAGGACAGAAAAGACCAGGAGAGGGAGCACAAGAACACAGGATATCTATGCATCTGGGTCACAGGGCATCACAGAAAGAGAGCAGGGCAAGACTAGCAAATTACCTCAAAAATACACGTGGAATCTGAATGGTGTACTTTTTAGAGGGAAAAAAAGGAATTTGGAACATGCTTGTTCACCACAGAGAATAAAGTCCTGGCTGATTCCACTGACTGCCGGCCGTTGCATTTGTTCTGCGTCTGTCCTGGATGATAACACAACTTCAAGCACTGCTGCGAGTGCCCGTGATGAAGGACACTTTACAGCCAGGCTTCCCGGGCCACCTGAGCTTGCCTTCACCACGCAGTGGGACGGCCAGCGCGGCCTCGCGTGGAGACCAGTCACCTCACCACGCTGCAGCACTCCCCTGGCTTCGGTCTGCAGCCGAGGAGTCCACGTCACCCAGCCTAAGGCAACGGACCAGGCATTCCCTCCATAAAGAATTCACGATATGGGATGTTGCTGGTGACTTCCTTTGCAATATAGGGTACAGCTCAATATAGGGTTTGTTATTCCTTCAACAAACACATACTGACCCCCTCCCACGGCTCTACAGAGTCTTCGGTGCTGAGGGGATAAAACAATAGAGAAGGGAGAAGGGGTGCCTGGTCTGAGAGGTTCTAGGCAGATGGGACAAAGACACGTCAGTAGCTACACACAGCATGGTGAGAGCTGTGATGGAGGGGAAGTGTGGGTGCTGACACAGGCCATCTGACTCGGAGGGAGGGACACACACGCTGCAGCCTGAGTGAGGACTAGCCAGGCACTGGGTGGGCACTGGTGTTGCATGTGGAAGAAAAGGAATGTGCACAAATGAGAAAACCCAGCACACAGTGTGGGTGGCACTGGGTGGCCACAGTGATGCTGGAGAGATGAGCAGGGGGAAAGCCATTCTCTGTCCCACGGAGGAGGCTGGCCAGCAAAGGAGAGCCACTGGAGTCTGTCAAGAAGGAGGATATTGGGGAGAGTACTCTGGCTGCATGTGGGGAATAGCAGGGGAGGGGGCATGCTGGTCACAGTCCAGGTAAGTGCCAACTGCGGCCTGAACGCAGACGGTGGTGGTGGAAAGATGGAGGCAGATGACAGAGCCCACTAGGAGGAAGAGTTGGTGATGTTGAGAACACAGGTCAATAAAAGACCGAGAACAATTTTTCAAAGGTCACATTGCTTCTAACTAATTAACCAAAGCTCTAACCAGGATACCACAGTGGTGAAGATAGGGTTCCAGTTGGAAGTCATTTGGGACACGTTACCGCATGATTGTTACAGTAGGAATTATATACAGGTTCACAGGAGTAACCAAGGAAGTTCAGGGTTCAGAGTAATAAATTAGAGGACGATATGGCTCAGAATTCTGTAGTCCAGAGCTTTCCTTAGGGGAAGACAACCTCTGATGCCAGGCACTCGTTTTAGCCACTTCATGATGTAGGAGTTTTTAAAAGGCAAACTTGCCCAGTAGATCATTCTGGTCTGGCAACGAGAAAGAGGTGAAAGTTCTTATAGAATGTGAGGAGTCCTTTTAAAAATATATAAAGATGAATGGAAGATAGAAAACTAGTATAATATGAGATGATTTGTTGAAAATAGCTCTGGTCAGAGACGGGAGAAGGCAGAACGACCACTTTCCTCCCAGGCCCTGTTCATTGATTCTGATAACAACTGTGGAGCAACTGGCCAGTTCTGCGGCCAGGATTTCTACCTGGGCCTCTAGAAGCTTCTTCCATCATCAACTGAATGAACTTCAAACTTTAAAGTGGACTTTCTGCCTCGGACCCTCCTGCCTCCCTCTTATGAGAACTCTTACACTTACTTTGGACCCAATTGCATAATCCAAGATCATCACCCACCTCAAGATCCTTCAATTAATCACCTCTGCAAAATTCCTTTTGCCATGGAAGGTAACATATTTACAGGTTTTGGGCATTAAGATGCCTATCAGACTGGGTTATTATGTGTCTTATGCCTTCAACACTGAGGCCCCAGACAAAGGCCGGTCCTTCTGTAAGTCAAGGTGACCTAGATAGTAAGGTCCTCATGTGAACAAGTGGCACGGACTGAGGAGTCATCAACGGGTAAAGTGAAGAAAAACGATGAAAATTTATTTCAGACATTTCCTCCTTGCTATCATTTTGCATTTCAACGTTTTCAGCATCTTTCTCATTATTTCTTGTGTAAAGGAAAACGTCTAGTGCTGGGTTCATGGCGATGCCAGTGTGGCGCAGAGACCCTGAACAGGAGCTGGGCTGCTGGCTGTCTGCACATCTACAGCTTACTGGTTTGTGAGCCTGGGTCTCGTTTTCCCACCTGACAGAAACACAGACATGTGCAAGCCTAATGAATGTTACCACTGTCATCACTGGGGCAAGAGGCTAAGGACTTGGGCTCTGGAGCCAGGCTGCCCAGACTTATATCCAGGTTCCTCGATTTAGGAGCTGAACGCTGAGCAAGTTCTCTGGCCTTGGTTTCCTCACTTGGCACAGGGAGAGAAGAACAGCAGTCCCACAGTGTCGATGAGTTAAACATATAAACATATACAGTGCATGCAGCAGAGCCTGGCACCTAGTGAATGTTCAGTGAAGGTTGTTATTATTATATATACACTTTTATCATCACCATCACCGTTGGACACAAGGGATATACAAAAGGTAAAATGCAGCCCCTTTCCTTGGTGCTGGGTCAGATGATTTTTAAGACCGAGGTTTTATGATTCCCAATACATCACAGAAGAAAAAAACTTCCGTGACGGTCTCACTTCCCATGCATCACGCTGCGCAGGCAAAATCTTTTAACATCTCTCCTTGCTGCCAACTAAGGGGACCAAGTCAAAGCTGATACGTAAAAATTACTGTCCCATTATCACCTGCTGGCCTCACTAATAAATCTTAGCTCAATGAAGCGTGTTTACCTTTTTAGTCGAACAAGGTATAACCCAAACTACAGGGACATGGTCCAGCTTGTTTACAATAGTACCTTAAGAAAGCTCAGTGCATAATTACATGCCCATAAATACACATGCTATAATTTTCCTGGATCAAAGATCATTTTCAAATAGTAAGCACATACACATTACTCGTGGTAGCTTTTAAGGCAAGTTCTACAAGGTCCAAGAAGTCAGTTTTGAGAGGAGGGCCTTCAAATAGCTCTCTTCCACTTGAAATCTGAAGTGTGGAAAGTGGAGTGGATGTATGTTTTACTGAAAGAGTCGGCAATGGAAAGAAGAGTACACTCACAGCTGTAGCAAGCCAGGATGAATTTATACAGCGAATTATAAATCAGACTCAGAACTGGCTGAAGTTATCCACTGAAAAAAATCCCATTGATTTTGGGCTTCCTGATAATGTTTTCTGAGTGAGGCAGACACTAGACTGAGAGCCAAACAAAGCTTCAGATGTAGACTTCTTTATTGTGAAAAGAATTTGAAGAGGCAGAATTTGCTAATGGAATACAGGAATAAAAATGAATATTACATTTCTACTTGTTAGCAACTATACTGGCATTAAACTTGATTGAAGTAGTTCTGTCCTAGCGGTGAAATTCTTCCACCTTACTGTTACCTTTTAAAATAGATTTTAAGAACTTAATTCCTGCTTTGTTTCCCCCCTTTCTCTCTTCTAGTCAAACACTTCTATAAAACATACTTTTCCATAAAAACAAAACAAAAACAAAACACCCAACTCTGCAAGTCCACTGATCTTTCGTTCCTCTGATACTAAAACTGTTATTTTGCTCAAATTATTTTCATATTTACTTGGCATACAAGAGGTGCTCAATAGAGACAATTTCTTTCTTCTTTTTCTGCTTGACCCTATCTGGTGATGCATTTTTCTTCCTTCAGTCTTTGGTTTACAAACCACTTGCTAATAGCCTCCTTCAGACGACATCATTTATTGGGAAGCTTAGCTCAAACGGAGATAACGCTCATAAGACATCTCGGAAATGAAAAGGTTTCAGAGGAAAACAAAGTCCCACTTATTGAAACAAAGTGCTTTTGTCTCATTTCAGATCTGGTGGCAGAAGGGAAATACCAGCTTTCAGAGATCCAGTGAAATACTTGACTAGATATGTGAAATGTTTTTCTTCATTTGGTCTGCTTGTTTCACGTACAGGTGACGTGTTTCACCAGAAATACAAGGTCAGTCCAACTGATACAACATGGTTTCGGCAACAGACACACATACACAGAAATGCTCACACTCTCCCAGTCATAACAACACTGAATCTAATTTAGAACCACAGTGGCTAGGAAATTAAGAGTCAATACTTAAACCCATTCTTAATTCATCCTGTCATGCCTGAGCATCACTTCTCCCTTAGCAAGCAGATCACCCACTGTTCTGAGGCTACTAGACGCAGAATGAAATTGGCTGCAACATTACAGTGTCACAACGAAGGGAATTAGGGATGAGCCTGGAGAACAAGCTTGGGTGCTCTTTGTGTGTGAGAGCAGGAGGCAGGGTAGAAGGGAAAGAAAGGAAGACAAAATAAAAAGAGTGAAAAGGCAGGCACATTGTCCATTCCTACTGAGGGCACCTTTCTAAGGTTCTCAGGACAGCAGCCCAGGCTGTTAGCGATCTAAACTCCCGAACAAACCTGAAAGAATACATGAACTGCAATGATCCTGGCTGATAAAATACTATGGTCTTATGCTTTCTTGTGTAATTGTGCACATGGGCAGGGAAAGGGGGGCTTCTCCTCTACTCAGTTGAAGTGCCTCTTGGTGTGCTTATCTTAGGGATGGTTTGAATTACTGCTCTTTCAGCAACATGATGGGGCATAGCCCCAGTAAAATGGAACAACCACACTTTATTTCTTTATCATGACTCCTGTTTTAATTTTTAACCTAGCCCAGCAGGAAATCACATGTTTAACCCCATAGAACTTTCATTCAATCATAGAATTAATAAAATCTCTGTTACCCACGGAATTAGCTCAGGGCAAAGACAAATCTAAGGGGGAAATCACCCTCCTCTTCTCTGATGCCTTCTTGATCCTGGAGCAGGTGAAATCAGAGACAAAAGAGCAGAAAGAAAAATTACAAACTTGCCTCTTGTATTTCCAACTTCACCAGAAAGAGGTCTGCTCTCTTTCTATAAATTCATTTTTCTTCAACGCTTCCTTGTGATATGACCAGGTCTTGCCAATAAATAATACTCTCACACTGTTGTTCACCTATTAATTTTTAATTTTATTATGTTTTCCTTTTTTGCAATTTGGGAGATTTTATCACGCAACACAGAACTGCTGTCTAGATGCCTCTGTTAACATGTACAGTGACCTTACTCCCTGTCTTGTTTGAAGTACACTTCTCACAGAGGGGAATACATTACAAAATTCTTGGATTTATTCAGAAAGTAAATATATATATTCATTACTAGGACATTTAAAATTTGTGAAAAATTACCTATTTGAGCCTAAAACATGAGCAGAAGGTGTGCTATTATCTTAATCCTAAATTCTACTATTACATTTATATAACAGATGTTCTGTGCTGATAGAAAAGTCTGAGCTATTTGGATTTGCCAGCTTGGATTAATAAGCACCCATCTCAAGTCATTAATGATACTGGTTCTAGTTCAGTGACTGAAATGGGTAAAAAAAATTTTATTTTATTCTTTCCTTATGAAAGAGCCATTGGCTTTGCAATGCATTTCTTTTGGGAAGTAAAAAAAGTCCCTTTGAAAGGGAGAGTACTAAAAATGGTGTAAGAAGCACTAGAGAAGAATAGAAATTCATTTTAAAGCAGTGTACCATGTACAAATGCTGTCTTACAAATAGGATTATTTAATTTAAACCTTAGATCTGTCAAGCTCCATTACTTCAAATGGAGCCTGTCGCTTCTTGAGTTCATTATATATCGAGATTATATTACAATTTCTGTTAGGTTAAGTCACTGCTGAGATACAAGGCAGTTAAAAAAAATTACACAGCAGTGTCAGTAAATAGAGCAAAGTCACTGCCGTGTTCAGAAAGGCAAAAAGTCATCTTGCTAAATGAGGATCCAAGCTGTCCTGTACCAAGACTGTTACTAATAAATAAAAGGCCTCTGGGAAAAGTGCTGAGCGCACGCTGGATCTATTTTCAGCTTGCATCAGCAGCTGCTGCCCCTGGGATCACATCTTCACGCATACTCTACACCATATGTAATCACTCCAGTGCTGCAACCAGTAAGATAATGAAAGAGCATGGCATAAATCTATACTTGAGTGGAATGCTAAATGAGAAAAATAATACAAAAAGGGGGAAATAAACCGCATTTTCAAGTCATTAGGAAGAAAGACTTTGACATATGAAGTGTTGCAACCATTAATAGCACTTATCATATAGAGTGGAGACAAAGAGACAAATTAATCAAACTGACAGAACTGGGACATTTTATGCTAATGCAGACTCCTGGGTTTTACTCTGTATTCCTCTGCGTCTGGAAAACTGATACTATTACAGGGCAGGAAATTGCATGAATAACATGCAACAGATCATAAAAATTCACACACCAACTGCAGAAACACGCCAAAAGCTCTGTAAAAACAAGGATGGAGACCTCAACAGAGAAACTACCAGCAAGTAATGAATGCAAATAAGTCCAGGAAACTCTTCGATTCATGCATCATAATTAACTATAGGCTTCTTGCTCATAATTACAGTAGTGAAACTGAAACCTAGAGAGCCAACCCTGCAGTTAGCCAGAGAAGGCTGCCCAGGCCTTCATTCAAGGTTATTTGCTATCAGCTGAGGCGAGTGCCACTCTGACCTAAATTTACTGGCTTGGTTGTGTTAACTCAGAAAAACTGCAAAACAAACGAAAACATTAACTTAAGACTTTAAAAGGGAGGAAGAAGAGAAATAAAGTGAACACAAAGAAAAGATAAGCAAAAATCTCCATGTGTGTTTGTGCAAGTGGTGGAAATAAAGAAAATCAGATACTGAAAGCATTTTTATAAAACACATGCTGTCCCCGACTTCTGAACAGCTTCCACTCTATGAATAAGCTGTACTCACCGGTGAATGGCAGGCAAGCCCTCATGAAGGCTCATGGGAGCCTTTGTTCTCCATTGTGAACTCCTAGGGTGGTCTGGGGAGACAGAGCCACTGGCTCATTTACACCAGTCTATGGGGACAAAAGACGGCTGCCCTACGATCTCTATCCCTCCCTGGAAGAAGCTCCTGCGGCCTTGATACTGAGAGAAGATGGGTTCCTGAGCTGGAACTCCCAAGAATTTCTCATACAAGTAAAATAAAAGAATATCAATAGCAGCTAGGTGTGGCTAAAAAAGTGCATCCGAACTAGAACCCGGTGATATCATCTTTGCTGGCATTCAGGCCTCTGACGCTCAGTGAGTTGGTTCCAATCCTCCTTCTCATTCTCATCTAATACACACGACACATTTTCCTGCCTCCAGACTTTTCTAAAGGATACCTTTCATTTATCTGACAATGCTAACCAAATGGCTCCCATGTTGGCATTGTTCATCTAGATGGTCAATTTGCATATTGAAAACAACATCACTACCATACTCTACTCAGAAATTGTGCACAAGGATCTTACTGTACAAATGAGTAATAATGCAATTACAATACAATGCAAAAGCTGCTACGACAGAAATATAGAGAAGGTGCTACAGGTATGTAATGGGGGGACACTAAGCTCAAGATGGCCTTTTCCCACCCACTGAAATCCTAATCAGCCAGGCAGGTGTGGCTTAGTGGTTGAGCATTGACCCACACACCAAGAGGTCGCCGGTTCGCTTCCCGGTCAGGGCACATGCCCAGGTTGTGGGTCAAATCTCCAGTGAGGGGCAGGTTGGAGGCGGCCAACTGATCTCTCTCACTGATGTTTCTATCTCTCTCTCCCTCTCCCTTCCTCTCTAAAATCAATTAAAAAGAAAAGAAAAAAAAAGAAATCCTAACCACATCTCCTTTCTTACATAAAATCTTCTCTCATGAGGATGATCTACTTCTTCTTTGTACTTTCATGGCCCTTTGCTTATTTCTGGACTATAGAACTAATTTCCTTCTCTCTTTGCATAATGGATACCTGTTACCTGAATACATTTAAAACAATAAAAGGTGATATAGAGATGAGATTTGGGAGATGGTTTAGGAAACTAATCACTATTCATAACCTGTTTCCAAGAAAATATACACTCTGAGTTCAAACAACTGATTTCTTAACAAACTTTTGAAGTGCAGTTTATCTTAACTGTCAGTCCTAGCCTTTGATCCTTAGACGCTGGCCACCAAAAATATAATCCTGCATTTGCATGGACTTATGCATGAGACAATGGAAATGTTTCAGGTAGTGCAAATGTGAAGTGAAGATTCTTCTACCGTCATGTAACTTGTGTATGAAAAGCAAATCTGTTTCAGGGAGGACTCTTGCCCACCCCAGCCTTGCTACAATGAAAAGTGAAAAGCACACCTGGTCTTATATACGAACAAGGGACTATGTTTGGCTGCATGCGGTACCATATGTAAAAGTGTTTTGCTCTGCCTGGTTTGGCTCAGTGGTTTGAGTGATGGACAGAGAACCAAAGGGTCTTGGGTTCAATTCCTGGACAGGAGCACCTGCCTGGATTGTGGGATCCATTCCTGGCTCCAGTCACTGGGGTTATCTGAGAGGCAACCAATTGATGTGTCTCTCTCACATTGATGTTTCTCTCTCTCTCTCTCCCTCTCCCTCCCTTCCACTCTGTCTAAAAATCAATAGAAAAATATCCTGGGTGAGAATTAACAACAACAACAATAAAAATGTTTTGTGTACCCTAGGTTGACCTATTATTTTGATTATAATCACCAGGTTAGGCTGTTCACAGTGGTGGACCTGGAAATATAGCTAGACTACCGGCTAACCCTTACTACCAGGTAACAAGTCTGAGTGGTCACCCTCCAGAGGGAAAGGGGTCAGAGGTGTTTTTTGTTTATTGCATTTCAGCCCTGAGGATACTCACCTGAGAACCCAGATCCTGGGTGTATGTGTGTTAATCGCCTAACTGTGCATCTGCTGAACCCGGCCGGCCTCCACTAGAAGGTGTTGGGTCTTGGACTGCTGCTTTTTCTCCCCTCTCCCCCTCTCTTTTTTTTTTTTTTTTTTGGTAAAGTCTGTAAAACTTTTGTTTCTTAATACCATAGGGCTTCAAAATATATTATTTTCATTTTGTTTATGTTTTGTATAATTTTAGCATATTTTCTGTTTTACTCTTTTGTTATCAATACAATCAGCTATCATACCATTGACTGTCTGCAGGCCCATTCATTTTCAGTATTTTTACTAATTGGGTTAGTGTGGCTTTATCCTTTGTGTGTTAACTATAAAGGGATGTTTGAATTAGAATTAAAAACTTTTTTTTCATCTTCAGATAGAGTGTGAGGGGGAGAAAGAGAGAGAGAGAGAGAGATAGGTAGGTAGGTAGAGAGAGAGAGAGAGAGAGAGAGAGAGAGAGACATTGATTGGTTGCCTCCCACAGGACCCCAACCAGGGCTGGGGACCGAACTGCAACCAAGGCACGTTGATTGACCGGAATCAAACTCATGACTCTCTGGTCGGTGGGCTGACACTCTAACTGCTGAGCCAAACCGACTAGGGCTAGAATTAAAATTTAAAGATGACAAATAGTATAAATTCTAATTAGGCTTAATTAATGTACATATTTTGGGAAGAAAAAGTTTTAACTGAAATGCAAGGTAGAAAATAATAATTTAAGCCTATATATGCTGAAAGCCAGTGAGCTTATAGTATCCCTGCCTTCAAATATGGTCAGAAAGAAAACATGTTCTCGGTGAGGGAGAGTATTGGGGGATACGATGGTGAAACCTGAAAACTAAGGTTCAGGTTCCTCGAAATGATGAGCATTTATTTAAATTGTTTATAGTTATGACCCCTTATTTTAATAAGTACATTAAACTCTGGGAAACTGAAATGACAAAAAGATCAGAAAGGAGGTCATATTTACGAAGGTCTTAATAAATGGGTTTTGTACGCTGAGAAAATAATTCTAGTGGCACCTTAATAACTATTTTCAACAGGAATCCCTGTAAAAATCCTGGATGTGGAGCCCAGCATGAGAACTCAACACACAGGCCAAGTTTTGCCTTTCCGGTAGGTAGTTGTTACTTACAGAGGGCGTGTGATTTGACTCACCGGTGTCAATGTGATGTTGTTGGACTGGGTTATGCAGAGATCTGTGTCTGTGATGGTGAGTACAAGTGAGATGATACAAACTCTGCTATAATCACGGAGACAGAAGACAGCGAATGGGGGTGGGGCAGGAGGAAAAGTGCCTCTGTGGGACTCAGGGTGCGAGAGATGTTTCTTTTTTTTTCATTCTCACCTGAGGAGATTTTTTTTTTTTGCATTTATCTTCAGATAGAGCGGGAGGGAGAAAGGGAGGAAGAGAGAGAGAAAAACATGATGTGAGAGAGAGACACTGAGTGGCTGCCACCCATACGACCCCAACCGGGGCCAGGGACAAAATGCAACCAAGGTACATGACCTTAGCAGGAACCGAACCCGGGACTCTCTGGTCTGTGGGCCGATGCTCTAACTGCTGAGCCAAACTGGCCAGGGCGAGAGATGTTTCTTAACAGAACGGGTGTTGCAGAAGTTCTCAGTTCAGGGAGGTCAATTCATGGAGAAAAGAGTCAACATTTATTGCCAAGACAGAGCGCCAGAGGCAGGCGATGGAAGTACAGAGCAGGAAGATAGGAAGGGTATCAAAAGCTGTGATGACAAGTGGGAGGTAGTCTTGGGTAAATGGGGAGGGGCAGAGAGCCACCGAACCTAGAAGGGCAGCAGGGTGGAAACGCTTAAAGAACTTCCAGGCAACAGCACTACTGAATCATAACAAGCTACAAGAAGGAGGTTGTGGTATCAGCTTTTCCAGAGTTTGTTTTTTTGTTTTTGTTTTTAAATATGAAGAGAGATACAAGTCTTTTTGGGTCATTTAGGTTCTGTTTTGGATGGAGGTGTCCAGAATTTGATGACTTACTATTTTTCTTTTTCTGAAAAGCACATATCAGAATTGTATTTTAACATAACTGTGTCTTTCAGACATGTGTTGGGATATAACTCCAGCATGTGTAGATTAGAACAAACATCTGAATGGAGCTTTACGGATTATTAAACACAAATTTTTCTACTATATCATTTTTCCCTCCCAACAATTCGGTAAGTGAAGTGTTATGATTCTTATTCTCATTTTCTATAAAATCGTAGTTTGGAGAGCTTAAGCAACATGTCCAAGGTCACGAGTCTGAGTCTTGAGCTCTTCCCAGATTGTGTGTGATCTCCCCCACAACTCTAACACATTTTCTTTTTCACATCCCTCCTAAAATGCTTTCTTCATTTTGAATATTGTCCTTACATATTTTGAGGAAAAGAATGGGCACTGTGCATGGCAAGAGCCAGACATGCAGACCAAGAGGGCAGGGACCACAGAACAGACCTGGCCCTGTTCCCACCACACAGCCAGCCGACTTTCATCTCCTCCCTATGGCTTGACTTCCTCCACCTGCACAGGCTGAGAGCTTCAGTTTAAACATGTGGGAGATACCGTAACTGTGTATAGGAAATCTCCACCCTCCTCCTTTCCTTTTGAAGTGGGGGCCAAAATTCTCCATAAAGAAGTTTGTTTGTGAAAAACATAAAGAAGCCCACTGTGCTGGGCTGTAAGGACAGAATGACAAAGGAGGCATGATGCCTGGAACTTGTCCCTAGTCCTGTGCTGTCCAATGGGGCGGTCACTAGCCACATGTGACCATTTTAAATTAATTAAAATGAAATAAAACTAAAATCCCTTAGTCCCAGTAGCCACATTCTAAGTACTCAATAGCCACAGGTAGCTAGCGGCTACCATACTGAGCAACACAGATCATTTCCTTCATCACAGAAAAAGCTACTGTACAACACTGATTTAGAGGAAGAAACAGGTGATACACCATTAAATAAGTTAATAAATGTACAACAGAAAATTATGATGCAATTTTGGTCTTCCCTGTTTTTCTTCAGTCTTTGAAAGTCATCTAGCTCTTTCTTTTCCAAGAAACATGCCTTCTTCTGCAGCTTTATTACTTCTTGCTTAGGCCTTTGCAACAATCTGGCCATTGTCCTTCTCCTTGAATTCTTTCTTGTATTGCTGCCGGATTCACCTTCCTAATGACACCCATTTTATCTCCCTGCTTCCTGCAGAGTAAAACCCAATCCCCTCAGTATGACATGCAAGGCTTTTTAAAAAAATCCTCACCTGATCATATTCTTTCATTTTTATCTTCAGATGAGGGGGAGGGGTGGGAGAAAGAGGAAGAGAGAGAGAGAGAGAGAGAGAGAGAGAGAGAGAAACATCTACATGAGAGAGACACAATGACCAGCTGCCTCCCATACGACCCTAACCATGGCTGGGGACTGAACCACAACAGAGGCACGCACCTTTGACTAGAATCAAACCCACAACTCTGGTCTGTGAGCCAAAGCTCCAACCGCCTGAGCCAAACTGGCCTGAGCGACACTCAAGGGTCTTTATAATTGGGCTCAACTGACCTGTCCTTCCCTGTCTCCTGCTAAGTTCTCTCCCTACCCTACACTTTAGCAATAGAAAATGGGGTTACTGATAGCAAACCCCTTGCTCTCCATATCCATGCTTTGGAAGAACATCTAAATTATAAGGGTGTCCACACCAGCCAAACAAATAGGCCTTTTTAGACCGTCACTGAGTTGAAACCTGAGGAGGAGGTTTCAGAGGTATGGTTACAGAGAACTGAGAGAAACGTAAATCATGTAAGTTAGTCCAAAGAAATTCTGCAACACAAAGCAGCAGTCAGGGAGAACGTCCTTCTCTGTTCTCAGCATGAGGGGGGCTTCAGAAACAGGTGGGGAGCGGTATATTGCTTAGGAACCCAAGCAGGAGAGCTAGGATATTTTGGAAGAAATGCACAAATCAGATAACCAGGGACGGCTGATTGAAGAAGGGCGTGCACACAACACACAAAGGGTTTCATCCTAATGTAGTTAATGCAGAAAGTCTGTTCCTATATTTAAAAAAAAACTTATGAAAATAGGCATGACCCTATGTTCCCAATAAAATGCCAATTGTGGCTTTTTCTGAATAGAGATTGTCCATGACAGACATGACTAGTGGACAGGAAAAGTACTGCATTGTGGAGTGTTGCCCAAACTAGAGACCCTTCTGACGCACATCACAATTTTGAACATTTCTCAAACACAACTCACTTTTTTCTTTACATCAATTTAGCTTATAAATAAATTCATCCTTAGTACTATTATCTGTGAAATCTCAGGGTCACTTTTTTCTAATACATATTAAAATGAACACAGTGATTTTGAAAGTTCTTCACATACCACTTGGAATCATTTCATTTCATGTTGTGCCACACGCATTCATATTTTGGGAAATGCTGGGACTTAGGAGCCTGAACAGTTATCCTGGCTGAGTGTTAAGGTGGGAGACATCTGGACACGGCTCTCAGATTTTCCAGTGTGACACATGGGGACAGGACTGTGTGACTCCCCTGCTGAGGAGTGGGTGCTCTAAAGAGTAAAGGACTAAGGTGGCAAAGTGTTGGCAGGCATGATGTGTTAATTATTATTACTATTAATTATTATTTTTTCACTTTCATTGATTATTTAAAAAAAAATAAAAACACTTTTTATTATCCAGAGATTTTTTTTTTTTTCCTTTTTGAAGCATTCATTATTGATCCCCAATAATGTCATGATCCTTTCTGGGGCTAGTGAGAACTAATGGATCAGTGTTCACAAGGAGCACAGGACTTTCCAAATGTCTCCTGGTGTTCTCAGTCCTTGGTGGGGAAGCAGCACCGAGAGGAGGCCACCTAGGAGCCCCAGTGGCAGCAGTGGGCTCCTTGGAGAAGCTGGTGGCTCTGGGTTTTGAGGGGCTACAGAGGGCCCTGGTGGCAGCTTCCAGCCTCCGCGGTGACAAGCCATTTCCTCTCTGTCTGGCCCAGATGCAGGGAGGTGGCAGCAGCTCAGTGAGGGTGGGATGCTAAACTTCTCATCTCAAGGATGCTCCGACGTCCAGCACCCCTTGATCACGTCCCTGAGAATGACACAGGGCCACCCCTGGGGCTGACAGAGGAGATCCCCTGAATTAGCCTCCACGGGGGCTTGGCTGGGCAACACCTCTACAGCTGTGTCAGAAGCTGTTCTCCTGCAAAAAGGGGAGAATAACCTGGCTCCCCACATGAAGGGGATTTTGTGCATCTCTCCTGCCATGTTCCTCTCACCTCCACAGTGTAGTTGAGCTGTTAGGAAACCGGCGTTACAGCATTTCAGCGAGAAGTCAGGCAACTGAAAGCCCCTTCTAGCAGCTGTTAATGGTTGTCAATGAGCAGGCAGACACCAGGGCTGGAGGGAAGGGAGCCAAAAATAACTCCACAGCAGCACTGTTCAGGATTCAATCATTTCTGATGCTGGAAAGGAACTTGAGGAACTAACGAGCAGCTCTGTGAAACAGTGCAGGGGCTGGGGGTGGAGGGCCATGGGCAATGCTCACACGGCCCAGCCCTGCTACAGCGACTCGCACGGCCTTTCTCAGAACACTGGCATCTGAGAGACAAACACAGGAAAACGGAAAGACAAGGTAAGGGACACTGATGGTGGTGAACTGAACTCAGCACCCTGTATGCAGGGGTGGGCTGTTAGTGCCCGGGCTGTAACACTGCGGGAGCTTTGTGAGGACGGCTGTTTTGGTGTGTTTTTAATGTGTTTTATTCTGTGGGATTTACGAGCTCATACCACGGTCAAGGAGCCACTCTAGGTATTTTTCTCCTAAGGACCCCTACCCCCCAACCTGGAGTCTTAACTTTGCTGGAAGAGGTTGCCTCCTACTGAGTTTCTATGCAACTTGCTTTTTATCTAGTAGAGATTTGTGGCACTATGGACTTCAGGGACTTAAAGTTTTTGTTTTTTATAATATCCCAGTTTCCCCCACTGCCACTTTATTGATTTTTAGAGAGAGAAGAAAGGAGAGGGAGAGAGAGATAGAAACATCAAGCAAGAACATCAAATGGCTGCCTCCTGCATGAATGACCCCCACTGGGGATTCAGCCCACAACCGGGGCATGTGCCCTGATTGGGAATTGAACCGGTGACCTCCTGGTGCGTGGGTCGACGCTCAACCACTGAGCCACACCGGCCAGGCAACATCCCAGTCTTAGGAGCCATTTCCCCAAGAATTGTGGAGACTTTTTGTTTTCTTTCTTTCTTTCTAAATATGCTTTTCATTGACTTTTTAGAGAGGACGGGAGAGAGATACAAACATGGCTGCGAGAGAGAAACATCCACTGGCTGCCTCCTGCACACCCCCTCCTGGGGATCAAGCCTGCAGCCTGGGCCTGTGTCCTGACTGGGAATCAAACTGGGACCTCTTAGTCCATGGGGCGATGCTCAGTCCACTAAGCCACACCAGCCGGTTGTTTTTTCTTTTCTAATGTATACACAGAATGCAGCATTTCCCCCCTTACATTTTTCCTGTCACTCAATCTAGGCATGCATGGGGCCCTTTAAAATTTTCTCACTTGACCTCTGAGGGTTTTGATGCTCTTAGTGAGTGGAACTGTCATTGAACAGCATTTCCATCTGAATTGTATACTTGATCTTTCTGGGTTTGGCAAACAAACCATCATCCACTCAGAGCCTAGACAGGAAGGTGGCAGATGACTCAAGCTTCATTAGGAACAAGTCATGCCAAAATAACTTTGTTTCTGGTTCTGATGGGATTAATGTGCAGAGAATGCAGTGTAAACAGCATCCTAGGATTTTAGTAAGGCAGCTGACATCTTTTAAGTCATTCTTTGAATAATATGAAAAAATGGGGTCTGGAAGATAGTAAAATTGAGCAGTCAGTTGCTGGGTGATAGACTAACGTCAACTTCAACCTGATGAAAAGTGTCTGGTAAGGAGACCCATACTCTGTCAAGCTTCACTTCTATCTCTGACTTGGAAAAGAGCTGGTGGCAAGCTGGTGAGATACTCTAGGAGACAGAATCAAGACCCTAAGTGACAACCACAGGCTGACATTATGGGGTAAGGTATAAGGATGCAATTTAACAAAAATAGACATCACATCCTGTACTGAGATTTAAAAAGTCAACTTTGTAAGGACAGGATGGGAGAGTCCTAGATTAACAAGATGGGTCAGCACTGTCACACAGTCGCCAGAAAATTTAACACAATCCTGGGCTACATCAAGAGATGCATAACACAGAGATGGGGTCATCCCTTCGCTCCGCCCTTTTGTATTCATATTGCATTGAGACTCTTGTATTTGTGGTATGTTAAGAGCAGGACTGACCAGCAAGGAGCATGATGAGCACTGAATCTATGTGCCAGGAGGTGTGTGGAACCAGACATGTTAAACCTCGAGGAAGGGAAATTTAAAGGCTCATGCAAGAGTTGTCTTCAGAGAGCTAATCGGCTTTCATGAAAAGATGAGATAAAATTTGTTCTCTTCCTTTCTAAAGGGCATAAATACTATCACAGTGGAAATTTAAGGGAGGTGAATTTCGACTAATAATGAGAAAGAATTTTCTAGTAATCACAACTGTATAAAATGAAAGGGGCTATGAAGTGGTGGCGAGCTCCCCGTTGCTGGAAGTGTCCCTGCAGAGACTGGAGACGCACCTATGTAATATGTAAAAAGATTCCAAATTGGATAGGAAATTGGGCTAGAAGAGTCTAATGTGTCTTATTTTTAAACTTCAATTCTTGACACTCTTCACTTCTTACTACAACAAATGAGAGGATTTGTGGTTTTGAGTATTGCTTAAGCACTCTGTATAAAAATTGACAAGGAAGACAGACAAGGTTGATAGTATTTTCATTTACTCTGGATAGAGTGGCAAAATATCTGGCCTTGTGAGTTGGCAAAAAAACCCAGTGCTTTCTAGAACTTGGATTTCTAAGTTTCCTGTAAATCCCTGAATGACACACCCTTCAAGCTACTTTGGTTTGGAATGCTGGCCTACTCCAACCAGTCTGCTGAGATCACGAACAATTTGTGGAGAACACTGGGAGCCTTGATAGGAGGTAATGGAAGGCAGTATTAAAAATTATAAGGAGTCAGTGATTTCCTAAATATGTAAGTTTTCAAAGGCCATCATACCTATTCAACTGTACAGTTGCAGAACCTTGAAATTAAACAAATGCCGACTCGGCAGTCTGAGTTTCAAGACATTTATACAGGCATTATTTCCAGGCAGGATTTTCCCTTGCTGAACAAGTAAGCCCTTTCTATTTGGACCTGCCAGGGGAGCAAGTGTAGCCAGTCACAGGGATCCACGGTTTTGCTGGAATGGATAGCAGCATGTTTTATCTTGTATTTTCCTGGACTTGACATAATAGCAGCCATTTAAGAATATCATAAAAGTTGGACACACCTTGCCATTCTATACACCCTAAAGTGGCGGGTGAAAATAGCCCAAAGGCTTTCCTCTTTAATAATCTCTTGGACAGGTTTTAGAACTGAACCAGATAATCTCAAAATCTTTACTAATGAGTGGCAAAGAAAGCAGAAGATATGGCTGTAAGTAGAAAGATGGAGGACACAAGGCAATGAACAAACGAGGGGAGGGTGAAGGACATACTCTAAAACATGGCGACAATCCTGTGATTTACTCAGGCTAACATTAAAAAAAATCTATAATTAATCAAGAATGGTCAGAACTTAGGAGACAACCTAGTTCTGTTCCTGAAATCGGAGAAAAAGGCAAAAGAGGTGCTCATGCAGTGAAGGGAGCACCTCGTTTCATTGGAGGTCATTCTGTTCCCTGTGCTGACGGTTGGGACCCGACTCTGGGTTGGAATTATTTGAACTGTTCTCCCAGGTCTGTGACCTTTTTATCTAATTAGTGATTCTACCTCAAAGTCTAGACACAAAGTTGAGGTGAACAATTGAACCAAGGCCTCATGTTGTGAAGTTGGCTTTGGAGGGACCTTCTCTTGACACTGACCTCTGATCACAGGTGGCCATGCTGGTGCAGAAGCTGTCCCTCCAGTTCTCTAAGAGCCTGAAAGAGAGCCTTGGATGGTAAGATACCCATGCTTTGTCACAAATCTTTAACTGAAAGCAAGTTACAATGACTAATATATCATACACTTTTATTTCTAAAAAGGATCGAAATGAATCCTAAGGTCCAAAAGTAACCTTCTAATAGAGATTGAGGAGACGATGGAAGCCAGCCTCCACAGGGCCTAGGGAATTATACAATTCAACAACTGGTTAGGAAAGGTGCCCAAGTGTCTAACGCACAAAGGAGACCAAATTTCAGGAACTTTTGGACCAAGAGACAACTGTATTTTCAGAAAATAACAGTGGAAGCTGGAACACAAACTTGCCCCAAGTAGAGCCGAATTAGACTGCTGCTTTGATGTTAAACCTAGCAGGGGACTGCCCAATGGAGGTGCTAGGTAACTCAAGGGTGATTCTGAAGCCTTTTTCTTGTGATGTAATGATGATAATAACCACTCATGGGAAACCCATACCTGACTACAAAAGGCTGGAGTGCACATGTGTGCAAACACACACACACACACACACACACACACACACACACTATACATATGTGTATCCAGCAAAATCATGGGGAGATGGATAAGAGAAGTATCTACAGTTATAATGTAAAAACCTTACCCATGGGCCCTGGCTGGTTTGGCTCACCATTTAGAGCATCAGTGCTTGGACCAAAGAGTCTTGGGTTTGATTCCGGTCAAGGGTATGCACCTTGGTTGCATTTTGGTCCCTGGCCCTGGTCGGGGTCATGCAGTAGGCAACCAATGGATGTGTCTCTTTCACATCAATGTTTCTCTCTCTACCTGTCTCTATCTCCCCCTGCCCCATCCTATCTGAAGATAAATGGAAAAATATCCTCCCATGAGGATTAAAAAGATAAAAAACAAAACAAAAAACAAACCTTACCCATGAACTCTGGTTCTTTGCTTTATCCCTTTGCTACGTCCTAAGGCATTCCACACTTTAGAACTTATGTATTTTTCCTTTCATGGAGTAATGTTGTTAATGCAACTTGTAAAAAATTGTGGTAAAAAATGTAACATAAAATTTACCATTTCAACCATTTTTAAGTATACAGTTCAGTAGTGAAGTATATTCCGATAATTGTGAAACAGATATCCAAAAGTTTTTCATGTTGAAAATTTGAGACTCTGTAACCATTACACAACATCCCTTTCCCCCTAACCCCCAGCCCCTGGTAACTACCATTCCATTTCCGCTTCTGTGCATTTGACTATTTTAGGTACCTCATATAAGTGTAATCATACAGTACTTGCCTTTTGTTACTGTCTTATTTTGCCTATGGCTTTATTTTATTTTTTTTTAAATCCCCACCTGAGGACATTTTTCGATATTTTGTTCAGATAGAGTGGGAAGGAGAGAGAGAGAGAGAGAGAGAGAGAAACATTGATGTGAAAGGGACACATCGAGTGGTTGCCACCCACACAACCCAACCAGGGCCGGGGACAAAGTACAACTGAGGTACGTGCCCTTAGCGGGAACCGAACCCAGGTCTCTCCAGACCGCAGGCCGACGCTCTAACCGCTGAGCCAAACCAGCCAGGGCCAACATGGCTTTTTAAACAGACCCAGGGTGGTGAGAAAAGAGAGAGGGAGAAGGAAGAGAGCAAATCCACCTCCCGTCTGTTTCTGGTGTTGGCCAGGAAGGGAAGTCTCCTGGAGTGTCATCTCTGGCCAGGCTGCAGTTGGCAGGTTGCACCACAACTGCAGAGATGGTCCTCCTGGCAGAGTAGGTTCAAGGACCATCACCTCCACCGATAAGTGTCTACTGGGGAAGTTCCCACTTCAAGGACTCTCTGAAGGCCACAGAACCTCAGCAGTTCTTCAAGAATTCTCATGAAAAGCTCTCAGCATCTTCCTGGGGGAAGAAGAATCTGAACAAATAAGGCCTCATTATTTTAAGAGCAGCCTCTGAAGGAATCTTGGAGGGGGAGCAGGAGCAATGGAATGCGAATGAATAGTCTCAAAGCTGCCAGAGCCTGCTCTTGAGGAACGAACTATGCTCAGAATGTGTGTCCCCCATGGATGCAGGCGTGGAGCATAGAAGGAAGGGAAACTTGGGTTCAGAACTGAAAGGCAGTCTGTGAAACTCAGTCACATGTCAAAAGGGTCACTGGCAAAAAATGTCTGGGAACCACTTCACACTCTGCCTGAACCTTGCAGGGCCACTCCCACTAACGCCGCCTCACATGTCACTGTGAATAGGGCCACATCTGCAGCACAAATGCCCCCTTTCCCACCGAAATGTCCATCCAGCACCCAGAACAAGGAGGCCTGCTACAGAAGCCCCATGTAGGAGTTAGACTCTTCTTAGAGGCAGGAGTCAGTGCAAACTTGGAGTTAATCTTTTCATCTGAGCTGACAGAACTCAATTTACCATTAGGTTAATTTGTAAGTGAAAAAATTTATGTGAAAAGATTTATACAAGGCAATCCTAATTATCTTTGCACAAGCCTGTTCTGAAATTCTCAGTAGAACTTTGAAAGCTTTTGCCTGTTCCTTCTGCCTGACTGCTGATCACCCCCTGATGTTGCCATCCACCCAGCTGGCTCCTGTGTCCTCTCTCAAATCTGCCCCTTGGACAGTCTTTCTTTCCCACCTCAGTTCGTGGCTACTCCCATCATTCTGGTTCTGTGGGCCAAAAACTTCAGTCACCTTGGATTCATTCCTTTTCCCATATCCTACTTCCAATCAGTTAGCGGGAAATCCTGGCAGCTTGGCCTTCAAAACAGAGTCCAAATCCAAACCTTGGCCTGTCTTCCACCCTTGTACAAACTACGCAGCAGATGCTTTACTGGTCTCTCTGCTGCTGCCCTCGCCCCTTCGCAGCCTATTTCCAACCCAGCATCCAGAGCCATCCTTTAGACGGATAACTTGGATTATGTCACTATTGTACCCAGAACCCTCCAAAAGATTCCTATTTCATTGAGTAAAAGCCAGTCATTCAAATGCCCCATCTGTCTCCTCCTGACACCCCACCTCTAGCCCTGGCTTCTATGTATATGTTGCCTGCTTGATGAGCCCCTTCTGAACTACCATATCTAAAATTTCAGTTCTCATCCCTCATTAACTATTCTTCTCCGGGCTTTATTTTCCTCTGTAAACTGGTGACCAACTTGTGTATATATGAACATGTAGTGGGTGCTCAATGAAAATCTCTCTCGTTCTTGGGGAAGCCTTCCTTGGCCACCCTACCTAATGTTATTTCTCCCTCCATAACTATGTATCCTATCACCCTGTTCTGGTCTTCTTCTAGCACCTTTCACAGTAAAATTATCTTGTTTTCTTATCTGTCTTTTGCACTAAAATGTAGTGCATGATAACTCCAATATGCTCTATCCTACCCACTGCTATCTCCCCAGCACTGAGAACAGGGTTTGGCACAGAGCAGGTGCTCAGTACATGCTTCCTGAATGAATGGAGCACCCTCATGACAATCCAATGCCATTGTCTGTTTTCCCTAACTACTTATCTTGAAAATTTCAATCCACACAAAATATGAAGGAAATATACATCCATATATCTTTAATCTGGATTCACCAACTGTTCAATTTGCTAAATTTGTGTGCTCTTTTCTAAACACATGTGCACACACGTATACATTTCTTTTCAGAACTGTTTCAAAGTAAATCATGACATTTTACCCCTATATACTTCAGCATGTATCTCTTGTAAACAAGAACATTCTACCTAACCAAAATGTAATTTTACTACTCAAGAAAAGTAATGTTGACACAATATTACAAACTTATATAAAGTATACATTCAGATTCTCTAAACTGCTCCAATGATGTCCTTTATAGACCCCCTCCCCAATCTGGGAGCCAATCCAGAATCCCTTATTCCATTTGTTCTCATTTAGTTTCCATTAATCTAGCACATTCCCCAATCATTTTGTCTTTCATGACAGTGATATTATGGAAAAGTTCCAACCAGCTATCTTGAAGAATGTCCCACAGAGGATGTTTAGCCATCATAGTGTGTTCATAAGTTAATCTAATTTATTATTTTATTCTGTGCGGTCAATTAACCAATTTAATATGCAATGAGGTCAGGTTTCTGTTTGTTTTAAATGTTAAGGTTTGCGACTTTTCATTGTTTTTTAAAAATTTTAATTTGTTAACTATGTAAAACATCTAAATGGTTCATTGGTCTGTGGGTCGATGCTCTACGGCTGAGCCAAACCAGCCAGGGTGACACCCAAATAGTTCGAAAGTCAACATAAAATAGATACATTTAGAGTCACTGCCATTCCAAACTCTTTCACTTTGTTTCACTCACTTTCCATAGGTCACCATTTTCATATTTTTATCTTTTTTATGATTCTTTTTATAGAATGTACAAATGTATATATACTTATAAGTTACAGATACACATTTATACATTGTAAATATATATTCCTATCTTCCTTTGTTTCTTGTACAAAAGGAAGCCCACCGTATACAGTGTATGTGCTCTTCTGCATCTAATTTTCTTTTAAAATACAGACTGGTCATCAGTCCAATCAGTTGATGGAGAGCTTTCTTTTCTTTCTTTTTTTGTTGATATGTTTTTTATTTATTTTTTAGAGAGAGAGGAAGGGGGAGAGAGAGAAACATCAACGTGAGAGAGAAACCTTGATCAGCTGCCTCCTGCACGCCCCCTACTGGGGATCGGGCCAGCAACCCAGGCATGTGCCCTGACCTGGAATGGAACCAGGACCTCTCAGTTCCTGGGATGATACTCAATCTACTGAGCCACATCAGCTGGGCAAGATCTTTCTTTCTTATGGCTGCATAATATGTGGTTGTGTGGTTGTGCATATATGTAGGTAATTTTGCACATACATTGCTTTGTATTTTAATGGGCTGTTATGGACTAATTGTGTCCACAATGTGACTCTATTTGGAGAGAGGAACTCTAAGGAGGTAATTAAGCTTAAATAATGTCATAAAGGTGAAGCCTTGGTCTGCTAGAACTGGTGTTCTTATAAGAAGAGGAAGAGACACCAATGTTCTCTGTCCCTCTGTGCACAGAGGAAAGGCCATGTGAGGACACAGGGAGAAGGCACTGCCTACAAACCAGAAAGAGAGGCCTCATCAGAAAATGGCTTTGACAGTATCCTGATCTTGGACATCTAGCATCCAGAACTTGAGAAAGTAACTTTCTGTTGTGTAAGCCACCCAGTCTGTAGTATTTTGTTATGGCAGCCTGAGAAGACTAATAAATGGGTACTGAAAGAGTTAAATACTGTAGGTCTCCCATGAAAACAAACTAAAGATTGATTTAAGAGAAAATCACTTAAAAAACCTCTTTATATAAAGAAGACTCACTGGAGGCTCGCTCCCGAGGAGGAAGTAAGGAAGAACCAGCATTCCGCTGACCACAGAGTAGGTATCAGTTTGCATTACATTGTTTTAAATACCAGCGTGACCTCACAGGTGCAGATCCATTGGAGCATCACTTTCTATTCTGACTCACTCTTCTGAAATCTCAATCACACACTCACACACTTGTCAGTAGTCTTCTCCAGACTTTGGGCATGAGGGATGGAAATCACCTCTTTCTGCAGGGCCCCCACTGCATCACCCTCTGATTCAGAGGAAATGTGGAGGGGAGGGAAAGCGGTGTGAGGGCTAGGGATCCCCATGGGTCCAGGCTTTCCAGGATCCGGGGGTGACTTTATGGTTTTTTGTTTTTTGTTTAAAGAACTTTACATTTTATTTTTCAATTACAGTTTACATGCAATATTTTGTATTAGTTTCAGGTGATGGTGTCCTCTTTTAATAAAGCCCAGTTAAGGACAGAAGCAACATTTTTTACTGTTAGTTTTAAAAAATGTCATCATCCATCCCATTAATCTAAAAACATGCTCTTACTACTGAATATTCGGATACATCCTTAAAGCAGTAGCTACTTACAGATGTTCTGGACACAACTAGACCCTGAAGTAAATTCTAAGCTTACCAAGTGACTTCCTAAAGCATACATTTATAGATATTTATATATGTTTAAAAATACCCATGAAAAAACTCTCCTTTTCTTCAGTACTTGAAGAACTTATATATCAGAGTGGGAAGGAGAGGCACTCCCCACATCCCCTACTTCCTTCATATCGCACAACATTTGACTGGACAGTGAGAATTTCCTTCTCTTTCTGGGGATGCACAGGGTCAGACACTTGGAAAACATCTGAACTATTTATGCTAAAAATAACATCAGTAATTTCCAGAGATGGAAAGGCAAAGGCATTTGTAGGTTTCAATGATCCAAGTAAATTTAAATGTGAAAAAAGATCTTAAACTTTTAATAAGGAGGAACTAGGAGAAATCTATTCCCTTTATTGCTTTCTGGGTTGATTTTCACTTAACCAGTGAGACTGTGAGTACAGTTGACTTAGCGCAAGTTAAGAACTTCAGCATTTCAGACAGGAGGATGGATAGCCCTGAGCTGGACAAAAGGACCAGGACACATCAGGGCACTGCTGGAGAAAACCAATGAGGCCATAGAACCTGTGAAGTGACATATGAGGCCATACTAGAGTTATTTTTCCAGCATTATGCTCCATACTTCATCTGGTCTTTGTTCGTTCGTTCCTTCCTTCCCTTCGGTCCACTGAACTGTTCAAATAACCTTTTTATTATTAGAGAAAAGTAATAATGTACACTGTAAGAAATTGGGAAACGCAGACAAGCAAAACAAAATCCAGCACATTCCCACCATTCACAACTCAGCACTGTTAACACATACAACACACACACACACACACACACACGCACACACGTTCACTCACAGTTGTATTTTTTCTTTTTAATCAAACCGAGATTACACTGGGCATATTATTCCTCACTTTGCCTTTTCCTATTACCACCACCTTTCCATTTCAGGACATTTTCATCTAATACCCAGACCACATTTGAATTTCTCCAATCCCCAACCCCTTCCCCAAAGCCCTTTATAACTGGTTTGTTCAAACCAGTAACCACCCCAGGACCATACACTACATCTGGTTTTTAAATCCCTTAAATCTCATTTAATTTAGCATAGTCCCATTTATATGACACTGACTTATTAAAGAAATCAAGCCAGCTGTCCTGTAGACGGCCCCACCCTGAGGATTTACTCCATTGCTTCCTCATGGTGCTGTTAAGCTTGTTTCTCTAATTTTTGATTTCCTCTAACTGGAAAATTATACTAAAAGGCTTTATAAGGTCAAGTTATACACTGAATACATCACTGGGGATTCTGTGTACTTTATGAATATTCGTATCAGCAGACATCTGACACCTGGTTGACCCACCAGGAGTAATGCTCAGATTGACCTCTGCTGGGTTAGTGTGAAGACAGTATGTGTGTGGTGTTACTTTGTGTCTCTGTGTGTGTTGCTTTGCTACTCCACTGATGCCCACTATGATGAATGATTCATCATAATGATTTTAACTCTAAGTGATCAAGTTTGTCTGAATTTATTCCTGACATTTCAAAATATGTGGCACTGGATTACAAATCACCTCGAGGCAAAGGCTTTGTCCTCTAGACATTTAGCATCTCCTTGTAGGTTCTCATATCCACCTGTGCTAAGTAAGGGCTGATGCTCACAATATCACTGGGGAGGCATACTCTTTGAAAGGCAATTTAGAGAGTAGCTCTACATGTCTCCTCAGTCTGATAATCTGTTTCCCAAGTAAATGGAGATAAACTTTAAACCAGCAATCCAGAGTAAACCTTGTTCTTCACAGCAGAACCAGCAATGGGAGTGTAAGTGTTGGAGCTCGACCTCAGCCCCCGCCCTCTCTTTTCTTCTCTTAGAGGAATCAGCAATTCCTCGTGGTGTTGGCCATCACCTGCGTGCTGGTGTGTTTCTGTGTGCTGCACTCTCGGTGCCTTGAGGATATATCAAGCACTAAAGATACAGATCAAGGTTTGATGGCCTCTTTCCACATATAGGTGTTCTCACGCCCCAATTTTTTTTTTTTAAATCCTCACCCGAGGACATTTTTCCATTTTTTGTTCAGACAGAGTGGGAGGGAGAGAGAGGAACAGAGAGAGAGAGAAACATTGGTGTGAAAGGGACACATCGAGTGGCTGCCACCCGCATGACCAACCAGGGCTGGGGACAAACTGGTGCTGAGGTACGTGCCCTTAGCAGGAATCGAGCTCAGGTCTCTCTGGACCGCAGGCCGACACTCTAACCGCTGAGCCAAACCGGCCAGGGCCTCACGCCCAATTTTCAGGATCTCTGCAAGGCACCATCATTCTCACAGTTGTTCACCTAAGCACAGACCTTCCTGTGCTTATGCCAGGACCAGGGCGTCTCCTGGCTGTGCCCTGTCTGCAGTTGTTTGTTCCGTGCACCAAGCATTCCGTGGCTACCAATATGCTCCTTAAATTGTTCTTCAGCATGTCACTCACTTCACAATGTTCCAGTGGATTCCTATTGTTTACTTGATAGACACTGAATTCTTTTGTCTAAATTTTTTTTTTTTGCCCTCCTATTCTCTTCTATGAAATGTACAGTCTTCAATAAGACAAACAATAGACAAGAAAGATGTCAACATTAATGTTGGCTTTTGTCTAAATTTTTTTTCCTTCACCGGAAGGCCTCAGGTAATCTGACCATATTTTGAATTATTTCCCCAAATTAACATTTGTGCTAATCAAAGCTGGCTTCTCAGTGCCCTCTGAGTGGGTCATTTGGGGCCTTTATCATAGCAGTGTCCCCTCCTGCAGGATCTCCCTACTCGTTCCCTACGAAAGTCCTATCAGGCAAGTTTTAGGGGGTCTAAACTTTATGGAAGAGAGAGAAGAAAAATCCTATCCTTGCCCTCATCTGAACCTTTGTAGCACGAACAACAGCCAACACCACTTGGCATCTACAACCAATGCTCTTGAATTCTTCAATATTGATTTCTATAATTTTGTCTTGACTCGTCACCTATATTATAAGCTCTTGAAAAGAAATGGTCTTGCTTTATACTTCTAATTAATACCCCAAAGAAGTCACCTATGAACGGGTCATGTATTACATTCCTCTGACTCTATGAAGGACTGTACCTAAGCTAGGCCTTTTGAGTTTCAAACACACTCACATAAAATAACTACTCTGAAGGTGATTCTATATGTTCTTGTACTGTACTCCAGTGTCTAGTATCTTACACTGTTATAAAAATTTCCTCTAATATAGCTGAAATCACTCACATGCAGCTGGGATACTATTTCTTCTGTTAGTGATGAGAACACCTGGTCAACACCCATAACAGTCTCAAGCAGGAGGCATGGAGATACTTTGTGTTAAATAGAACTTTGAAAGTTCATTGTATTCCATGAATATCTTAGAAATTTGATAAATTTGACTCACCCCTCCCCCCACCAAAGCCCCAGATCTACAAAAGGTGTGCTTCAAATACCTTCTCGTAGAATTCTGCTCACTTCCCCAAACCACGAAGGTCTTATTCCGAATCTTGGTGTTGTACATCATTAATCTTCCCATTGTCCTATTTGTAAGGCACAGTTCAGTACCTGGGCTTCCACAGCTCCATTTGGCAGAAAGACTATTTGCACACAGTCTAAGGGGTACATGGGGAAGGAAGAAACACTGTCTCTCATGGTACTATAGTGCCCATCTTTACATGGCAAGACCCTGAGGCTCCTATTTTTTAGCAGACATTTTCCTGGACTTTTGTAATTTTCTTGTTTTCCTCACCTTTCTCTTCTCTTTTTGTAACTGAGAAAAAACTAGAAAAATAGCCCTGGTTGGTTTTGCTCAGTGGTTAGAGCACTGGCCCATGGACTGAAGGGGATGCAGGTTCAATCCCCAGCAGGAGGCGGCCAGTCAGTGTGTCCCTCTCACATCGATGCTTCTCTCTCTGTCTCTCCCCGACTCCCTCCTTTCCACTCTGTCTGAAAATCAATGGGAAAATATCCTCGGGTGAGGATTAAAAAAAAAAAAAACCACAAGAAAAATAGATGAGTTGTGAGGTTGCAGAAAGCCTCCTTGGACAAACCTTTGAAGTGACCGGCACACGTCAGTCCATTCTAGACACATCACTCAACATGCCCCTGCACACGTGTGCAGCCACTGCTCTCCCAGAACTGCTCTGCTCGCTCTGGTTGCTGGTGCCCCTCCACAAGTGACACCATCTACGTAACACTTTTAGAAAAATAATCTGTCATTTTGTTTGGCATATAAAGAATTAAAAAAATAAAGAAATCAACAGAATCAGAAAAAAGTGAGTAGCAACGACACTGCATACTATCCTTTATAAAGCAGAAGAAAAAACGAAATAGTTGTTCCTCCAACAAGCTGGAGGCCTGTAAATGTGGCCTTCTGTATCCTTCCTTTGATTTTCTTCTAAACGCAGGAATCTTTTGTTGGCTAAATCCCAGCATTCTTTTTTTTCACCCCCGGGCCAGCTTTTGGCTTGCTTGGAAACAGCTGCCAGTATTTCTCTTTGCTGCCAGTCAGTCAAAAAATGTGCTCATGTTGGAGGCCTGGCTCCATCCCACCCAGGGTGCTGAATGCATTAGCTTTTCACACACAGCCTCCTCGCCAGGCTGCACACAGAGTCCATCTCTACAGCAAAGCTCCCTGAATCACCAGTTAGCCTGGATTTGGTATTAGTGTCAGTTGAAAAGACTGTCAACATATTTTAGGAGTCTATGGCAAAGTGATTAATTTAACTATATGCATCTAGTTAATAGAAAAGAAAAAAAAAAAAAAGAACACTTCTGAAATATTAGGAAACCAAAAGTGCCACTATTTAATTGCTCCATTCTGGAAAGCAAAAACAATCCAACTCTTTATCTAGCCTGGGCTTTGGTTAAGAACCTAAACAAACAAGAATATAAACATAAAGTTATTAACCGATTAGTGCCAACGATTTTATTTTACTGTCTTTGTGCTTCTAAGAACAGCCTTTTCTACTGACAAGTATGCACCACCCCAATATCTGGATATAATCCATTTTATTAAGAAATTCCTGAATCAATTTCCTGGTTTACAGCTTGTCCAACCAAGCTTCCAGGTGTTCTCACCACAAGAAGGGTCTCTTTCAAAAGCTGTCTGCTTGTATAACTGCACATCCAGAAGAAATGTCATGGACACCCCAACAATAGAGCTGAAACCTGATGCAGTTTGGTGACATTCCAAGTTTCTAATGGAATGTGAATCCATTAAGATTATTAGGTAACTTTACTGATATCCTCAAATGTGTGCCAAGTGTTCAAGCTGCCAAAGAAAAGACAGAATAAAAACCGACTCTTGGATTCCAAGTCTGAGTATTTTGGTGTGGAAACTGTATTTTCTTGTAAGTCATTTAAAAAACACACCATGCTTTCACTGTTTAATTGCAATCTCAGTTTTCAGGAAGCGAAGAGAAATGAGATACATAATCGATGTTTCTCTTCCGTTCGGCTTTCAGCCTAAATGGTCCTGCACTTTTATTGGCAAAGTAGGGCAGGTAATAACAGTGAACAAGAAACCTATTCTAAGAAGCGCTGGCTCAAGTAAAGTACTTGTGACTCAACCATCTACTCAAGAGTGATTACTCTGCAACGATGAAGCCATGCTAATTGGACAGTGGCTTACTGCCAGCTCATGTTGGCATGACCTACAATACCCTGGGCTGGCAGCCATCATGTCTCTCTATCACACCTTTTTTTTTTTTTTTGGTAATCTGGTTGGGAAGTGGAAATAATTTTTAAAAACCCTCCCAAGTGCTATTTAACTTCTTATCATGAATTGAAAATTTAATTAATACCCTGTTAAAGGGCTAGGTTCTATGATTAAATATGACAAAATAATAGTTATGATTACTGATCAAGTGAGGAACTTTACAGCTCTGAACTTTGTCTTTAAAGTTATTATTAATTTTAATTGAAACAGCTAAGAGACTCCATAATAATGGAAAGAAGAAAAGGTAAAGTACCTTTAATTCATACACAGAGAAGAGGTTTAGAATGAATAGACAAACTGGTAACTAAAGTTTAATGCAAACAAATGGACTGTCAAAGGCTGTGTTACAGATCCATTTAAAATGTTGATTACTGTGGTCATCTTATATTACATAGGGACACATAGCTATAGTGAAAGGAATCCTTAAAAATGGCCTTGAAATCAGGTCACTTAGAAATAATTTTCAGATATGTCTTAGTTTTTGTCTATTCAACTCCTTCTACTATGCCAAAATAGGAACATTTCTGCATAAGTTTCTTGAAATAGGATTTACTGGCCTCAGGATTTAAACACTGTAAGAGGTTTGGAAACAGCTTATGCATTTCAGTTTTAAAATTAGCTATTGCTGTGGCTATTTTCACACCAGATTCCCCTCCCTCTGTATCAGCACCACTGAGCAGCCTTCAGAGATGCAATCACAACAGCATTAGCTCCTCTCTTCATGGCTGTGCTTCATTGCACCCCTATGTGAGACCGAGGCCCAGATTTCAGAGCTGGAAGTCACCTCTGTGTTACTATAAATAAGTTCTGCCTTTGGGCATTTCAAAATTATCAGCACGGTTCTAGGATTTGAAAACTTACTTGCCAGCAAGTAGTTACCTGGAATATTGTGACTTATTATTTATTTGCTTTTTTTTTTTTTTCATCTGCTGCCAAATCTCACTAATGCAACTTGGAAAATTGCACCACAGCTTTTAATGAAGATTCTGAGGTAAGAGTCATTTCATCAGACAAGACTGTGCTTTCCTTTTATGGGAATAATAACACCTACTGTTTATATAGCACCATCCTTCCAAGAAGTTTAACATATCACATTTCATTAATCTGAAAACAGCCCTGCAAGCCAAACCGGTAACCCGTATTGTTACTCCCTGCATACGCATATTGAAATTGAGGTAATTAAATGTAAAATAATTTTTTCAAAATCCTAAAACCTTCTGAAATGGTTAGAGAGCAATGATCTGTATTTCTACCATGTGCCCATGTTCTTTAGTTGTCATCTCCTATTGACCATTTCTTGAAAGTCAGGGAATATTCATAAAGGTAAGAGAAGTGAGCTCCCTCCTCTTCTGAAGCTGTGTGGTTCTCTCTCTCCCTGAGCAGTGTGCTCCCATCTCCATGGTCTTTCCCTACTTCTCAATCCAACATCTCTCCTCTCTTTCTGACTGGCAGGATTTCTTCTCTCCCTTCAGCAGGGATCTAGAAAAATTAGGGTATAGCTAGCACAGGTTCATACACCTATGTATAGTGTAGGATAGGACTTCAGAGCTCACTCAGCCACAGTCCATCATTTTCAGATAGATATGTGCTTTGTTAAGTTGCGTCTGCCTACCTGGTCTATAGATCTTGTTCTCTCTCAAGGACTCAAGGGCACTCATTTAGCAATTGGCTTTCTGTCTCTTACATCGGCAAGTGTTCTCTCTTGGAACTTTGCCATCAACCCACATATTAGTCAGCATGGGCTAGGCTCTGCCGTGGTGACATACAAACACCAAATCTTAATGGCTTAACATAAAAATTTATTTCTCATTCATGTAAGAGTCTGATTTGAGTCAGATGGCTCTCCTCCAAAAGTGACTCAGGGATCTGGGCTGACTGAGTTTGGCACACCAACCGCTTTCTCTTCATTTCTTAGCACAAAATACACTTACCAATTATAAATTAGGAACTCCACCTTGGAGTTTTTTGACACCAGTTAAATGAACAGAAAAGAAAATGAATAACTCATACCTACTTTTAACTGCCTTAGACCAGAAGGGACACATGACATCTACTCACATTTCAATGGCTAGTACTAGTCACAGAGCAACCTGGCTGCAAATCTGGTCTTCCTGTGTGTCCAGAAAAGAGGAAGACTGGATACGGGTGAATACTGATCATCTTTACCACAGCGTGCAAACGTGCTGGAATTTCTTTCTACTTTAAACAAAATAAAAACCCAAAGGAAACCTCTTTTGACACCATTTTCCTCCAGTTACTGAACTACTCTGCTCCCTTTAACCCAGAAGGTGGTCATATAGATGGCCAACAGATATATGGAAAAATGATCAAAGCCACTAATCATCAGAGAAATGTAAATTAAAACTATAATGAAGTATCACTTCACACCTGCTAGATTGACTATCGCCAATAAATCAACAAACAGCAAGTGCTAGTGAGTATGTAGAGAAAAGGGAACCCTGGTATACTATTGGTAGGGATGCAGACTGGTGCAGCCACTGTGGAAACATATGGATTTTCCTTAAAATTTTTTAAAAAATGGAACTACTGTCCGGCTGGTGTGGCTCAATGGATTGAGTGTTGTTCCATGGATTGAGGTCCCAGTTTGATGCTGTCAGGGCACATGCCCAGGTGGCGGGCTCAATCCCCAGTAGGGGGCGTGCAGGAGGCAGCTGATTAATACATCTCTCTCACATCGATGTTTCTCTCTCTCTTTTCCTCTTTCTTTAAAAAAATCAATAAAAACATATTAAAAAAAATGACATTGCATTTTGACCCAGTGACCCAATTCTGGGAATATATACTAAGAATCCCAAAACACCTGTCAGAAAGAATATATGCACCCCTATGTTTGTAGGAGTGTTATTTACAATAGCCAATATCTGGAAACAGCCCACGTGCCTATCAGTAGATGAGTGTATAAAAAGGCTGTGGTACATTTACACAAAGTAATAGTACTCAGCTATAAAAAAAGAAGGAATGCTTACCTTTTGCAACACCATGGATGGACCTGGAGAGTATTATGCTAAGTGAAATAAGCTAGTCAGAGAAAGACAAATACCATGTGATCTTACTTATATGTGGAATCTAATGAACAAATAAACTGACAAACAAAATAGAACCAGAGGCATGGATGGATGGAACAGAGTGACAGATCTCTGAGGGGTGGGGAGTGGGGGAGGACTAGATAAAAGGTGAAGAGCCCTGGCCAGTTTGGCTAGTGGTAGGGCACTGGCCCGCAGACCAAACAGTCTCAGGTTTTATTCTGGTCAAAGGCATGTGCCTTGGTTGTGGTTCAGTCCCAAGCCCAGGATGGGGCTGTGAGAGAGGCAACCAGTCAATGTGTCTCTCACGTTGATGTTTCTCTCCCTCTCCCACTCTATCTGAAGATAAAAGTGAAAAAAAGTATTCTTGGGTGAGGATTAAAAAAAAAAAAGAAGGTGAAAAGATTAGACAAAGAACATATATGCAGAGCCCATGGACACAGGCAACAGTGAGGTGAAGGCCAGGGGTGAGGCAGAGGTTGGGTGAAGGTGGGCAAAGTGGCAGGGCAGGGGGGATGGACATCTGAAATAGTATCAACAATAAAAACAAACAAACAAACAAACAAACAAATAATAAATAGGCCTAAAAAATGTAGCTTACATTAGCTTTTTCAAATTCTACTCCTCAGTCTTTCTTGAATACAATTGATTTGTCTTTGTCCTAGATGTGCTTCCCCAGAAGTGCTCAATGAAATCACAAATGCCTTCTAAATGGCTGGAGAGTAAATGTTCATCCTCTGTCTTAGTTGACTATCAGCATCATTTGACATAGTTGATTTCCTCTCCTGCCTTGAAATACTTTTCCTGGCTTCCAGCACATTATACTTTTTGTTTTCCCTTTTACCTTAATAGTTATTCCTTCTTGGTCTACTCTGCTGGTTCCTCTTTATCTCCCTGACTTCTTAATTCTAGAAAGTCCAAGGCTCAATCCTGGAACCTCTTTTTTTTTCCTTCTTCCTATCTATACTTATTCCCTTGGTGACTGGATCCTGTCTTGTGACTTTCAATATCCTCAGTACTCTGGTATTAAATATTCTGTCTCCAGGCTAGATTTCTCCCATGAATTCCAGCCACGTATCCTCCTGTGTACTAGACATCTATACTTAGATTTAACAGGCATCTCAAACTTAATATGTACAAAACAGAACTCCTTATTCCACCCACCACCTCCTCAAACCTACTTCTCCTAGTCTTCACCAATCTTAGTTAATGGCAACTTCATTTTCCCAACAGCTCAGACCCCAAATCTTGAAGTTATCCTAACTTCTCTCTTTCTCTTCCATCCTATGTCCAATTTATAAGAAAATCTCAAAAGCCCTGGCCAGTTTGGCTCACCGGTTAGAGCGTGGGCCTGTGGACAAAAGAGTCTCGGCTTCAACTCTGGTCAAGGGCACATACCTTGGTAGTGGTTTGGTCTCCAGCCCTGGTCAGGATTGTTCAGGAGGCAACCAATCGGTGTGTCTCTCTCACATCAATGTTTCTCTTTCTCTCTCTCTCCCCCTCCCTCCCTCCCTCCTACTCTATCTCAAGATAAATGGAAAAATATCCTCAGGTGAGGATTAAAAAACAAACAAACAAACAAACAAAAAAAAACAGAAAAAGAATATCCCATAAGCTCTACCTTCAAAATAGCTCCAGAATCTGACACTGATCACCACCCTACTGCTATCACCCTGGTCTAGGCCATCATGCCATGCTTGGGTTGTTGACACAGTAAGTGTTTTCCCTACTTCTGCCCTTATTCTCTTTCCATCTATTTCCACACAGCAGTCAAAATAATCTTTTCCTGTGAAACCCTCCAATGGCCTTCCAGCTCATTCCAAGAAAAGGTAATGTGTCCAAAAGGTACACAGCCTGGCCCTGTTACCTTTACTCCTTGCTCACTCTGCTCCTGGGTGTCAAAACATGCCAGGCCAATGCCAACTTCAGGGCCTTTTCTTGCCACTTTTTCTGCCTCAACCACTCTTTGCTCACATGTCAACACAGCTGGCTCCCTCACCTCCTCAGGTCTCTACTCAGAAGTCATCCCCCGAACAGGCCTTTCTTGACCACCACGTTTAAAGTTGTAATACTTGTACCCTGATGTTCCTTAACCCCCCTCTTGGTTCTATTTTTTATTTTTGATGGTATCTAACAAAGTACATATTATATTTATTTATTTTCTGTCTCTCCACCTCCACCCCCACTGGAAAGTAAGCAATGTTTTGTTTACTAGGTTCACCCACCAGCTTTTAGAACAATGCCTGGTACATAGCAGGACCTTGATAAATATTTGCTGAATGAATGAATAAATGAGTGAAGAAACAGAGCCCAAAGAGGTTGACTGGCTTGCTCAAGACCATACATGCAGTTCGATCCAGACTATGGTTTTCCGAGTTACTCATCACTGATGCTCCTTAGATCTCAAAATGTGCCTGTTACTCTTTAGGGTTCTGTCTCGGTGGTGAATGGGTGAGGCCAAAGGGCTGGCTCTGTGCTGTGGGGTGGGTGAGTGTTTTGTTTTTCTTATCTTGGTCATGCCACTTCCCAAAGACCTCACCCATTGTTTCCCACCAAATCTCACTCCCACAGTTAAACCCAGGCTCCAAGTGCTGCTGGCACCCTGCACTATAGTGGTAGGTAGTATTTCACACTGAGAAGACTGTTCAAAGACAATCATGGCAGTCTTATTACTTCTTTAAAAGACTGGACCTAAGCCATCCCAGAGACATTAACAGCTTTCATATCCTCTAAAAACTTTCAGACAAGAAGATTCCATAATTTCCTCTGTGCTTGGCAGTGCTACTGCAGAAACATTCTTTATTGCACCCTGTGGTTAAGACTTAACAACAAATGCTTTTTCTTCATAATCCTTCTGGGTCAGTTGTCCTGTTTGTTCAGCACTGAAAAAAATCAGATCTGTCCTAAAATGGAGAGAGAGAGAGAGAGAGAGAGAGAGAGAGAGAGAGAAAGAGAGGAAAATAGACAGAAAGCAAAAGACAGAGCTAGAGAATGAATGAGCAGAAGTCTGAAATATATTTATACCTAAGAAAGCATGAGGTCCACTGAAGGGGCTATTCTTACCCCTACCATATAGCTCTTCTCTGCAAGAACCCCTCCCCTTCTCTGTGGATAAAAGGACATGGGAAACAAGCCCAGAGAAAGGTAGTGGAGCCTTGGCAATACCCTCTTTACTCCCTAGTTTTTAATATTTATTTATTTTTGATAAATAAAAATTATGTGTATTTAAGGTATACACTGATGTTTTGATATATGTATAAACTGTGAAATGATTACCACAATCACACTAATTAACATCTTGATCACCTCCCATAGTTGTTGTTGTTGTTGTTGTTATTATTATTATTATTATTATTATTAGTGTGTGGTATGAACAACTGAGATCTACTCTCTTGGCAAATTTCAAGTATATAATAACACATTATTATTATTTTTAACTTTTTTCTTTATTGACATATTAGAGTGAGAGGAAGGGAGAGGAAGAGAGAAACATCGATGAGAGAGAACATCAATTGGCTGCCTCCTGCATGTCCCCCACTGGGGATCGGGCCCACAACCTGGGCATGTGCCCTGACTAGGAATCGAACTGGTGACCTCTTAGTACATGGGTTGATGCTCAACCACTGAGCCACACCGGCCGGGCTATAACAACACATTATTAACTCCAGTCACTATGCTGTACATTGGCTTCCAGAACTGATTCATCTTACAACTGAAAGTTACCTCTCTCTTTACCCCACACCCTATCCCTGGTACTAACCATTATACTCTCTTTGTTAGATGAGTTTGTCTTTTTGTTTTTAAATTTTTCTTTCTTTATTGATTTTAGAGAGAGAGGAAGGAAAAGGGAGAGAGAGACACAAACATTGATGAGAGAGAACATCAACTGGCCGCCTCCTGAATGCCCCACACTGGGGATTTGGCCCACAACCTGAGCATGTGCCCTGACCAGGAATCAAACTGACGACCTCTTCTTGGTGCGTGGGTCGATGCTCAACCAGTGAGCCACACTAGTCGGGCAGTTTGTCTTTTTTTTTTAGATGCCACATACAAGTGAGATTATGCAATATTTGTCTTTCTATGTCTGGCTTTTTTTCACTTAGCATAATGTCCCCTAGGTTTACCCACATTGCTGCAAATAGCAGGATTTCCTTTTTTTTTAAAAGACTGAATAATATTCTATTGTGTGTGTGTATCACAAATTCTCTATCCACTTATAGGTCAGTAGACATCCAGGTTGTTTCCACATCTTGGCTATTGTGAACAATGCTGCACTGAACACAGGAGTACAGAAATCTCTTCAAGATAGTGATTTCATTTCTTCCAGACACACACCCAGAAGTGGGACTGCTAGATCACATGGTAGATCTATTTTTAACTTTTTGAGGAACCTCCATACTGTTTTCTACAATGGCTGTATCAATTTACATCCCCACCAACAGTGTACAGGATTCCCCTTTCTCTGCACCCTTGCCAAAACTTGTTAACTTTTGACTTTTTGATATTAGACCTTGGCAAAACCTCTTAACCGCTACTCTTCTCCTAGTATTTTGGGAGGAAGCCAAGCAGCCCAAGAATGGGATTGAATGGCAAACTCATTGTGGGTTCCGTGTCTTCTAAGGAAGCACACCCCATTCCTGCCATTTACGCTCGACACACCGCAAGAGTGAACTTCATGACTGTGATGCATTCCCAGCGTGGTAGGCATCCAGCCCCAAATGGTTTCTGTGACTCTAGCTAAGGAGGTGTTTGCTGAGCCAACTTGAATACTAATGAGCAGTGGGATAATGGCCTCACAATGCTTGGCACATCAACCACCTTCTCTTTATCTCTTAGCACAAAACAGTTACTAACTATAAATTAAATGATCTGTTTCATTATTTAAAGAAAGCACTAAGCACAATTCCTTCTCTTCTACTGTTTACGGACACACATTCCTGGGTGTGTTTTTTCAACTGGGAGCCAACACTCAAGTCATATGACTCCTAGAGACTATCTGTCACTCCGATTGGTCGGGGGAGGGAACAAGACAATTCAATTACTTCTTGGTTTCTGGAAGGAGATCTCTATTTTCTCTCTTCTCCTTGAAGTTAAGAGGCTACACCGCACTGTGGCTCTCATTTGCTGGTAACTGCGTGCCAGGCAATACCCAGGATGTGGGGTAGAAATGTACAACTGGACAGCAACTGGGGGCAGAGCTCGGTTTGGCCTAAACTGATCAAGCAGGGGGCAGGAGTGGTGGCAGTCTGTTCCCGAGGTTTCATAGTCCAAGGAGGACTCTCAGACTTGGCCGTGCTGGCCCCTGAGAAATACACTATCTAAATGGGGAGTACAGAGGTGGGCCAAGTGTGAACAAGACTGGGACGGGTCCAGAAGTTGATTTGATTTCGGTGATAGATTTATGATAAGGTTCAAAGATTTCCAGGAGACTAATCAAATGCTTTTTCTTACATCATATGAACCAAATGCCAGGTAGTTCCAGGCAGCTACTTTGCAAGGTAGTCTTTGGGGTTTCTTGTTTATTCACCACTTAATTCAGCTTCTATGAAGTCATTCACTGAGCTAAGAGGGACAATAACCACAAAGCCTGCAAGGACATTTCAGTGTGTACACGGCAAGGAAAAGGAACAATGCCTGGTGCTTGGGGCCACAGCAGGGTGCCCTGGGCAGTGGGGCTCCTGGAAGGAGGCCTGACACAATGACAGATCCACAAAGGCAAATGCCCCTGGGGCCGGCTGGCATGCCCCATCAGCAGGACACTTAGAGTGGGGTTACTGACAATAGGAATTCCTGTCTCCTAGGAAGAACAAAGTTATATAGGAAGGTTTCAGGTATGTGGCCAATCAGAATGTTTAAATGGTTTGGAAATGCAGCCGATGTAGGGACTGCCATCATTCTACATGGCTAGGAAGGAAGAAAACCAACACACTGCGAATTCCCACATAACTGCAACACAAACAATCAGAAAGGTCAAATGACAGGGTTTTGCATGATGACTGCAGTGTGCCTCTTACTTTGGAGTGCCCAGTGCCAAGGAAATAAGAGGCTGTCAGTGATTTGATCTAAATAGAAACGTTCAGGTTACGCTGCATGCATTTATATCTCGGTTTTGTTTAAATTGTACTGCCTTGGCATTGTATTATGATAAGTACTTCACAGCCAGCAGACTTTTAGGGGTTTTTACAGATGAGAACTGGGGCTCACAGAAGTTAAATGACTAGATCAGGGTCCCAGGTAACTGGGGGCAGCCATGGCTTCGGCTCACGGTCCGGGGAGTCACTGAAGAGAAACTAATTACATAAGATATGGTTTTTGTCTGTAAATATATTTTAATATAATCTAATTTTCTGAAAATCAGTAATAATCTATATAAATGAGGTGGCTCTCAAAGAGATACAGACAATAAATTAACTGTAGTTTCACATTCCTCCCAAAGACAATTTTGGATAATTAAAGGTTTTCCAAATATTTCCAGGGAATTCTAAAGTTGGAATAAATTCAAAAGGCATTCTTGCTTCCCGTCTAGAGAAGAAGGAAGGGTTTTACATATGACAAACGTTTCCTATAGGACAGGGACCGTGCTGAGAACTTTTATATTTATCATCTCCCTAATGATGAGTATTCACCCACTAATGAGGATGAGGAAAACCCAGCTGCCGTTCCTTGGCCTTCCCACATTACTCGGTACATAGGCTTCCCTGCCTGCCCCAGCCCCAGTTACGTCACCTTCAACTGACTTGTCCGTTGGCTTCTAGAATCGGGGTCATTCTAGTTACCTACTTGTAAGTGCCATGAGGGTCAGTAGGGAGACTTATGGGGTTCTCAAGTTATCAGGGGGCCCCTCTCCCTCTCCAGGAGTCACAGGGGATGCTGCTTAATAGCGACCGGATCTGGCGATCCTCTCTGATCCCCATGTCTACTTGTGTGGCTATTTATTTGTTTGCTTATTTTTCTTTTTTTTAATCCTCACCCGAGGAAACTTTTTCCCCCATTTATCTTCAGATAGAGTGGGAAGGAGGGAGAGAGAGAGAGAAACATCGACGTGAGAGACACACATCCACTGGCTGCCTCCTGCAGGACTCCAACCAGGGCTGGGACCTAACTGTAACCTAGGTACGTGCCCTTGGCTGGAATCGAACCCATGACTCCTTGGTCTGTGGATCGACGCTCTAACCACTAAGCCAAACCAGCCAAGGCTGTTCTCTTGTTTTTTTTTTAAAGATTTTTAATTGCTTTTCAGAGAGAAAGGAAGGGAAGGGAGATAGAGAGAGAGACATGGATGTGAGAGGGAAACATCGATCAGGATGCCTACTGCATGTCCCCCATCAGGGATCCAGCCTACAGCCCAGGCATGTGCTCTGACCATGAATCAAGCCGGCGACCTTCGCGTGTATGGGGCGACACCCAACCAACCAAGCCACACCAGCCAGGGCTGGCTATTTGTTTTTAATGTTGAATTTGGATGCCTTTCTGTAGAGCAGGTACTTGCCCCACCACTTCCTACTGTCTTATACATACTCTCTTCACTCATTTATATATACTTTTTTGTTCAGATAGAGTGGGAGGGAGAGAGAGAGAGAGAAACATCGACGTGAAAGGGACACATCGAGTGGTTGTCACCTGCTTGACCAATCAGGGCCGGGGACAAACTGCAACCGAAGTACATGCCCTTAGCGGGAACCGAACCCAGGTCTCTCTGGACCGCAGGCCAACGCTCTAACCGCTGAGCCAAACCGGCCAGGGCCAGTCATTTATATTTTTACCAGGCCTTTGGTAAATGCTAGTTCATCAGAAACTCCCATCAGGGCGACGGGGTTTGGTTTCTCCTAGGACTGCTGTGGGGAGCTGCTCGGTGGACGTGCACAGCTCTGGGGTGGGCTCTGGGTGTGCGCTGCGCCCTGAGAGCTGAGCAGGGGTGGCCCTGGCTGCACACTGTGCCGGTGCCCAGGGACCACGCTGGCCCTCGCACAGTCGACGGCTGCTCAGTGTAACCCTCGGCCCCACGAGAAGGAAGGGGAGTCAGGGTGATGGGAGAAGAGAAACTGTACACATAGTTCAAAGGGTGACCAATTCAATGGTGTGTTGATGTGAAGCCCACCCCTTGAATTCTTGCAGCTCAAACCCTCCAACTGAACATCATCTCTGGACAGAGCAGGTCCAGCTACCAGTGTGCTCGATGGGCAGAAATGACTGGACTCCCTGAAGTAATTAAGAAACCTGAGTAGGGTATTTTCAACAATGGTGAGAAAAGCAAGTTTACACTTCTTAGAATCTTACTATGTTAACTGTCAAAAGTACTGCTTGCTTTTACTTTTTCCCCAAGCAAGAAAGGTGCTGCGAATACTCTCATTCTTCAACTCTCAGGGGAAATCGAGCGCTTCTTCAATCATTTGAAACAGAAAAATCATAGCAACAGTCCCAGTGATTCAGATCCCACATCTAGGACTGCACCGAACTTTGGCTAAACTACTCAAAACCTGAAGAGTAAGTGAACCAGAAACCATATGTGACTGTGAGCCACAGGTGGGGTTCAGTTCCCTTCACGAAGATGCTGTTCCGATTGTGCCTCCGAGACTTCACATGCATCAAACAGAAACTGGCTCTGCCACAAACCTCACGACGGGGGACCTGGACATCAGCCCCGAGGGGGATGTGGCACAGGGTCCACCTTCCAGCTCCCATTCAGCCAACTGGAAACAAGTCAATACACCTCCGTTAGCAACACACAGTCGAACCAGACTACTGTACCTCCTCAGGCAAGCTGACCACCAAGTCATTTTTCGTCTGTCCGACCAGTGCCTGCCAGAAGTATTCGCTGCACGCAGCCAGCACAGCCCGGTGGGCCCGGAACTCCTTCCTCTCCACGATCAGGGTCACGTCACAGAGAATATCCTTTTTCCGCTGGTCATTGAGGCCAAGGAGGATGTTGGTGCAGTGGACTGTGGACTCATACACATACATGGGGGAGTCAGGCTTCTCATCCACAGACATGCCGTTCACACCCTGGAAGAAAGAGAGGCCGGGTCACCACGATCTGAGTCACAGAGAAGGTGAGAAGGAAGGTCAGGGTGCCTGAGGCTCAGGGCCAGGAGCCCGACAGAGGGGGGCAGAACTGCTCCTTAGCCTATTCGTGCTCAGCGCAAGGAGCACAGAGAACATACTAGAAAGTCGCGTTTTATGCCTGACTTTATCCTTTCCATTTATTGCGTCCTTTTACCCAATGGAAATGAAGCCTTTTAACGGAACACCCAAAACATTCAAAACACATATATACTTTAAAACTTGGTAGTTTTGACTTTGTTTGCCAACTGAAAAGAAACGTTCATGTATACACAGTCCCAATACAAGTATTAATTTGAGCTTTGTGTTAAGAGGAAATGAATCATTTTGGAAGTATTTGTAATGCTTTCTTGATTTAAATACATGTACGTTGTTAGGTTGAAAATTGGCTAAGATACCAAACATCTAATCACAATACATAATTTAACAAGTGATCTAAACTGCCTGTGTACTAAACAGTAGATCCAGCAGCTCCTGCCATTGCTCTTGGCCACTTCACGGCAAAGCACAGCCAACACCATGTTGTCGCTGCTCTTGAGGAGAAGTGGAATTGTGCTGTTGTCATCCCCAGACCTGACGTACATGCTCTTTAAGGAACCACAAAATGTCACAACAGGAGTCCTAACAAAGACGTATTCGACAGTGACGATCACTTTCACAAGAATCGGTTCTTTCCTTTAAAAAGTGTCCACTGACATATTGAAAATAACCGTATCTGTAATTAATTTACATAAATTCATTTTTCAGCGATGTTTACTACTAGTATGAATTCCGACAGAGAGTCTTACTTTCTTTTTGACTTTATGCTTATTTATTTGTTAACTCTAATGTACAATAAACTGCATACATTTATGGTGTGCAGTTTGATATATTTTGGCAATCAAGACAGTGAACACATCCTTCATCAACAAAAATCTCTTTATGCCCCTTAACAGTCCCGTCCTTGCACCTCTCTGTGCCCCACCCAAACCACAGGTCTGCTCTGACACTGCATATTATTTGTCATTTTCTGTATTTTATACAAATGGAATCATACAGATTGTACCCTTTTATGTGTGGCTTCTTTTACGCAGCAGTTATTTTATGATTCATCCATGCTGTGTGCATTAGCTGTGTGATCCTTTTTTGCCAGGTAGTGTCCTATTGTACAGAGCGCAATTTTTTATCCGTTCAGCTACTGATGGAGATTTGAGTGCTTCCAGTTTTTGGCTATGACAAATAAAGCTGTTATAACAACCAATCAACATGGGTACTAGGCTGGGGAAGGCAGGAGGGGGATGGGAGCAGGAAGGAGGGAGTCAATGGGGAAAAAGGGGGACATTAGTAATATGTTCAACAACAACAACAACAAAAAAACAAAAACAAATAAAGCTGCTAAATATGTTCAACAACAAAAAAAACAAAAAACAAAAACAAATAAAGCTGCTACAGATTAGTGTATACATCTTTCTTTGACCATAGCCTTTCATTCCTCTTGTGTAAATACCTTGGGATAGAATGGAAAGATCATTTGGTATGTATAAGTCTAACTTTCTTTAAAAGATCTTTTGTATTGATTTTGAGAGAGAGAGGAAGAAACATCAATGTGAGTGAAACATCGATTGGCTGCCTCCTGCATGCCCCCTGCCAGGGACTGAGCCCACAACCAGGACATGTACCCTGACCAGGGATTGAACTTTTAGTGCACAGTAATGACGCCCAACCAACTGAGCCACACTGGCCAGGGCTATAACTTTTAAGAAACTGCCTCTGTTTTCTTGTACCATTTCATATTTTCAACAGCAGTATACATGTGTTCAGTTCCTTCACATCCTTGCCACCACTTAGTATGGTCAGTCTTTCTACATTTGGGCCATGCTAACAGGTATACTGTGGGATCTTTTTGTGGTTTTAACTGAATGACGATGTTGAACATCTCTCATGTGCTCTTTCATCTGTCTTCTGTGGAGAGAAGTCTATCCAGATTCTTTGCCCATTTTGTAAAATTGTTTTGTTTCCTTATTACAGACATACCTCACTTTATTATGCTTCACAGATGTTTGTTTGTTTTTTTACAAATTGATGGCAAGAACCTCCACCAGCAAAAAGATTATGACTTGCTTTATTGAGATGCTCACTTTATTGCTGTGATCTGGAACCAAACCCACATCTCCAAGGAATGCCTGTATTGAGTTTTAAGATGTTTTTATATATTCTGAATAAAAGTCTTTTATCAGATGTGTGATTTCCAAATATTTTCTGAGCCTGTAGCTTGTCTTTTCATTCTCTCTCTCTTTTTTTAAATCCTCACCGGAGGACATTTTTCCATTTTTTTGTTCAGATAGAGTGGGAAGGAGAGAGAGGAAGAGAGAGAGAGAGAAACATCGACGTGAAAGGGACAGCCACCCGCACAATCTAACCAGGGCCGGGGACAAACTGCAACCGAGGTACGTGCCCTTAGCGGGAACCGAACCCCGGTCTCTCGAGACCGCAGGCCGACGCTCTAACCACTGAGCAAACTGGCTAGGGCATCTTTTCATTCTCTTAATGGTGTTTTTAAAATAGCATAAAGTTTTCATTTGATAAAGTCCAATTCAGCAATTTCTTTCTTTTATGAATCATGCTTTTGGTGGTGTATCTAAAAATATCTTTGCTTACCAAGGTCATATCTTTTGTCAGATTTATACCTAGATATTAATACGTTAATGTAATTATAAGTGGTTTAGTTTTTTAATTTAAATTTATGATTTTTCACTGTTATTATATAGAAACATAAATATTTTTTGTATATTGATCTTGTATCCTGCAGCTTTGCCTAACTTGCTTATTAATTTTTATAGACTTTTTGCTCTGGTAGATTCCATACATGTTCTGTGGAGATTATGTTGTCTATAAATGGAGACATTTGACTTCCTTTCCAATCTGGATGACTTCCAGGTCTTTTGTTGCCTTACTGCATTGGTACTGCACTGTACCTTTAGTACAATGCTGATTATACATGGTAAGAGCAAATACCATTGCCTTGTTCCCTGTGTCAGGGGAAACATATTCAGCCTCTCACTGTTATTTATGATGGTAGCTATAGGTATTTCATAGATACCCCTACTGAGCTGAGGAAGTTTCTTTCTATTCCTAATTTGCTAGGAGTTTATTTTTTAAAAATCAGGACTGGATGCTGGATTTTGACAAATAGTTTTTCTGCATCTATTGAGATAGTTACATAGTTTTTCTTTTCTTTTTTTAAGGTACGTTAATAAGGTGAATAACAGTGATTAATTTTTTAATGTAAAACCAATCTTGAATTTCCAGGATAACCTCTATTTAAGCATAATGTGTTTGTCTTTTTATACATTGTTGGATTCCAGTTCCTAACATTTTGTTTGCAGGCAGCACTCAAAACTGGGTGTTCTAGGATGTAAATGGTGTGCATAATTCATAAGAAGAAGTAGATTTATGAGACATCCCATTTTTATAATCCATTTATTAATGCACCTATACCAACAAGAAAGAAGCTTACTATAAAAGATGCAGGCTTTAGTTTTCCAGCGGAACATGAAATTAAATAAAATCAAGAGAGAAACGAAAGCGAAGTGCAGTGGAAGGAGGAGTGGACCAGGGCTTCTGGTCCCGTTCTGGCACTGACTGGCTTTGTGGACTTCAGATGAATTGCTTCTCTGGACCTGCTTTTGTGTTTATAAAATGAAAAGTTTGGACTAGAAAACCAGCAAAGTTCGTACAGATCTACAATTCTATGAGTCTAAGACTCTGTAAAAGAAACAGCCAATTGATCATGGGAGTGGGATATCGTCATTTTATTTGAGAGAAGCGAGCTTTCTGTGGCCCTATGAATACCGATCATGCTGACACTGCAGAGCTGGGTGCAGAGAATGGGGTGGACAGCATATAGGAAGACACCAAAGTCTTCTGGGGGAGAAGGAACTAGGACCCGAATCTCTGGCTCCCATAGATGCCAAGTTAGGAAGATCTGTTTAGATAGATCATGGTATCCCCGAGTAAAGGGGGTGGGGGTGACAAGTCCCTTGAAGTGAAATTACCTTTGGGAAATGGGGAACCCAAACCTGGGAGGATATTTAGGCACTGTAGGTGGGGCGATGCTAGTAGCTCCTCCAGTACTGGGTATCTTAGCCCAGAGGTTTGTTTTGGGAGCCGTGGCTACCCAAGGGGCTGAAATCTAAAAGATGTTACTTGGGAACCCAGGGTGGAGTTCCACTGAGGTCCAAGTAGGGGCCTGATGACTGTCCAGCGGCACTGGACACGGGTCTGCCCACCAGGTAGGAACAGTCATCAGTGGTGGTGAAGCCAAGGCAGTGGATAAACTCTCAGATTCCAGTTCACAAGCAAGATGGTCTCTTTTTGGCTCTAGGGAAGCTGGGGGGTCTCAAGAAAGACTTCATATCCTGATAATAGGGCAGGTTTGGGAAAATAAAGGAGATGTGGTAATATGTGCAGCAATGAAGGTTCTGAGTCGACGAAGCAGGCTATGTTGGTCACATGAATATGGGCATCTGCTTTTTTGGGCTAAACCTTCCAGAGAGTTTTATAAGACATTTAAAACATATCAGATCTGTTCATCAAATGGCATAATCTAAAACCTATCATTTCCAGGAAGCTGTTGCTAGACTTTAACCTGACTGAGGCTATTCTTGATTTTATTACATTATTCCTGGATAATCCTTCCTTATGCCACGCCAACACCACTCTGTTCCTCTTTGCCTTTACGTTCCTATTGGATCTCATCACTTCCCTCCCTGTTGGCCCATTTTCAAGCATAATGGGACATACTGTTTCTTCTTCTTTTAGAAATCAGTCATCCCTCCCCATCCTCTGATTATCATGGGTGTTCTTCTAGGAACTTCTCCAATTTGTCTGTTTTTGACTGACTAATGCCAACCTGAAATCTGTTTCCCTTATCACTGCATTATGCCCCATTCAGTTTTCTTTTTTTCACTTGCCTTACTAATATTAATTAAACAACATTTTACCTCTAATGCAGCACATCCTGACATCTTTAGCAGGATCCATGGGATCTAAGAATGAGATACTTTGTAGTGAGTAACAGAGCCCAGAATAGCATGTACGAGTCTGACAGCCAGTCTTCACGCTAAGCAGTAGACAATGTGTTAAAGTGTGTAGACATTAGCTGAAATCAGATTGTAAGGAAGCTTTCCAAAGGTTCTGATTTGGGTTTTGGCTGGATCTCATTCTTCTTTTTGTAGGCCAAAAACCCCAGCTGCACATGTACATATACATATACCCCAATCATCTTATCATATGGTTCAGCAATGAAAGTTAGTTACTATTATTTTATCATAGTGTGTTCATCTCCTCAAAAAGTTACACAGACCACAACTCTTATCAATAAGAGATATGGTATAATAAAGGCAAACTCATTAACTCACTCATTCCCTCTTCATTCACTACTGGGTCATAGTCAGAAATTAATTATCTAACAGTGCTGAAGGTAAAAGTATAAGTCAAAGAACTAAAAAAAGAAAAACTCTACAGTGGGAAATCTGAAAAGCTATAATTCACAAAAGAGTAGTAAGTTTTTCAGACAACCTGTCATGTCTAGAATGTTTCAGATGAAAAGAAACAAATACGCCTTGCAGGTATTGAAAAAGACTAAATTATAAACCACTTCACTTGAAATTCCAACCACATTTCCTCTAGAAACAGTACAATAAGTAAATACTTCTGTGAATCAAACACTAAATTATTTAGTAATTGCTTAGTAAATTTCTGCCCTTATCAAGTATGCTCTTTTAAAAAGTTATTTACTATGAAATGGTAAGGTTAGTTTTTATAAAAGAAAGTTATCAAGTCTATAGAAATTGTAGAGTGCACAGTGCCATTAAAATGACTACATCATTACTTTTGGACTGGAAACACTTTTCAATCACGAGATCCAAACTTCTTACTTAGAGTGGAAAGCAATCCAATTTCAGTGTTTTCTAATGGAAAACTGCAGTGCCTGTCACTTAATGTCTCTAATGCCTTGGATAGCTCAGGTAAGGGCCTGACACGGAGAAGCTAAAACGTTCGTGTTCTTTATTTACTCAAACACTCCATCTGCGTGTGGACTAGTTAGTGCCAAGGGAACTGAAATTTAAGGCTGCTGTTAGGAGGAAGCACTTGCAACTGTATCATCAGATCCTTAATAGCTCGGAATCTTGTGCTTCAATATAAACTTCCATTTTCCTTAAACTTTCAGGAGGAAGTTCAATTCACGGACATAGTCTGTGATAATGTTTATGTGTGTGTGTGTGTGTGTGTGTGTGTGTGAGATAATGTTTTTATTACACAGTTGGAAGATATTTTTAAAAATTGAGGAGAATTGTAATAAGCCCCAACATTTTTGGTAATTTTTGTTGTTGATGTTGTTTTACTTATTCTTTTAAGCAGATCAAAATAAAAACTAATGCAGCCTTCCAAAATGTCCCATAATAAAATAGAATAAACTATATGAAGAGTCAGGGTATGATGCAGAGGCTGAGCTAGAAGAAATATGAGACTGTTGGTAGCAGACTATATGTATTAATCTAAAGGTAATAAAGAATTAAAGATATATTATACACCCGCCAAACTGAAAAGCGTTAGGAAGTTTGACAATATCAAGTGTTCGTGAAAATCGAAAGCAACAGGACTCTCATACACTGACAGTTGGTTCAACCTCTTTGGGAAATAGTTTGGCATTATGCAGCAGAATGAACACATACCCTGCAGTATATTCACATAATGGAAGAATTCAAAGCAAATTTGAGCCACGTGTAACAACGTAAATGGAGCTCACAAACCTAGTGGTGAATACTGAGCTAGAAAAGTAAGACAAAAAAAAATTTCTTTTTTGAACATACAATTGAATATGATTTATGTTAAGTTCAAAAATGGGCAAAGCTTAAATATTCGGGGCTATATACATAGGTGGTAAAACTGTAAAAAAAAGACTCAGTGGTTTGTTTAGTGGAGAGCTGTCACAAGAAATCGGCACCAGGGGGTTTCAGGGGTGCTGTCACAATGTCCTGTTTATTGACATCGGTGATAGGTAGATGTGTGTTCACTTAGTGTTAAATTATATATTTGTCTTGTGTACTTTTTATATCTACTTTCTATTTTATGATTAAAAATACCCAGCTACCCCCAAATTAAAATTGTAGAAAAGGGTTAACAGCTCAAGTAATTGGCCCCAGATTCTGTGACTTAATTACAAAGGTCCTAGGGTGGATTTGGGGTTGTAAATGAAAACACCCCCCCCACACACACTTATAGTCTACAATTTAAGGTCAGAAGGGTCCTGAACGGTAATCAAACCTAATCAATTCCAAGTTGCATGTTTTAGATCGTAACTGAAAAAGTGGACAGAATGTGGGGAAAAAACCTCTTGGGAGATGGCGAGAAATCCGAGCCCAGGCTTTTGCTTCAGAGCAAAACTCTTTTTAGAGATCCCTCGTTTCATCTCCGTTCTTGTGAAAACCATCCTTCAATGCACTTCCACTTCCTTATCTATCAAATGAGGAAATGCACCGCTGACCTGGCAAGGCGTTTACAGTTCTAATTTCTACGGTTCTATGAAAGTACAGAAATTCAGGAAAAACTTGAAACATGAACCTCTCCAACTACAGTTCTTGAGAGGGCTTTTAAAAAGAAAGTTAGAGATGCTCAAAATAATACAGCTGGCTGGAAGGAAAAATGCCATCACATTCCTTGGGAGAGATGAAGAAGAAAGGGAGACCTGCCCAATGGCAGCTTGATCTTTCTCCCCTTCTAAATGGAGTCAACTCAAAAGAAGGATGAGTCAAGGGCCGATTTTCTCATATTAGTGAACAGAGTGCCCATAAGTACTGAGCAATGGTTCAACACTTTGTTCTCCCCACTGCCTCACCCCAGAAAGTGCTCCGGTGGGCAGGGCATTCTCACAAGCTGTATTATATGCATGGCAATGGAATCACAAGGTGTCCATCCTCTCTTCTGTCCAAGTCTCCACCAGTGATGTCAGGTGAGATCACACTTGTTAGTGGCCAGAGAGAAGGTAATGGCTTGGGCTTAACAATACAGTGCATACACCGTCATCTCTAGATGAGACAATGACATGTTTTAAAATCAATGGATGAAATGGACTCCACACCAGGTTGTCTAAGATACATGGTTATTGCTAGTGGAGGTTGGGTGATGTTGGGGGTGTGGGCGTGGGCAAGAGAGGAGGCAGGTAGGGAGGCAGTGTGGAACTGGGGACTGGCACATTTGGATGTGTAGCACGTGATCATCTACGCTGCTCTTCTTGTCTATATTCTGATGCTTGCTTTTGGTTCTTTTGTAGTAACCCCCCAGCTAAGAGTGCAGTCAAAGCCCTCATTTATTCTGATGAGGCAGGTCCTTTTCTCTCCTTTGCAAGTCTTCTTTTCAATCTTGTCATTCCCAGTTTGTCTCTGGTGCTACTTCTTTGTATCTGTGTTCTCCATTTATATTCATTTCTCATACATCAATCTCTGCCTCCTATTAGCATTTGCTTCTTGCCTATTAGGAGTTAGAGGACAGAGAAAAGTCATTCCTTTTCTACATTTTTCTTTATCAGGGCATCTGTGTGAAATATTTTTCCCAGTGTCCCCTTCCCTCCCCTTCTAGCTAGAGAAATATTACCCTAGAGCTTCATGCTGCTAATGTGAGAAGAAATTATGAACAGTAATTAGGAGGCTAAATGAGGGTGGTGGAACCTATTTACTTCATTAAGGTTCCTTCAGGGAAAATGCAAGGACGGGAAACTGAGAGATAAGGGTTAATACTAAAAGAATAAAAGATCCATTTGACTCAGAGCAATCTTCAGTCTGCCTGGATTCTATCAGACACCCTTCTCCATGGGGAAATCATTACAGAGAAATGACATGCAAAGTGCACCATAAAGCATCTGAGTCAAACCAGAGGGAGGATGACTCAACGGATCATTTTACATTTTAATAGAAGGCAGTGCAGATTGGTACCTAGTGCACAGTTCAACACAGGGCGCACCTCCCCTCCCCAAAACTTCTGCATCGGGTGGGAGGGGAGTTCCCAGAACCTGACAGAAATTATTCTGTCTTAGACAAGAACCAAGTCAAAACTCACAACAGAGAATCAAAGACTAAGAAAAGACAACAGAGAGTCAAATGCAGAAAAAAGGAGAGATTGCAAGTCTGTCTAATTCCAACTGTAGCATTACTGTCAAACCTAAGACTGTCAAGAATTGAAATCAGCCGTTAGTAGACTTCAAATCTTATGGGGGGGGGGGGACGAGAGGGGGGGTAGGAGGGACAAGAAAGGGAGGAGAGAGGAAAGAGAATATCTAAGTGTTATCCTTAAAAAAGCTGGCTCCTTAAATTAGCTTCAAAAGACTTTACTATGCAATTACTGGCAGAGGTTTACCCACAAGGTCAGTGACAATGCTGGGCTTGGGTGTTCATGTAAAGTCAAGAAACAATATTAGTGCCCTGGCTGGTGTGGCTTAGTTGGTTGAGCATAATCCTATGCACCAGAAGGTCATTGGTTTGATTCCTGGTCAGGGCATATGCCCAGGCTAGATCCCCAGTTGGGGTGTGTGCAGAAAGCAGCCGATTCATGTTCCTCTCTCTCCGCCCCCTCTCTAAATAAATAAATAAAAATAATAAAGAAACAATATTAGCAATGCCATTGTTCCCAGTAAGATTTCTAGGCTAGTTACTGCTTATAGGTGCTGATATGTGGAACTTGCCAAGGAGAGATTCATCTGACTGGGAATTATGATGCTAAAGGCTAAATTATCAAAGCTATCTCCTTCTCAGGGGAATGACCACGGGTGCACTTGTGACAGAAAGGTTTGTGTGTACATAAATAATATCTACAGTAGCCCTGCCCAGTTTGGATCAGCAGTTAGAGCGTCGGCCTGTGGCCCAGAGAGACCCGGGTTCGGTTCCCGCTAAGGACGCGTACCTCGGTCGCAGTTTGTCCCTGGCCCTGGTTGGGTCGTGCGGGTGGCAGCCACTCGATTTGTCCCTTTCATGTTGATGTTTCTCTCTCTCTCTCTCTTCCTCTCTCTCCCTCCCACTCTATCTGAACAAAAAATGGAAAAATGTCCTTGGGTGAGGAGAAAAAAGAAAAAAGAAAAAAAAGAATATCTACAATAATGTGGCTGTTAGTCCTTGTGATCTCAATGTCTGTCCTGTTTCCTGAGAGGCCACACTGCTCACAGGTGGGAAAGAAAACAGAAGCAAGTTGCCGAGGTTTGAGAAATACAGCTTTCACAGAAAAGGTTCTTAATAAAAGGGACTTGCTTTGTTCATGCATTGGGGTCTTCTGGACAACATGGTACAACATGGTTCTGTTCTGAAATATTCTCTCTGCAGGATGCAAGCTGAAATGAGTATAGTTTAGATTGCAAATGGCTGCCTGGTAACTAGAACAATCAAAACTTAGCACCCAGGCAGGCAGCATCTATTCGGGATAGAGAAGTTATCAGCTCAAGGGTCATTTGGGAAGGGTTTGTGAATTTCCACTGAAGTCTGTGTACCCCTCATTCTTGTTTTTCCATTTAAAAATGATTAAAACCATGAGGCTAACCCATTGGTCGGCAGTTTGTTAAATCCCACATCAGGTAATAAAAGCACTTGGACCATCTGTTACCATACAGGAGATCAAATGAAGCCGGAATATTAACACACATGTGAAATGGTCTCCTGGGAGTATAGGGAAAAGGCAGGAGGTCAGTGAAGAGATGGCGGGGATGGGGGTGGGGAAGGATATACTCAGAGCCTTCCAAGTCCCTGTCTTGTCCTTGGCAGCTTCTCAGAGTAATGGTGACTGTTAACCAAAAGGCAGGGACCCAAATGCTTCCCGACACTGAGTATGCTGTTTAAAGTATAAATCCTATTATGTGCCTATAGTATACCACCACTCATACACATCATGTGTGCCTCACAGGATATGCTTCAGATCATGCAAAGTATATTAAAGAAAGGATCATTTTCTAACTCACTCATAATAAAAAGTCAAAATTGCACCGTCACAGGGGAGAAAACATTCTCTTTCCAAATGGTCAGGAAGGGGTGCAACAAGGGCCAGCCCTCTGGCTAAGCTACCAGGCAAGCACAGAGAGGCACCGTCAGGAAGAGACTTCTCAGCGCTTCCTGACTCCACAAAGTACCTGCTCCCACTTCTCTAGCCCCGGACAGCCTGCTTCCCCACCTCCTAGCTGCAGGGCTTAATTATACTCTAATCCTTGGTCTTTCCAGCTGCAAACTGGCTATGCGAAGATTAAACAAGATGAAGCAATAGGTATTCGAGACGGTCTTTGTTTTACAGTTAAACACCACAAATAAAAGTTATTATTATGAAAAGAAAATTAATTTCTTTGCGCATTATGTTAATGTGTTGTTTTACACAGACTGAGAATTTCTTGTATTGAGCAAACCTGGGCTGCACGAAGAATGATGTATGTCTTTGTTTGCCAGATTCTCCTGCTTACACCTAGGAAAAGGACAACTGGCTTGATTTCCGTCTGCGGCCAGTGAGAAAATGATGGGGCAACATGTGGGATCTGGTGCCTTCTGGCGACTCTGGCGATGATGCCGCCGCAGCCTTTCCTCGGTAACGTCCCACACGGACTGTGAAGGTCAAATAAGGCAGTGGGTCTGAGAGCTCTCTGACACGTTTCAAGTGCTACTCTGCTTGCATCAGGAATTATCCTCGCCACCATTTGACTAATTCTACACATGCTTATATTAAGAATGTCTGCTCTTATGGGCACTTAACCCTGATATATTTCTCTTCCATGCCTGGAGAAGGTGTCTGGCAGATGGGGGACTTGTATTGCTTCCCATCTAATAACATTTCCTAGATGATTCTAGCCCCTTGTATTTGCTAAAAGTATGTGCTTTGAATGTTCTAGTTTCCTTTTCAAAAAACATTTGTTTTTATTAATTTTTTAGAGAGAGAGGAAGGGAGAGAGAGAGAAACATCGAACGGCTGCCTCCTGCAGGCCCCCCTACTGGGGATCGTACCCTGACTGGGAATCAAACCAGGACCACTCAGGCCAGGGGCCCATGCTCAATCCACTGAGACACACGGGCCAGACCCCATTCACTCTTTATTCCCAGATTGCCAATGACTTGTCCTTTTTCACAGTGGCTTCTGCTTTATCCCTGCCTACATAACTCAGACTCTCCCAGCCACCTTCACGCCTCTTGGAATTACAATGGTCCTCAAATTGCATGGATTGAGGGCAACTAGAGCAGGGCTGGGACTCTGCATGTTAACCCGCATGGCAGCTGCCCCACGGCAGCCCTACCAACCGGGCGTGTCCACCCTGCCATTCCGAGAGCTCGGTGACATGGCCAGCTTACCTCAGTTCCCTGTCTCCTTGTATGTGAAAGGAAGAGGAAACCAGCCTCCTAAGAGCCTGTTTTGAGATGTAAAGGTGATGGCTCACGCCCTGACCTCCTTCAGGTCTTTGCTCACACATCACCTTCTCAGGAAGGCCTCCTTGACCACCCTATTGAAACCTCAACCCAGCCTCCTGCCCACACTCCATCCTCCTCCCTTGCTTTATGTTACTTTTGTTTCCACTGAAGTCTCCTTCAAACCTCTTCTTCACACATCTTCCTTTGCTCTCTGGAGCAGACTGTCTTTTCTGGGCCACCGGGTCACGTTGCCTATCCATTTATCACAGAAAACTTAGTCTATTGTGAGCAACACGAATGTTATTGAAAACTAATGATATAACCTCCAAGATACGCAACCAAGATAATGGGAAGGCACAAAAGCTACAGGAAAAGCTTAGATCGACACAATGAGAGAAAAGCTAACATTTTTAGAGCTTCTTAGCACAAGGGTCTTTAGTGTGCTTTATTTCCAAAGCTTTCTGGGCTTAACTATTCCCCAACAGTGGGACATATTCTTTATCCACTGGTTCTATACAGTGTGGGTCCTTGCTGAGTATAATTTAGCTGTTCTATTCTGGTAAAAGCCTCCTTGCTCCCCCTTCTGAAAGATGGCTGGGATTCCCTCCCCCTAAGCTGGCAGCCTCCCATCTCAAATTGCCAAACCCAGGACTAAGCATGCCCTCCCTGTCAGCAGCACCCAAGTCTCCAGGCCCTCAGGAGAGGAAGGGCACACAGGACCTCTAACTGGATCTTTAGGGTAGAGTTTCCAGAGTTTGACTGAGCTTGGCAGGACCACTGCCCAGGCTGCTGCTGCTCTGGGACCATACCTGGCTCTGGAGGGCCTGGGGTTCTGAGAAGAAGCCTGCTCTTCGTTCCAAAATCAGACAGGCATGAAGGGCACTGACAACCCTCCCTCAAATGCTACAGACACATGCCTTAGTTCTACTCACAGTGGTCCGAGGACAAACCCCTCTTTAATAATTTATAATTTCGAATTGTAAGACAATGGAGCCAACACAACCAATGTAAAAATGAACCACTCATTATCTTCCTGGGAGCAATCTCCTGTGGACGGTTTTCAGTTCAGCTTAGAAAATGATTAGTTTAAAAAATAGCACATGCATAGTCAAGTTCCCTATCACACTGCCTTCCAAATTCTCTGGAAAGAAAAAAGATGTTCACTTGTGTGTGTGTGTGTGTGTGTGTGTGTGTGTATATTTAAGTATATGTTTCTAAAGGAGACACTTGAAAACCAGAAAAAAGCCTCACCTTTTTGGGAAAAAAAAAAAAAAAAAGTTAAATAAAATGCCACAGCAGAAGTTCACATAAAATGCCCAACAAAGTTTCTTTTCAAGAGCAGTCAGGCTGAGTGAAGGACATTCTTGGATCCTCAGCCACGGCTGGTTACCTGGTTGCGAAGGGCACCAGGAGAGACTCATACCAGGAATTCTTAGTGAGAATGCCAGTTAAGGAAAAGTTCATAATCTTTTCAGATTTTAAATTCTGTGTGTTTGTGAGTGGGGGAACCATTTAGTATTTCGGACAATTGGAAAAAAAGATTAGACCAGGCTTTGCCTACCAAGATGTGCTGTGCTCTGGGCTGCACTCCTCAAAGGCAGTGGCTGTTCAGGCTACGGCACTGTTACTCTCTGTTTGAAATTGTAGTTGTATGGAGACTGCTGTTGTTTAATTAGCATGGAAACTGACACACAGAGAAGCACACCGACTGTGCCTGGTGTATTAACCTGATATTCATAACCAACATTTGATTAGTTAAAATTGACCAGATTTGAAATCTATTAATGTTCCTTAATTATTTGTATGTGCTCATAGTTATTGCTTTAAAAAAAACCCAGAAAACATGAAAGGCTTAATGATTTATATACTAATTTCAAAAGCTTTCTCATACAGACTAGACTAGACCTGTGGTCTTTACAGAATGATCATTATTTAGTTAATGAACTCAGCACACTGAACATTTTCCAGCCACCTGAAACTCTCAAGTAGCGTGTGAGTTTTTGGCCAATTAATTATCAATTACAACATCATAAAACATTAGCACAAAAATAGGAATAATGAAATTTAATTATACATTATTCTTCTGAGTTGCTGCAAATACTATACAAGACTGATTCTGATTAATAATTCATTCAGCAATAAAGTATTAGGAAAGATAATTATGCAGTGCCACAATTCTCACACTGATTTCTATAATTACAGATTATAACAGTGTTAGCAATTTAAAAGGTTAGAGAGCTGTGGTAATTTGCTATGTCATCCTCAGCTATATTAATGTCTCTCTTTTGAACACCACAGATAATTGAAAATATAATAATGGACAAAATCAGATGGCTGGCCCATGTTCTGCTCACCTAAAACATCAGCAACTTGAGTACATTAGTAAAGTCAAGTCCTTGATAATTAGCCTTTCATTATTTAAGTAGCCTGACTATTCAATTTGGTTATAGTAGATAGAAGGAAGAAAATACGTAGGTATTCGTGCTGAAATATGCAAACATAGAAACCATCTACAAAACAGATATAACATCAATACAACTAAATTTGGTATACAACTTAATATCTGGTATAACCATGAGTACACATATATATGTATATCTGTGTAATTACCCCTCAGGTAATTAGACCTGCCAAGGGACCCACATAATGGATGCTGAGTCTCTGCCTTTGGCAATACAACTGAGTAAATAGCATATGAGGAGATTCAAAGTTTATCCAATTACCCTCCACCAGTTGTTTATATATTGTGATACAACAAACCACTCTTGTCTTTGAGTTTTATTACACCCTAAGAATGAAAACAGACGCATCCTGCTAGGAATACTTACTCTGTTCTGCTTTCCTTCCTTGGGAAAAATACCTGGCTAGCAACTGATACCCTCTTCCCATAATCAGTATTTAAATAAAATTTTTGCCTGGGGATAAGCCCACATAGAGGAAATTAAAAAATCACTTTCTTCTCTGTTCTTCTGGACTTTTTGGAAGAAATGAACTATAACAAACACATCGTGGCTTTTCTCTCTTGAATGCCTTAAAAATTTGACAACTTCATGACTGACTGATATAGAAAAACATGGAAAATTTACTGGGACTAAAACCTTAAGCCTCATTTAAATGAGTTCCTAGCAGAATTTTTTCGTGTGTCTTGTTGGGACTGGAGATTCCTCTTTCTCTGGAGTATGTCAGGGCCTGGATTCCAGATTTCATTACAGCTGGCCCTCCAAAGATATAGGGAGACAGGTACAGAAAAGCAAAGTTCCATTCTTGTGCTGGGAGGGACTTGTAGGTAGATCATCTGATGGAATTTGCTCCTTGTACAAGTATGGAAATTTAGGCTCAAAGAGACTGATTTACTCAAGATCCCAGAACTATTTAGTAATAGAAACAGGAGAACCCAAGACTTTCTGACTCCCAGGCTTCTACTACATTGTATTACAGAAAATATAGGGGAAGGTGGCACGGATCAACACATGGAGACTTTGTTCCAAAATTAAGCCCTTTTATTTACATTTAATTTCCACAAGGGGGACAAGTATAAAATAGGGAGAGGGTAGAGTAAGAGTAAGTCTAAGGGAACATCACAAAAGTGTAGCTCTTCATGTCTTTCTTCAAGTACAAATAAAGTAGGGTTTCTTTGTGTCATGAGTGCGATTATAAATAAGGTATTGTTTAATGGGGCCTAATCAGCTTTCTTTCTGGGCCACATGTAGGTGGCTGGCATAAGATCACGTTGTATGATGCCACACTGAAACCTGAATGTCCTTCCCCCTTTCAACTACTTCCTCTCAAAGCCTTACACCCAGTAGGGCAATCAGACAGGCTCCCTGTATATCTCTTTAAATCTGCTGACTGATTCACCAGGAGACTCCTAGCAGACCATACCGTTCCCTGTTTTAAGAAGTGGACATCCAAACTTGGGACAGGGGATAAAATTGGCAAGTAGACTCTGGTCCTACGTTTGCAAGGTCATGTATGGTTTTGTACTTTAAATTTTTAAAATATTTTATTATGAAAAATTTCAAACTTACAGAATAGTTTAAAGAATCTTACAGTGAACACCTATATACCAACATCTAGAGTCTACAATTAATATTTTACTATGCTTATTTCATTACATATTTATCCATCTCTATCCATCCCTATATCCATTTGCCAATCTATCTTATTGTTTCCATGCATGGCATTTGCCAGAGTTCTAGATCTGCTTGTAGTGTTTTTCTTTTGAGGCACAATTTATATATAATAAAATGTACACATCTTAAGTGCACACTCACTGGGTTTTGATATATATCTCAACCTTATCAAGCTATAAACTAGAACCACTCTAGAAAGATTCCCCACCCCAGTCAGTCCCTGCTGCCCAACACAACCACAGTTCTAATGTTTTTCTAGCTTAGACTAGTACTGTCTGCCCTACAATGGTTAAATTTTGAAACTTTAGGCCTGTTGTTCTGTTTTTCTTCCTTCAGTCAACAAAATACTTTCTGAGCACCCACAATAAGCCACACACGCTGGAAGCCAGTGACAACACAATAATTATTGCATTAAATTAGGAAAATAACTTCAATGGTGATGAGAATTGTGGGATTAATTATGCCTCAAGGGTGATTTGGATGCACAACCAAAAGGAAAGCCACACACCGCACCCTGTGTCTGTTACTCATCTGGAAACTTGCTGACTCTCAGACAGAAGAATAAAACCCATACTCATGCCCAGTGGAAAATGAGGGCTCTGTAGGATTCTTGGAGTAAATCTGAAAAATGAGGAAGCTTTTTAAAAAAGCCCATCTTCAGACCAATATGATTGTTCTGTGGCGAAGATGGACGGTCAAAGTGCGTCAAGCCATGCCCCATAAATAACCAGCCCCTAGTTTTATTGAACTGTGCAGTCATGAAGGAGGCTACCAAAGGAGCCAGACAGCTTCTTGTTTATTTTCTTTGAACCTAACTAAGGGTAGTCAGTGGATCAGGTCCTGCATGATTGCCAAGATAGTGATGGCCTGGGTGGACAGAGCATCGGGCTACTTCTTTCTGCAAGAGCTCAGCAAAGGCACACTCCACAAATCAGTCACTAAATGGGATTAATACATTCTTCTATAGCAACCCCAATCCTCTTTAAAAACTCTTCTTTAACTCTTGTTTGGTTTATATCCCCCACCACCACCAAAGATATGGTGAAACCCTAACCTCCAGTACCTCAGAATATGACTTTGTTTGGAAATAGGGTCATTGCAGATGTATTCATTAAGATAAAGTCATAGTGGAGTAGGATGGGTCCCTAACCCAATCTAACTGGTGTTTTATAAAAAGAATTCCATGCAAGGCAGGAGAGACGTAGTGAGAACACCACGTGAGGACGGAGGCGGAGATCAGCCATGCATCTGCAAGCCCAGGAAAGCCGAGGATAATGGCCACCACCAGCAGCTAGGAAGAAGGAAGGAAGGATTCCTCCCTACACGTTTCGGAGGAAACATGACTCTGCAGACACCTCGATTTGTACTTTTAGCAACCAGAACAGTGAGGCCATAAACTGCTGGTTTAAGCACCCAGTTTGTGGTACTTTGTTACAGCAGCCCTAGGAGACGAATACAACTCTAAAAAAGACTTTTTTCCCTTTTTGACAATTTAAAAAAATCCTGAAGCATAATTTACACACAGAAAAGTATATCAACCACAAGGATACAGATCAATACGTCTTTCCAAGTAACCACCAACTGTCCAGATGAAGAATATCAACAGCAACCTAGAAGTTTCCTTCATGCCCCACCCCAGTCATTACCCCCACCAAGATAACCGCCATCCCAACTTCCTTCACCATACATTAGTTTTGTTTCCATTGAATGTTCAATGTATGGGAAAACATGCTACTTATTTTTTAGGTGTGTCTGGCTTCTTTTGCTTTTTAAAAAAAATTAATTAATTTATTTTTGTTACAGATGTTTCTCCTTTTCCCCCCACTGATTCCCCTACCCCCCTCCCTCACCGCTCTTTTGCTTTTTTATGTTTGTGAGATTTGTCGATGCTGTGTGTAACAGCGGTTTCTTCTGAAGACAATTTAAAAAATAGCATTAAATTTTTTGTTTGTTTTTGTTGGTTCACATTTCAAAAGGTACAAATGAATGTATATAGTGAAAGTCTCCAAAACCTCCCCATCCCTGCCTTCCAGTTATACAGTTCCAATTCCTAGACTCAACCAATGTTTCCTGTGTATTCTTAGAGTAGCGATTTTCAACAGGTTTGCCGCAAGGGTTTTTAAAAGGTGCACTACCTGACTATTTAGTCAGGGGCACTGACCCCTTTTCCCTTAGATTGTCAGATTGAAAAGTGACAACAGCCAACACAACAATGGCTGTCTGGTGTGAATGAATAAAAATTATACCTATTGTTTTTGTCAGATCACCAAAAAATGTATTATATGTTGCAGAATTTTTGTAATTAGTTTGTGTGTGTAATGAGACAAAAAAAGGTTGAAAATTGCTGTTCTAGAGGGTTTTGCCTATTTATGCAAAGATATATACATTTATACATAAATCTTTTTTTTAAATACAAAACTTAATATACTACACTACTATTACGAACTTTGCTTTTCACTTAAAAAATCTACCTTGGGTATCATCCCATACCAGCATATAAAAGCTCTCTCATCCTTATTTCATGGTTAACAGTATTCAATTTATGAGAACATAGGATAATGTATATTACCAATTCTTTACTGATAGCCATTTGGATTGTTATCAGTCTTATTATAAACAAGGTTGCAATGTGGAACCTTGAAGTTTTGCACATGCAATTTTATGAATCCCTATATTGTCCCCAAAGTAGAATTGCCGCATCAAAGTATATGAGCTTTTGTAATTTTGATACTGCCAAATTGTTCTCCATTTGGATTGTACCAACTTAAACACCTATCAGCAATGTACAAGAATGTCTTTATCTGCAGTTCTACTAATAAATTGTGTTATCAAACTTAAAAAAAATCTGCCTGCTTGGTAGTAAAAATAGCATCTCATTATAGTTTGAATTTGCATTAATTCTTAATAAATAAAGCTGGATATACTTAATATGTTTTTGAGCAGCTATTTATACTCCCTTTTTCTGTAGATTCTGTTAACCCTATATTTTTCTATTACACTGTTGGACTTTTTTCTTAGTATCTTGTAGAAGCTCTTTACATATTAGAGAAATCAGCCCTTTCTCTCATATGAGTTGCAAAGTATTTTCCCAAGTTGGTCTTTGACTTACTTTATGGTGGCGTTTGCCCCTCAGAAATTTATTTTTATGTAATTTAATTCATTTTATGACTTTCCTTTTATAACTTCTGGATTTTGTATCCTACTTTGAAAGACCTTGTCCATCTGTGAATATAAATAATTTCCCCCTGGATTCTGTAAGTACTTGTAAATTTTTTAAAACAAATGTTAAGTCTTTAATCCATTTGGAATGTATCTTGACCTATCGATAAATTGTATTCTTTCCAAACAGCTATTAGTTATCCCAGTAACATTTATTAAACAATCCAGTTTTGGTACACTGATCCGAGATGCCTTTTTTGTTTTTATCCTCACCCAAGGACATTTTTGCATTTATCTTCAGACAGAGCAGAAGGAAGAGAGGGGGGAAGAGAGACAGAGAGAGAGAGACACACACACACACACACACACACGTCGACTGGCTGCCACCCACACAACCCCAACCAGGGCTGGGGACAAACTGCAACCGAGGTACGTGCCCTTAGTGGGAACAAAACCCAGGTCTCTCTGGTCCGCAGGTCGATGCTCCAACCACTGAGCCCAAATGGCTAGGGCTGAGAAAACATTTTAAATGTAAACTAAAATTTCAAATGTATCTGAGATTATTCCTGGACTCCACACTGACTGTGCCATCGACCTATCTAATTAATGCCTTAATTAAAATACATAAATATATTTGTTATTTTAAGTCTAAAGAATAATTTTCTCTTTTGTTCTTTTAAAGTTCTTGATTGTTCTTTTTTCTTTATTTTTTTCCATCACCATTTATCTCCCCTATACCTTCTTCCACCTCCATCACACCCCTCCTGCAATCACCATACTGTTGTCTCTATGTTGTTATTATTTTTTTTTTTTAGTCCTCATCCGAGGACATTTTTCCATTTTTTGTACAGACAGAGTGGGAGGGAGAGAGAGGAAGAGAGAGAGAGGGAAACATCGACGTGAAAGGGACACATCGAGTGGCTGCCACCCGCACGACCAACCAGGGCCGGGGACAAACTGCAACCGAGGTACATGCCCTTAGCGGGAACCGAACCCGGGTCTCTCCGGACCGCAGGCGGACGCTCTAACCGCTGAGCCAAACCGGCCAGGGCTCTATGTTGTTATTTTTAATCCTCACCTGAGGATATGTTCATTGATTTTTAAATTTTATTTATTTAATTAATTAATTTACTTTTAAAGATTTTTAAAGTTGATTTTTAGAGAGCAAGCAAGGGAAAGGGAGAAAGAAATACCCATCAGCTGCCTCCTGCATGTCCCCTATTGGGGACTGAGACTTTAACTGGGACATGTGCTCTGGCCCTGACCTTGAATCGAACCAGCAACCTTTTGGGTGCATGGGACAATGCCCAACCAACTGAGCCACGCTGGCCAGGGCTGTTCATGGATTTTTTTTTTTTAGCAAGAGGAAGGGAGAAAGAGAGAGATTGAGTGAGAGAAACATTGATCAGTTGCCTCTCATATGTGCCCCAACCAGGACCAAACCCGAAACCTAGGCATGTGCCCTGACTGGGAATCAAACCCATGACCTTTTGGTATACAAGACAATGCTCCAACCAACTGAGCCACAACCAGCCAGGGCTTCTTGATTATTCTTAATTTTTTTTGTAAAAATAAAAATAATAACTTATTTATTTTATTTTTTTGTTGATTACAGTTATTTATTTATTTATTTTTAATCTTTACTGTTGAAAGTATTACAGATCTCCCTGGCTGGTTTGGCTCAATGGTTAGAGCATCAGCCTGTGGACTTTATTTAGAGTCCTGGGTTCGATTCCTGATCAAGGGCATGCACCTAAGTTGCAGGTTCAATCTCCAGCCCTGGGTCGAACAGGAAGCAACCAATTAATATGTCTCTCTCATATCAATGTTTCTCTCTCTCTCCCCCTTCTTCCCACTCTATTTAAAAATTAATAAGATATCCTCAGATGAGGATTAAAAAAAATAATAAGAAGAAGATAGTATTACAGATGTACCTCCCCCACTTTTAAAAATCCTCACACCAGGATATTCTTTCATTTTATCTTCAGATACAGTGGGGGAGGGAGGGAGGGAGAGAGAGAAAGAGAGAGAGAGATTTCTCTTTTTCTTATTTACCAAAATAAGCTATTTCTGGCCATTACTTTTCTTCTGACCATTGGTTTTGCTGCATCTCCTGGGTGCTGGCTGGTTTTAGGTAGTAGGTGTTTATGTAATAATTGCATATAAAATAAACTTTGGAAGTTGACCATCTCCAGGGTGGTAGGGAAGAGCTCTGAAGGAGTTCAACAGTGAGTTTGTTGTACCATGAAGAACAATTCTCTCACAGACATCCATGGTGTGCTGGCCGTGTGCCAGGCACAGGGCTGTGACAACAAGGGGAACATGAAGGGGTCTCTGTTTTTCCATTTTAAGGGAAAGACCTTACACATGAACACATCGCATATGGTAATACCACAGAGCTGTAAGGATAAGGCATACCAGTATAAAGAGGATACAAATGTTGGTAAGAAAATAATTTTTCCTTCTACTCAAAACATATATACTAATAATCTTTAATAAAAATCCATTTCGTTGACCAAAGTTGCTCTTCCAGTTTTAACTGAAAGCAGCTCACAATGGCAATGTTATTTTTGTGACTAGAAGCTGATTTGGCATATATCTGGAAGGCAGAGCTGATGGGATTTGCCGAAGGATTAGATGTGGGTGTGAGCCAATGAAAATGTTAAAGATGGCTTTGAGAATTTCATCATGAGCAATTACATGAATGGGGTGTCACTTACTAAAAGGAAAAACTCCAGAGGAGGAGAATGTTGGAGGGTGAGCACTGAAATATAGTTTACTTCCTAACAGCTCATCTATCTAAACTTATCTCATACAACTCTCTCATAAGTTGGTCATATTCAAGATCCTCGTCCTGCCACATGCTGTTGTATGTGCTGTTTCCACACCTGAAGGGCACTTCCTACTCTTCGTCTGGCAAACACCTGCTCATCCTTCAAGAAAAATCTCAAATGTCAGTTCCTCTGGTTACCTTCCTGACTCCTGCAGGCACAGCGGGGAGATTCTTGCTGGAGCTTCCCAGAACCTGAGCCTTATCACTACCACAGAATTGCCTTTGTGTCTGTCTCTGACACCCAGGCAAGAAACCCCAAGGAGAGAAACCATGTGCCTTTTTTTTTTTTTCTTCTCCCTATAGCATGATGCTGGAAACAAACATGCCTAGTCAGTAAGTGTTTTCGTTTGCTCAAACAATACTGACGGAGTGTCTACCATGTACATGATGCAATGAGCTGTTCTAGGTGCCCGAGGATACAGCAATACACACAGCAAAGACATTACATTTTATTGGGGGAGATGGCAATACACAAACAGAATTATAATAAAATGTGCTGCCAAAAAATAAAATAAAATAAAATGAAAATAAAACAAGGCAGGGTAACAGAACTGAAGGATGGGAACTGAGAACAAAGGTCTTATTTTAAACAGGTCCTAGAAGGTCTCATTTAAGCAGATTCTAAATGAAGTGAGAGTAAAATGTGCAGATATCTGGGAGAAGAACCTTCCAGGCAGGTAAACAGCTAGACAAGAGTCAGAGCACCTGGAGAATATGGCCAGAGAGGGCTGTAAGGCAGTCAGGACAGTGAAGGGAATGCATTCAGGGAGGGAGTCTGGGAATTATTCTAAGTGCTGTGGGCAGCCACGGTAGGCAAGGGATAAGATTTGATTAATATTTTTAAAAGGTTCCTTTGGGTTCTATGTGGAAAGTGTGTTGTGGGGTCAGACTGGAAGCATGCTGAGGTTCTCACAGCAGTCTAGGTGAGCAATGACGGACCAGACCACGGGGGACAGAAGTGGTGACAAATGGCTGAATTTGGCATCTGTTTAGGAGGTAAGGATGATGGGAGCTGCTAATGGACTGGACGTGGGATGTGAGCAAACGACTTAAGGATGGCTGCGGGGATTTCAGCTTAAATGACAGGATGACTGAGGTGTCATTTCCTGAAATGGGCAACCCCAGGGAAGGATCAGCTTCCGGGGCTGAGGGGAGGACAAGCACTGGTTTAGATGAGTAAGTTTGAGGAGCCTATTAGACAGCACTATGGGTATATTATATAAGCAGCTAAACACAAAACTTAAGATTTGGGGCAGGGTTGATTCTAGAGATGTAAATTTGGGAGTCATTAGTATGGAGATAGTACTTAAAAGACACAGGACTGAATGAGATCGCTCAGGGAGTAAGCTCACGGGGGCTGAATGAACGAATAAGCAAGGTTATGTGCAGGATGGAAGATGTTAACAGGTTCACACATCTGACTGTAGAGACTGGACAGAGAAATGATACACAGAGAGATGCAAGTGCGCGGAACAGATTTTTCGTTCTGTCTGGGTGGCCAATTCAGATTATCTTGGACTCCCAGGAGAGCCTGTATTTCAAATTATTTGGGGGACAAAGTGGACCCTAGGACTCTCTGGGGCAAGTTCCCATTGCTCAGCATGTGGGCAAGGTGTGGCTACCTTCTTCAGGCTGCTTGGGCACTAAGCACCTCCCTGAAGGAGTGCCCTACCACAGCATGGGGTGCAGGCTGGAATCCAAGTGAGTCCTCCTCAGAGAAGAGAGACAACAGACCCACACAAGGTGTTTCAAACTAGGAGTGGGGAAAGATCACCAATCCAACATCTGCAGAGAACCTTTCTGTGCACCACACTGTCTCTACTGAAGTCACAGGCAGGCAACCTTCCACAACTAAGATAAAATCATGTTTGCCATAAGCCCAGGAAAAGTTCTGTAGAATTTGAGATAGTTAAGCTGTATTTCTCAGGAGTCAAAAGCAGGTCAGTGGGTCTGCCAAATTCTTTTGGTTACTTCAAATATCATATACTAATACTAATACTAATACATTACCCAATACTAATAGCTTCTCAGGCCCACAGGAATATAATCACATTAAAAAAACACACTAAAAGGATGATGATGTAAGAGGTATCTACTGTAAAAAATTTCTGCATACTTTCTAAAATTAATATTTCATTCCAAGCACATGGAGCTTTCTCTTCCTTTAAAAAAAAAAAAAAAAATCTCATGGTGAGGCATTAAAAACTGGCATTTAAAGGCTCCAGTTTCTTTTGACTTTTTAAATCTCCATTCATTCCCATAGTGTTCCAGGCTTTCCTCACTTAAAAATCATTAGCACTTGGCTCATTTTTGCTCCGCTGCTCCACTGTGATCACAGATATTTCTTCTATCTCTGTGTAATCTCAAAACAGGAAATAAAGACCCCAAATGAAGTCTTATTATCTAGTGCCTTGTTAAGTGTTCCGTCAACATCACAAAGGATACATCTTTGTTCTAGAACCATGTTTACTGCTAGTGAGAGTTAATCTGCTCTACTCTTAGCTGCTCAGACTACATAAATCACTATGTTGATTTGTGGGTGACTTGAAACGGACAAACTAAAACACTCAAAAAAAGAGCAAAGTTGTGTGGAACTTTGGAAAGACAGAAATTTCAGTCATTGATGCATACAGGAAACATTTACTGAGTATCTAGCACATGTCAGCCACTTTGCTGGGTGCTGGGTCACAAACACAAACCTCTGGAGCATGTAACACAGTGATTGACCAGGCAAACTGATACCGTGCCATGAGGGCTGTTGCAGAGGCATTTCGGCATGCCATCAAACCAATGGGACCCTTCCCAGCAATGACAGTGCTTGAGTTGAATTCTAAATGACAAAGTAGGAGTTCCCTATGGGAAGGGGGAAAGGTGAACTATGCTTTGCAAGGAAGAGTCAACTAATATTTGTGGATCCCTAACTCTATTTTCCCTCCTAAGCTCGGAGATAGGCAAACAAAGATGAAGACGTAGTAGCTATTTTAAAATTTCTAAGGAGTTGTGTAGAACAAACATCAGACTTTTCAGGGTGCCCTGTGAGTGATGTCAAGATACTATGGCTGCTGAAGAGTAGATTCCATGGGCTCTTTTGGATGTTTTATCTGCTGATCTACAGATAGGCCTTTAAAAAAGATCAACTTCATGGTCAATTAGAAACAGGCTGATCAGAGGCACTAGAATATCTCTAGTTAGGTCTACAATTTAACTTAGGCATGATTATTGATGGGAAACAAGAGAATCTGAATATCAGCTAACTAAGCCTTTTAACAGTACCATGAAAACATGACCCTGAGCATTGGCATCTCCAGGCAAAGATGGTCTGTGCCATCAGCTACACACTGCCAGGTCGGGCACAGTCCCACATATTTATTGCTTAATGCTTCCCCTTCAGAAGTTAGAGACTCCTTAAACCCTGAAGGGAATCTAAACAGATGTTAAAGAAAAAAAGGATTAATACAAACTCTACAGTGCATCTAACAAAGTCCCAAGAGAAGTAGATACTATGGAGAGAAGAAATTTATATGATATACACTACAATAGAGACTCTCCTTGGTAGGTGTGTGGGTGGGAGGGGGAGACAAGTAGTTGGAGAATGGTTTCCTGACACACCTGTTAATTTATATCACAAACTACAGACATTGTGTTGCTGGTGGAAGGTGTACAAGAAGAGTGGGGCAGACCTCTAGGGAATATGGTTAAAGAACTTCAAGAAAACAACATGTCAGAATATGCCTGTGTACACTTTGCAAATATTTCACCCACTGTGCTTAAGAGGCGATTATGTGACAGGTTCTTATGCCATAATGATAAGAATGAAGGGAGCAGTGAAGCTCAACCATATCCTTAAGACCAAGGAAGTCATCAGCAGAGGCCAAGTCCGTACCTTGACCAACTCGCCATGCTGTTTCTACAAATCATTATCCTCTGGGTGCTTTGAAGAAATCATTGGGGCTACGGCAGTGGGAAGGGCCTCTAGTATAGCTGCTTTGTACTAATCTGGCAGATTCCTTTCCTGTTACTGGTGAGAATCCATTGTCAGCTAGAAATACACTGGCACACCCATGGTCCACCCCAGGAAAGACTGAGGCAGGCAAAGCCTTTTCCAGAATCATCATCTCCCCTCCCTCCCTCTATCTCCTGAATGTCTGTGCTCTTCCAGGACGGAACTCCCTACTTTGCAACTCATTTTCCAAAATCACTTCTTCCTCCCCTCTGTTCTTCTCACCAGGCAGTCTCCTTGGTGAAGCTGAGCACCTCTGTGTGTTTAGAGTTTAAGTTAGTTTTCAGAAAGTTGTGAGTTCCTCATCACCTCTGCTGGTGTTCCAAGGAGTATTTATATTCTAATTCAGGGTGAATGAAGTTAACAGATAACTGTGGACTTTCAGATGGGTGGGAAAAAAGGCCCTGCCAGTGTCTACTGTCTCACGAACCCCTGCAGGTAAGCTGGTCCTGAGTTCTCACCAGCACACTTTAAAAACAGAACTTGGATAGAACATTGTCACATTACCTTATTTCTTAAAAGTTATAGATCTCTGTCCTGGCCAGTGCAGCTCAGTGGTTAGAGCATCAACCCAAGCACCTAAGGGTTGTGTGTTCGATTCCTGGTCAAGGGCATGTACCTGGGTTGCAAGTTCAATCCCTGGCTCTGGTTGGGACATGTCGGGGTATGTGCAGGAGGCAGGCAATCAATGTGTCTCTCTCACATAGATGTTTCTCTCTGTCTCTCTTCCCCTCCCTCCCTCCCTTCCACTGTGTCTAAAAAAATAAATGGAAAATATATCCTCAGGTGAGAATTAACAACAACAACAATGTTATAGATCTCAGGGCTAGCAACCACAGGGCACTGACTGTCATAGGTCTTGTATTACTAGAAGCTCTCTTGAAGGTCTCTTGGTAAATTTCTCCTTGTTATTAAAGGTTTCACATAAAATGTGAAACAAACAGAGCATCTGTCTAGACAGTAGGAGGCTTGACTCGTATGCCATGTTCTATTGCTGACTCCTGTGTGATCCCTAGATATTTAGTCATAGCTTCTCTATGGTGTAATCTATGAAGTAAAGATATCATAGCAGAGATTAGGCTAACTCTTCATGCTGATATGCACGTTTGTTACTGTACAGTTGTTCCAGCCAGGAACTGGGCAAAGAAGAGATCTTTGATGTGAACATAACACGAGTACTTCATGGCTCATTTGCCTTTGCTACAGTTCCTATGAAAGATCCTAAGAACTTTTGGGCTAAAGACTGACAAAATACAATGGTTTCCTGGGAATTGAAGGTTGAGGTAAACATTTCTAAAATGTGCAAAGAAGTTAATTTTGAAAACCTGCTGCTCATTTGTTATAACTTCAGAGTTTCAATTTTAATTATTTTAAAAATTCCCTGTAACAAACACACTTTCTGAATGACTACTGCCTCATCATTTGGCAGCCAATTCTTGAAACCTTGGCACTCTGAGAAATACTTAATGAGTATGTCTTGCATCCATTGAGTTACTGTTTCACTTGGGAGGAAGCTGAAGGATATGAACTTAATTTTTTGGCTCTAATGTTCGTGAGAGCTTTAGATTTGCAATAGTTCTTAACCTTCAGATACTTCTTCTGTAAGAAGGGGTAAATACCTAGCTTTCAGGGTTCTTGTGAGGACTGAGTAAAATGCAGAATTCAAGTTCCTTCTGTTTTTTATCCACAGATGCTAGAGTGAAAACTACAAGGCCATCTGAGTGAGAAATGATGAGAACCCAACTCCCTGTGCACCATCTCAACCTGATTCAATCATTCCTCAGACATTTATTGAGTGCTCAGGTGCCAAAAACTACTTTAGGTTTGGAGACACAGTTATTGTATTGAACATGACAGACAAAGTACCTACTTTCTCAGGTTTCATATTCTAGTCAGGGGAGAAAGATAATAAACACATAAGTAAATAAGCAATAAACTATCAAGCAGTGATAAGTGCTATGATAAAAGCAAAATAGGGTGATATACTAGGGAGTCACTGGGTATTATGTAGGATTGTTCTCTCTGAGGTCATGACATTTAAATTGAGATCTGAAGGACATGAGGGAGACAGCCACATGAAGGTCTATGGCAACTGATCTCAGTGTGGTCTGTAGAACCCCTGGGGATCCCAAGGCCCTTTCAGGAAGTCAGTGAAGTCAATGAAGTCAATACTATTTTCATAATAATACTAAGATGCTATTTGTCTTTTGCAAAGGTTGACATTTGCGTGGATGGTGCAAATGTAATGGTGGCTAAAACTGCTGATGCCTCAGCATGACACAAGGCAGGGGCACCAACTGTACTAGCTCTTCACCACCACACACTCACAGTCAAACAAAATGCTAATTTCACTTAGGAATGAGCTTGATCAAGCAGTAAGAATATTACTGTTTGTATTAAATGTATATAAAATCTCAACATTGAGTACACATCATTTTAACATTCTGCCTGACAAATATGCATAAAGTACTTTTGTTGCATACTGAGGCATAATTGTTCTCAAGGAAAAACATTTGTGGGATTGTCTGAGTTGCAAGTTGAATAAGCCACTTTCATAGAACATTTTTACTCGAAAGAATGCCCAGTGAACTCTGGTTATTCAGATTTCGGTATCTGGCAGATATTTTCTTGAAAATGATAAAGACAAACAACTGGCAAAATATGTTGTCAATGTTAACATTCAGTGCTTCTGAAAATCAGATTTTTGGAAAATGTGTATCTGCTACTATGAGTGTGACAGCTTCTGAAAACTTAAAACTTTCCTGGTGAGATTGGTGGTAATAGTAACATATGATTTTTTTATTTTTTGATACTGTAAAATGAAATGTGTCACCATCTTGAAGATCTGTATAATTCAGTAAGCCAAATTTTCCAAATAACCAATCATAGCCTTAAAAAAAAAAAATCATGCTTTGGTAATAGATCCATTCCACATGCAAGGCAGACCAATGAATGTAATAGAGTATGAAGTTCATTGATGTGGTTTTAGATTCTGCATTGCAACTAACCTTTAGGAAGTTACTATTTGTAAATTTTAATGTAGTGTCAAAGAATAGTATCCCCAATTACTTGGAAAGGCTATTAAAATACTCCATCCTTGCCTAGCCAGTGTGGCTCAGTGGACTGAGAGGTTCTGGTTTGATTCCCGGTCAGGGCTCAATCCCCAGTAGGGGGCGTGCAGAAGGCAGCCAATCGATGGATCTCTCTCACATTGATGTTTTTTTTTTTTTTTATCTCCCCCTTCCTCTCTCTCTAAAAAAAATCAATTAAAACATATTAAAAAATACACCAAAACTCCATCCTTTCCCAACTACATATCTGTGTGAGGCTGAATTTTCATCTAATTTAACCAAAACATTATATCACAATTGATTGAATACTAAAACAAATTTTAGAATCCAAGCATCTTTTGTTATGATAGACATTAAAGAAATTTGAAAAAAATATAAAATAATGCCAGTCTTCTCACTACTTTTATTTTCTTGAAAGATACAGTATTTTCATAAAGATATGTTATTTATGTTAACATGTAGTGGGGTTTATTAGTATTATTTTTACATTAACTAATATTTAAAATGGTCTATTTTAATCTTTAATAAGCTAAGTATAGAAGAATAAAACCCAAAAAAGTTTGGGGTTTTCAGTAAATTTTATGAGTATAAAGGGGTCCAGAAACCAAAATTTTGAAAAGCACTAGTCTGAGAATAAGGTAGATTAAACAATAAAATTTCAGTTTCATTATGTCTTGCACAAATTTATTAAGTTTATTCTTAGGTAAATATTTTATTGTTATTCTGAATGACAATATTTTAAAAAGTTTCTCTGTTATTGATGTATAAAAAGACAATTTTTTGTATATTGATCTAGCCACTTTGATAAGATTTCTAATTCTTTTTTGTACATCAGTCTTACTGTTATACCAGTGGTTGACAAATTATAATCCACAGGCCAAAACAGTGCCACTAGTTTTTGAAAATGGAATTTTACTGGAACAGAGCCATATCCACTTATTTATATAGTATTGTGCAATGGCAGCGTAGAGTGAAAGAGACTATATTGCCCACAGAGCAAAAAATATTTAGTATCTGACTTTTTACAAAACTCTGTATTATGAATCCCATTCAAAGAATCACCTTTGGCTTTGTTGATCCCTTATATGATTTCTAAAAATGTTCAATTTAATTAATTTCTGTTCCCATCTTTATTCATCTTCCCTCCCTTTCTCCTTCCTTTGTTCTCAAATTTAGCTTATTAATTTTCCCTTTTTTCCTTTTCTGGTAAAAGCAACCGAGGCTATAAATTTTCCTCTAAATACAACTTTCACTGCATCCCACACATACTGATATATAAGATTTTCATTATCATTCAATTCTAAGTATTTAAAAAATTTCCATTATGATGTTTGATCAATAAGTTATTTAGAAATGTTTTTAAATTTCCAAATAAAAGGGAAATTTTGGGGGTTTTATCATTTAGTTACTGACTTCTAATTTAATTGTATTATAATCAGAGAATGTGGTCATTCTTTTCCTTGGAAATCTGGTGAGGCTTGTTTTATGGCTTAGATGAGGTCAATTTATGTAATTTTTCCTTGCGAAGAATACATGTATCTAAACTTTGGTGCAACGTTCCGTATGTCCATGAATTAAACTAAATTATATCTTTACTAATTATTTGTTGTCTGCTTGACCAAGCAATAACTTGGAGAAATGTGATATTTGCTTGACTTTTGCCCTGGCCAGTAGTTCTGCTCAGTGGTTAGAGCACTGGGCCCGTGGATCACAGAGTCTTGGGTTTGATTCTTGGTCAAGGGCACATACCTCAGTTGCAGGTTTGATCTCCAGTCGGGTTGTGCAGGAGGCAACCAATCGATGTGTTTCTCTCACATTGATGTCTCTTGATGTCTCTCTCTCTCTCTCTCTCTCCCTCCCTCCCGCTCCCATTCTATCTAAAAAAAAAAAAAAAAAAAAAAAAAAAAATCAATGAAAAAATATTCTTGGGTGAATGTTTTTAAATGTACTTGAGTTTTAAATGGTTTGGAAGGTGTATACTATTTCTTTTTTTTTAGTAGTTATTCTTGAATCTAAAATTAATATCGTAATCTCCTTCAGGACAATAAAAGGACCTTATAATGCTAACTCTGGTATCTTCTTCCTTATATACACAGAGTTTTACCCAGTTTTGTAGTTTATCTTTCCCCTATACTGGACATTATCATTTTAAATGAACAATATTTGTTTAGATTTACCTACATGTTTACCAATTTCTTTTATCATTTATTCCAGTATCTCAGACTTTTCTTTTGCTGTCCATGTCCTTCATTCTAAAGTATATCCTTTGAAGTTCCTTCAAGGTAAATCTGCTGGTGGAAAATCTCTTAGGTTTTCCTCTCATGAAAACAGTACTTCACTCTCATTTTTAAAATGTACTTTAAAAAAATGATTTTAGAGAGAGAGGAAGGGAGATGGGGAGAGAAATATCAATCAGCTGCCTCCTGCATACTCTCTACTGGTGATAGAGTGTGCAATCCAGGCATGCGCCCTGACTGGGAATCAAACCAGTGAGTGACTTGGTGCATGAGACAATGCCCAACCAACTGAGTCACACCAACCAAGGTATTTCACTCTCATTTTTGCAAGTTACTTTGCTGAATACTCAACTTTTGGTTGAAAATTACCTTCTCTCTGAATCTTGAAAATATTATTTCAGTCTCTTGGCTTCAATAGTTGCTGTTGAGAAGTCTGCTGTCAGTCTAATTATTATTCCTTAGTGGGTATTACCTGTGTTTTCTCTATGGCTCCTTTTAAGAGAACTTTGTCTTCAAGGAACTGCAGTCCCACTACACTGTAAAAAGTTATGTATACTTTTAAAAAATAATCTTTCTGCTTCATAAACACTGCTTCTTATATCTGTGGATCTATGTTTCTCATCTTACTTGAAAAATTCTCAACCACATATTCTTCATTGTCTCACCCTGCATATTCTTTCCCTTTGTGACTCTGAATCAGCTTGGCAGGCCTTCTTATTTTGCCCTCCATCCTATTAACCTTTCTTCCTTATATATATCATCTTCTTGTATATTTGTGCTCTACTGTATGAAACTACTTTAGTTCTATTTTCCAGTTTATGAATTCATCCATTACAAATGAGCATATCTATTAATTTTTTGGTTAGTCAATTAAATTTTTTTCATGTCTAAAAGTTCTCTTTGGTTCTTTTTTTGAAGCGCCTGGCAATTTTGATAGCCCATTCATTATTGCTTGCTAAATTTTTTTTTTTTTTAATCCTCACCGGAGGATATTTTTTTACATTTAACTTCAAACAGAGTGCAGGAGAGACAGCGTGCGTGCGAGAGAGAAACATCGATGTGAGAGAGACACATCTATTGGTTGCCATCAGCACAACCCCAACCAGGCCCAGGGATGAACCACAACCAAGGTACGTGCCCTTGGCCGAAATCGAACCCAGGACACTATGGTACACAGGCTGACGCTCTAACTGCTGAGCTGAACCAGCCTGGGCGCTTGCTAATGTTTTGTATTTTATCTTTAACTTAAACATTTTAAATATAGGGAGATAGTCTTTTTAAAAAAATCTGGTAATTCAAACATCTAAAGTCCTTGGTGGGGAAGGGGTATTCAATGTATTATTTGTTGCTTGTGTTGATTTTCATTAATGGTGGTTTTTTTACTTCTTTGATAATCTTTGTGTGAGAGCTCATAAGATCTTAGTATGTGAAAAAACTGGAACCCTAAATTCTGTTTTGGATATGTTAACTTTGAAATGATTATCAAATATCCAAATGGATATATCAAGTACACCACTGTATATATGAGTCTGATATTCAGGGGAGAAATCAGGCCTGGATATATATTTTGGGGAGTTAGTACCATGACGTTTTGGGAGAAGATGAGATATCAAGTGACTGGAAAGAGAAGAGATGAGGTTCAGGACTGTGCCCCAGGGCACACCAATTCAGACACTGAGTAGAGCAGAGGAGCAGTGGTGACTGAGCAGGAACAAAATCCAGGAGAAGGTCCAGTCGTGTAGGTCCAGAGAATACTGGGTTTTAGGAAGAAGGAAGTAGTTGGCTGTTGAATGCTGTTGAGAAGACGAGGAAGCTGAGGCAACAAGGAGGTCATCTGTGGTTTTGACATGAACAGTTTTGGTGGAGTAGCAGAGGCAGATGAGGGAGTAGAGATAATGACTATAGATAAGAAGTTCAAGACATTTTGTGTGAAAGGGAGCAGTAATAAAGTAGGGTAGAAGCTAGAGGATGATATGACATACGAAAGTTTTTTTAAAAGAATGAAATGTTAACATTTGTGAGAGCATGGATGGACCCAGAGAATATTATGCTAAATGAAATAAGTCAATCAGAGAAAGAAAAATACCATATGATTTCACTTATATGTGAAATCCAAAGAACAACAACAAAAACGAACACACAGAATTAAAACAGATTCACAGATACAGAGAACAGATGGATGGCTGCCAGAGGGGAGGGGGGTTGGGGGGCTGCATAAAAATGGTGAGGGGGTTGAGAAGTACAAATTGGAATACAAAACAGACATAGGGATGTAAACAGCACAGGAAATATAGTCAATAATATATTAATAACTATGTATGGTGCCAGGTGGGCACTGGAAATACCAAGGGGGACACTATGAAGTATATACTGTCTAACTGTTATGCTGTACATCTGAAACTAATACAAAATAATATTGAATGTAAAACATAATGGAAATACAAAATTAAAAAAATGTTAAAGTGTTTTCTCACTGGGCGATATTAAAGATTTTATATACCTATGGAAAAGATTGAGTACAAAGGGAGAAACTAATCATACTGTTGAAAAGGGACATTTTCAGGAGCAACATTCTTGAAAAGGCCAAGTGCCTCAAAGACTTTTAAGATGTAGTCTGGACCTTGTTTGTGCATGGCACGAATCATGCATATGATCTACAGGACAGAAATGCTAGTTTTTATTATTTTATTGACTCGGAAACTATGTAATCTTAATTACAGTCAAGTTCTCATGAGGGGTGCTATATCCTGTCTTCAGATTTACCCATGTCACAGCAGCCAGTAGTAGAAGCTATATGACATATCTGATGATCATGATCCTAGAGTTGTTGGCGGTAGTTATGAGTAGGAGATTAACTCAATCATAGTACTGAAGGAGCCTTAAGGAATTTTCTAATTTGGTCTCCTACTCACGTTAGGCAAGTGAATCCTAAAGGTCGTAGGAGGGACACTTCATGGTGGTACCCCTGGGAACCATTTCTAGAACTTTGTCACCATGTAATGTGTCCAACACAAACAGAAGTCAATTTCCTCTTCTTTTGTGCTTAGTGGTCAGAGTATAGCTAAACTGTTATTTTCTTCACCAAAAAATGCCCCTTATGTATTTGAAGACAGAAATTAACTTCACCTGTTCTTCTCCAAGCTAAACTACCTCTTTCTCTTAATATTCCTCCACAGATCTTATTTTGTGTCATTTGGCTAGTCTTCCTTAGTCTTTTTTCTCTCTCTCCAACTGCTTTTTTTGAAGTGCAGTGACCAGAAATCAACACGCTACTCAAATACAGTCTGAGTAATCCTGAGAACAGTGGGGCATTTCAACACATCTCCCTGGATGGATGAAAGGCTGAATGGACTCTGCCAAGCCTTGACCACATTCCAGTTCCTGCTGATCTGGGGAGACTCTTCCACTTGTGTTTTGCTTCGTTTACCTAGTATTTTGAATAAAATGAAAATATAACCCGACATATACAGGAAAGAGTTTTTAGTGTACATGTTCTTGAAAATCAGCTTGATGTCTCCACGTAAGCAAAAATCTGCGCATACCAATCCTTCCTGAAGTGTATAAAACATCTAAACTTATTTAAAAAAAATGCTTTGCCTCTAAACTGTATATTCCAGAGAGTGCTTCTTAAAATCCAAAGGGAAGTATTCAGACAAAGTAATTAAGTGAAGTGTTGGGTTTGGAAAGCCTTCTACTATTTTGAGGCTAATGGATGGTTGAGAAACTCCTATGGGTGTGTGCGAGAGAGATTCTGCCGGGTAATTGCTACCCAAGAAAATATAAGCATCCAGCAATCATTCTAATTTTTGCTAAGCAGCATGAAATATCACATCACATTACATTATGTCATGTCAAGTTACAAGATGTTCTTGGGTAACATGACAAAACAATACAGTTGGAAAAACAAATGGAAAGGCCAACTAATGTGCATATAATTTGAAAAGAAAGAAAGAAAAAGGTGTATGTTGATAATTAGACCTAGAGCTGACCTAAGGGTTCTGATACCCACAGGTGATTTTAGGAAGGCAGTTATGTTCCAACCATAATATTTGGCTCTCTTAGTTTATTTGTTTAACTCTGAATAAATATTGTAGCCTCTGAATTTTTTCCTCTGTAAAATGGTAGTAATACTACCCTGCTTCTCTTATATGGCTGTTGTGAGATTCTAATGCCCAGCACATTTAGGTGTTCTAGACATATTTAATTGTATACCTATCCTATCTGAATTTAATTTAATTATCTATACTGCTCTGATTCTAAAAATATATTTTCCCAAATAATAGTATTTTAGAAATTAGGACATATCTTAAAATTGATAGCTTATTATACTTTAATTGGTATTTTTTCTTTTCTTAGTGGTGCATGAAATATTATATGTAAATCAATGGCCTCTTAGAAATATGGCAGATAAAAATATTTGGAAATGGTAAAATGCTACGCAGATGCCAGTTATTCATTGATCCATAAACAAACTTTTACTAAAAGTCTCCCTTGTGCAAGACATTCACAGGAAATGAAAATGAGTGAGACCTGTTTCCCAATCTCGAGGAGGACACAACGCACAAGGTGGATGAGTCAGGATTCCCCAAATGCCAACAAGTACATGAGATGTACCATCTGAGTTGTATTCCAAACTTGGCATCTTTTTTTTTTTTATCCTCACCCGAGGATATTTTTCCATTTTTTGTACAGATAGAGTGGGAGGGAGAGAGAGAGAGAAACATCGACGTGAAGGGACACATCGAGTGGCTGCCACCCGCACGACCAACCAGGGCCGGGGACAAACTGCAACCGAAGCACATGCCCTCAGTGGGAACCGAACCCGGGTCTCTCCGGACCGCAGGCCGACGCTCTAACCGCTGAGCAAAACCGGCCAGGGCCAAACTTGGCACCCTTTGAGAACAGAAGAGGCAGTAACTTTCAACAAGGGCAGTCAGGGAGGCAGCATGGAGGAGGCGGCACCTTAGCCAGGCATTGACAGGTGGGTAGGATCTCAAAAAGGCACATTTAGGAACAGATAAAAGAATGTACAGTGTTTATTCAGAGAATGGCAAAGAATCTAGGTAGAGAGGAGTTTGGGGACTGTGTTGAGGTGCTTGCTCAGGATATTCAAGTGTCTGAGCTTTAGCTGGTGAATGGATAGGGCTTTTGAGCAAGGAGCAGACTGATCACAGTGGGGCATTTGGAGGATCAGCTGGTTTGTGATGTTTAGAGGGAAGGGGGAGGAAGGGGCTGGAAGCAGGGTGTCCTGGAGCATCCCATGTGTAGGCTTCATAAGTGCAGATAATGGGTGGGTGGTGGGGGTAGAAAGAAGACAACAGATATGGAAGAGTCCTACTTAAATACTAAAGCTCCCTAACAGGAATCTTAGAGAGAAGCCCATTTCTTAGCTGGACAGGAAGGATGCACAGAGGTGACATTTGGCTGCATACTCCCTGAGGACAGGACTGCATTTTTGTTCATCATCGTATCCAGGGCCTATGGCAGTACCTGGCACACTGTAGTTACACAGTAACTACTTGTCCTCTCCACTTCCTCCAAAGATTTATTCCATTTATATATTTTTATATTTATTCCATTTATATTTATTCCACTTATATTTCTAATTCAATTCCAAGCATGTAATGGGTACCCACCAAGTGCTCAATGCTGAGCACTAGGGAAGGCAGAGGAATGGTGGCTGATGAACCGCCTTCTGAACTGGCTGCAAAAATTCCCTTCTCTAATACAGGCTCCTGGGTAGTCCCCCTCAGAGACTCTGGGCTTGGGCGGAGGGCTAACTTATGCCAAGGGGACAACAGAAAAATGTGATACAAGCAGAGACTTGAAACATGCTTGCATGTTGGGACCTGCCTTCTCTTGCCACTTTTTGGAATTCTGACACCACCATATAAAGAATTCCAGGCTAGCCTCCTGGAAAACGAGACACCTTGCAGCGCAGAGATGAATCATCCCCGGTGAGGTCTCTCCAGACCAACCAGCCTGCCAACTGCTGAACAGGTGAGGCCACCCTAGGGCAGGGTCAGCAAACTTTTTCTCATAAGAACAAAAAGATATTTTAGGCATGTGGGTCACATGATCCCTGTCACAGCTCCTCGGATCTGCTGTTGCACTGAGAAAGCACCACATGGGTGTGGCCATGTTCCAAAAAAGACTTGTTTTTAAAAACAGGTGGCAGCCCTCCTGGCTACAGTTTGTCTGCCTCCATCCTAGATTTTTAAGCTCCAATCAAGCCAGTTCAAATCAGAAGAGCTGCCCAGCCAACTCACAAAATCATGACAAATAAATGTTTGCCAAGCCACTATGTTTGGGGGGTTTTTGTTACACAGCAAGCACAAACTGACAAGGCTGGCACAAAACATCAGGCACAGGCCTTGTTTGGAGGCACTTAAAATCCACCTGTGGAAGTAAGACATTTGACAGGGCACACCTGACAATGTAAGCAGTGTGTGATTAAATGTCAAAATGCATGATACTGGATAATTAGTATCACAAAGGCTTATAAAAGAAAAATTTGGACAAAAAAAATAGCCTTGAGCAGATCTCAATGGATAGGTAGAATGCAACAGCTACCCAAATTTTTTTATACTCCCTGAATTTTTTTATACTGTTTATTTTTGTGTCTATCCTCTTCAAAGGCTGAGTGTCCCGGGGGCAGAGTAGGCCCAGTGTCCTATGTCCTGTTCCCAGCACCTAGCACACTGCCTGGTTCACAGCCGGGCTCAGCGTACACCTCCTGAACCAACCAATAAACCCAGAGGTGCAGGTGAAGAAGGATATTTACTGGGAAGAACTAAACCTCACAACTGAAGGCAGAGGGAAGAGTTTGTGTGCTCCATTCAAGACAGGAGACCAGTGTCTCAGAGAGAGGATTTGGACTAGGGGCAGGGGTACAGCTGGACTCATAATTCTGGACTGGGGTGGGGCGAGGTGACGAGGCAGAGGGAGGAAGTCAGTCATGGGAGTTGAAATTAAATGTCACTGCAGCAAGGTGCCAAGTTGATCTTTGTGAAGAGAGCTTTGTGGCAGAGGGCAGGGTGGATTCCGGGCTAGGAGAACAGGTGGAACAATTCAGCAGTCTGGGGGGAACACACTGGTCCAGGAGCAGTGGGAACAGCAGGGCTGTGCTGAGGCACGCTCTCTGAACGGAGCACGCGCCTCAGCAGACAGCACAGGAAAAGGGCGCATTGCAGGCATTCCACACCCCATTGACTGTGTACGAGGTACTGAGTCATGTATCATGAGCACATAATCAATAGATTTATGTTATGTTGGAACCAAGCTGTGTAAGGCCCAGGACCCCTCCCTACTCGAGGGGACACATAAGACAACTAGGAATTAGGCGTGTGGCAGCTGCTGGTGTGGGCGGTGCCCAGGCTTTGCAGTGACACAGGTGGGGTGCCGGCCTGGTCCCACCCTCACCAGCTGCGAGATCTTGTACAGATCACGAACGTCACCAGTAACGGTGTTTAATTTTCGTTTGGGGTGAGAATCATAGAAAGCACAACGGCATACATAGCACCATGAACAGAGCAGGCACTGGTCTGATCCATCAGCCCCCAGGTCACACGGAGCCCATGAGGGTTATAATTGTGCTGAGAAAGGAAAATCACTCTCGGCTGGGACAGTCACTATGGATTTGAGAGTGAGAACAGCATTTTGTTTGGTAGTAAAAACCGAGCATTTGACAAGTGGGGGAAGGGGAGGGTCGTTCCAGGAAAAGAGAGCCATGTGGGAGGAACAGAGCTGAAGGCAGAGGCCATCCTCGGAATGCGATGGAATTGAGCTTGGCTGTGGGGAGGTGTGAGTGAGGCTGGGAAGCGGATCAGAGCTGGAGAGCGGAGCGGCCTGAATGCCAGGGTGAGGAGTTTGGACATTATTTGGTGAGTAATGAGGTGCTGCTGAAGGATCCTGAGTAGGCAAATGAGGTGATCAAAGTGATGGTTAAGACAGATGAAACCGAGGGAGGCATGCGGAGCGACGGGAGGCAATGGAGCCGAGAGCAAGGTCAGGCATGAGGTAATGCGTGCCCATTCCAGGGGGTGTGCGAGGAGCGCGGAGGGAACGCTGACCGCAGCTGGTGAGCAGGGAGGCTGGGCAGGGAGAAGGCAGAGCTGACGCTCACTGTGGAACACGAAGGTCGTTCTCTCAGCCACACTTCCACTGAGCTGTGTTTGCTGTGTGCCAGACACTTGCAAAGGGTGGGCCCACGCGCATGCCCGAGACAGGGTCCCTCCCCAATCTGGGGCAGGGGGCAGCAGGCATCCAAATCATCCCAGTGTAGTGTGATACAAGGTGTGTGTGTAAGAGGTGGGCACAGTGGGGGTTCATCAGAGAATAACACAATTATTTCTGCTTTAAGGAATCTGTCACAATCTAGTAAAGAAGAAAGGGACCTACCAAATCTAGAATAAGTATAAAGTTAGTGGCTTAATCACTGTGCTCTCAGGCTTGAGAGACCATCTGGAGGAGGTTAGCTTAGGGGGCGACCTCACAGAGGAGGTGGCCTGCCAGGTGTGCCAGGTGGATGAGGCAGAGAGGATCCAAGAGACCGGCAAGGGCATGAAGCTGTGAAACCACAGGGCACACAGAGAAACCTCAAATAGTTTGGTGTGGCCAAAGGGCAAGGAGTGTGTGTGTGTGTGTGTGTGTGTGTGTGTGAGTGTGTGTGTCCACCTATATAGTAGCTCCTACTCCCAGCATAAACCCTCTCTCTGAGACACTGGTCTCTCTTGAGCATATCACACAGATTCCTACTTCCGCCTCCCTTGTTAGGTTTCCCACCCAAGTGCACTTCCTCCCCTCAGCTCTGTTTTTTTTTTTTTTCTTGAATTCTCACCTGAAGATATTTTTCCATTTATTTTCAGAGTGGAGAGAGGAGGGGAGAGAGAGGGAGAGGGAAAAGGAGAGGAAGAAGGAGGGGGGAGGAGAAGGAGAGAGAGAGAGAGAGAGAGAGAGACACTGATGTGGAGAGATACACTGAATGATTCCCTCCCGCCTGACCCTGACCAGGGCTGGGGACTGAATCGCAACTGAGGTACGTGCCCTTGAATCAAACCCACAACTCCCTGGTCCATGGGCTGATGCTCTAACCACTGAGCAAAACTGGCCAGGGCTCAACCCTGGTTTTATTTATTTTTTAAAAGTTGGTTTATTGATTAACTGATTTTAGAGAGAGGAAGGGAGAGGGAGAGAGACAGAAACATCAATGAGAGAGAATATCAACTGGCTGCCTCCTGCATGCCTCCCACTGGGGATCAGGCCCACAACCTGGGCATGTACCCTGACCAGGAATTGAACCAACAACCTCCTGGTGCATGGGTTGATGCTCAACCACAAAGCCACACTGGCCAGGCTCAGGTCTGGTTTTATTTCTGTATTCAGTAAACCCACACTGAACCCAGGCAAAGTGCTAAGCCCTGGGCACTTAGACATGAAGACAGAGGAGGGGCAGGAGATGAAACTAGAGAAACACAGGGGCCAGAGACACTCAGGAGGTCAAGAGACGACAGGCTGTGATAAGATATTTAGAATGTACGGGTTCCTATTTGTGTTGTAGAAAGATCAGTCTGGCTTCTTTGCGGACAAGGTGAGAAGAGGAGGAAAGGGCTAGAGACAAGGTGGTCAGTGGTACAGGACTGAAGCGGGGGGCTACCGAGGGGTGTGCCTCAGAGAGCTTTAAGGGAGTCCTGACTGTCGGAGTCTCCTGGGACGCAGGGCATGCAGTGGAAAGGATGCCTCCCGGGTTTGTCTGAGGCATGCACATGGAGGGGTTATTCATGGCAGAGGAAATGGGAAAGTCAAATCGTGAGTTCTAGTCTGGCCAGATTGAATATGAAATCCCCGAGGAACCTCCAGGAGGCAGTTTGGTATAAACTGAAGATAAGACATAGTAAGTCCTCAGCTCTTAGGTGGCAGCCGAAACTTGGCAGGTAGCTACGGAATACCAACCTCTAAAGGGAGGAGAGAGGAAGAAGAACTGCAAAGGAAACTAGACTAGGATGAGGCTGGAAAGAACAATTTCAAACCAGCCGCGTCTGTTCTTACATGGCAACTGGCTTTCACCTCGAAGTCCGGAGTGTGCTTTTATTCTCTGTGGGACCGGTGGCACGGAGTGTGTCTTGGAGCTTTTCCTGAGTCTCTACCGCCCAGGAACCACGAGACTTAAGACATAGGTTAGCAGAATGAAAGGACGGGACAAGCGGCAAAAGCTGACTGTGCATTGATGCTTCTCGTTTCAAGGTGATAACAACACTTAAATAATAGAAAATAAATTATTTGCACGTTTTCATCATTGTCTTTCCACACTCTGTAATGATTGTTGGCTTCATGTGTTTGTCTTCCTGCTTAGGTTATGGGGTTCCTGGGGCAAAGACTATATGGTACTCATCATTCCAGCCCCAGAGTCCGTAATGGGACTCGACATTCATTCAGCAAACATTCATTAAGCACCTACTACAGACCAAGCACAGTTCTAGGCCCTAGGGATACATCAGGGAATTTAACAAGTGTTTCTGCACTAACGGACCTTATACATTCTAATAAAGAATAAGAGGATCTGGCAAATCCAGCAATGAGAACAACGTCAGTGGCTAAACCACTGCCACCATACAGGGTGCTGAGTAAAAGACGCTTCTGCTACCTAATTACACCAAACAAAAGGGAACTGGAATTACACATGGAAACAGGCACTCAACCAGCCGCGTTTCCTGGTGCAGGGAGAGTTTCTTGAAATCTCTGCACTCAGTCTGCACTCCAAGCATAAACAAAATCATGTTCCTTATTCTGACTGTGTTCTAGAACTCTGCCTGAAGTCAGCATTTGTCTGTTTTCCCCAGAATTTAAAAAATACTTATTCTGAACAGATCCAAAATGCCACTGATGTACAGACTCAAGTTTTTTTTTTTTTTAAAATAGGGGCATTAATTTTGAGACTGAAATTTTGCAAAAAATGGTGCAGGACCTAGTTGCTCAAGCAACCATTCACAAAGAGTTACGACAATTTGTAAGCTCACACCAAGCATCACCAAATATAGTGGTGATGAACCAGAAAGTCCCTGTCCTTGAGGATCCTGAGATACAAATACAAGATATTATATGGTAAGATAATATTAGAATTCTCAAATGAGTCTTGCTTTCCCCCCCTTCTTATCCTGCTTAAATAGTTAGTTACCTCCACCAAAGATACCCTTACTTTCAGCTGCACTAATCAGATAAATTGGCACCTGTCAGTTGCTATCTATGTCACAGTTATTGTGTATGTCTTATGTCCTCTGCTAGACAGTGATCTCTGAGTGTGGAAACCAGAAAAGTGGAAGGTTAACTCTCAAATATCTTTGCATTGGTTTATGAAAAAATACCACATGTATATTTGTAAGCAAGACAAAGGTCCAGAGAATTTTCTGGAAGAAAGGAGAAAATTTCTCTTTTAGGATGGTGCAGGTTTCTTTGACTAGATTACAGAAAGCAAATGACCTCAAGGGTTATGCTAAGATTTTACAAAAACACTTAAATGTACTGTAAAAAAATTAAGCTGACATCTTTATATTTCATCATAAAATTCCCAACATATTCAGCACCTTCGCTGTCAAAGTGTTTTTGTATGAAACCTCTTCTGATGCGATTGTCAGGACAGGGTGCGCACAAGGCGGGCATTTCTCCTCACTCCTCCCAGGAAGACACCGCGGTCCAGGGAGGTCCGTGAAGCCACGGCGGCGGCTGAGTCACAGGCTGACCGAAGAACTAAGAGCAACACTCTTCCCACTAGGTCAGTGGCCCCAAGAAACACTGATCAGCAAGAAAAGGGAAGAAATAGATTATTCTCTTATTTTTTCTTGAAAGGAAAGGATTCTGTTTCTGATTTAAAAAGCAGAAATGCCTAGAGGGGTAAAGTTGCATTCTTCTGCTACATAAAAAGCAACATAGCTTCGTGTGAGAAAAATCGGAGAGAATGTGTGTTCTAGGGGAATGCGCCCAGAGAATAATGTGTGGCTTCCATTTTGACTTCTACATGGATGAGGATAATTAGCATCACTTCCCTGTACACTTTATTCAAATTTCCGTATGTAGTGATGTTTCCCTGGATTCTCACTGCAGTCATTAAATTTCACTGAGTGTGTGTAGCAAGACACACCCCTGGCACTATATATAACACAATTTCCTTTCTTCCTTGGACAACTTCCCCTGCTTCGTTTTTCCCTCCCTGTCTCCCAGCTCTTGCTGCCACTCCCGCGTTTACTGGCCTTGACCCAGTGAGGATTGCCGGGACACAGACGTACGGATGAAATACACCGCTGCTCCAGCTGCTCAAATAGCAGAGTAGACACGAGAGAGGCTGAGGGCAGGTTCCTGCCACTCCTCTAGTGTCTGCCCAAGACCTCACGCTGGGTCTCAGACAAGGACCTGTTTCCTGAACATTTAATGGATGATGAATGGGTGGATGGAGAGATGAGATGTCTGAATCTGGATGGCAATGCTCCAAGTTCTGACTCAGTAAAATGTTGAAACGTCCCTACCCAGTCCATTTCCTTTTCTGTTTCAGCAACACCCTTTCAGTGGGAGAGGATGGAAAAGAGAGAAGCAATTGGCATTCTGCAGCTCTTTATTTAGCAATTTGCTCTGTCTGAGTCGATGCAGGAGTTAGATTCCCTGGGAATGGTGCTCTCCTAGCTGCGGCAACGTCATAAAGACACTTGGCTGCTGTGTGTCTGGCAAATTAATGACTACACGCCCAAGGGATGGAAGAATGGGAAGATGTTATCATAAAAAAGAAAAGAAAAGAAAGAACTTTAAGCAAATTCAGAAGAAATGAAATAAGCCTTATCCTCTCCAGCCCAAATCTACAAAAAGCCTTGTTTTAAAGAAAAAAAAAATTACTGAAAATAGTATTTTAAACTTTGGGCACATAAGGATAATCCTACCCAGAATGCACAATAAAAGGCCGAGGAGGAAATGAGCTAGAGAAAAAGAAAAGAGTGTAGGAAGAGATGGAAGTGGAGGAGAAAGGGAGAAGGAAAGAGAGACAAAGAGCGGAGAAGGCTCTGTGCTGAGCTGACAGGTGACAGGAGAGGGGTGTGAGCATCAGCTCAGGTCTCAGGAGCAGGTAAAAGAGAACCTTCTGAGGACCCCTTTCTTCTAGTCTCCCAGCTCCAGAGGGTGAACCGAGGCTGGCAACTGTGAATACCTACTCTGTGGCAGGCACAGCGCTGGGTACTTCTACGCGCGACGTCTTGAGTCAGCCAGCTCATAGCAGCCCTGCCAAGAGGCAGTTCTGTCCACTGCGCTGGCGACAACACTGAATTCAGAGGGTGTCTCACTGCTGTCCACAAAGGACTCCTTGACCTTGGGTAAGCCTCAAAACAACTCTGTGACGTGAACGATACTATTTCCATATTGCATGTCAAGAGATGGAGGCTTCAAGGCTTTGAGGGTGCCACTCAGTCACACAGCTAGCAGGAGGCCAGGATGACTGTGAGCTGCGACCCATCCGGATGAGGAAGTTGCCAGCTCCCTTCCTCGCCCCCACCCCCAATTTCAGTCTATAACTTGTCGCCAGATGAGGGTTGAGTATCAGACCAACTAGATACCACATGGAGGTTGGGGCTGATGTCCCATGGTCATCCTAGCTGTGACTCTGCATGGAATGGAGGCGCTGAGCCTTAAAAATAAGGGGGGGGGGTGTTATCTGGTTTGTGCTCTCCTGCAGTGTGGCAATCTCGTCTGTAACAGCTCCCAAATGGCCCTAAAAGATACTTATTTTCATTCTCGTAATGGGGGTTCATTGTTACCAAAAGGGACAATTCTTGTTCTGAGCCCAAATCTCTTTCTCTATAACTTCTACCTTTTGATTCAGCTTTTTCTAGAATAACAGTCTTTCATATATCTACATACAGTTATTGTGTCTCCCTTTTATTTTTGTCTTCTACAGGCTAACTTTCCTCAGTTCCTTCCACCGCTGCTCAGAAGACACTCTCTGATGGCCTCTCCATTCCTGATGCCTGTTCATGAAGTATTCAAGTTTATTTCTCTGATCAAATCTACTGCCAGAAATTGATTATAATACCCTTAATGTGCTCTAAGTACTGCGGAGTCCAATGAAATCATTACTACACTCTCTCTGGGCTTGAGACTCCACTGTCACAATTACGATACTGTTAGAGTTTTCAGCAACCACTATGCGGGGCAGAAAGATAAATAAACAAGCTCTTGCCGTATGGGGCACGGTAAGTGATTTGAGGGAGGCAGACACTGTATTACGGGATCACAGAGGTGCTACTTCTGCTGAAAGGAGCATAGAAGGCTCCTTGGAGATGATGCTTGAATAACTCAAAGGTAAGAGTCAATGGAGTGGAAAAGATTTTGCAAAGATGAGCCGTCATGAGAGAATATGTAAGTACTGCCCTCACCCACTTTTCTTCTCTTCTCAATTTCTTCAGATTTTTCTCTGGCTTCGCTTCCTTCCCTGATGTTCTTTTCTTTTTTTTATTATTTTTTTTTATCCTCACCCGAGGACATTTTTCCATTTTTTGTTCAGGTAGAGGAACAGAGAGAGGGAGAAAAAAACATCGATGTGAAAGGGACACATCGAGTGGCTGCCACCCGCACGACTGACCAGAGCTGGGGACAAACTGCAACCGAGGTACATGCCCTTAGCGGGAACCTGAACCCGGGTCTCTCAGGACCGCAGGCCGATGCTCTAACCGCTGAGCCAAACCGGTCAGGGCTCTTTTTTTTTCTCTTAATGTTAAAAATGTGATGGGTTTATTTTATTTTACTCTGATGCAAAACCAAAGATTGCACTACAGCACAGAGACCAATATATTAAAAGGTCATGAAAAGTGGTGTGGGACATGCAGGACATGAGGTACAAGCTGGAGGATCGAGTTATTTCCTTTATAATATGTCACTACACTGTCTCTGAGGAACACATTTAAAATAATACTGCAGAGCTGAACTGAAATGTGGCACACGCACGACAACTTCCAGGCAAGCCTTCAAGCACCTCCCTTAGGAGGGACTTGCAGTCTCTAGACGTCAGTGTGGGGAGGATTACCATTCTTTGGAAGAATAAAAAGTTCACACTTTTGAAATTTCAGAGAAGAATTTTAAGACCAAAACATAGTGAGTTCATCTCTCTTCACCTCCAGGGAGAAATCTAATGCTTTACTCAAAACTGCATTAAGCTTCTAGTTCAAATCCCAACCCAACCTTGTGACCTCCTGCACTGAAGTTCTTTCCATCGATTAAAGCTGATAGGGTCAGTTGGACTCCTGGTCGAAGAGTCTGAGTATAATCCAGTCCAATTAGGCAGGCAGAGAAGTTCTACAATCCAACTTGTATTTAGCAGTGATGCCAAAAGGGGTGTTTTTACTGCCAGCTGTCCAAGCAAGGTTTACTGATGTTTCAATCTTCTCATTAACCTTCTGGTAGACATACCCTCCAAATTCAGTGCCATTGTTCACATGAGTGTGCAGCTGGAAGTCTGCAGCCTTGTAACCCAGGGCGAAATTATTCTACAACAGTTTGGACTTGGCTGTGTCAAAACTCATCTGATAACCAACAACAAGCCAACCTTCAAAGGCTAACACAGCTCAGCCATAGATGGTTGGGCCAGAAAAATCTATATCAACATTACTGCCAAGACCGAAACAATCCCGTTTATAGGAGGCCTTCAATTTCCCACTCTTCTTTCCTGTGTTCGGCACAAATGTGGTATCAAGAGTCAGTTTCTACCCTTCAGCCAACTTATTCTCTCAAGTGATTTCTGTTCCAAGAGTATTGTCTGCGTTCCATTATTGGGTGAAGCTAAGTCCATAGTTAGAGACCTTATATTTGGTCTCTAGGTTGTCTGGTGCTTTCACTGTGTCAGTATAAGCATGAACAGAAGTAGAAAATTCCACTCCACTACATGACTTGGTTCTCAGATCTCTTTTGACCATGCCAAACCCAAATCCTTTGGTGAAGTCAGTCTTGGCAGCCTTTCCTAGGTCACAGTAAGTTGATGTTACACATATCTCCACCCAGAGAGCCGGTCTCTGCCGCCTCTGATGTTCTTTTGTGTCAAGGCCTGGCATATACTACATTCTCCTGTTTTAAGAATTATTCTTTGCATGGAGCTTAATTCATATAACACCTGGGTACTGCAAGTATTGAGTGAGCATTAAACAGACAAAGCACTGGCCCATTTTTGACATAAGTATTTTGATTCTGCTCTTCTTTTCAGAGATTGTACCTCTATCTCAGTGGACTGTCTGATGAGGGTAGAAAGTATCAGAAGGCCTCAAGTACGCTTGGCACCTCAAGTCTCCGAAGGCAGCCCAGAGTTCTTCAGAGCCATGGGCTGGACCAGGTGCTCGGGCAGAACTGCCAGGGGTCAGAGGTCTTCATCCTTTTATGAGCTGATCTGTTTTTCTCTTCAATGGCTCTGGCCAGCAGTCTTTTAAATAAGGCATTTCAGGATCTCCAAATTCTTGTTTCTATAGTTATTATTCACAAAATCTTACTGAGGCAGCATTCTCAGGCTGGAGAGCAGACAAGCTCACCTTCCTGGCGAGTCTAAGAAACTCACCGCATGCTAACTCACCCATATGCTATTTCCTTCCCCTCGTCCCTCCTCTGCTTCAGCCTCTCGGTCAATCAACTCCTTCCTCTGTGAAACATGTGCAATAACTCACATCTTCCCTTAAACTTCTGACGGATGAACAAAGAGAAACATCTTGTTGCACAAATCCATGCTATCAAAGGATAGAATGGAGAACAGAACCTGCAGTAAAGAACCCTAAACATCCCACCAGAAAGTCCCAAACAACCCTGAAAAGTGAGAATAAAACTACCAAAAGCTGACAGAGGGTAACAAGCATTATTTCCAACCCACATTTGTCCTTCTAAAAAAAGCCAACCAACTATTGAAAAAAATCCCTGCAATGTATGAAATCTAACATCGTTAACATATTTCCTGTCCTTGCATAGCTTATAAAAAAATGTTTCTGAGCTTTTCCCTGGCTCATTTACAGGGATGAGAAGGAGCAAAAAGGAAATGCAACAGATGGGACTACCATCCTCTCTTGTAGGAATTTATCTTTACTTGAGGTAGCCCAGGCGAGATTTCAAACATTTCCTGATGTACCAATAGCTCATTCCTGCTCAAAAACAATGAAGATGAGGCTCCTTAAAAAAGCTGCAGGTTATAAGCCTTGTTTACTACTAGCTATTTTTGTTGTTTCCAAAAGAGATCACCTCAGCTCCCCTCCAAACCCCCTCCCCCTGCACCGGACTCCTCAAGGATCTAATCTGGTACTGATTTAGAGCTGACAGGTGGTACATGCATAATTAAAGATGACCTAACACAGAATGCTCTCATTCCTGGCATATTATCAGACACTTAAGCAAAGCAATTATCAGTAGGCAATCTTTTCTGTCAACAGAGATGGAGATAAAACATTTCTTCAATTAGGAGGATTCTGCAAGAATGCTGTGTATATACCCATCTGCAAATACTTAAAAATCTTTAGAGTTTAATACAAAGTCAGCTCAATGAAGCACCTTTGGCCAGTTGAATGGTGGTTTTCCCCACCCTATGTTTTCTGGAAGGTCACATTTTAAACGTCAATATTATCGAAATAGGAACAATTTGGGGGTGTTATCAGAGATTCTGCTCCAAGCTGACAAGAAAATCTTTGTGGTTTTTCTGCCACAGCCCTGTTGGGGTTTGCAAATATACCAGGCCTTTCTTAAAGGCTCAATGCAAAAATGGGTAGGGTTCAAATAAAAGTACTAAATTTCATCAATATTTCCCTTCAAAGCAGGATTATTCCCTCCCTACGCTCCATCAGTGGCAGAGGATTTAGAGTTACTATTATGCTTAAAACTTCATTTTGAATCTAAGTGATTTAAAGAATTTTTTTTTATTTTGAAGAAATAAATAATAAAAGGAAGAAGGGTCTCGATAAAACGACAAATTTCCCATTCCAGGTGAAGGAGGGAAGAGGCACAGCATTTCTTAATAGAGGACTATTTTTAAAAAATTAAATTATAGTGCATGCACTTTATATAAATGAATGCATTTTAGCTTTTCATAGAACAGAAATTGCTTTAATGTTATAGTGAGACAAGCGATTTTCTTTTTTTTTTAAAGGGTGGTTTATACGTTGATGGGTTTTCTGAAGCCCATGTAAAAACTGCCTCCATGAGACAGAGAACTTCACAACATTTGTGGTGCGTATTTTGCCACATTTCACAAGAGGTCTTATTGTTTAAATTCTTATATCCTTATGTCATATATGAACAAACGAACTATTGTTCATTTGAACATGTCTTTATAGGCTCTCTGGTGGTAGAGCTGGTGTTGTTGTTTGCATTTTCCCCCCATCAAGTCAGAACAAAAGTCTCTTTTTCCTGCAGCACTGGGAATGCAGCTGTGTGTGTGTGTGTGTGTGTGTGTGTGTGTGTGTATGTGTGTGAGCAGTTGTCAGTTGCAAACACCATAATGATAATGTAAGTGAAGTGCTAATGTTAATGGGTTGATTTCTGACAAGTAAATCAAGGTCTATAGAAAAGTTCCTTCTACACAGTAGACTTTAAGATAATGCAAAATAGAAGCGCTTAGTAGGACAATAAGAATCACCTAGTTGGGATGGTCCCTTTAAAGAGGCGGGGCTGCTGGGCAACAGGACCCAATTCCATCCAAGATGTGTTTTATTTGGAAGATGCTCCCTTCAGAATATTAAGGGGAAAATACGACAGTCTTTAAGGAAAATATAATCAGGTGGTGAGGTGATGGTGATGGCGAAATCATTAATGGGAGATTGGGCAGGACTCAAAGCTCAAGTTCATTATATTTCTCAGAACTAAGAATAGCTTCTGAATGAGCACTCACATAATTATCCCCATAGACCTATTTCTCCTAAGGAGCTCCCCCTTTCTCCCTTTCCAATTTTAACGTAAGAAAAAGAAGTCAGACATGGAGAGGTAGGCAGGAACAAAGGGCCCTCTATGGAATGGAGGAACATCCAAACTGTTTCCATTTTATATGATGTTAAATTCCTTCCATCAGGATTCAATTCAGAAAACACTCAAGGTCGTAGTCTGTCAGCACTCTGCGTCCACAGGCCCGGACAAAGGAATACGTCACACGTATACTACTGTGGCAAACAACAAAACATATGTGATTTCCCAATTGATGTCATGGATAAAAAGACAGTGTAAGATGTAAGGCACATACTACCACCAAATTAACATAATTAAGAAGGGAAAATTCTAGTGAGTTTAGGGAGAGGCATGCATTTCCCACACAGCTAAGAGTCGCAGACGTCTGACAGTCCTTTACAGCATAGCCTTTCTATGCTGAGGATGGCACACGGCACGAAGACATTTTATATCACGCATTTTGCACCTAGTTATTATCCTAGAATCATCAACAAACAACATTTTAAAGGTGATGGTACCACGTATGATTTTACTTATACATGGAATCTAAGGAACAAAATAAACTGAGGAAGGAAAGAGAACCAGAGGTATGGACGCGTGGAACTAACTGACAGAGGTCAGAGGGGACGGGGGAGAGGGGACTGGATAAAAGAAGGTGAAGAGAGAAAACATAAATAAATAAAGGTGATGGTACCTTACATAAAACAGAAATATCAACTATCTTACTGCTAACCAAGGTTTTTCCTATCCTCTCTTAAAACTAGTTTTCCAAGTATCTTGGTTTTTACTAAGTTTCATGCTTGGATGAATATAATAAGACTGTAACTATGGCTACAAAATAAAGACTAAATTGTGATACCCTGATACAAATAGAGTATTATTTTGGAGAGAATGAAAGTCAAATCCAAGGTATTGCTGTCACTGCTCTGTGTCATCTGTTTCAGAAAGGTTGTTCCAAGCTGCCACAGGGAGCCTGACAGAGGCATTCTGCGGAATGCCATGTGACGTCTCTGTCAACAGACTACCAGTGATGCTAGTCAAGTTTATTTCACTAAGGACAAAGTGTAACACATACTGAAGAAAGTCAGGATGGATACTGTTTCAAATCTCTATTCATTCAGGAGAGGAAATTTCCTTTCTAGTTGAGAAGTGAACCTGACTAATTCCAGAGTACTTGGTGTTGGCTTTTTCAAGAACTGGCGTTGGAAGTCACACCGGACAAAGGTGACTAGCACGTCCTCAATGACCTCGCAGGCAGCAGTGCAATCGATACTCTGATTTTCTTTTTCTAATGCCATCTCAGAGATGGTATGACAAATCAACCGAAAAAGGTGGCCTCATTTCACTGCAGGGATAAAAGAAAATAGAAGTGGAAACAAATAGTTTTTCTCCACAAATTGCACTCTAGGTATCGGCTGTTCTTCACTCTGAGTTCTTTCACAAAATGAAATGTTATGCGCTGCTGGTACAACTTGTTCCCTTAGGGATGGAAGGTGATGAGAGGAAACAAGTGTTAGGGGAGGAGTAAAGAAACATATGTTCTTATTAAGGCAGGGTTTGAAAAGAAACAATGTTACAGAGGGAATGATGTATGTTGGGTCCTCACAAAAAGGAAAGAAAAGAAGGGCAGGCTCACACTGAACATCTAAAACCACCCAGCTACAAATAATGAAGAGAAAATCAAACACTAACCAGCGTATACAAATCAACTTCCATTTATTCCCTTGTGGTCAGTTGTAACCTATCCCCCAGCAGACATGTGCTTTCACATGCACCATTGGTAACCTCTGAGAACTAAAGGAGAACACCAAGCGGCCAGGTATAATGGAAACCAGGGACTTCTATCCCTGCGGCCAGTTGTACTGTGATATCTTCCACTGGGTGCCAACAGCCTTCTCTTCCCTCCCCTCATTCTGACACAATGCCTTCAGGTCTGTCTAAGTAATGTAATTTACTGGAGTGGAATTCCCTGGGCACCCCGTGCAGCACTTGGTGACAGTATCATTTATACTCCACAGGGTTGTGGCCTGACACTGATACATCGGCCTTCATCCCTCATTCACAGCAGAGCGTGGAGCGATTTCACCTTCCGCCGTGCCCTTCCGTGGTGCCGTGTACACATTTACTCCATTCAGCCCTAATTACAAACCTGGGTTGAAATGTTCTCATTAGATTTATATTTCTCACTCCAAATGTCAATCTTATTGAAAATTTCGATTTTCCCGAGGATTCATCCATTAGCAATAAACTCTAAAGTATTCCATGACTGAGTGCATTAAGCCAGCAAGGCGGACATGCACTTACATCATTAGAGTAAATCTCCATTGCAAATGCTTTACATTATTCAACCAAAGGAATAATGAGGCTGGCCCAGCGGTACCCTCCAATTGCACATGAAGGAGAGGCTAAAACTGGCTGTTATGTAGGAAGAAGTACAGGGTATATCAATGGGATGGATTTCAGAATCTCTGTCATTCTTGAGGAAGATGTGGGAGGGCATCACAGCCAGAGCCTAATTTATCACCTTCTTTTACCTCTGATTTCTACAGAAACTTCAGTCTGTGGCAAAATGCAATAAGGCAGGCAAAGAAAATGGGCAGCGAGCGTGTGTGTTCATGGAGGGGTAGAAGCCGTATCTCCAATGCTAGGAACTTTGTGAGTCTCCTGGAATGATTTGCTTGGCTGAAAAGCATTCTCCCATTTTGCTCAACAGACAAAAAAAAAAAAAAAAAAGGAAGAAAGCAGCTTTGTCTGGAGACACGGAAAGAACCATTCTTACGAAAGACAGATCTTACTGGTGGAGCTGACCTGAGAAACATCTCCACCCAGAGTGATGGGTCCTAACATTAAAAAAATGGGAAAATCTGATGATGATGTTAATATATAAATTACCAGTCAGAAGTTGTATCTGTGATTGGAAGGGGAGGACAGACTATGAAAAGGGAAATTTGGAGAGAAATTAAAAAACAAACAAACTAAAAACGCAAAATATATCAGTTGATAAAACCAAGCATCACTGTTTCATATCTGTACCATGTTTTAATTCCTTAGCTTATTGGTCTCATTTATCACTTCTTGTCAGATCCCAGGTGTGGCAAAGTAAAGGTACAGTCATAATTTTTTAAAAAATTGATAAATGAAGAAAATACATCCTAGAAAGGTGATGGAGAAAGGATGAGTCTGATCTGAGCTCTTAGCATCTGATGTAAAAGGTTAACCCAAAAAGTTAAGTGATGTCAGCAATTATCACCTTATTATGAAATATAAAATACATTTGCTTTTTAATGGAAAGTTTCAATGGGTAGAAAATACTTCTAAAAAAGCAGGTATGCATTACATTAAACATAAAATAATTTGCAAAAATAATAAAAGGTAAAAGAAGCAATAATTGTTTTCTGCTGGTTAGCACCTGGATTGATCAGCAACCCATTCTGGTTGATAACAGATACAATGATAACAGATGCAATATTTTCTGGAGGGAATTATACCTCCATGGAAACTAATTGCTTCTGAAGTTTTTACCTATCCCCACCTGAAATATTTAAAACCTTACTTGATTACAATATTAGCACTCTCTCTTTCATAATGTACACCAGCAGATATCACAATTAACATGCAGATGTTAGAACTGAAATATCCATGTTTAACTAAAAAACATAATGAGAAGGTAAAAATAACTGAATATGTGCAACACAGTACTTATCTTAAAAGAAAAGAGTGGTTTACACCGTGTGAATTTAATGGCAAAATTAAAAAGTGACCCTCCAGATAGCATCAGTAATGTATGAAAAACCCAACTATTCTGTAAATGACCTTTAGCCTTCTGAGTGAGAAACAATGAACAAGAGGCTGATCTCGTGTCCATTTAATTCCAAAATCTGTACTCCAAGCACAGAGGAGAACGGAACCCCCAAGTGCCCTGAAATTCTCCAATGCGTTCTTGCGATGCAGCGGCATAAATAAGAATGATACCGCCATCATTTTATTGAGTGCTGGCTTTGTGCTTAACATATGTTATTTAATCCTCACAGCCATCCTATGAGGTAGGTATTATTCCTTTTCCTGCTTTCAAATAAAAACATCTAGGCCTAGGAGAGGTTAAATAAAATAGATCAAGGTCAACAGGTAGCTAAGCTAAGATTTGATCTAAGTCCTTTCTCTCAAAGCGTTAACCACCACCCCTCACTGTCTGCCACCAATGGAGACACCCAAGAGAAATGTGATTTTACAGTCTTCAATTTCCAGAGCTTTCTAGAATGACTGCCTTCTTGACTTATCTTATTTCACAAGTTGGATCACATGGCAAGGCTCAGAGCACTTGCGGACATTTTCATTCTTTGGAAATGCTACCGCCGTTCAGCCAGCGGAATGGGGACAGCACCATCATTAGGATTATGAAGGCACAAATTTCCCTATGAATGCTGACACCACCTCTCTTTGGTGTTTCTGTTAGCCACAAACTGACATGCTGTCACTTACTGTGGTTGCAGTAGACTCAGCGGTCAGATGGAGGGGACTTTTTACTTGGTTAGCTGCCCCTCCAGCATCTGTGTCCACGCTGGGTCCTCCAGGGCAGGCACGGGCTCATCCTTCCCCACCACCCAATTCCTACACAAGCAAAAGAGTTTTCCAATCCCCCTGTAACACCACTAAGAAATTCTCCCCTTGTTGTTCTGAATCTACAAGAAGCAACTTTCTAACAATGAGCCCAGAAGATGAAGGTTGTAAAACAGCATTTCAAACACAGCAATTACTTTAAAAAAAAAAAAGATTCAGGGGATTCTATCACTTTTTTCCCAACCTTCCATTGACACAATTTGTTTATGTATGAGTTGTGTCTTTCTTCCTTCAGAAGGGGAACATGCTGATAAACTCTCACATGGAGCAAACAGCGCACAAGCCTGGCTGCCTTTTGCTACTTCAACAGAGACACACGTATTTCCCAATGCACCACTTACCAGACAGATGCAAAGATGCGGGCAAGCCAGTCATCAGAATTAACAGGGTGATTGTGCTTGCACTACATATTCTGATTTGTATGAATCTTATTTTTAGCCATGCACAAAGGGCAATAAATGGAAAATCTTATTCTAACCGCTACTTTTTCTGGGCCACCCACACGGCTCCACCTACCGCACAAGTTCACAAATGTAAAAAACCCAACCAGGGTTCGTCCTAACAAGGGATGCAAAGTGGCTAAAATGTGTGACATTTTTTCCAGTTAGTGTTTGTACTTTCATTCTTTTTCTGTATCAGGACTTTCAGGGAAAACAACGTTGACTTATCTACGGGCATTTTCGAAGACTCCGCGCTGGTATGTCAGTCAGCACGCGGGCAAGCGGGATCCGGGGCACGGGCACCACCTTGCAGGGGCCACGTGTCAACCAAGTTTCAGCAAAGACATGCACCCCAAAACATTTGTGCAAATTCAGGAAGATGACACCTACAACATTTTGTTTGGAAACAATGACAGTGTTTGAAAAGTTCTTCAAATGAACAAAAGCGACATCAGAAACAAATGTTTCTGAAACGGCAGGCGGTCAGGGATGAATTTGCCAACACTGGGTCACTGTCGCTGTCCGAAATCTGCTCTCAGTTCGCTGCAGCACATTGCTCAGTGGGCACAGCACCCCTTTGCCATCACGCCCCTTCCCTTCTGCACATTTCCCTCTGCTCCATCCAGTCCTGCACACCCTGCAGCTCACCCAGCATTCACTCGCACACCCACTGCTGCCAACCCAGGAGCTGAGACCCAGACAAGCACCTTGACAGCAAAGAGAAAAAAAAACAATGAAGATGTTTTCTAGGGACACAGAGAGAAGAGCTGAGAGTATTTTTTTTTTTTTTTTTATCATTATCTCTTTAGACTTTTCATGAAAAGTTAAGTTATGAAGGTCCCAGGGTACCAATTAAAAGGCTTATTCCTCTGAGCCCTCTGCAAAACACAGCAGAAAACATTTGCAGGCAGTGATGAATATGTAAAAGTCAGTTCAACAAAATAATTAAGACACAAAAGGAGCCGACTCTGAGAAAGGCATCTTTACCTGTGTGCTTGCTCATTATCCAGAAACTAGAGGAAGTGTTCTGTCATCCTCTGGTAGTTAACGCATACCCTGCAGAGCTGACCCCTTCTTCCGATAACGCAGGGTTCTAGAGCAGCGCTGATGAGATGTATCAGAAAACCTTTTTCGGGTTATAGTCCACAGTCATCAGAACTTCTGACGAGTGTTGTAAAAACACGGGTAATTAAGTGGTACGAAAAAGTGGGTCATACACCACTGAGATACAACCACACCGCCCCCAAACTAGACTCCAAATGACTGTGCTGTGACAAGGTGGGAGGGGTCTGAGCACAGCGAAAGCAAAACTTTTATGTGGTGAGGAGCATTTTAGTTTTCACTGGTTTAGGTTAGAGAAAGTTAATTTCAATGTCAACTACAAACCAACTAACTTTTAGTGTGTTCTTGAAATTTTATGATAAATCCCAGCTGTGACTGTAATGGGAAATTCAGATACAATGTCATAAACAGTCCAAGGACAGTCTCAGACTTAAATGACGTGCCTATCACCAAAGAGCGAACACCGTGACTCAGTGTAGCAAGGAGGTCAAATCGAAACTGAAGATGAAGAACCAAATTCTCATCATCCACATTAGCAGCTCCTCCTGTAGAGGATCAGAGTAATGTACATCTCCTCCCTACACCTGGGCATTCAACACGATCACGGGTATTTAGCAAAGCACCCTCTGGCTGCTGTAGAAAAGGCAAAATGTAGTTATCTGAATTAAACATACCATTCATCTGTCACTCAAGAGACACAGAAATATAAACTCAAGTCAATACAAACTGAGTCCCTGTTATATACAAGGACACAAAGGCTGTGAAGGGATGCAGAGAGAAGAACCTAGAAGAACCTGCTTTCAAATAACCTACATCTTGCAGAGAGGATGATAAGACCTAGTCATAGCCAATTCCAAATGCAGATAATTTTTTAAAGCAAAATCTCTTCTAGCAGCCGCTTGCTATCTACTTCATCTGGGTTTTCTTTCAGTGCTCAAAGCCCCTCCTAATCTCGGCTCAGTGTGAGGATTCATTCCGTTCCAAAGTCCTGGCACTCTCCAAAGAAAAGCAGCACAGCTGAAGGAACACCAGGAATCTGAGGAGATGCTCCTTTACAGGGGGATAAAGGATGCAAAGTTTAAGGAAACTTCTCTGGTTCACAGCATATGCAGAGACGTATTTGAATCTCATTCTGTTGCCATCAGGTATAAAATTAGAATTCTACTGGAGTCCATATTGTTTGGATTACGTATGGGGAATGAGGGAATCTGGCTAATCAACCTTTTCCATTTCTGCCAAATTGCCTTAGAGTATATTGATTACGAATTTTTAAATAAATGGAATGCCATCAATTGACCTCAATCTAAAACCATCTTGTACATAATTGAATCTTCTTTTGTGATTCCAGAGGCCCATTAGGATCTTATAGGACCACTTGATAATCATTTTTATTGATAGAATATAGAAATGAAACAAACCAATTGATAGCAGTTTCCACTTGATAAACATACTGGTGAATCCACACAGGTATCTGTGCTGACAAGAACTGATTAATGTAATTTGAAGGGAGAAAAATAAGCAACTACAAGATTACTCTCCTAGAAAATGATGTCTAAAGTCATTATTCCTAAGCTCCACTAACTCGTGAGATGTAATCAGTCTGAGGACAGCAGGTCCTTGAATAACATAGTTTCGTTCAACATCCTTTTGTTATACCATAATGAGATGTGGTAGGAACTTAATTCTTGTTTATACCAATCAGTCTATGGTAAAATTGGTTTCATTATATGTAGTTTTGCTTAAAGTCACAGAACCTGTTGACGACGTTAAGTTAGGACTTACTGTACCTGCTTGTAATGGAATTAAGTTGATTAATTTTTAAAAAGTCTGCAAAAATACACAAAAGACTAAGTTAACATGTAGGTGATATCTGGGTAGTTGGATTATTGCTAATTTATTTTCTTCTATCCTATCATTTTATAAATTACGTACAATAGACATTATTGCTTTTACAGTCAGGAAAATAAAGGTACTTCTGATTTGATAAAAGGAAATAATTTTTCTCTGATTCTGCTATTTCTTTCTTTCTTTTTTTTTTTTTTGGTATGTGCCCCTAGCAGGAACTGAACCTGGGACTCTTTAGTCTGCAGGCCAGCACTCCAACCACTGAGCCAAACTGGCCAGGGCCCTGATTCTGCTATTTCTAGTAATTAAGAACACTTAAGACATGGGGCTCAGTTTAATAATCAGCCCTGGTGACAAATCAGACATGAACTACAGCAGAAATCTGCTAGAAACAACAGATTCTATCTTCCAGTTAAGCACTCTGAGGACTCTAAAATCCTGCTACTCTGCAGAGCTTTGCAAACATTGTCTGGGAGCAGAAGAGCAGAAACCCCCTCCCTCATTGTGACCCCTGTCCTGCCGTCTCCAGCTGCAGCCAGCTCAGGCGCCAGGCCCTCACAATGGTCAGTGTAACGCGGGATTCCTTGGGACACTGGAGCCATTCCCTGGGTTAAATCACAGCTCAGAAGGAGGTGTTACTTTGCTAGTGACAGATGTATCCAAATAAAGAGCACACAGATAATTTGTAAAAAACAACAGACTGGAAATTAGAATAAGTTGATAAACTAGTTGTGCTATGACTGATAGCTCTTGGTAAGCAGTTTTACAACATGCGTGGCTGAGTTTATCTGGAGACTCACAGGGAATATCATTTGAAATTTCTGCATTATATATTAATGTATATTATCATTTCCTACATCATTCCTATTTGTACAATTAGTGCATATGCATATAATGAAAATTAATTTTGATGATGCCTTGAGCATAACATAATTATGAAACAATATGTTACAAATAATCATATCATACATTCTAAAAAAAACCCCAATAGAATGGACTTCAAAACTATGCCCATGGTTCCCCAATGACTATAGGAGCTAAATACATAAGTTCACAAATTTTTTTTTATATCACTCTTAATATCACAACTTTTAGAGGGTCTCCAAGTATAATAAATAGAATAAACCTTGAAAAAGATTTTTAAAATTTAAACTCTGGCACTGGAAATGTGATAAAAGCCAAAACTTGCACAGTTTCTCAAGAAGAATAAAAATGAATGGTGTATTTCTCCATCCTAAAGCAACACTTTTAGATTATTACAAAGGCATGAAAATAGGTGCAATAAAATCTCAGTGAACTAGACCTATTTGAGGACACTAAGATTTGTTTCAATTTTCTGGTTAATTGACAGAGAGCTGGAAAATACTTTCTGTTGAAAATCTTCCCAAAGCAGTTTCTTTTCCTAATTATAACATTTTAACCATTCCCAACGATTTATCAGGCCAGTGTCATCAGCTACAACTATCCTCCCAGGTACAGTTATTCTCCACCTTGACTAAACCAAAGCTCTCTTGTTTTCTGAATCTTTATCTCTGAAAAAGGGAAGTGGGATGTGTGGGGTAGGGTGGGGTGTGTGGGAGGGGGTGAAACGGAGGTGGGGGAGGGGAAGTAGGAAGGGTAGTTAATTCAGGGTTCTGGCTAGTTGGGTTCCAGGTAGCTAAGCCATCACTAAACATGAATTCAGTGTCTGGATGGAGGCACATCTGATTGCTAGGAGACATGAGAGCCTTAGAGGGAGCCCTCAAGGGTCTGTCTTTGTTGGTCTTCTCCACCTTACATCATCCTGTCTGGATGAATGTTGTTGGTTTGCTGGTCTTCTCTAGGAGAAACATGTGTCAGTGGGTCCATCCAAATCAAGGGGCTGAATTAATTTTGATTGGACTCTATAACCATATCATTTCCACTCAAGTGTAGGGTGCTCGTAGCTACATGTGGATGTCAAGGAGAAATAAGCACTTACTTTTTCTCTCTCTGATATTGCTTACCTGGGTTTTCTTTTCTCTAAAAACCCTTAGTTTCAGTTTTTAAAATATATACATATATATATCTTAGTAGCTCCCTATGGCAACTGACTTCAAAACCTTTGTTTGCTTTGCCCTGTTCTCCATCACCTAAGTGAAGAGCGTGGAGAGTTTATTTCTAAGCAGATTTGAAAAGTCTGGGGTGGGAATGAGGGGACTAATTTATATATATTGTACTTTAACTTTGATGACCTTATTTTACCTCTTTTTTTAGTTATACCTTTTCCTTAAGCCAAACACATACACAATATACACACATGTATGTGTCTGTGTGTGTGTGTGTATATATATATATATGTATATATATATATATGTATATATATATATGCATATATATATGTATATATATATATATGATACGTACACACACATATAAATAATCTTCATGTCTTAAGGAGAAAATGAGATAATTTAGGACAGGTTTCTGACCTCTTTGAAACTATGAACCCTTATGCACTGCTTTGTAGAAATCACAACCCCTGGTCAGACTCAGAGAGAGGCAAGGTCTGAAGTGATAAAGGAAAACTGGAGAGAAACCATGGCTACTAAGTCCCATGGTCGTTCTCCAAGGCCAGCTTTCTGGAAACATAGAATAAAAAGCAACACCCCCAAAATGTAAAGCCCAAATGGACTACCTTAATGTGTCCAGTACTGCATATTTCTCACAGGACTGCAGGTCACTCACTAAACTGTTTTGTGATTTGTGGGTACAGTAATACCCAATACTACAGAGATTTGGTGATGGGGGGATAAATTATACTAGTTTGGAGTATTATAATAGTTTGAGGCCCTGGTGGAGGAGAACTGTGTGCTATTCATTTTCTTGCAAAGTTTTCATGCTCAATTTAGGATTTCTTCTGGTTCCTGACTTCACATCCACCTCCACGGATCAGAACCTGCTGTGTGCCACAGCTATGCACACGGCTCCGAAACCGCATGCGTGCCGAGCACTGTGCCTGGACTTGTTCATGAGCATGTGATTCTGACAAACTGGAGCAGCCCCGCTGCAGGGACACAGGTGGGCACACTGACCTCCGCCACCGTGCAGCAGCTTCCCTCTACGTGGAAAGGGTGTTTGGTAGAGATCACAGTTGTTTATGGCATTTCTCCTGGTAGTTTCTGAAAAATGTGTCCTCGCCAGAGATCATAGTTGTTTATAGCATTTCTCCTGGTAGTTTCTGAAAAATGTGTCCTCGCCCTGAGAGGAAATCCATTGCTAAGACTGAAGCAGGACATTCTGCAGATCCTGCCCCCAGGCCCAAAAGCAGGCCAAGGAAAGTAAGTATGAGGGCTGAGGGAGGGGTAAGGGACATGGCCATCCAGTCTTACTCCACCTGGAAGCTACGATACCCCTGTCAAGCACTAGCCAATTATTCTGCACAGCATTCTTGGAAGGAAGCGATCTCTGGTATTCAGTGTTTTTATTGTGTTAAAATATACATAACATAACATTTACCATTTTAGCAATTTTTTAAGTTTTTTTTTTTCTTTATTGATTTTAGAGAGAGAGGAAGTGAGAAGGAGAGAGAGAGAGAAAAACATTGATGAGAGAGAACACTGATTGGCCGCCTCCTGCATGCTCCCCACTGGGGATTTGGCCCACAACCTGGACACGTGTCCTAACCGGGAATCAAACTGGCGACCTCTTGGTGCATGGGTCGATGCTCAACCACTGAGCCACACCAGCTGGACCCATTTTAGCAATTTGCAAGAGTATAGTTTAGTAGCATTAAGTAAATTCATATGACTGTGCAACCACCCCACCATCCATTTCCAGAACATTTTCATCTTCTGAAAGTGAAACTCTGCACCCATTAAACACTAACCTCCCATTCCCCTCTATTCCTAGCCTCTGGCAACCATCATTCCACTTTCGGACTATGGACCTGACTATTCTAGGTACCTCGTATGAGTGGGGATCAGACAGTATTTGTCCTTTTGTGTCTGGCTTATTTCACTCAGTATTGTCAAGGTTCATCCATGTTGTAGCATGTGTCAGGATTGCATCTTTAGAAGGCTGAACAACATTCTATAGCATATACATACCATATTTTCTTTAGCCACTCATCTGCTGATAGGCAAGTGGTTTTTTTCCACCTGCTGAGTCCTGTGAATAATGCTGCTATGAACATGGGCAAATATCTTTAAGGCCCTATTTTCACTTCTTTTAGGTGTATACCCAGAAGTAGGGTTGCTGGATCCTGTGGTAATTCTAGGTTTAATTTTTTGAGGAGCTGTCATACTATTTGATTCTTATTTTTTTATTAATAAACTTTCTAATAGTGCAGTTTTAGGTTCACAGCAAAATTGGAGGGAAAGCACAGATGCTTCCCATACACCCCGGTACCCACACACGCACGGTATTTTATAGAGTTGCCCTAAGCTCTAGGTGACTTAAGCGCTTCACCTGAGGGGACGGGGAGTGATCCAGGCAGGTGAGCCAGGTCATAAAAGGTGATCCTACAGGAACACCTGATGTGTAAATGTGGACACTCACGGATGCCAAAGCAGGAGGGGGATTAATGAGCACCTGATCCAACCCACTTCTTTCCCTGCATGGTGGAGACGCCTTATAAATTGAAAACCTTCTTTCCAAGGATGCTGTGCAGAATAACTAACTAGTGCTTGGCAGAGATGTTTTAGTTTGTGAGGGTAGAAAATAATAGATAATTATATCACTCACCACTCCACCAGCCCTAGTATCAGCCCTGTTACCCTTTGGACAGCTCCCTGAAGATAGCTTTGAATTAATTCCTACAGAACTCTTTCATCATGAATCAGGTTTTTTTTTTGGTCTTATTTTGCTGATTTTGTGATTTTTATTTTAAACATATGCACTTATTAAATCTATCTCCAGGATTTGGGGCTCTGCTAATGTTTAGGCAATAGATACACTCCTTCATTACATACCTGCTTGGCAATTGCTTTATTAACAGTGGTTATTCTCAATCCAGAGAATTATGATAAAGGCACTGAAAGTCCTAAGTGATACTTTGGATGATAACATTTACCATACCTAAGGAAAATGCTATAAATCCTATTGCTTTCCTATTTATTTATTTATTTATTTTCCTCACCTGAGGACATTTTTCCATTTTTGTTCAGATAGAGTGGAGGGGTGGGGGTGGGGGGGGAGAGAGACATCGATGTGACCAGGGCCAGGGCAAATTGCAACCAAGGTACGTGCCCTTGACCAGCATTGAACCCGTGACTCACTGGTCCATGGGCTGATGCTCTAATCGCTGAGCCAAACGGGCCAGGGCTCCCACAGATTTAAAATGCCCAGAAGTTTCTCAAACATTTCCTGGACAGCACCACTTATGTCATCTTTACATTCACACCAATTCAAAGAAACAAAAGAAAAATGTGTTTAAAATTCCTACAGTGAAAGCTTAGAAATGTACAAAATGCATATATATTCACAGGCACATATGTACATTTACATGAATGCTCACATACATCCAAGTGTGTATTTGTTAAGCCAAGCTCTTCTACTTTTTTTCCTATTAATAGGGAATCAATTATTCTTGTCCTCAGCAGAGAGGTGACTGGCTTGTTCCAAAGCTGAAACAGTAACATGCTGATCCTCAAAAATATGTCTGTCCTGAGCCCTGGCTGGTTTGGCTCAGCAGTTCCAGCATCACTGGCTTGCAGACCAATGAGTTGCGGGTTCAATTTTGGTCAAGGGCCCGTACCTCAGTTGTGGTTCACCCCGGCCCTCATTGGGTCTGCAGAGGCAACCAGTCGATGTGTCTCTCACGTTGATGTTTCTCTCTCCCTCCCTCCCTCCAACTCTAACTGAAGATAAATACAAAAATATCCTCGGGTGAGGATTAAAAAAAAAAAAGTCTGTCCTGAGAACTCATAACCCCACACAAACCTGAACCAGCTGACCTGGTCTTTTATTTTCTGGAGGTGCTTCCCTTCTCACATGTGTTTCGTAAAATCAAGTCACACTTAAGTGTATGCGGGGAGGGATATTATGGTGATTCACTTCGAAAGGAAGCAACATATTTCCCTCCCCAGGCAAACAAAGCGTTTCCCCACTGAGTGTATCTAAAAGTACTATGAACAGACTTATAAAAGGTCTGTTGCTGTCATTTTAGCCTAGTAACAGCACTGCTACTCACCCCTGTTGAAAACAAAGGGCAATGAATGACTGGTACTAATGACTCTGGAGTGAAATTGTCAGAATAATGACAGCGACTTGGCTGGACTTCAAATGTGACGGTGATGAGAGGACCTTAAAATTCTCTTTTCTGAGAGATGAATCAATGTGTTAAGTGGAGCACTAAATATCTTAATTGAGTGATGTTTAGTACCGAATATTTAATATACTTTTCCACCTTTGACATTGCTCCTCAGTCACATGAGCTAAAGCAGTGATTCTCAAAGTGGGGTCCCTGGACCAGCTCTCTCAGCATCACCTGGACACTTGTTAGAAAAGCAAATTCCCAGCCCTCCTCCTCCAGATCTACTGAATCAGAAATTCTAGGCACAAGGCCCAGCAAGCTGTCCTGTAACCAGCCCTCTGGATGACTGATGCAAGCTCAAGTGTAAGAGCCACTACTAGGTTAGGGCACCACCAATATGCAGAATCTAACCCAGCGCCCCCCTTCCATTCTAATTCTCTGATACTCTGTTAAAAGAAAAGTCATTCATGTAATTTACAGTGTTTGTTATTTTCACCTAAGAAAATTCTCACCACTGTTTGGTTTGAGAAAAGAAACTTTAATCAACACTTACATGTAATTTTTCCAGGTCCTGTGCTGGCTTCGAGTCTTAGGATGCAGGGAACTGGGCGAAGGGAGAGATGACAAGGCTACAGCAATCCATTCAGACATGGGCCCCAAAGCTTTGTGGGGCAACCTTGTGACAGGTCAGTGAGTGTCCACCTGGTTGGGGAGGAAGAGTTGGCCATGAGCAGAGTGAGCCTTGCATGTTAACATTTCCCCTCCCTCCTGCTATCCTGCTCCTCACTGCCCCCTGATTTATGACCTCTACACTAACTTCCTGTGTCTCTGGCTGTGTGCTTCTTGACCCATCCACATAAACAGAACATGATAAAACAGCCCATGGTTAATGCCTGGGCTCAACCCTGGCGGGAGCCCTATCCCCCGAGTTCTTCCTCTAGGTGAGCATCCCTCACTGGGTGCCGTGCTGAGCCCCAAAACAGCTTGCAGACAGGTCAATTTCTCCTTTATTTCATCCCATGAATGTTTTCTTTCAACAAATCAGAACTCTTTGGTTTAAACGCCACCTGTGGCTGCAGTAACAAGGCGGCAGGAAGCAAGTGATAAATTCGAGAATTCTGACTGAAATGAGATGATTCTCTGATGCTTCAATATGTTTATTTTTAAATGAATATTACTTAATTTTTCTGATGCTAAACTAATGCATGTCTATTGCAGAACATTTAGAAAATATGGAAAAGCATAAAGATCAACGGTAACCTTGACACTGATAAATCACTGATGATATCTATTAGGTCCATGACCCCTTAATTGAAACTCCTGGGACAGATATTTTTCAGAATTCAGAACTGTTTGGATTTTACAGAGTATTGTGATGAACTACCATTTAATACATAATAGCTCATCAGAGTCTGGAGCAGCACTCCATAACACATTCAACGTTTCTGTGGCAAAACAGATGCACATTCTTATTAAGTCAGATAAAATAGAGCCTCACTAGTTCAAGCCACGTTTTTCAAGCAAAGAAGTTACCAAAAAACCTTTTCAATTTTTGAAACCATTTGGATTGAGACTAGAGGATAAGGGATTGTGCACCAGGATTCTCTTTTCATATATACAAAAATACTCAGTTCTGTTTCTGATTTTTCTTTCAATATTATATGAATGTGAGCATTTTCCCACATTACTAAATTTTTTTTCAAAAACATGCCTTTCAATGTCTATATAATATTACACCCCCTAGAAAAGGGTTTTATTTTTTTTAGCTTTTTCTCTCATTTTTGGAATTACATATTGTCTTCCTTTTTTTTTGTTTTTTGTTTTTTGTTTGCTTGTTATTGCAAATAACACTTTAAGGGATATATCTGAATATCAGATTGTCTGAATTTCTTAATATCTTCTTAAGTGGATTCCTAGAAAAGGAATTACTGGGTCACGTGGTATAAACTCGAGGGGTCCCTGATGACTTTCTGGAGAAGGTGCACCAATGGCCACGCCTGCCATAGCATGAGTACTGGTTAATTTCTTAACTGCCCACTTTATCATAAGCACAGGAAAAAATACACTCCTCCCACTGTACATGTCTTAAAGTTCTACTCAGTGGCAACCATATTCAGATTTTATTTTTGTTTTTCTTACACAGATGACTGAACAGTTCACTGTTTTTCACAAAATAAAAGACTTGAGATTAATGTAAATTTACCACCCAACTGAACCTCAGGGGACCAGACTGAGTCAGACATGGGCCATGGAGGTGTTTCCGTGTGTCTCTGGGGCGGGTCTTCACTTGGGAAAGAGTCTGGGGGAAGCTTGCAAGTAAATCTCTCCCAAGAAAAGAAACGAGCGGCTGCCAATTATTAGCAGGTGTCCAGCCCACCGAGGCCCGATGTGTTTCCCTTCCTTAGGGTGTTTTCCTATTTCTTGGACATTTTGCTGCTTCTCAGCATGGCCATCAGGGAGCAGAAAGAGATGTGGAGACAAAATGAAATCAGACAGGTTAATAGCGGCGGCCCTCCCCGGTGCTCAGGATGCTGGCCCTGGCGTCGAGGGCTTGGCGTGCACTATCCCATCTAGTGCTGGGTGCCCTGGCACAAAACTGGTGGCTGCAGACTGACAGCGTGTGCACACTCTCAGTCCCTCTTCCACCGAGGCGCTGGGAGGAATCCGAGGTTTGGAATTTCAAAGATTCATTCAAGCCTAGTGTTTTAAATGATTCCAAGACACTTCAATGACTTGATGACTCCAACTCTGGCTATAAATCTAAATCATAAACTTTACCTTTCTGCCTTTTTTTTTTTTGGTCAGCATCTTCTATAGCATCTACACAAAGCAGGGAAGAATAGCACAAGTAAAAGTTTTTTAAAAATTCTAGATAACGGTAAACGCAATGACGGTCCTGTGTGGACAGGAGGGAGGCTATATCTCGTAAAGTCCAATACTGTCCATTATATAACAGGGTATACACAGAGAAGACATGAAGACACATACAGAGTACATACTTTAAAAAACAAACAGACATACAAGCATGAGCTCCCCAAATGTACTATAAATTAGTACTACCAAATCAGGGCTCACAACCCCAGTGGAACTTTATATTTATAGCTTTCTCTAAACATTTTTTTCTTTTTCCTTAATATGTATTTAATCTTACAGGGTAATTAGTATAGAGAGCACCACAAGTTTTATAAGCTAATAAAAGAATATTGAAGAGATATTTCTTTGTTATATAGAATAAAATAATCCCACTCTTTCCCTTATCTATAAGCTCAATTTCTGCATAGTAGACTATAGCATATAGTATAAAAGGGCTGAAGTAGAGAGAGAGAGAGAAGCAAAATAATTTCAATTTTATTTTGGAAGTGAGTTAAATTGATCTTCTCAACCATCTTATCTAAAAGTAAGGGATGTTTCTATCAAAATTATGAAAGGACCAAAAGACAAAAGGCAATCAAAAATTGAACCATTTCCTTCTCTGTGGCTTCTCTTTATAATTTCAACGCATCCCCTAGCATTAGGTGCCACGTGGGCAGAATGGCTGCCATGATCAGATATACTGTTTATTGTCTAAGTACACCAGGACTATAGGGTGTGAAAAACAAAGGGGTAATAGAGGAAATGACCCCTCAAAGAACATAATTTGTTTTTTTCCAAAGGGCCTAATTGCTTGTGGGGGTGGGGGAGATACAAAAAAGTAAACCACCAGTAATAACAGCAATGATTGCCAGAAGCTCTTTACTTAAATTACACAATTAGCATTTTTAAAGCTAATTACAAATTTGGATTCTCTCATTTTAAAAATATACTTCGAGGCAGCCCACTTCAGTTTTAATGCTGAACCGAAGTCTGTGCAGTTGGCACATTAACAAAGCAAAAAAAAAAAAAAAAAAGCATTGCTTGAACAAAGTTGCCACTTTCAATGTCACTAAATGCAAAATACCACAAGCTAAAAACTAGTAATGCCATGTGGTTATGTTATGTTACATTTACAAGAGTTTATAGTTTCCCAAGCCCTAAGAGACTTAGAACTCTGCTCCTCACAGCAGCTGTGTTCTCTGGGGCAGGTCACTCACTACCCCTGGTGCTTGTGAGGATTATACAAAAAATGCAGACAAGAGAATTTTTGCAAACTCTAAGACATGCATAAAATGTTGGGTATTATTATTCTTTTTATTAACAACTTTTTGAGGCATAAAGACATTACTCCTCATTTCACAGTTAAGAAAACTGACAACAGGAAGACATAGCTAAAAAAAGAGATTTGAGTTTTATCTCTGAATTGGCTACGATCTGGCTGAGTGGCTCTCTGTGACTTGATTTCTGCAGTAAATTGAAGGGATTGCATGAAATGAATTTAAGGTCTTCTTGAGGTCAATGGTTCTGGGATCGGGACTTGGTCCTGGGTAGTGACAATGAAGCCTTAAGAAAGACTCTTCGGAAGCAGTCCCTTCCCGAGGCCAAGGGCAGCACCCACCAATCTGCAGTGTTAGGGCAGGGTCCTCGAGCAGCCTCTTACCCCCAAGAATGGAACAGGCATCAACTAACTCTTGCTTAATTAAGGGAGGTTGGAACAGCCTATGCAAATGACCAGGGCTCCTGAAGCAGAGGAAGGGGCCACTGGATGAGCCTGAAGCAGCAGCTTCTTTATTAATTTATATAGATATTTCACTACTCTAACAACTGTAGCTAAATAAGAATATACTACCGAAGTATCAGTGTGGCTACCAGCCTTGCTGTTGTTTGGCTATAGGTTTCAAAGAGAGAGTCACCTCTACGGGCCGCCCACCTTTCTTTCTTTCTTTTTTTTTTTTAACATTTATTTCTTTTTACTGATTTTTTAGAGAGAGAAACATCAATGAGAGAGTACATCAATTGGCTGCCTCCTGCATGTCCCCCACTGGGGATTGGGCCCACAACCTGGGCATGTACCGTGTCCAGGTATTGAACTGCCAACCTCTTGGTGCATGGGTCGACACTTGACCACTGAGCCACACTGGCCGGGCCCACCCACCTTTCTTCACTGAGTTCCTACAGTGTTGGGGGAGAGATGTGAAAGGGCTACTTTTTGTAGTATAAAGGAATTTCCATTTAAAAAGATTGGGGCCACTAACTTAGGCCTTACTAGCAATATTGCCCCAGTGCTAACACAACTTCCTGTGACGAGGAGAACGTTCAATACCAGGGCTGTCCAACATGACAGCCACCAGCCACATGTGGCAGTGAGCACTTATAAGGTGTCTGGACAACTGAGGCACTGAATTTCAAATTTTAATTAACTTACATTAATTGAAAATTCAAATAGCCACTTGTGGTTATTGGTTACCTTACTGGGCAGACAGGTCTGTGTAGGCTGCCTCACATGCTAGTTTTCTTGGATGGATTTCAGACCCCAGAAGCCCATAGGCCATCAGCCATTCATTCAAAAGTATTTACTGATCTCCTTCTGGTTGCTGGGCACCATTTATGTATTCTCAACACAATAATGAAGAAGAGAGCCATGGACATGTTGCCCTCATGGCCTTTCTCAGCTAGACTGGTTTCCAAAGACCTCACAAAACCTTGAGGTGTTTCGCCAGACTGCGCTTAGGAAAAGGTGGGTGAGGAGATATGGTAATGCTACACTAAGCATGAAAGCGCTGCTTTTTCGTTTCTTCATATTTACTGTTAGAGAAGCCGGGGGAAAGTTTCAAAAAGAAAAGGGATAGCTGAACGGTCACTATGTAGTCACTGACAAGTGAAGTAGCATGATATGAGAAATCATCTGTAAGTAATTTCCTCTTTTGCAAACTTAAATTCATTTAAAAGAATAAGTCAGTGGGACCTGCATTCTTAAGTTAAAAGTAAATGGCATTTAATTACGGCAATAGTCATAAAAAGTATAAATGGGTCTCCAGCTGCAAGCTCTGGGCAAAGGAAAGTTTATGCCAATTAGCGATGAAATGAACAGGTTTTCTAGAAGGTGCTTCTGGTATAAGTAAGGTTGATTGAATTCTTCATCCCTACAACTCAACTCTTAGCTAAGATTTTCTTAGTGGCTTTAATGGGATTTGATGAGCGAAGCCTTAGTTGCTTTTCCCCAGGAAACTACAGGTGGAGGTTTTTTGTTTGTTGGTTGGTTTGTTTTAATCAACATCACAAATTTAATACTAACAACATAAGCTCTAAGAAACGTAAGAGTGGTTTGGTTTAATGCTTTTCCACTTTCCCATATTACTTCCTGTGAATCCCTGTTGTCAATTATCTCCTATCCTAACCACCTCTTCCTACCTTCCTGGGATTTAAAGCAATGCAAAGAGAAGAGGACAAAATATTCACAATTGGTTCATACTCTTGTTTGAACCTGAATCCAGGCATGCCTAAATTTAAAAGGACAGGGACATTATGCTCTAGGATACAGTGTTTTTAAATTAATTCTTTCTGAGCAAAACAAGCTGACTTTGCTTAGCATACCAATAGATCGTACTTGGATGACACCAATATGCCAATCTGACTTCCTAGCTTCAAAATGCCATTCTGGTCACCCTGCCCAAAGTCACACTATTGATTTTTAGGGCTAATAAATGACTCTGGCACATTTACCTACCTACCTACCTACACACACACACACACACACACACACACACACACTACTTTCTTCTCTGGATTGAGTAGAAAGATAAATTACAGTGGTCAGAAAACAAAATAAGAGTTCAAAACTTAGTTCTAAAAATACAATTGCATTTAAAGACTATCACCTGCTAGAAAGGGTCAAATCTCAAATGTTCTGCTGGTCCCATGCTGTATAAAAGTATTACTAAAAATTTGGTGACAGCTTTAGTAATAAACTAAATGCTATGAGTGGCCCTGGAGTCCTATTCATATTCAGAAACACTGAGTGGCGTAGCCACACACCACTCGATGGCTAGAAGAGCTTTAGAATGAAAGGGATCAACTGACGTTAATTTTAGGGAAACTACAGAGATGAAATTTTTAAAAATCTACATTTCAAACGGAATTTAAATAGTTACTCGTGTAAGGCAGAGACCTCTGAATCATAGTCTTGTGGCTTTGTGTTTTGTTCTGCTGGCATGGGAAGGTGATGCAAGGAAATGTACTTTTTTTCTTTTCTTTTTTCTTTTTATATTTTCTGCAACAGAGAAAGAACTGGGGAGGAGATTTGGCCATTTCAGACAGGATGGAGAAAACTAAGATAAAACGTCTCTGAAAGTTTCCACTTACACATTTCAGGTGCTGGGACCAAGTTATTCTAGTGGGAGAACCACAGCTAGAAAAGTCACTTCATTGATATTCAAGGTGTTTAAATTCCCAAAATACAGTGAAGAGCGTGTTCAGATTTTTCACCCGTATCATAACAGGATGATGCAATCAGATAACTTCCATTGATAATTCAGACAAGAAAAAGCTAAAAAGAAACAAGTGTTGCCCTGGCCGGGTAGCCCAGTTGGCTGGAGTGTCATCCCGATGTGCCAATGTCCTGGGTTTGATCTCTGGTCAGGGCACATACAAGAATCAACCAATGAATGTATAAATAAGTGAAATAGCAAAATAATGTCTCTCTCTCTCTCTTAAAAAAACCAAAAAACAAATGTTGAAAATCTACAACCTGAAATTAGTTTTTGAGTTTCTGTAGACTTCATATTATAAAAAATGGAATACTGGCCTGTACTTATTATAAATAATAATAATTAATAATAACTTCCATTTACTGAAACTTCTATGTGCTCGACACTGTGCTAGGGATATTACAGGTATTATTAGCCCATGTGGTGGATGAGAGAACCATGGCTCAGAGAGGCCAAGTCCTTTACCTAAGGTCACCTTCATGTAAAGGGGATGACGTAAAACTGACACCATGCCCTCCTGCCTCGTAAAGCCACCTTTTCCTGTGCAACACTGCATCCACTACCACTTGTGAGACTATGTCCCTCTCCCCAAAGAAAACATAACCTCTTTTGTATTTATTGCTAGGAAAATGTCAAAGTAAAGTGATAAAGCTTCAGCTCCTACAGCAATGTAATTATTTGTGTAAAAAGAGTTGATTAGCTTGTTAGTACTAAAATAATTATTTCATAAAGTATATTTAAATTAATATTTTTAGTGTTTTTTTTTTTTTTTATCCTCATTCGAGGACATTTTGCATTTATCTTCAGATAGAGCAGGAGGGAGAGAGGGAGGAAGAGAGAGAGGGAAACATCAATGTGAGAGAGACACATTGACTGGTTGCCACCCACACAACCCCAACCGACAAACTGCAACCGAGGTACGTGCCCTTAGCGGGAACTGAACCCGAGTCTCTCTGGATAGTGGGTTGACGCTCTAACCACTGAGCCAAACCGGCCAGGGCTTAGTGCTGTTTCTTTAAAAAGGTAATACCACGCGAAGGCCCATGGCGGGTGTTGATGCAATGTGATTTCTGCCCAGTGCTCTGAATGTCAAAGTGAAGAAATTCAATAAAGCGCAGGTAAACGGGGGAAGTAACTATGACTCTCTTAAAGTAGCCAAATGCCTCGTCATCTAATTAGAGATGCGCATGAATGGATGAACGATATTCGCACTGTCCTTACCTACTATCCAGCAAAACCACAGCCAAGGGAACGGGCTTGGCGGAATCAGCGTGGAAAGAAGACCCTGTTGAACTCGAGTTTGGCAGGGTGAAGAGACATGAGAGGTGTAGAATAAGTGGGAGGCCCCCAGCACCCCTCCATCCCCGCGAGGGGGCAGGGCAGGGTCCGCTGACCTTGTGGCAGCCGGTGAAATACCACTACTCTTATAGTTTTTTCACTGACCCAGTGAGCCGGGGTGGGGGGGGGGAGCCCCGAGGGGCTCTCGAGAAATGGACCCAAGACAATATGTTCAATTAATATTTGACAAAGGTGGCAAGAGCATACAGTGGAGTAAAGACAGCCTCTTTAATAAATGGTGTTGGGAAAATTGAACAGCTACATGCAAAAAAATGAAACTGGACCATCAGCTTACACCATACACAAGAATAAACTCAAAATGGATAAAAGACTTAAATGTGATTCATGAATCCATAAAAATCCTAGAAGAAAATGTAGGCAACAAAATTTCAGACATCATACGCAGCAGAATTTTCACTGATACATCACCTAAAGCAACAGAAACAAAGGAGAAAATGAACACATGGGACTACATCAAACTCAAAAGCTTCTGCACAGCAAAAGATACAATCATCAAAATGGAAATGCAACCCACTGAATGGGAGAGCATAATTACCAATGATACATCAGATAAGGGGTTAATTTCCAAAATATATAGAGTGCTCATACAACTTAACAAAAGGAAGACAAAGAACCCAATTAAAAAATAGGCAGAGGAACTAAATAGACACCTCTCCAAACAGGACATACAAATGACTAAGAGACATATGAAGAAATGCTCAACATCACTAATCATCAGAGAGATGCAAATTAGAACAACAATGAGGTATCACCTCACACCTGTCAGAATGGCTGCCATCAACAAATAATCAAACAAGTGTTGGCCAGGGTGTAGAGAAAAGGGGACTCTAGTACACTGCTGGTGGGAATATAGACTGGTGCAGCTACTATGGAAAACAATATGGTTTTACTTCAAAAAATTAAAAATTGTAATTGCCATTTGACCCAGTGATCCCACTTCTAGGAATATACCCTAAGAAGCCTGAAACACCAATCAGAAAGAATATATGTGCCCCCATGTTCATAGTAGCACTATTTACAATAGCTAAGATCTGGAAACAGCCCAAATGTCCATCAGTAGACAAATGGATAAAAAAGCTGTGGTATATATACAAAATGGAGTACTATGCAGCTGTAAGAAAGATCTCTTATCCTTTGAGATGACATGGAGGGACCTGGAAAGTATTATCGTACGCGAAACAAGGCAAACAGAGAAAGACAAGTATCATATGATCTCATTTATTTGTGGAATATAATGAACATAACAGTCTGAGTAATGGGGTAGTCCCAGAGACATGGAAGTGGGGTAGAGACTGACAATCCCCAGAAGAGGGGGTGGTGGGGGAGAGATAAACCACAGAATTTATATGCATGTGTGCATGAACAATGGACATGGACAACAAAGCTGGGGAGAGGGCGGGGAGGGAGAGGGACGGGGGAATAAGTGTAGGAAAAAGGAGAAACATCTGTAACAAAAATAAATTAATTAATTTAAAAAATAAAAAGGTAATACCAGGTCTTACTAAGTATGACCCAGATCATTCTCTGAGACTAAATGATAAGCACAGGAAACCTGTCCTTAGTCAACAAATATGCAGTGAAGACATGGTATCAGATATTTCACTGAGTCCTGGTTTTTGATGAGCCTCACCATTCCTGGAATGCCCAAGCAGAAAATGCCCAAAGCAGGTTTCAATGTGGCATTTTATTCAAAATACTGCATTTTCCATCGTCATGTCAAAGATCATGCATGAAATCATGCAGACAGTGACCAAGTTTATTTGCAGGAGTGCAGATGGGGTAATGGGCATGCGTCCACTTAGGGAAAGGCAGCTTCTTGAGAACTTGGATGGGCATCTATAGTGTCTTGATGCCTCCCAGGTTCAATGCTTGGCCTAGGTTCTTGAGGGTTCTCTGCTTCCTTGTCCGTATTGGATAATTCTGCCTCTCTGTGTGCTTCACCTGTCAGCCAGAAGAGCTGCACATCCCCACTTCTTCCGGGGGAGCTGCACATTCTTGCCAGCCTCGTCGGCCAGGGGCAGGTGCTCCTTGACTTCCAGGTTGCACAAGTGGGTCTCATACAAGGTAAACTGCTGCTGGACTGTCCCCACATAAGGCTAGGGGTTAGCACTGAGCTGATCACTGCCACAGGGGTGAGGGCTGCAAGCCGGGCCGAGGGCCCTGAAGACATGTGAGGCAGGTGGTGTCTAAGAGGAGTGTGAAGCTCCATTTCAGGAAGAGGCATTACTTCTGACCCTGTTGTCCAGCCCAAACCCAAGGAGTTATCTTTGATTTTCCTCTCTGCTTCTCACTTCTAACATCTAATCCATCAACAAGTGCTTTGATTCCATCTTCAACTTATATTTCAAATCTGCCCACTCCTCTTTGCCTCTATTGCCATTGCCATTATTCCTCACCTGGCGCGCTGCTGTCATGGCACCTGGCCTCTCTGTTTTCAATTCCCTCCTGGCATTAAGGGTCCCCAAGACCACCCCAGGTTGGGTGATTCTCTAGGAGACTCACAGGGCCTAATGCATATGAAAGATTACATAAAATGTAACCCTCTTCCCCCAAAGTTTATTTTTTACCTGTCTTTTCCTTCATTTTTTTATCCTCACCCGAGGACATTTTTCGATATTTTGTTCAGATAGAGTGAGAGGGAGAGAGAGAGAGAGAAACATCGACGTGAAAGCGACACATCGAGTGGTTGCCACCCACACGACCCAGCCAGGGCTGGGGACAAACTGCAACCATGGTACGTGCCCTTAGCGGGAACCGAACTCGGGTCTCTCCGGATTGCAGGCCAACGCTCTAACCGCTGAGCCAAACCGGCCAGGGCTCCTTCATTTTTTTTTTTTTGTACCCATGGCAACAATTTAGTACAGCCAGATCTTATCTGCTCCCAGCTCGAACCCTGACTGGAGACTCTGGTCACACACCTGCCCCTACCCTCCCCTCCAGCTGCCAACTCCCCACAAGACTTCTCCTATACAAGCTCTGCTTCCTGCTGCTTCCTCTTCACATAACAAACTCAGCTTCTCTCTGGATTTACAGTCTCCACATTCCTGCCACCATCTGCCTCATATAAAAACCAATCATGCTTAATCTTGCTGTGGTTACATACCCTTCAGAGAATCTGGGGCTGCAGCCCCGAATGCCGCTGTGCCCACAACCACGTGGCACCAGCAGGGCCAAGTCCAGTCTTGGGGCAGCCCCTCACCCAGCCTGACGCCCACCGCCAGGCTCCTCCTTGTCCCACCCCTCTGTCTCAGGTCACCGCCATCCTTTCTCCTCCCCACTCCCACGTCCAAGCTCATGGCTGGTCCTTGGCAGGCTGAGGAAGGGAAGGAGTGGGGAACAGAGACCAGCGCAAGTGAGAAGCGGCGGAGGCGGCTGTGTGTGCACACGGGAGGCTGTGCTTGTCCGTAAGGATTCTATACTGTTCTGCAGACCTTCAAAAATTTTTGCCATAACCCACAGACCAGCAGAACTGAAAGGACCTCGGAGATCAATGAGTCAAACCTCATTTTACTAATGAGGAAACTGAGAGCTGAGGAAAGAAAGGGAGAAAGGAGAAAGCATCTACCGAGGGCTAATCATCTGCTTGGGATACACAGTCCCAGGTCACACAGCCAGTGAGTACAGTTGGGACCACACAGCACTTAAATGAGAGTTTTCATCCCACACGTTTTCGCCTGTTACTTACATATTCATATCGTGCATAGGAAAGGGCTTGACATTTAACATGTAAAGGTACTTGGGATTCCCATCGCAAAAGGAAAATGGTTTTTCCCTCTGTATTATCCAGTACATTTTTATTGTGGTAAAATATGCAAAACATAAAATTTACCATTTTAACCATCTTCAAGTGTACAGGTTAGTGGAATAAAATACACTGTGTTGTGCAACCATCACCACTACCCAATCAACACATTTTTAAGTGAGTATTTTCTGAATAGCAAAATTAAAATAAGATCAAAGGACCCCCCCTCCTGCCCCCATAAAAAAGACTAAAGAAAAAGACAGGTAGAAAATAAACTTCTGTGGGTGTTACATTTCATCTAACACAACCTTTCATACATGTTATATTCTCTGTGACGTGTTCTCCTTCATTCCCCTAGCCTTAACATCGAAACTGTGAGAACGCTGGTCACCAGGTAAAAAGGTAGCTTCTGTTGTTCCTCTAGAATCTGTATTATTGTATCAGTTTACAGAAATGTTACGCAAACCAGGACAACACAACCTTCCATGCCTCCTCCATAAAAGGACAAGTTAAACAGCGTTTCTTGGAAAGACGGGCATTTACCAACACACCACATCTAGATGGAGCTGTCTCGGCCCCTCCAGTCTGTTTCTAAGCGGGAGTTAAAAGTGTTGGCACAGAGCACAAAGAATGTCCCTTAGCTATTCAGCATTTAGTTCAATGCTACAATATATTTAGCAAGATTCCCCTTACCCCCCCACCCCTCTTCCCTTCTCGGTTTAATGACCTCAAATATACCAACATCCTGTCTTACCTAATCCCCTAACAAGTTCTATCAAATGCCAGGGCAGAATCAGACAGCACAGCAGGCAGTGAGATCATCCACTAAGAATTCATTTTTCTTCCAAAAATTAGGAGTGCCAGACCACATAACACAGTCTATCACACAGCCAGAAAATTAGCCTGGCACCTAAAGAGAAACACAGGCCCTTTAGCAACCCAATGACACTCTCCCCAGAACAAGATGCACAGACACAAAACCTTTCAATATAGCAGGAAGGGTTCAGGGATCCTTAGAAACCCGTGCATCCGGGAACCCAGTTAAAATCCCCTGTTGTGAATGAACTCCAACAAGAGTTCACTTGTCCCCGGCCCGGTACTGAATCCTGGTCCCTGGAGCATCCCCGGGGGACATTCTCTGGTGCAAATTGAGTCTCTGGATGAGAAATAACTTTTCTTGTTTGGGCTTTAGGAACATCCACACCATGCTTCTGGTCAAAATCTGTCAAGGTGGCTGTGCCTCTCACCGTACCAGTGGCCACTCTGCTGATACTCATTTCCCTCACCGTCCGTGACGTGCTTGTGTTGCCCTGATGTTCTTGGGTTCTGCTCTTTAATTTGCTGTCCCAGCCCCCCCACCCCCACCCCGTCATGTCTCTCCTTATTGGCTTTTTATGGCACTCTTATAATTAAAAAAAAATTAACTTGATTTTTTTCTTTACCATAGAAGTAGCAATCTCCAATTTTGTATTTAAGTCCTGTGCTTTTTCTCCAAAGCATCCTTTGACCTTTCATACCTTTGCCCGTTGGGAATACCATGACCGTCCCTCTAAGCAGCAGGCCCTGGGGTCTCTGTCCAGCCAGAGACAGGGTTCTGCTTGAGGAGCAGTGGGAGGACGGCATGAAGTCGGACAGACCGGTCCCATCCAACTTCTGGCCGACTGCCTCTGGCCAACTACTTTAATTGAAAGCTCGATTTCCCAATATGAAAAAATAGGGATGACAATACCAACCTTTAGAGCTTTTTTTTTTATCCTCACCCAAGGACACTTTTCCATATTTTGTTCAGATAGAGTGGGAGGGAGGGAGAGAGGGAGAAACACTGACGTGAAAGGAACACATTGAGAGTGGCTGCCACCCACACGACCCAACCAGGACTGGGGACAAACCGCAACCGAGGTACGTGCCCTCAGTGGGAATTGAACCCCAGTCTCTCTGGACCGCAGGCTGATGCTCTAACCGCTGAGCCAAACCGGCCAGGGCAGAGCTTTTTTAAAAAGGATGATTGAACGAGATGCTATATACACAGTCCCTGGGACACAGAAGATGCCTTGTAAATGTTGATTCTCACTTTCCCCTCTCTAACTCTTCATTTATGGGATTCAGCATGCATTCTACATTTTAGAAGCATCTGCTGCTACTGTCTAAGAAGTAGCCAAGACCACTTATGTTTGGAGTCTTAAGTATGTATCTTTTAAAACAAGTTTATTGATCTATAATTCACATATTATATAATTAAAAGGTTTTTAGTATATTCACCGAGTTGTGCTACCATCACTACCACCAACACCTAATTTCAGAACATCTTCATCACCCCAAAAAGAAACCTGATACCCATTAGCAGTTACTCTTCATTTCCTCCTCCCCCCAGTCCTTGGCAATAAATAATCTACCTTCTGTCTCTATAGATTTACTTTTTCTGCTCATTTTATATTAATGGAATCATATACTATGCAGCCTTTTCTACCTAGTTTCTTTTACTTCACATAATGTTTTCAAGGTTCATTCCTTTTTATGGCTGAATAATAATCCATTCTATGTATATATCACATTCTGTTTATCTATTCATCAGCTGATGGACATTTGGGTTGCTTCCACTTTTGGCTATTATGAGTAATGTTGTTATGAGCACTTAAGTACAGTTGATATACGTAGACATATGTTTTCAATTCTCTGTATACCTGGCAGTGGAATTGCTGGGTGTGACGACTAATTTTATGCATCAACTTGGTTAAGCCATGATACCCAGATATTTGATCAAATGTGTCTGAATGTTGCTATGAAAGTATTTTTCACGAGATTAGAGATTAACATTTACATCAGCAGATTTGAGTAATACAGATTACCATCTATGATGTGGGTGCACCTTATCCAACCAGTTGAAGACCTCAAGGAAAAAGACTGACTTCTTCCAAGAAAGAGGGAATCCTGACATCTGACTTCCTTTGGATGTGAACTGCAACATCAGCTCTTCCCTGGGTCTTTAGCCTTGCCAGTCTACCCTGCGTATTTTGGACTTGTCAATTTTCACAACTGTCAGACAATTCCTTAAAATAAATCTCTCTTTCTATACCTGTACACAATTCCTATTGGTTCTGTTTCTCTGGAGAACCCTGACCAATCCACTGGTTTATATGGTAACTCTATATTTAACATTTCAAGGAACTGCCAAACTGTTTTCCCAAACGCCTGCACCACGTTACAATCCCACCAGCAATGCATAAGCGTTCAGATTACTCCACATTCTCACCAACACTTATTACTCTCATCTTTTTGTCTTTAGCCATCCTAATGGGGATAAAAGTGGTATTTCATTGTAGTTTTTATTTTTTTAATCCTCACTTGAGGATATTTTTTCCCCATTTATCTTCAGATAGAGTAGGGATGGGGGCGGGGGAAACATCGACGTGAGAGAGACACATTGACTGGTTGCCTCCCGCACAACTCCGATCAAGGCCGGGATCGAAATGCAACCGAGGTACATGCCCTTGATCAGAATTGAACCCTTGACTCTTTGGTCTGCAGGCTGACGCTCTAACCACTGAACGAAACTGGCCAGGGCTTCACTGTAGTTTTGATTTGCATTTCCCTAATGAACAATGATGTTGAGCTTCTTTTCATGCACTTAGCCACTTGTATGTCTTTTTTTTTTTTTGAGAAATACCAATATTATTCCATTGCCCATTATTTAATTGGGTTATCTGTCTTCTGTAAGAATTCTTTATATATTCTGTACACAAATTCTTGATCAGATATACGATTTGCAAATGTTCTCTCCCATTCTGTGGGTTCTCTTTTTCATTTTTTAAATGGTTTCCTTTGAAGCATTGGAGTTTTTACTTTGATCAGGTTTCATTTTTCTATTTTTTATTTTGTGTCTTGTGCTTTTAGTGTCATAGCTAAGAAACCAATGCCTAATCTAAGATCACAAAGATTTATTCCTATGTTTCGTCTAAGAATTTTATAATTTTAGTACTTACATTTCATTTTACCATCCATTTTGAATAAATTTTTGTATATAGTGTAAGGTAAGGGTCTGATTTCATTCTTCGGCATGTGAATATCCAGTTATCACAGCACCATTTGTTGAAAAGACCATTCCTTCCCCATCAAATCGTTTTGGCACCCTTGTTGAAAAACTGACTACAAACATTTATTTTTTGACTCTCAATTCTATTCATTGCCTATTCTATGACAACACTGTCTTGACTTCTTCTTTTTCAAGTTTGATTTAGCTATTCAGAGACCCTTGGATTTCCATGTGAATTTTAAAATTTGCCTGTCAATTTCTGCAAAAAAGCTAGCTGGGATTTTTGGGATTGTGTTGAATATGTATGTTGATCAGTTTGATGGTATTAACATTTAACTATTTTCTTCCAACCTATTGGATGTCTTTTCATTTATTTAGGTCTTAATTTCTTTCTGTAGTGTTCTGTAGCTTTCAGTGTAGAAGTCTTAAACTTTTTTTGGTAAATTTATTCCCCAAGGTCATTCTTTTTGATGCTATTGTAATAGGGTTGTTTTCTTAATATTCAGTGTTCAATTGCTAGTGTATGAAATAAAATTGATTTTTATATTTTGACCTTTTATCCTGCTACCTCACTGAACTTGTCTGTTAGCTCTAATAGCTGTGTGTGTGTGTTTGTGGACTGGAGTTTTAAGTATTCTAACGCATAGGAAGATCCCAGAACATGAACTGAGCAATTAAATTGCACTGCAAATACCAAGAGTACACACTACCAGTTGCTCTTCCCTTGACACTGGCTGATGGACCTGGTTCTGGGTAATAGTCAGGGGCATTCCTACTCTCACTGACAACTCATACAATGACTTGGAGAGAGAAGTTACTGAGACTCCAGCATACATGGTATAATATGAACCTTTTTTTATACAGAATTGGTGCTATAAAAACAAGTCAGGTTCTCAGCCTATGCCCTGAGATCTGTTTAAGTGGGAACCATTAGGTAAGGATTGCATAGGGTCTGGCCTCACCATTCTCAAAGAAACACAATTTAAAGTTTTGTTTCTATGGAAAATCACATCCTAAAGGAGTTTTGAACCTTCCTGTCAGCAGAGACTTCTCACGGATTTTCACGTAGATACTTCTTCTATGTACATCTTTTCACATCAAGACAGACTCCCAGTGTACATTACTTTGAGGGAGAGTGGTGGTTCTTTTCACAAAACTGCTACACTTGACACCAACTATATATATATATATTTTACTAGATTATATTTTGCTTCAGGTTTAAAAACCAATTTCCAGCTAGCTAGCCAGCATTCAGAGACCTACTTTGCATCTTGATCCATGAGTCACTGATTTAAGCACACATTTGCCCAGAATACCCAGGCATGTGAAAGTATCAAAATATCACACTTTGATTGATTCATAAAGTTATTTTCTACCACCGTGCAGTCTGAGAGTTTCTCTACTGCATCTGACTAACTGGGGAAGCGAAGGAGCAGAGAACCGGGAGATGCTGTGTGAAAGACTTCGTTCCTCCTCGCAGGCACCAAGATCCCGGGAGTAAAACCCCAGTTCTCCATGGCAAAGCGTGTGGGCATGATGCTCATCTGAGCATAATCTGGGTATCGGAGTCATCTTTTGAAGGGATCCTGGTATTTCGGTTTGACAAAAATCGAGAAACATTTTAGAAAGAAAATCGGATTTGTGTGTAAATGAAGAATTCCTGAAAAGAAACTCTGTTACGAAACTGAAATCTGGAGACCGCGGTGGTGCTAAGTTGAGTCATCAGTTCCCTTTACACCCTAATAATTGACGGCACTTTGATCACAGTGACTGCTCTGGGTGATGCTTTTTTGTTTGCTTTTTTAAGTACTTCCTTGTGTAAACAGGTTGTCTCACTATCGTCTTGCAAACATGTTTACATTTGGGGGATCATGGGGAACATCTGTTAAAAACAGATTTCATGCTTTCCTGTCAACTTAGGGAAATCTGAATCTTTTTTCTTGTAACAGAAAAAAGCTACTGGAGAGCTGAATAGAGGTCTACTGGAAGGAGACTTGATGGGATATTTTGATTGCTAGTCACGTGTGTACTTAAAATTTTGTCCTGAAGACATCCATTTGAAATAGTAAGAAACAGGCATTAATTATTCTCCATTATTGAACATGGGGACAAACGAGGTATAGAGAGGTTAAGTGGGTTGGTCTGTGATCAAGAAAGTGGCAAAAGGGGTACCACATTCCCCACAGGCCTTTTTGGGGGGCGGGTAATCCTCAGCCGAGGATATTTTCCCAGTGATTTTTTTAGACAGAGTGGAAGGGAGGGAGAGAAAGAGAGAAACATTGATTGGTTGCCTCCCAAACAACCCTGACTGGGGCTGGGGATGGAACCTGCAACCCAGGTATGTGCCTTTGACCAGGAATCGAACCTGAGACCCTTTGGTCTGTGGGCCAACACTCTAACTGCTGAGCCAAAATGGCCAGGGCCTCACAGGCCTTTTGATTTACAATCTTCAGGTATCGTGGGTTCAGTGATTTATCCCCCCAAAAGTGTTATAATTCCTCACAATTTTATTAAGTTCACTTATTCAGGAGAGGGCAAAAGGAGGGGCTGAGTGATGATCTCTAAAAACGAGCAATCTTTAAACTGGGTCCTGAGTTAGAGCTCTAGGTGGGCGTGGAAAGGAGGGACATACCGAAGGGAACAGGAACACAGCTTGAAGGAGAGGCTGCATAAACAAGAAGACTGCAGGTAAAGTCAGGCACAATGCTCACTGAAACCTCAGGACCGAGCCTGCACCTGCCATGACCCGAAGCACGATGCTCCTCTCTGAGGGAGCACCACCTGGCTCTGCCCTCAGAGCTTACCAGGAGTCCTTGCTGTGTGGAGGGAAGTAACTGCCATCAGGAGGACATGGGAGATGCAGCAGATTCCACAGAGTTGCCCTGAGGCAGCACAGCCCCAACAGCCAGGCCAAGGAACACTTGTCCTCCACCCTGCCTAGAACTTACGATTTCTCCCTTCAATACCACAGAATTTCCCACCCAGGTGAGCACCAAGGATTATTGAAGAACTTTTCCCTGGGCCCTTCCTCCTTTGGATGGGCTACACCCTGTGAGGGGTGATCAAATAGTCAAGGGGTTGCTGTTTACGGAGATGTGGATGTACCTTGGCTGTGTGGGCTGGAGTGTCCACGTGCATGCCTCAAGGTCCCTGTAGTGTGGGACAGAGTAGGGGAATGAAAGGAGAAGGGGCAAGAAAGAGGGTCAGGGTGTTCAACAGCTCTCCCTACACCATCATATTCCAGCTCAGAACTCCAGGGAGCCTGTGAAAAAGCCGGCCCTCTGAAAGGTTATCATGTCAAGGTAGAAGGACAGAACATATTTCGTGCAACCAATTTGTTAGCTTGGTTTGTTAAATTTTAATATTTATACATATGCACATGAGCTGCACAATTGTCAGGGCCAGGCCTTCTGGGGGGCCATCCAGCTCAGGGCTGTGCAGCCTGCAGACTGTAGGTGGGCACTTGTGGATTATACACCAAGTGTTACAGACACTGACCCTCTGGGTGAGGAAGTGGAGGTGGCTATGAGGGACTTTCAGAATACGCAACAAAGGTTTCCTTCACTGTCGTTTTGGGGAGACTATGCTGAAGCATGTTAGTCACATTTTTTCCCATCTAGTTTGCTCTGTAGTCAGATACATTAGGGTCTTGCTATGGGTTAAATAACCAAATTTTAATTTTTAAAAATCATCTAATTCTTCCATCTCTTGTGGTTTCTTTTTTTCATACATAGTTTGTAGCACATTTATCAGCCGCTAGTTTAACAACTTGATGGTACCAGTGGGAACCAAACCAAATGCAATTAGGCACATCAAGGAAGGACCAAATGTAGCCAGGAGAAAAAAAGATACCAATGAGTGTTAGGCTGAACTATAAAAAATAATTAAGTAGCTGTACATTAAATACATAAATATGATTCATTTTTAAGGCCCACACATCTTACACCCACTTTCAGGAGTTTCCCAAAGTAATTTAAAACTATTTGATGTTGCTTCCTGTTTTTCAGTCCTTTTATCTATTAATGGGGGTGGCAAGTCTACTGTTACCAACTGAACAAGAAAAAAGAGAAGGATGGGGTAAGTTTCATTGTTTTAGTCATCAAAATCTGCTTCAAAAGTCCTTATTTTCAGATTGCAAAATTTGGGGCTCTAAGCTTCAAAGTAATTAAGATTTACCCCACGTTATAACCTAAGATTACACCAACTTTATTTTTTTTAATCCTCACCCAAGGACATTTTTCCATTTTCTGTTCAGACAGAGTGGGAGGGAGAGAGAGAGAAACATCGACGTGAAAGGGGCACATCAAGTGGCTGCCATCCGCATGACCAACCAGGGCTGGGGACAAACTGCAACCTAGGTACGCGCCTTTAGCGGGAACCAAACCCAGGTCTCTCAGGACCGCAGGCCAATGCTCCAATCGCTAAGCGAAACCAGCCAGGGCGCAACTTTTTTTTTTTGAGTTAATGAACTTGTTATATCAACTATGGGCTTCCAGTTCTCTCCAAGACTCCCACTAATGCAACTGATCTTGAGGAGAGAAAGAAGAAAACAGGGCCAAGGCTCATGGCCTTGGTCTGTAGTCAACACACCCCCCCACACACCTTTTTTTTTTTTTAAATTGAGATAAGAACTGACAATATTTCAGAGATAGTTATTCAATAAAATTATCCTCAGGTACCAGCAGCAGCTCTGGAGAAGTGGCTACCTCTTTTATTTGGCCGCAATTGCTCATTATTTTAATCAAGTAGATGGTTAATGTAAAGCAAACTTGCACTCTCCTTGAAATAAACACCAATAAATACCATAGCAGGGTGAAAAGTATTTTCAGTGTTGGCTAGGACAACCCACCATCAAAATCTTGACCACCAAGTGGTTGATTCTGATTAAACAACTCCAATGAAAACAAAGGTACTATCTTCTAAACAGCCAAGACCATTTAGAAGAATTGCATGCACAGTATCATTGCAGATATTATCAGAGAGTTTTCTCTGAGGCAAATCTGCCTCCCTATAGCCCATAAACACTAGTGTGCCCTCCAGGGTATCCAGAGCACGGATAACAATAACACACGTGTTAGGGGAAAATCATGGCTCCGTTTCTTTTTACCCCAAGCCCTTTCTGTAGGTAATTGATTCCAGTTCTTTCAAATGTCACTTGGGACATGGTTTCAAGTTTTTGTACTATCATTGTTTTGGATCACTGTCCTGTGAAAAAGGCTCTAAACTTAAAGATAACCATTTCAAACAATAAGTGCTGGTGAGGATGTGGAGAAAAGAGTACCATAGCACACTGCTGGTGGGAATGCAGACTGGTGCAGCCACTATGGGCTTCCAAATTGAGAAAACAATATGATGTTTCCTCAAAAAATTAAAAATTGAATTGCCATCTGACCCAGTGATTCCACATCTAGGAATATATCCTAAGAAGCCTGAAACACCAATTAGAAAGAATATATGCACCCCTATGTTCATAACAGTGCTATTTATAATAGCTAAGATCTGGAAACAGCCCTAATGCCCGTCAGTAGATGAGTGGATTAAAAAGCTGTGGTATATTCACACAATGGAGTACTATGCAGATATAAGAAAGAAAGATCTCTTATCCTTTGAAGATGACATGGAGGGACCTGGAGAGTATTATGCTAAGTGAAATAAGCTAGAAGAGAAAGACAAATACCACATGATCTCACTTATTTATGAAATATAATGAACAAAATAAGTTGTCAATTAAAATAGATCCAGAGACATGGAAGTAGGGAACAGACAGACAAACTTCAGAGGGAAGGGGAATGGGGGCGGGGTTGGGATGAGATAAACCAAAGAGCTTATATGCATATCTGCACAACCAATGGACAAAGAAAATAGTTTGGAGGAAGCAGAATGGGGGTGGGGGTGGGAGGAGTCAGTCAACGGGGTAGGGAATAAAGGGGAACATCTGTAATACTTTCAACAATAAAATAATAAATAAATAAGAAAGGTAGAACTCTTATCAACCTTGTGCAATAAATAAATAAATAAACTTAAAGACAACAATTTAATCTAATACTACACAATAGCCAACAATACATTTATAATATATCCATCAAAATGTGATCCCAAACACAGGCTAATGTGAACAGTAAGGAACAGACAGAATAATCTATCACCTTCTTAGTTCTGCAGTGCAAATCACAATTTCATTAATGTTTTGGGTAGCTCCCTTATACAACTGACTAGGATTGAGCTTGTAGGAATTAAGCTCTACAAGGACATTTCATATATTACTACTGCCCTTTATTGCCCACATTCTCTATTTGTGAAGATGACTTTTTTTGGATACAGCTGTGTCTTGACATTTATTCCTAGTATTTAATATCGACTCTCTCCAGTCAAGTCCCTTGTGTTTTCCCTCTTTCTTCATTTATCTACTCAGTGGCAAAGGAACACACGAAAGAAAACTGCCCAAGAGATTTTTTAATCATGAAATTGTACCAGGCTTACAAAGTAGTGGGCAGTAAGGGTGAAAACTAACTTAGTAAACAATAGCCCTTGGGAACTGACTCAGAATGTATTTTGTGTTGAATCCTGCTGGGTCAGTTCCGAGAGGAAACTTGGAATAAATATTTACCATATTTACTTATTTCTTTTACTGAGAACTAAGACAAGAGGATGTTTAATGATGAAACAGATTTCAGGAATTCTGCTTTGCGCAGTGTCCTGCCCATGGGGTATGAATACTGATACAAGTCCCAGCCTCATAATGAAACCAGACACAGTTCACTTCCCTTTTTTGTGAAACCACCTCCTCACCTGGAGGATGTCTTGAGATGACACAGAATTAAGTCATGTATCACTAACCTGAGATACTGAAGGCAATGACTGGCAATCATTCTCATCAACAATAATAATATTTAAAATATCCTCCTGGGAAGATGGACAGCATTTGCTTGGGATGAAATATAGCCCTGACTATGCTTACCTGCTCCAGCTGCTGACCCCTAGAGTCTCAAAAGGAGAAAGGAGATGTTTCAACTCCAGAGCTGTTTCCTTTTCTAATCAACGTAACAAGGAGAGGTCAAGAAGTGTTAGAAAAGAGTGGTCAACTGGGCTACATGTCCATGGCTTATTATTGAAAGCGCACAACCAAATAAATTACAAAGCACTCTTTGTGGAATTCCCTTTACCTCCCCACCCCTGGACTTTTGGGAGATAGCCCCACTAAGTGAGATCAGAGAGAGGAGGTCAAACCAATACACAGGTTGGATATCAGATGGGTTGTCTCCTTCTTGCAGCCTGGAGAAAGAGAACCAAAGGCTGGGGCAATAGAGAATGGCTGCCCTCTCTCCAGAAAGAGGGGGAAGAACTAAAAAAACCCAAACAAGTGAAAAAATACAAACCCTAAAAATCAAATGTGAAACCTATGTCTTTCTTGTCTCAGAGCCCTACAAACAAATTTCTCCCATTTTGGCTGTTTTCTATTGCCAACCCTTTTATGGAGGACATACAGATAGATAGTCTGCTCCATTCTTGAGCTTCCTGTATGCTCTGCCTCTTCCTATCAGGAATCCGTCATTAGTCTTGAGCTGTGGACCTATCCTTTCCTCCTCACTTCAAGAATATGTTCCTGAATTTATCATCTCTCCCTGTGATAGCAGTTTTTCTCCTGGACCATGGAGCACACACGTATTTTTTTTTCCTTATTGATTTTTTAGAGAGAGGAAGGGAGAGGGAGAGAGAGACAGAAACATCGATGAGAGAGAACATTGACTGGCCGCCTCCTGCATGCCCCCGACTGGAGATTTGGCCCACAACCTGGGCATGTGCCCTGACCGGGATTCAAACCGGCGACCTCTTGGGTCAATACTCAACCACTGAGCCACACTGGCGGGCCATATAAGCATTTTTAAAAGTTTTATCTCAATCTGAAAAATGGCTACACAGACTGTCTCCCAGGACCAAACTGGAATTAAAACTAAAATAAAGACCAGTCATTGGGAAAAACCAATTAAAGAGAAGCTTGAGAGAACCCTTATAACCAGGGACATAAAGAGGATACCAAATTGCGCCTGGTAGGAGCTGTGGAGGCACAAGAGGGCTGGCTGGGTGCCCACAGGCAGTAGCTGAGAACTGTCTTAGCTGTGAATAGTTCCCTCTGAGAAGTCAGAGGTTAAAACCCCAAGCTGGCTCCATAGCACAGAGTGGTGGAACAGGGAAAGGCTCCCAAATAACACCTGGCTGAGAAAATCACCAGAGAAGAGGAGCTGGGAATATTGGCACTTCCTTGAAGGACCAGTGCAGTAAATCAGCTACAGTCACTCACCTTGGGCTCCATCAGAGGAAGGGCAGACTGGTCTAGAACTGTGTGAAGAGAGTCAGGGGTTCATGGCACTGGGGAGAGAGCTGGAAAGGAGGCCAGCATGAATTTTATGTTGAATCACTCCTTCATAGGATAGTAGCCACCTTACTCAAAGAGCCCCTTCCCAGAGCCCTGGGTATAAGCAATAGCCCCTTCCTCAGGAATTTAACACCACCTGGCCTGAAAGTGCAAATGGAGGCGCATTAACAGCTAGAGACTACCAGCAAGCAAGGAGGGGGAAAAGCCTGAGAAAGATTTGAAATTTGGACCACACTCTCAGTGTTGGTGGTCCTGGCTCTGAGGACTGAGCTGTGAAGGCTGAGGCCTGAGTTCCTATGCTGAACTCCCCCTTAACCCCCATTGCTTCAGTAGCCATCTCTGTCAAGTAGCCCTCTGTTTTAGCCTGAGGGAGAAACAACTGCCCCTCCCTTAGGAATTTAACACCACCCTGTGGCTCCAGGGACTGAGCTGTGAAGGCAGAGGCCTGGACCCTCCACTGAGTCAATAATCTACACTGCAGAAACCATTTTCTTATCAAAGCAGCTTTAACCCAGGGGAAAGCAATTGCCCCACACACTGGAAATCCTCTCACCCTGTCCATCTGAGGTATTTTTCATTCAGCTGTGGGCTACAGCCTAAGGCTCATTAAGTAACTGAAAATAAGAGCCTGCAGGCAAAAGCTATAGGATAACTGAATCTTTGCTTGGCCTGTGAATCTACCCGGGAAAGTAAGACTTGACATTGGTGTTTAACGTGGGTCCTCCCACACTCATCCAAAACCAGTAAAGGGAGCCACAATCAGCGAAACACCAACACCCATGGAGAAAATTTGGCAGGCTCCAAAACCCACTGAGAGAGCCAAAATGGTGAAACAAAGAAACAAATCCCAAATGAAAAAAACAAGAAAATTCTTCAGAATAAGGGATAAATGAAATGGAATTAAGCAAGTTATCAGAGGTAGAGTTCAGAGTAATGATTATGAGGAAGCTCAACAGCATGAGGAAAGATATAGAAACAATGAAAATCAACCAACTGGAAATGAAAAACCACTAAGTGGAAATAAAGAATGACATAGTGGAAATAAAAAACACATTGGAAGGAATAATCAGCAGATTGGAGGAAGCTGAGGATCGGATCAGTAAATTAGAAGAAAGGTAGAAAAAAATCAGCCAATCAGAGAACCAAAACAAAAAACAATTTAAAAACAGGACAGTTTAAGAGAATTGTGAAACAATATGAAATGTAACAACATCCACATCATAGGAGTTCCAGAAGAAGAAGAAAATGAGCAAGGGTTAGAGAATATATTTAAAGAAAGAGTGACAGAAAATTTCCCTAACTTGGTGAAGGAAAAAGGCATACAAGTTCAAGAAACACAAAGAGCCCCAAGTAAGAAGAACCCAAACAGGCTCACACCAAGACACATCACAATTAAAATGCCAAAAATTAAAGATAAAGAGAGAATCCTAAAGGCAGCAAGAGATAAACAACAAGTTACCTACAAAGGAACCCCCATAAGATTATCATCTGTCTCAACAGATACACTACAGGTCAGAAGGGAATGGCATGAAATATTTAAGGTGATGGGAAAAAAGGATCTGAATCCAAGACTACTCTATCCAGCAAGGCTATCATTCAAAATAGAAGGCCAAATAGAGAGCTTCCCAGACAAAAAAAAAAAAAAAAAAAAAGGCCAAGGAATATATTAGCACTAAACCAGAATTGCGATAAATATTAAAAGGACTGTTGTAATAAGCAAAAAAAAAAAAGGAAGAGAAACATAACTGTAATAAATAAAAATGGCAATAAATAAGTACATATCAATAATAACCTTAAATGTAAATGGATTAAACACTCCAATCAAAAGACACAAAGTAGCTGAGTGGATACTTTCTTATATATAAATATAAGAAAGCATGATATATATATATATAGTTTACAACAGGCCCACCTCACAACAAAAGACTCACATAGGTTGAAAGTGAAGGGATGGGAAAAAATTTTCCAAGCAAACAGAAAGGAAAAATAAGCTGGGGTAGCAATACTTATATTTGATAAAACAGATTTCACAATGAATACCATAACTAGAGACAAAGTAGGTCACTAGATAATATTGAAAGGATATATCCAACAGGAGGATATAACCATGGTAAATATATTTGCACCCAATATAGGAGCACCAAAATATATCAAAAAACTTCTGCAGGACTTCAAAGGAGAAACCAATAGCTATGATGTTAAAGTCCCATCATAGCAGGGGACTTCAACACCTCGCTAACATCATTGGATAAATACTCTAGACAAAAAATTAACAGACTAAATGAAGCACTAGATCAAATGGATTTAATAGCTATGTACCGAAAACTACACCCCAAAACTTTAGAATTCACATTCTTCTCAAGTGCACATGGGACATTCTCAAAGATAGACCACATGTTAGGGCACAAACTAAGTCTCTACAAGTTCAAGAAGATTGAAATCATATCAAGCATCTTTTCAGATCACAATCAGATAAAACTAGAAATTAATTACAATAAAAACACTCAAAAACATTCAAACACATGGCAGCTAAATAGCATGTTATTAAAAACATTCAAACACATGGCAGCTAAATAGCATGAATGAGTTACCAAGGAGATCAAGAAAGAAATAAAAAACTTCCTGGCAATCAATGAAAATGAACACAACACATGAACACAATGAAAATCAACAACACAAAATCTATGGGAAGCAGTGAAAGCAGTCCTGAGAGGGAAGTTCATAGCACTAAAGAAAACAAGAAAAAAGAAAAATTTCTTATTGACTATCTAACCTACAAAATAAGAACTAGAAAGTAAACAATAAGAAAAACCCAGAGGAAGTAGAAGGAAATAAATAGTAAAGGTCAGAGCAGAAATAAATGACATAGAGACTAAAAAAACAATTCAAAAGATCAATGAAACAAAAAGCTGGTTCTTTGAAAAGATAAACAAGATTGAGGAACCCTTAGCCAGACTTATCAACAAACAAAGAGAAAGGGCCCAAATAAACAAAATCAGAAATGAAAGAGGAGAAATAACAACTGACACCACAGAAATCCAAAGGGTTGTTAAAAAAATACTATGAACAATTATACGTCAAAAAAATGGACAATCTAGGCGAAATGGACAAATTTCTAAAATCACACAGTTTTCCAAAACAGAACCGGAAAGAGATAGAAAACTTGAACAGACCAATAACAACTAAGGAAACTGAAGATGTAATGAAAAAAACCTCCCAGCAAGCAAAAGCCCAGGCCTCGACGGCTTCATGGGGGAGTTTTACTGAACATTCAGAGTAGAACTAACAACCATTCTTCTCAAACTATTTCAAAAAATTCAAGAAGAAGGAAGACTTCCAAACTTGTTTTATGAGGCCAGCATAATTCTAATTCCAAAACCATATAAAGACACTACAAAGGAAGAAAACTATAGGCCAATATCCCTGATGAACATAGATGCCAAAATCCTTAACAAAATATTGGCAAATTGAATCCAAAAATACATTAAAAAAATTATTCACCATGACTAAGTGGGATTCATGCCAGGGATGCAAGGCTGGTACAATATTCACAAATCAATAAGTGTGATACACCACATAAACAAAATGCAAGATAAAAACAATATGATCATATCAATAGACGCTGAAAAGGCATTCGACAAAATCCAGCACTTATTTCTGATAAAAACACTCAGCAATGTGGGAATAGAGGGATCATATCTTGACATAATAAAGGCTATATATGAAAGACCTACAGCCAACATCATACTCAGTTGGCAAAAACTAAAAACATTTCCCTTCAGAACAGGAATAAGACAGGGATGCCCATCTTCACCAGTCTTATTTAACATAGTACTGGAAGTCTTAGCCACAGCAATAAGACATGAAGAAAGAATAAAAGGGATCCAAATGGGAAAGGAGGAAGTGAAACTGTTGTTATTTGCTGACTACATGATATTGTACATAGAAAACCCTAAAGACTCCATAAAAAAATCTACTAAATTTAATAAATGGATCTGGCAAAGTAGCAGGATGCAAAATTAACATCCTGAAATTGATGGCATTCTTGTTTTTTTTTTTTTTTATCTTCACCCAAGGATATTTCTGCATTTATCTTCAGATAGAGCAGGAGGGAGAGAGGGAGAGAGAGAAATATCTCTGTGAGAGAGACACATCGAGTAGTCGCCATCCACACAACCCCAACCGGGGCTGAGGACAAACAGCAACCGAGGTAATGCCCTTAGCATTGAACCCAGGACTCTCTGGTCCATGGGCCGATGCTCTAACCGCTGAACCAAACCGGCCAGGGTGGCATTCATATACCAATAAAGAACACTCGTAAAGGGAAGGAAATAAACAACCAAAAAACAATCCCATTTACCATTGCAACAACAACAAAAAATAAAATACCTAGGAATAGATTTGACCAAGGAGGTAAAAGATCTGTTCTCAGAAAACTATAGGTCATTGAAAAAAGAAATAGAGCCCTGGCTGGTTTGGCTAAGTGGTTAGAGCATCAGCCTGCAGTACACAGAGACTGGGGTTTGGTTCCCACGAAGGGCATGTACCTTGGCTGCAGTTTGTCCCCGGCCCTGGTTGGGTTGTGTGGGTGGCGGCCACTCAATGTGTCCCTTTCACGTTGATGTTTCTCTCTCTTTCTTCCTCTCTCTCCCTCCCACCCTATCTGAATAAAAAATGGAAAAATGTCCTTGGGTGAGGATTAAAAAAAAGAAAAGAAAAAAGAAATAGAGGAAGATATAAAAAAGTGGAAACACATACCATGTTCATGGATCGGAAAAATCAACATCATTGAAATGTCCATACTACCCAAAGCAATCTACAGATTCAATGTAATCCCTATTAAAATATCAATGGCATATTTCACAGATCTAGAACAAACACTCTAAAAGTTTATATGGAACCATAAAAAAACCTGAATAACCACAGCAATTTTGAAAAAGAAGAACAGAGTGGGAGGGATCACAATACCAGATATCAAATTATACTACAAAGACATTGTAATCAAAACAGGTTGGCACAAGAACATATATATAGATCAATGGAACAGAACAGAGAACCCAGATATCAACCCAAGACAGTATGCACAATTAATATTTGACAAAGGAGGCAAGAGCATACAATGGAGAAAAGACAGTCTCTTCAATAAATGGTCCTGGGAAAACTGGACATCTATATGCAAAAAAATGAAACTAGACCACCAACTCACACCATACACAAGAATAAACTCAAAATGGATAAAAGACTTAAATGTAACCTGTGAAACCATAAAAATCCTAGAAGAAATATAGGCAGAAAAATCTCAAACATTATATGTAGTGGAATTTTCATTGATACATCACCTAGGGCAAGAGAAACAAAGGAAAAATTAATAAATGGAACTACATCAAATTTGAAAGCTTCTGCACAGCAAAAGAAACCAGCATCAAAACGAAAAGGGAACCCATTCTCTGGGAGAACATATTAGTCAATGATACATTGGATAAGGGGTCAATATACAAAATATACAGAGTACTCATACAACTCAACAAAAGGAAGACAAACAATCCAATTAAATAATGGGTGGAGGACCTGAATAGACACTTCTTCAAACAGGACATACAAATGACCAGGAGACATATGAAAAAATTCTCATCATCTCTAATAATCAGAGAAATGCAAATTAAAATGACTATGAGATATCACCTCACACCTGCCAGAATGGCTACCATCTATAAATCCTCAAACAACAAATGTTGGTGAGAATGTGGAGAAAAGGGTACTCTAGCACACTGCTGGTGGGAATGCAGACTGGTGCAGCCACTATGGAAAATAGTATGGTGTTTCTTCAAAAAATTAAAAATGGAACTACCACTTGACCCAGTGATCCCACTCCTTGGAATATATCCTAAGAAGCCTGAAACACCAATCAGAAAGAATATACGCACCCCTATGTTCATAGCAGTGCTATTTACAAAAGCTAAGATCTAGAAACAGCCCCAGTGCCTATAAGTAGATGAGTGGATAAAAAAGCTGTAGTACATTTGCACAATGGAATCCTATGCAGCTGTAAGACAGAAAGATCTCTTACCCTTTGAGACGACATGAAGGGACCTGGAGAGTATTATGCTAGGTGAAATAAGCCAGTCAAAGAAAGACAAGTACCACATAATCTCACTTATGTGTGGAACATAGTGAGCAAAATAAGCTGTTGACCAAAAGACATCCAGAATCATGGAAGTAGGGAAAACAAACTGACAAACCCCAGACAGATGGGGGGCGGGGAGTAGGGGGGCAGGGTGGGAAGAGATAAACCAAAAAATTTATATGCATATATGCACAACCAATTGACATGGACGCTAGGCTGGGGAAGGCAGGAGGTGGGTGGGAGCTGGGGGGGGGTTAAATGGGGCAAAAGGGGGACATCTGTAATACTTTCAACAATAAAAAAAATAAAATAAACAAACAAATGAAAGTTTCACTTCAAAACCCCTTCTTGATTCCATAACTTCTCCAGGTATCACCCCTTCCTCTGACCCTCCAAAAACTTGTCTAGACTTGCTGCCATTATTTTCTCATTTCTCATTCTCTTCTTAACCTGGTGTGAGTTAGTTTTGTGTTATTTCAGAGAAACTGCTTTTATCAAGGTTAGCAATGATTCCATCTTCCCAATTCCATGCTCAATTCTCTCTTTTCATCTTACATGATTTCTCATCATCATTTCAGTCGGTTGCTCACCTCTTCTATGAAACTTCTTCTCATGGGTTCGGTGGCATCACACTGTCCTTCTCACCCTGCCTCCTCACCTCACCTGTGACTCCCTCCCATTCTCCTTGGCTGGCTCCCCTCTAAACGTTAGCATGTTTCAGGGCTCCCATCTGGACTTTTTGTCTTCTCTAACTACCCTTGTTCCCAGGCCTATGGTTTTTGTTACCTCTATGCTGAGGGCTCCCAAATTTATTGTATCTTGCCCTGACCTCTTCCCTGATTTCCATATCTAATTACCCACTTGGCAGCTGAACCGTGTGTCCAGCTCACATCTCAAATATAACATGGTTAAAACAGAATTCTTGTTACCACCTTCCCTAGCATCGCTCTCCTGCTTGAAACTGTTCAGCCTCATGCTGCTCTTGGAATAGAATTCTGCAAGGCCCTGGCCAGCCCCTTCTCCTCACTCACACCTGGCCTCCTAGTCTTCCCCTTTCTCCAGTCACTTTAGCCTGCAGGCCATTTCTCCATCCAAGTCCTATCTGCTTTGGTGCTTTTGCATTTTCTTATGCCTTGGTCCTTTCCCCAGGTCTTGGCACAGTAAGGTCCTTCTATTCATTGAGATCTTAGCTCCCACATCAGGCATAACCTGACCTTCCTATGCATACCTTCCCCCAATCACCCTCTTCCTGACCACATGGCTCCATTTTATTACCTTGATAGCACTCATCTCTTTCTCTGAACTCATTTTTATTAATATGATTCCCGGTTTACTGTCTGTATTCCTGAAACAGATTGTGAATTCCCACCAGGACAGGAATCTTCTTTCTAGGACAGTGCTTGGAATACAGCAGCTTCGCATTTGCTGAATGGACGCAAGCATGCCTGGGTAACAATGGATGGTTAATACTATGTAGGAAAGCCTTCTGTGTATTGCAAAATATCATTTACATACACACAAGACGAGAAATAACAACTAAGTACATACTCTGCCTTCTCAAACAAGTCATCAATGACATTATCACTCTAGGAATGTTTGTCACTTTGACTCCATTTCTGCAGATGAAACAACAGTCCAAGCTTTCGTTGTCTCTTCCAGTCCCCACACTGGCCTCCCTGCCAGCAGTGTTTATCTTCTGCAGGATATCCTCTGCAATGCAGGTGATCGTTCAGCATGGAAACCTGATCATATCACTTCCCAGATTTGTACTGATTTTAGGATGAAGCTCGAATACGGTTTCCAAGGCTGTTCATGATCAGGATGCGGATCCTTCTACAGTCTCATCTTTGGCCACTGCTTCTACCCTGACCTAGGCCCCAGCCACCCAAACTTCAGTTTCTCTAAAGCACCAGGCATTTTTACCTTAGGATTCACCTAGTCATTCTTTCTTCTTCCCATCCCCTCCACCCAGCTAATCAGCCCTTCAGGTGTAAGATTAGAGAGCACTTCCTCTGGGAACATTATATGAACCTCCCTGTCTGGGCTAGGTTTACTTCTTTAGAAATTTTGCCCTGTACTTCTGCAGTAACAGCCTTTGTCACTCCTGTGCTGATAACTCATTTAAGTCTCCTCCACTCAGCTGTAAATTCCTTGAGGGCAGGAACTATACTCACCGGTCCATCACTGTGCCCTGGCACCTAGCGTGTCACCTAAGACACAACAGGTGCTCAATAATAATTATGGAATTCACAAACAGATGAATGGATACACGAATCCCATCAAAGACAAAAGACATCATTTTAGAGTGTGTGTATGTGGTTAGCTTTGCTTTTTCTCTTTTCTTTAATATCTTTAATTATTCCTAATTCCTACACTTATTTTCAGCTTTGTAGTCTTTACTTATATTTTGGATCAATACACTTCTCTCCATTATTTTGCCTTTCACACCAATCAAGAATAAACAAGTGCTCTTTATCTTACCTGAGGTTATGTTCTTTTCTCCTAGAGTCTTTTCACCTTCTTTTTCTTCTACTTTACCTCGTGTTTACAAGCATCTACAGTCATTACTCTGCTGTTTATTACTAACTCTCATACTTTTTTAATGATTCATTATACTTTCATTTATTATGGCCATGTTTAAGGACAGTTAATTCAAACAGACAAGGTAAAGCTCCTCAGAGCAGTGATTTTCAGCCGGTGTGCCACAAGAATTTCTAACACAGGCAATGCCTGACTACTTAGTCAGAGGAACTGATTGACCTCTCTTCCCTTAGATTGTCCACCCCCTCCCCGCCCCCAGTGACAACATCCAGCACAACAATAGCTGTCTGGTGCGAATAAATAAAAATTATACCTATTTTTTTCCCTCAGATTGGCAAAAAAAATGTATTTTTTGGTGTGCTGCAGAATTCTGGAAATTAGTTTATATGCCACGAGATGACAAAGGTTGAAAATTGCTGCCTCAGAGCAATTAAAATGTAAGCTAATAAGCTTGAACACAAAGCCATCTCTTGTGGACATCTTCCAGGAGTGTAATGCTAACCAAGGAGCCTGAAGGAGGACCGTCTCTTGTTTATACCAAGGGAACAGGAAAGTGGCTTCACACAGCTGACTTTCCTTTGCTATGGACTAGCTTTTCCTGCTCTGTGGATAATGCGGACAAGATGAAAGGACAATGGTATTTCATGTGTAAGGACATAACTCTTTCAAGCAACTGGATTGCAAATTAGGAAAAATTACTCTCCAATGATTAAAACAACTTTCTAGGAGCCCATATTATTGCATCCAAGTATATCACTCATCTCCTGGGGGAGTTTATTCCTTTGAAACATCTAGCCCCATAGCTGATTAGAGTTTTGATAAGTTTTCGTTATGTCTGTGTTTACCAGCACATCAAGCAGCAGTGCACGTGAACTATAATTATCCTGTTAATGTTCATATATTCTCATTAATTCAAGAGATAAACATTGGATGAGTGGAAAAGCCTTCGTCATGGAAAGACCAGTATGCACTCTTAAGTAAAGCTGACAACATTAAGCCAACAGGGTCACTGTAAGTATCTAAAGTTAAAGTGGAATGAGCAAAGGATCATTTGTTCTTCTTTGCAGGTATCCAAACAGGGAGCAGCATAGCACAGTCATTAAGCGTGTGGGCTCTGGGGCCAAACCAGACCTGGGTTTGGATCCAGGCTCTGCCTACCTATAAGGTACTAGAAAAAGTTACTTAACTCCTCTACACCCAGTATTATAAAATGGGGATAAGAGCACTTACCAAATAGTGGGGTTTTTTTTGTTTTTGGTGAGGGTTAGAAGAGATAGTACAATATAAAGTGAAATTTGAGTTTAGTCCTAAGTACACAGAAAATGTTCAGAACATTTTATAAAATTAAATATTAAATTTTGTTATTCTCCTTTGTACAAACATGTGACGTGACATCATATAAAATGTAAAAACTTTCTTTACATGTAAGGCTTTTATGACACTTGTGAACATCCATGTGTACTTGACATTTGGGAACTTTTATCTTCATGCTGTAGGAATTTGTACCTGTCATGCACATGTAGCTATATTTAATGGCAGTGATTAAGTAATGATCTGTCCTGGGTCTCTTGGGAACCCAGCCTATACTGCCTTTAGTTAATTATGTTAGTTTTAATCAATAACTAAAATATGAAGACTTAATGAAGAACATCAGAATAATTCACAAATGCCAAAAATCAACTTAAACAGTGATGTAATGTCCAAAATACATTAGAGAAATACATAATGATAGTTCAACCTGACATTTGATTTGTGATGTAGGTTTACTGAGCCATCAATTTAAACTAAAAAGGCTGAAATGTGAACATAAGAATAGATAAGCAGCTGCAGCAACAACCTTGTATAATTATATAATAACATCCAGCAGCTGAAAAAGTAATTATGGATTGAAAATATTCAGAATTTGATATTATCTAATATTGTAAAAGTTGCTAGAAAGATATAATAAACATTTACTGAAGCGTCTTAGTGGATAAAAATGTTTTAAATAAAACTTAATTTAAGTTTAAATAAAACTTAGTTGGCAAAAACAATCTCTTAAAATATAATGTTCATTCACCTTGAAAAGAAAACTACTAACGTGGACATTTCCAGATAATTATGAAGCCCAAGTTAAAAACTCCCAGATGTGTGTGTGAAAACATGTATCATTTGCCTACCATTGAAACACTGTCAAAATCAGTTGTTCATCTTGCTTTGTATTATTTGTCACAGTCAGTCTGTAACTAGATAAATGGGTCTTGGTCAAGTTTGGGGAAAATTAAGGACCCAGAAAAGCCAGCAAAGCACTCGGAAACCCTGATGTAATAGAAAGATTCATGATGAAGGGTCAAGACACAGCTCTAACTACCTTTTTTAAAAAACTGTGTGACCTGTGTCTCTCTTTCTCTCATTCATTCATTCATTCGTTCATTCGCCTATTCCAGGTATCAGGGATATCAATGTACAAGACAGACATGCCCCTCACAGAGCTTATTCAATAAGGGCTTGCTACCACCCTAAAAAATGGGGGAAGAACAAAAATCATGACAAGGAATTGAAACCAAATATCACAATGGAAAGTCCATGCTGGTTTCCCGTCTTGTGGAGCAAACTGTTTCTTTATCCGTAGAACAAGAACAGAAACACCTATTTTCTCTACCTCAGTACGGATCAAACTATGAGTATTTGACATGCTATACAGATTTGAAATGACAAGAACACTACCTTATCAGAATAAACCGTTAGGAAAACCAATTCTCTTATGTTTGAGATTTTCAGAGCAAAGCTTGCCTGTTTCACACAATATCTTCTTCATTGATGCATTTATTGGCCCTCGCAGAAGAAGCCAAACATCTGCATAACTCTAAGCCTATAACATATAGTGACTGACACTGGTCAGGGACTGCTCGAGGCTGCTCTCTGGTGCTTTAGATGAAGCATGTTGCTCCCCCTGGGAGTAATGTCAGCTGTAATTGTTACTGTAATTACTTAATTTAATTCAATAGTATGTTGGTGAATGGAATATACATGTGAAAATCAAGTTATTTTTCTGAAAACTTAGTGAAATAAAGGACATGAAAGAAGCAACTCGTGGAAGAAAATGTGCTATTGAATTAGACATGAATAAGATAACGGGGAAAGACTCAGAAATAATAAAAATTTAAAGTGATTTTGCACTCAGAGTGTGTTGCAAGTGTCTTTAAAAATTCTTTCAGCCCTGGTCGGTTTGGCTCAGCGGTTAGAGCGTCAGCCTGCGGTCTGGAGAGACCCGGGTTCGGTTCCCACTAAGGGCACATACTTCGGTTGCAGTTTGTCCCCGGCCCTGGTTGGTCGTGCGGGTGGCAGCCACTCGATGTGTCCCTTTCACGTCGATGTTTCTCTCTCTCTCTCTCCCGCCTACTCTATCTGTACAAAAAAAAAAAAAATTCTTTCAATTTAAAGAGACTGAAAACAGACGACATACAATAAATGTGCATGAAAAATGGTATAGAACTTCCAATCAGACCCAAACCAAGAAAAGGTCTTGGGCTCACATCAAAAGATGGCAAATAACTGTTCATTTGTAGCATTAAGTCAGTATGTTATTAGGCTGTGTGGTAACTTTTAAAAAAAATTATTTATCCTTTAACTGATTTTTTAACTAACCAGAAAACACGCAGCCCAGTCAGTATAGCTGAGAGGCCTGTACAGCCAGCTACGAATCCCGGGAATCTCTAAGAATACAAGGTTTCTTTTTTCTTTTTTTTTCTGTCATTTTTAAATTTGTAATGTCTAATTTGTCCCAATAGACATTCATTGCTCATTTAATTAAAAACAGTTTCATATACGTTTCAGGTATCCTGAAGCGAACAGCTTTGGTATATTTAAAGACGGAAAACGTCAAATATTTTTGCTCACGTGTTGCTAACACTAATTTTGTGTTTTGTAGCCCTATTTCTGGGAGAAATATTGATAAGATTTGTTATTATTTGTAAGATTGGGTTAACTGGGGTTCAATTAAGATGAACCTCCCATGTAACAAAAGCTAGACTCTTCCAATGTCAAGGTTGATTCTGGGGCAGAACCCTCCTGTGTGAGAACAAGTTTTCCTTTTACTAATCTGTTTCTCCTCCTCTATATTTTGGGAAATGACAAAAGTCCAGGTGAAGCATATCACGGGCCAAATGCGCATCTCTGCCTGGGCCGTAGGGACTGTGACTCACAGCACTTCGCTGGGGACGCCCAGGGGTCATGCATGACCAGACACTGGCAAAACATTTTTGAGAAACCTCCTCCTCAAATGAAAATACCCCTGTGAGAAACCTGTCCCATGTACCGAACAAGAGTCAAGTGAGTAAAACACCAAAAAAGCAAGTTTGTGGCTGCAAGACCAAGCACCAGTCGCCTGCCCTTACCAGAACAATACCAAATGGTTTACAGGAAAGGACCGCTCGAAAGCAGTAAGATGGGATACATGGCAAGACTTGTTTTAACCTTTACTTTTTCTCTTTTCTCCCTGTGGTCCTGGGTGGGGAACACCAGCCCTGAATCTGCTCAAAGCCCAGTTAAACAGCCAACAGACTTACGGCAATAATTCTCTAAAACTTCTACCGAGACATTAATTTTATTCCTCAGCAAACATGTCTCTAATTTCCACATCCCAGGAGGGCCTGGGCAAAGAATGAATGCTAGATCAATCACGTGTCCATCAGAGCTCAGGCGGGAAATGTAAGGTGATCAGAGAGAGTGCTGGGTGTGAGGCTCCCCCAGGCCCTCTGACGACTGGAAGACTGCCAGACAAGAAGGGACCGAACAGGACAGACATCGCGCGTGCCCTGCACGAGGCAGCTGCCTTGCTAGGATAGACGCACACACTGCCCACAGCACTGTCCCTTTTTTTTTCATGGAGCAATTCCTATAGCTATACCAAAAAAAAAAAAAGGGAAATAAAACCCAAAGCTCAACCTCAGCGAAAAGTGAAATGGTAAATCCAGAATGTTTTGCTTCAAAACTGTAGCTGAGCCCTGTCCAGTTTGGCTCAGCGGTTAGAGCATCGGCCTGCGGTCTGGAGAGACCCAGGTTCGGCTCCCGCTAAGGGCACGTATCTCGGTTGCAGTTTGTCCCCGGCCCTGGTTGGGTTGTGTGGGTGGCAGCCACTCGATGTGTCCCTTTCATGTCGATGTTTCTCTCTCTCTCTCTCTCCCTCCCACTCTATCTGAACAAAATATCGAAAAATGTCCTCAGGTGAGGATAAAAAACAAAAACAAACAAACAAAAAACTGTAGCTGAAGTGCTTAGAAGGTGTGGTGTGCTGCACTGTGGGCCCCCCAAGAAGACATGTCTAGGTCCCCAATCCTGAAACGTGTGAATGTGACCTTATTTGGAAATAGGGTCTTTGAAGATATTATAAAAACTGAGCATCTTAAGATAAAATCATTCTGGGTTAATTGGGTGGGCCTTAAATTTAATGACAGGTCTCCTTACGAGAGACAGAGAAGATACAGAAGAGACCAAGGAAGGTAGAGGCAGAGGCTGGACGTGTGCAGTCACACACCGTGAGACCCCTGCGCCTCCCCAGAAGTTAGAAGAGGCAAGGAAGGGATCTTCCCTAAAGTCTCAGGAGAAAAGTGAGAAAGAATACATTTCTGTTGCCTTAAGCCACCAGATTCGTGGTCATTGGATATGGCAGCAGCCCTAGGAAAGGAACACAAGCTACTGGAGGCACCAGGAGGCTGCTGGGAAAACCTCAAGAAACATGTACTGAAACCAGAAGTCTTGTATATGGATGCCAACATCCCCGAAGCACAGTGATTCTGAAGGGAGAAGGAAGCAGTAAGGAGGGTGGAAACCTCATCTACATGTGTGCTGGGGCCCAAGATTTGATGCATAAGCATCTGGGGGCTGGGCCAGTGGCCAAACCTAGTCTGTGTCAGAATCACCTGGGGAACTTTAACATATCCTGATTTCTCTACTTAAGGATGGCTGAATCTGAATTTCTGGGGATCAGCCTTCAGAATCTGTTTTTCAAGTTACTCATGTGATTCTGATGATCCACTCTCCTTAAAAATGTTCCTCCCTTAAATGTTCGAGAAGTAAATCTGAAGTTGACTTCCTTTTTTTTTTTTAAAGGTGCTATTATTTAAAAACCAGTACTATCGTTTATGCAAAGCCAATATAGATGTGGAATAAAGTATTAAACAACACAGAAGAACACAGAGATTAAAGTAAAAGTCACTCAGATTCACCATCTTGTGGAACCTTCCATGAATTTATTCTGAGCATACTGATTCTCACATAGATGTACGTATAAGAACCTTGTGGCTCAAAGTGTGGTCCAGCACTGGCAATACCAGGGAAACTGAACAGGGCCAGTCTATAGTTTTCATAGGCTTAAAATGTAGTATTTTTCTGTTTTTTCATTATTATTTTCAGGTAAATTCCTAGAAGTGCATTTAATAAGTCAAAGGACATGCACACATAGTTTTAGTAGGTAACTTCAGGATGCCCTCTCAAAATCCCATGCCAGCATGCAAGACCATGGGCCCTTCTTACCAATGCTGGCTTCCTCACACCCTTGCCAACACAGAAGTTTTCCCAGTACATTGTTTTATTTTTATTTTTTTAGCCTTACCTGAGGACATTGTTTGCATTTATCTTCAGATAGAGCAGGAGGGAGAGAGGGGGGAAGAGAGAGAGAGAGAGACATCAATGTGAGAGAGACACATCGACTGGTTGCCACCCACACGACTCCAACCAGGGCGGGGACAAACTGCAACTGAAGTATGTGCCCTTAGTGGGAACCAAATCCAGGATTCTCTGGTCCGCAGGCCAATGCTCTAACCACTGACCCAAACCGGCCAGGGCTCCCAGTACTTTTAACCTTTGCCTACCTATCTGATACCTACACATGACAGTTCATTGATATTTTTCCTGCATTTTTCTACAAACTATCAAAAAGCTGAGTATCTTTTCATACATTTATTGGCCATCTGTATTTTTCCCTTTGTGAACTGACCAGAGTGATTTTGGTTTACAATAACACGTATAGAAGAATCTGTGGAATTACAGAGTTTAGAAATATGGCTTAATCACAATGAAAAGATATGAGGAAGAAATAAAGAAGGAAGGCAGAAGAAAACGTGCCATAAAAAGGATAATCAAAAGATTAGTTAGTGTGTTTATTTATAGACACTGGTTACAGCAATCCTGTGATTAGGCAAATTAATGCAGCTGTGTATGATTACTGCTGCAGGATCAGCCCCCACATCCTTTTCAAATGATGCCACCTGTCATTTAAGTATTTCGCATTTGCCTTTTATGTTACATACATTTCACGATGATCCCCATTTTAAAAACATCATTAGTTAACTCTCTGAAGGCTGGCACAACATGGATTCCTCTCTAGTATCTCTCTTGTGGTCAGGAATGGAAGAGCGAAGCTCTCTCCTGGGCAGGCAGGAGAAATAGCATGTTTGCCTCTGAAAAAGAATGCTTCTCCAAACGTTCCCTCTGTAGTGAACAGTTGTATGTATTTCCCTGGGTGTAAAACTGGCTCCCTGCTCAGACTCAACAGAAAACTGTGTGGGTCAGATGTGCACTGGCTGGACTTCAGTAGCACGTGCAGACCACCCTCATTCTGCAGAATGCATGCAGCCCTTATATACCCTGGGCAACCTCAGGCCCGCTCTGTCCCAAAGGAATCCCCCACGGGCTCCACGGCATGCACATGAACCCTCTCTACCTAACAAGAGGCACGGGTCTCCTCACAGGGTCCCCAGAATCTCTCTCAACCAGAGATAGCTGCAGATGAGGGAAACCCGCCCCTTGCATCCACCCCTGCCATCCTCTGCTGGCTACACCTTCCTTTGTGAATGGAGATGAATCAGTCACCTTCATTTACGGAGTGTTTCCACAATGGCAAGAGCAGGGTACCAGGTGCTGAGGAGGATGGCTGCGGAGGAATGGAGGAGACGGGGGAGAGGAAGTCTCCAGACTCCACTTTGCAATCTGTGGGATGTGAATAGGCTAACCAAGGTCTTATTCAACACATTTCAGGACATTAGAACAAGGGGGCCTTGTTATAAAGCCTGAAGAAAGGACTTTTAGAATAAAAAGATAAGTTTGACCTTTTATAGCAGGTCCTGCCTATGTCAACACATGAACTGCATAAACCTTACCAGGCTAAAATAGATTTCAGTAGCTGCTGCAAGGGGGGTTTACGCACAATAGATTCTCCCAGGTTTTTAAAGGACAGGGAATGCTGGGGCACACTTCAGAAATGTGGGTCAGAGTCCAGGAAGCTCGTTGTTAGTGTCATGAGATACTCCTTTGTGCTGCGGTCAGAGAGCCGCAGGGGGGCAGGCCTTGGGTCAACCACAGGAGAGAGGTGTAGACGTGATTATTTGGATAAGGGATGCAAAGAGGAGAAAGAATGGAGACCTTTAAACAAAAAGAAACAAAAGAGTGAAAATGAATCATGTATAGATATTATGTGTTTATAATATATACAATTATACTATAACTGTACATATATATGTATCAATCAGAGCGAAGTGACTGTTTTAACTGTATGAATAAAGTTCAACTGCATATTGAACCTGACAGTAATAAGATGTAAAAATCTGGGAAGTATGTCTCTCAAGCCAGAGTGTTTGGCACACGTGTTGTGTGTCTTTGTGACCAGCTCTTAATGGTGATATTTTCTTCAACAATTTAAGGACAAAAATAATGTGGACCATAAATTCTAGAACCAATTCCAAAATAGTAGTAAGTGGCCAAATTCCTGGTGGTTTAGGCAGATTCTCAGTTCAACACTAGAAGGCTATCCTCCAGCATGACTGAAAACCTAAGTCTAGTGGTCAAAAGAAGAAACGAGACTGCAAAATGGGCATGGTGGCAAATTTCTGCTCTTCATAACCTGACCAACTTCACTTGTCAGGAGGAGGCATCTTCTGCTTGGTTCCCCCTTACATGGGGGACGGCAAGCTGTCGACAACTCCTACTGTACAAAGAGTTGTTCACACTGCAAAAGTGTTTACTGCTCACAAGTGATGCTCAAAATTAATTCACAGCAGCAACACCAGCAGAAAGCTTTGACAGACTGTCTTATGTGTTGACACAGTTACAAGTTGTTAGATAAAAAAAGTAACACACTTTCCCTCTTTTCCAGCCCATACACACGAAAGTTGCTCCAAAGCGAGAACATGAAACGTGTCTGAGATTGTGAATACCAATCTGCAGGTGAAATTTCCGGTTCTGGGGTTGACAGCATTGGGCAAGAGAAGAACATGGACCCCGGTTTGGAGGGCAAGTAAGGTGGTGAGCCTCTGGCCCGGCCTCAGTTACAGCTGGTCACAGTGGTTGTTTTCCCTTCAAGAGCTCTTCCCTCTGGGGTGAGCCTGGGGTGGGCGCCAGCGTGGGGAGCGGGGTGGAGCTGTTTATATCCCGCCCCAGCAACAGAGCTGAGCAGCTTTCACAAGTCACACGTGATTCATCACCCTATTCCTTTTTAAACGACTCCTTCACTTAAGCTTCTGGGAAGCTGGGAAGCTTGCTTGCTCAGAAATGATTTACATTAAATATCAGAAAGAATGCGGCGTTATTTAATTATCTCAAATCACTTGAGATAATTAGAGTAAAAAAAAGAAGCCAGGTGGGATGGCAAATACTTGGCCTTCTCTGGAAGGTGTTTTACAGACTCGGGCTCAGCTCGGCGCTGTGCAGTGAAGGTGTTGTGTTGGAAGACTCCTGTCAAGCAGAGCGCCTGCCCTCTGGGCGAGGAGCCGTGGGCCTCGGAAGATGAAGGCTACTGTTCGGCACTGTAACTGGGCTTCCCGGAGTCAGAAGTCGCGATTCATGTCCAAGTGCCCAGGCCTTCTTCACAGAGGCTATATTTAAGTAACTACTGAAGCTAAAGTCTGGGTAGAGCTGGCCTGGATGAAAACTATACATCAGGCAAATTCACCGATTTCCCATGGAGTTTTCTATTCCCTCAGCCGCGGTCTGCTCTTCCGCCTCTGCCCCTCACACCTTCCCTGGCCCGCACTTCTCCCTCCCTCTCTTTCTTCATCACCAAACCCCCTTTCGTCTGGTGTCAGGAAGAAAGCATGGAAAGAATCCATATCAACACAATGACTGATGGTGTAAGGCGGTCGTGCCCACAGGGCTATGAGCGTTTCTCAGAGTGTACCTCGAGTTGGTGGAATTCCTGCTGCTGTGATGAGAGGCAGTGAGAAGTCCTAAAGCACTGAAGAGATTGTGGGGTGCCTTTAAATCTAGAATAAAGGAGTTCTGCTTTTCCTGTCGGCCAGAGTCCAGTATTCAGGTGCTGGTCTGCAGCCAGCAGGAGAGCCGGCCGGACCCAGGGAGCCATGTGCTGGCCACCACGGGTCCCACCAGCGCCGGTGCGGCTGACACGGCACTGCCCCCCGGCGGCACTGCCTCTGTGCCGCATGGCGCTGTGCGCTTCAGCACGCGTGGGCCGCCCAGTCCTCGGCAATGCTGAGAGTGAGCGCGTCTGTTATTTTCATTTTTCAAGGTGGAAACTGAGGTGTAAAGAGGTTAGATTTGCAGGGTGAGCTCATATGTAGAAAATCTTAACCTTGCTTAAGATGACAAGATCTAACAAAATGGCAGAAATGCCATTGAAAGCCACCTGGGCCTGGAACCAGTGCCCTTCCATCGCACCCCAGTGGTTCTGGCCCACCATGACCCATCTGTTGCGAGCGGCTGGTGCAGGCCAGCACCCCGACTTACCACAGTGGAGTGCTAAGAGAACTGCAGGCATCCTGCAGACACAAAAGGCTTTTTTGTTTTCACATGAATGATGGGAGAGGAAGAAGAACATGGAGTCCAAATGGGACGAATCAAGTGAGAATCCCGGCCCTGCCCATCGCTAGCTTTATGACCCGGGGTAAATCTCTGAACTTTAATTTTCTCATCTAGAAAATTACCTGATAATACCTGGTTCACATAGTTATTTGTGAGCATTGACAAGGTAATACACATAAATGAATTGTTAGGTGTCATTGTTACTGCTAATGTTCTTTCAGTGGAAAGAGTGGTTCCTGAGAACAGAAGGCTGACCTCCACATAGGTACCCACTAGCCTGACCTGAGACACCCAGGAGCAGGCTCTCAGGATGGTCCCTGGGGAAAAGAGAGCAGAAGCAGGTTATTAGAGGCGTTACAAAGCCTGACCCTAAAAAACAGCGCACAAAGATGGATTCTGTAACACGTAGATGAAAAAGGCTGATGCTCCGTGAGTTCAGAGCAGGTGGTCCTTTCCGCAATCACAGCTTCGAGACCTGTGTGTCAGCTGCTGAACTGGAGTATGAGGCGTCACTGTCTTGTTGATGATTACACTTCTGCCTTTGTACACCGCAGACTGGGTCCAAAAGGAAGGGTCACCCAGCGCAGTCAGTTCCTCGTTTTGTAGTAATTCCAAAATGCAGTAAATTCTCCCAAAGTAGTTCAAAGACACCGACTTACTGAAACCCAGGGACAGCCATCAGAGTACTAAACTTTTTCTGCTAATGGCGTGAATCTCAGCAAATACTCTTGAATAGATCTGTGAGCTCCAGAAGGACAGTCTGCAGTCATGGCTATTAATCTAACCCTTAATTATGGAGAGTCTCGATTCTTTTTCTACACATGAGCTCACCCTTCAAACCGCCACATTTGTGGCTGTTTTGGAGGAGGGCTGAACTGAAGTTTAAAGCATTATGTCATTGTAAACAAACAATCACATGTAGCGTGACTCTGTGGAAAATACAGCATTTCACTTTTGTGGTGTTAGTTCCATTGCAAGAACAGGGAACCCAAATGATGAGGTCAGTGGGCCAGCTGCCACACAAAAGAGAATGCCAAGTCCACGCACACAGAGCAAGCTGCCTTGGCTCACGACTGAAAAATGAAGCTCATTATTGTTCTACCAGCCCAACAAAAGTGATTGCTTTCCTAAATTAAATGGAAACAGAGCTTCAGAGACTGCTTCTCCTTGGCGTTATACATTCATGCTGGGAGGTCAAGAGGCCCTTTATCCTGGCTGATGATGGACACGACCACATTCAGGTTTGTTTCATTTAGATGACATCTAGGCACTGTGCTGGCTAATAAAAAGTAAATGAAAACATGCTTCCATGACTTAGATAGCAGCAAGAATGGATGCAATACAGTGGTAGGTAGTAAGAGAGAAAGTTATCTAAATCTGAGACACCTCACCGAGTCAAGGAGGGTAAACCACACTCTTCTGCCAAGTGGCTAGGACTCCCATTTGCAAGCATTGGGTGGACAGGTATGTGTACTGTTTCGCAGGTCAACCTGACTTGGCCTTCGTCTTTTTTTCCCAAGGCAGACATTATTCTTCCGGTAATCAACAGAACGGGCCACAGCTCCTATCCGTTTTTTATTTTTAGCAAATCTAACGGAAGTATTAGAACAAATTTGGGTTATATACCAGCCACACTTCTCACCTTCCTATGTCCACCAGTCATTCTCTCATGTATTTAGACTCAGAGCCCCTGAGTCTTCTCTGACCCCTATGTCTCTTGTTCTGTCCTGACTCCATCAATATTCATATTCGGCATTCACTAAAGTCGCACTGATTACTCCTCTGATATGTGCCAAGGCTTTATCTTCAACTTTTTACTCTTCTCGTCACCACCTTTGTGCAGGGTTGCGCCCCAGCTCCTCTACCCGTGGTGACACCATCACACAACTTTCTGACTGGTCTGTGGCTCTAGTTTCTGCCCCACCAAGCTGTCAGGGGAATCACCACCAAGTCACTCCACTGGCCTTCCAAGGCGTCCAGGGGGCAACTCAAACTCAGCTTGTGTTCATGGCCCTCAACAACTTGGTACCAAACTCCAATTCCTCTCCAATTCCATTTTCCACTTCTGCCCTGCACCACCCCACCCACATCCACGCCTTTGCACTCACCAGTTCCTACCTTGTATGCGCCCTTCTTCTTTCTGTCAAGCTACGACTAAGGCCCAGGTAAGACATGTCTCCTCCAGGAAGGCAGCCATGGCCCCTCCAGGAGAACACGCAGCCCTGATCCCAGTCACTCACGTGGTGATCATCAGTGTACCTCCCTGTGACCTCTTTTACAGTATTTATTGCTGTTAGTGCTATTCAAATATAAATTAGTAAATTTCTTGTCTCGTCAACTAGACTTATTATGGCCCCCAGAAGACTCTATTTTCTATTTCTTTGTAATCCTCTCTGCCCACTCCACCCTTAGTCCTTCTCCTCCTCTTCCTTCACAACTCATGCAGCTACTGCGGTAAATAAGGACTTCTTCTTGTCTGTGTCCTGAGGAGAAATCAGGACGGGACCGAAATGAAATGTAAGAGTAAACTCAGTGGAAATGTAACTGGTCCCCTCTGGATGGATGACACAACAGAGCTGAATAAACCCAGCAGAATTGTGACAGCAGAATTTGCTGTCAGCAAATATGCAACAATGCCAAACACCCTCACCTGTTAAATCCAGTAACAACTCTAGGGTTGACACATAATGCAGTATGTAAGAGAGAAAGGAGGGAATAAAATAATTCCTCTGCAGAAATACACTTCCTCCCTAAACTCTTTAAACACATGCCTTTACTTTTTAACCAGTTTTTATTTTATTTCCTATTGTACAAGAATGTTTTCTGACAATGCACATCACTGTCCTGATTGGGGTTAGCATGCATCCAGACATGGAGAGAGATGGGGACAATTGTTTCAAAAAAGGATAGATGGGCAGGAGTCTTTCCTGGTTGACAGGGATCAATGAGGCTGGAGTGAAATGAAGTACCTGGGGGGGTTGGGAATCACAGGATGAAGTTCTGATAGTCAGGGCTCCAAGCTCATGTTTCTCTGGGACAGCAATAATTATGCAGCAGGACAGGTGGTCCAGAGAAGAATCTGAATGGCAGCCATATCCAGAACGGTGGCCACCGGAGTAAAGCGGTTTGCATTACAGACCCCCAGATATTCTGAATTGAAAGGATACACAACCTTTAAAACAGGATTCAACTACGATCAAGATCACTAGAAGCCTTGTCTTCTCTCACATTAACCCTCTTTCCATCTATTCCCGCACTCATGAAACATTTCTGTGCTGACTCAGGTCTTACTGGTGGCGGAATGCTGATGATGCAGAGTTCCATGACGGGTTGCCACCTTTTACACTGCCACTGGGTCTGCGACCCCTCCACTGGGGCTTCACACCTTTGCCGCTGCCAGCACACCATCCCTACCCTTCATCTTGGCTGCCCCTTGCTTTCAGCTGCTCTGCCCTTTCTGTCCTCTCTCTCATTACTTCGCCCAAGCTCCTTGACTTTCTCTAAGACTAGTTACCCTTCTGCAGACATTGCCCATCAGTAAGGCCCTCCTGTCCTGTTATTGGTCAGTCCTGGAAGCATAATCCCAGGCTGTAATTCTGCACTACCTTCTGCTATTGCTTTGCTAAGTCTGTATTTCTTCACCTACCTTACCTTCGTGTGTGTGTGTGTGTGTAACTTTCAGGATCAGTACCATTGTAGATAAACAGGGCTGTAAAAGTAGGCAACTGTTATGTGAATGTGGCCGTGTGGTAAGAGGTTGGCTTCAGGGTCAGACAGCCCAGGTTTCAAATTCTAGTCAATAGCAGCAGGAGCTGTAATATCTTTGACAAGTCACTTAACTCTTCTTGGACTCAACTGCCACATCTGCAAAATGGGGACAGCAATTCCTACCTACCTTGTATGTTGGTTTTGATAAGGTTTGAATATAGAAAATGCCTTACACATAGAAGAGAGCCTAGAAATGTCACTTCCCTGACCAACTCCTTCCCTCTCCTCCACACAGATCATTCAGAAGATGGCTGCAATAAATAGTTAGGAAGGGGAGGGGACAGCGCTGGGAAAATTAAGCAAAGCTGATAATAATTAACAGATTAACTGCAAATACACTTTAGATGACCAGTGCTGGTCTATTATAAAAGCCTAGAAATAGGTGATAAAAACACTAACAAAATTAGCTCTACAGGAGCAGCAAAAAGCAGAAGAAAGAGGTCATCAAATGTGGATCCAACAACCAGGCCCTATAATGAAATGAACTGTAAACTAAGCATGTTGGTACTTAAAAAAAAAAAAAGTCCTATAAAGAAACGGGATATAAGGAAAAGAGAAAAGCTTGGCCTTACGTGCAGAGCTGACAAATAGGCAAAAACCTAGACCAGATTCCCATTTTAAAAAGGAACGTGTAGAATAACCAAACCTATCTGAAAGTACAGCAGTTCTCGTATGCAAGTCATCCTCTGACCCTAGTACTGTGCGCGTGCGCGCACACACACACACACACACACACACACACACACCATGCCCACTGGAATGACGCCACTAAGAGAACAATGTACAGACAGAAAGAAGATGAGGCTTGTCCAACCTCCACCTGCTGTTTTTAAACTCAAGACACCACATTACCTAAGAAATGCTCTCACTCTCTTCTAGTCAACTCTTCCTTTCCTGCAAGACAAATAGAGTAAATTACTCCGGTGCAGTTCTCTCCAAACTATACACTGAAAGGTAAACCGCTCTTTGCAAATCCCCATGCAGAATGCTCAGATGTTTCTGCTGCAGTGAGAAAAAGCATGTGTGTTTGAGTGAAATGTGATGGTTTTCAACTGTTTTAAGATGCCATTAATCTATTAGCTTGAACTTCAAAGAAACAAATTCTGAGAAAATTGAAAATTAGGGTGGGTAAGAAGAATTGGATTGAAACCATTTCTCTGTTCCTTCCCAGAAAAACAATGGAAACCAAACCAGCCTTTTCTTCTCCCAATTTTTACTACTTGCCACACTTTTGAAAATATCTTCAACATAGTTTCATCTCTGGACAAACAGATTCTTATTCAAGTTTGTGGTTCAACACTACTTCATGAGCTCATTTTTCTGTGATTTGTTGGACATTTTTATGTGGCTTTTACTGAGAACAGTTTAAAGTGAATTATCTTTGAGAAGCCTGTGGGATTCTATAATTCTCTGGTGCTCTTCCCGATCAGGATGATTTATTCCATGACAATTCTAAACCTGGGAGGACTCGATGCCCAGACTTCTAATAAGCTTCGGATGCTGTCTTGCAAAGCCAGGCAGGATGGGACAGTGGGAAGGGCAAGGGGGTCTAGGCTTAAATCTACTCCATGTGACTGGGCAAATGATATCACTTCTCTGGGACCCAATTCTCCCAGCCCTCCCACTCTCTGATGTTACAACTTCCATTCACATTGCACATGTGTATATATGCAATGAAGCCCAGGACACACGTTCTCCTAACCAAAGGCACATTCTGGATTTCATCAAAGAGACAAACGGGAGAAACACAGACATGAACTGGGCAGAGAGAGTCAATTTAAATCACCAGGGTCAAACAGACAAATATAATCCTGGGTAGGGGAAAAAAGAATCTATTTAAGTCTTTCCCTTGAAAATCCTTGAAAAATCACTACCATAGCTTAGAGACTACATGCCAATATGAATAATTGAATTGAATTCATTAAATACACTAGAGGACACTTCCGAGGAGTTAGAATGTATTAAACTGAGGAAGCACTTTCTAGGCTTATCCTCCAGTGCCACGAACTCCTTGCCGCTAAGAAGTAACCCTCCACGGCTCTGCCGCGAAATGAAATGCACACACCAGGGCAGGACAGAGTCAACACAATACCCGTCACCCACTTCATCTGTGTTAATTCATGCAACACATGTTATAGTAATAAGGAAGCAAGGGCGGGAAGAATGGCGGGGTGAAGTCCATCATGCTGAGCTGGAGGAGGATGAGCCAGAATGGGAGCCGGGTTTGCCTTCCCGACACACACTTAAGATGAACAAGCAGGATGTGCCCACTCTAGTTCCTTGTTTGCTCTCAAGGTGACTTCACTGGGAAGGAGGCATCAAAGGCCTTTACTGTCATGGCACCTGGTTTTAAAACGTCTGTTTACAGCAATACCATATGTCTACAGCTGAAATCTGGAATTTTTGCATCTATCCTTTTTCTACCCTTTCTCTCTCTCTGTCCTCTTTCATTGATTCCTTGCCATGTTGCTCATGATTCAGTTTTATAATATTAACTTTCCATGTAAAATGTGGTGTGCCTTGAGCTGTGTGGTGAACACCTAACAAGTATTCACCAATAACATTAATAGGAAAAGTGAGGATGAAGGTAGAGAAACGCAGCCTGCAGCTGGTCCCGACACAGTCCTGGGTGCCAGGTCCTGGGGAAGACGCTCAGGCTTACTGGGCAAAGCTGTCAGTAACGGAGAAACAGCTGCGTGTGCTCCAGGAGGCCCCTGCCTCACCTGCTCCTTGACAGAGCAGAGTTCCTGTCAGTTCTGTATGCGAACCTCCCTCCCTCCTTGTCTGGGGAGAAAATTGGGAAAGGGAGGGGACATTCAGCAAACCGACAGACCTCAAATAGAATTTGTAAATGAACATGGGAAATGTGCTTGTGTAATCTGTGTTCAGATGATGTCCTTATCTTCCACATGAATGTGGCCCATGTACTTTCACATGGGTGGGATCCTCTGAATCTGTTAAGGCCCTGGCAGTGTGGCTCAGTTGGTTGGGCATCGTCCCATGCACTGAAAGGTTGCCGGTTCGACTCCCGGTCATGCCTGGGTTGTGGGCTTGCTCCCCGGTTGGGGGCATGCAGGAGGCAACCAATCAATGTTTCATTCTCACATCAATGTTTCTCTCTCTCTCCCTCTCCCTTCCTCTCTCTCTAAAAATCAATTAAAATAAAGAACTCCATAAAATCTGTTAAGGAATCCTTCTTAGTTAATAAGACAAGAAAAAGAAAAATGAATATAAGAAAGAGAACAGGAAGCCAGAAGGCCATAAAATTGGTAATATCATTGTTTTGGACAGGACTAAGCCAGACTTCAGGTAACAGACTGGGGCTTAAATAGCAGAAGTTTATTTCTCTTTCATATAAAAGAAGTCAGAGGCAAGCACTCCAGGACTGTACGGCAGTTCCTCATCCATCAGGACCTACAACGTGGTCTTTCTCCTCCAAGTCCAAAATAATGCTGGTGCTGCAGGCATCACACTTATGTTCCAAAGTGTGGAAAAAAGGGTGAAAAAGAGTGTGGTCCTTAAAAGTCTTTCCCTTTTAAGACTTCCTTGAACTCACATACATACTTCTCCTTACAGCTCATTGGCAATAACCTCGTCATATGGTCAGAAAGGCTGGGAAAATGCCTTTTGCGAGCAGTAATGTTGCTTTTTGGCTAGCAGCTCAATTATAAAAGAGATTCTGTTAACTGATGAGCAAGAAGAAGGCTCTATGGTGTCCAACTAGCAGTTGCTAACATAAGGAGGCTTTGCAAGCTGCCTTCTTTTCTAATGCTGTATAATATAAAAATTAACAACACATGCAACAAATGGAAACAAAAAGAGCACTATTCTAGTCAAGTACTAAATATACCGAATTTAAGAAAAATTGTATGGATTCTCTATCTCATAAGACTCGGTGATGTTTCTTAATGATTTAATGTCAGTCACAGAAAAGGGTAACATATCATATGGTGCTTTAGAGACATCTCACTGATCCCAGTGGTAGCAAACCTTTCAGTCAATAGGTTTGGACAATGAGAGGCATGAAATCCTCTAACCTGTATTTAATACTAACCCAGTGGCATATGGCTGGGGAAGAAGGGAGACAGGACAAACATCTTGGACAGCAATAAAATGATCTTGCTATTACTTAGAATTAATTAAGACACTTTTACACGGGGACAATAACTGAATAATTCCCTAAGACGTAATAAAAGTATTACTGGTTAGCGCAACCTGGCAATTTATATTAAATACTTTAAAATTCTGCAAGGCCCTGACCCAGCAATATTATTTATAGACATTTAACTTAAGAAAAATAGCCATGGATATACTTAGAGACTTACCCACACAACTGTTTATCAAGGTTATTTATAATATTAAATAAGTGGGGAAAATCCCTTCAACATTTAATAAGAGAGGATTGGTTAAATAAATTCTGGTCCAGCCATTCTGATGTAGCCATTACAAATGATATGGTTATGAAAATTAAGCTATGAAAAATAGTTATAATATATAAAGTATAAAAAATAGGTTAAAAACACAACATGTAATGTGATCCTAATTTTTTGTCTAAAAACCAAAGTACATATATACCACATATACTTGATATAAGGCAGCCTGAAATAAAAGATCTCCCATTTGACCAATGAGAATACACCCCCCCCCAAAAAAACCAATTTTGCTAACATGAGTTTCTAAACTTTTAGAAATGTGATAAAATATTTATCTTTTTATATTTAATTTGTATTCATATTTTAAATTATATTTATATAACATAATAGATTGATTTGAAAATTTTTTGGGAACTATCTTTTATCCAAATGTTTCACTTTCATTTGTGATGTCTTCATCATTGTTAGAATCCCTTTCAAGTCCTCTAACACCTCTCATTATCAGAGATACAGTCTTTGACTCAGTATATGAATACTGTCATTGGAAATTTAACCCCAAGCGAGAAATATCTATTTGCATCATATTAAAAAGGCTGGTGTTATTATTTGACCTGCATATGATCTCCACTATGTAACAATTTATTGTGTTTCTCTTGAAAGTACTTCTTAAAAAAATTTATTTTTATTGAGTATGTTACAGATGTCCCCATTTCCCCACCTCTACCGAGCTCCTGCCCCACCCCAGGCCTTTACCTCACTATTGTCTGTGTCCATGGATTATGCATATGAACATAATTTCTTTGGTTAATCTCTTTATGCCCCCCACCTTCCCTCTGAGATCTGTCAGTCTGTTCCATGCCTCCATGTCTCTGGACCTATTTTGTTCATCAGTTTATTTTGTTCATTAGATTCCACATATAAGTGAGATCATGTGATATTTGTCTTTCTCTGACTGCCTTATTTTGCTTAGCATAATAATCTCCAGGTCCATCCATGCTGTCTCAAAGGGTAAGAGATCCTTCCTTCTTACTGCTGCGTAGTATTCCATTGTGTAAATTTACCACAGCTTTTTTTATCCACTCCTCTACTGATGGGCACTTGGGCTGTTTCTAGCTATAGTAGACTTGTTGTTGCTGGCATCCAATCCAGGCTATAGGTCATGCTCTCAGGTAGAATGGGTAAATTTCTGTTGAATTTCATCATTGCCTATTTTGAGAGCAATTCCATCAGGTAACTTACACAAGCACCTAAAAGTTGCATTGACTGAGTGAGAAGATTTCAGGATAATGAGTCTTTGCCCAATATTCAGGCATATTTCATGCATACACAGATTTTAAAGATTAGGACAATCTCCACATGGTTACTCCTGAGTAGGGAGATTATTCTGAGAGATTTAAACTTCTTTATTTGCTCTTCTTACTTTTTAAAGTTTCTTCAACAAACAGGAATGGCTGTCTTAATTAGAAAATGGTATTAAGAGACTCTGGCCAGGTAGCTCAGTTATTTGGAGGGTTGTCCCCATATGGCAAGCTTGTGGGTTGAGTCCCCCATCAGGACATATACAAGAACCAATGAATGAATAGATAAGTGGAACAACAAATCGAGTTCTCCTTCTCTCCCTCCCTCTCTCTCTCTCTAAAAATAAAATAAAATAATTTAAAAAAGAAAGTAGTATTAAGAATAAAAAAGAAAGCAAAGGAAGAGAAAGTATATAAATAACACACAGGACAAGAGCAGAGGCAGGCTAAGCCAGCCATGGGGTGTGATTTAAGGTATTCCAGCTAAGAAATAATTCCTTATTGTCTGAAATTTATCACTCTTTGGAATGACAGCCATTGGGAATTAGTTAAAATGTAGAGTGTTTTCTAGAAAGTGACTCATTCATCTACTAACCCATTCCATTCATAGTGGATTCATTTGTCAGATTTGTTTCTGTGACTGAACAGAGTCCTGAGGGAATGAGTCATGGACAGGTCAGTTTTATGTGAGATGATGAGAAGGATTAGGTACCAGACACCCCCTTTCACCTACTTCCTCCAAAGCCGTGGCAGCCAGGGAGCCAGGGAACAGGACTGAGATGGTCTAGTGAAGAAGAAGAAAGACCAGTAACACGAGGCAGTGTAGCTTGCAGTTCAGCGCACGGCCTCTGGGGCCTGTGTGCCTGGCTCAAATCCCACCTCTGCCCATTCTCAGGGGTTCCGCCTTGGGAAATTTACCCTCTCTGTGCCTCAGTTTCCTCACCTGTGGGATAAGGATGATAACTGTTTCTACCTCATAAGGTTGTTATTAGGTCTAAGTAAGTAATTGCATGTAAAGCACTTGGTCACAGTACAAGTGCCATAAATGCTGATTATCACTACATGCCAGGGGCACTCAATGCTTAAACCACCATTATTTCAGTTACTTCTCACAGCAATCCTACCAGGTAAGACAACTGTGCCCGTTTTACAGACGTAGAAACAGAGGCACTGGGAAGTAAAGTAACTTGCAGAAGGTTGCATGGGTGAGTTGTTTGAAAGTTGCAGTCACCCTTCTCCTCCCGGCCTCATCTCTGACCGGGCTATCCACAATTCCTCTCAGTTTTCTTCCTTCCTTTCCACACAACCTGCTGTGGCTGGACCCCTCCTCAACCTTTCCCCACTTCCTCTCCTCAGTTTCTCCCTACCAGAGAGTCATCCTACACAGGACAGCACATCCGGGGGGCCCTTCTAAAGCCTAGATATGGTGCAACTTCATTGCTCAAAAATGACTGAAGTCTTCCCACCCTGTTGACTGACAGGAAAAAGGCCAAAGCCTTCCAACCTCGCACAGTCTGGCTCCACCTGCCCTTTCCGGAGTCACCTCTCCAACACTTCCCTCTGAGGCACCCTGACGCTATGCCTGCAAGTCCCCAGGCTTTCCACGGACTCCACTTTGCTCACACTGTCCACAATGCCCTTTTCCTCCTAGACAATGTTTTCTTCATCCTTATGAAACAGCTGAAATGTCACCCTCTTTAATAGTCCCTGTCGGAGGGCTAGCCCCATTGGTTGGTCAGCAAATACTAAGAACCTACTATGTGTCAGGCACTGTCCTGTCCCCTACCCTGCTCAGTGCTCTCTCACCACTCAGCATGCCCCCGTGATCTGCTCTGACATTAATATATAGTTTACAGAAGTCTATTCTGCTATAATATGAGTCTTTAGAGAGAGGGACCCTGTCTCATCTAGCTTTATATTTTTGCTGTCCTGCATAAAGCTTGGCACACTGAGCACTTAATAAATATACAATGGGCGAATGTTGTCCTGAAAAAGCTTCATGAGAAAATGCTCACCTATAATTACGTGGGCAACCCTATCTAGAAGCATGGAGATGATTCATCTAAAGATAATATTTTCCCCTTCATTAAAAAAAATGTATACCTAGGGCTTGCTTGCCTTTTGGAAAACACCCATTTGTCACTTGGGTACAACACAAACAAAGGTCTATGTATTCAGCTCTGAATCCCTGGGATTTTGTAGAGTGCTAGGTATTCAGCAGACACTCAATATATTCTGAAGGCATGGAAGGAAGAAAGAAGGAAGGGAGGGAAGGAGGAAAGAAGGAAAGAAGGAAGGAAAGGAGGGCAGACCATTATCCCCAAGGTAGTTAAGGCACAGGCAGCTGCTAGCCAGTGTCGGTCTGACCACAGAGGAGAAGGCGGCCCCGGGCCAGGAGGGGGAGGTCCTGGCTGGCCGGCTGCAGCTGGGCGGGTTGCACTCCTAGGCTAGGGAAAGCACCTCCGGGAACACCACTGTTCCAGAATGACAGGCCTGCGATATGTAAATGCTGATTCTGACACTGACTGGGTGAGTAAGCCCCACCGAAGAGAGGAACAAAACCAACTTCTTCAAATATTCTGGAAGCAAGCATAAATACATCAGTAATCCTTCCTGACACACGCCGTTTGGCGAGTTGAGTCTCCTATTCACCTTCAATGCAGGTGAGCAAACACATGCTTTTGAAAGGAATCAGACACACGCTCATGTTGAAACTTCCCAGAGCGCATCCTGGATTGGAAAGCACTTCTGCCAGTAATCAACCCAGAGTTTTACTAACCAGACAAATAAAGATGGAAGCAGCAATGCCCTTGCGGACGGAAACCACTGCTAAAAATGGAGGTGCCTCCCAGAGAGCATGACCTCTGCCCACTCCTACCCCCCGCCTCAGATTACAGTGTAATTCAAGGTGCAGATTCAGGGGAAGAAGACATTAAATTAGACAGTGTATGTGGGAGTGACGAGAGCGTTCTCTCTGACACATAGTGGGTCCTCTTTAAATATTTTTAAAATAAAATTTAAAAAGACAACAAAGGAAAAAACAGATCATGTATCTATACCTGGAATTTCTCAAATTACTCATAAGAGCACTTAAAAAATTCCAGAAAGACAGAGAGTCTGCAACCCATCAAAATAGTATTAAGTGCTGAAACACAGACAAAGATAGATAATTAACTGCTACTAGCTTAGATGAAAACGTCTACAATGTTGTTTAGGTGCCTGGGTGATATAAAAGCATTTGAAGATAAACTTAGGGAGATGTGGGGGTGGGAAGTGGAGAGGAAAGGTGTTTACAAAAGGAGCACACTGTCAGCTTTTTACAAAACTAGTTTGCACAAAAAACTTTTCAAGTGCAAGACACTTCAAACAAGCACAAAGCTCCCTCATAATGATGGGAAAAGGCTTGACAAGGTTCTCCAAAGGTTCCTCAAGGGAGTGACATTCTCTTTATAATACTGATGTGCCAGGGTGTTAAATCAAGTCATTCATATGAATTATCATTAAGTACCCCTCTGACTAATTTGGATCTTTTGAGCCACTCAGCTGCAAGGAATGGCACTACCAGGAAAGAAGGATGTCATCTTCCAAAAGGACATGAATGGATTCGCACAGAGAGGGAAAACACCTGGGTTTAAGCAGGATACAATCAGGTGTAGAAGGCCGCCTGGGGGGAAACTGGAAGAAATGACAATGTTCTTGAGCGACTGGCTAAGTCATTTTGAGGCCTTTTTTCTTTGACATCTAACAAATTTTCAATTATGGAATTTCAACCATGGAATCAGAAACAAATTAAACTTGAACAAGAGCTTGAAATTAGAACTGCTTAAATTTTTTTACATTAAATTCCACGTATAGACTTATGTGCACAGAAGGAGAATCCCAAAGAGTTGAAAGATAAAGAATTTTCTTAAAAGATTAAATTAAAGGCCCTGATTGGTTTGGCTCAGCGATTAGAGCGTCGGCCCACGGACCAGAGAGTCCTGGGTTCAGTTCCCGCTAAGGGCATGTACCTCAGTTGCAGTTTGTCCCCGGACCCGGTTGGTGTCATGTGGGTGGCAGCCAGTAGACGTGTCTCTCTCACATGGATGTTTCTCTCTCTCTCTTCCTCCCTCTTTCCCTCCCACTCTATCTGAAGATAAATGCAAAAGTGTCCTCAGGTGAGGATAACAAAACAAAAGAAAAAGATTAAATTATGGGATAGTGAATTTAAAGTTAAATTTTACTACGCTGGAATTGATATTTTTGCATCACCTTGTCTGACCAAAGAAAACCCACAGAAACACAGAAGTGATGCTGAAACACTGTGTTTAACTCTAAGTCACTGTGTATTGACCCAGGTCATGGCCCTGTGTGCGTGTGTCTGTGGGTGGTGGTCCTTTTCCAGCGGTATCTGACTTCAAGGACTCAAGTTGACAGCTTTAAACAGAGGCATGATTCTGTCATTGGCACAATGTGAAAGTTTTCTAGAATGAACTATAAAGACAAAAGTGTCTAAAATGGCCTTAAGTACCTCATGATCCAAAGGTAAGACCTTGTTCTAAACTAGATGGCCACACATACTTAAACAGACAACTGTTGTGGTCTCAACACACAAAAAAAGAAAAAACTGAAAAGTTAGTAGATGAATTATTTCAACCTGAATAATCAAACACCGTGATATACCCAGGTAAACCACTTCTGAGTTCTGTTTTTGTTTTTTTTTAAGTGCCCAGGATGGATATTAGGGTTTACTAAAAGACTAAATAATGGTAAATTCACCACTTGTCTTACAAAGATAGGCTGAGAGTGAATAATAAGGAATGATACATAAAAATAACTCAAAAAAAGTGGTTTGAGAAAAAAGATTCACATCAGAATTTAGAGCCAACCACAGAAGAAATAAAAAGGCTTACAATAGCCCCCAAAAGATATGTCAAAGAGAACACACCATAGCCTATTACCAGTCTCACATTTTCAATACTACTAAAAAAAAGTAAGAAAGAAAGAAAAAAAAGAATTTTTTCCCAAAGGGGTAAAGGCAGAAATAGTAAATACTAAACTCAGAGAAAAGAGGAAGTCAGTCCCTTACATAGAAATGGGTCACTTACTATATGCAGTATTAAAAATTGCCTTAACAAGAATGGGGCAGTAATAAAAATAAATTATTTCCCTTTTTGCAAAGCATGCGTGGGTAAGAAATTGACCCAAGCTGCCAGAGAAGATGAGGAAGCACCCTTTTCACCTTGTCCTCAGAATACGATTTCATAATTTATCCCTTCCCTGGGTGCCCTTTCCGCCACGTCCCTGCTCTCGAGAGCTGTCCTCTCACCAAGCTCCTCAATTAAATTATCTCACGTTTTCTGTGATCTGCAGTTCACAGCTTGTCACGTCACTATACCACAGCCTTCCCACAAGCTGCTGAAACAGTGCACTAGGAGAGCCCTCCAGCTGCTCACGGGTGTCCCCAGCCCCGGCAAGAGGCAGTGGTTCTCTCTCTGCGGCTGGGCTGTATTGTCCGAGGGAACAGGCACAGATCTGCGAAGCAGACCCACGGGCTCTTCCCCTAAGGAGTCTAGGTATTCACACCCTTAAAAACATTATGAAATGTGCTATGATCAACCTACTGCAGCAGCAATCTGTGTCCCAGAGAGTCAATTAGAAAAAATAAAAATTATGCTTGTCCTCATCCTGTTGGACAAAAAACAAACACACAGGCCATTTTCTCCTGCGCACGTGGAAAAGGATCGCGTTGTGTAGGTACCACTAGATCTCTGCTTTTCATCTTTTCGTTTCTGAACCCTGCATATAACAGATGATCCTTTGAGTCTGGAAGACATCTTTCACAAAACAGTATTTCAAGAAAATTTTACAGAATATTCAATCTAGAACGGCATGAATTATCCAGAACAGTGATATGACCATCCTACCTACCAAATTAAAGCATTAAATCAAAAGGCCAATAACAGAGAAAGGAGAAAGTATTGTTGCGAAATGAGACGAGATCAGAGAAAGAGCCGCAGATGGGATTCTCCGGTTTGATGAGATAGGCACAGAAACAGTGCATTGATTTAAAGGTGGCAATTTAGAGGGGCAAAGGGAGCTAGTAGCCGATAAATAAGAATTCCACAGGAGCCAGGGAGCTTCCCTATGCTAAGAGAGTTTAAAAACAGAGGACTTGGAACCGGAGCCACGCATAAGTAGGAAAAAGCACGAGATTTTTTCCATTTTTTTCCAAGTAGGAATACTAGTCCCTTGGGGTACCAAGTGGTAAAGCCTCAAGGGCCCTCGGCGAAGGAAATAAACACATCCATCCTTTCAGTGGGTAATGTGACAACACGGTACCAAAAACCTTAAAAATGTGCACTCCTGTGACCTGGTAATTCCAAGGTTGTGTAAAAAGATATATGCACAAGGATGCTATCTGCTGCCCTCTTTACAATGTTCTGCCTTATTTCTAATAGTGGGGCAAACGCAGAAACCACCGAGGTGTCCATTCATATATGGCATTCCGGAAGGAGACCTGAAATGATACTGTAGAGGAATATTTAATGACGTGGGACATTATTCAAGAAATGATGGTGTTGAAGAAGGATGTTATCAAGAAATGGGAATTGAATGATAACGTTTTTGTTTCACACACAGGATTGTAAGGGACATTCAGGATGCACACAGTAGTTTCTAGGTATGGTCCTATTATGAGGGCTTAGATTTTTTCCTTACCAGCTTCTTTTCAAAAATATCTTTAACAAAAATGTTGTGTTTTTTGTTGGAGAGAAAAAACAATAAACATTTTTTAAAAGGAACAAACCGAGGTGGTGGTCTTAGGAACAGAAACCTATGAATGCCAGGGCTGGTAGGACCGTGAGCCCTGAGTCACCTCCTCCATTTGACAGGCGCACGGAACAGGAAGGCTCTGACCCCAGAGATGTGCAGGAAAGGACTGGAGGCAGTGACAGCGAGAGAGCGAACAGAGGCCCTCACAGGCTGCTCCAGCCGGGCTGAGGTCAGTATCATGGAAGTGAAAAGGATGGGAGTTGGGAGTGGAGGTTCAACAGAGCTGAGAGGGCCAGGTTATGCTAGATTTTGGAACAAAACGAATGGGAACTTAAGAAAATTAGGAGACCCGAGATATGGGAGGGGCAGGGAGTTAACATTTTCTAGCACTTTCACATAAAAGACTCGTGTTAACTTATGCAGTTCTCTAAACGACTCAGAAAATACAGTGCTCTCCATTGCGCAGGTAAGGACGCTGAACTCAGTCACTAGCATTGGTCACAGATCTAGCATGTGCCAGTGCTGTGGTGTGCCCTCAGAACGGACTTTGAAGTCCTTCCTCTTTTTCCCGTGTTATACATTGCTTTTCGTGTTTTCTCTCTGGAGAGAAATACCTTTATTTATACAGGTTCCGTAACAACTGGGGCATCTGGAGTTTCTTTTCTTTTTTTTTATCCTCACCAGAGGATGTTTTTCCATTTTTTGTTCAGATAGAGTGGGAAGGAGAGAGAGGAAGAGAGAGAGAGAGAGAGAGAAACATCGACGTGAAAGGGACACATCGAGTGGCTGCCACCTGCACGACCCTGCCGGGGACAAACTGCAACCAAGATACGTGCCCTTAGCGGGAACCGAACTCGGGTCTCTCTGGACCACAGGCCGATGCTCTAACCACTGAGCCAAACCGGCCAGGGCATGGAGTTTCCTATGCATCCCAAATCTCAAATGGTGAGTAAAAAATGTGGGGGATGCCCACCATACAACGTGGCCCAAACTAACCCTTCAAAGCAAATATTCATGGAACTGGAAAGGCCAGCTCACCCTGAGCATGGCAAGAGAAGAGAGAAGGGAAAGAGTTCAATAATTCTTTTTCTGGATAGATAGGCACACAAATGTCTTTTTATCCTGCCCTTACAGATAATAAGAAGCGTGTGCTCCTTTCCCTGTAATACATCCCTCAGAGTTCCAATTAGCACTACCCTTGAACTACCAGGAGTCCTCAGCTGCAACATTAGCAGTGACCTTATGTAATAGCAGCGCTAACCTGGCTATTATTTGGAGGGGAACATTGCAGCAGGCACTGTGTTACCTCCTCTCTTCTGGCCTTGGAAAGGGACAGCAGAAAGTCCAGATCCCATTAAAAGGGAGGTTTTAATCACCTATTAGCTACTTGCAGAAACCAAGACATCATCACTTTCCTTTAAGCCCTAAAGTACTTTTCCCATTGCAGGGTTAATACAAACATTAGGTCTCTTATTGCTCTGTTTAGGACCACAGCCTTCTCTGTGGTTATCCCTGACTGTGGTTATATTGATCAGCAACCAAACCTATGGGCTCACTTAAAAGTAAGTCATATTAGTACAACAGGTTTGTTTGAATAAAACAATAGACTATAATTTTGTAACCCCCTTCATATTAGTGAATTAGTACTTTAGATATAGGTGTGACTTCTAAACAGTAGCCACTAGCCACATGTGACTATTCAAGTTTAAATCCAATGAAGTTAAAAATACAGTTCCTCAGTCACACTAGTCACATTTCAGGTGCCAATAATCACATGTGGTTAGTGGCCATGGTACCGGACAGCACAGATATAAAACATTTCTGCCATCGCAGAAATTTCTATAGGACAATGCAGATAGAGACCAATAGGTAAACACATTCAGAAACACTTAAATTCTTCTGTGCCAGGAACCATTCTGAACTTTTGGAATGTATTAACTCATTTAATCCTTACCATGGCTCCACAAGCAACATAGGCCTTGTTACTGTTCCCACATCATAGATGAGGAAACCGAGGATCAGAGAGATTAAATAATGTCTGATTTCTCTGTCCCACCATATCCAAACTCACCAACTTTCCCTCTGCGGTGTCTCTCATACCCATGCCAGTGTTTGTCATCTTATACATTATCCTCCTTTAGGCTGCTAAGACAACTGATGTACCCTCCTAACTGGTCACCCTGTTTCAACTATCCTCAATCATCAGCAGGACCAAATAATTAAGAATTATTCTGTAACAGATAAACCCTCAATGGAGCCTCATAATCTACTGAATTCATGTCAAATTCTTCAAAGCAGTTTTCAAAGTTGTCTACAGTAGGGTCCCAATTTTTCTTTGTAGTCATATCCTCATCTAAGATCTAAGACTGATCAATTAACTAGGGCCACAGCATGAGTTCAGGTCTGCTGAGAAGCAGGCACTAACATGGGATTCGATCTGTAAGAGGTTTCTTGGGGAAGGAGCAGGGGTAGGCAGGAAAAGCCTGCAGACCAAGATGTAGGTCTGGCCCTGTGTACAAGAGGAGGAAGGAAGGGGAGCGGGATGTCTCAGACGCAGTGCAGCTCTAAGAAAGGTTCAGCCCTGCCATTGGAGAGTCCCCGGGGCCAAGTGTCTCAGTGGAGGACCCCATCCTGCTGGAACGGGCATGGCTGAGCACCCTCACTGTGCATGATCCCTGGCTGGAGTGGCCCCTGGAAAGCATGGCCATGGGGCTAGAGGGTGGTGAGTCCAGAGGGGCCACAGCAGGGGACATCCATCAGTTGTGCTTCCTAAAGCAGGAGAGGTGAGTGGTGCATTTTTATAGCCGCCATAGTCATTCACTGTATAACTGACCATTGAACTGGGACTCTTTTAAGAGTGGTAGAGGGTGCTATTAATAATTATATTAATAATTACATTAATAATTACACTGGGACAACAGGTGGTAGCAGGGACTATCCCAGGCAAACTGGAATTTATGAACACGCTAAAACCACCTCTGCATCAAAGAGCCCACTCAGTGTTCATCAGCACAGATCTTTCCCCTCCTGGCATCCCTTCAGTCTGGAACTGCCGCATAACCCCAACTGTTGCTGCAGAAATCTTAGGCATCTTTTAAAATTGACCTCAAATGTCACCTTCTGAATGTCATTTTCTCCTGGAACCTCTTCATGTGTATCTTTCAGTTATATATTTTAATTAACTGTGATCTCATTCCTGCCATCAGACAGTAGGATCCCTATGTTTTCTCTAATTTTGTTTTCCCTGTGGTGACTAGCACAATGTCTTACACATACAGTAGGCACCCACAGAAGGCATACTCTTAAATCTACAGAGTGTGCCAAAATCAGCTTTCTTAGGGCTTTTCTGTTTTAAACAAATACTTGCATCATCCTGTATTTCTTAAATACATTTTTTTTTCTACATCTTTATAGCTGAGAGAATTCAAATATCAGCCAACCTTGGTGAATGAATTCTTTTAAGATTTGCTAATTACTTTGTCCTTTTCTGCTGAAAGCCTATACTGAATTACTTCAACTTCTCCTCATAAGGGGACTAACACATTGCTGAATATAATTTGCACTTTAAACAATAAAATTATTAATGGCATTTTAGCAAGAATACCCATTATTCTCTTTGCAGCAATAAATCAGCATTTTATCTGTTAGAAATTGCTTGGTCAGTGTCAAATGGCTCCAGAATAAATCTCTCTCCTTTCTGCCTCTGCTGTCTGATAAAGAGAAGAGGCAGAGGCTTCTGTGTTCTGCATTCCAGGCATGTCATTTTCATGCTTCACAACTCTGCAATTTATTTCCAGTCATAAAACTTCTTGTCCTACACTGACCAGTGCTCACACATGTCCAAATACACACAGGAAGACACAGGAAGCTCTTCAGTATCAACGCCAGAACGCAGGGGCTTCCAGATGCAGGGCTCAGGGACCACGTAAAGTAGAATTTTGATGCTTAACACAGGTTTTGGTAATAGGGCAGTTGTAAAGTAAAGAGAAAATGTTCTAATAATTAGACTATATTTTTTCGGCCCCACCTCCAGATGGGGTTGTAAATACCACACAGTCATTAAACAGGACATAGAGTTATCCTCTTAAGATTAAGCGATTCTATCTTCACATTTCTGAATAATGTACCTAATAAGTTTTACAATACACCTAATAAATTCTATTTTTAAAAAATCCCTTGCACTGAAATTGTCTTGACTCCATGATTCATTTTTTTGTACTTCTGAACAGAGCACAATATCACAAAGTAGGTGCCTGATGAATATTTCAGTGAAGGAGTTAATAGATGAATGCTTTTCATTTAGTCTGTTTAAGTCGTATTAGTTCACAGTATTATTCATTCATCAAAACTAAATACTACCATGCCACCTACATTTATTACAAGCTGGTCCCTCTTCTCTATTTTAAAATTCACTGATATTTGGGAGTTATGCTTACTGTCAGTTACAGTGCTAACATTTCAAATATATGGAGGACTTCATAAATATTATTATGGATAATGGTGATTAGTTGCTTTTAATATCCTAGGCAGAGTGAGAGAAAACAGACTTAAGCTACAGCATGAGAGATTTAAGTTAGATAAGAAAGACAATTAGATAAGAAAGACAGTGTTGTGACATCAAATCTAATTGAACACTAGAGTGGATTAATGAGGGAAGTTGTGAAAGCTTCTTTCTTGGAAGTTTTTAAAAATAAGATGTAATCTCATCAATTCATACATTGTTACATATGCACCCATATAAAGACAGGAGAATTGGTTCCAATATTCTTTGAAAGACAGGTATATTTATTAAGGATATATTTAAAGTAATATAATTTTTTGGAATATGGGTATTTCACATAAAATATTTGTGTCAATTCAGATAAACAAGGACAAGAATCAAATACCAAGGAAATGACTTCTAGTTTTTGTCTCTCATTTATTATGCAATTTTGGGCCAGATATTTTACCTCAAAGATCCAGATTCTTTTCCAATACAAATAATCCTATTTATCAGTTTCTCCCCAAAATAAAGTATACCTATTTTTGTTGAATAAGTTATATTCTGAATAAATAAGCAATAGGAATATTTGATTCCTATAATTTGTTTCAATACTAAATCCTTATTCATTGTCCTGAAATAAATTGTACTATATAAATAAAGAAAAATGTTTATCACACTGGTAACAATCAGAAAAGAAATGCTAATAGAAAAATTTTAGCTTATGGCAATTAAGTAAATAGCAGTCTGACAAAAAATTTATGAGATCCAGGTGCTTTAATGTATTTATACCAATCTCTCTCCACGCTGACATTCTTACTGTGGAACTTTATTAATACCACAGCTGAAGCTATCATTTCAAAATTCCCAGGCACAAGGCATTGAGAAAATGTAACACACTCCCTCTATGTTATGGAATTTAGAGAAAATAATGCTTTCTTAACCACTGGAGTATATTTTCCTCCTCAAGGTTCAAACGACAAATTTTTAAAAAATCATGGTACAGACTATGCAATTTACGTGTATACTGCTTTTGTGTTAGGATCCAAATTATGAGAAAATTCACATCTATTACTTTTGTACTGCTTGGATACAGATCTATTTTGATTGTGGTCATCAGAGCCTGAACAGTCCAAAAAGAACACATACTTCCATTCTCTGTCTCTTTTAAGATAAAGACACTGGGCTACAAACATGTTTTTCTCAACAGCCCAACTCCCTACTCAGAGATGCCAACACGAGAGCAGTATGTTGGGTGGGGAGCACAGGAAGAAGCCACCAGAACCATCTGCACAGTCGTGTCACAGGTTCCAGTGGCAGAAATGTGCCAGATTCAGGAATGCGTGGGTTGCAAAGCATACAGAGGAAGAGTGACAATGAAATGATTAAGATGAATTCATGAGGAGAATCAGTCAAGGATAAAGGGGATAGAAGTGGAAGATCCCTACCATGTCAAAAAGTCAACTTTTAGGAGAAGGGTAGTAAATAGTGTCTTAATAGCATTAGAATATTAGAAGTGAGAGCAATCTTGAAGGTCATTTGGAGATGAAACTTCTCCCTTTACAGATGAGGAAACAGGCCTAGAGAGAGTATGTGACTTTCTCAAGGTTACTCTATTGCAGGAGGTGAGAGAAACACACTGCACAATGCAGAATAATGCACGACAGGCTCCGAGCCGGACCTGGCTTGCAGTGAGCCAGGGTTGTAGCCCGTTCCCTCTGGAAGACCCTCTCTCTCAGTGTTCCAGGCTTGTTTCCACAGATCTCCACATCCTTTGACTCTGGTGACAGGGAACAACAGGTAAGGAACAGAAGGACATCTGCCAATGCTCAAAATGTGTTTATTATGAGCAATAAAAGCAAAAATGAACAAATGGGTCTACATTAAAACAAAAGGCTTTGAAAAGAACCACCAACAAAATGAAAAGACAATCTACTGAATGGGAGAAGATATCTGCAATCAATATATCCAATAAAGGGTTAATGTCCAAAATATATAAAAAACTCATACAATTCAACATAAATAACCCCCCACCCAAACAGTCCAATTAACAAATGGGCAGAGGACCACAATAGACATTTCTCCAAAGAATACATATACGTGAATAATAGACATATAAAAAGATGCTGAATCACTAAACATCAGAAAAATGCAAATCAAAATGACAACAAGGTATCACCTCACACCTGTCAGAATGGCTATCATAAAAAACAACAAACAACAAGTGTTGGTGTGAATGTAGAGAAAGGTGAACCCTTGCATACTGCTGGTGTGATCATAAATTGGTGCAGTCACTATGGAAAACAGCATGGAGGTTTTTCAAAAAATTAAAAATTAAATAAATTAAAAATATAAATACCATACAACTCAGCAATTCCACTTCTGGGTATTTATGTAAAGAAAAAGCAAACACTAATTCAAAAAGATATATGCACCCCTATGTTCATTGCAACATTATTTACAATAGCTGAGAAATGGAAGCAACCTAAGTGTCCATCTATAGATGAATGTGGATATGGTATGTGTGTGTGTATATACCTATGTATATATATACATATACATATGTATAGTATATATGTACACACATGTACATATGCATCACATATGTTTATACACACACACATATATACACACAATGGAAAATTACTCAGCCAAAAAGAATGAAATCTTGCCATTTGAGACAACATGGATGGACTGAGAGGGTACTATGCTAAGTGAAATAGTAAGAGAAAGACAAATATTGTAAGAAATCACTTATATATGGGATCTAAGAAAACAAAACGAACAAAAAAACAAAACAGAAACAGATTCATAAATACACAGAACCAACTGATGGTTGCTAGAGGGGAGGGAGTGGGAAGATGGGTAAAAAAGTGAAAGGAAATAAGAGGTACACACTTCCATTAGTAAAATAAATAAGTCACCAGGATGTAATATACAGCATAGTCAACAATATCATAACTCTGCACGGGAGAAATGGTTACTAGACTTACCATGGTGATCACACTGTAAGGTATAGAAATGTCAAATCACTATGTTGTACACCTGAAACTAATATAATATTGTATGTCAACTATAATAAAAACAAAAAAAGTATTCATTCTGATGGCCCTAGCTCCAGTCAACCTTCTGAATAGCACTGTGCTACTCAGTTCTGGACAGGAGGCAAAACAAGAGTTTTATCTTGACTGGTCTAGCCCATGGAGAGAGACCTGCAGAGAGGCTCTAGTCTACAGGTTCAGACAATGGGAGGAGCCACACACTGCCCCTCCCAAAGTTTAGCTACTTCAGGGAGAGAATAATGGTGGAATGCAGGAAAGGGGAGGACAGACAAGCCAGCCAGGGACAGGGTACATAGGTACACAACTCTAGAACTCAAAGGAGGACTCATCTGCATGTCAGGTCACACAGCAGGCAGGGGAGAAGGGGCGCTGCACCGGAGAGTGCAGGATCATATACACAGTGCTGTTCTGGGTGGAGCTATCTGTGGTCTGTAATTTATATGCATATAATAAACTCCATGCCTAAGATACAACAGCTCCAAACAACCACAACTGAAACACAAAATATGTGTTTAAAGAGGAGAATTACTCACAACATTAGGTTTTCTTACATGGCTGGACCCATAGGGTTGCAAAATCCATCATTGTTATGGGCTGGAAAAACAACCAGGGGAGACTTCTTAGAACTTTTAAAGGAAACATTTTGGATGAACCTCTTGGTCTTATAAGACGGCTACTTACATTTAACTAAAAGCACATGGCACTAGGTGTCAGAGATACACTCCACTGGAAGACTATATAAAATAAATACTATTTTTGGAAAAAGAAACTAACAATAGATAACCTGAAAATGCCAGACAAGGGCTCATGCACCTTCTCATGCTTTCTTAAGCGTTTAGCAATCACATTTAGCCTTCAGCTGAACTGCTTTTATTTCAGGCAATATTTAATTTATGCAGATGATTCACCTGCAATATTAAATCATTACAACATTCTGTAAGAACAACAACAACAACAACAATAACAAAAGGCTAGAAACATGGGAGGTTTAATTTGATCACCTGATTTAAAACTGCAACCCCTCCCTATCCCCAAACTGACACTCTTCTTACCCTGCTATTTTTTCTTTCCTTTTCATAGCAGTTATCATCTTCTAACACACTATAATTTGCTTATTTATTTATTGCTTATTTTTTGTTTTCCCCTACTAGAATATAAGCTTCCAGAAGGCAGAAATTTTGGTCTCCTTTGTTCACAGACGTAACCCATGTATCTAGAACAATATGTGGCACGTAGTAGGTGTGAAAAAATGATGACTAACTGCGTCAGAGCAAATGTGATGAGCTGTCAGTATCATACACAAAGCACTACAAGACATTTTTTTCAACAGAAATCACAAAAGTTAAAAAAAATTTTCCATTCAGAGGTCAGCAAAGGAGGTCTGCTATCAGAAGCAGGTGATTGACTCCAAGGTTCCAGGGGGGCTAAGCTGATGACCTGCTTCTGCTTCTCTTTGAGGGTAGAGAGGGAAACTGAGGTAGATACTGAGCAGTGTGAAAAGATACTCCACAAAGGTTTGTCTTTGGCAGTCTTGTAATAGTAATACTTTTGTATAGCGTTTCCCCAGGAAAAAGGAATGCTTTCATAATATCTTACCCTAAGCTTGTAACAACCTTCTGAGGCAGTTAGGATTGTTCTCTGAATCGGAGAGTATGCTTCTTGCCCAGGGGGGTGGGCCAAAGTGAATCATCCTTGTTTTGGTTTAAGAAAGCAAGTATATATTCAGTGCTTTTGCCCCGTGGCATTGCCAAAGGTAATACTCTCAAAGAATGGTGATCTAGTTCCCCACCTCTGGTGGTTTCTTGCCAAAGTGCCGGGAGATCAAGCCAGTAATGAGAGAACTCCAAAGTCTCTGCTACCAAACAAGTAGGCATTTTGGGTGGTATTTATTTAAGACTCTGCATTTCTTAGGTTATGGCGGAGGTCTGTAAAAAAGAAAGCCAGTGGTCGTACAGACTAGGTTTACAGAGCACACTCAAAGCTCTGCCTTAAAAAATGCTAAGAGACAAAACTATTCACTAAATGGGAGGACATATTTGCCAGTGTTACATCTGAAAAAGGGTTAATATCCAAAATTTATAAAGAACTTATACAATTCAACACACAAAAAAACAAACAATCTAATTAAAAAATGGGCAAAGGACCTGAACAGACACTTCTCCAAAGAGGACATATAGATGGCCAAAAGACATATGAAAATATGCTCAAATTCACTGATCATCATAGAAATGCAAATTAAAACTACAGCGAGGTATCACCTCACACCTGTCAGGATGGCTATCATCAATAAATCTACAAATAGGTGTTGGCAAGGATGTGCAGAAAAGGGAACCCTTGTGCACTGCTGGTGGGAATGCAGATTGATGCAGTAACTGTAGAAAGCAGTATAGAGTTACCTCAAAAAATTAAAAATGGAACTGCCTTATGACTGTCTGATAGTCCACTTCTGGGAATATATCAGAAGAAATCAGAAACACTAATTTGAAAGAACATATGCATCCTATGTTCATTGCAGGGTTATTTACAATAGTCAAGATTTGAAAGTAGCCCATGTCCATCAGTAAAAGAGTGGATAAAAAAGCTGTAGTGCATTTACACAATGGAATACTACATGGCAGTAAAAAAGAAGGAAATCTTACCCTTTGCAGCAGCATGAATGGACCTGGAAAGCATTATGCTGAGTGAAATAAGCCAGTCAGAGAAAGAAAAGTACCATATGATTTCATTCATATGTGGAATCTAATGAACAAAATAAACTAACGAAAAATAGAAACAAACTCATAGATACAGAGAGCAGACTGACAGCTGTCATAGGGGAAAGTAGTCGTGGGCTGGATGAAAAGGTGAAGAGATTAAGCAAACAAAACAAAACAAAAAGGCTCATAAACACAGACAACAGTATGGTGATTACCAGAGAGAAAGGAGTGAGGGGAGGAAGAACAGGGTATAGGGGCACAAATAATGTTGGAAAGAGATTTGACTTGGGGTGGTAAACACACATTACAAATATACAGATGATGTATTATAAAACTGTACAGCTGAAACCCATAACATTTTATTAACCAATGTCACTCCAATAAATTCAATATAAAATATTTTTTTAAAAAAGAAAGAAACAAACAAAAATCTCCTGTGCAGAAACTGTTTGAGAACAATGGAGAAGGAGGGACCTAAAATGCAACTCACCAAAACCCAGAAAAGTCATGGAAAACATGGAATAGGCAGGTCTTGAGAATTTCATCTCCACACAGAGAAATTTCGCAGTATCCAGGGAGAAGAGATGGTATGGTAGCTGGGGGAGAACTGGCAACCAAAGGGGATGAACCAGCTCAGCGTCTGAAAACACCTACAGGTTCTGTCAGACCTGCCTATAGTCTTCTAGAGCTTCAAGGCTCACAAACAGGAAATCGCTGGGTATGACAACTTGACTCTCAACCTCCTGAGAGAAGAGCTTGCCCCCAAAAGTTGTGAACAAAATACGGAGCCCAAGGGTGAGAGGTGAAGAAGAATGTGAGTTCAAGTTCAGGGCACGTGGCATTTACTGGAAGGAAACAATTTTCAAACACATAGGAATTATTTTGGATTTCAGGATTGGGCTCAATCTTGGTCAACATCTTCACTGATAGCCCACTTCATAGAAACGAAGAGAGAGAAAACTGAATTACCAAGGGACTTGTGGAGATGTGAGATTAAGTTGTTCATTGATTCATGAATTCATCCACTCTTGACATTTTATATCAGGATATTTTCAGAAACAGAATACTCCTAGTTGATCTAAAGAAATAAGAGGATTTATTGCCTCCCACAAAAAGTTGTCTAGAGGTAGCGCTGCCTTAGGACTGGTTTATTCAGCAGCTCAACAACATCATTATCAACCCAGTTTCTCTTCATCTTTGTATCTATTTTGAATTGATTAGACTAACCAAACATTCACCCCCTGGATGAGGGACTGGGGCTGGAGCTAGCTGTACTAAAGCAGCTGGAGGCCAGTAAATACTTCAACCAAATCTGGGTGTATGAGTCAGAAAGGGGTTAATGAATGGCCACTGGGTGGGCCTCCAGAGAAATCTGTAGATGGTCACTCAACAGCAGTCACTGTGCACTTGCTATGTATCCATTCCCGTGCTGGTCACCGGAAACACAGAGACAAGGAACTGCTTGCCTATAGAAGTTTAGAGAATAATGGGGGAGACAGACATTCATGAAATAACCATGCAAACAAAGATAAAACTGAAACTGTAATAAGGGTTATGTTTTAAAGGTATACAGTGCTATGAGTGCATACTAAGGGAAACCTAGCTTAGATTGGTGGTGGGGAGAAAAGGTGTCCCTGAAGAAGGAACACTGGGGCTACTGGGATGGGGATGGAGAAACATTTCAGACAGAGGGAGCCTATGGAGTGGCCAAGTGGAAAATCGGAATATGGCACGTTCAAAAACTGTCCCCAGATGGAGATGGAGGGGGTGAGCTTGGAGCAAGTAGAAGCTGGAGAGGTATATAAGAGTTAGACCATGAGTTATATATAGAAAAGAAAATATTAACAAATTTTAAAAAAACTTTAAAAGTCTTAGATCTTTTGTTCACATCAAGTTTGAAACAGAACAGAACTCTAAAATGTCTTAGTGCACCATGCTCTGAGACTATTAAATGGCCATTCCATGTTCTTTCAGAGGGAATACTTCTAGTCTCTTTGCTTAGAATGTCCCACAGAAAGAAAGGCCAGGCTGTGGGGGTGAGGAGGCAAGGCATGGATATACCTGGAGCCTGGACTGAAAGATGAAACCACATAATTGTAACTGACTAGGACAGGGAGGAAATACTTAAAGAGACCAACATAGGAAAGGATGCAGAGGAAGACTGTGGCTTTGAGACAGGGTTGAATGAGATCCGGATACTGGATGGGGGATTCACAGTGGGAATTTACACAATGGAATACTATGCAGCTGTAAAAAAAAGAAGGATATCTTACCCTTTGAGACAGCATGGAGGGACCTGGAGAGTATTATGCTAAATGAAATAAACTAGTCAGAGAAAGCCAAGTATCACATGATCTCACTATATGTGCAATCTAGTGAACAAAATAAACTGACGAACAAAATAGATCCAGAGACATGGAAGCAGGGAACGGACTGACAAACCTCAGAGGAAGGGGGGGCAGGAAGAAATATATTAAAGAACTTAAATGCATATATGCATAAACAGTGGACACAGACACTACTAGTGTGGTGAAGGCAGGGGTGCAGGAGTGGGGAGGAGGGGTTCATTGGGGGAATAAAGGGGGGATATCTGTAATACTTTCAACAGTAAAGATAAATTTTAAAAAGATATGGGAGGTTGAACTGAGGGATGCAGGAAGACTTAGGAGCATAGCGAATGGGGGGACCCTGCTAAAAACAATCTCACCTCCATCGCGCACCTTCAGGGGAGAGTCTAGCATTTACTTTCTTCCTGTGTTCTGGGGACACAACAGAGAGGTTGCAGAACTCAGTCTACATCTGTGCTTGCTTAGCAAGAGATTACACAAAATGTATTAAAGATAAAGTGTCACCGAGTTCTCTTTCAGCAAATGAAAATAGTCTTCAGGAATAAACAACACTATCACTTCTTCATGGGGCTGGAAAATATTACCTCTTACTCTGGTTTCTTATCACTATAAACTAACTCATAATCTCTCAATAGCTGAGTATAAATGGTCTAATTAACCATCCAGTGCCCTTCAAATACTTAAGAATTTCCATGGTGACCAGTCATGCATTGCTTCTACCACATGGATGAGCAAGTAACTAAATGAGCTCTCATCCTGCAAAGCAGGCATTTAAAGTGTGACAAAGTCATCTCTGAGAAGCTTGGCCCTTTTGAATGAGATAACTAATTACCGGGTGAAAAGGCAGACTTTTCCCCACTGGGAAATCAACTATGTGGTGTGGTGGAATGAAAAGCATAGGCCATGGCAAATCAGGTCTGCAAAAACAGTAAACAAAACAAACCACAGAACAATTAACACATGTGGATGAAGTGAAAGAGCACCAGCCGCATAGCTGATTTGATTTTAAGAAAGCTGAATCTGTGTTTCAGGAAGAAAGGAAAAGAGTCCAAATACACACAAGTATACTTTTTAAAAAGATACAAAATACTCTGCAAGCAAAGCAAGACAAATAAGAGCAAAGTAAAATTTGAATACATGGACCCCATAGACTACACAAATTACTTCATGTGAATTATCCTACAAAGTTAGGAAATGGTCCTTATACATATATTTTATCGCTCAGGAATGCAGTCCATGTGTCTTCCAGAATCCCAACTGCTAACAAGCACAAAGCATTGAATCATGGAGATGGTCCTCCTTTCAAAACAGGAACATAACCTATTTTCTCTAGATCAGATGTAGCTAGTAAACGAGAGCCCACAGATACTCTAGTGACACAGAGAAAAGGAAATGGATGATGAAAGCACATTTCATTCAATGAGCCAGCGACATGATAATGTACAAAACTGGGAAGGCGAGAGAGGCCAAAAACACACACACAGTACCTACTTTGTTCCTTTTTAGTTTCATCAAGTTGCATATACATTTGAGATCTTTACCGTAAGCAGCATGAAAACCGACAATAAAAGGTTATCTGAATGGAATGCTGGCCACTGGGTTAAGTGTCAAACACAAAAAGAATCGTGATTTTTTTCTATGAGCTTTCGAACACAGTGTGCATGCTCTAGACATCAGCTTCTCTAAATTCAACATAGGCTAGTTTCTGGTATCTGCAAAATACATGTGGATAAAATTCAAAGTTTTGGAAAGGCAGTTGCCATAGAAACACACAACTCCCTAAAAGAGCGATCTGCTGTCTCTTAAGGGGACCTGTCATTATAGATATTTATTCAGTGCTGTGTGTGCACATGAGGCCACAAACAATGCATAAAGGACAGTCAGCATACACACACTGGACAAATACACAAATTAAATAAGTCAAGTACTTTAAGTAAGGGGTGATGAGTCCCATTGTTGTGTGTGTGTGAGGGGTTGGGGGTTGGAATCATGTGAGCTGAACCCTGTGATACTGCTGAAACACAGCCATCATAAAGAGATTTATTTAAAACACAGTTCTGCAACAATCTGGGCATTGCACAAAGTTATCACTATGGACTGCTTTCTGTGAATTATTTTAAAATGTAGATGTAAGTACTAGAAACAGCCCTTACAAAAATAGCTTTATTTTTACTAGGAGAGTAGACTCAAGCCAAAAAAAACTAAATGGGAATTATGTACTGTAGACTTTTCAGATCCGGAGTGTCAGTATACCTAAGACAAACATCTCCTCTTTTTTTTTTTTTTTATCTTCGCCTGAGGATATTTTTCCACTTATCTTCAGACAGACAGGGAGCTAGGGGGCAAGAGAGAGAGAGGGAGAGAGAGAGAGAAAGAGAGAGAGAGAGAGAGAGAGACATCAACATGAGAGAGACACATCTATTGGTTGCCTCCCGCATGACCCTGACTAGGGCTGGGGATGAACCCCTTGACCCTAATCGAACTTGCGATTCATTGGTCCACGGGCCAACGCTGTAACTAAGCCAAACTGGCCAGGGCCAAACGCCTCTCTTTATTAGATACTTTTGTGCAGCATTCAAAAAATGCCACCGATTTTCAGCCAGACTACAGTTCTTCAGACTTTGAGACAAAGAAACCCCAGGGAGACAACATCTAAGTTGAAGTTTTGAATCAAACAACTCATTGGCCCTTAGGAAAGAATTTCTGCTCTAGGGCTTTCCCCAGAAAAGGTTAAATTATCACACAGCTCTTTGATGATGCTATCTCCCTAAATGGGAGGAAACAAAGTAGGTATTTTTTTTTTTCTTTATTGATTTTAGAGAGAGAGGAAGGGAGAGAGAAAGAGAGAAACATTGATGAGAGGGAACATTGACTGGCCGGCTCCTGCAGCCCCCCACTGGGGCTTGGATCCACATCCTGGGCATATACCCTGACCAGGAATTGAACAGGTGACCTCTTGGTGCATGGTGGACGCTCAATCACTAAGCCACACCAGCCAGGTCAAAATAGGTATTTTTAAGGGGTTATGTTCCCCAAAATCCTACAATAAAATTTTGAGATTAAAAAAGTTAAAGCCATCTAAGGCATCATTTGTATGAAATGTGATTTTTTTCTGTAGTTGTATTTATCTGTGATCAGTACTAATGATTTGCAAATCTTATTAATGGCCATAATAATAATATTTTTTCTAATGAAACACAAGCATTCATAAACATCACATATTTAATTCCTGTTAGGTAAATTACAGCTACTGTTAACCAAATATTCCAAGTGGCAAGACGGATACCACCCCTCATGATTTACCCCAAAGCACAGATATTGAACTTCTAAATTTATTTTAAACAGATATAAACAATAAAGTACACATGTGCTTATTTGCATATGTGAATATGAAATGTATCATGATTAGGCATAGTTACATAACTGATTAAAAAGTCATTTAAAGGCTGACTCAAAAACCAATCAAGTTAAACCTAGGTAACATGGGCCTAGTATCATCAGTTGGCAATTGTTCTAAAAAAAATATCCGAATGTTAAAAAACTCACCTTTCTATTACTAAATGTAACAAATGAAAATCCAACAGTGGTGGGTGGACCACAGTGCTGACCACAGACATAGTGGATCACTTTGGAACTACCTACAGACATTGCGTAACTAGGCAACGGTATCAGTGAGCATCTGGGTGGTGGTTATAGGTCTGAATGTGTGCACTGGAGGAAGTGGAGCATCTGGCCAGCTGAATTTACTCTACTTGGATTTCAAGGCAGGAGTACAGTACACTGATTTCTACTAACCAGGAGTTCCTTAGGGATGCTTCTCTGAGCCCTGGCTGAGCTCAGGGACTCTGCTCCAAAGTATCTCCTGAATCTCCACTACAGCACATCCTCATTGATGTTCAGACACTGGTTTTCTTGCAAGTTTCCTGATTCAATCATTAACTTAAAGGCAGTGTCCATATCTGTCTTGTTCATCTCTGGAGTCCAAAATTGGTGAAGCTCAATAAATATTTGCTAAATAAATGGCTGAATATAAGCACTGGATTTATTTAAGTTACTAATGATTGTATCTATCAGATAGTGTATTAATTTGGTAAAGATTTGATAAAAACGGTGTGAGTTAAAAGAAATAATGTTTCTACTTATCTCAAAAAATTCAGAGACCAGAGATCAGTCCATTAATATGGATTTTAATGTCCTAAAACAAGAAAGCAAAGAATGATCATGATTCTCTGTACTTAATATCTGGAGGGCTAAGGAACTGTTCCTACATGGTCGATCCTATCCATCTTTTAATCTTGAAGGAACAGTGCTCTGGGCATGACAGAGGAGGGTTACACAGTTACAGCTAACTCTTCGGCATGTGTTTCTTAAACCTGTAAATATGTCCCACATTCTGAAAGCAGATATGTAGTTAGTTTTTAAAAAATAACAAAAGAGAACCATGTTGATGAAATAAAAATAACTGATATGGCCTTCAAATTTTCCTAAAATCCTGAAAAGCTTATTTTTTCTAAGCATACCAGCATACAAATAAAGGAAATAAAGAAAAGAAAACCTCGCCTCTCTCTTATACAATCAGCTTCTCTAAAGATGACCCATACACACACAGAAGACTTCGGAAAGATTGTCTAGTCGGGATTTAAGAGGAAATACCTAATGGCAGCAGAGAGTCAGGTGGAGACTGCCAACAGCTCAGACAGTCCTCATCTACTCCAAGGGGACAGGTCCCCCATGCTGCAACTGCTTGGTAAACACCACAGTGGTCTTTTTACTTCTTTTGACATAAGTGAAAATAGCTTCTTGGTTCTATGTATTGAATGCATTAGGTAAAAACAACACAGTGATGAATATTTTAATACAGACTTAATTTTTCTATACCAACTTTCTCAGCAGATTTTCTGCTTTAGGCAGGTTCATCCTGCTTAACAACTTGTCCCATTCATTTTTACTGAAATTTGAAAAGAGTAAACAAAGTGCAAAGGCCTGAAAGGATCCACTTACCTTTTCAGAACCAGCTATCCAAGCACTAATTTTTCAAACAGCTTTAATCTAGACTGCTATTGTAACAGGACTATTTAAATTATAAATTTATAAAACCGAATTGTTTAAAAATTTTATAAATCAAGATCAAAGGGCTCTGGCCGGTTTGGCTCAGCTGTTGGAGCATCATCCTGCGGACCAATGAGTCGCAGGTTCAATTCCAGTCAAGGGCACGTACCTCGGTTGCAGTTCCTCCTCGACCCTAGTTGGGGTCGTGTGGGAGGTAGTCACTCAATGTGTCCCTTTCACATTGAAGTTTCTCTCTCTCTCCCTCCCACTCTGTCTGAACAAAAATGAAAAAATGTCCTTGAGTGAGGATGAAAAAAAAAAAGAAATATACATTATTATCATGTAAAATTACAAAAATTCTTAGCCATTCATGACACTTCAGGAATTTGTCTATACAGCTTGGTTTCCCAGAGAGCTGAAGAACTCCAAAGTTTCCTTAAAATATAAATATTTCCACATATCTTTAGGTCTCCAAGATCAGGCCATAAACACATATGTTTTTCTTGATAAGTTATAATTGAAAATACCAGCTCACATGTATAAACGGAATGGTCATAGATGAAAATATATGTGCTATGGCCCATGGGACAGAAAGGATCCCCTTTGACCCTCATAGTATCCTGAAATCTGTCCTTTCAAAAAAAAAAAAATCCTGATGTCAACTTTTATTTTGCTCATTTGCCTCTTCCTCCTGTAGGTAGGATGAAGGCTAAGCACTGTAGCATGCCTTTCTGGGGAGTACAATGTTGTTGAAAAACTAGTTAGTGAACCAAAGGATAAAGAAGTTTCCTGCCCTGGCCGGTTTGGCTCAGCGGTTAGAGCATCGGCCTGCGGTCCGGAGAGACCCGGGTTCGGTTCCCGCTAAGGGCACGTACTTCGGTTGCAGTTTGTCCCCGGCCCTGGTTGGTCATGCGGGTGGCAGCCACTCGATGTGTCCCTTCACGTCGATGTTTCTCTCTCTCTGTCTCTTCCTCTGTCTCCCTCCCATTCTATCTGTACAAAAAATAGAAAAATGTCCTCGGGTGAGGAAAAAAAAAAAAAAAAAGAAGTTTCCTGACAAATGGTTTTTCTGTTCCCTAAGTGGGTATCAGCTTGGAGGTGGTTATAAGTTCCCTCCGACAGCCAAAGCTTCAGCCTGAAGAGGCTCTCAAGAGCTCTGGGCCAGGATGTACTTACCCAGCCTTCTTACTGGCATTAAGTTTATTCATTGGTTGGGGAAGAGGAACACCTTTGATCAATTCTCAAATCTAAGTTCCGACAATTGGGTGTTCTCCAATGCTTCACTTCTTTTTGCTAAGGTAGTCTTATAAACTGTTGGTAGAAAAAACTGGCACAATCTCTTTGAAAGGGTAATTTGGAGTTCGTTCTCTCTCTCTCTCTCTCTCTCTCTCTGGATATCAAAGCATAGGACTGTACATATTCTTTGATCCAGCTAACTGCTTTCTAGAAATCTAACCTAAGGAAATTATTGGATATGTAAACAAAGATGTGCAAGAAGGTTTACTATAAAAGTAAATTCTTTTTATTTTTTTAAATTCTCACCAAGGATACTTTTTTCATTTATCTTCAGATAGAGTGTGTGTGTGTGTGTGTGTGTGTGTGGGAGAGAGAGAGAGAGAGAGAGAGAGAGAGAGAGAGAGAGAGAGAGATATCGAGGTGAGAGAGACACATCTATTATTTGTGACTCTTTGGTCCTCAAGCCAATGATGCTCTTACCGCTGAGCCAAACCAGCCAGGGCTAAAAGTAAATTTTTGCTAAACTTCTAATGTTAAGGAATAGGTTAATAAAATAATGGAGTCAAACAATGGAAATCTATACTGCCATTAAAATAATGATGAAGACATACATTAATTGAAACATGAAGAATTCCATTTTTTTATTGTTAAGTTAAAAGGTTTAAAAAAATATGTGTAGTGTACATAGGGAAAAGTCTGAAAGAGTATATATTAGAGGTTCCCAAATGATTCTGGAAGCTCTTAGAGTTTCATAATTTTCTGACAGTGTTTCCAGGCCCAAACAAATATCTAACACAGTACTGTTTGTTAAGTAGTTAGATCCAAACAACTTAATAAACATTTATGTCCTAATGAACAGTGCTGTTTGAAAATAAAAACACACATAAATGAACAGTACTATTTTTTTCTTTTTATCTCCCCAAAACCTATTAATAGAATGTGTACACCTGTGGGCCAATACTTCAGATCTCAGAATCAGATTGGATCATTACCTTCATTTCCTGTTCCACACTGGTTTGCACATGGTACTCACTTTTATCATTAAAAACTCAGCAATAATAGAAAACTCACTTTTGCAAAGATATACTATCATCAAAAGGAATGAAGTATTATCTAATGTTGAAACTGTGAACTACCTCCAACAAGGTGCTGGATGGATGTATTTCCCTTGATGATGGAAAATACCCTATGGCAACTTTGCTTTGGTGCCCCACAGCACCTTGGCACACAGCTTGGGAATGGCACTACCTAACAATATTAACATCCACTTTCTCTCACGTTCTGAGTGATTTATTTTTTTAAAAGATTGTCTGAACTTTCCCAATAAACATGTTACTTTTCACAATGAGAAAAAGAATTAAACTGACTTACATATTTTCAAAACTTTATTTTTCTTTAGTTTAAACAACAGACATTTATTTCTCACTGCTCTGGAGCCTTAGAAGTCTAAGATCAAGACCCCAATCAATTAGGTGTCTGGTGAGGACCCTCTCCTGGTTCATAGATGACTGTCTGTCTTCTTCTTGTGAAAAGAGTTATTTTGTCCTTAAAAGATGACTATTCTACTCTCCTCAATTTTTGACTCTTTGAAAAGTCTAAACATAAACAACACTAAAAATTGAAAGTCTTGGATGATGCCTTAATCCTAGAAAATCCACTCCTGACACACCTTGTGTAATAACTCTCACTGTTCTGAACCCTCCCCTGATTGGCGCACAGACAGGATCTATGAAGTCACTGGTGTCAGGACACTAACCCAGACATTCACCCTGCTTCCTGCGGGTAGCCACTACAATTGTTTAACAATAGACTCTCTGTCCCTCAGCTCATGTGCTTGTAAAAGAGCCTGGTCATGCCCTCGTGGGAACAGAGCTGCAAATGGTCCTTTGCTCTTGGTCTGCAGAGCTCAGCTCCAGATTAATGGGGATCCTTTTAAAACAGTGCCTGCTGCTTTTCAGCCTGCCGTCCACTGCTGCTGTCGTTAAAGGTCTCCACTGCTCTTTGTCCTTCTGGTTACTTTTGCCGTTTGTCAGTTTTCACACCAAAGAAATGAATGGCCTTTTATAACTTCATCAATTGGGACTTACAGAAATAACCAAGTGAGTTAAGTATAACAGATATTTCGCCCCCTTTGGTATTTAGCTGTTGGTGAGAATTTTGTTTGTTTTATCCCTTGTGGGAGTGGGTGCCCCGAAAGGAACACTTTCTACTTTAAAGCTATTTTTAAAACCCGAGGATTTAAAAGTTTTGGCACTGAAGTTTTATTGTGATCAGTATTTTCTAATAATTTACCTGCTTAAACGATTAAGGAATTATTTTTAAAAAACCCAACAGCTTATTTTTCCAATCTAGCACCATCTATAAATATAACTTAACCTTTACAAATTTAAGTTAGAGTTAATAATGCTGCAGTAGTACAATTGTAAAGTAACTTTTTACATAAACTTTAATTAAAATGGTCCCTAACAGTCTTAATATATTCTTTTAAAAATGAAGAAAAATAAGATCTCCCAATCCTCCTTTACCTGCATAATTGTTCCCTAGAGAACTTATGTCTTTTAACATACTATATACTTTATTTATCTTATTACTTGTCCAACTAGAGTATAAGCTCATTAGGGGCAGGATGTTTTGTCTATTTTAATCACTGATCTATTGCAGCACCTTAACAACTTGGCAATTAATTGTAGGGCTCAACAGGTATTTGCTAAAGTAAGTGACTGAGTGACCAATTCTTAAAGACCTTCTATAATTCCATCTTAGAGGACCAAAGAAAAGAAAAGCTCTTTAAAATGAACACTAATGCTCATGCTAACCAGCTACTCCTTTTTTTGGTAGGTGAAAATCAAAGTCAACTTTGATTTCCCTAAATCCACAAATTACAAGGATCTACCTAACTAATGTATTATTTCAATTTTCAAGTAAAGGGGACTTCTGAATACCAAAGTATGAACAATCTGTGTAGAACACCTAAAAATGCTAGGGTGAGTTTTAAAAACATTAAAAGAAATTTATGGCTAAAGTGCAAGAAAGTAACAGCAATTGTTATAGGTTATAAATGACAAGAAGACCAGAAGCCAGGGAGGTAACTCTGGAGATATCAGCCAATCCCTGGTGAGAGTTTTAAAAGTCAAAGAGTCTATAGGACAGAAGACAAGCCCAATAATGCCCACACAGGGTGTTAGTGTTGAAACCAACACCACTGGAAGGTGAAATCCTCAGCAGGTAAATTAGAAACAAACAAAAATCTCCCCAGGAACAGAGGAAAGAAAGACTAAGCTTTGGTGATGAAAAAGAAGGAAAAAGTTTCCTCAGAAAATTCCAAGGCCACTCTTACACTGTTTGGGATCAGAAATTATACATCTTCTCCCAAACACAAACATTTAGGTGGCAGAGCCCCCAAACACGTGCAGAAGCAAATGCAAAGCCACTTTAGAACCATGAATTTTAAATTCAAGTTTCGAAGGATTTTTATACATTGTTATAAGTAATTGAGTTCACAACCCAAAATCACAAACATACAAAGAAGTAAGCTGCCATGAACAAGGGTGAGAACAATACAAACTGCAGAATCAAACCCTCAAAGGCTGCAATTATTAGATATATCACATATAGAATAAAAACCAGATATGCTTAATGTGTTTAAAGAAAAAAACAGGGCGTTACATATTTTTTTGAAAAACAAGATACCAAAAAATAAGTAGGCAGATTTGAGAAAGAACCAAAAATAACTTCTAGAATTAAAAAGATAATAATTTTAATTAGAGATACAACAATGGGTGAGTCCATTACCAAATTAGACATAGCTGCTAAAGGAAATTAGTGATTTGATAAATATAAAGAAATTATACATAATCTTGTATAGAAATGGAAAACAATGAAACAGAAAGATTAAAAGTTATGGAAGGTGGAGGAATGAAGGAAAATAATCGGAAATGAGGAAAAGGCAGTATAAGAAGTGATTAGACTTGAGATTTTCCACAAATATCAATCATCAAAAATTCAAGAAGCCAAGTGAATTCCAAAAATGCTAAATACGTAAAAAGAAATCCTTACTCAGCTAAAGCCTGGTAAAACTGCAGAACACCATCATCAGAAAAGATCTTCAAGACAGCCAGAGGGAAAAAGCAGATTAACTTCAAGTTACTGAAAATTAGGTTGATAGCTGATTTCTCAACAGAAGAGGAGAAATCTGGGGAAGATGTATATATATTGAGAGAAAATAATACTGAACATGGAGCTGTGTACTCAGCAAAATTATCTTTCACAAACAATGGCAAATAAAGACATTTCAGTCAAACAAAAAATAACAAAGTTTATTTCTAAAAATGTATATTAAAGGAACTTCTAAAGGACATACTACAGAAAAAGGCAGAGTGACTTGGGATGAAAGAAAGAATGGTGAGCAAAGAAAACAGTAAACATATAAATTTAAATAAACATGGACTACAGAAAACAAATGCTGATGGACTACAGAAAACAAATGCTGACTGTATACAAATTGTAATAATGTCTAATATAAAAATAAGATAAGGCCTTTGCCGGTTTGGCTCAGCAGTTAGAGCGTCTCGGCCTGCGGTCCAGAGAGACCCAGGTTGTGTTCCCGCTGAGGGCATGTACCTCGGTTGCCGTTTGTCCCAGGTCCCGGCTGGGGTCATGCGGATAGCAACCAGTCGATGTGTCTCTCTCACATCATGTTTCTCTCTCTCTCTTCTTCCCTCTCTCCCTCCTGCTCTATCTGAAAATAAATGCAAAAATATGTCCTTTGGTGAGAATTAAAAAAAAAAGAAAGAAAGATAAGCCCAGCCTATGTGGCTCAGTGGCTGAGCACTGACTCATGCACCAAGAGGTCTCTGGTTCGATTCCAGGTCAGGGCACGTGCCCAGGTTTGCAGGCTTGATCCCTGGCAGGGGCCATGCAGGAGGCAGCCGATCAATGTTGATGTTTCTCTCATGGATGTTTCTATCTCTCTCTCCCTCTCTCTTCCTCTTTCTCTAAAATCAATAAAAACATATTAAAAAAATAAAACTGAATAACAATGGCATATATATATATATTTTTTATCCTCACCCGAGGACACTTTCCCATTTTTTTTATTTTATTTTTTTGTTCAGGTAGAGTGGGAGGGAGAGAGAGGAACAGAGAGAGAGAGAGAAACATCGATGTGAAAGGAACACATCGAGTGGCTGCCACCCGCACGACCGACCAGGGCCGGGGACAAACTGCAACTGAGGTACATGCCCTTAGCGGGAACCGAACCCGGGTCTCTCAGGACCACAGGTCGATGCTCTAACCGCTGAGCCAAACTAGCCAGGGCAACAATGGCATATTAAGTTGAAAAAGAATAATCAGAATTAAAGAATCCTAAGATTCCTGCACTGTTTGGTAGAAGAGAGAAAACACTGTAATATAAGACTTCATTATATTAAATAGGATGCTAACATTTCAAGGATAAGCACTGAAAGGGAATAGTGTGTACAACTGTCAAACTCGTAGAAGAAAAAATGTGAAATTATAAAAGCAAAAATAAAGTAACTTATTCAACCCAAATGAAGACAATAAAAAATAATAATAAAGCACAGAAAACGTAGGACAAATAGAAAGCAAAATATAAGAGGGTCAAAATGAATACAAATGCATTATTATTTTTTGTTTGACTGAAAATGCAAATATAATCAATGCAACCTACCAAACAATAGAAATAGACTACATTTTCTGGTTAAAAGACAAATATTGTCTGATTGAATTAAAAAACAGAAAATGTGTCCATACACACACTTAAAAGTGAATGTTCATGGAAGCTTTATTCATAATAGACAAAACTAGAAACAACCAAAAAGTCCATCAGCTGGTGAATGGTTAAACAAATTGTGGTATATCCTTACAATGGAATGATACTCAAAAATAGAAAGAAATGAAATACTGATACATGTTATAACATGGATGACTCTCAAAAGTATTATGCTAAATGAAAGAAGTCAAACACCAAAACTACATACTGTATGATACCATTTATATGACATTCTAGAGAAAACAATACTATAGTTTTGAAAAGCAGATCAGTGGTTTTTGGGGGCCAGAGGTGAGGGAAAGAAACTGACTGCAAAAGGGCACGAAGAACTTTCTGATATGACGGAAGTGATCTATATCTTTATTGTGGTGGTGGTTACATGACTGTATACACTTGTCAAAATTCATCACACTGTACACTAAAAATGTGTGACTTTTACTGTATGTGAATTATGCCTTTACAAAGCTAAGAAGAAAGACAAAATACAATTATGAGATTTAAAACCTTTTGTGTTCTTGAAATAAGAAATTAGAGAAAGATATCTATAGGCAAATACAACACAAAAGTCTGATTTAGCTAAATTAAACACACAAAATTAATTTTAGGCAAAGAGATTTAGAAGGTTATGGCATATTAATAAAAATATTTAATTCATACACACACACAAAAACAGTATTATATGTCTAACTATAACTTCAAAACATATAAAATAAAATTCACAGATCCTTAAGGAGAAACTGACCATAGGACCACCTTATTTGTGAATATATATGCAAAAATCTTTAACAAAATATTAGCAATTCAAATCCAGTAATTTATAAAGAAAATTACATGCGTAAATTTGAATTATTCCCATAATATAAACTTCCTTCAGTATCTATCAATGTTATTCATCATGTTAGCAGATTAAAGAAGAAGAAAACATAGGATCATCTCAACGAATGTAGCAAAAGAATTCAATAAAATAGAACGATCAGTTGTATTTAAAACTCTCAGTAAAAAAGGAATAGAATAAAACTTCCTCAAATTAGGAAGGGAATTAACATTTTATAGATTGGAAAGGAAAAAAACTAACGCTAACATTTATTTGTTATAGATGATATAATAATTTAAATAGAAAACTATAAAGAATCTACAAATTATTTTTATTAATAAGGAGGTCAACACATGGTAAAATGCAGGGTCCTTCAACAGTAAAATGGCTAAATCAGCTAAGGTATCATAAATACAATAAAACATGATACAGCAATAAAAATGAGTTAACTAAAGTTATACATCAATACGGATAAATCTTACAACATAATGTCTTGGCAGGAATAAGTGACAAAATAATCAGTATAATTCCATGTATATAAAGGTTACAATAATACGGTATACTGTTTAGGGATACATACACATATGGTAAAATGGAAGGAAAGCAAGAGTGAGTAACTCGGAATCCAGGAAGGCAGTCGGGGTGAGGAGAATGTGGTAGGAGAGAGGTACACATTGGTTCCAGTAGTGGTGGTAATGCTCTTGAGATGAGAAGTAGAAATGTGGATGTCTCCTTTATTTTTTTCTTTACAATGTACTGATAGGCTACACATTCCCTCTATAAGTATGGTCCACTTCCTAATTTAAAGAAGTGAACCTGAATAAACTTTGTCACAATGTGCTGCTTAAAGTATTTTAATATTATTTCAAGTTGAAAAAGACAGACATTTAAGAAGTTATTTTTCTACATCTAAGTTTTAAATGAAAATTTATTATTTTTTCTAACATGATAGAAAAGTTTAGAGTCCTCATTCATACAATAGTTTTCCTAATAAACTGAAATAATAAGAAACTCTTTTGATAGATTTTTTTTCTGGATTTGCTATTTTATTTTAATATTTTATTGAGGTATAATCAACATATAACATTATTAATTTCAGTTATACAATGTAATGATTCAATATTTGCATATATTGTGAAATTATTGTCACTGTTTTGATAGGTTTTAAAGGTACATAGCAAAGTAACTGTGTTTTCATAACTGTCTGCCTAAGACAGGAGAAAAACAACAAATGAACAAATGCTAAGGAAAGAACATTCACTAATAAGAAATGCCAAAAAGGCTTAAATTCTTATGTTAAAAATGACTTTTCAGTGGAAAGACCTAATTCCTTCTTTTAAAAGACAATTCTCTAAAAGGGAAATTTTGCTCAGGCAAAAATAATGAGCTGATCAATGTCAGAAAGAGTTCAAAATATTTTCCCTTCTCATAAAATGTTTTTAAATTGTCAATATAATTAAAATAATATTGATGATCCAGCCATCTGTATACCCCCTCGCCACAAATATCCCAAGTGGTACTCATTACCTACCTTTCAAAACCAGGCGTGGGTGACAGGGTCTACCACCCAAGCCAGACCCACTGCCCTCATTATCTCCCACCAGCCCTCATGCTCCCCCCTCTAGTTCATCCTCCACCTGTCTACAGAGCAATCTTTACAGAACACAAATATTACCATGTTACTTCCCAGCTTAAAAATCTTTCAGTATTGACCCATATCTACACAGAATAGCCTCCAAGCCACTTAGAATATAGTCCTTTTTCTACAGTCCTTTCTGGTTTCTCTCCAATATACTTTAGACAACAGTATTATAAATCAATTGCAGCTCTACTGTAAGATGAATATGTTAAATTTATGTTAATATTAAAATATTATTTCATGGGTCCATATAGTAGAATACTGTATATTCTTTTCTCAAAAAACCCTGCCTGCCTCAAAATTACTATTCATCTTCAAAAACCTGTGAAATACCTCCATTCTGAAGGCTTCCCCAACCACGCTAGTCTGCACTCCTTATGTTGCTATCATTACATTGAACATGTGCTACTTTATTTATCTGTATCTCTATCTTTCCAATTACAAGGCAGAATACTTGAATGCAGGGATGTTATCTTTTATTTTTCTTTACATCTCCAGATGTAGCTCAGCACCTGGCCTATAAAAAGCTATTGTCTATTGATCACCCACTTTATACTACGCCTTGTATCATGCTTTCCACATGTTATTATATTGAGTTTCCACAACAACTCAATGAACTATCTGTTATTATCCCATTTTTACAAACAAGGGAATTGATATTTAGGGGATAACATCCCCTGAATCCTCTGGTTAGTCTGTGGTAGAATCCTGACTAGAACTTGGGTCTCCTGGATTCCACTGACTATGTTACCACTGTGGACCTCTGGTGAAATGTAACACATGACATGTGAAACAGGTGATGTGAAATCTCACCCAACTCGGCCCTGGGTGGTGGCTGTGAAGTTAATGTCGAGTTAATGCGGAGGTGTCAGGAGCTCTGGATTCGCTGGTTCTGACTGTCCCAGGGCTGTCCCAGGCTTTCTCCCTCACTCTCTTCCCCAGGAAGGACCCCGTACTTCTCAGATGCCACGTCACATACATACTCTTAAGACCTTCTAAAACTGATGAGAGTCTTAAAGATCAAAAAGCTTGGTAATCTTTCTAGTTATTGACCTTGCAACATCTCTTCCTTGACTGAAAACTGTTTCTAAAGAAAGGATGCCGGAGACCGTTTTTGGGTCCACTCAGGAAAATGTCCACTTTTGCTCTCGCCAGAGCAGGAACCTGCACTCCCCCTGTTCCCCCAGCGCCTCGGACCAGAACAGCACACAGCTTGAAGTCGGCCAAAGACGCACTTTCTGTAACCACTCTTCACAGAAGAGAAAATGAACAACCTTGTGTTTAAATAATATGCAGGGTGTGATAGCAACTGAACCTCCACCCTCCTTCCTGGGGAAATGCAAAGTTAGCTGTGGCCTTTCACAAACCTCGGAGAGGATGACATGTCAGCTGTAACTCTGACTTTCCTGGCTCCATTCCACCTACCTCCCTACCTTACCATTATCTCAAATGACATTTTGGATATTAATATACTACATCTAAACATTATCTCTCGCTCAGACATCATGGTACAAACAGCTGAATTCTACAGCTGTTCCTGCTAAAAACTAAAAGATTCTTAACATTTTTGAAGGGCAACATTCTGTTTGTTCACAGATGTCTCCCAAGCCACATTTATGGGGCTTGTCTATTAGCTGTTGTGAATAAGTGCTCACTCATATTTACACACACTGCTGGTTTTAAGTGACCACTCCTTCCCATCTCCCAAAAAAGACAGCTAAGAAAACACTGTTCATTTGGAGGAAGAGAAACTAAATTATTTTTTGCTGTTCCTCTCAATTGAACCCCTGCAGGAACAAAAGTATTCACTGTGGTTTATATACTTGTCACTCAACACAGGGCACCTAGAAATGCCATGAGCCTTTCTATAATTTCACTTCTACTTAAGGAGCAAGTATTGTGTGTATCAATACTTGCTTTGGGCACAAAATGCAGAGCAGCTGAATGGCATCTTGGCAATAGTGTAGATAAAAATTATTTTTTAAAAAAAATGCACCCCCCCTTCCCTTGTTCCTGGGAGATAATGCTAGACTATCACGTTTTATCAGCAGGGTCTGCCAGGCTCGCTGGGGGACTGGACATGCACACTCATGTCCCGAGCCCCTGCTGTGAGCTACCTGCTATGCTATAAGGGTTACCTTCATGGTTCCCTGAAATAGCCTTGAAGTGGGTACATTCACCCCCATTTTACAGATAAGGAACTGAGTGCTATGTGAACCCCTCCAAATCACACATTAAATTTGCAAAACTGGACTTTGAATAGTCAATCAGACTCAGAATATGCAACACGGTTCCTTAAGGGAACCAAGGAAACAAAGTTCATTCTTTCACAACCCTTGGAACATACTCTTTTGGGTGTTTCTAAAGTTTTTTTGTTTTTTTTTTGTTTTTTTAATATCAGAAGAAACTGATCATTGATGAAATGCAACCATCAAATCTTAACAAAGATTTAAAGATCAAACAAGTAACTTAAAACAAAAATTAAAGTATTGCAAGCATAAAAAATAAAGTATGGTTCTTAAAAGAGGATGCAAATATTTAGGGAAAGAAATGTATTTCAACTACCACCTTCCCCTGGTAGCATAAACAAAGGCATACATATCCTGTTCTTAATCCAATCAATTCAGAGAAAGATTTTCATCTAACTGATCTATCAAAACCAAAGTGTAGGTAAAGGAAGAGTGTAAGGGGATTCTTCAGGATGACCCTTGGTTCTAGACTGGAGTCAAGTATTTCCTCCCTGGTAAGTATGAGAAACCATTCAGCTTCTCTGTGTCTCCATTTGCTCATCAGTAAAATGGGCATAATAATATCTACTCTGCCTACCTCAAAGGTCATTGTGAGCATCAAATAAGATAATGCAAGAGAATGTTCTTTTTCAGATACTTTAAAACCTAAGGCATTAAAAAAATTAATTGAAGCCATTTGTAGCAACATCTACTAAAATTAAAATTACAATTACACCTGTTCTTCTGTCCTGCAGACCCATTCCTAGGAACAAATGCCACAGAAATACCAGTATTTGCTTGCAAAGACATGTACAAAGATAGCTACAATGTTGACAATGGGAAAAAAACTGGGACCAAGGTAAACACCATCAATAAATTGTAGAATAAGTTATAATAATTATACTATCAAACATTAAACAGCCACTAAAATGAATGAGCTAGAGTTTTCTCAGCTGGATAAAGAGATTTCAACGTTTTTTTTTTTTTTTAAAGCAAGATATAAAAAGAAATGTTAATAGGGAGTCCCAAAAGTCTTAGAGCATTTTTAAACTTTAATAATTTCAGAAGTATAAATGCTACATAGTTACAAAACAACATTTCAAAGATTAATCATTTAACATATGAAAATATTGATGTTTCTTATTAGAATTCAACATGACAAACTGTGCACAAAAAATTAAAAGCAAAGTTTTTTATTCAAAATTCATAAAAATAAGTGTGAAATAAATGTATTAAATTTTCTTTTTTAAGTGTATAATAATTATGTTTCTGAAGTTATTAACTTACAACTGCACCAATGCTTTGTGAATACCCCTTAAAATATATTTTCATTTTTTTAAAAACAAAATGACAACCCCCTACTCCCAGTGTGTGCTAGTGTGTGTGTTTGTATAATCGTACATTTATATTATTGATTCTATAAACACGGGGAAAATATGATAGGGCACTTGGGCAGTTAAAGTAGAAGGAGGGGCGAAAAGGAGGAAAATGATACAGGCACAATAGCAAAAGTTTGAAAGAAAAAAGGGAACGAAAAAGTGTGTATGCTACCATCACACTTATGCACTTACAGAAAATCACTTATACTGTGTAGATATATGGAATTACATGTTTATGATCTCACTTATTTGTGGAATATAATGAACAATACAAGCTAATAAACAAAATAGACCCAGAGACATAGAAGTAGGATACAGACTGACAAACCTCAGAAGAGGGGGTTGGGGAGGGAAGAGAGAAACCACAGAACTTATATGCATGTATGTGTACCCAATGGATATAGACAACAAGGCTGGGGGGGGGGGCAGGAGGGTGTCAAGGGGGGGGGAGAAACATTTGTAACAAAAATAAATTAGTAAAAAAATAAAATAAAAGTACACATTTAATTTAAAAAAAAGAAAGAAAGGAAAGAAACTTGCCCCAAGTCCCACACTAAGTAAAAATAGCATAAGAGCCAGAACTTGTACCTAAATCTCTTTGAAGATGAGGCCTGGGCCTCAACTGGCAGGGTGACTACACTCTGCCCTTCCATGGCTGTGGATCACACTGACGAGAGCTCCAGCCCTGCTCCAAAAGCTTTCAGACGGAGCTCACATCATTACTTGTGGACCTCTGGAGCTCCTGAAACAACGGCTGTCCTTCAAACTTCTCATTTCCAAGCTGGGACAGGACAGCATGATAGGTGCTGCAGACAGACCTCACTCACCAGTCTTTAGGTTGATGCCGACAGCATCCTCTGTTCCATAGACATATTTTTTTTTATCCTCACTTTTTTGCATTTATCTTCAGATAGAGCAGAAGGAAGAGAGGGAGAAAGAGAGAGAGAGAAACATTGACGTGAGCGAGACACATCAAGTGGTTGCCACCCACACGACCCCAACCGGGGCCAGGGACAAACTGCAACTGAGGCACGTGTTCTTAGTGGGAACCAAACCCGGGACTCTCCGGTCTGTGGGCCGACGCTCCAACCGCTGAGCCAAACCAGCCAGGGCTATACATATAATTGTAATCACTACTGCTTTGAAATTCTTATTTATCTGTTCACCTCTGAATCAAAGACATCATTTGTTTCTTCTCTCGAGTACATTAAAGGTGAAAACATCTTGACAATCTCCTAATGAGCAATGCGATTTCCTTCTTCCAGGCCTCTCACATTACTGTTCCCTTGATCTGAAATGCCCTTCCTCTTTTTCTCTGTCTGGGAAACTCTGTATTTTTCCAGATGCAGTTCAAATGTCACTTTCTCCATCAAGGTTTTCCTGTCTTTCCCAGGCAGAACTGCTTCACCCTCTGCACGCCCACACCAGTTAGGATAGGCATCTCCCAACAGTTCTTACCTTTGATTATGGGTTTATCGCTATACCCTTTCTCACCCTCACCTTGCCCTGTGGCTACTGTGATGCTTGGCACATCACAGGCTTTCAATAAAATATCAGTTCCAAGGAACTGTGATGTTGAGAGCTTATTAGTTCACAAGGTGAGTAAGTAGATGGTCCAACATGCAGGCAAATCAACATTCATTCTTCTATACATAGGGCCAAGAAGCCCTTGCCTTTGAATATCTACGTCTTCCCCAGGAAAAAGGATACAACTCATACAGGTGTACCTTCCCTTCTTCCCAACTCAGCAACAATAGAACAAAAAGTTCTGAAAACCATTTTACATATTGGCTGTAGGTGTGAAACTGCACCTGGAGTGAGAAATGTGTGAATGTGTGTGTAAGTATACACATACGGAATGCCTCTTCCCTAATTCAGACCAACCTTTACCTCCTACGTGTGCAATTATTTACAGAAATAATACTGACTCATGTTTGTATAACACTTTGAATGTATTCACTTTATCTGATCTGTGATATGAAGCAAATAGCAAATCAATCAACCTGATGTATATGTTGACACTGATTTTGCAGTAGATTATTTGTTTGTTGAGTGTGTGCCCTGGTTACATGTCCATACCTGAAAATGCTGGCTGACTGTACATCCCTGCTGTGAGAAGCAAGATCTGTGAAATTCAAACATACTTAATAACATGCATATCCCCCACTGTCTAGCATAAATAGATTTAAGCAAGCCAAAAAGTTTTAACAAAAATGAATAATTTTTGTCAATAAAAGTGAACAGTATCCTAATTAAGAAAATGGACATTTATTTATCCTTACTGCCATCATGAACACAGGAAAAGCACTGGGCAAATCTATCTTCTGTCATCTTTAGATTTTAGGAAGATACATTCAAACAGATGAAACTGATGTATTGAAGTAACACATTCTCCTCTCCAGTTCATCCTGACCAACTCCCAGGGCTCTGTGTGCTGCCTGTAATCAAGGATGTTTGACTGAGTTCTGTTAGCTGTCAAAGTTTAATAAACCAAGCTAGTTAGTGAGTGATGGCTAGATTTCATTCTAAGACTTCACATAATCCATGAAGCAATTAAGCATGTACCTCATGGTCTCCCACAGGAGTTTCAAAGGTGCCTCAGTCTACTAAGAGACTAAACTCAGTGTGGTTTGAGGGGAAACAAACAAACAAACAAACAAACAAACAACATTTAACTATGAGGGGTAGCAGAGGACGTCTTCTCTCAGTGCTAGGAAAGGAATGCTGACAACTTTTTTCCCCCACATAACTTATATAGCTATTTCTTCTCTCTTTCTGAAATTATAAAGGGCTCTTACGAGTTGTTTATTTGAAACTGAGTACCCTGACCCACAGGCAAGGATTCCTAAAACTGCTGAAATAGCAAGCAAGATAATGATATCATTTTGGAAAGTGCCAGGCAAGAAAACTCTGATTAACCACTAAAACATGCTCAGTGGAGATATTTGTAAATAGAATAAATGTCACTTTAGCATCTCCTCTTTATTATCTAGGCTCCCCCTTCCTGGTGTGCTGTTATTCTTGTGAGTATTTCCTCTTTAGATTCCTGCATATAAGAAAGGTTGTTTGATGTAAGGGAGTAAACATTTTTGGAAAAAATAAGATAAGTGCTTGCAGAGATAGTAGGAAGATTCTGAACCTTGTCCAACATGCACAGGCAATCTTACTACTTTGCATAAGCTCCCTCCATCTGCCTTTTCACATTCCCTTTTTACCACTTAGCCAGACTGGGCTTTCTATTCTGATGCTCATTCTCCACAAGAAACAGAAGAGGTATGAAGAAGAGCAGGTTCCTGGGGGACAGTGGGAGGCCCAGGTGAGTTTTCTGAAAGGGATGTTTTCAGGAGGATGAGATAACTCTTCCCAAGCAGGTCCCAGCCCAGGGGGGCACATCTATTCTCCAGAAGACCTGGGCCAGTCTCTGCCCCTCCTTGGAAACCCCTTCAGATTCCACTTGCTTCCACAACATGCTTCCAGAAACATCAGCTTAGGCTTGAAGAAGTATGAGCTCATGTAATTGTTTACGGTATGGCTAAGGGGATGGCGCACAGAGAATTGGTGATTTTTACAAGTAACCCCAATATTTTCACAATGCTTGGGCCAACACACCTCTTTTCATTTGTGTGCATGAATATAAACACCTAGAGAATTACTGAGTGTGTTAGCTTGGTGGTCGATGGCACTATAGGCTGAGCTCTTCAGAGGTGGAAGGAGTTAAGAGTATCGAATTAGCTACCAGAAGCTGAAGTCAGCCGGTATGAATGGCATGTAGCTGGGCAGTTTTCCAAACCCCACGCCATGGCTGCGTATCAGGAAGACTGCTATAAACAAATGTGCATGTGTGCATGAAGCCTGATAAGTCAACGAGGAAAGATGGACACGGAACGGCGACCCAGCCTGAGGAAATATGCAGAGCCGGGTGAGTTTCCACTTGAGGTGAACAATAGCTCTGTTTCGGAAGCTGGTGAACAGTTAGAATGAGCCTTTGACTTTTTATACAATTAAGTTTCAGGGGACCAGAAGCTAGATTTTCAACTTTCAAATCACCTAATATTCCAACACCACTAAAATTATGTTTTAAAAATATTTTATATGTAAAGATATATTAAGTGAAAACAGCACAATAAAAATGCATATATAGAAAACACAATTATAAAATATATAGAAACATTTTAAAAGATACAGTAAAAATGTCAGTAAAATATAACACTGGGTACTTCTCCATAGGTGATGGAATTATATGTGTGTTTTTTTTAAATTTATATTAAAAAACCACATTATCTAATTTAAAAAATTATTCCATGTATAAACTGACATGAATAACCCAAGGCTGTGTTACCTGGGTTGAGGAAGGCTACAAGGGCACAAAATAGAACCATCCATAATGTTTATAAAATGTAAACATGATTTGTCTTCATGTCTACACACATTAGTATCTTCTGTCTTACATTTAAACTCCCAGAGAGCAAAGGCTATGTCTAATTCTGTGCAATGTTTGGCTTAATTAAAAATGCAGATAGAACATAATTTTTATGATGATTATGCAAATGCACCTGTTTCACGTTCACTCTGGTAGCTGCTTGGAAAATTCCTTAGTGTTAATGATGGCTGGATAGGGATATAGAATAAGAACACACATCCTTTTCCCTCTTTTAAAACCCTTTCTAAAAACCACTTTTTGCGCTGGTTGGTGGGGCTCAGTTGTTTGGGGCATTGTCCCATGCACCAAAAGGTTGAGGGTTCAATTCCCAGTCTGGGCACATACCTAGGTTGTGGGTTTGATCCCTGGTCGGCTGGGCACATACCTAGGTTGTGGGTTTGATCCCTGGTCGGGGTGCATATGGGAGGCAGCCAATTGATGTTTTTCTCATACATCAATGTCTCTCTCTCTCCCACCTTCCCTTCTCTCTAAAAAAAAAAAAAAAAAATCAGTAAAACATATCCTCATGTGAAGATAAAAACAACTACTTTTTATGCAGCAGGTACATTCACAGAGAAGACTGGCCCTCTGTCAGATTTAAAGTGGAGAGAGAAACAGCACTGTAATTTCTCCATTCTAACCCACTTCAGTGTTACATAACAGATATAATCCTAAGGATTAGCTTAGAGTTTGAATTCCATATTAATTCAACTGCTGGACTCACCACTGACTCAGCTCCTGGAATTAATATAAAGTAGAGACGCAAAAGAGTTGTTCCACTTGTGAAACAAAACCAAGCCCAAACAGCCCTAAGTCAAACCAGTTGGCTTATTGGCGTATAACACTGAAGCTGTAACCAACGGAGTGCTTCCAGTGTTTTCTAGACCCTCAAAGCATTTCCCAATGATTCCTCAAAATATAAGCAACATTGCTGTTACAGTCTCAAGATGAACCTTGCTATCTATAAACAGTAGCTAAACATTTTTTTTTTAGTGCAGTAGCTGCAAGAAGATACAATGAACTGTCAGTATTTGGAGCTGATACCATTACTAGAAATTTAAAATACAGGGTGGGGCAAAAGTAGGTCTATAGTTGCGACTATTCTTGTGTTACTATTTATTAACTACTGTATTATTTTTTATGAACAACTGTAAACCAGCTTTTGCCAGACCCTGTACAATATATCAAATTGGGTCCAAATGAATTAGTTCTTTTCAAGGTTATCATGAAATAGTCAGGCAAATGTGAAATCCCAGGCACTTATTACCCTGAAACAGAGAAGTCACTTTTGAGAACTCTGCCGTCATCTCTTTCCCATCCATCACAATGGCTAACATTTACCAAGTGTTCACCAGATGCTGTGTTAAGAGGAAAAGGACATGATCTAACTTAATCCTCAAAGGAGCTCTGGGAAGTGTTTTTGTCTGTGTTTTAGAGATGATAGGCTTAGGAAGAGGTTAGGGAGCTTACCTAAACCAGCCTAGTTCCTCTGTGGCAGAACTTGGATTTGAACACAGGGTGGAAACTCTTAACCATTAACTTAACTACATATTGACTTCAAGAAGCTAATGTGTGAAATCAAAAGCAACCAATAATCACAATTATGCCACTTTTAATTTGAGTCTGTCACATACACATAGTTGGTCCTCTCTATATTAAGCATGATGTCCTATAAAAAATGATTACAAGTTCTGCCAGCAAAAACCTCCTGAGGGAAACTAAGATCATGTACAAAAGTAATAACTCAAGTCTCTTACTGAGAGCATGGCAATACTGAGGCTTGGGTGTGGTCACCTGAGATATCTGGAGGAAACCTAGAGGCAAAATTTACCGAATTTTCTATTGCACAATATAATCTGTGTGTGGAAAGCACCCCCTAAACGGAAGTATCTGTCAGAGCAAAAATAAACCTGGTTAACAACATCTGAAAAATATATTGTGAGTGGGAATTATATTTCTCTTATTTGCTGCAGAACATGCACATATTTTGGTCCTCTTTAAACACACACACACACACACACACACACACACACACACACACACACACTTTTCAACCCAATCTACAAAACTCTGATGGGGAATAATACCCATTTTGTAGGAATAAAGTGGAGGTGGCTAGCTGAGTGCTCCTACTAGTCTCTTCTTGGGAGTTTACTTCAGCCAACTCATGGGGCAGCAGGAGGCCAGACTGAGCTTGGCAGGAAAGAGAAATCATTTGTATCCCTTCACATACAGACAGCTCATTCCACCCAAAGTCATAAAAGCCAGACTGACAGATAACTTGGAATGTGTACTTATCAAATACAATTTCTGATAAATATTATTTCCCAAACCAGCATAAGATTGGGGCCTGATTATTATTATTTTTTAATGAAAACATTTACTCCCTTCTTCCTCTCTTTTCGAAAGAAAGAAAGAAAGAAAGAAAGAAAGAAAGAAAGAAAGAAAGAAAGAAAGAAAGAAAGAAAGAAAGAAAGAAACATTTACTGAAAGCCTACCATGAGTAGGATCAGTCCTACATACTTTCACACCAGTGATTTCATTGAACTCTGACAGCAAAATTTTGAAGTATCTTTTGCAGGCACATTAGAGCTGAGGCTTCAGCTGAGGTCACGTGGTTAGAGCGTGGAACACCAGGCAAAGCCCCATCCCAGGTGCTGAGGCCAGAGGTCTCACTGTTGGGAAAATGTGAAATTCAGAAGTGCTGGCAGAGGACCAAGTGATCCTAGGTGGGTGTGGTCAAACCGACAGACTTAGGATGTATTAGCAACATATAGCTGCTGGCTGGTCTGAAATACTTAGGGACATCTCTACAGTTTCAGCTCTCCGGCTCCTTTTGGTGGCCACCACACAGACAAGTGGCCAGCTGTTTGTTTCTGATATTAATGTGTCATGATTTCTGAAATGTTGTTTAGTTAACATTTATTTTTACTTTTGTTGATGGGATACCAAAAAATGAGTAGACAAACCATCGATCTGATTTGCCTGAGTGTGGATTAGCTTCTGGGAATTTTACACATAGCTAATTTCAGCCATTTTTATGTTGATGTCTGAGAGTTTCAGTTTCAAGTGAAGATATTTTCTGCCACTGTTCCTTGAAATTCAAATTTTGAGGGTGTTCATTATTTGGTACCTGGGCACTAATTTATTTATATCTATTAAAAATACATACATAAATATACATGCTACAAAAGCAAATGCCATACTGTATACTCATTCAGGACTAAAAGAGACACTAAGTCAAAGCATATAGTCCATAACATTTTATACTATTTTTTCTGTTCTTATTGAAAATTTTTATATAGTTACTTCATACTACCAATCCAGCTCAAGCAACTCTAAAAAGTGACTTATAATCATGAAAGTTTCATCTTAAATATGCATAATAAAGACCGGTGGTCCTAACATAAAAGAAAACAACAACAACAACAAAAGGAAGTTCTCTGAGTATGTTTTTAGCATTGATTAACAAATAAAATGAAATCAGTTTCCAAAGGCTAACTCTGAACATTTGCCTGTTCTTGATTTTGAATTGAAGGCTGGACCTAAAAAATAAAACTTAATAGTGATTGTTCAGAGCAACTTTGAAGACAAGTAATATTATTGTGGCCTACCATAATTACTCTCTTTTTACAAAGTCTCCAAAAAGAACAGAGCTAAGATGCTTAAACTTTAAATAAAGTCAAGGGGGTATATGGTTGCAACACACACACACACACACACACACATTTATATTAAGGAGTCAAAAGCAAATTTTTTAAATCCACCAACAGAAAAAGAGAAATACAATTTTTGGAAAGAAGTAATAACGTAAGCAAACATTATTAACTCTTTGAAAGGCATATCTAAGCATCCAAGAAACAGTGGTTTTGTTTGTTTTAATGCAATTGGGATTTTGTGGTGAGTAGTAGTTATTTCAATTCAGTAAGTGCATGAGTCACATTCAACAGTGGCCTTCCATTACATTCAAACTGAACAACTGGTTAGGGGATGCTACTTAATTCTTTTTCTTCCCTATCTAAAGGGGAAGGTGCTAGAGAGCTTTTCCTATTCTCCCCCTGTTTATTTGCTGAGCAACTGGACCGCTGCTTCAGGCTGGTTAATCGGCTCAGCCATGACACACATGCAAAGGCTCTCTGGCAGGACAACATGCTTGCCATGCTGTAGGTACAACAGCAAAGGAACTGAAGCAGGAGCCTCTGCTTCCTCACATGGGAATCCATCTATTAACTCCGAACATCCTTTAGGTACTAACATTCCAAGTGTATGAGACTCCAAATAAAAAAGTGCTATTTTATTCATTTATTTTTCTATCTTTAAAAATTTTTTTTATTTTTCAATTCCAGTTTACATTCAATATTATTTTGTATTAGTTTCAGGTGTACAACATAGTGGTTAGATAATCATATACTTTACAAAGTGGTCCCCTGATATTTCAAGTATCCACCTGGCACCGTACACAGTTATTACAATATTATTGACTATATTCTCTATGCTATATTTTACATCCCTGTGACTACCAATCTGTACTTCTTAATCCCTTTACCTTTTTCACCCAGCCCCCTAAGCTCCCTCCCCTCTGACAATTACCAGTCTGATCTCTGTATCTATGAGTCTGTTTTTATTTTATTTGTTCATTTATTCTGTTCTTTAGATTCCACATATAAGTGAAATCATATGGTATTTGTCTTTGTTTGACTTATTTCACTCAGAATAATACCCTCTAGATCAGTGGGTTCCAACCTTCCTGATACTGCAACCCTTTAATACAGTTCCTCATGTTGTGGTGACCCCCAACCATAAAATTATTTTCGTTGCTACTTCATAACTGTAATTTTGCTACTATTATATCTTAGGCGACCCCTGTGAAAGGGTCATTTGACCCCTGAAAGGGGTTGCGACCCACAGGTTGAGAACTGCTGCTCTAGATCCATCCATGTTGTTGCAAATGGTAAGATTTCATTCTCTTTTTATGGCTGAGTAATAATCTATTGTATATTATGTACCACGACTTTTTTATCCACTAATCTGTTGATAGGCACTTGGGTTGCTTCCATACCTTGGCTATGGAAATAATGCTGCAATGAACACAGGGGTGCATATATTCTTTCTACTTAGTGTTTTGGATAAGAAAGTGTTATTTTAAATGATTTTTAAACTATCATTTCAGATAACTACAAGACATGTTCAGGCTTGAAAAAAATGTTCATTCATTATCAATATGTGATTCACTTCTAACTGGTTGACTCTTTCTGCTTATCTGCTAATAAAAGAATTTTGTTATCATACTGAACGTTTACTGAACATATGCTATACACAGAACACTCAGAGAACAGAGAAGCAGTTCTCTACAATAAAAACACTCCAAGTTTCCCTGACATGTCATACTGCAGAAAGGAGATAGAATGCATTCAGTTTTTTCATTTATCCTGCTCATGATAGCCTTATAAAAAATAAAATTTATTAAGAACTAGAATGCTAGAATCTCTTCAGACCTCAGAAATAATTTGGCCTATTGATTTTTCTTGTGCTGAAGCTCTGGAAAATCTGATATAATGAGCTATCAACCACTCTCTCTCAAAAACACACACACACACACACAAAACACAAAAAACCAAAAAACCAAATGCATATGCACACCAAATACTAGACTCAGTTCCTGCCACCCTCCAGACACCCCTTGGAGGCAACCCAAGCTAAGACACCACCCTAACAACTCCCAAACTATTCCCACTGCCTCATCACACACGTGAAGACATCAAGTTTCAAACAGGTGATGCAATTTGGCCACAGTCACATGGCAGAAACTGTGAACAGAGTAAATGAGATGAAAGTGAAAATGAATGCAGACACTCCTCAAAACTCTCAACCATCCTTTTCATCAGAAGTTAGGCTTATTGTGTTGCTAAGAAAGGTGAAAAGGTGAAATGCTTTGAGAAAAATATACCTTCCTGTCATCCTAGGGTTCTAGCTGAGCTTCTCACTAGAAAATAGGCAGGTTTTCTTTATCTTGCCCTCCAGTCAGGTCCACCCATGGTTTAGGGCTGCTTTTTTTTTTTTTTTTCCTGTTTGCCTCAGCAAATCAATAAAACCTGCATAATTTATGCACATTCAGAAGGAGGGCAAGCGTGAGAATATGAATTAGAGACCCGCATTCAGGAACCTAGCGAGTTCTAAAGAATTCTAAGTTAGTCACATAATGATGCTTGAGAAGTATTCTGAATCACAGACTGCTCACTTATTTAGGAAGTGGTAGTCTATGAGAGTGTTAGCAAGTTTTGGGGACCTGCTTTAGTGATTAGATGGAACTCATTTCCAACTACTACATTAAAATTTGTTCATTTGCAAATAGTTTGTTCTTTCAAGAACTGAAATAGTCAACCTGGATGTTACATGTACTTTTGGCTTACCAAATTCATTTAATATATTTCAAATTCCATACAGTAAATATTCTCATATGAGCCAACAGGACAGAATAAAAATGTACATGGGCTTTGTAATCAATATAAGTCTGAATTCAAATACTGAATCTTCTATATCCAGACACATGATACGAGGCTCACTACTTAAGCATCACTGAGTTCTCCCACCTGTAAAGTGGGAATAATACCTCCTACTTTGCAAATTGGCTGTGAAAATTACCAATAATAAACTCTATTGAAATAGGAGCTCCTGCAATATCTGGCAAACTTAAGGCATTCTATGAAATGGTAAGAGCTAAAATACAGGCATACCTTGAAGACACTGTGGGTTTGGTTACAGATCACTGCAATAAAGCAAATGTACTAACATAATAAAGCGAGTCACATGAATTTTTTGGTTTCCCAGTGCATATAAAGGTTATGTTTACACTATACTTTAGCCTATTAAGTGTGCAATAATATAGCATTATGTCTAAAAAACAATGTACTTACCTTAATTTAAAAATACTGTATTGCTAAAAAAAATTCTAATTATCATCTGAGCCTGTTGGAAAAATGGTGCTGACAGACATGCTTGACCTTGTAAAAAATATAGTATCTGAGAAGCACAATAAAGCAAAGTGCAATGAAATGAGTTGTGCCTGTAATGATTATTTATAAAGTTTCTACAAAGGATAAACCATATTAGAATCTTCTCCAAAATCTGAATTCATGACATCTAAATGAATGAGGATTTAATTCATTCTCAAAATGACTCGAATATTTGCCATAGTTTATTTTGACATATTAAAAATGATAACCAACAAAAATTAAAAGGCCACTGTTCAAATTACTACCTTTACTAAAATACTATTGTCAGGTTTTCTTTTTTGACTAAAGGGAAATGTAGAGTAGTATTCGTGGGTGTTAAGTCATTAGATAACATCAGTGTTTTAAAGTAATAGAACAACAAAACAGCAAGAGAATGATTTATTGACATAGAACTTCATGACTAAAATCTTAAATTAAAGAGTATGGTTCAGTACTAATGTTTTCACACTACCTACCCAGTTTTCAGACTGCACCTACTTATTCTTTTCAAACTGCTATCACTCTCTTTCATGAGAAATTTCTTACAAACTACTATAAGCCAAAAATTTACAGTGGAAATTCTTTTCTGAGTCCTTTTTTTAGAATAAACCTAATTCAACAGGCAAATCTAAATAATTTTTAGCAGTTCTAAATTAGAAAATTCATGACTTCTTACTGTAATTGAAAAGGAACATACAAAACAATTATTTAGTCACTTATAAAACCCATGTTCAACTTTTGAAATAATGACTAACCTGATAGGAGAGACAAGAATTTTATGATGAAATTCTAAAGTCTAGCCACTTGAGATAAACACAGCAGGTTATATAATTGTCCTCTGCATTCATAATTTCCTTTTCCCCCTTTTGGATATATATCATTTTTCAGTAATAATAGAACATGTTACAAAAAAAGTTAATGTACTGTGGAAATCATGCTCACCACAAGCTAAATTTCCAGTGAAGAGTAAAAGTTCATTAATTTGGAATTCACTAGTTTCATAAGGAGAAAAAGTGCTCATTAATAGTGTAAATAAAATTCTCTTGAGAATATACTGGGTTCTCCAGAAAACAAAACAGTTAGCCTTAGGCACTCATTTACATATAAATCCTTGGAGTGTTAATTGAAAAGCATTCCTAGGCATGCCAGAATGGAATTTGCAAACTTGGATACACTTAAAACCTCTTCCAGTGCTCTGTGATGGCATGCTCGGGAGACTGGCAGACTCCAGACACACGCTGCTTTTCCTAGAAAGACGCAGTAGCATGTGTCTGGAGCCGCTTAGCACCGTCACCCTCAACCAGGGACTGCATTTCCCAGGCCCCATGCACCCAGGTGGAGCCATGTGACTAGTTCTCACCAATAGAATATGAAGAGAAAAGGCATTGAGTCACTTCAGGGCCATGTGACTAAGAAGTGAGTGTTCCTTCCCTGGCTGTGTGGCTCAGTTGGCTGAGTGTCTTCCAGTGCACCGAAAGGTCACCAGTTTGATTCCTGGTCAAGGCACATACCCAGGTTTCGGGTTTGATCCCCAGTTGGGTTCTTATCAGAGGCAACCGACCTATGTTTCTTTCTCTCTCTCAAAATTCAATAAAAGTATTTTTTTAAAAACTGAGTGTTCCTTCTTCATGCTTTCTTTCCCTCCCACCTAATGCAGACAATCATAAGCCTTGGAAGATGGCATTCTGGGTCGCACTGTGTCCCCCTGCCCACCAAATTCATATGTTGAAGTCTTAACCCTCAGAAACAGGGTCATTACAGACGTAATCAGTTAAGATGAAGTCATTCTGGAATAGGGTGGGCCTGAATCCAACTTCATCGGTGTCCTTCTAAAGAGGGGACATTCAGACACAGACAAGAACAGAAGGAAGACGGTGTGAAGAGACAGGGAGAGAGACCACCATCAGCAAGCCAGGGGGAGGGGCCTGGAATAGATGCTTTCTCACAGAAGGGACCACCAACCCTGCCTAACTTTGGTCCTAGACGTCTAGTCTCTGGGACGGTGATACAAACCATTCCTGTTACTTCCGGCACCCAGTTGGTGGTAGTTGGCTACAGCAGCCTGAAAGCCTAACGGAGATAGTAGTAAGGCTGAAAGAAAGAAGGAGCCTGCGTTCAGGATTCCTGTGCTGAATAAAAGCACATCCCTCTTCACAAGGACCCACACTGGGCTGACACCTTAGCAGGAAAGCAAACTTTCATTTGTCAAACCCCTGAATTTTGAGCACTTATTCCTTCGACCAGCTAAATGACCTAATATAGGCCTTAATTAATTTACCTGGCAAGTAACTGTTGAAGTTATTTTATGCAAAGACAAACAAACAAAAAACCATAGACACAACACAATATAACATCCATGTAAATATTTAGGGTAAAAAGGAACTTCAAGGAAAGTTTGAGTTTATAGGAAGATATTTGAGGGTAATTACCCCAAATCCTCCCCAGGATATAAATTGACCCTCCTCTGCCAGTAGAAGTAGAATTTCCTCAAGAATTTTCAATAAGCCATGATGTCCAGGTTAAACTTGCTATACTTCACTTTAAAAACCTTTTTTTTTTTTTTTTGCAAATTCAGAGGAGTATTTCTCCCATCTGGCCCAAATGTGTAAAGTTTTATGTGGGTTCTAAGGCTAAGAATACCATAATATGAGGCTCTGCTTTTTCTAAAGTTCTCAATTAATATTACTTTAATCAATCTAAAGAGAAATCACTGTGTGATACCTTCTGCCCTCAAATATAGACCAAAACAAACAAACAAAAAAAACTTCCTTCATGATAGGGTAACTAATATGGAATCAATATACCATGTTACATTTTTTTATTGTGGCTTTTTTTTTTTTTCCTTGCATGATGAAAAAGTAAAAGGACAGATAGCCTAGCCAAGACCCAGAGTTGTAATTTAAAGTATCTCAAAAGCTGAGCTGGCAGCTGGGTTTCCCTGTTTACAGAAAAGCTAGGATGATTCAGGCTGAGCTCAGATCTCAATTTAGATCACAGCATCTGGATTCAACACACATGTGAGATGTAGCAGCAGGTTTCAAGGTCATGACTGATGCAAGCTGGAGACCAGAGACCACTCGCCAGAATGACTGCACATGGAGAAAGTGCCTAGAGGTGTCTGGAGGACCTGGCCAGTCAGCCTGCTTCAACTGCCAGGTAACACTAGCACTTCCTGCAGCCGGCAGGTGCTCGAGGCCAAGGGTATGATGACCGGAGGATGACACTAGTCCCCTAGTCAGCTTTGTCAAAGTCAGAACACATCCCTCAGCAATGACTTCTCTCCTGAAGCTGCTATTGTTCAGATTAAACTATGGGAATGTGGTAATAAAATGGAAAACCTTAGAAAGCACACACTTCTTGCTAAGATGGATGCTTAACTTTGCTTTGTTTCAAAGAGAAAAACTGGGGTAATGGAAAGGGGAATTTTTTTAATGCCTTTTTCCCCCCTTGGTGAGGAGAAATTACAGCCACAGTAACTATAATATAAGCTCCACAATGAAATCTAAAAATTATGAGGGAAAAAACAGCACATAATCTTCCCAGGCCAATTTTACCTCCATCAGAATCCACCTTTCTCCTTTCCTTAATTTTCCTCAGGTGTGCTACATCCAGAATGCTGGCGATTTTGCTGCTATGGATTTTATGTGCAAGAAAAGAACCCTTCCCTCGCTGCTTCTCCTCGCCTTCCCCCTCCGTGATCTCTCTCCCTCTCTCCCCTCGTCTCTTTGTTGTGAACGTCAGGGCTGACAGTGTCACAGTCTGGCATGGCTGGAATTTCTGACATTACACCAAGAAGCAGACCGAGAGCAGGAGAGCGGGCGGAGAGGACCAGCGTCAGGATGCGCAGCCATTTAAAGAAGTCAAGGCAAAAAAGAAGCCCAACCTTCTCCTCTGAGGTTCCTCGATTACAAGGCAACTTATAAATCATCCCGTATTGTTCTCATTTATCCAACGAGTCCGTTTTCCTACTCCTGTGGAGATCCCTAAGGTATGCATCTATTCTGCGAGATCAAAGTCAGTGGCTCCAATAACAGATAAGACAGGATTCGTGATTCAGCAGATTCTCAGGCTGGGAAGTGTGACAATCAGCGCGCTCTGGGAAGATAGCGCCAGTCCATTTCGAGTATCGATTCACTGCACTTTGTCACTCTAATGATGTTATCTCATTAAAAGAGATAAATGCCCCACTGTTCTTCCAAGAGCATCTGCTTCTTACTCTTCTCTCTTTTTTCAACAGCATGGCTCTCAGCAGCAGCACATTAAAATCAAATTGAAATCCAATGCAAGGCTTGGCGACAGAGCTGCTTACCAAGGCTCCTTTTTAATTGCTTTTTTCTACTCTCCACCCCCTTCCAGCTCCCCCACAACTGATTCAAGATGTCATCCATAGAAACAGCAATATAAAGAGAAACAGATGTAGAAAGAAATCATAATAGGAAGTATTTATTGAGGGCCTATTATGTGAAGCTCCACTGTGTCAACATTTAACTCCTGCAACGACCTTGCGAGGTAAGCTGAACAATCCCTACCACCGCAAATGAAGAAATGGAACTGATGTTACATGCTCACCCAAGATCACACAGATAATGAGAGGCTGAGCCACAATTGAACAAGGGTTCATCCAATGCAACTTTTTTTTTCTTTTGTTTTTTAAACCCCATTTTCATTCATGCAACACATAAGTAAATATGATTGCAACTTGACTAGAATAGGTGAAAAAATATAAAAGAAGGTGGCAATTATTCTTCAGCCTGCTAAAACCCAGGAACATAATGCCATAGGCAGAGCAGTGGTTTTGTTTCAACAGATTTCTTATTAAATAAAAAGGTAGCAATTTTCCATAATGAATGTTTTACATATTATTCCTTTGTGTATCAGGCCACTAAAGTACACACTATTAAAGTCTATTAAAGTCTGTATTTAGCAGCATTACTAATGTGCCTTTTGGGAAAATTATTACAATGAAACTGCATCAGTGTTTCACAAAATTTCAATTGTTTAATATTTCTCTTCTGATCATCAATACACAGGTCTATTTTTAGCTGTAATCAGACCTCATCCCACAGGCCATAATCCCAGCCTAGAGCCATTACAACAAATTGTTTATGGGTTGGAATTAAGACATAACAAGAGATGTAGAGATTGCTAATTTCAACCCAACCTTATTTTTTCATAGTTCATTGCAGTTTTCCTACTGTTCTAATTAACAGGTACTCTTTGCTCACTGTGACATGTGATGACACTTTACCTTTCTGGGTAGTGTTGGTTATCTTCATTAATTGCTTGTATTTATATCTAACCGAGACTAGCCTCTCAAGATAATGCCACTTTATAAAAGTCTGAAGGTGGTAAGACTTTTTTTATTCCATTAAAAAAAAACAAAAAAACAAGCAAACCAGAAGAACATATAAGCTGTGATTAATCAAATCCAAATGTTTTCATTTAAATCTAACCATCGTCATTTATAAGAGACTAGAAATGTGTCTTCTGAACATTGAGGAATTTCTGCTAAGTATGTAGTTTTAATACTCTACATAGGCATCTCTCCTTCTCTAAGTACATTTATTAATTTTATAACATGAGGTTTTTTTAAAAATGAAGCCAATGATATACATGTATTCAAAAGCATAATGTTCTCTGAAAACATCTTATAGAAAACAATAATGTTGGGCTTATTTTACAGAGAAAAAAGATAGGTAGCTGGAAAGAAGAGCAGAAAACAGCTAAGTTATAAGGCCTTTGTATCACAAGGGGGGAGGGGGGATGTAACCAATTTAAAGTATTAGGTACTCAAATGAAAAAGCTGGGTTGGAAGCAATCTCTGTTACATATTTCCCTTTATACACAGCAATTCCACTGTTCAAGATGATATGTGTGCAAAATCAGGCCAATTGAGTGGATAGTTAATATTCTAGACATGGACAAGCCACAGATTAACTAAGTAACTAGTCATGGTTCCAATCACCAATTCACTAAATAGGATGTAACGTTACTGTATCCACTAAGAACTGCTAATTGAGAGAGAAAGGGCAGACTGGAGACTTGGAAGACAGAAGCATTTCTCTGGGTGGTGCACAAAGGCCAGAATCCACGGCCCCTTTGTCACAGGGTCCCAGCCAGAACTGACATCAAAGAGAGAGGTCGCAGCACACATCATGTGTCCAAAGGGCTTGTCTAATTACGCAGTGGGGCTGTGTGGGCTTAGTTCAACACGTTGATGTAGAATGAGGACCCAGCAATTCAGTCAACATTCAATTAAAGCTCCACATGAAGGCTGGCATGAGATGTTTGTCAATTTAAAAAAATGCAAAACTTGTTTTAGTCAAGAAAATCCTAGGAACTCCTCTTTGAATCTTCAAGAAATAAGGATGAGCAAGATCTCTAAACTGCCCATCACAATGTGTGTCAAGTAGCACTAGGAAGAACAAAGTGGAACCAAGTATCCTTGTCCCTCCAAGTGAAACGTGTGTTATGGTCAGTAGCTGTGACCACTTTTCAGAGAGCTTATCATGATTCACAACTAGGTCTCTCAGATGTGAAATTACATTTTAGTCATGTCATCCCTTCTGTTGCTCTGAGGCCATGATGGTCTTAACACAAAAGTCCAGCCTTTGTATAATGAAACCTTAACTTACCTCCTACCTGTTCAGATTCTCCTTCATCTTTTCTGACATGATCAGAAGCTGTGAAGTCAGGCCATTGACCCTTTCACCCTCAAGTCAAGGCACGGCCGTGTCCATGTGAATACTGTAGTGGTGCACAGGGTTTTGGGGCTAGAGCCAATTTGCAGGTACTCCAGCACCATTATTCACCTGGTGCTCATATTCTCTGTTCAGAAAAATTCAGATTTTCAACTTACACCTGGACCATGAAGACTGCTTCTCAGGGAGGAAGGCATCAACCATTGCTCCATCACGAGCTGCTCTGAGATTCAGAGGTCAGTGTGTATACAACAGACCAACTAAAATGTGTTTCTGTTGAGCAGAATGAGAAGACTTGGGCTGAAATGGAAGCACTGATGTTGCTTTCACTGTGGAAATAATTGTAAGGAGATAATTCTACATAACTTAGGAAGCAGTTCTCAAATAGCATGTGTATGTTTTCTGTATGTTTCCACACACAAATACTACACAAATTATATACATGCATATATTTTTAAAAACAAATGAGCATATTTATATTCAGTTCATTCTTTCAAATGTGTCTTCTCCCTCCTCCAAACCACACTGACTATCTACTGGACTACATGGTTAGTGTTATTTTAAATCTGTACTCCCATACCTCTCAGAAGGAATTATAGTCCTGTTTTCTTCCTAAAAGTTCACTGGATTTCCCAGTGTGGTACCCATGGGAGAGACTGGAGGTCTAACTTTACCACCTCCATCCACCCCACATTCAGCAGAATTTGATGTACATGTAACATAGGAGGTACCCTGGCCTTATGCCAAAAATGTTCTACCTGTCCTCACAAACTCTACACAAATGAAGTTTTCTAAAATAAGGACTAAGGCCGGTTTTCCCTTAAAGATGTAGAAGGGAGAACAGATGTGCAACAAGGCAGGGCACTCACTGCTCAGGGCCCAGGGGCTTCTTAGACTAAGGACTACCAAATACAGGCCACAGGCAGAGTCTAGCTCAGTGATTTCTCAGACTTCTATCTCAGGACAGACTTAAAAATTATGGCAGACCCTAAAGAGCTTCTGTTTCTATCAGTTAGTTCTATCTATGCTTACCATTTAAAAAACTGAAACTGAGAAAACTTTGGAACACAAGCACACATTACAATAGCCATCATAGAAATAATGTCACTGCATGTAATGTAGCCTTTGAACAACTGTATTGTATACTTGAGAGAGTGGAAAAGGAAAATAATGTCTTGATATTATTAGAAAAATAGTTTTGACCTAGCAGGTGGCCAATGAATGGATCCCCTAGAGGTTCCAAAATCATAGTTTGAGAACTGCTGGTTTAAACTTGACACATACTTACTGAGTAAGAGGATATAATGTACACTTAAAATTTTTTGAGCCAATGAACAGAGGACAGTATCGGTTTCTAGACCATTTCTCTACTGACTATTGCCCCAAATCATGGATTCACTAACATCTTCCTTTCTGGTAGTATGTCGAACAGAAGGACTCCTCAGTCCAAATCTCTGTTTTAACCAAAGGCTCTGTCCCTTTTCTCTATCTTCCCCCTATATATCTTCTTCATCTGGTTGCACCTACAATGTAAAACAGCTAAAATGCTTTTTTTCCTGATTGTTATTCATATATGCAAATATTTACTGTAGAAAAGTTAAAAACACAGAAAAATATTTTCTTAAAAAACAAACAAATGCATTCCATGTACCCATGGTCTGAGGAGGTGACTGCCAATGTTCGGGGCAGTATCCTCTAGTCTTCTTATCACGCGGCCCACTGCCTGTGATAAGCTGGTTGAAGCATCATCCCATACACCAGAATGCTGTGGATTCGATCCCCAGTCAGGGTATATGCAGGAGGCGACCGATCAATGTTTCTCTCTCACATCTATGTTTCTCTCACTCTCTTTACTGCTCCCTTCCTCCCTCTAAAAATCAATGAAAAACATCTTTGGGTGAGGATTAATATATATATATATATATATATATATATATATATATCTCAAATATATATATCAAAGTATATATTTATATATATATATATATATCAAAGTATATATTTATATATATATATACACACACACACACACACAGTGAAGTCCATATGACTTTTAGGGTGAAAAAATGCACACTGCTAAAGAATATTTAAACATACAAGCAAAAAATGATAATGGTCTTAATACTTTGATGTATCTGCAATCTCTTTTCTGTGGGCAGAGGTATACTTTAAAAAGTGAAACAGGAATCAAACTGTACATGTTGCTATGCGACTTGCCACTTCATAGTATATTTAGAACATCTTTTCATGTCATTAAACATTCCTCCATCCCTCTTTGGTATTTTTATTGTATGGCTGTACCATGATTATTACCTTTGAAAAATTACCATTATAACAATATGTGATGGATATCTTAGCTAAATTTTTACATACATTCATTAACATTTCATTTGAGTAACTGTTCTAGAAATGAAATTTTTGCATCAAAAGGTAAAACATGTTCTTTCACTCTGTATGAGAGAGTCAATATTCCCATTCCTATCTTCACTGAGTAAGTTTTATGAATCCTCAATTGTATAGGTAGAAAAGCTACTTCGTCATTTTAATTTGTATTTCTTTGGTAACTATCAAGGTTGAACATTTTCTTATATGTTATTTACTGACCATATTTCTTCCTTTATTTTTTTTAAATATATTTTTATTGATTTTTTTTAGAGAAAGAGAAAGGGAGAGAGAGACAGAAACATAAACTGACTGCCTCCTGCATGCCCCCTACTGGGGATCGAGCCCACAACCTGGGCATGTGCCCTGACTAGGAATCGAACTGGGATCTCTCAGTCCATGGGACGATGCTTCATCCACTGAGCCACATTGGCTGGGCCCTTTATTGGTTTTATCTTTCTCTTCTTTGCCCATTTGCTACTAGAATAATCATCTTTATCTTATTAACTGTAAGAACTCTTAATAAATTAGCTCAGTTAATTCATGTCTTATATGTGGTAAATACTGCCCTGGTTTGTCTTTTGTCTTTGAGGATAGTTTAGAATGTCTTTTGATAAAAAGACATTTTCAGGTTTTACATACACTTTCTTCCTTTATAATTTTTGCCACAAGAAACTAACAAGGTTTTCTTTATTCCAAGATCATTTAATACTTATTTGTATTTTCTTCCATGTCACTAGTTTTTTAAATGTGGTATTTCTTCAAAGCCGGCCACAGGGGGACTTGGCCATGGCCTTTAGAAAAACAACAGTGGAAGCTCATTAGATGTAGACTCGTCATTTGGTGAAACTACCAAGTACATCCTAGAAAGGAGAAGAGATCCTATATGTTTATTCTTCACCAATTCTTTATACTGCATCCAGTAGCTTTGTTAACTTGCTCTTTCAGTGAGAGAGGTTTAAAATGGAGAAAAAAAATGTTAACATATGGTTTATGTTTACATTTTAAACCTCTGGGATGTGATGACTCTTCTCACCTTGCTCAGAACGGAAGCTTCAGATGGCAAAGAACATTGTTTTGTTCGCTGATGTACTGTAAGCTCAGTGCCTGGCACACAGTATGCACGAGATAGCTGTGCTGGAGGAGGCGATCTTTAATCAAGCAGAGTTATGTGTGTGCTGCATGCTGGGCAGGAGAGCCAGGGGTGATGAGTTCTGGGCCTCGCTGCTTTGCATTAAGGAGGTGCAAAATTAAAAACAACCACCAAAAAAACAACAAAACAAAAACACCCCTAAATGAAGGCAGTAAGTAAATTTTAGTTTTACTTTTTAGTTGACTGTAGAGATATTGATCTGAGTGTAAAGGTGAAAGTGCATCAGGACATGGTGCTGAATACTGGAAAATATTCGGAGAAAAAAATTCTTTGGGGCAGATACTAAGCAAAGCAGGGGCATCAAGCCACCAAGAGAAATGAGAGACGCTTACTCTACTCCATTTGATGCTATGGCATTTGTCCAAAGCAATAACAATCAGATCTGGCTTTATTTGAACATAACAAGGAAGAAATAGTTTTCAGGAAGATTCATTTTCACTGTGGGGAGAGGAAAAGAAACATTCTGTGTAATAACAGAAAAATCAATTATTTTTCAATCAGATGAAGTGTCCTCATAAATTCAAGGCAGAGAATGGCATGTGATATGCCTTTATGGAAACGATAACCATGAGGGAAAGAGTTTAGGCTCCTACTTCCAAGGCTGCTGTTAGAAAGAGAGATTTTTCAAGAGTGGAGCCCTGTTAGTGTGGGTTTGTGAGCTTACATAGTGGTATGGGATGAATGTACATCATTCTGCTCAATTTGCCTCTACCAAACCCCATCATGTCCAACCTGCCTCCCATTTGGCTAAGATGGGTGTGTGTGTGTGTGTGTGTCATTATGTAGTTCTTTTTATTTTATTTTATGTATTCATTTCTGTTTGTTTGTTAATCCTTACCTGAGGATATTTTTCCACTGAGTTTTAGATAGAGTGGAAGGGAGGGAGAGGGAGAGAGACACACACACACATCAATGTGAGAGAGACACATCGATCAGTTGCCCCTGCACAAACCAACTGGGGCGGAGATAGAATCTTTAATGCAAGTAAGTGCCCTTGACTGAGAATCGAACCCACGACCCTTTGGTCCAAGGGTTGATGCTCTAACTGCTGAGCCAAACCAGCCAGGGCTAGCTCTTTTTATTTGTATTATTTTTTTATTTTTAAAAAATGTCAATCACACCCACCTGAACAAAGATCTAAGGAGAGTATGAAAGTTGGAAAGATGGTCTTCAAATCTGCCTAAGAGCCAGGGAGAGTGAGTACCCTGGGAAAATCTGTGCACCACAATTCTTTAACAAGTATGGCTAGAACATAAAGCCCAGAATGTACAACCATTAAAGCCTTTTTACAATATTAAAAAGGTGAATAAACGTAAGGGTATCTACTTTGTATAAGCCTTCTGCATTAGAAATTAAACTGACAGAGTCTTAGGAAATGACACAAGAATCCCAAGAAGCTTTGTGCCCGGGGGATGCCCTCACTTCTGTTTTCTGCCAGCATGCAGGCACCAGCATGCCAGGCGTCTGAGGGCTGAGACTGCAGCCTTCCTGGTGTGTCCTCAGGTCCTGGCAAAGATAACAAGTTCAAGGACAGTAGTTCCCTGACTATCAGGTTAGCCCTGTTAACATAGTCAAATTGCCAATCCCGTGTGACATGGGGGCCATTCCTGTGTTTTCTAGAGGTGTCACCTCTGACGGACTCAAAAGAGAGCTGTTAGTGCCTGTGATCAGAAATGCCCTGGCACTTCCCAGGAATAGCAATGAAACCTAGAACCCTTCGACCGCCCTCCATGCTGATACCTCCCTAGTTAAAGTGCCCCACCAGCTGGCTGGGGTTGGAAGAAAGGAGTCATTACAGTGTATGTCCAAGGAAGTGGAAAGTGCACAATCCAAAGGTCTCCAACTTTCTAGGAACAGATCTCCTTAAAAAGTCCATCATACCCACAAAAATATTTCCAACATTCTAACTAACTTACATACCCTAATTGATGAGATGATTCTCTAGTTTTATTTGTGCCAAGATGTTTCCTCCCCAGAGAATGACCTAGTCTTTGTTTTATGCCAAGAAAACTATAAGGAAAAATGCTGACCTATGATGGTTACACGTCATGCTTAATCACCACTTTAAATTAAAATACTGTAATATAACATAAGGCACTTGCTGGGCCACTCAGGCAGAACATAACTTCCCAAGCCACAGACACACCTACTGAGACACTTGAAATTTCTAAGGAGTCTGGTTCCCAGCTATGTGTCAAGAGCCAAACCATGACATCAGGTCCTGAGTTTCCCTGGAGAAACTTAGGGCAGGGCTGTCATAGAAAGCTGTGCTTGCCAATCAGAGACTGCCCAAGAGTTGTCTTAGCTCTTCGGTATACCAAATGCTAACAGAAGCCAAGGTCTGCAACAACCACAATGATGGATCTGCTCCCCACCCCACCCTCCAATCACGACCTCTCAGTATTCCAAATGCTCACTTCTCAAAGACTGCTTACAAGTAAGTATTTAAGCCAGGGTGGGATTGGGTGGAGGGATGGTGTGGGGGTGGGGGAGGTGGGGGGCGGGGTATGGAGCACAAAGCTTCCTTCTCTTTGACTTGGCTCAGCTAAGTGCAAACCTCTGGAAAAATAATAGCCTATTTTTTCCTGATCTCTTCAGGTGGGGTAAAGCTGCAGCCCCTGAGTGGGCACAATGAATGGCTATGAGAAAAATTCCACTGGAAAGGGGTGCTTAGTAAAAGAATCTCAGTAAGGTAAAGAGGCTTCCCAAAGCCTAGGGATGCCGTAATACCTTTTTAAGACCAAGTCACGTGAAAGCACCATCCAACTCTGTCACAACCCAGAGAGAAAGCGGTAACTTAGCTCTTGCAGGCCTCCAGAAACGGCTCTCCATTTTAAATCTTTCAGTGGCCCTCAGAACGGGACCCTTCCCTCCTTCTCCGGCTCGTATCTGCCATCTGCCATCATTGCAGCAGTTCTCAACCAGGGCTGTTTTTATGCCCCCAAGGGGGACATTTTTGGTTTTCACAACTGAAGTAAGAAAAAGGGGTGCTACTAAATGTATCCGATGCAGAACACAGCCCCTCAGACTCAGAATTACCAGGTTCAAATGTTAGCAGTGTCGAGGTTGCGAAATCCTGCCCCAGTTGTACCAAATTTTGTTGCTCTCTAAATATGCCGACCTTCTCATATGCTTCTGTCCCTAAATATAGGCTGTTTCCTTTACCTGGAATGTCCTTCCCTACTTCTAAGTCCAAGAAATGGCCATTAGTCATCCGGGATCCAACTGAAAATGTCACCTCCTCTATACTGGTCTTTCTAGATCCCCCAGAGTCAGATGTCCCTTCTTCTGAGTTTTTGGTACATGCTTCATTAGAATACTAGCCACACTGCCCCCAAATGATCTGCCACTTGCTGAAAGCCTCATTCACTGCATCTCCAGAGTGCCCATCTGGTAATCAGTCGCTGCTTGCTGAACCAATCAGGAAATGTGGAAATGTTGCAGGTGCACTGAAGACTCTCTAGCAACAGTGACTAAGGGATAACAGTGTCTCCAACATCAAAAACAACAGCAGCAAATATTTATCAAATGCTCACAATGTGGACAGGCACATATATCAAACACTGGTGCACATGTGAACTCATTTCATCCTTACAACAATGAAGTAGGTACCATTATCACCAACATTTTACAGATGGGGAAACCAAGGCACAGAGAAGTTAAGACACTTGTCCAAGGTCACTGATGCTAGTATTTGAAAGAGCTGATATTTAAACCCAGGTAGTCTGGTTCCAGAGCCTTAACCTTCCAATATTCATATCAAGACAGTTATACTAATAACCAATATTTTGGCAGCTCAGAGGACTCAGACAAACACCAGTGACGCCTTCAGAGGATTATACCACCATAGAGTGGCCATCAGCTCCTGGGACCCTGACTGTAAGCATTGCTTTCTGGGAGGTCACACAACTCTCCAACCCTGGGATGCTTTGGGCAGGAGAGGTGATCTCCTCACAACATAAAGACACTATGTATCCTGAAAACACCATGGTGCCACAAAGAAGACATCAGTGCTGATTCCGCAAAGTGCCTCTTACCTTGTTCATGCTGCAGGGCCTGAAGCGAGGGATCAGACATGTCACAGTGCGAGGCTGTCCTTGAAGATTCTCCTTGTTGCTGTAGACCGCACTTCCTGAAGCAGGCAGCTGCACTGCGAACACAGACGAAGGAAATCCATAAGCTGGTGCTCAGAAAGGCACAGAGCAGTCCTGTGCCCAGTGAAACTGCCGTGACGGCACTGCTCCATGTCTGTGCTGCCCAATACGGTAACTGCTAACCACATGTGGCTGCTGAGCACCTCAACTGTGGCTAGTGCCACAGAGGACTGAATTTTTTATTTCATGTCATTTTAATTAAATATAAAGGTAAACAGCCACATGTGGTTAGTGGCTAACACACTGGACGGTGCAAGTCGAGAGAGTCAAATCAAGAGTCTTGAGGCCATAGACAATGGGCATACCAGTGGCCAAGCAAAAGCTGCATATTATATACTCAGAGTGACCGCAGATACACAGGGACAAGAACACTCATTCACTCAATAATCATTTTTGAGCACTTACTAGGTGCTGGGCACTGAGGATATAGTGGCGAACAAGCCAGAGAGGTCAGTTATTGAAGAGTTTCTAGTTCAGGCTTTGACTTCCTTAGGAAGGGAAAAGATCTAGCATGTGAGCAGCACCTACTGTGCGCTCGACCTTAATGCCTTCCCTGCTGCCCACAAAGCTCAATGGAACAGACAGGCATTTGCTGGACCCTGACTGTATCACTGCCAGGATTAATAAATACAGAACCTTCCACAGAGCTCCTTGGGAGGCAGTCTCCTGTCAGGCAATTCAGGGCCAAGTGAACCAGACAATCCAACTCCCCCTCAGATGGAATAAGAGTTCATGTTTTTATCCATGCTGTTGGTTTATGAGGTAGGTTTTTTTTTATTTACTTGAATTTTAGAGTAAAACAGTTACTGAATGGTCCCAGGGTTCTTAATTTGTCATATATTAAGGAAAAATAGAAAGAAAATACCTTTGACTACCAAACTAGACTTGTAGCCATTTCCTTTGAAAAATATTTATGGGTGGATTTGAGAGAATAAAACATTGTAAGGTTTCTTATAATCATCTTATTACTGTGTTATTTTTTCAGATTGCATCTAGGAAGCATTCAACTATCTGAACCTTTCCATAAAGGCTGGAATTGGAGGTTTAAATGGAACTGCAGTGCTTTTAAAATATGTATTATTTTTAATTATAATATAATAATCTAGAAAATTTTCAACAGAAAAAGGAAAAATAACTCATAATCCCATAATCACCTGTAGTTCTTAGCAATCAGCCTTTCTCTATTGAAAAACGGCAGGAGGCCCGGGCACATCTGCTAACTGAGTCAAGGACACAGAGAGGTCAAAGGCTGTATTCCCCATATTACTATCTTTCACCATTAAGAACATAATTTTGAGGTTTATATTTTCAAAAGATAAACTTCTACTCCATGCATTTCTATTCTGTGGGCATCATATTATTACATTCCTTTTATAAGTAAGACAGGGACAGAAAACCTCAGATCACTCCCCGGTTATTTGAGGCACATAGATTCCAAAGAAAATACCCCATTCAGTCATAGTAATAACTTTCTCAGCAATGATGTACAACATGGAGAGACTCTGGAATTCCACCGTTGTAGCCTAAATACACCCAAACATCCCCTTATGCAAATGATGCCATTGATTCAAAGTCAAGAAAAATCAGTATCTAATTCTAACCAATTTTAAATTGGCCTCTGACAAAATATTATGCTTTTACTCTTGAATTTCCAGAGAAGCACAGATTAATGAATTTCTGCATTTTAAAGTAGAACTCTATACATGTTGTTTCCTTTTATTTATCTTTTATTTTGTTTTTATTAAGTATTTTAAAATGTTTTTTTCATTATTGATTTTAGAGAGAGAGGAAGGGAGAGGGAGAAACATCGATGAGAGAACATCAACTGGCCGCCTCCTGCATGCCCTTACTGGGGATCACGCCCACAACATGGGCATGTGTCCTGACCAGGAATCAAACCAGTGACCTCTTGGTGCATGGGTCGATGCTCAACCACTGAGCCATACCAGCCGGACTTCCTTTTAAATATATATGTATTTGATCCATTTAAAAGCTATGGTCCAGCACATAACTGGGAATTTTGTCCAAATGCCCTGCAGAGATGCCTGATGTCAGAATTCCATTCAAATGTACACAGTGGTATCAACACAGGAAAGGTGGGCACACGAAGATAATAATAAACAGACAAGGATTGTTGGCCATAATTTCCCCAAGGAAATTCCACCCAGATCCAATGACGCCACAATCCCTGTTCCCTCAGAACAGGGGTATATAGTTTGCACTGAACTAATTATGAACCCTTCTCTGTACCCCTTCATGCCTCCCCAAGTGTTCTGAGGTCATTTTCATGTATGTTGGTTCTAAGACAAGGTTAAAACTAAAAATACTCAGACTAATATTGAGGGAAATACTAGGTCACATATAAACTTCTTAATAAGTATTATGAGTAGATTTTTTTCTTTGCTCTTACAGAGCCTAAGATGATGTAGACTTTGAATGTAAGATCTTAAAACAAAGTTCATTATCATTGCAGAATGCCTTTGGGTATTTTTTTTTTTTTTAAGGAAAATCTTTTAATGTCCAGGATTGTAAATCTCTTAATGAATATTAAGACACTCACCCTGGCTGGTTTGGCTCAGTGGTTAGAGCATTGGCCTGCGGTCCAGAGAGACCCGGGTTCGGTTCCCACTAAGGGCACGTACCTCGGTTGCAGTTTGTCCCCGGCCCTGGTTGGGTCGTGTGGGTGGCAACCACTCAATGTGTCCCTTTCACATCGATGTTTCTCTCTCTCTCTCTCTCTCTTTCTCTCTCTCTCTCTTCCCCCTCCCACTCTATCTGAACAAAATATTGAAAAATGTCCTCGGGTGAGGATAAAAAAAAAAAAAAAGAAACTCTTACAGCTCTATAGTGTTCAAAACTGTACAATGCACTTTATATTAATAGTCTCATTTACTACTGATATAAATCTCAGTGGTAGTTTTCTTAATTAAGAAACTAGATGCAGAAAAGAAAAAGAATTCTTAGTCATGCTGGAACAGACACTGGGCTAGAAATTACTTCATTTCAAGATACTATAGAATTAAAATATGTATAAAGATCACAAATAAAAAGGCTTACCCAATAACACCCTAACACCCCCCCCCCCACACACACACACACACACTCAAAGACCACCATTAACAGAAACACCTCAATGAACAGATGACAGTTTTAAAAATTGGGTCAGTGTGCTTCTGGGCATCAACCAAAAAGACTGGCCTTGTTCTACCAAGTACTTTCAATCTCCTTTAAAATAGAGAGAACCAGGTTGTTTTGCAGTCAATTTGGTTATGAAGAAGCTTAGGAAATCCACAGCTTAAAAAAAAGAAACCGTATCTTAAAAATAAAGCATTAAGTAAAATAATATCTGGTTATCACAATGGAATTAAGGAAGTTTTTTTTTTTAGTTCTATGTTTCTTTTTAATCGTTTATGAAGTTAAATTCTTCTGATACTAAACAAAAAACCCTAAAAGTACTGGTGCCTTTAAAGGGTGCCTGCAGAAAGTCAATCCTATATGCTAACATGTGACTTCCACTCAGTTGATCCTAACAGAGTTGGTGCAATGGGCAACAAAGCCTGTGGTCAGCCTTAGGCTTCTAAAAGGTTAATGAAATGTAATTCACTTTCCTAGGTGGGGAGAAGTATGGGTAAGCAGAAAGGTGGAGTCAGGGTTAGCGTAAGAAGAGACCAACAAGAGAATGAAAAGACAAGGTAAAGGCTACAAAGAAAGGAGAAAAGTAAACAGATACCTAGAGATAGTTCAGTAATGTGGTCAAGTGCCCATCAGCAGCCAGGTCCTCACTATGGAAGGGATTGAGAGATTCGGGCTCCTGGTGACAACGCCACATCCTACAGCTTCTCTATATTAGACAATCTCAAGGACTGGGTGTCAGTAAGTGGGAGCTGGAGTCAAGTTAAGACTGGGCCTACCTGTTTCACCACTATTTATTTACCATCAACCTCCACCTACCACAGAGAAAAGTCTATTTTACCTGTATCACTGCTAATGTGGCACGGAGGTATAAATTAACTTTATTCTTCTTCCTCTACGGAGAAGCTTAAAGCTGTCAAAGAACTGTTTTGTGTGTGTGTGTGTGTTGTGTTATTTCTTGGCCCTTGAAAATGCAACAAATACCTACTGTCAATATAAAATGAAATATAATGAATTGGGCTTTTCTCCCCACTCCAAATCCCCCATCCCCTTCTAAGATGTTCACTCTAGAAGTGTGTTGTAATACAATTCAAAGCTGGGTGGCTCAGGCATTCCTCAGGGAGACAGGCCAACAGGAGCAAGCAGGTCACTCCTCACAGGGTTCAAGGTCTTGCTGGCTTTCAGATGTAATGCACCCTGAGGTCACTCCCCTCCCCACCACCAAATCCAGCAGCCCAAGCAGAGCGCCTGAACAAGGACCCAGGAGCCTGGGGGGAAGAAATAGTTATAAGACGATGAAAAGGCTTTGGAGCGAAAGCAAGATGACAAGAGTCTAGAGGAAATTCTCTAAATCGAGGCCTTAGGAGCTTAAAATCAGAAGAACAGAAGAGAGAAGTAACCTCAATATCCTCCACCCTGTTTTTATGGGTTGGAGTAATTCACATGCCTCTGAAGTTAACCTTCACCTAGAATCCTTGTGCAAGACCAGATAAATGTAAGACCATTTAATTACTGACAGGCCAATCCCTCCCTCCTTTCCACAATAAGGGGTGTGCTGCCCCTTATTAAAGGATCCAAAGGTAAAGCAACAATCAGACTCCTGTCCCCCACCCCAAATGCACACAGCCCCTCGCAAATAATGGCTCCTTCCTTTCTTCCTGAAGAAGAGCCAGAGGAACCAAAGCAGAGCTCCTTGAGGAGCTTCTTACAGGTCTTTCTCCATCCTCAAAATTACAGCAGGCATGTGACTCTGCTTCTTCAGGACCTCTCTGTTCTCACCACCCCCGCGTTTAGGCAGCAAACATGCCAGAACATGGTTCTGCCCCCCGAGACGGAACGAGGTTTGCTGTCTGCCCTGCTCCCCCTGCCCTGCTGTCACAACGTGGCCTGGAAAACATGCAGCCCAAGCCAGAAAGATGAGAGTGTCTCCCCATCAAGCATCATCCACAGCCTTCTTTCCCAAGGATAGGTGAGGCAATCAGAGAAAGACAAGTACCACATGACCTCACTTACTTGTGGAATATAATGAACAAAATAGATCCAGAGACATGGAAGTAGGAAACAGACTGACAAACCTTAGAGGGATGGAGGGTGGGAGGGTGGGAAGAGATAACCCAAGAACTTATATGCATAATCAATGGACACAGACAACAGCTGAGGTAGAGGTGGGCGGTGCACGGGAGCAGGGAGGAGGGTGTGTGTCAATGGCGGGGGAAGAGGGGACATCTGTAATACTTTCAACAATAAAGATACATTTTTAAAAATTATAATGAATGAAGCAAAAAAGGAAAATTAATATTCTGAAATTTTAACTAGCATATGAATTATGGTTCAACAGGAAATTGTGATAAGGAAGAGGAAGTGAGAGGACTGTAAATTATAAAGAGACATACTGCTGGTACACACAAAAAAATGTTCCCTGAGAGCCAGATGGGGAGGAACAGAGCCCGGTGAAGGGCCAAGAGTGCCAAGCGGCAGAGTCCATGGCTTTCACGTCACCGCTCCTGGCACCCACACTGGGGGTTCCCTTACTTGGTCAAGTCATAAGTTGGGATATCTAACATTTAGATTCAGGGCTATCGCTCTAAAAAAGGTCATTATTGGTCTCCTAGTGATTAGGAATATTTTCATTAAAGGCACAATCCAGAAGAGTTGCCAGGAGGTTACCCAGCTCAGCCTACTTCTCTTGCCTGGGTGACTAGCCAAACCAGGGGGCCCACATTCAGATGCTTACGGTGGTAAGAAAAGAATGAGACAGGTTAACGGTCAGGCCAGAGAAGACACTGAGGGGCCTGGAGAGTTGGCCACTCAACTGGAGCTCCAACAAAGTAGGAATGTCAGAGCTTATGATATTCAAGACAGCCAGAAAATGGAGAGAATATGTAAAATTACTGGCTTTTTTAATGTTGGCAATTTATGTTAATACTTTGGAAATCAGCGGTGGTTGGATTTGGTTGGCCAGTATGCATCTTCTCCTACATGCCTTTCTTATCTGCTGGCGGATTCTTTTTTCTTTTAATTCTCCAGGGTTGGAGCTCCCAACCGGTTTCCTGGCCCTTCTGGGGTGGCACTGCTGTGGTTTCACTGGGCACAGCAAGCCGGGGGGGGGGGGGCAGCATGGACTTAGGAGCAGGACTTAGGAGCCTCATCAGTCAGTTTATTTATTATTATTATTTTTTTTATCCTCACCCAAGGACATTATAGAGTGGGAGGGAGAGAGAGGAAGAGAGAGAGAGAGAGAGAGAGAAACATCGACGTGAAAGAGACACATCGAGTGGCTGCCACCCGCATGACCAACCAGGGCCGGGGACAAACTGCAACCGAGGTACGTGCCCTTAGCGGGAACCGAACCCGGGTCTCTCCAGACCGCAGGCCGATGCTCTAACCGCTGAGCCAAACCGGCCAGGGCTCATCAGTCAGTTTAAATGACAACTTTGCCTCCTGGCACGTTATTTTGTCAAGTTACTAAACCTCTCTGAGTCTCTATTCCTTTATTCATAAAACTGGGGGAAATTCTTTATACCTCCTAAGACTGTTTTGAAGATTAAATGAACTAATATAGAGAAAGTATTCAATAAAGTGTTCAAAAAAGACCAGGTGCTTCCCCTCTTCCTAGTCTCCCATCACCATGAGTGTTTATTTCTCAATCACCTTACTGGATTGTAAGTATTTCATGCAAAGAGATCTTGTCTGTTTCATGCCCAAATAACCAGCACCTACCCCCTGCCTTAGATACGGTAGGCTCTCAATAAATGCAAAATTTAATAATAATGTGTTATGAACTGAATGTTTGTGTCCCCCCAAATTCATATGTTGCCTTTATAATTCATAATCCCTGCTGAGATGTATTTGGGGGCGGGGCCTTTGGGAAGTAACAAGGTTTCGGTGAGGTCATGAGTGTAGACCCTCCATGATAGGATTAGCCATTATGAGAGCAGACACCAGGGCTTGTGCACTCACTCGCTCTCTCTCTCTCTGCCTCCCAACCCTGACCATGAGGACACAGCAAGAAGGAAGCTGTGTATATGAGAGCCCTCACTAGGAACCAGATTGGCCAGCACCTTGGTCTCAGAATTCCCAGCCTCTAGACTGTGAGAAACTTGTTTACACCACCCAATCCTTGGTATTATGTTAGAGCAGAAGAGTTTTCTTAAATTTGGCACCAACTGAGCCCATTTCTTCTCATTCTATCCTCAAGATGCCTTAACATCAATATCTAATATCTACTCCTCATTTGGCCAGAATACGTGGAGACTAAATGAAAGAACAGGTCCAAATTAAGAAGAAAACACTGGAGAGTTTTCTCTTGAGGAGTATGGCATCACTTTTAGGTCAGCAGGGTCTAAGTTGGATATTATTTGCATGCCTCAGAAGAAGAAAAAAAAACATAAAAGATTTCATCACTCTATTAATAAATACATGAAAGAATCATGCTTTAATTTTAGCATCCTCAAGCAATGTTTCCAACAGTGCAAGTCACTGCACGGGGTGTGCTTGGTGGCCATCCAGAGTCCGAGGCAATCCCCAACCATTTGTCCACTTCGGTTTGGGAAGTCTGAATTGTATTCATCTAGGACAAAGGTTATCGAACCATGCCTGACTTACGTGGGTTTCTTTGATTTTTTGCTGAAAGAATCCCACAGGCCTTCAAACAATTTTAGCTTCCCTCTCGCTTGGGGGGGGTGGTTGCTGAACAATCCAGGCAAACACATTTCCTGTGATTTACTGAGAAGCTAAAATAACTCAACAGAAAGCCCAGTTAGTGTGTTACTTCAGAATGACCCACAGAAAAGGAAGCAATGACAAAGGAAATCACTAGGAAGGTATCTCTCTTTAAAGAAGCTGGACCAGCTATTTCTCCAATAAAAGGTTTCCAGCTAAGGAATTTAAATATTATCAAGAATGCCTTGAAGAAGCCCTGGCCAGCTTGGTTCAGTGGTTAGAGCATCAGCCCATGGACCAAAGATTCTCTGGTTCGATTCCAGTCAAGGGCATATACCTCAGTTGCAGTTTGGTCCCAGGCCCTGGTTAGGGTTGTGCAGGAGGCAACCAGTCAATGTGTCTCTTTCACATTGATGTTCCCCACCCCCCACTCTATCCGAAGATAAACAAAAAAATATCCTCAGGTGAGGATTACAAAAAAAGAGAGAGACAATACCTTAAAGACAAGCTGTAATGAGGGACAGCCTCCTTATTGAGGGCCAGTGCTTACAACTGAAACCCATCTGTTCAGTAAGTCACAGCGGGTGTAATGCCATGTTCCTCGGGGAAGAAACTTTCATTAATCTACAGAAGAAAGTTCAATTTGGCATGATGGGAACCCATCGAAAGTAATCTTAGGGATTCACTGTTAACCTCTGCTTTCCTGAGGGTCGATCTGTGCAGATGACCGTGAACAATAAGGTTTAGTAGTGCGGACCTATCCACAATAACACAGCCACATATAACTTCTGACTGCCCCAAATTTAACCACTAACAGACTACTCTTTTTTTTTTTTTTTTTTAAATCCTCACCCGAGGAAATTTTTCCACTTTTTGTTCAGATAGAGTGGGAGGGAAAGAGAGGAAGAGAGAGAGAGAAACATTGACATGAAATGTACACATTGAGTGGCTGCCACCCACATGACCCAACCAGGGCTGGGGTCAAACTGTAACCGAGATACACACCCTTAGCAGGAACCGAACCCAGGTCTCTGGACCGCAGTCCGATGCTCTAACCGCTGAGCCAAACTGGCCAGGACTAACAAACTACTCTTGACCAAAAGCCTCACCGATAATATAAACAGTCCATTAACACAGATTTTGTATGTTATATGTGTTATATGCTGTATTCTTATAATAAAGTAGCTAGAGAAAAGAAAATGTCACTAAAAAATTAATGAGGAAGACAAAATACATTTATGGTACTGTGTGTATTTACTGAAAAAATTCGTGTATAAGTGGACCCACACAGTTCAAACCTGTGTTGTTCAAGGGTCAACTGTACTTGCAATACCAGCCTCTCCTTAGTGTGGCGTGTACTTTGTGAGGATGTACCACATCCTCAGTTGTTAACTTCTCTAGGGATCTAGTGTGTACTTCTACCAGGGCTCTAGGGCTTTCAATATTCTCGAACCAGTTTAGTGTTTATGCCAAAATAAATGAGGTTTCCACATCTTGCAGACAGTAGAACAACGGACCCCACAGCTAACAATGTCACCTGGACTTCCGTTGGCCCAAACATACACTCAAAGCCCCACACAGACTCTGGGAGGAATTCTTCTTGCCCCCGTTTGGCAAACAGTTCCCGTGTGAATATAAACACCACAGCCCCTGGAACCGACAGCCTGTGCCAGCTTCGAATCACTCATGAGCCAGTGGCATCAATGTCTTCTGGCACCTGGCAATTTCCCTTTTCTGCTCTGGGCTTACTATTTTCTATGTTATACCTAAAAATTGGGGCCAGGGGGAGTAAGTTGGCCAGGTTGCAACAGCTCAGTATGCAATTCTGCCAGAAATGTCCAGTTCTCTAAAGGTCCAGGTTTGGGTTCTCTGAATTGTGCCACATTCAGGGTCCAGTATGTGACCATTTAGCCGTAGAAATAAGTTCTTTGTAGTATACATGCTACATTGCTGTGACTCTTCCCCCTAGCAGAGTGATGCTGGGTGAGGAAGAGCATAGGGGTAGCCAGGCACCGAGAACTGTACCGCTCAGCAGTGCAGGCGTTTACCCCAAGGAAGCAGACACCTGCCTGCACAAGGCTGCACTCTGCACACCACGAAGTCTGTCCTCGTTCTGAGGAAAGGCCTCTGCCTTACACTAACCTTCCACGGTTTAGAACTGGATGACTGCACACTGACGTTTGGTAGCCTGAGAGAGGCAGAGATGGCAAGGACTGAAGCAAGGGCACAACCACCTCGCCACGTGCTCTGTAGAGTGGCTGTGTCCTCCAGCAGCCGCCAGGAGAACAGCCACAGCCACAGAAAACGCTCCAGCAGCCGACCCGCAGGCCTTGTCCCTGGGGTAGCCTCTGATCTCATTACAGCAGTCGACACTAGTCGTCTCAAAACAAACAGAGGAAATTTATGCCTGCCTTAGCCTGTGGAGAGCTCTACATTCCTTGTTTAACGAGAGTTCCAGCTTCTGAGACCACAGCCACTCAGATGGAGAGGATGTCTACTTTGTTCCAAAGACAGAACTGTCATCGCTGCCGTTCCCTCTTCCTGGGGCTGATGTGAAGGTGGTGAGCCCGGAGAGAGCCACTGAACTTATGGCCTAGGCTCTCTGCTCCAAGTCCCCGAAGAGACGTTCCCTTTCTTCTTATGTCAACATCCCCAAGCTCAGTCAGTGGGGCCATTTCCTCTTCAACAGCTCTGGGAAAGTCGCTACAATGCGGCCTTGAAGGGTTCCACCTGCTAAGGCCAGAATTCCAAGGGAGAGACTGCCCTGCGTAACAGAACTCTAGGTCTTCTGGTGGGAAAATATTTCCCCCAAAATACCCTTGCCTGACAGAGCTTTGGAAAAGTTTACCTAATATGGAGTTCCCACTTTTAGGATAAATAGCAGGAAAGAAAATGTTATTTTATACCCTTTAATTCAATCTCGGAAGTAACTGAGTGCCCAGCTCCTGAGGTAGCTAGAGTGACCCTCCAAACCAAAATAAGAATAGAGCAGTGGTTCTAAGCCAGGCCCTGTTCTGCACCTCTCCTCCCCCAGGGACATTTGCAATGTAGGGAGACAATTTTCTTTGCCACAACTGGGAGAGTGGGTTATTGGCATCTAATGGGTAGAGGCCAAGGATGCTGCTACATATCCTACCATGCACAGGACAGCCCACATAATAATTATCTGGTTCAAAATGTCAACAGTGCTGAATTTGGGAAACCATGATGTAGAGAGAACACTCGAGGACGTGTGTGGGTTTAAAATAACGACGACTCTTAATCACATTACAATAATGTTGATATGCAAGCAAAATGTACACAATCAACCAACACAAAAAATGTATCAGCTTTCTCATCGAGTAAAATAAATGAGTGCTGCCTTTTAACTATGCAGAGTAAAATTATCAGCGCTGCCTGGAAAACACAGGAGCAGCTTCAACATTAGACTGTATCATCAGCACCATCGTGAATGCTGTGTTTACTCCAAGGAAAGGTGTGATCTGAGTGCTTACTACCACAAGTCAGTGAGTATTAACAGGAGACATTCATGAGCTAAGTTTTATAATTACTAAAATTGTACGTGTAGCCTGAGTATATCTGGATCTGGGAGAAAAAAAAAAAGGCAAAATGTTTTAACTTTTAAAATCCAAATATGAGGAACCATGGTGATGCTGACCTACATTTTAGGGAACCTAAAAAATGTGTGCATAAATAAATACAGAACTGCAGAAATGTATTAAATGAAAATAGTCATGATGTATATTTGAAATACTCTCCCATCTAATTTTCTGTACCAGGTTGCACATATTCCATTTCTTCTACATAGCATATCTTCTGTACACTTGGTGTAAGAATGTACACTTAGATAACTCAATCATCATTCTCTCATGCACTCTTTTATTTCAGCAAAAGAAGAAAAAGTCCCCATCCAAGCATAGTGAGTGCATGTAAGCAGATTTGAAGAGAGAGAAAAAAGGGACTTCATGAATGAGCAGGAGGCAATTTTTTAATGGACTGTTTTAAAGGCTTGTGGTATAAACAGTAAACAGCACTGACTCGCTAAATGCTAATACTGTTTATCCTGATGTAAGACTCAGTTTTTATATTTTTATTTTAATGTCCCAGAAGCCAGAGGAAAACGAATACTGGGTAAGGAAAAATGATACCTTCCTTAACATTTCAAAATCATTGCTCAATTCCTCTTGAGCAAGGAAGCCTTAGTAATGACTTTATTTTACCTACCGCAATTATGGTACAGCTCAAAGTAATTCTCCAAAATATCCCACTTTCCTCCCTCAAGTCCTGCTAAATAATCTCTGGAAACCATTAACCAAGAGCCCTTTTCCAAGTTTCCTCTCCTCCCTCCGCTGCTGCCTCAGTCATGCTGGAGTCAGGACAAAGCAAACTTGTATTACATCATAGAGCAAACTCACTTTCTATAAACCATCCCGTTGGTAGTTTACGGCTACTGGAACCCAAGGCTGTCAACACTGTGGTCTTTGTTTGGTGGGTGTTGTTTTAAAAATAAAAAAATAAAAGTTTGCCCACACCCCCTTCCTCTTTTGAATACCGGCAAGTAGTTGAAGGCGCCTCTCCAGCCCGGCTCCACCCCGCTGTGTAAACTAGACATTACCTTATACACAAATGAATCTACGGCATTCCTCTCAGTCTAGCTGCCTCGCTGCAAATTCCTACACTCCCCAGCAGCCACGGCAGCACACTCCCCCTGGCTTCCCCTCCTCTTTCCTCTTCCCTACCCTCTTTTTTTAAAATTTCCACTGCCTCACTGTGTTTTTGTGTAAATGATCTCACATGACTCAACAAATCCATCTGCCTGAAGCAGGCCAAGTCTGGAGCCCTCCCAGGAGGGAGGAGAAGAATTGCTTTGTGGAAAGGACCTGGAGCTCTGCCCTTTCTCTGGCTCGAATTACCCGCCTGTCAGGCCTGACGGATTTGGCTAAAAATAAAAGGAAGCAGGCCGTGAAAAGCAGATGAATGGGCTCAGCAGTTCCTTAGATAACACGGGCCTGCTGTTGCCCAAAGCTCCCCAAACAGAAACTTCAAATGCTGGACCTGTGAGTGCAGGGATGTGGCTTCCAGGTGAAAAGGGCTGTCAAGTCCACAGGAGTGGGGGAGCATGGCCTGTGTTTTAGATTTGTTTAAAAACTTCTGGGGGGGGGGGGGCGGGGGGGCGTGCTGACTCTCATATAAAAGGTTCTCAGAAAAACAGGAGAGTTCAGTGGAGTGAAGGCTTGGCTTGTTTAAAAAAATCTTGTTTCCACTACAAAATTACCCCTCTTCGTACCTCCCAACACCAGACATTTTAAGCCTCCCTATGATGTCACTTCTGCATTCAGAGCCAGCAAAGAGCTAAAAGTCCTTCTTGTAAGTGTATGCCCAGCACCCGCAGTGGGTATTAAGCACTTAGGTTGGCAATGTAATGACACACTGTAACAATCTGTAATATGAAGCAGTCAGCAAAGCCCTGGCTCTGAAAGCTATTTCTCCCGACCATTAACCATATGTTTGGCTCCTCAGATAGCCAAGCGGGTGTTCCAGCTTACCATCTGGTTTCTATCCACACAAGCAACTGCAAAGCACAGACTCTCTCCCTCTGGAGCTGCGTGCTTCTTTTTCTCTCTCTTTTCCGTTCTCCCCTTCCCTTTTCCTCCTCCCAGCTTCTTTGGTTCCCTCTGCTAAAGAATTCTCTGCCATTCATCACGTGCAAAGAAAACTTTACCTGACATGGCAGCAGCAGAGCCATTAAGAACGCACAGCTGTACTGTAAACACGCCAGAGGGCCGTTCACCATCCTCCGAACAACTCGGCATCTACCCCTTCTTCATCTCTTGTTGAGTGCTGACACCTGACCTAGTGTGTTAAAAATAGGTACATTCTTGACAGATCCAGGGGTTGCTGTGGTGCCCTTCACACTCACTTCACATTATGGGTGGGTGTGGGGCTTTAAAACAAGCCCCCCCCCCTCAAGTTTGCCTCTGCATTCAATCTGCATGACATCAGTCTCACACAGTGAAGACACACCAACTGCAAACAACCAAGTTACTAAAGGATTCTATTCCTTTTTCTGCCCTAAAGGATTTGATCCCAAGTGCATTTTTCTTTCTTTCTTTTTTCCCCCTAACGTGCTCAAACGGAGAGATGACACATTAGAAGAATAAGAATACACAGCCATTTTCAACAAATGGAGAATTTGCACAACCTATGCTTACTGACATCTGCATGTTAATGGCGTACAGTAATGACATGGAGCATGCCATTCTAGGACTGCCTTACAATGTCTCCCGAATATTTATCCCAGATTACCGCCTTTACAGAATTCCAGGTACTTTACAACTTCTTAAAAATCTGTGAAGAGCCCGTTGATAAACAGAATTTGGGCATTTTTTTCCTCCTGTCCCCACATGAATTATATGTTCATTCCCAATCCATTTTACTGAGTTAAAAAATTAAAGTGAATTCTTTCCCATACCTTAAAAACAAAACAAAACAAAACAAAACACCACTTCTTTCTCACATACCAAGAAAAAAAGGAAGAATGTCATTAAAAAGTGATTAAGCAAAATTCAGATGTTATCAACAAGGCAGAGCTAGGAAGTTCTGTCAGGGAAATATGTTTATTCAGGCGAACCAGGACACCAGGAAGGCCACTACCTGTGCAGACTTCTTACACCCACTGCCTGTCAGTCCTATCTTCATTTCCATGACCTCAGATACGTCTTTTGTTAGCTATTTCTACCGATAAGGGGCATGTAGCTTTCAGAATAACAGAAAAGGGGACTTTTTAATTTCAGAAAAGTTAGGAAACTGTACACAGAAGACAGATTCAATGCTGTTTTTTGACCCCCAAATCATAGTATAAACTTAAAATTACATTATATATACTCACAGTATCATTCATAAAAAGAAAGAATATGGGTCATTTCAAAAGTTCAACATTTTCATAGTCTACCTGGCCCTTTAAGTACTGTAGAATCAATTTATTAAAAGGTACTTATGCTTTTCATAAATCCTAAGGCCTAGGCCCTCTTCCACCAGCCCAGTTCTACCAGGGTCTGTAGGGATGGGCCTGGGCATCTGTATTTTTGAAAGGTGCCCAGTTGTAGCATCATGCAGCCAGAGCTGGGAAGTCTTGTTCTATTTGAACTCATGTGGTACTAGAAACCACCTCATCAAAACCAAGATGAAACCTTTGAAATGAAATTTAGGATAGAACAGTGGATTTCAAACTTGTTTAGAAGAGGAATCTTCAACCAAACAAAAGCTTATAAGAAATACCAATGGACAAAATAGTAAAATGGTCATTTATGCTATCATTTTATACTCTCAGCTTGCACAATAACCATGGTTTTCATAAATCCAAATGAATGAGTTAACTTGGGAAAACAAAGAAGCTATTTTATCGAACAGAAAAATACCAAATTGGGTTCATGACTGAGAGGTCCAGGGCTACCCACTTTGGCATCTGACTTTTTCCACGGCCAATGGTTGAGATGATCAAGTTGGTTTCACATAAAAATAGCAGTGTGTGCAGTAGGATAAAATTAATTCACACACATTAATTTAATAAATGTCAGTTAAATGTCTAGTACACACCAGCTAGTGTCCTCAGGGTCATCAGAGTGAGCTGCAGCCTTTTGCTTTGAGAAGTCCAGTGAAGACAATAGCTAAGGGCAGAACAGCAAGGTAAGCACAGTAATGGAAGGACAAGAGCCTGCTATGGGGAGAGGCAGCCACTGCTGTCTGAGGAGACAGGGCATAACTGCACGCACTACCCGGGACACTTAAGTCAGGTTCCAAACATCTGAGTAGGACTGTACAAAGAAAGAGAAGGACATTTCAGGAGGAAGGAAAAGAATGTGGGAAAAACCCATCAGTATCAAAAGGCCTGGTGTGTTCTTGGGATAATGACAAACTCTGGGGAGGGCAGGAGGGCTGGAATATGGCACTGCAGAGGTAACTGAGGCCAGATTATAAGAAATTTTAAATGTCCTAATACAGCTTAGATCAGCACTGACTAAAAAAAATATATATATATATATATATATAGTGAACCACACACATCCTTTTGAATTTTCTAGTAGCCACATTTAAAAAAAGTAAAAAGAAACAGGAGAAATTAATTTTAATATGTTATTTAATCCAATATACCCAAAACATTACCCTTTCAACATGGAATCAATATAAACCTTATTAATGAGATAGTTTACATTTTTTTTTCATACTAAGTCTTTGCAACAGGGTGTTGGTTTGCTACCCACATAACATCCCAATTTGGACCAGCTACATTGTAGGAGCTCAGTGCCCATGTGCGGCTGACACATACTGTGCTGCACAGCACAGGCGGACACCCTTCCCCGACGGCTGCGCAGGCCAAAGCACCGTCTGGGCTTTGTTTACTAAGGAGACAAGTGCAGCAGCCCTGAGAAGTAGAGAGGACTGGGGCTGGAAGAAGGCTACCAGGCTGCTTCCACAGTCCAGGCGAGAGATGAAGAGGAGGATGAGGAACCAGGGCATGGCTGTAGGGAGGCATGGAAGGGTCACATTCAAAAGGCACCTCTGGAAAGAATTCAGTAAACTTAAAATAATTGTACATGAGGGACGAAGGAGAAGGAATCACGGAGCCCTCGGATATGTTTTGTGGTGATAAAATGTGTGCTCAGTGTGAAAGTTACTGATTGTGCACTAAACAGGAGGCTGCGGTTCCTTTCACGCTTGCCCCCCGCACCCCCCCTCCCCCTGCTGGGGAGCGCAGTGTCATTTCGGAAACATGTGCCTGTACCCACCACGTGCTGGGCAAGGCCAGGCACTGGCACGAGTGAAACATTTCTTCCTTTCAAGGCACTCGATCATATGTGGGACACAGAACAACCCACTACAACAAAGTGTTAAGTGCATTACTGGGCTGGTGTGAAAGGAGGCCTACAACATGTTCCATAAAGTGAAACTATTTCCTATACCACATTCAATGGCACTTTTGAGACAGCAGAGAGTGTGGCTTTAAGATAGTCGTAGGCTTATTAACTGACCTTGAAAACTCACACAGCATAGGCTTTACTTCTGTAGTTGCATTTGGTTGCACTGTATTAAGAAAATCCCGAGTCATGGGTAAGGGCAGGAATCACTCTCTGTCTGAATTCCAGCTCTGTAAACTCAGGGACCAAACAGATTCAGACAAGTTTTCCGATAAATCTCTTGCTATCTGCCACTCTTCTTTCTTACTGTCTGAAACTCGGAAATCAACCCAGCATGAATAACACTGTGTCCTTAGCTACTGGAACTCACTCTGGGAAATGTGTATATCGGGATTCTGGAAATGAGTGGATTGGAACAGCAAGGGACAGTTATACTGGAGATGATAACAGTTCTGTAGTGATTGATTTTGTAATCTCACGGCATGCCTCAAACTAACCCAAAAGCTCGCAAAAATGCAGTATTAAAAATCTTTTAAATTACATTGTTAATCACTAATGATAATCTAGCAACCACCTGAATTCTTTAGCTCAGTCAAGGAACAACAGAAAGATGGAGTGGGCATACAGGACCCTAGAACAATGTATGTCACTAAGTGATGTGTGCTGCAATCACTTACTGTACAACTGGCTGTTAATCCACACAGAAGCCTACACCCAGCAGAGGCCCCTGAAACCTGCCTGGCATGTAATTGGGTGTGCTGAACATGTCTAACAGGAGGAATTTGCTCGTTCAATTTCTAGTCAGGCTGGAAGCTGAAAGACACTAGTATAGAACTTCTTTCTCAATGACTCATTTATAAGAAGTTCAAATACATAAGTCAAAACAGCGAAAAACACTTAATTTCAAGGTTACCTTGATAGTCTGATTCAGTGCAGTGGTGGTCCCAATGTGTTAAAATTTGACATGTGACACGTTCAAGTGTGCACGTTTTTATTATGGTTATAAAAATTGTTTAAAATATATGAAAAATGATATGCAGAATCCCTCAAGTATCCCCAGGGAACTTCTGTAGACCAGAGTTTAAAGACCACTGGTTTAAGGCTTCTAAGGTTAAAACTGAAATCTAAGAGCAATATTTTCATGCACCTACTATTATTTAAGGATTGAGTCATTCCCAAATTTAGCTGAGGGTAGGTTTCCCTTCATTATCCTAAAAGCAGTGAAGCTAAGACACAAACTGCAGAACGTGTTTTAAGATTCTCTGGTGAGTTCGATTTAAGGAAGCTAGAACCCAGATCTGAGGTACATGATTTATTTCTCAATGTTGTTCATTCACTAATTCGCGTAACAATATTTATTGAGCATCTACTATGTGCCAGGCACTGTTCTAGAGCTTTGGGATACATTAGTGAAGAAAACAGACGACATCTCGTACCTTTGTGGAATTTAGAGTCCAGTGGGGAGGAGACAGACAATAAATACAAACAAGAAACATGATAAATAAGTTATTGCTGTTACAAGGTGATAGGTACAATGAAAAAAAATTGACTGGGGACAGAGAAACTGGAAATGGGGTGGAGAGAGGCTGCAATTTTATAGAGGATGGTCAAGGTAGGTGAGGAGGTAAAAGTGGACCAATGACTTGGGAAGGAGGTGAGAGGTATTAACAAGCGAAGGTGAGTTAGAGCAGTGGGTCTCAAAGTGGACCACAGCCTCACCTGGAAACTTGTTCCTGGTTCAGGAACGCTGGAGTGGGGCCCAACAGTCTGTTTTAAAAGCCTCAGGTGATTGTGACGCACACTGAAGCTTGACAACCGCTGCCCTAGAGGAGAGGCCCTAGGAGAGGAGCAGGTTCTGGAGGTAAGAACAGGAGGGAAGTGGGAGAGAGGAAGAAAGAGGGGCCAAGAGCAGTCAGAGCACAGGGAGCTCTCAGGTCACAGTGAGACTTTTCCTCCCAGTGAAATGGGGAGCCATAGAGGGTTTCCGGGCAGAGAAGCCACAGGCCTGGTTTATATTTTAAAAGGTTCACACTGGCTGTTAGGTTGAGTGGAAATACTACATTATTTGCCTCAGGAGAAGACTCCTTGAATTTTAAATTCCACTTTGGGCAGTGGTGTGCTGCTCAATATTGAAAAACAGGCTCTGATGGTGGAGAGCCCATTTGGAGTTTTTGCTGACTTCTATGGTGTAAATACTCCCACCCTGGCTGAGTTCATGCTTTCCACGTGACTCACTGAATGTGGACTTGTGAAGAAACGCACACAATCAACTCACAACACTGACTTCAGGTCCAAGGTCACTGCTGCCATGGGGAACATTTTTAAATGACATAGAATTTTGTGAATTGGACTGGAAAGGTTAAAGTTATTTCAGACGTTGAAATAAATGTAGTGCACTCTATTGGCATATTACTGTTAACCAAATACAGACCCCAATTCCTTAAAAGTTAGCATAAAGACAATATATTATTAACTTTATTTAAATAAAGCCTCATTAGCATTAACCCCCAATTTCCTTTGCTCAAAATCTATTTAACTTTTACCTAGGGTTTCTCTCTCCTTGCAGCTTGCATTTCTCCCCCTACCATAATTAATAGTTTATACCCTCAAAAAGTATGTCATGCAGAATATGCAGGGCTGCAAAACTCCAAGAGCTCACCTGAGTCCCGGGCAGGCCTTCAAGGAGTATGTGTGTTTACAAGAACAAAAGTTTGCATTTATCTGCAGATGCAGTGAAATATGGATAAGGCTTTCATCCATTTGATCCGACATTAAGAGACGTTCCTTAGCCTAATGGAATAACCCTGTTTTTGTCCATCAGGGCAGACTGTAGTTTGTAAAAAATATATATATTTTAAAAGTATAAAGAGAAAGCCTCTATAAACTCCTGATAAACAGAAAGTGTGTGCTATCAGAAATATACCCCACACATTCTCCAGTCCGCATTCTCCCTGCACTGCGTCCCACCCACACTCAGACCCCAGCCAGCCAGATCAGCAAATATGCACGAGCTCACGCTCCTATACAACAATGGGGTCTTTCAGGCCTTACAATCTTGTGAAGAAACAGGCTGAAACGTCATGGGAAAAATGAGGAAATATTGGAGGAAAACAGCTCACAAAATGAGGGGTGGAAACCCTCGCTCACATGTTCTAATTCCTGAACAAAGAGAAACAACCGTGACAGCCCCTTTCCTGCTCTGACCCTTGCACTTCAAAAGAGAGGCATCCTAACCCCCTCTTCTGCGCTTGGGGATTACAGCAGCGAGGTGCAGACAAGATTTCAGAATGAGAAAATTTTAAACCTAAGAATTTCAAAAGCCTTTCCCTCAAGAAAAACATAATAACCAACCCCAGTGAGTTGCCTTGTTCATGATCTATAATACCAACACAATCACAGACCATCTGGACTTCAGCAACCACACAACGGAAAACAGAAGCGCCTTCTCTATACCTCTTTTTTCCCCAGTTCCTTCAAAGTATTGTTTTAAATCTCACACAACTAACTCCACCTCAGCAGTCCTTCCTCCTTACCTGTCATGCCCAGTTTTTCCTTTCAAACCAGCCTAACTGGCCTACAGTCCTGAAACGCTCCATTCTCTTCCTCCCAGCCTTTGCCAAAAGTTGTTCCATTTTGCAAATTACCTGCCCCCCTTACCCACCCCAAAACATCCCTTCCACCTTAAAAAAATGTTCAATTTAAGACCTAGTATCTAATACAAAATGAATTTCCAGATTAATCAAGTACATTTGCAAACTTATCAAAAAATTTACCCTTTTGCTTTAATAACCCAACTATATTTTCCAGTTGATTAAGTTACTCTGACTTTTCTAAACTCTCTGAGGATTAAGTCTGAGTCTCCAACTTTCCACCATATTTCTATCTGTAAGACTTTATCAACTGTTAAGCATTATAGACATGTCTCCCAATAGTGAAATCTGATGGTCAACCAGTTTGGGAAAAGATCCATAAGTTGTTTATTATTATAAAGCATTATGTGAAAGATGTGTTTATTTTGCTCTTGGAAGAAAAAAAAGGAACATGTATTAAAATCATAAAAATGTTTTAAAAGGTAAAACACTTTAAAAAGAAATGCATCACATACTGAAAGTAAGAGAGCCCAGTGAGGCTGAAACCGTGCAAAGCTGTCTCACAGACATGTCACCAGTAGCACTTGAAGAGCCAAGCCTAGGAACAACTTTCAAACCACCGTTTGACATCAGGAAGAATTCCACGTCAGGTAGGGAACTGAGCAGAAATAATGCAAATTGATCATGCTGGCTAAAATGAAAAAGAGGACAACGGTGAGACACTTTCAAGAGAGGTGAAAAGTGAGTTCAGTCCACAGAGGTGATTCCACAGTCAGCACACCAGTGAATTTACAGACCAAGTTCTTAAACCACCAATTCAAATTCTGCTGCACATCAGAATCAGGTGGAGAGCTTTTAAAAAATCCCATTGCCCAGGTCACACACTAATAAACTCAGAGTATCTAGGGTGGGAGCCAGGCGTCTGTGTTTTTTTTTGTTGTTTTTTTTTGGTACATGCCCCTAGCGGGAACCGAACCTGGGACTCTCTGGTCCACAGGCCAATGCTCCAACCACTGAGCCAAACCGGCCAGGGCTGTCTGTGGTTTTTATTTTTTTTAAATTAATTTATTTATTTTTATCCTCACCTGAGGACATTTTTCCATTTTTTTTTTGTTCGGATAGAGTGAGAGTGAGAGAGAGAGAGAGAGAAACATCGATGTGAAAGGAACACATCGAGTGGCTGCCACCTGCACAACCAACCAGGGCCGGGGACAAACTGCAACCGAGGTATGTGCCCTTAGTGGAACTGAACCCTGGTCTCTCTGGACCGCAGGCCAACGCTCTAACCGCTGAGCCAAACCGGCCAGGGCCCGTCCGTGGTTTTTAAAGAAGCCCAACTGATTGCAGTGTGCCTCAGGGTTTTGGAACCACTGTCCCAGCTCTACTAGTGGAAGGTTTCGCTCAATGAGGAAAGAACACAACTTAACATTAAAGCAGGTGATGATAAGGAGTTACCTCTGATACTTTAAAGTAGAAAATCACTACTTTGGTTCAAATGAGAAGTCTCTTCTCTGATGATCATATGTGATCTGGTACACAGTCTTTAAAAGACCCTGAATGAACTTGTGGCTTTGGGCTTTAGACTAGGAAAGGGAAACAAGGCATGAGGTAGGTACGTGCCCTGATAACAACAATGATAACCGGAATGTAGGCCACTGTGTTGTCAAGGTTCAGAGCAGGCCTAGGCTGGTCATCTACTGGCTGTAGGACTGTAGGCATCTACACACCCAACCACATAACCCAGTGTTTGTTCTGTCTGAGGCAGTGGTTCCCAATCCTGGCTACTGATCAACTTACCCAGGTGCAGACTCCAGCCCCAGATAATCTGACTGACTCTGAGTGGAGCCCTGGGATCCATAGATTTCAAAAGCTCCCTAGGTGACTGTTACTGTCATACACAAATGTAGAGAACCACCAGCAAAGAGATTATGAAGAAAGGCACTCAGACTATACCACTTCATCAAATCCCTGCTCTAACAGTTACTAGCTAAGTCTCAGTTTCCTTATTTGTAAAATCAGAGCTAATTGATAACACCTCCTTTGTTGTGACGCTTAACTGACAATCTATTTATCTGCCTCATTGGCTTATTGTGAGGTTTCAACATAACACCTGGCACACAGCACATGCTTGATTTTATATACTGTATCACATACATACATGCATGTATTTGTTGTAAGGATTAAGCGGCATGATGTACATAGAGTGCTTAGCACTGTCTCCATGTACAACAGCTCAATGAATATTAGCTACGCTGATGCTGACGACAGTGGTAGTGGGAAAACTTACGGAACCGGCTGTCTTCTGTCTGGGGTTTCATCCTCTCCTCACTGCATAGCAGCCTTTGCTTCAGAAATAAAACCTTAAAAACTGCAGAGATAGGGAGGAATTTTCTCTCTCCCTCTCTTAATTATTAGAAGTTCCCACTACCGTGAAAGGGTAATTCTACTGCAAAGTAATGATGAAAACATGGGCTTAATGGCAAAGAAATGTGGTGACCTGGCCCTGCCCCACATGATGAGAAACAGCAGGGAAAACTCATTTCCGAGGGGAACCTGGAGTTGAAATGTGTTTTGTCCAGGATTACACAGTTGGTGGCAGAACTGGGACCAGACTTGGGAACCAAGCTCTTCAGTTTCCAAGTTGCTTCCATCGACCATCCCCGGTGAGGAATGTGTCTGAGAGGTGCATTGTCATACGGGAGGTGTGCTACTTGTGGCCAAGGCCAATGTGAGGGCTGAGGAATGTGGTGCTGGTTTTCCAACTGCTTCCTTCTGCACTCTGCCCAATTCCCTTCCATGGTCCACATTCCACGCCCTGCAGGCCATTTCCGGCTGAGATGGAGGAGTTAGAACACTAGAAAGCAGCTGTGATTTACAGCCAAATTACTTTCTGAGACATGTTCAGTTCCAATTTTATAACATAAGACAATTATAAAAAGGATTTAATTTCCCAAATTTTCATTTACATATAACTGTTCAGGGATGCACATACACTAAGGGATACTTGCATGTTCCATCCACTGACCAAGGACAGGAAATCCTGTCTTTCACCTGCTGAGTCTCAGACCACTCCATCTGAATATTCTCCCTGACAAATGTGACCTTGTCTAGGTTCTGAAGAATTTAAATATTTCTCCGGTGCCATTTCCACTTGACTTTAGCAACATGACCAAACTAGAAATTCAAATACCATTTAGTAAAGGTAAACCATTCATGTCCTGTTACCAATCTCCCCTCCAATACCAGTCCAACAACCTTAGGTTAGAACCTAATCCAAAAGATTACAAAGCAACACCTGATGAGTTGTTATGGTAACCCAAAGATGTCAGATATTGAAGTCCCAGGTCTGTAAATTCTCACTTTTAGTCTACTCATATCCTACTATTTTGTGCATAATAATCAACTAAAATGCAATTTAATATGTCAGCTGCCAAACATAATAAGCGATGCCACTAGCTATCATAGCCAATAATAAAAGATTTCTAGTTGCTCCTGTTTTCAAAGATACAGCAAATCGCTGTGTGTTCTAAGTCCATTGGGCTGGTCCTCAAAGAGAGGCTATTTAGCCAGACTGACTCTATTTTTCCTTAATTAATCAATATTTAAGAGAGCCTTGAGATGAAAAGAACTCTAGTGAAAGCTAGGCATCATTATTTTCTGAATAGGAGGAAATGCACCGATCTTCAAACTTCCAACAGACACAGTATATTTGATCCAAAAGAGAAAAAACCACATGCACATGCATGCACATACACAGAAACCCTCACTGCGATCCAAGACTTTTAAGGGCACAAATATACAACAGGGTATCTTGCAAGATGGTCAATTTATAACTGGAGAAGAGAGAAATATGTATTATTGAAATCCATGTAGACCAAACATCTTATTTTAATCAGCAGTTTTGTTATGGGCTGAATTGTACCCCCCACCCCAATTCATATGTTGGAACCCTAACCCTCAGTATCTCAGAATGTGACTGTATTTGGAGACAGGACTTTACAGAAGTATTTAAAGTTAAATGAGGTCACTAGGGTTGGCCCTAATCCAATATGACTGGTGTTTTTATAAGAAGAGGAGATTAGAATATAGACACACACAGAGGGAAGATCACATGATCTTTAGACATTTCTCAGCCAAGGAGAGAGGCCCTCAGAAAAAATTTAACCCTGCTGACACCTGCGAGCCTCTAGAACTGTGAGAAAATAAATTTCTGTTGTTTAAGCCATCCAGTCTGTGGTACTTTGCTATGGCAGCCCTTGCAAAGGAAGACAAATTTCCACCCTTTTCACACTCTATATACACTCAGGAGTGGCCTTTATCTTGGGTATAATGGGGCCAAACCCACCTCTGCAGGTCTCTCTTCCCTGCTTGCTTTCACCTGTGGCCCAGGCGGGGTTCACTAAAATACAGAGAGGCCGGCTGAACCCTAAGACAGTTGGGAGCTCTATTGGTAGACTAATACAGAGAGACCTCCCTTGAAATCCCCCTTAGCTAAAAAAGCATTAAAATCACCTCTGTAAATAGCAAGACTGGTTGCTAGAGTTGTGTGTTCATTTATACTTCCCCTACTTATCCTTGAGCAATATTGCTAGTGAGAAAAGAAATGTCCAGGACATAAACAACAGGCCCAAAGAGAAATAAAGACATGGATGATACACAAACACGATGATCAGTCCTGAAATGATCAAGAAGTAGACGTGATACATCACACTGTATGGGGTTTTTTTTTTTTTTTTTTTTTTTTTAAATCCTAAAAATAAGCGACATGTGGAGAGATATACAGAAGGGCTGCGTACCGATGGCTTTAAACCAACACCTGCGTAGAGCTGTAAACTATTTTTCTGCTAAAATTCTAAAAGAACTTTTCTCCTTGTGGTTTTGGAAATCAATTTCTACTACACTTCTTTTTTCATCTTCACAATACCTGATGGAAAGGTCAAAACCATACTTATGACCTGGCTCTAGCCAAGTCTTTAATGGTCTTCCTGATATCTTTTACTAATTCCTAGCCTCATTTTCCTACTTTTTTTTTTTAATCCTCACTCGAGGACATTTTTTCCATATTTTGTTCAGATAGAGTGGGAGGGAAGCAGAGAGAGAAACATCGATGTGAAAGGGACACATCGAGTGGCTGCCACCTGCACGACCCAACCAGGGCCGGGAACAAACTGCAACCGAGGTACGTGCCCTTAGTGGGAACTGAACCAGGTCTCTCTGGACCGCAGGCCAACGCCCTAACCGCTGAGCAAAACTGGCCAGGGCTCATTTTCCTACTTTTTTACTATGGGCTTTAATAGTGTTGCCTGGCCGGTATGGCTTAGTGGATTGAGCATTGTCTCATGGACTGAGAGGCCCCGGTTCAATTCCTGGTCAGGGCACATGCCCGAGTTGTGGGCTCAATCCCCAGTGGGGGCACGCAGGAGGCAGCCAATGGATGTTTCTGTCTCTCTCTCTTAAAAAGCAATAAAAACATTAAAAAAAAATAGGGTGTGTCTTTGGAGTCAAATTATATCTTTTTTCAACAATGTGGGGTATTGTTAAATAGACAGCCTTCATTAAGCCTCAAATATTTATGGGTATTTTTCTTCCAAGTACCTCTTTGATCCGTGAGATATGAGATTTCATGCTTAAATAAAAATTTGTTTCAGTTCACAGAGAAACTGAAACAACATCAATTTCTCATACCTGTTTTAATCACAATTTGAATTTATAGTCTCAATTAGAAAACAGAGCCCTGTTAGGAAGCTGGGATCATGACGAGGTGGGAAGGCGCCGTTCTGTGTTTGGGAGCTTGTATTCATGATGTTGGCCAGCACCCAGAGACACACAGATGCCCCGTGGTAAGGTCCTGATTGGACTACCACCCAATCCTTTCCTCCATGTGAGAGTGTTACGACGGCAGCTCCATGCCGAAGCCTGCCCTGCATACATACAAGTCTTCAGCCTGCTCAGGTGGCTCGTGCCTGCTTCCGTCTGCCTGCGCACGTGGGCTGCCAGCCCAGCTCTGCCCCTAGTGAAATCTACTTGACTATTTACAGTGCTGGCTTGGGATTACAGAGGTCTGGGTTTGAATTTTGCATCCTCCACTGGCTGTGTGATCCCGGACAAGCTGTTAAACACTCTCTGAGTTTCGGGTGCCTCATCTCAAAATTGGGATAATAAATAAAGTTCCTCTTGGGGTTTATGTGAGTTTTAAATAAAACAACACATACAGGGTCCTAAGTCTAATGCCTGGCACACCACAGTCAACACTCAATAAATATCCGTTATTATCGTTATGATAATCCTTCTTTAAAGAAGGGTCGTTGTCAGCACAACCACATGGTCTTTGATCACCCGAGTCCATCATCAGGCTGATGCGAGGGCTCTCCTGGGACCGTTCCACAGCCCTGTGCACCAGGCAGGAGGAGCCACACTGAGCAGGAAGAGTGAGGCCCACCAACCCTCTGGTGTGGAATTACACCTCACTCCACACATAGTATTCACATGTTCAGAGACTGAATGTTTAAAGAACAAGACTTAGAGTTTTCCTGTCAGTCTGAAGAGTCTGTCTTCTTCAGGTTTTTGGTGGCAGAGCCACAGAATGAGAAGACTCCCGGCTCCTTATCACCACCTTCATCAGCAATGCCAATGTCTGCACCAGGGTCTTCTGAGCTGTGCCGACTGGGGAGCCGGTGAGGTAGTTACATTTCCTGGAAATACAGGCAGCAATTTCCTGTGGCTTCCTCTGTTTTTGATGTAGAGATGAGCACACGTAAAAACTAAACACATCAAGGATCAGCGCTTCTGTCAGCAGTGGTACAAATGCTGTAAAATTCTATCGTTTCCTCATAAACACATTCAGACGCGTAAAGTATAGGCCATCTTCCAGAGAGCAGTCCACCTGGCTAAGAGACCCGACAGTAGGCTGGGAGGTGACAGGGAGAGCTGCCTCCACGCCTGTCTGGATATCTACGACCTGCCTCTGGAGTTGATGGACATTTCCATGAACTGAGACCCAAGTGAGCAGGAATGTCATTTTCCATGAAGGCCAATGTTTTGCATAAATCTTAGCCTGAAAAAGTTCTGGTCTGGTCACGGGGCTTCAATAAAGATGTCTCTAGAATTTGGGGGCTGGTCAGAAAAAGTTCACACTCTGAACTTTTGGAGTAGAAAGTAGAAAAATGATTAAATGAAAACTGTTTACATAACTCTCTTTTTTTTTTTTAATCCTCACCTGAGGACATTTTTCCATTTTTTTTGTTCAGATAGAGTGGGAGGAAGAGAGAGGAAGGGAAAGAGAGAGAGAGAAATATCGATGTGAAATGAACACATCAAGTGGCTGCCTCCCGCACGACCCCAACCAGGGCTGGGAACAAACTGCAACCGAGGTACGTGCCCTTAGCAGGAACTGAACCTGGATCTCTGGACCACAGGCCAAGGCTCTAACCGCTGAGCCAAACCAGCCAGGACTACATAACTTATCTTAAAAAACAGTTTAGGATGAAAAAAAGCAATGCATATGACATTTGATCACATCTAGCTTCACAAAAGGTGACTACAGTGTGTCCTTAGAACCAAACGAAGCAAAGTAAAAGATATCTCGGTCAGTGATACCATGACACGCTGAAGAAGGAGTGGGAGAAGGAAGGGCACCCTGCATAGGGTTCCTACAAATCAGAGTGGACATGAAATCATTTTGGAAGTGGGGACCCAATTTCCACATTCCACCTTTGCCATTCACTAGCTGAGTGACCTTGGGCAAGTGACCTAACCTCTGTAAACTTCCACTTCCTCATGTATATAATTTTATTTTTTAAACCTCACCTGAGGATATTTTTTCTATTGCTTTTTAGAGAAAGTGAAAGGGAGGGAGGAGGGGAGGAGAGGGGGCAGGAGAGAAAGAGAGAGAAACATCAATGTGAGAGAAACACATCAATTGGTGGCCTCTTGCATGCGCCCCAACTGGGGATGGGGGGAGATGAACCTACAATCCAGGTACGTGCACTCGACCGGAAATTGAACCCAAGACCCTTTGGAGCACAGGCCGACACTAACTGCTATGTCACACCAGCCAGGGCAGTATGTGACTGCTGTTTGTCCATCACTGGCACCCCTTCCTGTGTGAAGGGCTGCCTTTCCACAGCAACCGGGGTACCTGTCACCACAACCCAGCCATGACAGACAGCTGTCACAGGATACACCTCATTTGCAGGAGTTGCTCTGAGAATTAAAATTAGATAATTTAAAGCAAACACAAGAAACACTGGTTGTATTCCTAGAAATGTGTATCAGCAGAGATGCTGGAGTCTGACAGCATGGGTTCAAATCCCAGCTCCATTCACAAGGGACCTCTAAGATAAACCGCTTAATTTTGTTCTCGGTTTCCTTGTCTGTAGAAATGGACCTAATAGTAGTAACTACATCATACAGTTGTGAGGACTGAGCAGACGTATAGAAAACATTGAGAACAGTGAGACACACGCAGTAAACATTCAGTAAATTCGTTACAATGATTACAATGGTAGAGCTGTCCTTATTGTTAAGGACCGTGTGAAAATCACTGATCTAGAGAGAAATACCCTTCAGTAAGAAAAAGAATCATTCTCCTAGATAATCCAGCTTTATGGAAAATCCCTTAGGGACAGTTAGCAAGAACTTAACTACTCACAATAGAACTTCCCAAGCCTTCGTATTTGGCATCCTGAGTGGACTTACAGACCAAGAGGGTGTGGCCTGAGCAAAGATCCAGATCGGGAGATCACCCTCTTTCTCACTGGCAAGGAATTCAACAGCATCTCAGTTACGAATTAATCTGTCATGATTTTAATTTAAAGTCCATTTTTACAAATCACATCTCTCAAGAACTCATAAAACTTCTTGTCTGTCCAATGGCTATCTCCCAGGGCTATGTCCGTGGGAGGACCACCCTGAACAACCAGCCAGAAACCCGTTATCAATTGCAACTCAAGCCTATTTTATGCACTAATGACATGCAGTCCCTCCTTCACTTCTGCTTTATGTATGATACAACCATTAACTCATTCACTCATTCATACCATTCACTTTGACTGAGCATTCACTATGTGTCAGATGCTGGGCTCAGAGCTGAGTAAACAAACACATCCAAGAAACAATCTTCAAGATTTGTAGTCTAGTGAGAAAGGTAAGTCAACCAGCCACTAGAAAACAGTGCAGGGAGAGAGACACACCTGAGGCCAGAGGAGCGCTCAGGCCTGCAGGGAGGTGCATGCCTTCAACAACATAAATCACTGGGAAACCAAGGGTTTGTCTAGAGCACAGAGGGATTGCAGGGAGAAAGGGAAGGAGACTGGAAAAACTTGTAGGTCCCAGACATTCTAGCATATTCCAAGTGCCATGCAAGGAATGTGTTCTGCTAAGCAAGAGAAAAGTCTCTGTAAGTCTTTATTAAGCAAAGTCATGACAAGACTCAATTTTGCCTTTAGAAAGATCACTCTTATTGGCTGTGTTGAAGATGAACAAAGGGGCCATATGTGAAAACTAGGAGGCTAGTAAAGAGGTTTACCTGGAAAAGAGATGGTAAAAACTGGACACAGGGGGAATAAAGGAGGGAGTGAAAAAGAGAGACTCTGGGATTCCAGAAATTGGGAGACCCTGGATTCTGTGAAGCTATCTTAATTCAGCTCACTGGTCAGAACAGTGGACCCGGCAGTGTTCAGCTACTTCTCGAAGAAACTGAGACTACGGATTAAATTTGAAGACTACATGCGCTTATACTATGTCAATGGGATTTGTGAAACTATGCAAAGCCATTTTCCATGACCCAGGAGTGCCAATGACCTTGTTTTAGGAGCTTAGGAGAACTTGACAATACAGAGAAAAGGCTCTTAAAGTTAAAGGGCCTTTACCACCCTCCCCATAGCATCTTCCCAGTATGAAACAGTGGGAAGGCAGAGAAAGACAACGTATACTAAATCCCACAGTCCCATATATTCATCCCTCCTCAGCAAGCAATAAAACGTTATTACAACCAATCATGTCCAGCAGACTCAGAGACATCCTGGCTTCTCTGTCATCCTGGTGGGCTAAGTGAAATCCCTCCATAGTTGGATTTTGTAATTTTATTTCCTCAGTGTCTATTTCTTGCCACTTTACTTTGCAAAATGTCTTCCCTTTGAAATTAACTAAATAAATGCCATGAGCCCTGTCATAATGGTAATATCCTCAGTGAACATACATTTTACATCACAAGAAAAATATCTGACCACATCTGCTTATTTTGTGACATTTAGGCCTTGAGAGAAGGGAAGTTGTCAAAATAAATCAATAGTTTAAGTATAAAATTCAATGAAATATCCTCTGTACCATTGGCTACATTGTTGTCAGCTTTTCTGAATGAATCTATTAGGAAATAATGAGAGAGCTCCAAATATATAAGTGGTGACTTCCATTGTACTTACCACATGCAACCTTGACAAGGAAGAATGGCCAGGAGGAGGGTTAATTAAACCCAGGTCAGAACTCCATCACGGTGGAGACCCATGGCCTGTGGGTAATGGTGGGAGGTGGATAAAGGAGAACACCTCATGCAGCATCTTGTAGTGACATCCAAATGAATTTTAATTTTAAAGGAACACTGGTCATTCTAGAAATTGACATGTAGTGAATCCCACAGTTCTATATATAAATACCAGAAAATATTAGGAAACAAGATAAATCTTTTTTATTGAAAATCAGTACTTATCCAGTTACAATATTAATTTAAACTAAATTTATGTAACAATGGAGTTGTCCCTTAGCCAAATATATTCATGCATAATAATGAAGTCATAGTCTATATGAATCTAAGAGAATTTTACAAGTCTCATGTCCCTATGGAAAAAAATATACATATACCTGTATCTATCCCTATATATTTTACCTCCTTCCCTACATTAGAAAAGTAAATTTAATGAACTCCCTGAAACTCTCAGAGAAAAATTATGGGAAGACACACACCAGCTTGACACATTTCAATAGTGGTTACCATAGAAACAAGTTGGTAGGTTTCATTTTTGAAACTGTGCCTTTTGATAAAATATATATCCAGCAATACAACTGATCATGTCCACCTGAAATTATATGTTTTAAAAATTCTAAGGCTACCTCTACTTTAGGTTACTACTATCCATAAAGAAAAAAAATTTATTCTTAATAAACTGATTTTTAAAAGTCTTTCTCTACCTTCCCACTATTTCATACCGGGAAGAAGCTGAAGTGAGGGTGGTAAAGGCATCAGGGCAGGAATCTGAGAATCTAAGGAAACCAGTTTCATCTTGTTTGGGAGAGGCTCTTGATGGTTTTCAAAACACTGGTGCTCACTAACTAGAAAACAACTCTGGTAAATTGCTCTTAATTAAACTAATACTTACATCTCATTTTTCTATGACAAGATGGCTCTTTCTCACATGTAAGAAACAATGACATATTTTCTTCTTGAGGGAGTAAGAGTTGAAAGATTGCCATATGTGGAGCTCATCGGGTGTCTTCTTCTCATTTATATTTAATAATGTACTTGCTGTGAGCCTTAGAACCCTAAAAACACACACTGCACTTCCTATTTTGAAAACTTAAAAAAAAAAAACTGTGTACATTTTTATACCAGATCAGTATTGCAAAACTAAACAACCACTAACTCAAATGCTGTCTCTGAAGCATAAGGAACAGCAGGTTAGTTGCCGTGCTAAATTTTTCTGACTGAAAGCCCCTGGGGTGATTGCTGATCGACGCTATAATGATACTTGGATTACAATCAATAGACAACCCAATATGTATGGGGTGTGCCAGGAACAGCCTAATAACAACTGCTTAAGCTGGGATCTAAGATATCCATGAGCCACAAACCCTGCAATCTTTGAAATTGGGGTTAGGACATTTAGTTTTCTGTTAGCAGGGAACATCCTGGCATTAAACCAAAAATCTCAATCCCCTTAAAACAATGAATTCAACAACAATCCTGACTTCCAGACATAAGAAGTAAATCACATTAACAGCTAAGAAGAGGCTATGAACTTTCTGTTTGAAGGTCAACTAGAAAAGAAAACAAGAGAAAGATCAACTGAAAATGTCATGGGTGAACCTGAGCCAGGTCCTGGCTCTAGAATTACAGGAAGGTCCCAACGAGACATTAAAGGAACACAGCCACTCTATAAAGCATTATGATTCTCTTTTTGCTTTAAAAACTGCATATATATAGTAATATCTAGCAACAAGCATATATTTATATTTATAGATATATGTGACTAAGATACAAATCTTTCCTATATGACTAAGAGATGGACCTTATTTTTATATGACTAAGAGATGATGGTTATCTCCCATGAGATCAAAGGTCACTTCCCCCCTATGATAACTATAAATAAATAAATACATGTGTGTGTGTGTTTATGTATCTTCTGATTATTTTTTAAAATTTAAAAAACCACCACATAAAGATTAGTCCAAACAGTGAGATGACTAGAAAAATAAATATCAGAATCAATCCCAGAGCACACTTCACTACTACTTTAGACTTGCTAAATAAAATAAAGACATAAAAATTAATCTTATAGGTCACAGGTATGTTCTGACCTTTGAAAGTTCAACTTGTACTAGTTATTTACTAGGTCTAAAAAGAAGTTTAATTCAAAACATTCTGAAGTAAATAAAAAATATTGCGGTTTTTTAATATTGTAATTTTTATTAAAAAGCCTAACACATGTTAATCTTTTGAAAGTTTATTTTGCCTCATAAAAAAATGTCAAGTTTGATTGTAAAGTAATTCTAACATTACATGAAGAATGTTTTACACTTCAAGGAGGTAAACTAACTGCATTCAAGATTTTTAATATAAATGATATGAATGTTAAATATAATTTATGTGATAATACATTTTTCAAACATTTTGAAAATATTTAGCTTTGATTTAGAATTAAATCTACAATATTTAGTCAGGAAATACCCTGCTATTGTCTGCTTTACAAAATTCTTTTATGAAAAAAAAAAGAACACAGGTAAAGTAATAATTGTTCCTCCTCCTTTGCTATATTAGAATCTTATGAGAAACCACAAATTAAGTAAGAGTCGATGTAGTTCAAAATCTTAAAGACTCATCACAAAACAAGAAAGCAAACTGACTTTCAAAACCACAGTCTATACAAAATCAACTATTAATCTTCAGCCTGTAGATTACTGATTGTGTGGATGAGCTGGAGTGAGCTCTGTGGATGAGCTGGAGTGAGCTCTGACTGCCACATCTGCTTTACCCTGCCAGGGACCGAATCCCTGTCTCCTGCATCACAAACATTTGCAGGCTATAAAAGACAACCAAATGTTAATATTGTGTCCAGTCAAACATATTATAAGGGGGAGCTAAATTTGCTAACTCCCACTAAAATAACATAATGCTATTTCCAAAGCTAAATAGATTACAGTTCAACTCTATCACTCTTCTCTCTGAGACTAGAAATCAAGAGTTCACAAAATGTATCTTTCTTATATAATATATACTATATTTACATATGTATAAATGATGATAATGTATCACTTAATAGATTAAAAGTACTGAGATGACCCTTATTAAAAGCAGCAACTGGTCTCTGGGGTGGTTTTAATCTCCCACAGCCACCTGCTACCTGATCACTTAAATGGCACCTGGGCTGGGACCATCTTCTCCAAATGACTCCCATTCTCACCTACACCCACAAGGAGTTGGGGGACAGGTTTCAGCAGAGAGTCAGTCCATTCATTTTGCCTAGTGGTCAACTGTAGTCAGACTGTGTGGGTATGGATCTCTCCTCCTGTGGTCCCATTTCCTCATCTACAAAATGGGAATTGTTGTGAGGTTTAAAACATATACAAAAACAAAACATTTAGCGTAATGTTAAAAGCACAATAGCTGCTAGCCCCTATTTCTACCCTCAATTCCTGTTTGCTATCAGAAGCCAGGTGGAACCCAGCTAAAGCTAGGGTGAGTGGAAAAGAGGGGCAGGAAGTGGGCAGGAGAAAGGGAACCTGTCAATCACATGAAGTTATACCAGGGTGTTCTATAATATTTTCTTGTTGATGCTGACTATATCTATTTTTAAAATTTTTATTTTAGTGAATTTTTAGTAATAGACTTTATTCTTCAGAGCAGTTTTAGGTTTATATTAAAATTGAGCAGAAAGGCCCCCCTCCTCCTAGTGTCTCCTGTTATAAACATTTTGCATTAGTTTAGTATATTTGTAACAATTAATGAATCAATATTGATACACTATTTCTAACTAAAATGTACAGTTTACTTTAGGATTCACTCTGTGTTACAGTTTTATGGGTTTGACAAATGCATAAGTCTATCCATCATGACAATATCATACAGAATAGTGTCGCTGCCCTAAAAATCTACTCTGCTCCATCTATTCATCCTGTCTCTCTCCACCTGAGCGCCTAGCAACCTCTGCTCTTTTCCCTGTCTGTACCTCTGCTCTATTCCTGTGGTTGGAATCATTCAGTATGTAGTCTTTTCAGACTGGCTTCTTGCACTCAGCAATATGCATTTAAGGTTCCTCCATGTCTTGAAAGGATATTCCTTTTTAGTGCTAAATAATATGCCGCTGCATGGATGTATCACAGTTTATCTATTCATCTATTGAAGGACACTATGGTTGCTTGTAGGTTTGGGTCGCTATCAATAAAATTGCTATAAACATTCATGTGCAGGTTTCTATGCAGACATGAGCTTTCCACTCATGTGGGTAAATATCTAGAATCGTAACTGCTGAATTGTATGGTAAGCCTGTGCTGAGCTTTGTAAGAAACTGCCAATCTGTCTTCCAAAGTGGCTGTACCAATCTATCTTCTGTTCTATTTAAAAACCCATGTACCAAAGTACATCTTATTACCTCTATACAATGTGACCAGTAAACACTCCTACCACATTATGTTATCTAAGTGAAGAACAGTTAATTTTCAGAGTACTATGATCAAACCTATGAGACAATCTGACTAAAAATTCAAGAGCCCCGGCTGCTGACTTTGAGCAAACTTCCTGACTTCTCAAAATATATAACTAGTCATGAAGGTAAATCTTTAAATAGTTATTAGTTTTTCTGCAATTCTTAAGGCGATTATGACTTTTGTGATATCAATAATTCACTTGACTTTAAAACTAATTTGTCTTGGCCCTGGCCGGTTTGGCTCAGCGGTTGGCACGTTGGCCTTCGGACCAGAGAGTCCTGGGTTCAGTTCCCGCTAGGGGCACGTACCAAAACAAAAAACAAAAAACTAATTTGTCTTGTTATCATTTTCAATGAAACCTCAACCAAGTGTAGTTAAGATTTTTGAGAAAACATTTATAACCAGGAGAGCAAAAACCACTTTGATTTGTTGAGGTGTTTTCATTACTGTTTTGGTTTTAGATCATAAAAGTTTTGCCCTGCTAGCAGAAGAAAATATCTTTTCACTGGAGGCATGTTCTGACTAGCATTATGGTCTTTGCATATTGTTCACCCCTTATTTCTACACCTCTCCTAATATTACGGTATAACTGAACTCTTTCCCATGAACTTTAAAAGTCTGGCATCACTGGCAAAGAACTCTATTAATTTAGCAAAAGTAAGGATGGGTCCCCTCCAAAAAAGCAAATTTCTTTTCTCAGGATTTAAATAGTTTTCTTTGTCATGAACAAATTTACTACTGAAATAGTGCCCCACCCACCCCTAAAAAACTCTAGAAGTCATCTTCCCACAATTTAGTAAAATTTCATTAACTGAATTAAGGAATAAGATGACTCAGTTCTAGGTCACTTAAAAAGAAATGGCTTTATTACTTTCATATAAATATAATAGCTAATATTTACTTACTAACAAGTACTTACGATGTGCCAGATGCTATTCTAAGGTCTTCACATATACTGTTTCAATTAGCCTTCAAACCACCCCATGAGGTAATTACTATTATCGCTTCCATTTTACAGAATCAAAAGTTTAAGCTCAGGAACGGCAAGCAGGGACTCTGCTGTGATCTCTCCAACCTCCCTCCCAGGAGCCCCTGGGTATGGCTGCTCCAAAACTCTGCTGCCTGCTTGGACAGACCAGTATCATGGGCTTCTGGAGTCTCCATGTGTGTACACTGCCCGCCTGTTAGGACCCCTCTCCATGCACACACCTGTGCGCAAACACAACCATGTGTGCTCTGCGCACACATGTGTGCTCTGCGCTACAGGGACCACTGTCTGGTGCCGTATTTGGAACATCCCATGTTCCACCTGCTGGACGCGACGCCCCTCTAGGAGCCGTTCCTGTCTCCCCTTGAGCCCTCATCTATTCTCACAGGTCCCTTCTAGCTCCACGCAATCTTCCTCAATCTGTTAAAACGAATCAAGCAAGAACCGTGAAGAATAAACTATGCCTAAAATAAGTTTTGCTTTAAATATATACTGTGGTGAATTTTAATAAACTGCTAAAATTAAGCACTGCAAAATCCTCTTTAAAATATAATGCATTTCCTAAAGTAAGTGGACATCTGGCTGAAAGTAATCTGTTCTCTTAAGTAGGTGAGTATATCCTTTACGCATTCATTGATATTATTCACTAGTGTAGTGACCTCCATTCCTATATAGATGAACTTCAGACCTAGCTATGAGGTAACTTGAAATAATTTGAGTTTGAAATCAGAAAAATCTGAATTAAAAATATTTGTTCATATTTATTTATTTATTTATTTATTTATTTTTATCCTCACCCGAGGATATTTTTCCATTTTTTGTACAGATAGAGTGGGAGGGAGAGAGAGGAAGGGAGAGAGAGAGAGAAACATCGACGTGAAGGGACACATCGAGTGGCTGCCACCCGCACGACCAACCAGGGCCGGGGACAAACTGCAACCGAAGTACGTGCCCTTAGCGGGAACCGAACCCGGGTCTCTCCGGACCGCAGGCTGACGCTCTAACCACTGAGCCAAACCGGCCAGGGCTATTTGTTCATATTTAGATTAAAATTTGTTAAAGTAGGTGGAAATAAGTTGACAAAGGTCTAGGAAGGCTTGCTCTTCGGGAATCTGTTTCCAAGGTCCCCAGGCCTAGATCTTCTTTCCATGACAGGAGGTAGTGACAATAACAAGGCACGGGAGTGGAGCGGATGACATCTGAAGAAGCTATCAAGGGAAGAGAAGTAGGAAGGAAGTGACAGAAGGTCAACTGGAGTGAGTTGAGTCTGAGTGATTATTTCTGAAACAGAATGAAGGAGAGAGTCCTTTACTCAACCCAGAATGATGAGAACCATGAACAACTACGTTAAAATTAATCTTAAATGTACATAAGCCCTGGGGTCCTGATTTCAGGCTGTGCCTCTACCATACTCTCTTGCCCTTCAAATAATATACACAAAATAGGTATAAAGCAAAGTAAATTACTGTATTTTTATAATGTGTACAATGGAGGTGATCAATATCTAAAAGTTATAATAAAATATCTACTTTAAATATAACTGGCCCACTTTTATTATTACTGTCATCCACTAAAAACAATTTCCTCCAACTAATCTGAAAACCTCTGGTGCATCCTTCAATTTCTGCTCAGAATTGTTCAACACAGGTTTCAATAAGTTTCCAGACAAAAGAAACAATCAGTTATGTTGGTGTTGAGCTCCCTCTGCCCCGCCTAGTCCCTTCCCAGTGACTGTTTGAAGTGGTGCAGTGTGCGAACTAACGCACTCACCCGAAACAAAACAGCACATTCTCTTAAAAATTCAGATTGAAAAAAAATCATTTACTTAGTTTGTTATTTGTAGGGTTATTTCCAATTCATGAAAAATGGGTACTTACAGAAATTTGGATTTCTAGAAGATGAACTAGATGATATAAATGAATGTACTGAAGGATTATTTAAGTAAAAGGTGACCAAGTATATTATCGTACAATCTAATTTATAAAATCGTATTTCATAACAAACTTTCTAGAAACACAGATACTCCATAAAGTAGGTTACCTCTGCTCAAACACCAATACAGCAATTAAACAGAATCTGACCAGAAAAACAAAAATTTACAGTGAAATTGTTAGGTATAGTATGTGTCAGCAATCAAACAAAACAACATTAAAGTTCTATGAAAGTTCTCTTTCCGTATATATAGAAAATGTATTTGCCAATTTAGGATAGCTGTCAAGAATCAGTTTTTTTAATTGAATTTATTGGGTGACATTGGTTATTAAGATTTTATAAGTTTCAAGTGTACAATATTATAGTACACCTGTATATTGCATTGTGTTCATCATACAAAGTTTAGTCTCCTTCCATCACTATATATTTCACCCCCTTTATCCTCTTCAAACTCCCCCCTACTCCCTTCCCTCTGGTAAGGAGTCCTTTTTTTTTTTTAATCCTCTCCCAAAGTTATTTTTCATTTGTCTTTAGATAAAGTGGGAGGGAGGGAGAGAGGGAGAGAGACATCTATGTGAGAGAGACACATCAATTGGTTGCCTCCCGCATGACCCTGGCCAGGGATGAACCACAACTGAGGTTTGTGCCCTCGGTTGTAATCGAACCCATGACTCTTTGGTCCACAGACTGATGCTCTAACTGCTGCGACAAACCAGCCAGGGCAAGTTTTTAATATTACAAATGTGAAAAGGACTTTGAAATTCAGGTTAGCATAAAAATGTTTTTACTGGCTTTACTTTTATGATAAATACTAAAGACCATGTATAAGCTATGGGCCTGCATGTTACTGCTAGAACAAGAACATGGATGCAGATGGAAAGTCGGAGGCTTTTTGTTCTTACCTAGGGAGGACTATTCCAGCTCATCATGCACTCGGTGTATTTAGGTGAGTACTAATTTATTAAGAGCTATTGAACAGCAATATTAAGATCATTACTGCATTAGTCAACGTAATTAAAATCACCCTTTCCCAAACTCAGAGGAATTTTCATTTCTCTCAAGTATGGGTCCTACCTATTTTTATGAGATCCTCCTACTCACCATCACCTACCTTATGCTTCAAAAAGGCTACCTGGATATTACAAAAAGCAAACAGAACAGCCATGATCCCTGATGGGGCTCACTGGCAAATGAGAGCGGAGGACGCTGGGTTCTCTGTGTGGAGGAAGCCGTGCGAGGGCAGGCGAGATCAGGATGAACTGGCTGGTCCTCTATTACCCTGTCCTCAGGGTCCAGACCATGCAACTGCCTTTTATTCGCTATCTGTTCTTCTTTATGTGTGGAGTCAAAAGAGAGCTGGAAAAATTGTTTACATACTGTCCTGCTCTCAGAGAATTCAAATACAAAAATATTAACAACTCAGAGATACGACAGAAGCCTTTCAGAAGATGTATGGTCTCCGTGGCAGAGGTAAACTGTCCTGTGGCATGGGAAAGAATGACTAGGTAAGATCATTTTCCTTCATCACTCTTCTGAAAGACTCATAACGAGATCGTAATGGAAATGACTCAAGAGCCACCTTTTGGAAGATGGGCCACTGTCTGCCGTGGGAACAGAGTCAGGGTTTGCCAAATATCAGCTGAAAGAAGAGATGCACTCTTGTTCCTGGTTATGCCAGGCGCTGTGTTGGGATGCGTCCCGATAAAAATCTGGGCAGCTGACATGGCTGCCTCTCACCTTCCTCCCAGGACTGCAAAGTCCATGGCAGTGCAGGGCCCCTTCCTGGGAGAGGGCAGTGAACCTCTGGGTGAGCCACATTTTGTGCTTACTATCTAACCAAAACACTTAAATATAAATAAAATGTCATTGAAATATTTTAATGTCATAAAAAAAAATCTAAGGTTAAGTAATAAAAAGTAACAATGAGTGTTTTATCCAAAGCAAATAAACCCTATCAAAACTTACATGATCTATCCTGACAGAATAGATAGTTTAAATGGAAACTCCATAGAACAAGACGATATTTTATTTTGTAAGTGGTACATTTTTAAATGAGAAACATGTTCTTCCTTCCTTTCTCTCCACCCACAGATTTTGGGCCATTTGTAGATGATGAGTTGATGTTCTTTTAAATGTACACTCTCAGTGGAAAGGTAGTGTTCCACCAATTTTGGTAAATACTGATCTAGACCTGAACTTTTGATTTCTAAAAGAAAGAACAAGATGATTCACAGATGCCTAAGGAAAATGTAGGTCTGGTGGTCAGATCTGAAAAAAGTAGAAAAGGCTTGAACTTCGTGAAGTGCAGATGTTCCAATTTTAGACAAATCATTTAATATATCCTCTTTCCTTTTGCCATATCTACGCTATACTATTTCTCCCAGTTTAAGAAAAATGGATCTACCAAAATTAGAATTTATAAATGGCTAAGAAATAGTTATTTGTTTTAAAAATCAGTTCACCTTATAAAGAAATTAGTTTTCCATGTATATTTAAGATCACCTTTAAAAATGGATTAACTGTTTGTCCCCGCACTGGTTGGGGTCGTGTGGGTGGCAACCAGTCGATGTGTCTCTCTCACGTCGATATTTCTCTCTCTCTCTTCCTCCTTCTCTCCCTCCTGTTCCATCTGAAGATAAATGTTAAAATGTCCTCAGGTGAGGATAAAAAAAAGGATTAATCGTTTAAGTAATTTTTCAAAAACACCTCTACTATGTCAAATAAAGCCTTACTGTTCTCCATCCATCTACCCATCCGCTTGTCATCCATTTATTCAACAAATACTGACTAAGTCCTGCTATGGGTCAGGTACTGTTCTCAGCACAGATGATACAGCAGTGAACAGAACAGGCTCAACTCCTCACCCCGAAGGAGCTTGCATCCTCGTGCTATGCCCATAGAGCTATGGGATTGACCAAAGGAAAAAGCTTTTTCAAAAAATTAACATTTCAGTTTTGCAAGATGAAAAAGTTCTCTACAGCTATTACACAACAATGTAAATATAGTTAATGTCACTGAACTATAAACTTAAAAGTGGTTAAGACTTGCTCTGGCTGGTTTGGCTCAGCGGTTGGAGCGTTGGCCTGAGGACCAGAGAGTCTGGGGTTCGGTTCCCGCTAGGGGCATGTACCAAAAAAAAAAAGTGGTTAAGACTTTATTTTGTTTTTGTTTTGTTTTGTTTTGTTTTTTACCACAATTAAAAAACTAAACTAAAATAAGTCCTTAAAAAGGTAAAAAAATAAACATAGCCAATATTTATTGAATATTTACCATGTACTAAGTTTATTCTAATCAGAGTTTCATCTCATTTAAACCTCAGAAGCCAGGAGCTATTATTATCCCTGTTTTACAGATGGGTACACTGAGGCAAAGAGGGGTTACGCAACTTACCCAAGATCACATATCCAAGGGATGGAGCTGAGATACAAGCCCAAGCAATCTGACACCAGCAACTTGTCTCCTAACTATATATAAAAAGCTTTCAAAATAAGCAATACTATTTTCAATTGGAACTATAGTTGATAGTATGCAAATAGTAATAAAAGCAGAGTAATAGTGAAAGTAATTGTAATCATCTGTCTTCATTCTTCAAATTGATTTTTAAAAATCTGAATAATTTCTAACTCAACTTATTGTCCTTTTCATCATTATTTTTCCTAAAATCTTAAACATCAAACATACTGCTTTCAACCACTTCTATTTTAGCCATAAATATTCTTTTCCTACAAATGGCAAAAAATCACACAGGATGGTTTCTTTTAAAACAGACATTACTGAAAGTGTAAATATTTTTAGCCCTTTGTACTTTTCATCCAGCACTTGGCTGAGATAATATAGAAACATTTAAAAATAGCCCTTCAGTACTCTGAATATCATTAAACAGTTTAGCACATACCCAGCACCTGCTTGACTCATCTTCATCAACACTATTTTGCTAGTCATATAAAAAAAGAAAACTCTTTCGGTTTCAGACTTTTCTCCCTTAAAAACCAAATATATCACCAGGGCATTTTGTGCTAGGTTGTCCCCTCTGTTCCTAACTTAGAGGGTGACACCTGGACTAAGTCATGGGTGACTAATGAAGATGCAACTTTCCCCTCAGCCTGTGAGAAGAACGTCCCAGACAGGAGCCTTTATAACAACTGCATGGATTTTAATAGAAATGTGATTTTGTTCTACCACTTAGAGAAGGGATAAGAGGACACATGGTGTAAATCTGTGCTGACACAGGAAGGTGACAGTGGTGACACAGGTGTACCCTCTGACCTGTTTTTCCAGGGATGGGAAAGTAAAATCCATAAATTTAGAAGGACATGAGAAGGTACAAAGGTAGAAGGAGGGGGGAAGGAAATAATCTCTTTAAAGTTTACTATGCTCCAATACTTTGTGCTTAGCATCAAACTTTCGACTATGGTGTGAACAGCACTATGTTGTAACAAAACTGAAGTAGGCGACCTGGACAAACATAAACATCACAGTGTTTTAAAGTCCAAATAATGGGAGGCACTGGCTTGACGACTACCCAGGTGTCCTTATTTAATAACACAAAGATTAACACAACTGGGTGCCAAAGAGCTTTTCTTTCCAGTCAAATTTGATGAAGTCTTTATTAATTTTTTTTTTTTTTATCCTCACCTGAGGACACTTTTCCATTTTTCTTCGATAGAGTGGGAGGGAGAGAGGGAGGGAGGGAGGGAGGGAGGGAGGGAGAGAGAGAGAGAGAGAGAGAGAGAGAAACATCGATGTGAAAGGGACACATCGAGTGGCTTCCTCCCACACAACCCAACCAGGGTGGACCCAAACGGCAATGGAGGTACATGCCCTTAGTGGAGGTACGTGCCCTTAGCGGGAACCAAACCAGGGTATCTCTGGACCACAGTCCGACACTTTAACCGCTGAGCCAAATTAGCCAAGGCTGATGAAGGCTTTATAACATCACTTGCCATAATCAAAATTCCTTGGAGGTCTCTGACCTAAACCAAAGACAATACATAAGGTATTGTCTAAATGGGACACTTTCAAGAGTGTAAGAGGATGTTATCAATTAATCCAGGACACGGGAGTAAACAGAATAGTGCTGGGCAAACCAAGACTTAGGCATCCATCTGTAATCCACAGACTACTGCTCTGAGCCCCCCAAGGTCAGGTTATAGACAGCTCCAGTGGAAACTATTTTGTTTCCTTTGACCGTTTCAGGTCTTCTAAGATGTGTGAGACAATGCTGATATAAAATCTAAATTTCCTACTTATCCTAATTTTTTTTTTTTAATCTCTTTCCTTAGAAGTAAAATTTGGAATTATGAGAAAGCATGGCTTCTTCTGGCTTTATCATTCAACTTCCCCAGGAACAGACAATCAACAGTAAGACTTTACTGAAAGCAAAAGTAAGTAGATATGGTCTTGGACAAGGGTCAGCTTTTAACTCGTTTTTGTCAACAACTGAAACAAAGATTCAAAAGACAATGGTATGAAAACGCAAGTTCGGGAGGCCAGAAACAAGATCCCAAAAGTTTTCGCAAGGTTAAGAATAGGCCAAAATGTATAAGGTCAGGCTTACTAGGCTTTAACATAAGGTTCTGCACAATCCGACCATAGGGGCCCAGCGGCTTCCTGATTCAATCCAAGCGGTGTGACAGGACTCTAAAATGCCCTCTTGGGTAGCATTAAGAAAGGCACTGTTCTCAAGGCCAGAGAAGTCAGTAAGTCCATTCCATCTAGATCCAGTCAAACTACTCATGGAGAACAGCTTTAAATTTTGCCCAGTACATTTTAAGGCAAGTTCTCATAAAATGGAGAATGTACAGAGAAGGGAGAAAGAATGATGAAGTGAGCATAACCAGCTTGGACAAAGAATACTTACAAAAGTCATGGTGCTGTCTTGCTGTCTTTATTTAAATAACTGAAGATATGCCATGTGAACTGACAACAGACTTATTTGCTATGCAGAAATTAGGATCCCTTAGAGGAGGCCTCTGCATTTGAAGGTGTTGAACTTGAAGATGTTTAAGGTCTTGCCCACTCTAACAGTCTATAATTACATGGGGGAAAGTGCCACACTCCTCGTGAAATCAAACACCAAGGGTTGGCCTGGAGTTGCACCAACAGATTTTCCTCATCATGTATTGCAGAGTTCTTTCCCAGCCAAGCCAGTGAGTGAAAGGGCAACACAAGCTGAAATGAAGATGTCAAAGCATTTTGAATACATCGCATGGATGTGTCCACTGTACTGCAAAGATAAAACACAGCACTGGTTACACCCTGTATATCATATTTGATCTGAAATTGACCACACAGAAGACCTCGTCATCATAAAGGACTTCTGTGGTCAAACACAGTGTGTACACAGGAATAAATAAAGACATCAATGAAAACTATTTTTTAGAAGCTATCATTGCACAAGTTGCTTTTAACAAAGAATTCTTATTCCAAAAGGCCATTTGTACATAGTAATGCAATATATCTTTGTCTTACTGTTTAGCGTCCTAAAAAAAATAGTTTTCAAATATCTACATCATAGAAATTTAAATGCACATAATTTAGCAACAAATCACAACCAGCTAAAAGAGCTTAAGTAAAAGAATCTAGGGCCATAAATAAAACAAAAAAGATATGACATATTAGAAAAATATATAGGGAAAGCAAGTCAACAGACCGTAATCATAATATCTAATAGAGCCAGGCAAACAGTTGGTGAATAGAAATAAATGCTTCCTACTGACAGACTCAATTAAATACAGATCATAATTTGTGAAAAAAGAAACAAAACTGAGCACTGTATGTGAGTCTTTCCCGATCTTTTCTAAATTACTTAAAAATATTCACTAAAAATAAGAAAACTGATATATTAAAGCATACTGAGAAAATGAAGTAGACTGACCTGCTATTCTATCGGATCAGCAATAAAACACTCTGCTGTGTACAAGCCCTGAATCACCCAATGGTGTAACGTCCTGCACCCTTAGTAGAGGGAGGGTGATTTCAAGCCAGTTTTTATTAGTTGCTCTTTACCTCTTTGAATTCACAATAAGTTTGGCTTTAAGAAAATAAAAAAGACCTAGAGCTGAAAGGGTATTTCTTACTCTAAATGTCTGCATCTTATATTTAGAGTATTACGTTATATTTAAGACCTATTCCCTCTTGGACTTTTATCCACCAAGAAACAACTACAACAACAAAAACAGCACCAGCAAAAACTTATGTGCTGGGGGATTTACAGGAAAGTAACAACTTCATCTAGTCTGGCTGTATAAAGAGGTCTCCTGTCAACTCATTATCTTCCACTTACAAGTATTTTACTACATTTTAAAAGGACTGAAGGAGCTATTCTAATGTTTTAAACTCAAAATTATTCTCTTGAGTGTTAATATACCTTATACTCCCTATAGCCAAGCAAAATCTCAATTTGCCTCCATTAACACTCTAAAATAAGTCAAGCTTGTACAAATGGTGGGTTCCCAATCAACTGACTGACTTTTATTCTATATTCACCAAATATTAGGTGGGTGGATATAGAATTCAGACTTTAGAATTAAAGAATATATCACCTTGTATAGCTCCATGAATAAAATTACATCCCTATCATCAATAGAGATGCAAAAAAATCAATTTAGACCATTCCTCCCTTAACACATTATTTGAGGGTTTTTAAAAATAGTTTATATTCCTCATGTGATTTGTGGCCACACAAGACTGATTTGCCAAACTGAACCTCATTATCTGTCTGCTACTACCTCTCCAAAATCATCAAAATTTATTCATTTTCATTCAGCAATTATTTATTAAAATTTTACTCTGTATAAGAGACCGTGGTGGGGGCAGGTGGTACTAGATATTCATAGTACTATCATCAGCAAGTTTTACTAGTGGGCAAAAGATCATACACAAGCATCTACTCTACAAGGCATCCAAGTGGCACCCATATGGTGAAACCAAGAGTCGTAGGGGCCAAAGAGAAAGGGGGTGCTCAGCTGTGGTAAATGAGGGGGAAGAGTGAAGGAGGTGTCATCTGACTTGGGCCTGAGAGGACAGGATGTTCAGGATTCTGATTGGAAAAGGGTATTCCTTTTTTTTTTTTATCTTCACCTGATTTTTCCATTTTTTAGTTCAGGTAGAGTGGGAGAGAGAGAGAGGAAGAGAGAGAGAGAAACATCGATGTGAAAGGGACACATTGAGTGGCTGCCACCCGCACAACCAACCAGGGCCGGGGACAGACTGCAACCGAGGTACATGCCCTTAGCGGGAACCGAACCCCAGTCTCTCTGGACCGCAGGCTGACGCTCTAACCGCGGAGCCAAACCGGCCAGAGCTGATTGGAAAAGGTTAAAGGGAAGAAAAGAGGAATGGAGAAGAAAGTCAGTGTTAAGCACAGGAAACATCATGAGCAAAATCAGGAAAAGCAAAACCTGCAGTGAGTACTTCATAGTAGCAGAAGAGCAGGTAAGTAAGGGTACTAGCTAGAAGCAGGGCTCATTTATCCATGAAGGAGAAAGGTATAAGATGAACGGTTCATCTGAAGGATCAGTGGTTTCACGGGGTCTGAAAAATAATTTTCCTCTCTCTCTCTGTCATATACTCTGACTGAGCCCTCAGCTTCAGAAGAAACAAGAGGCAAATCCTGGCCAGCTATCCAGGTGCAGGACTAAAACCAGGAATCCACAGAGGGACATATGTGGTAACGAGGCCTTTTTCACACTGATCCAAAATGAAACAAAACTCTGAAAAGACATTACCAATGGAAACTGTCTCATTCTTCCTTTTAAAACTGCTCTGTTTTGAAATAATAGTACAACCTCCAAACTCTAAATTAACCCAACCACCTGCTTTTTCTGCTCCTTCACAGGTTATTGAATGTTGAAATGACCAGGGGGGAAAAATCACATAATTGTGGGATCTGGTACATCCAGACCTTACAGCATTAGGTCCCCTTACTCAGTTGGCCCTCCCATTTGCAACAGCAGCTAGGAAACATCACATTTCCCAGCCTCCCTTGAAGGTCACTGGCAACGTGTGACTGAGTTCTATCAATAAAATGTGAGCAAAAGTGATTATGCTCATTTCCAGGCCTGGTCCATAAAAAAACAATCTTCTATGTGTAATCTACCATGGCCTTCCTTCCTCCTCCTATTTTTTTTCTCTTTCCTCTTCTCTCGCTGTGATGCAAACAAGCCCAGTAACTGTGGAAACCATACACTGAAAATGGAGAAACTACAAAATGGAAGTAATCTGGATTCCTGAAAAAACCAGGAGGAATGCCCCATCATTCTTTAACACTCATTTGAACTTCACACAAATAAGGAAGATTTGAGGGTTTGTTTTCACAGCAGCTAGCATCATCTTAATAATACCCAAATTCTACCCGGCTGGTGTGGCTCAGTGGTTGATGTCGACCCATGCACCAAGAGGTCACCAGTTCGATTCCCAGTCAGGGCACGTGCCCGGTTGTGGGCCAGATCCCCAGTGGGGGGAATGCAGGAGGCAGCCAGTCGATGTTCTCTCTCATCGATGTTTCTCTCTCTCTCTCTCAAATCAATAAAGAAAAAATATTTTTAAAAATATAATAATACACAAATTCTGACCATGTTCTTTGCATCAGTATGGGTCTCAGACAGGACTAGAAACACAAAATATTTTGGAAGGAAGGGAGCAAGAGAAGGACCTCTATGAACAGAGAAAGGGAAGAAAGGAGGAACAGATAGAAAGGCTCAGGCTGCAAGTTACAAGAAAGGTCTGGTAAAGTCAATGAGAATCCTCAAAACAACATGACATACTAAAAATGTCCTGGATCCCACAGGAATGAGTCTGCGGAAAGAGCCCTCGTTGTTCTCAGCTGCTGACTAGGAGGACCCTGGGGTAAGCATGGCCTTAGCACCAGGGCAGAGGTGGTTCCAGAGCGACAGCAGCTGGGCCATCAGTCAACTCTGCTCCCAGCTGTGATCCCAGCAGCTCATATTCATGGACACCACACCCCTCAAATGTTCAACTCTCAAGTCCTGCATTCCTTTCCCTCCTTCTAGTTACCCATGTCCACATCTAGCCTTTCCTCCTTTGCTCCTGCCTTTTTAGAAGAGTTGGTCTTTCTCTAGCCCAAAGCTACTCTCTCCATGTGTTCCAACTATTATGTCCTCAGAGCTCCTTACAGACATTATCTCCTTCCTTTTCCTCTCTCTGGATTCTATTTATCCTATAGTATGTAAACATGTTTGAGATTTTCAACTTTAAAAAGATTACAAACACACACACACACACACACACACACACACACACACACTAAGATTTAAAAATATTCTTTGACCCCCTTGCTCTCATTCCTTTCACCTCTGAGCTTCATGCAAGAGTGGTGTAAGTGGACTGTCTCATTTCTTATTTTTCATTGTGTACTCACTGCTCTCATTGGGATTACATGAACCCACCAAGTTCACGTATCTCAGAACCCCTGCTTGACCCCTCTGAAGCGTTTAACATTCCTAACCACTCCTTTCTTCTGTTTTTTATTTTTTTAAATTTTCTTCTTTATTGAGTTTTAGAGAAAGGAAGTGAAAAGGAGAGAGAGATAGAAGCATCGATGAGAGACTTATCAATTGGTTGCCACCTGCATGACCCAACCGAGGCCGAGGATGAGCCGTAACGTACCCAAGATCAAACGTAACCCTTGGCCGAAATCGAACCCAGGACTCCTTGGTCTGTGGGCCGTCGCTCTAACCACTAAACCAAACCAGTCAGGGCTACTCCTTCTTCTGAAAACTCCTGCGTTGGGTCCTGGGACACCCTATCCTTAGGTTTTTTCCTCCTCCCCACAGATCATTCCTTTTAAGGCTTCTTTTTATTGGTCTGCTTCTTAAATGTTCAATTCCTAGAGCCTCTACCATTGCTTCTATCTGTTCTCTATCTCTCACCACCCCAGTCTCATGAATTAATTGAGCACCCATACACTGATAATGTCACCCATGCAGTCGCCGAAACCTGAAATTTGGAAGTTGTCCTCAATTATTTTCGCTCTTTCAATACCTGTGTCCAAGTTCTGAAGACTGTACTTCACTGGCTCTCACCATCATCTCCTGTATACCTTTGTGTGCCACCACTTTTCTTATGAACTGCTACAGAAGCATAGTAATTGGTCCTCTGACCTCTGACTCCATTCTCCTTTAACTGCTTCTCTATGTAACTGTTAAGACAATATTTCTAAAGCACAAATTTGATCATGAAATGTCTTCATTAAAATTCCAGAAGCGGTTCCTCACTGCCTACAAGATAAAGGCCAATCCTCTTAGAATGGTGTATAAGATCCATTATAATCAGGCTCCCAGCTCTGTTTTAGCCGGTCCTTCCTCCACGCCTCTCTTCATGTCCCCACACTCTGATAGTCATACTGATCTATCAGATCTTACATTCTGTGGAATGTGTTTTGTGCTTCTGTGACTTTGCACACCCCTTTTGCTTTGAATGTTCCTTCCACTATCCTTGTCCTACTGAGGGAATTTACAACACATTATTTCAATATTCAGTGTGGGATTCATTGTTCACTGATGTCTTTACTGACTAACTCACCTTTCTGTGGGGCCCCTGCCCATCCCCACACTCCCACCCTGGACCCCTCAAGTGGCTCTTGTATCTTGTTAGTATCTGTTCATGGCACCTGCCACATTTATTCCAGGGCAGCAATTTTATCTATTCCTTTTTTAACACAAAGTAGGCACTTAATGAATGTTTACTGACTGAAAAGAATGAATGATGAACAAATCCAATCTTCCATCTCAAGTTTGCCATGATAAAATGTGTCTCTTAAAAACAAAATTCTCAGAGTGGCCAAAAACCATTATGATGCTAATCAACATTATACTCACTCACTGGTGGCCAAGTTCAAGCAGTGACATCTTCAATTTACATGTGAAAAGTAAGCACTTGGCATTAGAGGAGAAAGATCCAAATATTCTACACAAGATTGCCACAAAGATTGCTCAAGGGCTATCATCCCAAGGGACATGCATTCATTCTTAGTAATTGTATAAACCAGAGTTCACATTTCACACAGAACTTTCTAACACAAATTGGAAACAGGAGACTGTTAAGCTAGGCAAAGGAAAAGCATGGCTTTGATACACAAGAAACCGCACATGCATTTTACATTAAATGCTGTTGTAACTTGTTCACAGAACACAGTACAAAAATTATTCTAAAAGTTATAGCTTGTAAATTTGATATGTAAATAGGAATTTAAAATTAGAAATCTCCATGGCCACTGAGTACTAAAAGAGTAAAAAAAGGAAATGAAATGAAAGATAAAATACACAGTTTCAAACTCCCTGGGATGCATCTCCTGCGTGGAGGCCAGTTATCATAACGAATGCACTAGGTAAATATAAGAGTTTACTGAAAATGGACCTTTTCATGAAAAATCATAGCTCCAACATCTCCATGACATATACTGCTATTTAAAGGAAATATGCTTTCACCCTGGCTGGTGTGGCTCAGTTGGCTGGACATCATCCCGTGCACCAAAAGGTTGCCAGTTCAATTCTCAGTCAGGGCACATGCCTGGGTTGGAGGCTCAATCTGTGGTAGGGAGAGTGCAGGTGGCAGCCAATCGATCTTTCTTTCTCTCTCTCTCTCTCTCTCTCTCTCTCTCTCTCTCTCTTTCTCTCTCTCTCCCCCACTCTGTCTGAACAACAACAACAACAACAAAATGGAGAAATGTCCTCGGGTGAGGATAAAAAAATAAATAAAAATAAAAATAAAGGAAACATGCTTTCTTTTCATTCTTGACATGCAGATGCTTGTACTTACGGGGTGAGCAAAAACAGATTTACAGTTGTGAGTATCTGGAACAGTTTATTCTTGTATTATTTATTAATTATTGACTATTTATTTGTATTATAATTTTAAACCTATTTTTGCCCATCTCTGTATTCAGAGAGACAGTTTCACATGGTTTCCATCCCAAAAGTTAGTGAAAATAGCTTTTTTTAATTTAAAAAAAATCCCCAAACATAGTTCTTGTAAAATAGTAAATCCTGCTAAAGATAGATGCTTTCAGGGAAACAGTCCAAAGAAAGCTTTTAATTTATTTAATGTTCTATTAGTTAACGGTATCAAAAAATGTATATCTTTGTTTTAAAATACACAAATCAGTGGCGCTTGTACATACCATCCACTTTACTGAGTCCCTGATGTTCAGCTTCATAACAGTAGCATTTTCCTGGAACTGACTCCTGAGGCCTAAATCTGCAAAAATCCTGTGATGATATGAAGCTTAACATTTTGCCAAGCTGGTAAAATTATTTCTCAAAATAGTGTCCTAATACATCAGTTTTTACTCTGACCTAAATAAAATGCCAGGAAAGGACTTCCATGTTACTCCTACCATCCATTAGGAAACAGCTTTGACTATACTAACTCTGAAGGTCCCATGTTCTCACTGCAATGGCACCAACATCCCCTTGAAAGTGTTCTCGTAACCACAAGTCTAAGTAGTATGGCTTCTCAGATTTTAGACGTATGATGCTAAAGAAATTCATTTGCAGGCTTAGAAAGCTCATAACCCTGGCCAAAGCACTAAAGGCTTCAGAAAACCAGGAGAAACTCCTTGAATTAAATAAATATTTTGGGGAAATTTCCATCAATTGGGTGGTTCACTGGTATATACAACACTGATTCTTTAACAAACCAAATAGGACTTCTAACGACCTCCCTATATTTCTCTTTACACTTTTAAAGTTCAGTCTCAGCATTGTTCAATGTCTTTCCTTTTTGCTCACTGCCTTTTGCCTGAAGTTTTCATTGAATAATTCCTTTATAATAGTACTAAGGTTATGGAGGAAAATGTTCATGTTCTTCAGAGATGATGCTGAAGTGATTAGGGGTAAAATCTCACGAGGTCTACAACTTACTTTCAAATGGTTCTAAAAAAAAACCAAAAAACCAAAAACTCCTTTCCCCAATACATATACACAAAACTATACATACAGAGATAAAATAACAAGTGTTAATAACTGGTGAATGTAAACCTAGGGTGTAGAAGTGTTAACATTTTTCTTTCATCTTTCCTCTAGGTTTGAATTTTTCAAAAGAAAAAAAAAAGTTTTAAAAGAATTACTTTACTGAGTACCAGCTCTTCAAATTGTAAATGCATGTCTTTGGCATCACAAATCTAAAAGTTGGGGGACCTTATGCTAAAGAAATGTCCGGACTGGCAAAAGACACATTTGAGTGTCTTTCACAAGCACAACCTTGTTCAATTTGCATGTCCTGGAAGTAGCTGTGATTTGAGTGTGAGATGAAGGTGAAGACACACGCATGATGAACGCATGCACAATACAGGCATTTTTCTCCAAAAGGCCCCAGAAAGCTGGGCTGTAGGGTCTCCTGGTCTCCATCTCCCAGTGAGATCCTGGTTCACTTGCCCTCTCTCCAGTGTCCACCAGTGGCTCCCGGGAGATCAGCGAGGGTTTGCGGGGAAGGGGGGGGGGGACGTGGGATAAATTTACCAAATAAATAACTGTATGTTAGACCCATTAATTTTAAAATATAAGTATTATAAATATTCTTAAATGCTTTCAAAATGTAAGCTGAGTCTAATAAGCTTTTTCAAATATTTATGTGCAAATTTTATGCATGCAATCTGCTATTGTAGTTGGTATATATTTGGTCAGAGAAACAAAAGATTATAACTAAAGACATGCTTCATTTCTGACAAAACATGAACTGTCTTTCTTCTTCGATTATACTGGCACCTGTGACAAGAAGCATTATAAACATTTCCTCACATCAGGCAAGGTGGGTGGTCTACTTCAGCCTCATGGAGGGTGCTTGTTACACAGTTTGAGAGGTAGGGAGGCAGAATTATTTTCCCTTCAACCATTTTTCTAAAATCACTTTCCATTTGTCCTAAATCAGGATTTTGAAATAGCAGCATCCAAACCAGTACTCAAAACAGTGCAACCATTTGGTATAAACATAACTTTCTTTAATGTTTTTGTGCTAATATGATGCTAAATTCCTCACTCACACATCAGGATCTTAGCTAGAGTCTATCTATCCCAAATATGATTGTCTTTTAATTAGCCTGACAGTGTCTATGATAATAAATATAAAAATTCAGAACAACTCAATATACCCAGGTGAGAGCTGGACCATCTACAGCAGTTTAGATGGCTGTAATCAACTGGATGGTGTTTTCCTAATGAGAATCACCAACTGAAAGGCAAAGGCATCTTTCTATCTATGCTGAGTGTTTACTTATGTGGCAGGCATGGTGCTAGGAACCATTTTATGCATATCAGCTCATTTTATTCTTATTACCACTCTATGAGGTAAGTTATGTTATGGGCAATAGAGACAAGAGGACAAAGAAGCTCTAAGAAGGGAAAAGAATATTTAGGAAGCATTACCATGTGGCACTGTAACAGTAGTCTCTATACATTATCCCACTTAACTCTATTTACAACCCTAAGACTGAAGTATCTGTAACCCCCTTTTACAGAGGAGAAAAATGGAAGGTACATAACTTGACCAAGATTGCTGAGTTGGGAACTGAACCCACTTATGTCAAGTACAACATGGGCACATTGCTCCCTCTGGTCACATTCCACAAGCTCGAAGCCAGGTGCTGGAGGCAAAGGTACCTGCCATAGAGGGAACAGCTATGAACATTGCCACCTCGCCACTGAACCTACCAAGGCTAAAAACCCAGTGCCTGGATAAGGAAAATTAGCAACCATACCTAAGGTAGAAAGTAAGTTCCTTTTTAAATCCAGAGGATGTAGCCCTGGCCTGTGTGGCTCAGTTGACTGGAGTGTCATCCTATGCACAGAAGGGTTGTGGGTTCGATTCCTCGTCAGGGCACATATCCAGGTTGTGGGGTGCATAGGGGAGGCAACCAATTGAAACATCACATCAATGTTTTTTTTTCTCTCTCTCTCTTTCTCCTTTCTCTCCCTTCCTCTCTCTCTAGAATCAATGAAAAATGTATCCTTGGGTGAGAATTTTTTTCTAAAGTTTAAAATAAATAAATTCAGAGGATGTGGTCAATTGGGAGTCTTTGTGTTGCAGGTTAACCTAGATCTTAAAGCCAAATGAACACTAATCCTCAATCTGACCTCAAGACTGAACCAGCCTTCCACAGATCCAGTAAATGACCAACCACCAAGAGAGAAGAATGCTCTAGAAGAACCTCTGAAAGCCTCTTCTCAGCTGCCTTCCTTCTTGTCCTTCATAGCTTGCACTGTATGACTAACTGGGGGTCAAAATTTACATGTGTGACTATTCACAATAGCCAAATGGTGGGGACTACCCAAATGTCTATCCACTGATGAATCAATAAACAAATTGTGATATATTTGTGACATACAATGGAATATTATCCACTCATAAGAAGGACTGAAGTACTGATACATGCTACAATGTGGGTGAACCTCAAAAACAGTATGCTAAATGAAAGAAGTCAGACACGAAAAGTCATGTATTACAGGATTTCATTTACATGAAAAATCCAGAAAAGGTAAATCTATAGAAGCAAAAAACAGATTAGTGGTTTCCAGGGCATGAAGAATTAGGGGAATGAGGAGTGACTGTTTAATAGGTATGGGGTTTCCTTTGGGGTAATGAAAATGTTTTGAAACTAGATAGAGGCAATGGTTGCACACTAAATTGTATCCTTTAAGGGGGTTAATTCTATGTTATGTGAATGTACTTCAATAAAAAATGTACACGTATGAATGCACACTCCCTGGGTAGTCTACTGAATAATGATGTACAGTGTGCCAAGCCATAAAGATACCCCACCCTGGGCTCTTTTTACATTACACACAAATAAATAGACAGACGGATTTCCTCTAAGTCAGCTGACCTTGAAGAAAAAAATGTTAGAGAAAGAAAATGAGAACTAAGCCATCTCAAACAAAACAAAACAAAACTCAACACTGTATCTTTGTCATCTTCCTTTCTCCTCCTCTATCCCACAAAAACAAACAAACATAACCCCCAATCACTGAGTTCACCACATACAGAAAAATTGGTATTTAAAAGACCTTATAATAAAGTGAAATCTGCTGTGGTTTGTTCCCTCAAAATTAAATAGAAAGATCCAACAGGCTCTTAAACATATGAAAAGAGGCCCAATCTTGCTGGTAACCAGAGATATTCAAACCAAAACAACTAGGGATCGTTTTTCATCCATGAGAGTAGGAAAAAATTTAAACATTCCTAATACCTACTGCGGTGAGGCAACCAAGTACTTCATATTTCACTGGTAAGACTCTACATCGATGCAAGTTTTTTGAAATGCCATCTGGCATTATCTTTGACTCAGCTTTTAGGAATCTATCCTTCAAGCATCAAAGTACATACATAAAAATATATAAGAATTTTAACTGTAATGTGGTTGGAAGTAGTAAAAACCTAGAATGCTCCTGAATGCCCATCATCTGAAAAATAACTGAATAAACTATAGTACAACTATAAACATAATGGGTATTACATTTATATTTTAAAAAGGCATTAGATTTATATTTGTTGATAAGAAAAAATGTGACAAATTATTAAGTGAAAAATAAAGTTGCAGAGTACTATCTATGATTCCATTTTTATAGAAGGAGAAAAAATTACTGTATATATGTATACATATGTTTGTATACAGAGAAAGAAAAAGAATCTGAGAAGTGGGAAGAAAGACAATGAACTTTTTCTATATTTATCTATATATTGTTTGAAACATTACAACAATCATTATTGTCTTGTGATTTTTTTAAAAGTAGAAACAGTTTAAATAAACAGTATTTTTTTCTGACTTATATAACTGATACACATATATGTAAGAAATATGGTGACAGTTCCCCAAAACCTACTTTGAGGATATGTCCTGAAGTTAGGTGAGATCCATTTTCAGGCTCCTAAACTCTCTATTGTGCCCAGGCAGTGTGATTCAAAGCAGGACCTGCAGCCCAGTTCCAGACCCAGCCCAGAAACTGGGAGCAGGTATGTAAAGACGTTTATAGCACTTTACCAGAGTAACTTTATGTCCACTGAATATAATCATTTAAAAAATTTAATCAGGCTTATATTTTGATGACTTTTTAATTTCATTTCTCTACTAATTAATTTTTATTGTGTTTTATAAAATTATCAGTCCATTACTCTAACAAAACAGAGCAGCACAATTTTAAACAACGAGAGCTGATGTTCATAATGACAAAATATAGTAATATAAGACATTAGGAACTTTAATAATAGAAGATTAAATTTTATTAAACATATTTGAACTGTGTTAATGTAATTAAATATAAAAATATACCAAATAGATTAGATGAAAACTTTCTGGTAATCAGAACTGATATCTAATTAAGTAAACAATTAAGCTGGTTCTCTTGTTAGGAACAATGAACTTCACATTTTATTTACAAGCAAAGACTGGAGAATAAATGAAACCCCACCCAACTCTAAAAACTAACTACCAAGGGTTAAACCCAAGATACTTTAACTTTTGTCCAAACTGTAGATAAGAAACAAAGTTAACTTGACTTTTATTTTTTCTCCCCTCTCATACATCTGAGTCAAGATGCTAATGATGACAGCAGACAGTAAGAAAGAGAAGCAAGGGCCTGATGGGGTGGGGGTGGGGGTCTCACTTTCCTGTGTTGACTTCATTTTAAGTTCCACTTACAAGGACTCTGTGCTGGGGGGAGGGGAAAAAAGGAGAGTGAAAGAACTTACACTCTCCTAAGTCTTCAGAGTTTTCTACGTGGCGACCTACTTTCTAAAATCAGAATGCACCAAGTTATCATTACCAACAATAAACCAAATAGGCTTCTAGTCCAAAGCTAAAATAAAATATATGATCATTTGTAAATGCAAATTGCTTCTTTCCTCCCTAAAATGTTTAAACTAATGCTAAAGTGAGGTGCATTTCCAAATCTGGTAGCTTAAACAAAAATAACTGTGAGTGCCACTGTGGTGCATACCATACTTTACATTTCACAGCCCTGGGGCTGAAATAAGGAAATCCTGGATTCTCACGGAAGGGTAAGCAGACATTGGATCTATGACACATTTTGGTATTTTGAGGGTTTCTGGGAAGTTAGGAAACATTTTTTGTTGCTGTTATTTTCATATCAGTTAGACTTTACATGACAAAGGAACCCTAAAACGAAAAGGAACCCTGGGTATCTTAGTGCTATAATACTGTTTGGATTCCTTCTAACAGTGTATTACAAAGAGGCTTAGAAACAAATGAGCCCATAGCCCTGGGGGGTTGGGCAGCTACACGAACTTTTAAAGCATGTTTCAAAACTGATGGTCTTCTACCTCACCTCTGCTTCAAGGGCTCATCAACTTGACCCCAAAATGATGTCTTCAATAGGTGGCGATCAATTAAACACCTCCACAGTCAGAAACTGAGAGTTACGTGAATGAATGAAATGCAACAAAGTGTATTAGAGTAAGGTAGATCAGTATAACTAAATGCAGCATCAGTCAAACAGGTAGTATTTACTAAACTCCTCCTCTGCTTGGCACTGAACCACCTGTAAATTTAGCTTTTAGAAAAGGTCCACTGAGGAAGACCTGAGCAACACCAAAATCCATAGTCCAGTCAGATTTCACTTTCCCATCCCACCAGCCTGCCTTGCAGGGTGCACATGGCCTTCCCCTTTGCCCAATCTTATACTCTTTCTACTCTGTTCCCCTTGACTTCTTTGCAGCATTTGACACTGTTCAGCAGCTTTTTATTTTCTCTTTTAATTATCCTCTCTCCTTTGGTTAGCTGCTTCTCCCATTTCCTTCATGGTTCCCTGCGCATTTCTCCTTCCTCTGCTTGACCAAGGGCGCTTCCCAAGGGCATGAATTTCTCTCTCCTCTCTCACCCTCCGTGCCTCCCTCTCAGAAATCATTCATTCAATCTCTCCTTGAAAATCACCCTTCCCTTGAACTCTCCCTCATTTTCAACTCTCCAGTGAACTGTTTTTCTAGCATGTGGTGCCTCCACTGCAAATTTAACCCCTTCAAAAGCCTCCATTTCTTGCCCTTGTGCTAGTGCCCCATACAAAAGAGCTTCTCTTGACCTCATTCATTTCTTTAACAGCAGCACTGTCCTCCCGTCCACCCAGTCCCCCAATCTTAGAGTCTTCAGTTCCAATCATTCAAGGCTTGTTGGTTCTTTAAATCTCACCTCCATCTTTTGCTACCTACTTACCCTGACCAGACCCTGTTTGATGGGGAGTAACTGCTTCTCTGTTTTCCTGTTTCTTTCCAAGCTGGCCAGCTTGCTGCTGCCATTCTGATCTTTCAATCACCACCTCTGCCATTTTGTTCTTTCCATCACTGCCCTCAGCAATTCAAGAACCCTCACCACCACCCACATGTCCTAGTAACGAGGGCTAAGTAGAGCTGAGTTCCCTAAAACTCAGGCTCTGGAGTCTGCTGGCCGGGCTCTGACTCTCAATGCCACCACTGAATGGCTGTGCACTGCAGTCTCCCCATCCCTAAAATACAGTTGATAGCATAATATCTCCCTCAGAAGACTGCTGCGAAGACAGGATTCATTAAATGATGGAATGAATTTGGAATAGTTCTGCTTAGTGTTAAATTTGGATGGCTCCCAGCTAGACTGGCCAATACAGTTATCTCCTAACCATGAGGGCCTCTTCTCCTTTGGTTATCTCCATGTCCTCATCCAGCTTTTACTGTGGCAGACCCTTTCTTCTGGCTGCTCCATACAAATTCTACCCACATCAAGGACCAGGTCTCTTCCCAAACTGGCAAACCAGCTGCTGCCATTTTGATCTTTCAATCCCATCCCTGGCATTTTGATTTTTTCCCCCCAGTCAGGGGTCCTTCTCTGGTGACTCCTGCTATACCCCATTGCTCCTGCCCCTGAACTTCTATAATACTTATCGAATGTCCCTAGATCAAGTTGTTCTTTAAACTCCCAAGCGCGAGAGGCAGCCCACACACTGGAGAGAGCATTGGTGTTGGAGCCAGTGGCCTCTTCCCGACGGGTTCCCCGAAGGGAGGGCTTAATGTCTCTGAACCTCAGTTTCTTTTTCTGAAAAAAGCTATAATATTATCTCATTTATAAGGTTTTCTTAAAGACTGAATGAGGTCATGTAAAGCCCCTATCACTTCATCAGGCATATTAATAAATGTCGGTCCCTTTCCGGTGAGACTGTAAACCCGCCAAGCGCAGATCACATTTCTCCAGCTCCAAGGACAGCACGATGCAGAAATTAAAAAGACATGTAGGTGAATAGCAGGTCGAATAAATACACTCATTCCAACTCTAATGATGCTATGACAACAGTCTGAAATGGGCTTTTCCATATAAAATGCAAATCATAAAATGCATTTTAACATTCAATCTGCCAAGAACATAAACTGACTTTTATTTTTGCTCTAATGAGGGAATATAGCACCTACCTAACCTTTATCCAACTCTTATATGATATTAAGAATTTTTTTTTAACTTAGGACTCATTTTTTACAAAACCCAAAAAGTCCACAGCAAAAGAAGGAAAAGCAATTGCAACACAAAGTAGTTTGAAAGATTTTTCATACCTAACAAGGGAATTTTTAACCACAACCTTAGTCATAAACCTTCAACAGGCAAATCAGAAGCAGTGAAAGATGAAGCACCCAGGAGGGAATTAGGCTGAAGTGCGACTTAGGTTCAGGCAGTGGGTTACAGTGCTCACAAGACAAGCTGCCGGAAGTGGGTGCTGTACCTTTGTCACGGCCGCCCCCACCTGACCACCTGTAGCAGCCTCAGAGGAAGCAGACAACCCCCACACACTTTCCAGCTGCATCTTGGAGCCACAAAGTACGCACACATAATCAGCCAACGTATAAAACTATATCAGAAGCATCAATGTGAAAAGGGGAAAATCTTCAGCTCTTGATGAGTAACCTGTGTTATTTAGATCTGTCACCAAAACCAGAAGTTAAGCTAAGGGGAGACCCCTCTAAACGAACCCACACAACCCTGATAACTGCTACACACGTACACAATCTTAACAGGAAATATTTGGGAGCAGCACTTAAAAGGCTGAGGCAGCAAATCCTCTGGTAGAGAGCAGGGGGCCCAGGGTGGGTACTCTGGGGGCTGTAGTTCTCCTCCTCGAGGTGTTCAATGACAGATGAAAATATGTCACGGAATCCAAAAGCAGGGAGGATTGCTCCTGCCTTAGAATCAGGCTAGAGAAAGAAAAGACCCATGGCCCCGTGATCCCACATTGTCCAACAAACACAAAGGCTGGATCTTATTGGATGAATGTAACTCACACATTTGGAGCAGTATTCTTTGTGGGACTGCTTCAGAGATTCACATTATTTAAGTCAAGTGGAGGGAAAAAAACAAAACAGAAAAAATAAAATAAAATAAAAGCAACTGTTTTCAAGTAATTTTTAAAACTTTGCTTTGTTCCACTTAATATTTTAATCGTCATTTTAAGCAGTTACATTAAAATGCACCTGCACTGTAAATCATGAGAACACACCTGCTCTTCAAATACAACCTAAAAATAATTTGATTCTCCTCATGTTCTCATTTTATATTTCATTTGGAATGCAAGAAGAAAAATTAAATAAGCTCAAATTTGACCCACAATTTATAATCCTAAAGAAATCATCAAAAGACATTCAAGAAAATGTGACTTTTCAACAAATACCCATCATCCAAAATATTTGCAGGCTGGAATAATCACATTAACATCACAATAAAAAGGAGGGGCTTTCTATAAATGCAAGGGATGTCCACCACAGCAATACAGGTATGAAACTTTTACTGTGTTAGAGCTGTCTCCTGATTTAATGTAATATTCTCCACTATAAAATAATTTTAATTTACCACTAATAATAGCAACAACATTCTCTGTCCATCGAGGCCAAAGAAACTATCAGAGTATTTATCCCCTTGTTTCCATTTCCCATGTAATTGGCCAAGGGCCATCCTGAGTCAGAGCACGGAAAACTGGAAGGTGTCTTGCTCTGCCCAGTGAGGTTAAGTTCAACAACTCCTATAAGTCTAAATATAAAATACACATCTTTACGTAACCATGATTAATGTTAGTAAGCTACAAAGGTAGACAGTGAAGTCTTCTGTGTTGGCAAATCCTAGAACAATGCTTCCTTCACACAGGATGCAGCTGGATAAACGGCTGCTTTAACATTTTTTTCTAAAAACAGGTTAGGGAATCTATAAGTACTTTCTTTGCAAGAGTGCAAATTCAATTGCCTGCAGATTACCCTAAACAAAGAGAAAAGGATGGAGGAAAATTCAGTAAAATTTTGAAAACTTTAGCCTTCATTATGGATTTTGGGATGTAATTTCCAACCATGTACCCTCACTTCCCTTTCCCCATTCCCCCATAAATACAACCCCAGTTACTTATCCCTTATTCTACATACTGGCATCTTGGTATCATCTTAATTTTTCTCTATCATTTCCAGAATTTCTCTTGGAGAAAAAAGTATACCTGAAAGAAATCTTAGTGATACAAATTCAGTATGGATACACCTCGTTTTATTGTACTCTTGCTTTATTGTGCTTCGCTGATGTTGCATGGTTTTGTTGTTGTTTTTTGACAAATTGAAGGCAAACCCTCCACCAACAAAAAGATTACAAATACTCACTTGACTGCAGTGGTCTGGAACCAACCAAACCCACAATATCTCCAAAACATGCCTGTATTTTCAATATTTTAACCTTTTCAAACTCTATCGTGATGAAGTTTTCTCTTCATTCTCCCTTCCAAAAATGTGTTTAGGTAGTAAAATGTCTTCCGCTTGTATTCTGTTGTAATGGCTGCCTTAATATTTATTTTGATATAGTATTTAAGGCAGTGGTTCTCAACCTGTGTGTCGTGACCCCTTTGGGGGTCGAACGACCCTTTTACAGGGGTTGCCTAAGACATAACAGTAGCAAAATTACAGTTATGAAGTAGCAATAAAAATAATTTTATGGTTGGGGGTCATCACAACATGAGGAACTGTATTACAGCGTTGCGGCATTAAGAAGGTTGAGAACCACTGATTTAAGGTATCAAAAGTGAAGTTTTTACTTTTTTTCTTCGAAAGAGTATCACAAAGCCAAGTTTCAGCATCATCCACAAGACTATGCAGTAATTAAGCTGCTTTTGTAATTCTTTTGGACATATATATGCCCAAAAGAAATGCATATGTGTGTTCACCCAAACATGTTCTAGAATGTTCAACAGTGCTGTTTATAATGGCCAAAACAACCTGAAAACTATACAAATGTATAAATAGTGGTACATTAACACAATTTAGTGCTGAGAATCAAAAATCGACCATTACATGCAACAAAATAAATGGATTTCACAAACATATTATTGAATGAAAGAAACCAGACTTTCAATAGTACATGCAATATGATTCCATTTATATAAAATTCAAAAATGGGCAAAGCAAACCTATGCTTTTAAAATTCAGAGTAGTGGCCCTGGCCAGTTTTGCACAACTTGGGTTAGAGTGCTGGCCCAAGTACCAAACAGTCGTGGGTTCGATTCCGGTCAAGGGCACGCACCTCAGTTGCGGTTTGGTTCCTGGCCCAGGTTGGGGTCATGTGGGTGGCAACCAGTCAATGTGTCTCTCTCACATCGATGTTTCTCTCTCTCCTTCCTTCCCTCTCACTCTATCTAAAGATAAACAGAAAAATATTCTCAGGTGAAGATTTAAAAAAATAATATAATAAATAAATAAATAAATAAAAGTCAGAGTTGTGGTGACCAAGGGAGGGGTAGTTAAAAGGGCACATGAGAGGAGAGACCGAAAAATGGCGGCGGAGTGAACAGAGCTACACAGACCGTCTCCCAGAACCAAACTGGAATTACAAGTATAACACAGACAAATCGACGGGAAAAACCAACAGAAAAGCCGCTTGCGAGGACCATACAACGAGGGACACTGACTCCATCCCGGTAGGCTTGCGAAGGCGCGAGACGGGGCTGGGAGCGCACGGTCGGCAGCTCGGCAGCGGCCTTAGCTATAAGCGGCGCCCGCGGGTTACACTCCCAGGCGGCCCCACAGCGCAGCCGGGACTGAGGCTGAAACAGCCACAGCCACTCACCTTGGGCTCCGGCAGAGGGAGGGCAGACTGGACTGGAACTGTGTCGGGACACTCGGGGTTTGGAGGGCTCTCGGAGCTTTGGCTGAGTGCAGCCACTCAGGACGGTGGCCACATTGCTTCTTCCCAGGGCTCTGAGAGAGGCAGCAGCCCCTCCCTCGGAGATCCAACCCCACCCTGTGGGCCATTGAAGTGTTAATTGAGGCTCACTAAGGACCAGCATCTGCCCCACCCTCGTGAAAGCCCCTTGGCTGAGCACCAGAGGGAGTTTTTCAATCAACTGACAACCCAAAACTCATCAATTAACCTAGACTGCTAGCTTCCAGGCAAAAAGCTAGAGGATAACAGTACGTTTCCTGGGCTGGCAACTTTAACCAGGAAAGTAAGTCTTGACAGTGGTGTTCAACGCGGGTCCTCCCTCGCTCATCTAAACACAGGAGAGGGAGCCACAAACAGCAGAACACCAACACCCACAGGGAGAACTTGACAGGCTCCAAAGCCCAGAGTGATAGCTAAAATGGTGAAACACAGAAACAGAAGCCAAATGAAAGAGCAAACTACCTCCACCGAAGATGAGATCAATGTGGAGCAATTAGGCATGTTAACAGAGCTAGAATTCAGAGCCATGATCTTGAGGAAGCTGAACAGCATGAGTAAGGACATAGAGACACTGAAAATAAGCCAAATGGAAATTAAAAACCAACAAGAAGAGATAAAAAATGACATATCCGAAATGAAAAACACATTGGAAGGTTTAAAAAGCAGAGTAGGGGAAGCTGAGGACCGGATCAGCGAATTAGAAGACAGGGTAGAAAAAATCAACCAATCAGAAAAACAAAAGGAAAAAACTATTAAAAAACAGGAAGACAGCTTAAGAGAACTATGGGACAACTGGAAACGTAATAATATTCGCATCATAGGAGTCCCCGAAGAAGAAGAAAAGGAGCAAGGGATAGAGAATATATTCAAAAAAATAGTGAGAGAAAACTTCCCTAATTTGGTGAAGGAAGAAGGCATTCAAGTTCAAGAAGCACAGAGAGTCCCAAGTAAGAAGAACCCAAACAGGCCCACACCAAGACACATAGTAATTAAAATGCCACAAATTAAAGACAAAGAGAGAATCCTAAAAGCAGCAAGAGATAAGCAACAGGTTACCTACAAAGGGAACCCCATAAGGCTCTCAGCTGACTTCTCACAAGAAACACTACAGGCCAGAAGGGAATGGCATGAAGTAATCAAAGTCATGAAAAACAAGAATCTGAATCCAAGACTACTCTACCCAGCAAGGCTATCATTCAAAATAGAAGATCAAATAAAGAGCTTCCCAGACAAAAAAAAGCTAAGGGAATACATTAGCACCAAACCAGCACTGCAAGAAATGTTAAAGGACTGCTGTAATTAGCAGTAGAAATGGGAACAAAAATAGAACCACACTAAACAAAAATGGCAATAAATAAGTACATATCAATAATCACCTTAAACGTAAATGGACTGAATGCTCCCATAAAGAGACACAGAGTAGCTGATTGGATAAGAAAGCATGACTCATCTATATGTTGTTTACAAGAGACCCATCTCTCAACAAAAGACTCACATAGGTTGAAAGTGAAGGGATGGAAAAAAATTTTCCAAGCAAATGGAAAGCAAAAAAAAGCTGGGGTAGCAATTCTCATATCTGATAAAATAGATTTCAAAATGAAGACCATAACTAGAGACAAAGACGGCCACTACATAATATTGAAAGGATCTATCCAACAGGAAGATATAACCTTGATAAACATATATGCACCCAATATAGGAGCACCAAAATATATTAAAAATCTTCTGGAGGACTTCCAAGGAGAAATCGACAACAATACAATCATAGCTGGGGACTTCAACACCCCGTTGACAGCACTGGATAGATCCTCTAGGCAAAAAATTAGCAAGGAAACAGAGACTCTAAATGAAGCACTAGACCAAATGGATTTAATAGATATCTACAGAGAATTACACCCCAAAACTACAGAATACACATTCTTCTCAAGTGCACATGGGACATTCTCAAAGATAGACCACATGATAGGACACAAACTAAATCTCTACAAGTTCAAGAAGATTGAAATCATATCAAGCATCTTCTCAGATCACAATGGCATGAAACTAGAAATCAACTGCAACAAGAACATGCAAAGACATTTCAACACATGGAGGCTAAATAGCATGTTATTAAACAATGAATGGGTCACCGAGGAGATCAAGGAAGAAATCAAAAACTTCCTGGAAACCAATGAAAATGAACACACAACAACACAAAATCTATGGGATGCAGCGAAAGCAGTTCTGAGAGGGAAGTTCATAGCACTACAGTCCTACCTCAAAAAACAAGAAAAATTTCTAATTGACTGTCTAACCTCACAACTTAAAGAATTAGAAAGCAAACAAAAAGAAAACCCCAGAGCAAGTAGAAGGAAGGAAATAGTAAAGATCAGAGCAGAAATAAATGACATAGAGACCAAAAAAACAATTCAAAGGATCAATGAAACAAAGAGCTGGTTTTTCGAAAAGATAAACAAGATTGATGGACCCTTAGCTAGACTCACCAAGAAACAAAGAGAGAGAACCCAAATACACAAAATCAGAAATGAAAGAGGAGAAGTAACAACCAACACCACGGAAATACAAAAGATCGTTAACAACTACTATGAACAACTATATGGCAACAAATTCGACAATCTCAGCGAAATGGACAAATTTCTAGAAACACACAGTCTCCCAAAACTATTCCCGGAAGAGATAGAAAACTTGAACAGACCAATAACAACTAAGGAAATTGAAGAGGTAATCAAGACTCTCTCAGCAAACAAAAGCCCAGGCCCAGATGGTTTCACGGGGGAGTTTTACCGAACATTCAAAAAAGAACTAACACCCATTCTCCTCAAACTATTTCAAAAAATTCAAGAAGAAGGAAGACTTCCAAACACGTTCTATGAGGCCAGCATAATTCTAATTCCAAAACCAGAAAAAGACACTACGAAGAAAGAAAACTACAGGCCAATATCCCTGATGAACATAGATGCCAAAATCCTGAACAAAATACTAGCAAATCGGATCCAGAAATACATCAAAAAAATTATTCACCATGACCAAGTGGGATTCATTCCAGGGATGCAAGGCTGGTACAATATTCGCAAATCAATAAACGTGATACACCACATAAACAAAATGAAGAATAAAAACCACATGATCATATCAATAGATGCTGAAAAAGCATTCGACAAAATCCAGCATCCATTTCTGATAAAAACGCTCAGCAATGTAGGAATAGAGGGATCATATCTCGACATAATAAAGGCCATATATGAAAGACCTACAGCCAACATCATACTCAATGGACAGAAACTAAAAACATTTCCATTAAGAACAGGAACAAGACAGGGATGTCCACTTTCGCCACTCTTGTTTAACATTGTACTGGAAGTCTTAGCCACAGCAATCAGACATGAAGAAAAATAAAAGGGATCCAAATTGGAAAGGAGGAAGTGAAACTGTCATTATTTGCAGATGACATGATATTGTACATAGAAAACCCTAAAGACTCCATCAAAAATCTATTAGACTTAATAAATGAATTTGGCAAAGTAGCAGGATACAAAATTAACGTCAAGAAATCGACGGCATTCTTATACACCAATGATGAACTCACAGAAAGAGAAACTGAAAAAACAATCCCATTTACCATCGCTCCAAAAAAATTACGATACCTAGGAATAAACTTAACCAAAGAAGTAAAGGACCTATTTGCAGAAAACTACAGGTCATTGAAAAAAGAAATAGAGGAAGATATAAAACAGTGGAAGCACATACCCTGTTCATGGATTGGAAGAATTAACATAATTAAAATGTCCATACTACCCAAAGCAATCTATAGATTCAATGCAATCCCCATCAAAATACCAACGACATATTTCATAGAACTAGAACAAATACTTCAAAAGTTCATATGGAACCAAAAAAGACCCCGAATAGCCACAGCAATCTTGAAAAAGAAGAACAAAGTTGGAGGGATCACATTACCAGATATCAGGTTATACTACAAAGCGACTGTAACCAAAACAGCCTGGTACTGGCACAAGAACAGGCATATAGACCAGTGGAACAGAACTGAAAACCCAGAAATGGACCCAAGGCAATACGCTCAATTAATATTTGACAAAGGTGGCAAGAGCATACAGTGGAGTAAAGACAGCCTCTTTAATAAATGGTGTTGGGAAAATTGGACAGCTACATGCAAAAAAATGAAACTCGACCATCAACTTACACCATACACAAAAATAAACTCAAAATGGATAAAAGACTTAAATGTGACCCGTGAATCCATAAAAATTCTAGAAGAAAATGTAGGCAACAAAATTTCGGACATCATACGGAGCAGAATTTTCACTGATACATCACCTAAGGCAACAGAAATAAAGGAGAAAATGAACACATGGGACTACATCAAACTAAAAAGCTTCTGCACAGCAAAAGAAACGATCATCAAAATGGAAAGGCAACCCACTGTATGGGAGAACATCATTGCCAATGATGTATCAGATAAGGGGTTAATTTCCAATATATACAGAGAGCTCACACAACTCCACAAAAGGAAGACAAAGAACCCAATTAAAAAATGGGCAGAGGAGCTGAATAGACACCTCTCCAAACAGGACATACAAATGGCCAAGAGACATATGAAGAAATGCTCAACATCACTAATCATCCGAGAGATGCAAATTAAAACAACAATGAGGTATCACCTCACACCTGTCAGAATGGCCGCCATCAACAAATCATCAAACAACAAGTGTTGGCGAGGGTGTGGAGAAAAGGGAACTCTAATACACTGCTGGTGGGAATGCAGACTGGTGCAGCCGCTATGGAAAACAATATGGTGCTACCTCAAAAAATTAAAAATTGAACTTCCATTTGACCCAGTGATCCCACTGCTGGGAATATACCCTAAGAAGCCTGAAACACCAATCAGGAAGAATATATGTACCCCCATGTTCATAGCAGCACTATTTACAATAGCTAAGATCTGGAAACAGCCCAAGTGTCCACCAGTAGACGAATGGATCAAAAAGCTGTGGTACATATACACAATGGAGTACTATGCAGCGGTAAGAAAGAAAGATCTCTTATCCTTTGAGACGACATGGAGGGACCTGGAAAGTATTATACTAAGTGAAAGAAGCCAAGCAGAAAAAGACAAATACCACATGATCTCACTTATATACGGAATATAATGAACATAACAGTCTGAGGAATACAGTAGACCCAGACACATGGAAGTAGGGCACAGACTGACATCCCTCAGAAGAGGGGATGGGGGGTGGGGGGGTGGGAAGAGATAAACCACAGAACTTATATGCATGTATGCATGACCAATGGACATGGACAACTAAGCCGGGGACAGGGTGGAGGGGGTGGGGTGGGGGGTGCCAATGGGGTAAAAAGGTAAAATATCTGTAACAAAAAAATAAATAAAAATTCATAAAAAAACAAAAAAAAACAAAAAAAAACAAAAAAAATAACATGGACTCGAAGGAGTTATTCTGCAGATGTGGACTTCAAATATCAAAAAAAAAAAAAAAAAAAAAGGGCACATGAGAGATTTCTGCGCTAGCACTAGTAGTGTTCTTCTGTGTCTTAACCTGGGAGCTGGTTATATCAGTATTCACTTGGTGAAAATTCATCAGTAGGATGAATGTATGTGATGTATCAACTTTTGTCAATGTATAATATAATTAAGTTTAAAATTTAAATGAATAAAATTAGCTGTTTCTCTCAAGAAACAGATTTATAGGTGTGAAAGAGTGGCTCAGCATAGCAGAATGGAGCTGAAGAGCTGGACCCAAATTTAAGATTTCAGCATTAATTATGCAATCTTGGCTTCTCTGGCTTCCACTTCTATAAAATGAAGCGAACAGCAAAGATTAAATGACATAACAGTGAATATTTAGCAAAAAGGATATATCAATGCTTAGCCCTGTTGCATGAAATATGCTCTTTTTGTGGGTTCAGGAAAGCAAGCATCTCCGAAAGTGTGGCAAAAGTGCAGACTGGGACTTCTCAGGTAAGTGGATTCCGTTGGTGGCATCTCATTTCTAAAACTCTCTGTTAAGCTCTGATCTTCTCTTCTCTGAGAGCTCTCAATTACTTCACATTTGACAATCTAGACCAGAACTTCCAAGTAGAAATATGTGAGCCACATAGGTCATTTTAAAGTTTCTAGTAGGCACATTTAAAGGTAAAAAGAAATAGTCCAGCTGGTGTGGCTCACGGGTTGAGCATCGACCCATGCACCAGGAGGTCGCCTGTTCAATTCCTGGTCAGGACACATGCCCAGGTTGTGGGCCAAATCCCCAGTGAGGGGCATGCAGGAGGTCAATGTTCTCTCTCATCGATGTTTCTACCTCTCTCTCCCTCTCACTTCCTCTCTCTATAAAATCAATAAAGGAAAAAAAAGTTTTTAATAAATGTAAAAAGAGATAGTAAAAATAACATTTCCCTTACCTTATCTGTGCAAAGTATTAGCATTTCAACATGTAACGAACCTGAAAATTGTTAAATAAATGTTTTGTTCTTTTTTGTACACTGTATCTTTGAAATCAGTGTGTGTTTTGTGCTCAGAGCACACCTCATATACACTGGCCGCATTTCAGGTCTCCAAAGCCACATCCCATGTAGTGAGTGGCTCCCATACTGGACAGCACAGCCTGGAGTCTAAACCAGAATATGTGATTTAAAACCATTCTGGCAAAAAAACCTAAGATCATGTAAACCCTCTGGGGATTTATAATAATCTTCCTAAACCTTGCTCTTAAAAATTAATTATACTTCAAGGAATTTTTAACAGCTATTAAGTTTAACATCAATCTCCTATTAAATATTCAAAATGGTGATCAAATAACCTAAACTTTGGTAAGATACTATGATTATTAAAAATAAATTTAGGCCCTGCCAGTGTGGCTCAGTGGTTGAGCATTGACCCATGCACCAAGAGGTCGCCAGTTCAATTCCAGGTCAGGGCACATGCCCAGGTTGTGGGCCTGATCCCCAGTGGGGGGCATGCAGGAGGCGGCCAATCAGTGTTCCCTCTCATTGATGTTTCTACCTCTCTCTCCCTCTCCCTTACTCTCTCTCTAAAATCAATAAAAAAAAAAAAAAAATTAGCCCTGGCCAGTTTTCTCAGTGGTTAGAGCATCGGCCCACAGACCAAAGAGTTGCAGGTTTGATTCCGGTCAAGGGCACGTACCTTGAATGCGATTCATCCCTGGCCCTGAGGTTGTGCAGGAGGCAACCAGTCGATGTGTTCCCCTCATCTTGATATTTCTCTCTCTCTCCCTCCTTCCCTCCCACTCAATTTGAAGATAAAATAGAAAAATATCCTCAGATGAGGATTAAAAATATATATATATAAAATATTTTGGACATTGGGACTGTCTTATTTATTTTATGTCCTTCCCAGAGTGCTCAGCCCAGAGTTTTGTACACAGAGAGTGCTTGGTACATACTCATGGTGAATGAATGAACGGACAAATTAAGCAAGCAAACAAGCTGGTAGAGAAAAGTCTAGCCTTTAACCTCACAGCCAGTTACTGAAGTGTCAGAGTATGGTTCACTTGTTCACAATCATTTATGAATTAAGAAATCGAAACGAGAAGAATATCACCAAGGTAGAATTAATATTTTTCTAAAAGTCAATCCTACAAAGGAAACCCTGCTAAACTAAAATTAAAACAATTATAATTCACAAAAGTTATTAAAATGTCTATAACACTTTACTATTTTATAAAGCTATCTGTCATACATTATCTCATTTAGATGACATACATACACCAAATATTATCTAAGTCACCTGTCACAGTAAAGTTTCTTTGTCCTATATGCCAAAAGAAAATAGATCTGGAAATATGTGCATAAGACAAATAACTCATGGTTACATACCCTTAAAGAACATCTTTCATTCATAAGAAGTTTTCCCCATTCATTTTTGCCACATTTTATATCTGACTGTAAGTCATTTAAGAACTTCTTTATTTTGAAATTTTATGAGTATCACGTTAAATATTAATTTTACTATAAACATCAAAAGAAAAAATGACTAATTACATAAAGGGGGAAATATAAGATGAATCATGGATTCCAGCTGAACTTCATAAGTTAAAAGGATAAGTAGCAAAATATTTAAGGAAAAAAGAGATGAGCTCAAATTAGTCATGGTATTTTGAGAGGAAAAAAGGTAAAACTATTTTACTTGCCTGATCTAAGATCTAAAAGATAAGGGCTACTGTGGAGAATTACTATAAAATACTCAAACTTCAAAGGTTCCCACAAGGTCAAAATATGGAATATATACAAGCAAAAAAACAAAAAAACAAAACAAAACAAAGCCACACAAAATACCAGCTAAATATAAAATCAATGTATAATTAGGTGTTTTTATTTAAATGTCTCTTTTGAGTATTCTTATCAGGTATTCAGAACCTTAATCTACTCTGAAAATTTTAATGAATAAAGATGGGGGAAAAAAAACTGAAGACATTAATACAATTTTTAAGCAAGAATTTAGTCCTATATATTAAAAAGAACACATATTTTACTCTCTATAAGCTGTCCAAATACATAAGGAACCTTTGAAGGAGAATGGACAAATCTCCTTCAAACCAACTGAGCAACAAATACTTGATAAGGTTTATGTACATATACTCGGGCATTTAATTTTTAAATATTGTAATTGAGATATAATTGACATATTTTATTAGTTTCAGGTGTACAACATAGTGATTTGATATTTGTATATACAGGGGTGGACAAAAGTAGGTTTACAGTTGTTCGTATGGAAAATAATACAATAACTAATACATAATAATACAAGAATAAATTCTTTGATGTACTCACAGCTGTAAAGCTACTTTCACCCACCCCTGTACTGTGAAATGGTCACCACAGTAAGTCTAGCTAACGTCTGTCACCACAGTTACAAATTTAATTTTCTTGTGATGAGAACTTTTAAGATCTACTCTCTTAGCAACATTCAAATATACAGTACAGTATTATTAACAATAGGCATTTTTAAATGATGTTACATATGAACTGCTAATTTTCAGTTTACTAAATAAAATCATTGACTCCTAAGAATTATGGAGAGAGATCTTAGAAACATTTAGCCCAGTGCCTCTCAAACTTTAATGTGTATGTGAATCTACGGAGGATCCTGATGCAATGCAGACTGATTCAGTAGGTATGGGGTGGGCCTAAGACTGCATTGTATCAGGCTCCATCCAGGGTATACTGATGCTGCTGGTGTGGGGACCACAGGTCAGAGATAGTGAGGCTCTAATTCAGCCTAAGGGAGGTACCATGGCCTCTGCTTAGATCAAGAGCTAAACCTGCCACCCCCAACAGACAATGCAGGGATCTACTTGTGGAGCAACAAAGGAAGTCTGCTTCCTTGTCTAATGTTAGAAGACACCTTTTATCTCCCTACACCTCTTTTCCATGTTAAATATCCCCACTTCCCTGGTCAGTTTCCATATCCTTACACATCTTCATCACAGAGGATGCTCCCTCCATGGTCAACATCTTTCTTCCCCAAATAGTCCCTTGGGATGGGGCACAGTATTCCATACACGTGACAACCAAGCCTGGGAATAACTGAGAAAGGCCACTGCACCACCCAAGTACAGAGGACAGCTCTCTTCATGTGGCTCTAAGGAGCTGTCTCCTTCCACAAGAACCACAGAACCATGCTGTGCTCCGCTCACTGTCTTGTGCAGGAACTGGTACCAAACAGGTGTGCAAATTCTATACTTGAATAATTTTTTAAACTCAAATGTGGGCATTTACATTTATTCCTGTTAAATGTCATCTTGCTGCTTTGGGCTTGGCAGTCCCTTAAGTTATTTTAAAATAACAAATCAAATCAGAAATATTTTCATAAAATAACAACTCATAAAAACCCTTTAAAAATGTATTATCTAATAGGTCATACATATACACATATGCAAGAAACATGTGTGGCTCTAAAAAATAATTTTTTAAAGGAACATCCTTAGGACTACTATTCAGGTTGGAAATAAAATATTGCCAGGACTTTGGAAAGCACCTAATAAACCCCTTCCCCTTCAATTTCCACTCTGTCACCTCTGGGGATAACCGCTATAATGATTTTTTTGTGACCATCATTCTCTTCATTTTCTTTATAGTTTTACCATCTACATATGCATCCTAAACAATATATTTAGTTTTGCATGCTTATTTCATTCAACATTAAGTTTGTAAGATTCATCCATACTGATGCATGTATTTTTATTTATTTAACAAACACTTACATAGAAGATATTATATGCTGGTCACTCTCCTAAGCATGTCACAAATATTAATTCATTTAATCCTCCTAACAACCTTATCAGATAAACACTATTATTTTCCCCTATGTACAGATGAGAAAAACTGTGGTTAAGAAACTTTCCCACGGTCACAAAATAAGTGGCAGAATTGAATTTTGAGCCCAGGCAGAATCCTTGCTTTTAATTACTAGGCATGCTCCCTCTCTACTCCCTCCTCTATGTGGTGTTACCTCATTTTTCTCTACCAAATAGTATCCCAGCACATACATATAGCGAAATGTGGCAATTCAATCCAATGTAGATGGGTATTCGGATTATTTCCAGTTTTGGCTTTTAATGCTTCTTTGAACATCCTTGTTCATGTTCCTTTAAGCAAAGGAGTAAGAATTTTTCCTATATGTATACTTAAGAATAAGACTGTTGTGATGTAAGATATTAGTGGGTTAAACTTCCATTAGGTAATAGCAAACTGTTTTCCAATGTAATTGTATCAAGTTATACTCCTACCAGCTATATACAAGAACTCCCATCCATCTACATCCTTGTCAACACATGGTATTGTCAGGTTTTTAAATTTCTGCCAACCCAAAGAATGTGTATGGTATGTTATTTTTATTTTAATTTGGTTATTAAACTAGCCATTTGGATTTCTTTTATGAAGTGCTTAACTATATGAATGCTCAGTATCATTTTTCTGTTGGGTTGTCTGGTTTCTTCTTACTGATTTATATGTGTTTCTTTACATATTCTGGACCAGTCTATATGTACCACAATATCATCAACTACTTTGGGCTTGTTTTCTTACTCTTTATGTACTAGTGAATTTATTTTTTCAAACAATGAAAATAAAGGACTCCTCATACATTTTAAACCTTTTGTCCTATTATAAAAGCATTTCATAGGTCTGCACTTATAATCTTCATATCTCTCTATTCACTGCATCTTACAAATGGTCAAGGGACATTATGCTGACAGTGATCAATATGAAACAATAAAGTTGATGAACCTGACATCTATACACTCATGAAGATATCAACTAGGACATTAAGGACCATTTCAGCAAATCCCACAATATTTTGAGGACATATATAGCTCTAACTCCTTTCAGCCCTGGCTGGTTTGGCTCAGCTATCAGATTGTTGGCCCGCTGACCAAAGAGTCTCAGGTTTGATTGTGGTCAAGGGCACAAACCTTGCTTGTGATTCGATCCTTGGCCCTGGTTAGAGTTGTATGGGAGGCAGCCAATCTATGTGTCTCTCTCACATTGCTGTTTCTCTCTCCCTTGCTCCCTTTCTCCCTTCAACTATATCTGAAAATCAATGGAAAAATATCCTCAGGTGAGGATTAAATAAATAAATAAATAAATAAAACTTCCCAGTCCTCCAAACCTTGCTGACTATCTTTTCTCCCAAGTCCTACAACAGTTACCTCTACTATTCATCCTGGCTTTTGAGCACAGATTGCCATGCACTGTACTTCAAATGCCTCATGTCCCTTTAAATATGTTATCTCCAATATAAAACAACAACTTCCCTACAGACAGGGACCACTTATACTGGTACTGTATTCTGCATATCGTAACCTATGCCTAAAGAGTTCTCTGCAAAGAGCAAATCCTCAATAAGTAATTATTGATTTGTCTAAGAAGTAATTTTAGGATATATTAAAAGAACTTCAAAGTCAATGTGTATAACTCATGCATAAGGAAACTGTACAAAATGAAAACACAAATTGGTTCAAGAGAGTCAGTATGAAGGTCAGTATGAAGGAAACATTGGTGAAAAATATATCTGAAATGGTAGGATGGGAACAGATTATAAGGAGCTTTAAATGTTCTGCCAAGGAGGAGATTAGAATTCTGTGGGCAGCAAGAAGCCATAGATGATTTCTAAAGAGAGAGAGAGTCAATGAATCAATTCATTCGTTCATTCATTCAACAAATATGTACTTATTGAGCACCCACTCAGTACCAGAAACAATGAACCCTGAGCTCCTGGAGCTTAAGCCACAGTGAAGGAGACAGATAACAAACAAGCAAGCAAAACACATAGCATGTCAGAGGGTAGAAAAATATGCAGAGAAAAGAAAGAAGAGGAAAGGAGTGGGGTACCTGGGAAGGAAGGCAGTCACTGAATTCCACAGGCCAGTCAGAGAAGGTCTTCCTGAGGGGCCCTAGGGAAAGAGTTACTCCTCACTGTGTCCTGTAGGTTCTCTCGCCTGTTACCAGGCTGTTGGAACATGTTAATAGTCTGAGGTCAGTTCAAAGATCCCAGTCCTCTTTCATACCCTACGTTCTGAGCCTCCTCCTTCTCCCCCTAATTTCTCCTCAGCCACCCCACCCAATCCAGATGCATTTCTGACCCAATCAGGGTCTCCAACTCCAGGCTGGAAGGCAGATCCAACCATCTCAACATCCTGTCTTCCTCCGCTGATACCCCTGAACCCAGCCTTTCCCCTCCCTGGCCTCTGAAGCTGGGGCCCCCCTTGGGCCTTTTCCTGGTTCCTCAGAATCCAGCCTCCTTTCCAGGACGCATTCTCAGTCTCAGGCTGGAAGCCAGTTCTGGCTTTCCTTCCGATTTCTTTCCCACCTGAATGATCCCTTCCAGAAACTGGCTGCTGGCAGAGATAGCAACAGTAGCACCTGAGGTTGCTGTGAGGGTGTCTCTACGAGCAAGAAAGCGGGGTCAGAGAGGGGCATGGTGTGGATGACTGCACATGGGTGCATACGTACATATGTATAGTGAGTTCATGTGTGTGCCTCTGCCCGGGTCTGTCCAAGAACGGGATGAGAAAGAGGTGTGGGCATGCAGGCAGGAGGCAACAGAATCTAAGAGAACAAATGAGAAGAGGAAAGTATTCACACAGAGAAAAAAAATGTAAACACTTGTCAAGAGAGGGGGAAAAAAAGACACCCAGAAAACAAAACAAAAAACAACTCTACGAGGTAGTAAGACACATGGGTAAAAAGAGTAACAGAGAAAAATGAACATTAAAAACCCAAAATGCTAAGAAGATGGCAAGACACCCCCCCCCCACACACACACACATACCCATCTAAAACAAAGTGTGAAAGAGGCAAGACTGACAAATTTTGAACTAATAAAATTCTGTTAACAAATGTCCCCAATCTGAGATGTGAAAAGAGGAGAAACCTTATTCAAGTGAAGAATATGCAAACCAGATAAATACAGCCTCTGGAGGAAACCGAAAGTGTACTCCCCCATTAACAGAGGGGAGGCCACCTTTTATAGAAAAAGTGCCTGTGCTGGTTCTGATTGGTCCATTTTTATGCAATGAGGAATCCAAATGGCACAGTTTTGATTGGTCCAAATATTACAGTCCTGGTTGGTCAAAATCAAGTATTCCGATTGGTCAGTATAGATACAAATGAGGATATGGTTGCACAGTCCTGACTTGAAGGGGTAAGTCTCAGCCCATTGGTTGAAAGACGATTCCAAGAACTCCTTTATAAGGGCGGGCTCAGAGGGTAGGAATATAGTACAGTAGGCTTGTAGCTCAGTCTGTGACTTTTCCCAGAAATGCAGTACATGTGAAAGGCCTCCATCAGCAATGGCTGCCAGCCTCTTGTTATGAATTTGGGCCCACTTAACCACAAGGAGTCCTTCTTAGCAGAGATATTCCTTCTCTGGGTCCACAATTCTAATTTTCAGCTTCTCCTTAAAGCATTTACTTCCAAGATCAAGGCTAATAGCAAGCAAGGCACATAGGCCTCCAGCTCTAGTAGCTAGAAAACAAATAACAGAACATTGCTAAAGATGAAGTGTTTAGGAAGAAAAAACTTTATAAATGCAAATATAAATGTTGGTCTCATATTCTGAAAATTTGGTTGCTTTCACTACTGAATGCAGAAAGGAAAGGCGCTTGGGTAAGACCGCTGTGGTACAGAGCTAAGATAGCGATCTTGAATGGTCTGGCTAAACTGCAGAAAAAACAAACCAAAACTAAAAAACAAACAAAAAATAAAGAAAAAACAAGAATGCTCCCATAGCCATGGCCAGTTTGGCTCAGCGGTTAGAGAGTGGGCTGTCGACCAATGAGTCTTGGGTTCATTTCGGGTCAAGGTCACGTAGCTTGGTTGCAGTTCATCCCAGGCCCTGGTCGGGTCATGCGGGAGGCAACCAGTTGAGGTGGCTGTATCACATCGATGTTTTTCTCTGTCTCTCTCTCCCACCCTCCCTCCCACTCTGATAATAAATGAAAAATATCCTTGGGTGAGGAATTAAAAAAAAAAAAGAATGCTCCCATATAGAGATGCAAATAATTAGGCTGCAAACTATGAGCACAACTAAACTCCCTGTGATGCTCAGGATCTCTAGGCAGCCCCTCAGCAGTGGAAATGAGGCAGCACCCTCCTTCCTGTGATAACTGCTCCTTCTCCACTGTGCCTTTTCCTCTGACTCGAATTTTCTGTTAGCCTTCCCCTTGGAATCCTCTGTCGATGACTCACACGGCAATGGGCTAGTCAGCAATACCACAGCTCTCCGCAATAGATGCTGTGTAGGAGGCAAGCAGCTCAGTGGACTGTTGTCTGTAACAGTTTTTTCCTTTCTCTGTTCAGGGAGGATTTGCTTTTCAGCCACATTTCCCTCAAAACACATCCCTGATAGGAGATGCTTACTGCACAGATTTCTAAACGATGAAATGATCCGAGTTTGGCTACTTAGTCATAATGAAACTAAAAACAGTAAGATGAAAAAACAATAGTGTGATCATCACACCTACAAAAAACAACTTTATACTTGGGTGAAATCAAGAGATCAGAAAAAAAATGCTTAAACTAATATTTTCCAACCTTTCACTAACAGCTAGGGCTAAAAACCACATGTTTTGAAGGTCTTGCACTGTGTTATTATTAGAAGTCACAATTCTATTGATACTGATGAGTCATTTGTATCGGCGGAAACCAAGAACTTCCATCAACATCATGTTACACACAGTCACTGTGGCTTGGCTTTTTCTTTATTACTGGTCAAAGCTGCTGCAGAATGCTTATCGAAGCTAAAAAAAAAAAAAAAAGGAGAACTCCTGAGGGTGCAAAGTTTTCTTTTCTTTTCTCCAGCTGATCTTATGGTAGCTTGATAGTTCTCAAGATAGGTTAGGATGATTTGATCAACTTGTAACTACAAAAGGAAGCTTATTTAGAAATCCCAAAAAAATTTCATTTCACACTTACCGATGAAAATAAGCAGAACTGAACTCCAAAAACAAGCAGCGAAACTATCTCTGAAAACAGATGCCAGCTTTAAAATGACCTCAGGTCAGGTGTTTGCTTGTTTTTCTTAACCTTAATAACATGCAACAGATACCAACAAAATCTGTCATTACTTAAGGACTGGAGCCACACAAAACAATGTTAGGCTAGCCCCCAGCACCCACTCCGCCGCTTCCCTACTCAAGGCACGCTCTCCTCACCGAGGGAGAAGTGGGTCAGGTTTCGGTTACACCAAGAAAGCTTAAGTTAAAGGTTCATGAAAGTTCCTTCTGATGCTAAAAGGAAAATAACAGCATATTCCCTTTCCCTTATTATCTCTCCTTTCCCTTCTCCCCTTACATTCCCAGAAATTTAAAATGAAACAGAAGTCAGTTTTCCTGAGGGATTTCCAGAATTGCTGATTCTAATGCAGTCTCTACAAAGGTAGAGCTAGGTCCAGTTTCTACCCTGCAACCAGAAGGCTGTGTTTGACTGTTGGAAGGAGAAGGGAACCCAGCTCAGCAGTGACCACAGGTCTGAAAATAGCCTGCCAGCAGCTACACTGCCTGGTGCTCTCCCAGGGCAGCCCTGGCACTGTGGGCAGTTGACAGAGGCCAGCTGAGCACTGCACCAGCCGCATGAGTCAGCAAGCACTTCTGGTAGGAAACTGCTGACAGGCTAAATTACTCTTGCATATAGAAGGTGCACACACCTACCCGGCAAAAACAAAAACAAGGTACACGCAAATTAGCAAACAGGAACCTCTACCCTTGCAGTTCGTATTCTCCAAGGTTAAACCAAAAACATAAATAATCTATGCGACTGCTTAAGAAGTGGTGGTAGCAACTAATAGAAGTTAATAGTGGTAATAAACAAACTACTGACTCTCAGATGTGTGGAACAGCTGTGTTCAAATCTCACAAGCTAGTTCATTTTAACTGGTTTTAATTTTAACTAGATTTATAACTGCTTTTCCTCCCTTCTGAAAAATCAAAATAGTTGCCATATCGACCACAAGAACCGGTAACAGACAAGCACAGTTCCTGTTTTTCAGAGGGGACTTACTTTCAAACCCACAATATCGAGATGCTTAACATAAGTAGAAATTTAAAATTTATTGTTTGATGTGGGAGACTTAGACCTGTACACTAATTCAGATCCCACAAACGTTATGGAGTAATCGCATCTCAGGCTTTATCCTACGCATCTTTCGTCTTTGTTCTCTCACTTAATACAGGATCCAAAAATCTACAAAAAACTGGTTGTCTGGAACTGAGGACACGTTTTCCCATAGAAACAATGCCACGCCAATGATGTGATGTTCCAGGATATTCCATGAAAGCATCTCAGAATTAAAATGAGTAAGAAGTTAAATTTGCAATTTAAAAAATAATACTATAACAAGAGTTCCAAAACTAAAGAAAATACTCTTGACTGCCTGTTTCAGAAAATATCTAATTAGAGGAAGATGAGGGGATGGTTTTCTAAGTGAGACTGTGGCCTTGGTCTTTAGCTTCACTCTGGTTCTTTAACAGCGTTTAATGGTTAATTTCACTTTAAAATGCATGGCGTCCCCTAGCTTCGGCATATCATTAGAAAAATCTTTATATTTATCCGTGTGAGTACTGATTTTTTTTCCTTCCCCCAAATTGATCAAAAGTTAGAAGAGAGGTAAAAATGAGGGGGGTGTGCAAGAGGCAGCTGATTGATGTTTCTCTCTCATTCATATTTCTCTCCCTCTCTTTTCCTCTCTCTCTAAAATCAATAAACTTTTTCTTTTAGTTAGAAGAGGAAAAAGGATGAAGGGCTACAAAGGGGAGATACCAGAGAGAGAGGAACAGAAAGAAATGGAGTCAGGCAGGAAGGAAGGCATGGGGGGATAATTAAACTACTAAGACAGAGGAAAAGTGAGGATAGAGAGATGCTCAGTGATCTGACCCACAGTAAAGGAAGAATGAGAGCCAGGGAGTCCATTAGGACAGTTCCAGAGACTAGCACTAGATGGTGCCATCAACTCAACATAGCATGGTTGCTGGAGGCATATGAGGTGGGCAAAGGGTAGCTTAGAAGGCAGTTCAGATTCCCCTCAATTGGGTATTATTTAGCAGGCAACACCTCTATCTAAAATAAGTATAGTTTCATTCATCAATCAACCTCTGCAAATGTCCAAATGTCACCACCATCCATAGGATGGAGCATGCCAATTTTGAAATAAATTTCTCAACTCAGTTTTTATCAATAAAATTGTGGAGTGGGGAGGCAGATGAGTGAGAGCCACTGCTTTTGTTTTCCTTTTAAAATTCAACATCTAAAGATAATAGAGTCTTTCAGGTTCACTGCTACTGACTAACTGACAAAAATTCCTAATTATAGACCAAGTGACTTTCCCATGAAGCTCAGTTTAAATGTCAAATAACACACAGTCTTGCTATACAGGTTTATGTGAGTAGATCAATGTCTGGCAAGGGGGAGGTGATGCTCACTGACAAATATATCATTACATTAAAAACATCTGCCCTTTATATCATTAATATTACAGTGGTTTATATCCTCTAATCTGCTTGTCTATTTTCTCTGTCCAGGGTTGGATTTATTAAACAGCCCTCTCTTTGCTCAGAAATTTCCTCCCATCAGCAGGTTACCACTGTGTAAAATTCCACTATTCCGATTTTTGGCGTTTCATTTATTTGGCTTCATCTCCTATTAATATGCTGATACTTCACAAAGAAGTAATGCACTAAGTATGCTCAGTTATTTATACCCTAGCAAAAGTTTTTTGTTTTTTCCATAAAATCCTTTCCTGAGGTTGGTTTTGAAAGGGAAGGAAAGAACTAGTTAAGGACACGGGTGGTCAAAGGCAGCAAAGCACAGAGTGAAGAAGTAAGGACAGAAAGAAGTCACTGGGAGAACTGATAACAAACCTCGCCTAGCTTCTTTACAACTGCAGCAAAGATCATCATCCCTGACGCTGATCTTCCCAAGAAGATACATGAAAACTAACAGTTAAATATAAGTTTGTCTACATTTTCCTCTTGCTAGATGGGTGATAATATCCTTTATAGTTAATTTCTTTTTTTTCCCCCCCACAGGTTGACTCTTCAGGGCTCATTCATTTGCATAATATGGAATCTTGAACCCACGTAGATATTCCACAAATCAATGCAAGTAATTCCCATACTAAATCAGCAGCTTTAATTTGAGCTCATCATTGTTTGCATAGATATCTTTATGCACTCATCTGCTTGATTTTTTTAATCACTTAAAACTTCCAACAGTGACACACTAAGCATCCCTCAATTTAACCATCTCCAAAAGTTGAACTAAATACTGAAAAATAAGCACAGTACATTCATACACTTGATCTTTCCCCAAATTGAGCTACAAATGGACAATGTTCCAGCAGCTCCCAAGAATAATGCCTCTTGACTAAAGAAGACAACTAGGGTGTCTGCCCAGGGCAGAGCTCAGTCAGCATTCTGAACAGTGACCCTGCAAACTTGAGGTAACTGGGGTCACTGCCAAAGCTGAGTCCTCTAAAATCATTCAAATCTCTGTTTCAGAGTTGCAACATACTAATCTGGCAAGATAATCTGAAATTGACTAGAATGAGAGCAAAGGTTACCTGCTTTTATCTGTTGCTAGTGGCTAATATTTCTAATTAAGAGCTCTAATGGAATTGAGTCTGAATGAAATTCTTCCACCATAATCAGCCTTTTACAGGAATGGTTTCTTTCACCTTTTCCTACCTCATCAGAAAAATAAACCAAAAAAGCTAAAAACAAATTCTTCACATAACAAGAGGGTAGGAGCCTGAACTGCAGGAAAACCTTGGGGACAGAGCCATGGGACTCATGTTCCACTTAGTTCTTCTTTTGTCTTTACATGTCATCACTTTCACTTTCTGATCCCCAAAAAGAGACTCAGACCTAAGGAATGCCATTTTAGAAAGTGAGCTGTGTGAAAGAGAGGAGATACAGTCACGCAGGGTCACAGAGGAATTATTTTACAATATCATCTTTCGGACAGACATCAACAAAACTTCCAATATTTTGGTGAACTGGCCTATATTTCCACTTCTGGGAACTGCTAGAGTGTGTTCCAACCTCCAATGAAGAAGAAAAGAAAAAAGGTGGCGGAATAGCTTCAGGCATCTAGTTGCTGAACAGGCTCTAGCGTCAGACATCTAGTTTCCAATCCCAGCTCTACCCCTCATTAGCTGGGCGACATCTGCCCCTCAGCTTCTAAGGATCACACCTAGCTCTGGGTTGTTACCAGGACTGAATAAGCTAATATGTGTAATACACAGGAAGCTCCCAACACAGGTAAGTTATCATCAAAGAAAAAGAAAATACAGGTGTTTTAGTTATAGCATAGTCAATGTGTTTTAAATAAACACTGTCAAAATTCCTAAATTATGCTAAGAATAGCCTAAATAATCATTCTTGGTCTGCAGAGGCTCAAGACCCTCCTGCTCTGGGGTAGCAGGGGCTTCAGAGGGAGGCCGAACTCACTTTCATGAAGATCCTTGCCTAGGTCCCACACACACCAGCCAACTGGGAGGGAATGTCTGTGTAGCTTCTAATCATTCAAACATTGTCAAAACGACCCTAAATATGTTTCCAAAGATGAAAATGAACAGTATTCTTGGCAATTAACAATTCTGTTTCTATCAGGCTCTAAAGACATAGGTAAATAAATCAATTCTAGACTCTGTATACACGAGCCATTATTTGCCAAAATGGCCCAAGGGGTTATAATGGTTTATGCAATACTCCAAAGGGCCAAAGGCAGTAGTGAATTAATAGGATTAGGAGGCTGGGGGAAAGAGGAAGCCCCAAGTTTTAGATGGGCCCTGAAGGCAGCTCACTCTACAGATCCTCAGGGAGGGCTGCCACAACCTCCCCACCAGGCCACATCCCCTCATTACACTCCCTGCTGCATGGAAACCTTTCCTTCAGAGAACATGCAATGGGTTACCTGTTGCCATCTGATTAACCTCATTCCTCCTACTAGATGGTGTGCTTCATGAGGGCAGGGCCAGGATTGGCGAGCACCATGCCTGCCACATAACAGATATTCAGCGTATGTTTGTGTAGTGAATGAATGAGGTTTCTGCCTCTAAGAATGGCATTTCTGGACATGTGGCCCATTTGGTGGTATCCATAAACTTCTGCTGCTTAGGAAAATACAGGATGGGAAGAAAATAAAAACTGCCAATAACGTGTGGATACTAAGGAAACTTGTTAAGCATGCACCCTCTCTTTGTTTTACTACTTGTCAAATGGAATAAAGCAAGCTGGGCTCTCTCATCTTTAAACTCCAAAGTGAGGGCCTAAGCCGTCTATGGGTTAGACTCACAGAGAATCCTGAGGAAACTCCTGGAGCATCTGCAGACAGTGATGGGAGGAGAGAAGAAAGATGCGAAACTGGAATTGATGAAGGACTAGGAAATGCAAAAAGCTTTCTTCTGAAACTAACCTAGAGCCAGCTGCAGGCTTAGGAACAAATGAAGACAATCATGAGAAGTATGGGAGACCTGGAAAGTGGAGGATTTAAATGCTTGGGAAAGAACAAAATGAAAACTGACACAGGGATGGGAGGGAGCTGGTAACCAAGTGCTGGCTCTCAGGGGCATCAGCAGTGTGTCCTACAGCCTTCAGGAGAGGAACAAAAGGGCCAGGGAGTAAAGTGACACATCTCAGAACCAAAGGACAATTTATTATCAGGCTAAAGAACAAAAGAGAAGTTAACCAGGGAACAGACTGGAGAAATGGTGATTATGAAGTCACTGGGGAAGACTGAGACATTTTGGCTGTAATTCCAATGACTACAATGAACGAGTACGTGAAATGCTTTCAGATTGGGGAGATTTATTATTTTGGAAAAAATAGCTCAAGGAAAAACAAAGGCGAAATTCCTGCCTGATTTTTGAAGCAGTGCCTCTAGTAGGACAAGGTTCAATTCCCATATTCTTTAGAAAAGAAATGGTCCTTGGAAAGGACATAGTGGTGGTTCTGAGGATACGTCCAGCTTTAGGGAAGCTGAGCAGCATGCTGATGGTAAGATTAAGTTTCAGTTTTAGGTACACTGACGTTTGAAATTAACAAAAAAGAAAAGGGAAAAAAGTAAATGAAAAAACCTTGAACTGACAAAGAAAGAACTACTTTTCTATGAACTATCGCCCCAGCACCTCCCCCCCAACCACCACCACCATGAGTAATATGCTGGGCAATCTTACTGGGTTTACAAAATGTTTAGTTCACATCAGATTTTAGTTGGGACTTGAACAATTTGTAAATGTTTACATAACATTTAAAGATGGGCCAGGAATAGGTCACACACTGTCACTGATAATACAGGAACACTTTTCTGTCATTTCCAAGGCCTTGGTGCTGCTTTTCCTAACATAGCTCCAGGTGTGCCAAAAGTTATCTCCTTTTCCAAGGAAACACCAATTTTTGCAGCCAGCCCTGACTTCTGAACTGCCAGTACCTCTGATAGAGTCCTATGTCACTGGAGCTTCTTTGATATCCAGATAGGGAAAGAAGAGGGATAGGGAGGCAGAAGTAGTGTTTGCTGTCTGAATCACAGACTGTGACACATCTGGTCCATCTTTCATTGTTCTCTGTTTCTTGTACATGAGGGCAGGGACCATGTTCGCCGTACACTATGTTCCCTACCCCAAACCCAGTCATTGCCCTGGGGCTACACTGTATATGTAGGATGACGAAATATCCCTTAGGCAGTCAAGAAAATACTCATTTCATTTTGATGAAATTCCTTTCAATATAAAATGAGAACCTTCCTCTTCTGCAGAGTAGGCACAGGGCCTACTTCACAGGGTTGCTCCGGAGAGACCCGGGTTCGGTTCCCACTAAGGGCATGTACCTCGGTTGCGGTTTGTCCCCGGCCCTGGTTGGTCGTGCGGGTGGCAGCCACTCGATGTGTCCCTTTCACATCGATGTTTCCCTCTCTCTCTCTCTCTCTCTTCCTCTCTCTCCCTCCCACTCTATCTGTGCAAAAAATGGAAAAATATCCTCCAGTGAGGATTAAAAAAAAAAAAAATGAGTTACATATAGTAAAGTTGTTGGCACCGTTTCTGGCACATGTGGGCATTCAATAAATCACAGCTATTATTTTAGTGGGTATTTTCAATGTCAAAGGTCCTCAGGCATTAAATAGCCAAGTTACCCCATCTGGTCAATAACAACTAAATAAAGGGCATGTGGCCCAAAAGCAATGAATAATTCACCTGCAGATGATTACACGGTACCACCCACAGTATTAATTTTTTGGCCTTTCAACTTGTATTCTATTGAAAAGAAAGCTATCAATCCCTGAGTGGTACTCAATGTTGATTTTAAGTTTTGCTTTTCTTGTATCTTTCAGTTTCCCCAATAGCTGTAACTATTCATTTGGTGGAGACTCACAAATCATCTACTATGTATGCCAGGCCTTTAGAAAATAGCCAAATACAAAAATATTAAACAATAAGATATATTAGCCCATTAAATGTTCTCATCCAACATTTAAAAATTTTTGAGCTAATATTTAAAAATCAGGGGATTCCACATAAAAACCTAGATATCTAGCTAGCTTCCCTTGGAAAAATAAGACGATGTGGCAACACAAAGCCAATCTTCCCACCCATCTGTGCCTGGAAACAGTTGACAAAAAGAACCTGGGACAAAGTAGTGGTTACCTGCCACTCCACCCTATGCCCCCCTCACCAGGACCCGTGAAAAATGAAAATGAAGGGCTTCGTGTTCAAGAATTATTAAAGATTTGATTTCAAGAAGACAACAGCAGAAGAGTAAATCAAGTGTGAGGTCCTTCTGAGCAGATGGGGGGGGGGTCCGAGTGCAATGGGGCAGATCACATGTTGGTGAAGCTCAGCCAAACAGGAAGGGTATTTATTTATCTAAGTATTCTGTCCTTCATTCAGCATCAGGCCAGCATTCACAACAAGCCAGACACCGTAGCCCCTGAAGTCTGAGGTACAAAAAGTAGGGCAGTGGAGAGCCCTGCACAGCTGAGCTAGAGAGCCACTGGGATCTTTCTCTTCTCTTGTTAGGGCTGGATCCATACCAGGGACACTAAGCACAAGTTAATCCAAGTGAAATTAAACTGCTCCCAACAATACAGATTGGTCTGAGCCCTTTTGTTGGCATCACTGGAGCCTTGATCACAAATTCTGAGAAACGGCTCACAAGCGTTAATGAATAAGTCCCATCGGCTGTGCAGACAGTGGGCCCCGAAGTGAAGGGCTGGTCTAGGAGAGATTTGAACATGAACCTGACCATCTGGCTCTCTGTGACTCACTTTGATCGCAAAATGAATTGCAACAAATTGAAGAGCACATGGCTAGAGTTAATTGTCTCATCTGTAATCTGAACCTACTTTTAAGCAGTTATTATTATCCTCTATCAGGTGGAAACGTTTCCTACCATCACTGCAAAGTGCATTTTCCTGATGAACTGTAATGGATCATTAAATTCCATATCTGAATAACAATACTCTGCACTTATGCAGTGCCTTTCATCCAGGGATTTCAAGGCAGTTTGCAAATAATTAAGCCCCTCACACAGCAACCAGAGGTGAGGGACTGGAAGGGACTTCCCTGAAGACAATGACTTAAAGGCAGAATTCAACAGAAAGAATAAATGGCTTCCTCTTAGGCACTAGTAATACTGGGACATGAATGGGGGGAGGATGTCCAGATTTTTCCCTCACTTTCTGCCTTAGTCTTTCTTCTTTACGGCAGATCCTCACATGCAACACACAAAGAATTGAGAAGTAACTAACAAGGGTGCTCATAATCTAGCGATGAGTTCAGACATACGCATATACGAGGAGGATGTTTCTCTATATAACCCTGGCATACATAATACGAAATGACATTTCAAACCACCTGCAAAATCGACAGATACCAGAAGAATTAACTCAACACATTTATGATTACCAAATGGCAAACCTAAAGCCTTCCAAAATCCAAAATGAAATTATTGCTCTGCACAAATAAAGTCCGTTTTAACAAAAGTACTTTATTCCATGATTGTGTATTCCATTTCTGGGACCCCCCCATTTGAATGCTATTCAAGTTTCTGGAATAGCAAATAGGATGGAAGTGGGCAATCAATTCATTTAAAACAAACAAACAAACAAACAAAAAAACAGAATACTATAATGGAAAAGCCATTTCAGCCACTCAAAGTTTTATGGTGAAATTATAAACTCCTGAAAACTGAATTTATAATGGAAATGCTGACAGACCTTTCACTGGAGCAGTTTGAATGCAACACTGTAATTTAGCAATCTCTCTTACAGACTAAAGACTAATTCTAACAAGATGTCATTTTGACTCACGTTTATTATTACCTGCAAGAATGAAAAATGCCGTTTACTCGAGAGCTGCTGGAGAACCAGGGTGGGGCAATCTCACATTTTAAGCGAGACTTTTTCTGCCTTACCAAAATAGCCCTCTCCGCTGAAGGAGTGGCAGCCTTTCACGCTCAGCTTCTTTCATGTCAGCCAGAGCCTCCGCAGCTCGACATGCCTTTCCTACATGTTACATTTTAATGACCTGAGAAAACCGTTATCAGAGTTAACATCTCTAATTTTACTCTAAACAGACAAAAGCAAAATATCTCATTAGGCACCATCTCCGCCAAGGTTCCCACTAGGCAGTAAAGTATTTTTATCTAAAGTAATTACCCTTTTTAGTTAAATGCACTCAACAGATTAAATTTACACAGAGAGTGAGAGACTGCAGCACTAGACAGAAAGTGAAAACCGAGGAATGCCGTGTCTCGCTATCCGCGGGTCCAACAGGAGTCTGTGGTTCAGTCGGGGGTGAGGCGTCCTCGTCTCTCTCGTTTCCCAAGAGCCAAGGCTCTGAGCGGCCGTGAGCAGCGAGAGGTGCGCCTTCTCCTGCCACAGACTAAGCCATCCAGACAGCGGCTCAGCCCGAACTTCCCCCAAGTTGTCAAAACTCGCCCACACACGAAAGGGTGCTGTGGATACCTCGCGTACCCAGGACCCACGAAGCCGTGATGCGCGGCAGCTTTCATACACACACACACACACCCAGCCCTGGCTGCTTCCTCCCACGGTCCGATTTCCTGCAAATCCTCGGCTAGACCGAGGTCACCGAGAACCTCAATAGAGTCCCCTCTCTCGCGGGCAGCTGGGGTAGTCCATGAGCGCCGCCCGCCGCCCTCTCCAGCGGCACTCGGCTCCTGAGCACCCACCGGGTGATAGAACTACGAGACCCACAGGGCGCCTCCGCATGGGGAGGTGGAGAGGTGTCTCCTGGATAAACTCCTTTCCTTAGGCTGGGCTTCTGGGGCTTGAAAACTGAAGTGCGGGGAGGGAGAAGAGGGTGTGTGTTGCACTTTGATTTCATGCAGAATCGTGGGGAAAGGGATGAGCAAGGTTTCCCTCTCAGATGGCAAGAGCCTCTCGGTTTGCCTTCCCAGGCACGCATTCCGATAATTGGCTAGTAGGGATTCGACTCAAAGTGCAGTCCGAGGTCTGCGCTGCGAGGCCCCAGCCTGCCCCTTCTCGGGACTCTAAACTTGGGCTTTGATGCCCTGCCAGTCTCAGTGGTTCTGGCTACCCTGCGGCGACTGACAGCTGAGCGCAAAGAGCCCGGCGGCCGCGGTGCTCACGCAGCAGCCCCGGGCACGGACGCCGCAGGCAGGCTGGAGGCCGTCCCGCCCCGCGCGGAGATCGCGGTCTGGGGACCCGGGCGCCCGGGCCTCGCCGGGCCGGGAGCAGGGCCGTGGGTCTGACAGCTGCTCCCGCTCGCGCGGACGCGCGCCTCCCTCCAGCCCGCCCTCCCCACGCCTGACTTATTACCCTCTGCTCCTCCTCCCCCTACTGTTCCAAAACACTCGTCGACGCGAACAAAATACAATGCCGCCTCACCAGCCGTAAACAGCCAGGCAAGAGAGCGCACATTCGCCGCGGCGTGTCCGCCCGCTCGGCACCCACCGCCTTCCCGTTCCTAGAAAATGCCATGAAAGCGGGCAGGGCGCTCGGCCGGCGGCTGCGCGCCGGGAGATCGCGGCTCCCTTCCCGCGCCGCTTCCCCACGCCTCCCCGCGCACCCACTGGCCCCTCAAACTTGCCCCGCCACCCGGCCCGGCGCCGGGGCCCGGGGCCCGGGACTCACCTCACCAAAGAACTTTGCGTCCTTTTCCGCCTCCTCTTCTCTGCGTCTTCCCAGCCCGCAGCCCCCTCCCGGCGGCCGGCGCGGTGGGCGGTTCGGGGGTCACCGAAAGCTCGAGGAGAGGACGCGCATCACATGGCAGCTTGTTCCCAGCTCCCCGAGTGTGCCGGGAAGGGGGAGGGGAAGGGTCGAGGGGAGGCCGGGGGAAGCGAGAGCCCGGCGGCAGCGGGAGTGGGCAGGCGGTGGCGAGGGCGGCGGCGGGCGCTCACGTTAGCGCTGCTGCGATCGTAGCCGGGGCGTGCACGGTCGCTGCTGCTGCTGCTGAGGCGGCGGCGGCTCGACGCTGTTTGCTCGCGCTCTCCCCGGAACGCCCACACTCTCAATCGCTACATTGTTGACATTCGGCGCTGACGTCACCGTTCCCCATTCACAATAACTTTACGGGAGCCGGGCAGCGCACCTCCCCGGCCGCTGGGGCGCCGTACGCCTGGCGACTAGCGTAAGCCGCTCCGCGAATGGCGCTCCGGGGGCTGGGGCTGGGGCGGGGGGCGGGGGCGGGCACGCGCGCTCCGCCGGCTCGCGGGAGGGGGCGCGCCTCACCCTGCCACAGCCACTGCTCTCCCCGCTTTGTGCGGCCGAGTGGCGGGGAGAGCCCCCTGTTCCAGGCCCAGCTGACCGCCTGGCTCTGTCCGGCCCGGCCGGGGACTCTCAGGGGCCTTGAAAGGCGAGGGCTGGGGTCTAGTGGAGTGCGGAGTGTGGCAAGGGCTGGTGTGGCACGTAAGGAGGAGGGCAGAGTCCCGGGCACTACACACAGGAAGGGGAGCCAGACCTCCAGGCCGGAGATTCCAGCGTTGTCTAGCGTTTCCCAGGAGGGGCAAGAAAAGATGCAACACGGACCCCCTCAAAGCTGACCTTTTTTTTTGGGGGGGGGGGGCGAAGAAGAGTAGCTCCTGACACAATATTGACCTTGAATCCTTTTGACGTTTGAATCCTTTTGGAGACCCTCGGCCTGTCCCAGTGAGGGAGCCTCTAAGCCCCCACACCAGGGTTTTAGAAGGGGAACAAGAAGTTTCGAAGCATAAATGCAAAGCCGGTCTCCCCAGCTTCAGCCCTCGTTCCTACTGGGTTCCAGCCTCTCTCCTGCCTCTTGCTCTGGAGGCTGCCAGGGTGTTGCTGCTGCACATTAAGGCCATCGTGTGGCTGTCCTGTCAGAAGAAAGCTTGATGGTGGTTAAGGTTTTACAGAAAGTAATTAGGACTTAGACTGAACGAACATTTGCAATAAAAGAAGGTTGTGTTAGTATAGTGCTGGTGCCTGCAAATTTACCCCTGCCAAGGCCAGGAAATTCTGCCACGTTTCCCTGAACACCTATAACTTGGCCCCCTTGTGTACAGGCAGTATTCCATATTATTACGTGTGGTGCTGATTTTTAATGAATATTATAAAACTTTGGCTCGCTCTACTGAGAGAAGGATCATAAATCCCCCCTGTAAAATGGGCACTGGCATATGCTGAGGAAGCAGTGAAGCATTGCCCTGGGAGTCTTGTGATATCAGCCAAAGTGTTACTCTGAACCACCTTCGTTTGAAGGCAGAGTTTTAAAAGGCCCCATTTTGAATGGCTGTGTAAAAAACTAAGCGATGGTGAAAAGGAAGCCGAAGGGCCAACCTCATTTTTCTAACAACATTGCAGAGCCTCAACCTGTAGGTCGAGCCACACTGGGGGATTTTCTCTGCTAGCCTCTCCAGTTTTCAGGTGTGGAAAAGTCTCTGAGCTAGGAGCAGTCCTGGGGGGTCCTGACTTTGCATCTGGTGCCCTTTTTAATGAAACACCCTGCTTCTGAGGTCCCTGTCTGGCCCCCTGACAAGGACAGAGAATACTGATCCCTGGTCTGCCCTGGTGAGGCCATTTCTTATAATTTGATGGGTAGTGATGTTTCTGTATTCATCATTCTTCTAAGTATGTGAGTGTCAATGTGATAACTTTATGCATTTTAATAAGTACCACTACATGTTTTTCTCACAAGAGCCAGGCTTGAAAAGATCCCTGTGAGTGTCATGTAAATTCATTTCTTTTCAAGCAGGGCATGACTGCCTGGCTATAGTGGAGTTGGGCACATCAGCGTTGGGGAAGGGGGGCAGATGCTGCTGCAAGTTGATCTTGCCACCTTGTTTCTGGTCCCAGATGGATATAACAAAGGCTATGTGGTCATTTCAATTAATCTACTTGCCAAAGACTCAAGTATGAGATGGGATAGCAATTAAAGAAGAAAAAAAGAGGAATGCAACTGTGATAGGTTGTGTTATCTACTCATTCAAGGAGGCTGAATTAGAACTAGTTGACCTCTAAGGTCATATCCAGTACTGCAATCATGTGCCTCTATGACTGGGAATAGGACAAAATCTTTGCCTTGGAGGAGCTTAAAGTCCATTAGGGAGTTAATTATTTCATTTTATTTTCAATAGTTAGAGTGGGTTATTTGAGTTAAATCCTGTAAAACTTGTTCAGAATTATATGAAATTAGGATGGTAAGTCAAGTACCAGACACTGTTTTAACAGTGTGACCACGGACATGAGGCTATGGTCTGCCTTAGCACCCTCATTGAGAAAGTTTGCTGGCCATCTGCTGGGTTTCTGGTGCTGCTCTGGGCATTTCAGGCATTTACAATGTGAAACAGATGCAGGTCCTTTCCTCTGTGTATTCAAGGCAGTAACTTGAGTAAAGGTCAACTTATTTCCCATGCCTGTAACTTTCAACCTTCTCTGATATACTTTTTCTTTTCCTACATAATTACATGTGTAAGCTGGTCCAGAATATGGGCTTCATCTACAACACATTGCTAAGCAGTGTATGATTTCCAAGACAATAACTTTGTACCATGGCGTTGAAGTCAGTAAACTCTATTTCTATAAATTACCTTGATTTTATAAAATAAAATAGGAAAAATTAAAATATCCTTGAAACAAAAAGATGAGGAAAGAAAAACAAAAGAAAGAATCAAGCAGGTCTGGGGTCCTCAGTTTTCTTGCTCCCCACCATCCTGCTACAGTATCTGATGATTGTTTTTCTTAGGCAGAACAGTAGGCAGAATTTTAAATGTAGTACCTTGAGTAAGAGATAGTAGGGCAAAGTTAACATCCAATGAGAGGGATCAGAGTGGGATGTTTAGAGGAAGAATGCCAAAGCCAGGAAGAGCCAATGTACTGAAGGAAGTTTTATTAAGAAGGAACTGAATTTTGCTCATTGGGCAAATTCCTCAGAATTATAACTAAGGTTTATTATTTCAAACCCAGATGTTTTGAGGTATACCTAAACTGTAAAACCTCAGCTAGTACTGCACAGGTGACACTTGGGAGAACTGATGAAATTTGAATAGCCTTGAGTGGTGATTTGTTAGCAGTTGTTGAGCCACCTATTATGTAGCAGGTGCTGTTCTACAAGCTGGGATGTAGAATTCTCATTTTAGTGATGAGATTGGGATGAGGAAGGAGATAGACAATAAGCCTTTCCTATCTATCTATCTATCTATCTATCTATCTATCTATCTATCTATCATCTATCTATCATCTATGTATGTATGTATGTATGTATCTATCTATCAATCATCTATGTATCTACCTACTTATCTATCTATCTATCTATCTATCTATCTATCTGGTATGTTATCATATACCATGTAGAGAATTGAGAGGTGAAGAGTGCTATGAAAGCAAAGTAGGAAAGGAACTTGGGGTATTAGGGGTGGGACTATTCTTAGATAGGGTGTTTGGGTCAGGGAAGACATCCCTGATGATGGACATTTGAGCAGATATATGAATAAAGTGAGGAGGCAAGTTCTGCAGCTATATTGGGGAAAACATTTTCAGATATGAAGAAGAGCAAATGCAGAGGCTCAGAGGTAGAGTAGACTTGGCATGCTCCAGGGACAGCAAAGAGGCCACTGTGTCTAATGCAGAAGAGCCACAAGGTGCCAGTGGGAGATGATTGATGCCAGAGGGAAATCCAATAGGCTTATAGTTTAGACGGAAATGGGAGGCATTTATAGGGTTTTTGTTTGTTTGTTTGTTTTTCAGAGAAAATACGTGACCTGGCCTTGACTCCTAAAAGCTCATCCTGTTTGCTACGTGGAAGGGAGTAGAAGCATGAAGTACAGAGACCAGGTAGAGGATATTGAGGTAAATTAAGAGAGAGGTGATGGTAATTTGGACTACAATAATAACTGTAAATGGAATTTAGATATATATTCCAAAGAAAACAGACAGGACTTAATGATTCAATTGTGGGATGTGAGAGAAAGAAGGATAAAAGGAAATAATAGATTTTGGCCTGAACAGCTGATTGATGGAGATTCTACTTACTAATATGAGGAAGACTACAGGAGGAGCAGGTATGCAGAGGAAGCTCAGGTGTTTGGGTTTGGATATAGTAAATTTCTGATGCCCATCAGACATCTAAATGGAAAAGTCGAGTAGGCTTAGACATGGGAATCAGACCTTCAGGAGAGAGATCCGGACTAGAGATAGAAATCTGTCATTGGTGTAGAGAATCTGGGAACATGGGCAGGGAAAAGAGATCTGAGGATTGAGGTATGGGACCCTCTAACATTGAGAGGTCAGAAGATGAAGAAATTGAAGATCTGGCCCAGGTGGCTGAGAAACAGCAGCCTGTGGAAGAGAAGGGGAGAGGGGAGTGTAGCATCCTGGGGCTAAGTAAGTGAGAATGCTTTGAGAAGCCAATGCTGCCTACCGGTCAAATAAGATGAAAACACATCATTGACTTTTAAATGTGATGTCTTTGACAGAGAAAAGTGGCAGGGACTAACCCTCTCTGGAGAGGGTTTGAGAGAGGAGGAAGTGGAGGCAATGGGTGCAGACCACTTTTTAGAGGAGCTTTGCGGTGAAAGAGCAAGTGGGGAAATGGTCAGAGGGTCATGGGAGAAATTAGAGCTCCTCGGTAGGAATAATCCTGTCAAGAGGGAAAACCGTTGATGTAAAGAGAGGGAATGAAGTTCTTGAGTCAGAGGGTGAGCCTTATTTAAGGGGTAGAGCCAGTTCATCCCTCTCAACAGGAGGGAAGTTATGATGGGGATGTGAGGGGAGGCTGGATTGTGGTGGTGGGAAATGTGGGGTGTCCTTGTCTGAGAGATTGTTTTCTTAGTGAACTAAGAATTGAGATCATCAGCTGATGGTGGAGGAGGGAAGGCTGTGGGAGAGAGCAATGGTGTGGACTAGTGTAGGGATTAGCAGAGCTGTTGGGCAGCACAGAGAACATTTGAGGGTTACTGCTAGTTTATAGGCATGTTACTGCCAAGAAAAGTTATTTCTCCTTGTACAGAATCTTACACAAGTTTTTGAAAATAATTAGTGTATTCCAAACTAGAGAGCATTGTAATTTTCCAGTATAACTAGGATCACGCAAAAATTTTACTTCCAGCTATTGTTAAATTGGGCTGGCAGCCTTTTAACTACCATCCCTCTTATTTGTTCCACCTTGATCTCCCCCAGAGATCACCCAGTTCCTAAGAAGGACTTTGAAAATAGTCTTTAACAGGAAAAGATGTTCTCACATCACTGTCTATAGTGACATAGCTCAAGACCTGCTTCTACAATAAAGAATAGGTGCCACTATGATCTAAAATGTAAATGTTATAAAATTAACAAATTCTTCAATCTACACAATTGATCATCTATTGTACTGATGAGAAAACATTGGATCCTGTCCTCAAAGAACTTTAAAAATTCTAAATGGGCTCTGGCTGGTTTGGCAGCTGTTGGAGCATCAGCCCACGGACCAGAGAGTCCTGGGTTCGGTTCCCGCTAAGGGCACATACCTCTGCTGCAGTTTTTCCCCGGCCCTGGTGGGGTCATGTGGGTGGCAGCCACTTGATGTGTCTCTCTCACATCAATGTTTCTCTCTCTCTCTCTTTGTCCCTCTCTCCCTCCTGCTCTATCTAAAGATGAATGCAAAAAAAAATGTCCTCGGGTGAGAATAAAAAATAAAATAAAAAATAAAAAATAAAAAATTCTAGATGGTAGTCAAAACTAATATAAATAAACCAATAGACAAATGCAATAATTTTATACTTAATTTTATTAACTATTTAATTAATTGCTCATAACTAATAACATTTAAAATTATCTACGTAGAATTTATATTTACTGGAATTTATGCTAATGAAAAAATTAATAATGTATCAAAAGACTTTTTTTGTATAATGGCAAAAAGAAAGTGAAAAAAGTCTAAATGCTTTACAGTAGAAGATTGCCTAAATAAAGTGATTCACATATAAAATTGAATGTCATGGATTCATCAAAAATGATGTTAAAGAAGTATGTATATTGGCATGATAATATTTTATTAGCATACTTTTAAAACAATTTGCAAAAGCATGAGTCCATTTGTGGAAAAATTGTCTAAGCATGCATAGAAGAAAGTCTGGAAGGATATATACAAGTGTTAAAGTGGTTCTCTCAAGATGAAGAGCTTATGAGTGGTTTTCCTTTTTGCTTAACTGGTTTTTAAATTTTTTCTCTAATATAAGTGTATTACTTCTGTAATAAAGAAAGCCAATAAAAGTTATAAAATTCAAGATGTGTGTAATTAAACTCTAATAAGAACTTAAGTGTTGTAGGTGTTAAGAGGGGAAAAAAATTTATGAGGTTGAAACAGCCAGGAAAGGTTTCACTGAGAAGGTGGAATTTGAGTTGAATGTCAAAGCTGGGAAGGATTAAGACAGAAGGGTAAAGTGGTTGGACATTCAACGTAAAGGGATCTCCAGAGGGAGGCTGGACTTTGACGAAAGCATCCAAGTGTTGGAGAGTTGGACGAGAGTCAGACGTTATGACAGCAAGAAGGGTAGGTCAGAAGGGGAAGGTGTGGGCGCCCCTGCTTGCTGGCTAGCAAGGAACACTGAAATGCCACAGCAAAGAAGGGCCATTGTTATGGTGATTTATTTTGTCAAAATATAGGGTTTTCCTTTCTTTCCCCTTCCATAGGCCAATACCTATACCTATTAGAAAACAACCATTTTCCTGCCTGTCTTCACTTTTTTCAGACATTTCTTGAGCACACACAGACTATGTCCAAGCCCTCTTCTAGCCCCTGGAGACACAACAGGCATGTCCGGGCCTTCGCACTCCAGGAGCTTCTTAGGCCAGACGAACAGGTAAACAAGTCATCACCGCACACTGAGGATCCAAACAGAAGGACAAAGGAAACCCGACAACTAGTCAGTCTAGGGGAGTTTGGGATGGCTTCCCAGAGGAGGTGATAGCTGAGCTAGATTCTAAAAGATGAGGAAATTTTGTTAAAAGTAGAGCTTGGATTCTAGGCAGGAAAGTTGGAGTGGTGAAAGTACAGGGATTGTAGATGGTTAGAAGTAACAGCTAGTAGCAGACTATGGCACTAGAAAGGTTGACATGGACCAGAAACATGAAGATTTAATTTTATCCACAGGGTATAATGCCTCTTTAACTTTCCCAGGGAAGTGCTCAAAATGGCAGAGAAGATAGAATGCTAATCAACTAGCGATCCAGAACATGGCCCCAAATTGCCTTCTCTAAGCACAAAATGTGTTTTAGTTCTCCTGTTGTATGTAAAAAAATTCAACTGAACTTCTATTATCCTCTATAATGCATATGGCTTGGTTTTACTGTAAAATCTTTTTTAATAGTCTGTGACCATCAGGATTAAAAATTCCTCTCCTAGGCTGAGTTTACCTTGTGTCATCACAGTTCCCCAGAGACATTGAAAAGCCTGGCTGAATTTTTTTTCCTTTCCTTTTCCTTTCTTTTCTCCCTTCCTTCCTTTCTCCCTTCCTTTCTCCCTTCCTTTCTCCTTCCCTCCCTCCCTCCCTCCCCCTCCCTCCCTCCCTCCCTCCCTCCCTCCCTCCCTCTCTCTCTCTCTCTCTCTCTCTCTCTCTCTTTCTTTCTTTCTTTCTTTCTTTCTTTCTTTCTTTCTTTCTTTCTTTCTTTCTTTCTCTTTCTTTCTTTCTTTTCTTTCTTGAAATTATAGTGACAGTGAGTTATCAGTTTTATTCAGCAAATTGGCAAAATCTTATTTATTTATTTTCTCATCCCTATATCCCCTCCCTTTTACAACCATCAGTTGGGTTTCTGTGTTTATGGGTCTGTTTCTGTTTTGTGTATTCAATTGTTTTGTGTTTTTAGTTTCCACATATAAGTGGTATTTTTCTTTCTTTCTCACCTAGCAAAGTACCATCTAGGTCCATCCATGTTGTTGCAAATGGCAAGATTTCATTCTTTTCTATTCCATTGAGTGTGTGTGGTGTGTGTGTGTGTGTGTGTGTGTGTGTACCACATCTTCTTTATCTATTTATCTATTGATGGACATCTAGGTTCTTCCATATCTTGGCAATTACTAGTAATACTGCAATGAACATAGGGTGCGTGCATTTTTTCAAATTGGTATTTTTGTTTTCTTTGGATAAATACCTAGAACTGTAATTGCTGGATTATATGGAAACTCTATTTTTAATTTTTTGAGGACTCTCCATACTGTCTTCCATAGTGGCTGCATTAATTTACAATCTCACCAACAGTGTATGAGGGTTCCTTTTCTCCACAGCCTTGCCAGCACTTGTTTTATTATTTTTTTTTCAGCACTTGTTATTTGTTGATTTATTGTTGATAGCCATTCCGACAGGTGTCTCATTGTGGTTTTGATTTGCATTTCCCTGAAGATTAGTGATGCTGATCATCTTTTCACATGTCTGTTGGCCATATGTATGTACTCTTGGGAGAAATGTCTGTTCAGGTCCTCTGCTCACTTATTTTTTAAGTTGGATTGTTTGTTTGGTTTTGGTGTTAAATTGTATGAGTTCTTTATATATTTTAGGTATTAACCCTTATCAGATGTATCATTTGCAAATATTTTTTCTCATTCAGTAAGTTTCCTTCACTATTCAAAAACTTTGAACATGGATGTAAAAATTCTTAACAAAATATTAGCAAATCAGATTCAACAACACATATAAAATAATTATACATCATAACAAAGTGGGATTCACCTCAGGGATCAAGGATGGTTCAACATCTGTAAATTTAAGAATGTGATACAGCACATTAACAAACTAAAGGATAAAACCTCAATTGCTGCCGACAAAGCCTTTGACCAAATTTAACACCTTTTTTATGATACAAACTCTCAACAAAGTAGGTATAAAAGGAACATATCTCGACATAATAAAGACCATATATAACAAACCCACAGCTAATATCATATTCAATTGTGAAAAGCTGAAAGCCTTTTATCTAAGATCAGGAACAAGAAAAGGATGTCCATTGCCATCATTTCTAGTCAACACAGTATTGGAAGTACTAGGCCAAAGTAATCAGACAAGGCAAAGAAAAAGCATCCAAATTAGAAAGGAAGAAGTTAAACTCTCATTATTTGCAGATGGTATAATACTGTATGTAGAAAACCCTAAAGACTTCACCAAAAAACTAGTAGAATTAACAAATGACTTCAGTAAAGTTGAAGAATACAGAACTAATGAACAGAAATCTTTACATTTTTGTACACCAAAAATGAATGATTAGAAAATGCAATTGTAAATGGGACTGTTTTCTCAATTTCATTTTCTAATCATTCATTTTTGGTGTACAAAAATGAATGATTAGAAAATGAAATTGAGAAAACAGTCCCATTTACAATTGCATCAAAAAGTATAGAATACCTAGGGATAACTTGAACCAAATATGTGAAAGGTCTAGACTCTGAAAACTTTAAGACATCAAGGAAAGAAATTGAACAAGACATAAATAAATGGAAAGCTATAACTTGCTCATAGATTAGAAAGATTATATCATTAAAAGATTCTTACTATCTTAAATAATATATAGATTCAATGAAATCCCTACTAAAAACAGCAATGGCATTCTTCTCAGAATTAGAACAGCAAATCCTAAAATTTATGTAGAACCACAAAGACTCTGAATAGACAAAGAAATCTTTAGAAAGAACAAAGTAGGAGGGATCACCCTTCCTGGTATTAAACTATACTACAAAGCTACAATAATTAAAATAGTATGGCACTGGCATATAAACAGATACATAGTTAAATGGAATACAATAGAGAGCTCAGAAATAGATCCTTGCTTATATGGTCAATTAATCTATGACAAAGGTGGCAAGGTTATACAATGGGATAAAGACAATGGTGTTGGCAAAACTGCAACAACAACAACAAAAATTAGATGACTTTCTTACACCATATACAGAAATAAACTCAAAATGGATTAAAGAATTAAATGTTGGACCTGAAACCATAGAACTCCTAGAATAAAACATAGGCAGTAAACTCTTTGACATTACTCAGCAATGTTTTTTTTTGTTTTTTTTTTTTTGATATATCTCCTTGAGTAAGGGAAACAAAAGAAATAAATAAACAAATGGGACTAGATCAAACTAAAAAAGCTTTCAGATGGCTTTTATTGATGGATTTCTAGTTGTCAAAGATTTGGTTTTAGAAGAAAACAGCATTAACTATGGGAAGGGGCTTGAAAAGGCTGGAGACAATATCAGAAATTCAGGGACAAGGTCCCAAAACAAGGCAGTGAAGAGGGCTGGGCCTGAGAGGAGAAAGGTGGATTGAGAGATGGTCAGGGTTTAGGAGTTTTTGCAAGTGGGAGGTGAGATGAGAGAAAGGAACAACTAGAAAGAAGAAGCGCCCTTGCCAGTATGGCTCAGTCGTAAGAGCATTGCTTGCAGACCAAAGAGTCCTGGGTTCGATTTTGGCCAAAAGCACGTACCTCAGTTGTGGTTTGTCCCTGGCCATGATTGGAGTTGTGCGAGTGACAACCTATCAATGTGTATCTCTCACATCAATGTTTCTCTCTCTTTCTCTCTCTTCCTCCCTATCTCCCTCCAGCTCTAGCTGAAGATTAATATAATTGGGTGAGGATTAAAAAAATAATAATAACAGCCCTGGCCGGTTTGGTTAGAGCACCGGCCTGTGGTCCAGAGAGACCGGGCTTCAGTTCCCGCTAAGGGCATGCACCTCGGTTGCAGTTTGCCCCGGCCCCGGTTAGGGTTGTGTGGGTGGCAGCCACTGGATGTGTCCCTTTCACATCGATGTTTCTTTCTCTCTCTCTCTCCCTCTCTTTCCCTCCCACTCTGTCTGAGCAAAAATGGACAAATGTCCTCAGGTGAGGATATAAATAAATAAATAAATAAATAAATAAATAAATAAATAAATAAATAAATAGAAGGAAGAAGCACTCCTGGGACACAGGAAGAAACTAAAATCACTCTGGTAAGGAGTGAAGTGAAAAGGAAGGAGAACCTTGGCAGATTTGGCTCAGCAGTTAGAGTGTTGGCCCATGGACCAAAGGGTTGTGGGTTTGATTCCCTGTCAAGGGCACTTACCTGGGTTGCAGGTTCAATCCTGGCCCTGGCCTGGGTCATGCAGGAGGCAACTAATCGATGTGTCTTGCTCATGTAAGTGTTTCTTTCTCTCTCTTCATCCCTCCCTTCCACTCTGTCTAAAAAATCAGTGGAAATCCTTGGGTGAGGATTAACCAAAAAAAGGAAGGAGAGCCAAGGCTGGAACTTCAAGGGACAGCTAGCTGTGTGGGGGATGGGTCTGGGCAAAGGGAGACAAGTTCGTGAAGAAGATGGAAATGGAGCATTCAGGAGGGGAGAAGGTCCGGAGACAGGCAAGTTATGCAGAGCAAGGAATAAGGGCCTGGAAACAGCACCCCATGACCAGGAAAAGTCTGGTGGGACATCAGGGAGTTCTAGACCCACTGCGTGTATGTGTGTGGTGGTGGGGAGATGATCAGTAGAAGTGGGTCCCTAGAGGGATGGAGAGAGGTGAGGAGGTAGAAATTAATTTTTTTTTTCTCAACCCAGCTTCTGTTTTTTTGAGAGGCACAGAGCTGAGTTCATTAATCCTATAGCCATTTTTCCAAAAATATATAAGACTATACTTACAGTTTCTAATCTATTTTAAAAGACAAAAAACCTGTTTACATGATATAATTACACAAGGGCATCCAACCTGAACACTGGCAACAGAGAAGTGTTGGTCAGCACAGCTGTCCTGTCCCCATGTGTGCTCACATCCGGCACAGCACCTGTGTGAAGCACAGAGCTCTGGGCCTCCTCTGTCTCTCCATTTTCCCAAGATGCTTCCTACATAAACCTCCCACAGTTCCACACAGCAAAGAGCTCACCGCACTGCATTCGAGGTAGTAGGTGCATGTGGAAACCCAGAGGTTCATGCCCAGACTTGAATGGGGCCTTTGCTGATTTTGCAGATGGATGAAGACATTGAGGTGCGCAGTGTTTGTTCCAGTTTCACTTCAGCACCTTCTGGATTTACAGCTTTGCCCAGGTCTGTCATCACTGCAGACAAGATCTTGTTGGTAGGTTTCCTTCATCCTTAATTTTCTGAAGCTAGAAAGGGCGGTGTCAGGGAGGTGGGTTGCTACACGATGTGTCTCAGGATTGGTGCTGGGCCATGATCCAGAGAAGGGACCTGTATTCCCAGATCTGATGACCAGTTCTTGCTAACCAAAGCAGATGCCGAATCGGAATGCTTGTTTATGAATGGACTATAACCACAGGTGGGTTATTTGCAGAATAGCTTATTTCACTCTGGAGAGAGCTAAAGGAACACTAAGTTATTTTCTCTCTAACTTTTCTCATTCAAATTCAGCGATAGACAAAATGTTCATTTTTATTTCTGCTCTCACCTTTGTTACCTATTGCCTCACCTCTGGGTTCATTTCAATCATAGACAATACTTTGAAAAATACGTTATCTTGAAATAATTTCAAACTTTTTGAAAAGTTGCAAGAGTAATACACAGAATTCTCATATCACCTTCACCCAGATATTCAAATTATTAATATTTTAACACATTTATGCCCTCTTTCCCTCTCTCCCTTTGTATGCACGTACACACTCATTATTATTATTCTTTTCTGAATATTTGAAAGCAAATTTTCAACATGCTGCCCATCAAGCCCTAAATGCATCAGAGCATATTTTTAAAAGGCAATGACACTGTCCTCAGAGAGCACATTGCAACATGGAAATCAGGAAGTTAGCATTGATATAACACAACAGTCCAATCCACAGACCCTATTCAAATTTCACCAACTGTCCCAACAATTTCTTTTTTTCCTTTCTGGTCCAAAATTCAATTCAGGATCATGGGTTCTAGTATTAAGTTGCCATATCTCTTTAGTCTCCTTCCATCTGGACTGACTCCCTGCTGATGTCTCAGCTCCCAACCCCTCCACTGCCTCCAGGGGAGGGGGAGGACGGGAAAAGGAAACATGACCATACAGCATGACTGCTACTTGATTCAAAGTGGTGGTACTAAATGTATTAAGCTGTTCATTTAAGATTTGTGTAATCTCTGTAAGTTATGTCAAAAAAGCAAAAAACAACAAGCAGAAGTAGCCAGGTAAACACAAGTGTTTGTACCTACTTGATAATTAATAAAGCATCCCACATGAATGAAGATTCCCTTACCTCACAGGAGTTTGCAAATACTGTCCTCTTTGCCTCTTTTCTTCCCCAGGAACCCCCTACTCATCCTATTCCTGGCTTAGTGAAGCTTCCCTCACCAATCCCCAGGGCAGATCCACTTTATATGTACGCTGGACCTGAACCCTTGGCAGCATTCATTACAATTATATTCCACTCTCTTTTTAAAATTTATTTTTAAAACTGTGATAAAATTTACATAATACCATCTTAATCATTTTTAAATGTGCAGTTCAGCAGCATTAAGCCTATTCACGTTGTTGTGCAAACATCACTACCATCCATCTTTAGAATTCTTTTCATCTTGTCAAAGGGAAACTCTATACCCACTAAACAACAACTCCCCCTTTCTCCCCTCCACTCAGCCCCTAGCAATCACTCTACTTTCTTTCTCTGTGAACTTGTCTACATTAGGTACCAGTTTTTCCACATCCTCACTGACACTTGTTATTTTTGTGTCTGTGTTTTGATAGTAGCCATCCTGATGAGAGTGAGGTGTTACTCATTGTGATTTGCATTTGCATTTGATGTTGAACATTTTCTCTTGTGTTTGTTGGCCATTTGTATGTCTTATTTGCAGAAATATCTATTAAAGTCCTTAATACATTTTTTTAATCAGGCTATTTTGTTTATTGATTTATTTTTGAGTTGTAGGAGTTCTTTATATAGTCTAGATATTAACTCCTTCTTAGATATGTAATTTACAAAATATTTTCTCTCATTATGTAGGTTACTTTTTATTATATTGATTGTGTCCCTTGATACAGAGAAGTTTTTAACTTTTATTTAGTCCAAGTTATTTTTATTTTTGTTGCCTGTGCTCCTGATATCATATTCGAGAAATCATTGCCAAGTCCAATGTCAAAGAGCTTCCCCCAATGTCTGTTCTAGAGTTTTATAATTTTACCTCTTATATTCAAGTCTTTGATCATTTTAAATTATTTTTTTCTCTGTGGTGTAAGGTAAGGGTTCAACTTTATTCGTTTGCATTTAAATAGCCAGTTTTCCCAACACTATTTGTCAAGACTGTCCTTTCCCCCATTGAATGGTGTTTGTACCCTTGTCCAAATTCACTTGACCATATATGCAAGTGTTTATTTCTGGGCTCTCTATTTTGTTCCATTGGTCTATATATCTGTCTTTATGACAGTACAACATTGTTTTGATTACTGTGGCTTTGTAATAAGTTTTGAAATCAGGAAATGTGAGACTTCCAACTTTGTTCTTCTTTTTCAAGATTGTTTTGGCTCTCTAAGGTCCCTTGAGAGTCCATGTGAATTTTAGAATGGATTTTTCCATTTCTGCAAAAAGCACCATTGGGATTTTGATACAGATTGCATTATATCTGTAGATTATTTTAAATAGCATTATCTTTTTTTCCTTTATTGTTGAAAGTATTATAGATGTCCCTTCTTTCCCCCCCATCGACAACCCCTGCTCCCCCCTCCACCTTCACCACACAAAGTAAGTGCTCAGCAATTCTTATCTCAACTTTGCAACTGTGGGAGCAGAGAGTTAAAGAGGATACGCTGCCCGTGATCACACAGAGGATCCCTACCTACTTTCGCCCTGCACTAAAGTGGTTCCTTGGTAAATTCTCTCCTAAGTCAGAGACCAGGCAGTAAGGAAACTCACAAGCCCCTCAGGGATAAAATGTTTGAAGAGTTTGAAAGAAACGGAACCTCCCAGAATGCCAGGTTGAGTGTGCAGGGATATCCTTTCATTGTTCCGAAACTCACTTGGCGGCCCTGGCTGGGTAGCTCAGGTGGTTAAAGTGCTTTCCTGATACACCAGGATTCTGGGTTTGATCCCCTGTCAGGGTACATACAAGAAATCAACCAATGATTGCATAAGTAACTGGAGCAACAAATCAATGTTTCTCTCTAAAAAAAAGAAAGAAAGAAAGAGAAAAGAAATTCACTTGGAACTCTTGGGGGAAATCTGACTCTAAACCAGTGGTCGAACGACCCTTTCACAGGGGTCACCTAGGACCATCGGAAAACACATATTTCCGATGGTCTTAGGAACCGAGACACCGCTCCTCTATCCGTCTCCAGGCGGGTCCGCCCACATGCAGATGCGCCCACATACAGCAGGAGGAATTGCATTAAAGGCATCAGGAAGGTTGGGAACCACTGCTCTAAACACTAAAAGTCTTCACTCAGCAGATCAAGCTCTGTCTCTAGATCTCCAGTGCAGACCAGCCAGGCTGCCAGCTCGGTCTGGGTGCACCCATCACGGAGTGGGGAGGGCACTGGGGGAGAGTGAGGGGGACTTTATTCCAGGCCAGAAGCGGAGTCTGGAGTCGGGCTCCTCTGGGCACAGATTTCGCTGTTAGCACAGGCACACCAACCTCATTTTTTCACTGTTTCTGGTGAGTCTAGGACTTTGGAGAAATTGAAGTGGTCTCAGCTTTCGTAAAAGGCCAGGATCCTAGATCCAGACCCCCAAGTTCAGAGGAAAAAGGACCACTACAACAGTCCTGTACAGGGCGGGCTGGCATAGTATCTGCGGCTACCATTTGATGAGCGCCCCCTGTTTTAGTGCTTCACCGGCAATGTCTTATTTTATTCTTGGGTGACCAACTCACCCCTGGTTTGCCCAGGACTTTCCCAGTTTTAACTCTGAAATTCCAACATCCTGGGAAGCACTTCAGTCCCGGGCACAGCAGGAGGGTTGGTCACCCTGTTTGATCTTCACCACCACCTTGGGAAGCAGGAATTTGACACAGAGCAGTGGAGTGCTCTCCCCCATCAGGAATCAGAGGCAGGGTTTGAACTCATGAAGTCCGGCTCCGGGACCTGTTCTCCTTTTCAATGTGCTATGCTGCCCAAAGCAGTGAATGTAGCCTCTGCCAGTAAATGCTTGGGTTTAGTCCAGATTCCAAATGGATGGCAAATGGTATTGGCAGCTGTGGGGAAAATAGTAAATTGTGCAATATGAAACTTCCCAAAATTGAAAACGGAAACTCATACTTTATGGCTAACGAAATGCCAAAGATTGCTTTCTAGACTCAACTGCTCTCAGATTTGGTGCCTCCCTATACTCTAATTTTGGCTGTGCCTTTCATTCTGGTGGGAGTGGCACACAGGACCCAGATTGGCCTCGGTGGTGGTAGCTTTGAAGTGGGGAGGCGCAAGGTGAGACTGGACTTCTTTGAAGGGCTTCTGTCTCCCCCACAGACTGCATCCCTGTGAACATCACCCACTCAGCTGGCACCCTGTCTGCTAGTCTTATATTGCTTCTTAGCTTCTCCATCTTTTCTTCCACTTCAGTACTGTTATTCTCTGCTGTGTTTCCACTTCTTTTTCTCCTCTCCCCCACTCCTGGAGCACCACCTTGGAAGGGCCACTGATAGTCCACAGCAAGTAGGTATAAGTACCCTGTGATCAACCTAGACCTCTGCTCTCACACAGCATGTTGTGGCTGCTTCAATTAACACAAGCTGTGCATAGACCTGTGTTCTAATCTCTGCTCTACAACTTCCCATATACATCATTGAACCTGATGAACTCAGATTCCTCACAGATAACACTACTCTTATATTTCCACTTGCACAGTCAAAAAAGAGTCAAGGAGACGGTGTAACAGCAACCAGCAACGTGTCTTGAGTGTCTTTGGTGCTTGACTAAATATGATTTTCTCAGCTCTAGGACCTATCTGAGACTTGATTCAGACCAGAGGTGAGCATCCTGGCACATGCTAGTTGGAGACGAGTGTGAACCAGTTATCAGGATAGGCACATCAGTCACAGGTGCAAACATCAACAACCTGGTGATTTGCTGAAGGTCAAATAAATGATGATATTTCTATCTTGGAGATATATATATATATCTCCTAATCCGAGGACATTTTTGCATTTTTCTTCAGATAGAGTGGGAGGGAGAAAGGGAGAAAGAGAGAGAGAAACATCGATGTGAGAGAGACGCATCGAGTGGCTGCCACCCACACAACCTCAACCCGGCCAGGGACAAAGTGCAACCAAGGTACGTGCCCTTAGTGGAAACTGAACCCGGGACTCTCTAGTCGGTGGGCCAACACTCTACCCCCTGAGCCAAACCGGCCAGGGCTCTACCTTGGATATTTAAATTTCCTCATTTAATTAGATTTTTTTTTAGTTGCAAGAAGTGGAGAACTATTCAAGGCACTGGGAGTAAGGGGTGGAGGAAGTTATTGTGTGAAACACATGGACTCACTTTGAAACTGGAATTTCAATGTTGTCAATAGTCCCTCAATGGCTGTGTAGTCTCTGCTTTTCTCTGAGCGTCTCTGCTCCATCCTCCACAGTACTGACCAGCTTTCTCAGGGGATCCTGACGGCTGCTTAGCCCCATCAGCTTGAGTACCGAGATAAATCTCCTTGAGGAATTTGTTCCTCGATCCATTATTTATAGTCACCACTTATGAAGTGCTGAAATCTTGACTCTGCCTTTCTCTTGGTGTGTGTGGGGAGGTTACTCATTTAGCTTCTGTGTTAGTCGGGGTTTCCCAGAGAAACAGAATCAACAGGATCTAGATCTGTAGATCTATGTAAGAGGAGATTTATTATAGGAGCTGGTTCACATGGTTATGGAAGCTGAGAAGTCCCACAATCTGCTCTCAGCAAGCTGGAGAACCAGGAAAGCTGGTGGTATAATTCAGTTCAAGACTGAATGCCCAAGAACCAAGAGCTTCAATGTCTAGGGGCAGGGGAAGGAGAGAGCAAATCTGCCCTTCCTCCGCCCTTTTGTTCTGTTCAAGCCCTCAGTGGACCTGAAGGTGCCCACTCCCTTTGGGGAAGGTTGATTTTCCTTAGACTCCTGCTTCCAATGCTAATCTCTTCCAGAAACTCTCACAGATACACTCATAAATAATATTTAGCTAACCTAGGCATCCCTTAGCCCAATCAATTTGACACATAAAATTGACCATCGCCGCCACCCCCCATTCTGGATGCCACTCCAGCCCTCGTTGAGGTTGGGAGTTACATGGGCCCAAGCTGCTGCACAGTGGTGCTGACCAGCCTTGGCCTCTGATGTACTCCAGGGCGCTGCTGGCTTCCTTGTGCACCTCTCCTAGGAAAATGCCTCCTCCTTCTATCTTCTCTCTCTAGGTGACTTTAGGATGGATTCTTACCACGTTTCAGTGGTATGACTTATACCCTCCAGGGGTATCGGGGAGCAAGGTTGTAAAGGAGAACCTTCAGGGAGAACCTCAGACTGAATCTAAAACCACTCTTCTCTCTCAATACCCAAGCCCTCATGGCTTCTTCTAGCCTACCTTACTGGATTTCTTCGTTGCCTATTGGTTTAATTTTTTTCACTGAGACTTTCTGAGGTAGCTTCCTGCCCCATAGCCTCTATTACTGTCCTGCTCTGGTTCCCTGGCTTGTGAGACATGCCTGAGTATTTGCAACCCCAGGAAAACTCGGAAACGTGGCAGATGCTCATTGAAGGGCCCGTGCACCTTCTGTGAACATGCAGAGGATCTCTGGGGCTCCTTCTACCTTATGTGCAAGCCTGGGTCTGAGTCTCAGGTTGGGGTCCAGCCAAGACACTCCTCATGCCCATAATTTCTGTTCCCTAATAATTTTAGAAACAAATGTACTCTTTTTTAAGGCTCTGACTCTTCTTTCTAACTTAACACATCTTTCCAGCTTAAGCTCCTATTGCCTCTTTTCTTATTTACTAGGACCTTTTTTAGCTCAAATTTATAAGAAAAGAACTCTGATTGGCCCAATCTACTTTTAGCCCAGGTTGCTGGCCAGATGACTATCTTGGGTGGGTCAGGGGCCCACCCTTGATCCAATCAACCATTTCCAAGTTGGGGGAGGGATGGGGACAGGGGAAGGGTATTCCCAGGAACACATGATGGTCACCCAAGCCTTTCTCTTCAGCAGCTGATGTGTGTAGTGCATTCTCCAGAGGTGCTATTTGTGGGTATATGCTGTGATCAGTATACCAAATACATTCCTACTTCAAAAATGAGCTGTGTTTTGAAATATGACTTGAGACCTCCCTACATACACATTGAACTTCTATCCCTGGTATGTTTTACTTTGTGTCTTCTTAGGGGTGTATTGTAATGGGGAGCAGAAGAGTGTTCAGAGGACATTGTCATCTAAGTCTATGTTTTTGTTGCTTAGATGATTCTCACATAGATTTAAGCGCCACCAGATTTCACACAGATAAATAATGATTCACAACTTCAGAATAATATTGCTGTGTCCTTGTTTGTTGCCTTTCAATAATAAAGACTTAAGCTTCTCTTAAAATAGTAACTAAAAATCATTAACATTATCGCTAACATGTTAATAAGAAAAACAGGTCTGTGAAACAGTGACATTTTACGATTAAAAACCCATTTATTTAAATGGTTGAGTTGCCTCTATTTGAATATTGCTCACTGCTTCCATAATAATAGCAGAAGTTTTTCACAGATGCTTTTTAATGGGTGACCCCTGCTGTATCTCTCCTAACAGTATAAAACCTTGATTTGATATGTGCTAATTGCCCGTCAGAAATGACTGAGTTGTAGCCTTTCATTGCTGAGACTACTTCCAAGAGAAAACTGGGCACTTTTGGAAGGTGCCTTGACACCACTAGCCACCAGTGTTGAAGTTAGTATTCCAAAACAATGACTAACATGGCCCGAAAGAGTCAGTGTTGACCCAAAGGCATACAGTGTTCACCCCACGAGGAAGGTACGGAGAGAACCTGGCCCTAAAGTATAACAGAATGCAATAAAATTGCTTCAGTCTATTATTGGTATCTTCAAAATCATGAGTAACTCACAGCAATTGCTGTTCTTTAGCTGAACACACACATGCTATTATTCCCTTGTAAAAACATCAGACAATCCAGACCTTACTAATTTAAAGTTTTGTGGAGTGGTGTGTGTGTGTGTGTGTTGTGTGACACAATGCTCCTGCTTTTGATCTCAAATAAATAAGGTTTTATTTTCTATTTAAGTTTGTGGTATAATTGTGCCATTTTTGCCTTGATTGGGCTCAAAATGTTTTCCAGATATTTAATTCTATTTAAGGTTATAATACTCCGCTGGGGGACACTTGCTGGGTGGCAGTTTGATGGCTGAGAGAGCAGAGCCAGCGACATAGCCGCTTACACTTCCCTAAGCTCCATTGTGGCAGGGATGCTTGGGCAGGGTGGTGAGGGGCCAGGGGAGCTGCCTGCGCAGATGTCCCCTGCGAGGCGGTATGTGTAATGAAGCCACAGTGTGTCCTCTCCTGGTTTGACCAGGGCACAGTGCTGGGACGGATGGCATTGTTCAAAGAGCACCCCAGGGCAAAGGACAGATTTAAGTGAAGGAGAACATTGATTCACTGCGATAATGACAGTGGTTTGGAATGTTTTACGTTTCCTTCCTCTGCTATCATTTGCATGATATCCATTTGGCTTGGTAACAGAGAAGTTCAGGGGCACTGCTGCACAGGACTCAGATGACATGGCCTCTGACTTTCTCACTTTCCTCTTTGTTGGTCTTATACTCAAGCTAGTGCTTGCTCTATGAAAGCAAGGGGAAGGTGGCTGCCAGCAGCTCCGGGCTCTCGCGGTCCTTAATGTTCAACATCTCCAGAGAGGGGCAATGACGCTTTCTCTCTAGGGTCTGTCTGTCAAACCTCTGATCAGCCCTACTGGGTCATATGCCCATGCTGTGGGCCCAGCATTTAGGGGAGGGTAATAAAAAGCATGATTGGCACATTCCCATCTTGAAAGCTATAAAGGTGCTAGACAGACAAACACAGCCAATGTCCACTACAGTTACCTGGAGGCACTTTTTTTGAGCTGGGATGGGTGTAATTTTGACATGAACTACATTTCTGTGAAAGGCCTTCTTGAAGAGTAGTAGTCCAGACACAGCCTCATACTCCATCTGCTCATATTTAACCCAAATGCCAACCCCCTTCTGCATGTTCTCTCCAAATATTCAAAGGTGTTCCACCTCTGTGGACAATAGTCTTAACATGTCAGTTTTATGGGATCTTGAAGGCCAGACATAGATGTTTGTGCTTAATTTATTCATCAACAGGGAACCATTGATAATTTTTGAGCATGAGAATGAAAAAAACAAACAAACCCAGGATTTTTTACGTTTGGGAGAGCAACATGGAAGCAGTGTGCATAATGGATTGAGGCGGGGGCGGGGGGGGGGGGAGGTACAAGACCCTAACAGTAGTCCAGGCAGGAGGGGAGGGACCTGGATGAAGAAGGGTGTAGGACTGGTGGCTGTTTGGAGGCAAACTCTTGGAAACTCTTTTGATGTTGAGGTGCAGCAGAGAAGGAAGTACATTTTAAAAACCTGTGTGCCCAAGTTTTGGATTTGAGAAAGGAAAGGAAGGAGACTTGCATTTGACGTACAGCCGGCAGTTGGAAATACAGATCTGGAATTCAGGAGAGGGGGTAGAGCTGGGGAGAGGATCACAAATACAGTTTTAGCTGACATAATAGGAATAATGAGACTGTGTCCAAAAGACTTTAGAGAAAGAAAGAGACGGCAAATGGCACTCATTCTCTCATTCCAGAAGCCTGGGAGTCATCCTTGATTCCTACCTCCCCCTCACTTCCCTATATTCAATCTTTTGGTTACACCTGACAATTCTATCTTCAACATTTATTTTGGATCATGCTTGTCTACCTCCAGTGTATCATCACGTGGCAGTAAATTTTTTTTTTTTTTTTAAAAGGTGAATTGTGTCATGTCACCCTTAATGGCTTCCCATTGAGGTTAGAATAAAATTTAAGCATCATATCATGGTCGGTAAGGCCTGCATAACTGAGCCCTTGCCTCTCTCCAACTTCGGTCTTTCTCCCCCTCAGTGCCCACCTTTCCATCACACTCATCGTTTTTTAAAGATGTTTTTATTGATTTTTTTTTTTTTAGAGAGAGAGAGAGGAAGGGAGAGATAGAAACATTGATGTGAAAAACATCAACCAGCTGCTTTCTGCACACTCTCTACTGGGGATCAAGCCAGCAACCCCGGCATGTGCCCTGACTGGGAATCGAACTGGGACCTCTCAGTCCATGGGACAATGCTCAATCCACTGAGCCACACCGGCGGGCCACACTCATCTTTTAGTTTCTCACACATGTCAAGCTCTCTACCAATTCTGTCCCAAAATTATTCACCAGCCCTAGTTCTTTTTCTCTTTACCTCCCATCTCTCCAGCCCTCATTTCTATTCCCCATTTTCTTAATCTACCCAAGAACACAAAGGGTTTTTTTTTTAATTGCCTAAAGAATAATTTTGCAGTTACAGATCCCTTTGTGGCCACCCCAACACTGTAGCAGGAACTGAGGAGGAACATGGTGGATATTCAGACCGTAGGGGAAAAGGTAGCAAACACTTGGGCTTGACTCAATACAGAATACCCACAGAAATCACCATACTTTCCCTTTTTAAATGGGTTCTAAATTTTAAAAAATATCATACAAAAAATTGAATTTATTTTTAAAATAGGGTATAAAAGGATTACTTGGCAAAAGGATTCACCTTTGGGTTTCTTAAATATTCATTTTTCTACCATATTCAATTTTATTTTGTAATAAAAAATTACTTGTAATTTTATTTTCCACCATTCATTTCACCCAAGTTTTCAAGGGAACAGCAATTGCAGAAAATAAAACATGCATGCATCATTCCTGTGTCATAGATGGTGAAACTGAGTCACAGAGGCTTGCCGAGGATGACAAAGACTCAATAACTGAGTCAAGGTTAGCACTGGAGCAATTAGCATGGAATCTTTGCTCAAATCAAAGACTAATTCCATTTCCCCAATACTTGCCTCCTGCCATTGTTTTCCAATGCCTGCAATGGACTTGAGTATAAAACTCAGCAGTAAGAGTGTTGGCCCACAGACCAGAGTCTCAGGTTTGATTCTGATCAAGGGCACGTACCTCAGTTGCATTTGTTCCCCGACCAGGGTTGTGTAGGAGGCAACTAATCAGTGTCTCTCTCTCTCTCTCTCTTTCTCTCTCTCTCTCTCTCTCTCCCTCCCACTCTAGCTGAAGATAAATAGAGAAATATCCTCGAATGAGGATTTTTAAAAAAACAAACAAAACACTCTTGGTGATTTTTTTTTGTATAGTGGTGGGTAGGGGATTTCCAGGGACTGGTTATTTCATTCCTTTAGAGCCCTCGTCAACCAACACTGAAGGTTGTGTCGGCTGCCCGCGATGAGGCTGTTTTTGGCGATACACTTCTGTTTTATCCAATGAGCAGCCAGGCAGGGAGGCAGCCCTGGGACAGTTAACTTACATTTTAGCATAATTTCAAAATGTGAATAACAAGTTCTTTTTTTAAATAAAAAAGGAAATGAAATTAAAAACAAGACTTTGATTTAAGCTGGGAGACTTGAAATGGCAAGCTTGCCCCTTGTCAATTTTGTTCCAGTTCACCAAGTCTCAACCAGCACAGCAGTGGGGCAAGGAAGGAGGGAGAGTCAGCCAACCCCAAACCTCCTTACCTGTGTGGCTTTAATCTGGGCTCCAATGTTATTGTTATTATTAATATTATTATTATTATTTTTTATTATTTACAAACTACCCAGTCTATAGATAGATCTGTTGTTACAATTTCTTTTTTTTTTAATCCTCACCTGAGGACATTTTTCCACTTTTTGTTCAGATAGAGTGGGAGGGGGAGAGAGAGAGAGAGAGAAACATCGATGTGAAAGGGACACATTGAGTGGCTGTTACTCGCACAACCCAACCAGGGCTGGGGACAAACCGCAATCGAGGTACATGCCCTTAGTGGGAACCGAACCTGGGTCTCTCTGGACCGCAGGCCAATGCTCTAACCGCTGAGCCAAACTGGCCAGGGCTTAATATTATTTTTAATCCTCATCTGAGGATGTGTTTTTATTGATTTGAGAGAGAGAGGAAGGTAGGGGGGAGAGAGAAACATTGATATGATCGATCAGTTGCTTCCTGTACATGCCCTACCAAAATCAAACCAGAAACATAGGTATGTGCCCTGACCAGGAATTGAACCTGCAACCTTTTGGTGTCTGGGACAATGCTCCAACCAATTGACCCTCCCAGCTGGGGCTCCAGTGCTTTTTTATTGATTTTTGTGTGTGTGTGTGGGGGGGAGGGGGCGGGGGGTAGGAAGGGAGAAAGAGAGATAGAAACATCAATGCAAGACAGAAGCATCGATTGGCTGCCTTCGACACACCCTGTACTGGGGATCGAGCCCACAACCCGGGCATATGCCCTGACCAGGAATCGAATTGGGACCTCTTAGTCCATGAGACAATGCTCAATCCACCGAGCCACACCGGCCGGGCTCTAATGTTATTTTAAAGGGTTTTCACATTTATAGATTTCTGCATATTAACAAAGATTTTTGTAGATACAGATCTATTTGATGTTAACTAAAGCAGCATGTAATTATGATAGAGGTGATTCATGGGGAGAAAAACCCCACAAAATTCTGAACCTTTAGATATTTAACTAAATTATGGACACAGGTGGAACTGTGATCTAGAATTAAGGAACACAACCTCATATTTTGATTTGGGTAGAAAAATTAAAGCTAGTGTTTGCTCAAAACCAATTTCCCATGATGACAAAAACATTTTCCCCTTGTTTATCCTTCTGAGGACCCCAGAACAAGGGTGATAAATTCTACTCAGGCAGCTGTTTTAAAGAAAAGCGAAGGCCATGTACATCAGGATTTATATGAACTGCTAAGAGCTTGAGTGCCCACAGTTAGTACCTCCTAAGGCGACCACATGTTCTAGCTCATTCTCAAACACTAGAAGGAAAAGATATGCAGTCACACTCCTTCAGCATGTAGAGATCATGTTGGTCCTAAAAATATTTTTAGTGCTACCACAGAAAAATGAAATGGTTTTTGACCAAATTAATTTCGTCTTTAAACACATTTAAGTAAATCCAAATGGAAGTACAATTTAATTTTTGAAAATTTTCACATCTTGGGGCAGAAACAATAATAATAATTACTGTTATCTGAGGCAGACACTGAACCAGTACTTCTTATGTATTGTTCACTTAATCTTCACAACAATCCCAAAAAGTAGGTTTTATTGCCTCTCTTTTATGATGAATAAACCAGGGCTCAGAGGGGTGAAATATATCCAACATCATAAAGCTAGTAAATGCCCAGTTCAGTAATCAAATCCTGGCTTCTATAATTTCACACTGCTTTTCTTGGAAGAGGTCCATTTGTGTAGCTAGAGAAATCACATTGATTTTATTTATCTTCATGGCCCAAATCTGTGTCTTTATCTATTAGTCTTTTTAAAAAAGGGTGACTAGTAAAAATGGTCAACAATGACATTGGACCTTACTCCCCAAATGGCCAGTTTTGATGGCCATGCCATCTTGTTGAACTTGGGTTACACTTTACCTTGACTTAAGTCTTCTTTCTTAACACCTGTGGCCTCATTTGAACTCAGAAACTCATTCTATCTTTTTCCTTTTTCTCTTCCTTGTTGAGTTTTCTATCATGCCATCTACAAAAGGTATAGCAGACTTACATTCATGAAAGTTTGTATGCACATTGGATTATAAATCTAATACATTTTAGGCAACTTTTTTTTTTTTTACTATATTATAACATACTATTATAAGGGGCACAAATCATACATTCACACCTCAAGAAATTTTCACAAAACAAATACATCCATATTACCAGCACCCAGATCAAGAAATAGAATATTACCAAACTAATGACTTTAGTACTGAAGGGGAAATTCCTATTTCAAAGTTTATGTACATAATTTTGGTAAAGGTAATAATGCATTTGAGATGTGTTTCATGATGCCCCACTTTGCCTTCTGCATTCTGATTTTCATGCTTCGTGTTCTTAAACCCTCGATGCCTTTAAAGAGAACCCCTGTTGAACAGCGTAAGCATCAAGATCTAACTGCCTCTCCCACTCCAACCCCACAGCAAATCTCAGCACCATACAATTCTTAAACTGCGTCCTCTTGGTTATTAAATTAAAAACTGTCTTTTAACAATGAACACTTCTGTCATGAATTTTAAAATTTGGCTTATCTTCAATAAGCAACTCCTCGGTGAGAACCTCTCCTTTTTGCTCAACAGTGGGTACTAGATTCACATTCAGGGAGATAAGTTCTCAATAAAAGCTTGCCGGTTTTATGCTTGATCTGTAAACACATTCTGAATATGGATTATCAAACATATACACGAACTGCTTTACTTTTTCTCTATCCTTTATCGTTAGCTTTCATATCACCGGTAGCAGATCGCTGCCTGCGCTCGACAAAGTGAGCCTCACTCTGCCAATGGGTGTGAGCAGCCTCACCCGTGGAAGAGCGTGTTTGCTTTCTACATGCCGGGCCCCACACATGAAGGGCGCCTGCTGTGTTTCAGTGATGGGTCACATAGGATGGTGCAGATGGTGAGAGTGACACTTCCAGATGTGAAAAAGTACTGATGAGCCAAGATGAACATAACACGGTGGTTGGTCAGTGAACAGATGAGTCTGGGTTTCATATTTTATCCTCACCCAAGGATATGCTTATTGACTTTAGAAAAAGAGGAAGGGGGGAGAGAAAGAGGGGAGGGGAAGAGGGAGAGAAAGAGAAAAAGAGAGAGAGAGAGAGAGAGAGAGAGAGATGTTGCCTCCCGTACACACCCTGACTGGGGATTGAACCTGCAACCTAGGTATGTGCCCTGACCAGGAATCTAACCCACAACCTATTGGTGTTTGGGTCAAAGCTCCAACCAACTGAGCCACCTGGCCAGGGCCGAGTTACATATTTTAGGACAAAAACTGTCCCAAGTTCTAATTGTAATACTTAGTATTAAATGGTCTCAAAGAAGACTCATTGTCTTGTGCCAAAGAGTTTCTTTTATTAGGCAATTTTTAAGTTTTCAAGACTTGAACAAAGAATGTAGCACTGTAGTAGCTCCCCAATGTACCCTACATTAGACTCTTGGGAGAGCAATGATAAAAATGCAGATACCTGGGCCCCAGTCTAACCTACTGATGGAGAATCTATATTACAGCCCAGACATCTGTTTTTAAGAAGCTCTCCTGGTGGTTTTCTTTTTTATTTATTTAATTTTCTTTTTTTTTTTCCCTTTTTTTTTTTTGTTGTTGTTCAGATAGAGTGGGAGGGAGAGAGAGAAAGAGAGAGAGAGAAACATCGACGTGAAAGGGTCACATCGAGTGGCTGCCACCCGCTCGACCAACCAGGGCCGGGGACAAACTGCAACTGAGGTACGTGCCCTTAGCGGGAACCGAACCCGGGTCTCTCTGGACTGCAGGCCGACGCTCTAACCCCTGAGCCAAACCGGCCAGGGCTAATTTTCATTTTTTAATGTTTTATTGAGATATAACATTGTATTAGTTTAAGGTATACAACATAATGATTTAATATTGGTATATATTGTGAAATGATTTGTCCTAACAATAAGTTTAGTTAACATTGATCACCTAATGTAGTTAGTTTTTTTCTTGTGATGGAAACTTTTAAGATCTACTCTTAACAGCTTTAAAAATAGTTGTATATAGTCACTATTCCGTACATTATATCCCTAGGACTTACTCATTTATAACTGGAAGTTTGTACTTTTTGACCCCTTTACCTATTTCCCCCGGCCCCAACCCCTGACTCTGGCATCTACCAGTCTATTCTCTGTTTCTATAAGTTAGGTTTCCTTAGATTCCACACATAAGTGATAGAATACAGTGTTTATCTGTCTCTATATGACTTATTTTGCTTAACAGAATGCCCCAATGTTAAAGGTCCATCCATGTTTTGCAAATGGCAGGACTTCCTTATTTTTATGGCTGAATAAGGTTCCATTATATATGTGATTACATTTTCTTTATCTATTCTTCTGCTGATAGCCACTTTGGTTGTTTTAATTTTGGGGCTGTTTTAAATAATGCTACAATGAACCTGGGGGTGCAGATATCGCTTCCAGGTAGTGATTTTCTTTCCTTTGGATAAATACTTAGAAGTGGAATTGCTGGATCATATAATATTTCTATTTTTAATTTTTTGAGGAAGCTCCATACTGTTTTCCATAGTAGCTGAACCAATTTACATTCCCACCGATGGGGTACAAGGGCTCCCCTTTCTCCACATCCTCACCAGCACTTCCTTAGCTCTTATTCCTCTGGTGATTTTCATGCTCTCCCAAATCTAAACTGTTCCAATATTGGGTTAACCCCACACATATAATTAGTGTGGGAAAGTAAAATTATAGAATCACTGAATTTTAGACTTCAAAAGAAACTTAGAGATCACTTTTCATGGGAAGAGCCTACAGGCCGGTGGTTACGTGATTTGCACCCTGCCATTCAATGACAGTCATGAAGGATGCGCTGACTCGCGACTTAGGGTTTAAAATACACCCATTCTCCACCTCTAATTTAAAATCCAATTACATGTGTTTAGAGTTATCTTTTTTGCACGATAGTTATTTTGTGCACAAAACAAAAATTTAGAACATATGGACACAAAGAATAGAGTTAATATTGTCATTATTTCTTTGAAGTCTTTGTGTTCTGTACAAATGTTATTTTGTACACACTTATCACACTATATATGTAATTTTGTATTCTGCTTAGAATTTTTTAAAGTTATATTATGGTAAGCTTGGTTTTACAGTAACAACAAGCTCTTAGTGAAAGTATTTCATGTGGAAACCAAGTTTATCTATGTTATAAAAGCTGCAGTGGTTGCTAAGAGAAACTGATACTTTGTTCCCATGGGAACCGTTGTTTGAAAATGAGAAATATAGAATCTCTAGATTTAAAGGATAAAGACTTAAGTTTGGCATAAAAAATATTTCACCCTTCTTAGAAAAATGTGAAAATTACTGCCTCCTGATTGAGAAGCATGGTCATGAGTTTGCAGTCTCCCAGGTGGGTGAAAATGTTCCAAGTGAGTCTCCCAGGTGGGTGAAAATGTTCCAAGTGACTATTCGATTTCTCTTTCAGCCTCCCTTGTGTTGACGGTGATGCATGGAAATCATGGCGGGAGACTAAAGAAAATGAAACTAACTGCTGGGCAGCTACTCCTAGAGCAGAGAAGTTATTAGGAAAGGCAAACCTGCACCTTCCTTTCAAAAATATCGAAACTAGTAGTTAGGAAGGGATTTTTATACCAAACTGCTCTTGAAGCACTTAGGTACCAGTATAACTTTTCCATCCAGGTGTCAGCTCTTCACTTTCAGTTAAAGATAATGAATTTGAATGAGTGAAAAAAATTCTATTAATTCTGCTCCGAAACGACAGTTCAGAATGAGGTAGAACCGATAACAACTCTAGTTTGTGAACTCAGTGACACATGGTGCCTGGACGGGCACTATTCCCCAAACCCCACAGGAAGCAGCTCTGGTCCTTACTGCATTGCCACAGACAGTGGATGGACTGCCTTCCCTTCCCTGCCTGACTTCTCCACTCCTCTGCTGCTGCTACCAGCATCTCACAACAAACGACTTGAATTTCAGTCATCGTCTCAGTCTGAGAGTACACAAACTGAAGACACATACTGAAGAGCCCAAAGAAAGATTATTAGAATAAAATTGACTGAGTGGTACTTCTCAAAGAAATGGAATTTTCCTTGGAGCAGGCGCAAGCAGACACACTCTCACAGTTGTTCATGCACTTAGTTAGTATTAAGATGGATGCCATGTTGTGTACCCCTCCCCTCTCCCCCAGCAATGGAAGATTTATTACCCTAGCTCTGGGAGTGCTACGGGCAGACAGCCCTCACTGGCGGCACCGCATCAAGGGTAGCTTTGGCTGAAGAAAGCTACTTCCCTGAAGGGCACAACTTCTTCCCAGGATAGTCCCCATCCAATGACAGATCCAAGTGAGACTCTAAAGGCCCAGCCCTCTCAACTCATTCAGACAGCTCTGAAGAGTCATCCCTTCTTCAGAACTCTCCACCTGGTCAGGTAGGGCCCTCCCCTGAGACTACACTGAGGCTTGACTTCTCCCTCTGTCCGACCCTGCTCCCTTCCTTCCTCAGGTCATTGCAGGAGCACTCCCTAAGAAACCTTCTGCACAATAATCTCCATGGGAACCCAACCTGGGACAGTACTGATGAGCACCTGCTATGTTATAGACACTATTCTTGATGGTGAGGGATACAGTGCAGACCAAGTAAGATTTCTGTTCTTACATATTTTTTAGGAAGGAATTCACATTCTAGATCAATTCAGCAAACGTTTCTGTAAAGGTAGTAAATATATTAGGCTTTGTGGGCCATACGATCTCTATCACAACTACTCAACACTGCCACTGTAGCATAAAAGCAGCCTTAGAAATATATAATTGAACGAACATGGCTGTGTTCCAATAGAACTATATTTACAAAATAAAAGTTGGGTTATATTTGGCCCACAGGCTATAATTTGCTGTCCCGTATTCTAGAGGGGAGGAAACCAATAATTAAAAAAGAAAATTTCAGTTGGTGATAAGTGCAATAAAGGAAATAAATTAGAGTGATATGATAAAGAAACTGTATTATTTATTTAAAAAATTTTTTTTCTTTATTGATGTTTTTAGAGAGAGAGGAAGGGAAAGGGAAAAAGAGATAGGAACATTGATGAGAGAGAACATCGATTGGCTGCTTCCTGCATGTCCCCCACTGGGAATTGGGCCCACAACCTGGGCATGTGCCCTGACCAGGAATTGAACCGGTGACCTCTTGGTGCATTGGTAGACACTCAACCACTGAGCCACATTGGCTGGGCTGTATTTTTTATTTTAAATTAAAAGTTTTTTTTTTTTTTTAAATAAGTACTATACTCACATAGTTCAAAAACCAAAAAAATTGAGAGTATTCATTTACAAGTATATATCTTCGTTCACTTTGACCCCCCCACAAGAGAATAATTTATTTATTACTTTTGTTTTTCAATGTTTCTTTTCTTTATTTTTTAATCCTTACCTGAGGATATTTTTGTATTTATCTTCAGTCAGAGTGGGAAGGAAAGAGAGAGAGAGACAGACAGAGACAGAGACAGAGACAGAGACAGAGACAGAGACAGAGAAATCTCGATGTGTTTGAGACATATCGATTGGTTGCCTCCCACACAACCCCGACCAGGGCCAGGGACCGAATTGTAACCGAGGTATGTGCCCTTGCCCAGAATTGAACCTGAGACTCTTTGGTCCGTGGGCTGACACTCAAACCCCTGAGCCAAACTGGCCAGGGCTGTTTTTCAGTGTTTCTTACTGCAAACACAAACAATTAGAAATACGTATCTTTGTCCCCTTCCCTTTAAGGCAAATGTTAGCAGAAATGTCTCTTGCTCTGTACTTTACTGTTACTCACATAATATGGATGCTCTAAAGATCTCATGGAGATCATCCCCATTTGTACTTCTGTAACTGAGCACTGTTCCTAATATGTATATAATGGTTTATTTAATCAATTCCTTATTGTATTCGAATAATGTATGGCTGACTCTCTGGGCACCCTATGTCCCAGTCAAGTTGACCCATAAAATTGACCATTACATCTATTATGAGTACTTGGGATGTTGCCAGATTTTGGTAATACATTTTTGTATACTGTAATGAATAGCCTTGTATCTCTATCATTTCATAAGTATGCCAGATGTTTCTATCTGTGCAATAAATTCCCAGAAGTGAGATTACTGGGTCAAAGCAGGTAACTTTGATAGGGATTGCTATATTGTCATCCACGGGGTTTTTTTTCATTTGTGGTCCCACCAGCATATGTAAGTGATTGTTTCCTCACAGACCTTCCACAGTTACATGATCAAACACTGGGAATTTTTTGCCAATTTGAAATGGTATCACCATGTAGCTTTTATTTGAATGACTCCTTATATGAATGAGGTTGTACACCTTTTCATATGTTTAAAGACCTTTTTTTTTTTTTTATGTCTTTCTTTGTGAATTTGCTGTTCACATCCTTTGTTCAGTTTCTATTGGGCTATTGGACTTTTATCAATTTCTAAGACTGATGAAACATTAAGAGGCTTGGCCCTTTGTGATTTAGGTTGCAAACGTTTTCTTAATTCGTCATTTGTATTTTGTGCTTATGTTGTTGTTGTTTTATTTTATCAATTTCTATTAATCTTTTTATGGCTTCTGGATTTTGAACCATGACTGGGCACTCAGGGCCAATAGGCACACCCCAACTTCTTGCTTGTGTTTTGAGGAGACATTTGTGGAAGAGATATGAACTACTTGAGATGGTCCCTATGAAAAAGCAGAATATATACAGTTGAACCCAAATGAAAAAGGAAACTAAAAAATAGATTTTGACACAATGAAAACATTTAAAGCGAGGTAAAACTAACAACATCACAGAATCACACATAATAAAAGTCATTATATTGATTCAACTTGAGAAAAATGATCTCCTTTGGGGGATAAGTTATAATATATCATAATTCGTTCATCTGAACAAGGGATGTATATATTTGATACCAGTTTTTATAAATACAACTTGACTTATTTAAAATTAATTTTAAAATCTTGCTGTTTCATCATCATAAACTGAAAAGCAGGGTTGCTTATGCTGGTAGCCTTTTATGGTACTTAAATAGTGGTCTGACTACTTTCAGAAATGAATAATGGATTAAAAGTACACTTTGCAGCTTACATTAGTTACTTTTGTAATGCAAAATAGAAGCATGATAATGTACTATTCAGCGTGCTTTAATATGATTTATACATACACTACACAGCATAAGTAATTCATTATGCCCTTCACAGTGCATTTCCTGGGTACACAAGCTCACGTTTACCAGTATTTCATTTCATAATCAGGCTGTCTAATGGAGAGAATCTGAGACCATGAGTAAGGATTCCATACTCCACCTGCCCCCTGACTCATTCCATTACCTTAGGCAATACTCTTCTAGGTCTGAGTTTGGATGCTTGTAAAACTAAGTGGATAACATCTTATGGATCCAGTTCAGAAGAAGGGACTGTGGACTAATTACTTTAGACTGCAAATGGCTTTGAAGTCTGGAATTAAACAGTGTAATTATTATTTGAGGAATTATCTTACTTCAGAAATAACATTCTTCAGTGGACATTTAATAAAGCAACAGTTCATTTCTGTGCATTTGGGAAGAAATCTTCTACAGACTCATAAACAGCACCTTGTCACATACTGTAAATTTTTTAAATTTGCAAACTTTGGACTTACTGAGTAGCATAGATGATGGCCCTCCAAGTCAGCTGCCTTTAAAGCCAATAGCATTCTATTTCTAGAATGTACAGATTTTATTGAAGCTTCTAAGTTGAAAGTGGAGGAGCAGTTCTAAGAAATAGACTTGCCCCTAACATTTGTGGGTTCTGGAGTAAGAGTATAAATGGAAGTTCACATATCACATGTTTAAATATTTACATGGTAGCCCTGGCCAGTGTGGCTCAGTTGGTTGAGTGTAGTCCCTTGCACTGAGAGGTCACTCATTCGATTCCTCGTCAGGGTACATGCTCAGGTTGTGGGATTGATCCCCAGAAAGAGGGTGTGCAGGAGGCAACCAATGCATGTTTCTCTTTCATCGATGTTTCTCTCTCTTTTCCTCTCCCTTCCTCTCTCTCTAAAAGCAATAAAAATAAATAAGTATTCTAATGCTCTAGAACAAGCTAAGAGTCTGTTAAATAAAATATATTGCATTCTCTTACCTTTACAAATATATCTTTATAATGACCTGGAGGCCAGATTTGAATTTTACATATCTTTGAAGGTCCTAGAAAAGTTATCAATCACATTTTTCTTTTCTATCCTCTGTTGCCTGGTGTCAGTATGATTGTGACCAGTAACGGTCTCCAGACCAAAGTTTGAATACACATAGTCTTGAGGTCTCTTTCAAACTCTGTTCCTATTTATGATATGCAAATCGTGGTTTTTTGTTTTTTTTTAATAAGGCTGATGCCTGTTCCTATGAAAATGGCAACCCATTAGAACAACTGAGACCTCTAAAACAGTGAGATTTGTGCCTGTGAGAAATGCTTTGACAAAATTTGATTTCTTTGATTATCTAGATTTTGACCTATTCTATTTAGATTCTGCTGGACACATAATTTTCACATCAAACTTCTATTATAAACTGCAGAATGAGTAAAATGTGCAAGTTTTGCATGCAAACTTTTTTTTTTTTGCCTGACACATAAACCATTATTTTAGATTCAAAGGAATCTTATTGGTCAAATAGATCTAATAATGGGGATGATATAGTAGAAAAATTTATGTCCTTAGAGAATGCACCTTAAGCAGTTTTATTTTATAGCTGATATTTTTATTTTTGCTTGGGTACACAATTCTTGTTTGTCAAGACTCCACTTTCTTTGTTAAAATGTAAAATGCATATTGGGAAAATGCTCCAGGGCAATTTGCATAAAAAGTGATGACAAAGAGCAATTAGTACTTCATTATTATGCAGTGAAATGCTACTTTGCTCAAAAGTGACTGTAGTTTCTCCCCCCAATCCCCTAATAAATCTGGTATAGCATTGTTCTAAAAATAGTACTTAAGAAACCTCTGTTTGTAAATCAGCATCTTTGGCTTTCCACTAGAAATCCAGGAGTGGGGGAAGCAAGCACTAAATAAAGTTATTACTCCAGATCTTTATAATGAAAATCAAGCACCAGAATTCTGTTAGACAAGACAGGTCAGAAGATTTTAATGTCTCATCAAATTAGATCCATATCTTATTTGACCCCTTGGGATCAGCTTTCAAAGCCGACTGGGATCATATACTGATAGCAACGTCCCCTCCCCCTACACACACACACACACACACACACACACACACACACACACACACTCAGAAACAGGGTCGTGCCACACACAGCTACACTACAGAGAACAAACTGTCCTAAGATATCTCTACTTAGAAAGGCTTGATTTTTGAGTACAGATTTCATTACCATGAAATTCCTTTAGGGCAAAGAAGAATTGCATCAAAGAAGCAGTGTGGGGAGGCAGACACTGTAAATGTTCGCCCATCACCTGTGTTACTCGGCTCTGCCTGTCTCTAATTTGCCAGGAAGTGCTCATTTTTTTTTGTTTGTTTCCATTGTTGAGCCAACATATTACCTAAAACTCTGTAAGCCAAAATGTGCCAGCACTTGCATGTGTGTGATAACCAAGTAATTGGATACTGGCAGGATGAGAAGGAAACATGGGAAACTACCAGGCCTTTGGAAAATGACCTCATGAGGCTGGAAATGGACATGGATTACAATATGTTTTTTACTGGAAGTCCCAGAGCAGTCTTGGGGTGGTAGAGCAGGAGGGGTTGGAAGTGAGAGCTTGGTAAACACATTTTTGGTTCTCCCCTTGCTTGACCCTCTGTGGGCCAGACAAGACTCATGCAATTTCTGCAGCCACAATACTGGCTGGCACGGCTCCAGGACGGCCGACCTAACTTGCTTGGCTTGCATCCTGAAGGGTCTCTCAATCCTAGGAGGCTGGCTGGGTTCGAGGGATGTATCCTCTGCAATTTAGGCTCGGGGACTCAGGGCCATGTGGCATGTCTCGGAGAAAGAAGGGATGGGGGAAGACCCCAAGGTACGTTGTTTTTTAAGTAACTTGTACAGGTGAATGGCCTTCACCCAGCCTAGATTTTATTTATTATCTCCTTTGTCCCTCTTCTCTTCGGGCCACCAGTGAATAGACTACAAGGTCACTTAGCTCATACCATCTTAGGGATACATTGTCCAACCTGGAGGTAATGTCTGGTCATTTTTATACACCACCACAGATTTATTATTCATATATTTTTTTATTAATTTTTAATGCATTCAAGTTCCTACTTATTTAACATATAATGCAATTAGCCAGACATCTTTATAAAGGTACGAAAAGTGCTTCTGATGTGCTCCTCCGTAGCATCCCAAACTATTAACCAGCCGATGTGACAATAGTGCCTTTCACCATGGGTGGGACTCCTGCCTTGAGTCTCACACCTTTGAGGTCCCCATGATTTGAAGTAGAGCTTACAATGCTGTTTGGGTGGGGTGTCCAAGCAAGATCCCATTTCTTCCCTTCCAAGTGCTATTCTACTCTCCATCCAGCCTGTAAGATTTTTACCAGATATCCAGAGGACCTCTAGCACTTACACCTATGAGACTGTTCTAGAGACAAGGTGGGGCCTGGTTCAGGAGGCAGCTGGTCAGCATATGTTCCCGCAGACATTGACCAGCACGTTACTTCTTTTATAAGACTGCATGACATCGAATCTCTAACATGGTGCTGATGTGTTGATTTGGAATTGTGATTCACAAGAAATGAAGAAAGGAAGAATTTTCACATTGGGCAGTAAATAAATACTCATTATTCTAAATCTTCATCAGTAAGTCACCAAACATCACATGAGCTCATTCTCTAATAAAATGGTTTATATAGACATGCCTCTCAAAATACATTTTCCTAGGGCTTGCTCTTCCCAAGCGACCCCACCCTGGGGAACCAATGTAGGTGTTGAATAGAGGCTAACGCACCCCAGCAGTTGGAGGGGAGACAAGGAGGTAGAGAAGAGCAGGGAGCGAGCTGTGACATTCACAAGGCTGGGAGGAGCCGGTGTGGGGAAGTGAATGTGCTCCAGGTTGAGGAGAATGGAATCTGGGCTCTTATCCTGGCTGCGCCACTACCCAGCTCTCTGTCCTTGACCCGCCTCTGAATCTCTCTGCCTCCGTTTCCTCATCTATAAAAGGAGGATTTCAATAAGATTGTCTCAGCCTGTGGTTCCCAAACTTAACTTTGTATCAGAAGACCCGGAGAAATTGTTAGGGGAAACACATTTCTTTCTCTCTCTCTATCTCTCTTTTTATGAATTTATTTTTGTTGCAGATGTTTCTCCCATTGACACCCTCCTTCCCATCCCGCCCTAGTCCTTATTTCTCTTATGAGTCTGCTGGCTCTAACAGTTTGGGGCTTTAATGTAGGGCTGAGGTTATAAAGCCCTTTATGCAATGTTGGTGGGGTCTACAGAGGAAAGAAAGGAAAACATATTTCAATGTAATGCCGGTGCTGGTGAAAATGATGGCTTGTGTGTCACTATGTGCCAGGTGTCATTCTGAAAGATTTACACACATGGCCATCTTCAGTCCTCATACCAGCACTTTATTACTAGCGTTCTCCAGATGAGAAAATGGAAATCAGAGAAAGGTGGAATAAATTGGCCAAGGTTAAATGCTCACATTATTGGCACATTGGAGCTGAGAAGTAGGAGGAATTGCAGGTATCTCCATATTTTCAAGGTTGGAGGACAAGGAATACCACTTGGATAGTTTTGTGACTTGTATGTCTACTTTGTTCTGTTTTCTCCTTGGTTATGGTGGTGAGGGCATTGGGGATGATGAGTGTCTAATTAGCTATGATAGTGAGTTGCCTGAGTAGGAATGTCCTGGAGAGACTTGGATACATGCCCCCTGGAACTCAGATGACAGGTTGGGCTGCAGGTTATGCATTTGGGAATCATTACAGAGATGAGAGGTGCAGTTGTGTGAGTGGGAGGGTCTACTAACCTCCAGGACAGAGTGGGCAGAATTTCTTAAAAAGAACCGGCTTGAGAGGGAGGGCTTGGTGGGCAAAGCTCCAGCATCAACTCAGCACCTAAAATCCCCCGCCACTGTTGAAGAGCTGTTCAGTTATATAGTTGGGTCAGCAGCTCAGCTCCATATTTTCATCCACCAGAATGTTCAGATCAATACTCCCCGTCCTCATGATTTACTGAACCTAAATTTCTCTAACTGCTCCATTAACTCTTTGGAAAGGTTTCTCCCTCTGTTAGCGCTGGATCATGATTTTCCATAAAATTTGCCCTTGAGCAAGCAATTCTCTCATCATTCTCACTAGGGAAATTGTCTCACCCCCCCCCCCCTTCCATCCTTCTTCACTTTCTTAAGAGCTCTATCTCATGAACCTGCATTTTGCCTGTTCATTAGTGTTTTTGAATAAACACTTGCTATTGAGCTAGGAATCTACAGGGTTTTTGCTCAGTTTGTGAGTTCCTAACCCTTTATGCCGGTTACTGTTTCCCTAACCTGGTTCCTAAACAGAGTATCTCCTGGCCCCTCTGTGTGCGCAGTACAGACATCTTGGTGCTGAAGAGCTTGATACCCTGGCCCCGGTCTGCGTGCCCAGTCTGTGCTCGTGTTCCTGGGGTTGTTTCCCTACACGCCGGACACTGAGGGGTCTGGTGGCCAGAAGCCCTATATTGGAAGGTGAAGTCACTTACAGTGTGCCCCTTGGTTCCAAGGAATATTTTGAAAAAGCACTTGTCAAGCCGCTGATTGCCACAGTACTGCCCTAAGCCCTCTACAGAGAGTTTCACCGCCGCTTTAGGGCCGAGGTGACCGAGCCAGGCCCGGGTGCGCGAGGAAACTGCTGTGACCTCAGCCTTTGTCCACAGAGTCCTGCAACTTGACAGGAAAAAGTGCTGTCTTTCCAGGTAACCCCAGGGGTGCTGAGATACCGGGGGCAGGGCAGGGAAACAGTGGTGATGGTATAGACAGACCCCCAGAAAAGAGGAAGGAAGAACAAGCTATTTTATTCTCAGGGAGCCCGAAGCATATGCTCCTGAGAAGAAACAATAGCAAGTAGCGTCCTCTTCAATAGTTTGCCAGGGAGGGAACAAATGTCGAAGTCCCTGGGAATCATAGCATTCAGTGAAATGTCAGAATAGAGTTCTTGCCCGTTAAGAGCCAATAATCCAGCTTGGAATGACACAAACACATAAATAAGGGCATTACACGTGATCACATAAAAGGTATACACAAAGAAGTAAACACATTTGAGGGGCAAGGGAGTGTGTATGTGTGTGTGTGTATGTGTGTGGCAGAAACCACACAATTGACAGGGTATTGTGGGGATTAAATGGGCGAATCCATAAAGTGCTTAGATCATTGCCTGGCCCATAGTAAGCGCTGTACACGAGCCCCTGAAATAAATGAATTGAACTGAATGAATAAATAAATATAGAATCAGGTTCAAGTTAGGAAAGCTGGGGAAATACCTAGGAGACTGGATTTCTCCTTCTTTCCATACCAGATTGACTGGGGCAGCCCCAGAGTTGCAGTTCAAGACTAGGGAGGGTTTAGGCGCTCAGAATGTTCCTGAAAGGCTGTCCCAGTCCAGCCTGATGTGAGGACACGGTTCATCTCCAGGCATGTGCCCTTGCGTGGTGTGACACACCAAAACACGGATCATTCTCTTAGGACAATTCCTTAAGGTGGAGGGTGTGGGAAGATGCCTATTTTGTCTGCTTTGTTTCAGGCCCTGGAAACTTGACTATAAACGTAGTGACCACTGGATCCTGGTGTGTAGATAATGATACCTTACAAGGATTCTTTAAAGTAGAAATTTTACAGAGACCAAAGAATTTGTTTTAAAAAAGCTTGAACTTGCTTTCTATCCTAAGATTGTACATAGGCAGGGATTTTAATGTGAGGCGGTAGTCTGTCCTCATGCCGAAATTGCTGAAGACCTCGGTGGCCCTGTTGGATACTTGGATGTGCTCGTGTCCCAGACTTGTCTGCCTGTTTACGCGGACATTTGCTGCTTCTCTTCTCCCACGTTGCTGCCAGAGAGCTGCTGGTATCTACTTGCTGGCGGTGAGCACTGGGTGTTTGGACCCTCCGATTCCTAGCTGAGCCCTCAGTGTGTGGCTGCTCTGGTGGCTATATTCTCTCCCATATTATGGTCACAGGGGTGCAGTTTTAAAGCCCCTTAGATGCTACTTGGAGTCAGATTTCTGGGCTGAACAGCCCTGAAATACTTTCTGTATTGTGTTAGAGAATATTGCCAGGAAAGAAGCGGTCAGGGAGTTCCCATTACTACGTAACGGCCAGTGACAAATGATTTCCAGCCTCTGACTCTCTCCTCTGATGGGTGAGCGCTCCACTGGAGTGGGCAGGGATCCCTAATGTCCACTCGGGTCATCTAGAGAGATGAGAAAGGTTTATACCTCGGCCGGGACCACAGACTCGTGGTTCCTGTCCAGCCATGTGGACCCTGTTCACTCCATGAAAATCCATCAAGTTCGTTGACTGGTTTGTCTTTGCCCTCCCACACCCATGAGTTTTGGAAGGGCAGAGGGGTGTGTGTAGGTGTGTGGGGGGAGGGGGTGTTACCACAGGCAGAGCCGCTGCAGATTTTCTAATTCCTTCCTCTGTGTCTGTTGGATACCGAACCCTCTTCTCTGCTATCACCAATCCACACACATAATTTTTCTGGCTTAAAATTCACCTCTCTAAAGCTTTTCCTGATTAATTCCAACATACTCTGATGACTTTTGTTTTTAATTGAAAAAATTTGGTCAGTACCTTTTTTGGGTATTTTTTTATTTTTCAATATATTGAATAACATTGTGTTTATCACACAATAAGCCTTGAATTAATTAGAAATATACCCAATAAACACTATTGATGACATCAGTGAGCCTTCAAACGAAACAAGTAATTTTGTGAAGCAAACCAGGTTAATTAAGGAATGACAGACAAAAGGAAAAACCAGCTCTATCAGTTCTCTTTTGTAGCAGATGTGTAGAACATGGTATATTAATTTAGCCTTTGCCTAGAAATAGATATTGGTAGGGATAGCACAATGATTTTGTAGAGAAATACCCCTGCATCTACTAAATCCTTTCTTTGAAATCTTCTCTCCCTCTCCGGCATGCAGTATGTATCTCTTCTAAACGTTCAATTACCTGAAAGGAAGCTTCATGCCGATGATGGCATTTGCTAACAATGATTCCTTGAGAATAAATATGAGATAAGAAAATGTTCTGGAAACTTAACTATTCTCCCTGATGAAAGCCTAGTTTTCATGGACCTTTGGTAGGAACTGTGCTCTGAGGGCAGGACCCATGTCTGAATCATACCTGGAGCCCAGCACCCAGCCCAAGGCCGTGCCCAGAAAGGGCACTCAGATGCATGTGCGCTAAATGAATGGAGATTTTCATTTGCTTGGGTAACATCTTTTTGGTGCCTATGAGTGTGTTATAGAGCATGAGCTCATTATAACAGAACAGAATGACTAAGCCACAGCAAATTTTGTACTGCTATTTTTCAATGCCATTAATTTAGCTGTGTAAGTGGTAACAATTTTAAATTTGTGTTGTCGAATTCTTTTGGTAAAAATTGTATAGCAATAATAGTACTAGTGTATATAATATAGATATTATAAAATAAAATTGCATATGTAATAAATAATATATAATATAATATATTATTACATATGTAATATATAAAATTATATAGCAATATAATAGTATAATATATATAAATACATATATATAATGTGTTAGACACTACTTTTACCTGAATTAATTCTAAAAATAACCCTATGAGTAGATATTCTCATTGTATAAATGTGGAAGCTGAGGTGCAGAGAACTTGTGATTTTCCCAGAGCTAAGTGACAGAGCCAGGAGTTGAGCCAGACACTCTAGCTCAGGAACACAGGCTCCTTCCTAGGCAGTAATGTACATAACCTTACACTCTGGTGAGACTCTATCCATACCAACGAGTGCAGATAGGGACTGGCTTCCTACTCAGGCATGAAATTAATGGTTATTCATCTATCAATTAGGTAAATCAACAATATGACAATGATAAGTTGAAAAGGACCAGGGACACCCAAAGTACTTGTTAGAGTCATTTAAAATAATATTAAGAACATCAAAAAGAGAAAGGAACGATGTTTGTTTATAATCTGCCAAACCATTAATGTTGGGCAATGTACATTTTTTTTCTGGTTGAAGATAAAAAACCCTAGCCAATGGACAAAGAAGAATTGAGCATCCAGGAAAGGCTTACATGGTGATCCTCTTAGGAGATAATAACCTGGACACATTGTTCATTATAGGTGAGCTAAAATCACAGAATATGATCTTTGAATTAACTAGGAAGTTAATACATCTTCTTGAACTGGTAAATTTCTGAGCAAAGGTAATCAGAAAGACGGGACAAAGAGACCATTAGAACTACCACTTTAGAATTTCATTAGATGAGAGCGAGTACCCTTCCTTAGAATTTATAACAAATATATAGTTGTGATAAAAATCAAGGTTTTTGCATGTTTTTTTTTTGTAAGTTTTATAAAAATGCTACAAGGAATGAATATTGATAATAGTTTAAGAAAACCTGGGAGGATTTCATCCTGCAAAAGTGTGTGTAGATAAGTTTTAACATGTCCTATCACTTAATGGGGGAATTGCAAGTATTCTGCATGTTATTTTTCATCTTTTAATTCTTCAAGTTGTTTCTGATAATATCTTTTAATTTCAGTTTAATAGCCATAAGCTGTTTTTAAAATACTGTCAACTCTAGGTGTATGTGCTAAAAGGAGATGGCAAGCTTGAAAAACAAAAGTAATCCTTTTTAGACTTCCAAACTCGTTTTATGAGGCCAGCAGAATTTGAATTCCAAAACCAAAAAAAGACACTACAAAGAAAGAAATCTACAGACCAATATCCCTGATGAACATAGATGCCAAAATCCTGAACAAAATATTAGCAAATCGAATCCAGCAATACATCAAAAGAATTATTCATCATGACCAAGTGGGATTCATTCCAGGGATGCAAGGCTGGTACAATATTCGCAAATCAATAAATGTGATACACCACATAAACAAAATGAAAGATAAAAATCATATGATCATATCAATAGACGATGAAAAAACATTTAAGAAAATCCAGCACCCATTTCTGATAAAAACACTCAGCAATCTGGGAATAGAGGGATCATATCTCAACATAATAAAGGCCATATATGAAAGACCTATAGCCAACATCATACTCAATGGGTAAAAATTAAAAGCATTTCCCTTTAGAACAGGAACAAGACAAGGATGCCCACTTTTGCCACTCTTATTAAAATAGCACTGGAAGTCTTAGCCACAGCAATCAGACAGGAAGAAAAATAAAAGGGATCCAAACTGGAAAGGAGGAAGTGAAACTGTCATTATTCGCAGATGACATGATACTATACGTAGAAAACCCCAAAGACTCCATCAAAAATTTACTAGACTTAATAAATAAATTTGGCAAAGTAGCAGGATACAAAATTAACATCAAGAAATTTATGACATTTTTATACACCAATGATGAACTCACAGAAAGAGAAACTAAAAAAAATCCCATTTACCATTGCAGCAAAAAAATTAAGATACCTAGGAATAAACTTAACCAAAGAAGTAAAGGACTGCCCTGGCCGAATTGGCTCAGCGTTTAGAGCGTCGGCCTGCGGTCCAGAGAGACCCAGGTTTGGTTCCCGCTAAGGGCATGTACCTCGGTTGCAATTTATCCCTGGCCCTCCCTGGTTGGTCGTGTGGGTGGCAGCCACTTGATGTATCCCTTTCACGTCGATGTTTCTCTCTCTCTCTCTCTCTCTCTCTCTCTCTCTCTCTCTCTCTCTCTCTCTCTTCCTTTCTCTCCCTCCCATTCTATCTGAACAAAAAATAGAAAAATGTCCTCGGGTGAGGATAAAAAAAAAAAAAAGAAAAAAAAAGGACCTATTCGTAGAAAACTACAGGTCATTGAAAAAAGGAATAGAGGAAGATATAAAAAAGTGGAAGCACATACCTTGTTCATAGAATGAAAAAATTAACATCATCAAAATGTCCATACTACCCAAAGCAATCTATAGATTCAATGCAATCCCCATAAAAATACTAAAAACATACTTCACAGAACTAGAACAAATACTTCAAAAGTTTATATGGAACCAAAAAAGACCCCGAATAGCCACAGCAATCTTGAAAAAAGAAGAACAAAGTAGGAGAGATCACATTACTAGATTTCAGGTTATACTACAAAGTCACCGTAATCAAAGCAGCCTGGTACTGGCACAAGAACAGGCATATAGACCAGTGGAACTGAACAGAGAACCCAGAAATGGACCCAAGGCAATATGCTCAATTAATATTTGACAAAGGTGGCAAGAGCATACAGTGGAATAAAGACAGCCTCTTTAATAAATGGTGTTCAGAAAATTGGACAGCTACATGCAAAAAATGAAACTATACCATCAACTTACACCCTACACAAGAATAAACTCAAAATGGATAAAAGACTTAAATGTGACTCATGAATCCATAAAAATCCTAGAAGAAAATGTAGGCAACAAAATTTCAGACATCATATGCAGCAGGATTTTCACTGATACATCACCTAAGGCAACAGAAACAAAGGAGAAAATGAACACATGGGACTACATCAAACTCAAAAGCTTCTGCACAGCAAAAGATACAATCATCAAAATGGAAAGGCAACCCACTGTATGGGATAGCATAATTGCCAATGATATATCAGATAAGGGGTTAATTTCCAATATATATAGAGTGCTCATACAACTCAACAAAAGGAAGACAAAGAACCTAATTAAAAAATGGGCTGAGGAACTAACTAGACACCTTTCCAAACAGGACATGTAAATGGCTAAGAGACACATGAAGAAATGCCCAACATCACTAATCATCAGAGAGATGCAAATGAAAAAAACAATGAGGTATTACTTCACATCTGTCAGAATGGCCACCATCAACAAATTATCAAACAACAAGTGTTGGCGAGGGTGTGGAGAAAAGGGGACTCTAGTACACTGCTGGTGGGAATGCAGACTGGTGCAGCCACTATGGAAAACAATATGGTGTTACCTCAAAAAATTAAAAATTGAACTTCCATTTGACCCAGTGATCCCACTTCTAGGAATATACCCTAAGAAGCCTGAAACACCAATCAGAAAGAATATAGAATATATGTACCCCCATGTTCGTAGCAGCACTATTTACAATAGCTAAGATCTGGAAGCAGCCCAAATATCCATCAGTAGATGAATGAATAAAAAAGCATTGGTACATATATACAATGGAGTACTATGCAGCTATAAGAAAGAAAGATCTCTTATCCTTTGAGATGACATGGAGGAACCTGGAAAGTATTATCCTAAGCGAAACAAGCCAAACAGAGAAAGACAAGTATCATATGATCTCACTTATTTGTGGAATATAATGAACATAAAATTCTGAGGAATGGGGTAGTCCTAGAGACATGGAAGTGGGGTACAGACTGAAGAAGAGGGGGTGGTGGGGGAGAGATAAACCACAGAACTTATATGCATGTATGCATGAACAATGGACATGGACAACAAAGCTGGGGACAGGGTGGGGAGGGAGGGGGAGGGGGAGGGGAGAATCAGGGGGGGGGAACATCTGTAACAAAAATAAATAAATAAATTTTTTTAAAAAAGTAATCCTTTTTGACTTAAGCCCAAGACCTCACTTTTGCAATTAAATAACTATGACAAAGGAGGCAAGTCCATGGGTTAAGGAGCCAGTGATGTAGCATGTTTTGGGCCTGACGTGTAGGAGCAGGGTAGTGTCTGGAGTTCTCCTGTGTCTGGTGCAGATTCTCCTGTTAGTCCTATTAGTCAGATACCAATTAGTTTGGGGTATGTTCCTGCTTTTACAATGTGCCATTGGAATGACAAGAATACTGTTGTGAGGAGCACTTTTCTTCGTGGAGTTTCCTATTGGCCATTATTTTATTGATATGTGAAAAAACACCATGACAACTCCCAGAAACTGCGCTGGGGCGAGAAAGCCATTTACCCTTTCCTGGGGGCAGCCTGCACCTGGTGACTGACGGGTGGGGATACAGAGGCTCTAGCTCTTGGCTTTATTTGGGCCAGCTCTGCAGGGTCACCCCAGCTTAAGAACGTGCTTATAGGATCAGTTCAGGCTTTTGTTGTGACTAAATGTTGTCCAGCTTCTCCTGCCCAAACCCGCTTTCTTCACTCTCCCACAAGTGTGGTTCCCAAAAGTACTCCCCAGTACACTTTCTGTGCCCCAGTGTGTATCTGGGGGATGGGATCTGTAACTCCTACCAATATATTCTGGATGTTAAAGGATAGAAATCCACTTTGGAGCAAGAGTCAGATGAACTTTCATAAATTCTTTGAATCAAGATGACGTTTCTCTTATTCATTTAAATTTTTTTATTAATCCCTTTCCTTCCCAATTTTCTGCCCTTAATTGATCTCTATTTCACACTTAGGGTTTTCTGATGGGAGATATAAGTTGTATTTAATGTTCAAATGTTAGAGAAATATTTACACATGTGTGACTTTTCTCTACAGCATGCTCACCAGATAGATTGCCATCATTTAGTACAAGATCGAAAAAGCCCCTGACAATCCCTAACACAGCTTAGAATGTTGCAGTAGTTCTTCTTTGTACATGACATTTATACCTTGAGTAATATATCTGAGGATAAATGAACACTGAAAATTAGAATAATAATGCTTTTGGAATTTCTTTACAAAGTACTTTCCATATATTGTATTGATCTGTTTTCTGGCATCCTTCAGAAAGCTTGTCCATGTTAGCCCCATTTTGTAGATGGAGAGTAAATTGATGAAGACACTCAAGTTTGGGCAAATTTCTCTCTGGTGAGTTCCAATTTCTATGATCAATCAATGGGTTCAAGCCCATCATTCAAATAAAACACCAGAAGAGACTTGATGTCTTGTGAAATGGCACATTCTGAAGTCTGTCACCTAGAGAAGGATGTAAGCTCAGAATCAAAGCATCCTCTTCAAAGAAGGGCGAGGTACTTGTTAAATAACTCCTGGCAACTGCTTAAGCACTAAGCATTGTAATTGCAGAGAGCAGGAGCAGAACTAAAAATAGAAAAGTGGATAGGGACAGGACCAAAGACATCATTGTCACTCACACTTGAATGTCACTTTTTGACAGCATTTGATCAATTGATTCTTGGTTTTCCATGCTAGGAATTCAGTAGTCACGCTTTGCTGTGACAGCCCCAGGAGAAGGGAAGGGGCAGGACCCTGTGGGAGCCCTGCTTGGGCGTGATATAAAGAATGGAGGGTGAGAATTATTATCAGCCCCTGCTGCTTCTTTTCTAGTCAAAGTTCCTTTGAAGGCAAAAAATAAAAAGACAATCAAGCTAGCTCCGGTTTACTGAAATGTTAAAGGAAAATCTCAGGGATGGGAAATACATCCAGACCTTGTCTAGTGAAAGACTGGACCTGAGAAGCAGGCCACCAGGAGCTAAGCCTCTCTGCCCATTTCCAGGAGCTCTGTGATCTCTGTCTCTGAAAACCTCCCCTGTCTCTGAAAACCTCTTAACTAGTCCAGCTTCCTCTGCATACTCATCTTACTTCCTCCAACATTGCTGCCAGTCCGACTCTCCATCATGATCTCCAAGCTCCAGTAACCACCACCAACTGACAACAGTCTGTGTCTCTTCAAGCAAATTCTCATATGGAAGACTTGTCAGGCTATGTCATGCTTTTCCCACAGCAGAGCAGCTGCTTTGGGTCAGGGGAGGGTCATGGGGAAAAGAAAGATGCAGAATAGAGTCTCTAGAAGGGGCTATAGATGGGACAGACAATGAAACCTGCTAATTATATCCTGGCTTATCTGTGTTTCCATTATGTTCTGCACCATGCTCCATGACCTCATCCGGGATACACAAGAGGTCGGGTAGTCATCACAGTGAATCACTGTGTAGAGTGTGGCGTCTAAATGGGCTTCTATCTGGTCGATACGATGAGGCACAAGCCCGAGAAAAGGCAACTGCCGTACCAGGCAGTGCCAGGCATCACATGACTAGCACAGACATTTGGGGTTTTAAAGATTTAGAGAAGGGAGAGCTCACTGTGGGTCAGGAATTTCAAGGAGGATTTCCCAGAGAGGTGGGGATGGAAGTGGGTCCTGGGGATTGAGAAGGATTTGGAGAGAAAGGGGAGAGGTCAGGTGTTCTAGATTGGGGCAGAGGAGGGGAGAGTGGGGATGCAGGTGCACGTCCAGGGCACCATGAATAGGCCAACCTACTTTGAGCATAAGGAGTGTATTGGAAAGTACTAAAAGGTAAGCTTAGAAAAATAAGGAGACAGAAAATTGTGTAGGACCTTGAATACCCAACTAAATAGTTCACATTTTATTCTGAATGTTTTATTAATGGTGTTTGAGCCGGGCAGGGCATGATCAGCGGGCGACCCACTGCAGGCGGGGTGGCTCCAGAAGAGGCCAGAGATGATTGGAGAGCCCCGAGAGTGTTGCCAGTCAGGTGGGCCAGTGGCTCGAAGATGAGAGGGAGTCAAAGAAAGAAAACAGAAGCTCTGTTATTTAAAGTCTCAGCTGCCTTTTGGTTGTGACTTACATGAAGCCAAGGGATACCAATGACTGAAGATGCTGCCTATTGCTACCTGCAACCAGATGTCTCTGGCTGCAACCTGTGAGCACAAATGCCACCACATTAAAATGAGTACCCAGATATCAAAGGCTCTGAGTGCCCCTGTACACACAGGAAGTCTAGTCTTTATAGAGTTCCTCTTTTGACCATTCAGGGAGGTTGGCTAAAAATACTAGTTAATTTAGGCAGAAAATGAGTTTATTGGAAGCATATGTTATTTCCCATAAGTGGATGGGAAGGGGGGAAACCAGCTGGGAAAATAATTCCGCCAACATCATATCACGGATTGAGGCTGCCATTGGATGCTCACCATCCTTCCCTGACTCCCCTGCCACAGCCCTGAACAAACTCCTTCTGGGAGCAAGGGCCCAGAGAGCATCCGATCGTCTGAGTCTAGGCCATGCTTCCAAGCTCTGAGTTATAATGAGCAATGAGAGAGAAACCTGTCCCCTTTACCTTCTGTATAAGGATATGGGGGTGGGGGTGTCTCCCACTAGGACCCACATATGAGGTGATACTTTGAATTAAGAAGGGGTGCAGATGCAGGGATTCTCCCTTACATATTGAAGAGGTCCAATTTGGGGGGTGTACATACTGTTACGCTGAATTATCTTCTTGCCCTCATAGCTGGTTAAGAAGGAGTTCACAGTTATGGCTTTTTATAGTGACTCTGTGAGCTTACTCTTTATGTGTATTTAACACATTACCAAGTTCTACCTTCAAAATGTATCCCACTGCAGTTCACTCTTCCCTTCTGGTTAGTCTTTTCTGGCTGCCATAACAAAATTCCACAGACTGAAGGACTTAAGCAACAGAAATTGATTTTCTCACAGTTCTAGAGGCTGAAAGTTCAAAATCAAGGTGCCAGCAAGATAGGGTTCATTTTGAGGCCGCTTCTGTGGGCTTGTAGGCTGCCACCATCTCTCTCTTTGTGTGTGGGTGGGTGGGTGGGGAAAGATAGAGAGAGGGAGAGAGAAAGCTCCCTTCTTATAATGTCACTCATCCTAATGGGTCAACGCCCCACACTTAATCTCACTCAACTTTTATTACTTCCTTAGAGGCTCCATCTCCAAATACAGCTACACTGGGGGTTAGGGCTCCCACATATGAATTCCAGAGAGACACCTTCTGTAACACCTTCTCTATCTCCATACCCCTAAGCTATAAGTTCTCAAATTTTTGTACATTAGAATCACCTTGTGGAGTTAATACAGTATTGCTGGGTCCCACGCCGAGAGTTTCTGGTTCAGTGGGGCTGGTGTAGGGCCTGAGAATTTGCATTTCTAGCGAGTTGCCAGGTGATGCTGCTGCTGCTGATCCAAGGACCCCACTTTGAGACCCACTTCCCTAGTGTTAACTGCTATCATCACTTATCTGGATTTTCACTGTGGTTTCCTAACGAATCTGCTTCCACTTTTACCTCCACTCACCTCACAAGAGCCAGAGTGGTTTTTAAAAAAATGTAAATAAAATCATGTTATTCTCCTGCTCAAAACTCTTCAGTGGCTACTGACCACCACTCCATGGTTGATAAAGCCCTGGGAGATCTAGCTTCTGCCAACCTGCAAACCTATCTCACATCACAGTCACCACCTTTAGCCACTCCAGCTCCTGTTTCTGTCTTGAACACGTGCTCCCAGGCCTTGCCCTTGAGGTCCTCTAGGTAGCTCTTCCGCCCTCACCCCCCAGGGGAGACTGGTTGGCTCTTTCCCATCCTGGATGATTCAGCTCAGATGTTACCCTTTCTGAGGACATCCTGGAACCCTATCTGAAGTGGCTTAAAGCAGTTTCTCCTTTCTTCCTCACTCTTGTTTTTTCCTTTCATTGTAGTTATCACAATCATTAATTGTATTATTTATTCATTATTCTATTGATGGTGGTCTCCTCCACTAAGACCGCAAACTCCCGGGGGGGCAGGGCTCTTGTCTTCAGAGCTCTATCCCCAAGACTCCGCGCAGTGTCTGGCACAGTAGGAAGCACTCAATAAATATCTGTAGAGTGAACTTATCCGTATTCCACACATATCCACTGGAGGTGGGCATGGTTCAGGTATTTCTCCTATAAGACCCCCAAAGTTCCACATGATCACTGAGTGCAAATAAATGCCTTGGAGAAGAATCACCCATCACCGACTGTCAGAGTCATCTAGTTTGATTTAGCCCCGCTTGGACTTCCCTTACACATGGAACACATGGAGCACATGGAACACATGGAACACATGGAACACATGGAGCACATCAAACACATGGGCTGATGAAGGCAAAGGTGATTTTTAGGAAGCCTCATACCTCATGTCGGCTCCAACCACCGTCATCCACTCTTCTCGGCTGTCTTTCTACTTCTGTGAGCTGCTCAGAGCCTCTCACTGCAGCACCCACCAGGTCCAACTGTTCAGTACTGACCTGGCCCAGTGTCAGGTCTTTCTCCTCATTATCAAAATGTACACCCTCTGTTCTCCGCCTCTGAAGACTCTGCTGTAATGTGAGAACAGGTGGCTACATGGGGCAAACAGGTTAACTGCTCTAACTTCACTTGTGGTTAAGAGGTACTAGGGCTCCTTTGATAATGAGACACATCTAAGCTGTATTTAAGGGAGCAACAAGCCACTTTTGAACCTGAATGAATGAGGGTTTTACATAAGTGTGAACTTAGTTTTAGATTTTGTGTAAAGATTAAAAATAAATTAAAATAAAAATATTATCAAAATAGCAGTGTTACAAAAACATAAAAAGTAAAACTTAGGAGATCCTGAAAAGCAAGTTGTAAAATAGCTTTTACATTGATCAGCTGAGAGTTTGATATGTATCTTTTTGACAAAGCATATATTTATGCAACAGGAAACAATGTAGTATCAAAAAAAAAGTTTATGTACAGATCTCAAGGTTGCATTCAGTAACATTCTTGGTAATGATCAAAATGTGGAATGTTTTTCCATTCAGAAAAGCAGAATCACTTTGTCTGAGTCACGACTGCCCACTTTTTCCATATGGTTGAGTACAAATATTGGCTGAGGTTGACAATTTTCTAAAGACTTTGTTGTTGATGAGTTCTATTTATGGCAGCAATTGAGAAAGGTAAAGTTAGGTAATATTAGGAAGGAAATACTTGGCTTGTTAAAAATAGAAATCAACCTCTGTAGCAAATATTTTGTAAGGAAAAAAAAAAAAGCTGAAATCATGAACACTGCCTGGCTCCCCTAATGCCTCTTCTCCTCATCCAATACCCACAAATCCTCCTGATTCTCCCCTTGTCTGGCTCTTACAGCACCTCGTCCTCACTGATTTGAAAGTTCACACCCTACGCCAGCGTTGGTGCTGGTCCAAGGTTCTCTACCTCACGGTTACTGACCAGTCTTCTTAGAACAACATGTTGATAACCTTCCCTTCTGTTCAAGACTTGAGTCTGGAGATACTAGGCAAACCCCACTCCCTAGTCTAACATCAATAACCCTGCATCACATGTAGCTTTTTAAAAATTGTGGTAAAACACATATAATGCAAAATTTACCATTTTAACCATTTTAAATGTATGATTAAGTGGCATAAGTAGATTCACAATATTATGCAACCATCCTCATTATCCATTTTCAGAATGTCTTCATCCCAAACAGAAACTCTGTACCTAGTAAACAACAACTCCTCACCCCCTCCCCCTTTAGGCCCTGGTAACCTCTTATCTATTTTCTGTCTATATGAACTTCCCTATATTAGGTACCTCATACAGTATTTGTCCTTTTGTGTTTGAGTCATTTCACTCAACATAATGTTTTTAAGGATGATCCATGTTGTAGCATATAGAATGTCCTTCTTGGTTAAGGTTGAATAATATTCTATTGTATGCATATACTACATTTTGTTTATGCACTTACCTGTTGATGGACATTTGGGTTGTTTCCACCTTTTGCCCTTCATGAATGAGGCTGCTGTGGACACTGGTGTGCAAGTATGGGCTTGGGTCCCTGCTTTCAATTCTTTTGGATATATACCCAGAAGTGGAATTGCTGGGTCACATGGCAATTCTTTAACTTTTGGAGGAACCATCACCTGGTTGTGACATACCTGTACCTTCTGTTTTCACTTTTCGTTTTTGGTGCCTCTTCTCAAGGTAGGCTGCTTCCCAGCACGTTCCCGGGCTGACCCATGCTGTATCTTCACACAAACTGAACAAAAACACTGCTCTTCCCCACTGTGAGCCAGTCATGCCCTTCAATAAGTATTCAAACGAACTATTTTCCCCAATGATAATAAACACCAGCATCTGCAATCTGGAAGTGAAAAAGTAATAAAAGAATATGCCTCAAGTCTTTGCTGTTTCTCTCAGAGAGCACACGCTGCCACGTTCTTAAAACCCTCTTCCCCTGTGCGCTCAGCTTCCTGTGCAAAGGATGGCAACGGCTCCCCGAGAATCTCCTGTCTGTCTCCTCACATTCTAATTCCTCAGGCTCCAAAACTCGGGCTTGCTGTTGTCCTCTTCCTTGAACATCACCTACACCCTTGCTTCTATAGACCAACCCACCTCTCAGATTTTTAAAGTCTGGGCCATGTTTTCCCCATTACTTAGACTCTGCACAATTGAAAGCACCTGGCTGCTGACCCAAAAGGAAGTCATTCTCTGTAAAAGTCAGGGGTGGGGGAGAAATTGTGAATACTTATAGATTAAGCATTTCCCCCTCCTCTATACTCACTTTGGAAATGATCTTCACTTTCCTGCATTATAAGAATATTTTCTCCAGATAAAATCTAAGTTGTATGAGATTAGATTTTGGGTCTCTTACTTCTTTGCTTAAAAAAAAAAAAAAAAAATCCTCATTGTTAATAATACAAATTCCTTGCCTGGGAATTTCAAATTCCCAATGGGTTGATCTCAATCTTTCTTGCTGGTCATAACCCCCTTTACTATCTTTCATACCTTCCAGGCCTCAGTTAACAGACCACCAACTATTTCCCTAACCATCCCTGCATTTTCCTGACTCCATTTATTTCTTCTTCCTCTTACCCTTTTTACGTCCCCTCACACCTGTCCAATTTCTACCCCTTTCTCTAGTTCAAAATCAGTGCTGTTAATGCCATAAAAATAACTGTTCTGAGGACTAAATAAAACTTGTCCAAAGAATTTAGCACAGTGTCTAGCATGTAGTAAGCCCTAGATGAATAGTATATAAAAAATAAATACTTTGCCCCATACTATTATTATTATTATAAATACCTTTTTATAATTTATAAACTTTTTGATCTTAGTCATTTTAGTATGTCTTATACAGCCCGTGTCAGTTTGGGCTCATTTAGCAACTCAACAGGCTTAAACAAAAAGTAGATTTTATTGGGTCACATCACTGAAAAGCCTAGGAATTGGGCTGGCTTCTCCCTGTTTCTAAACTTATCTTTGCTCCCCTCTACCTATTTTAATGTTCAGGGTCTTGAGGCATTTAGATATCTGCACTAGCTGCAGCCTCCCAGGCTCCTGAAGGACAGAGGGCTGCCGTCCAGGAAGCTTGAGCAAAGCTCTGAGTTTCACTTGCTTCAACTGGGTCATGTTCCATTTCTGAACCAATCGCTTTTGACAAAGCACTCAGATGCTTTCATTGGCAACACCTGGGTCACATGTCACCCACTAAACTCCAGCAAAACCACACCGCCTGAACAGGTGGACCCACCCACGAAAATTGGAGACATACCAAAAAAAAGGGTGAATAGATGCTGGGAGCCAAGAAACACCCTATTACCTTTCATAAAGGAGGTTCTCAGTAAATTTTTAACGAATGGAATTGAATGAGTAGTCTCTTTAGTGGTCAAAGAATGTGCAAGATTTACTGCTCATCAAATGATGGTTGAAAAAAGGGAGGAAGCTTACATTGAGCACTGACTGGTACCAGGAACTAAGCTAGGAAGTTCAAATAGGTTGTCATTTTATGTAATCCAAGAAAAATCTGTGATACAGGTGTCATTATGCTCATTTTACAGGTGAGAAACTAAGAGTAAAGAGGGTAAATAATCTTGCAGGTAGTACAGAGCTGAAATTCCAGCCCAGGACTGCCTGACCCAGAGGCCAGTATTCTTTTCCAGTACTTCATGGTCGCTCCGTTCTGGATGCTATTTATCTCCCTTCAGAGATCACTGGGGCTGGAAACTCTATCATCTTTCCCTACAGACCGTCCCATGTTGTATGAACCTGAGGGTGAAGAAACTCCTTGCTTTTCCATTGTTTTAAGTGGCTTGCGTTTCACCCTCTGCCTTCTGTAGGAAGTGGAAAACCACGGAGCACTCTAAGAAAAGCTTCATGGATTTGATGGTAGTAATTAAGTAGCCACTTAATCGCTTCTACTTTTCTGAAAAAGGGTTCAATCCCTTTAACCTTTCCTGGGAGAGCCTATTTTAAGATCCTTTGACATAGAACACATTTTTGCTGAAGCTCTGGACCTTACTCCTCAGCCAGAACATGAGTTGAGGCAGCTCCCAGACCCAAAGTTTCTCTGACTTCCAGAAAAAAATGGACTCAGCTATGTTGACATCTGCTTTTCCTCTGTGGGACCTCTGGGCTACTGCCAAACCCTCTCTACCAATATGACCCCTACATACACACACACACACACACACACACCCTACAACCACCCCCACAACTCACACAAACAACACATACACACAAAAGCACACAACCACCTCAACAACATACACAAAAGACGTACCCCCAACAATGCATACAAACAAGAACACACACACACCAAACACACCCACACCAATAACATATCCACATACAACACACTCTATATACACAACCAACAACACACAAACACACATGCCCCAACAACACACATACCACTATCAACACACACAAATGCACAATAGCACACACACACCAACATCCCAGGCCCATGCTGAGCCAAGGTTTTGCTTTTCAGTGGCAGCCACTAGAGTCCCCTTCTCTGAAGTCCTGGCACCGGGAGCCTGGGCTTCCTCTTCCCGCCTGCAGCAGACTCACGTCATTCTAGCTTTGAAACCCCAGCAATCTAATCACTGTGTTTCTTCACTCCCACAGACAAGAGAGGAATGTGATTTGCTGTTTTTGAAATTCAAGAAATGAAATAGAAATGAGATCTGTTTTCTTGATAACTTTGTCTCCCCATACTCTGGTTTGTGGAATGATCCGGCTTCTGGTTTAATTGGCCTGTGACTGTTGGCTCCCATGTAGGCTCTCCTGACTTTCTTTTAACATATCAAAGACACTTTTAAAAGAAGAGGAAGGAAAAAGAGAAAGCTCTGGATACTGGAAAATGGAAGATTTTGTGTATGTGGGCCTTTCTATAGCTGTCAGAAATTTCTTCAATGAACATGAATTCACTTGGAAATCAGGAAAAATATCAATAAATGTTAAAATTAATTCTAAGTCATTAAAAAATAAAATAATGGCCATATCTTTATCAAGAAGATATAAATAAAAAGAAAAGGTGAATGGCAGTAATAATTAGACAAAGGAGAATTCATCATAAAGCCATCTTTGGCATAAAGGATCTTTCTGACATTTTATGTTGATAAAAGGTACAATGTAGAATGAAAGTATTACAGTAATAAAAGTCATGCAAAGAAAGCATAGCATTAAATATAAAAAAAAAACACAAAAATTGACAGGAGAAATCAACAGAAAAATAATTGTCATTAGGAGATCTAAACACCAGACTGACAACCAAAAAGAAAAAAATAGGACACCAAAGTTTGAAATACTATAACTATTAAAGTAGATTTATAGGCAAATATTGAATTTTGTTTCTTAACAACAAAGAATAAGTTGTTTTTAAAATTGTTTTTGAAACCCTGAGAAAAACAAACAATAAATAAGGCCACAAAGAAAACTTTCATAGAAAATGAAACAAAACTAGAAAAAAAGTTACACAGGTTTAAATAGGAATAAAAAATATAAACCCTCCACCACTTAAAATTTTTTAAATTCCTTATAAGTATTTTATAAAAAAATAAATCAAAACTATAATGGCAAGCTATTTAGAAAGTAATAAAAATAAAAATATTATATATAAGCATATGGAATATGGCCAGATCAGTACAATGGAGTATGTTAAACCAGAGATAAGAAAAATAAATTAATCATATAACAACAACAAAAAATAGAAATAGAAAAATAGAATAAATCCAAACAAGCAAAAATATATAAGAAAGGTAAATATAGCAATTTATGAAATAGAAAATAAAGTATGATTGATTAAATGTTTTTAATATTTTAAAAAAATGAACATGCTTTTCACCATTAAAATCCAGGAAAAGAGAAAACACAACAAATAATGTTAGAAATGGAAAAGGGATATGAACACATTGTGGAGGAGATTTATTTATTTATAATCCTTACCTGAGGACATGTTCACTGATTTTTATAGAAAGGGGGGAAAGGAGGGGGATAGGGAGAGAGAGAGCAAAACATCAGTGTGAGAGAAACACATCAATCAATTGCCTCCCACATGCTCCCTGACCGGGACAGGGATGGAACCCGAAAGCTAGGCATATGCCCTGATCAGGAATCAAACCCACGACCTTTCGATGTATGGAACGACACTCCAACCAACTAAGCCACACTGGCCAGGCTGTGGAGGAGATTTAAATGGAAGAAGATATTGTGTGTTGATCGTGTAAAAATATTGGTAAATGAATGTTTTTCTGGAAATTGCTAAAATTGATTAGATAAATTATACATATCCAAAAACCAATAACCTTGATAAGGAATTGACAAAGTTATTAAACAACTCCTTTAAAAAATTCTCTTGGTCCAGATGGCTTACCAAATAATTCTTTTGAAATTTCAGAAAACATGATTTCTATGTTATGTAAACCATTCAGGAATATAAATACAGTTTGAAATCTACTAAATTTTGTTTATCCATTTGTCTGTTAATGGACATTTAAAAACTAGAGGAACAGTAATTTTACTCCTAGAATCTATAAGAGAAATGAAACATATATCCACATGAGGACTTGTTTGCAAATATTTGTAGTAACATTATTCATAATAGCCCCAAACTGAAAACAATCCAAATGGCCATCAACTGTTGAAGAGATCAACAAAATGCAATACATCCACACTATTCATCAATATAAATACATATTAAATAAAAAAATAATTAAATATGTGTTATTATAATATGCTAAAACATGGATAAACCTGAAAAAGCATTATGCTAAGTGAAAAGAGCCAGACATAAAATACTAAATAAAATTCAATTTCTATGAAATACCTAGAAAAGACAAATTTATGGGGGCATAAAGGGAAGTGTTTTATTTGTTTATCAATAATTGCCTAGAGATAGGAGTGGAATTGGGGAATAATTATAAATGAGCTTCAGAAAATTTTGAGGGGTCATGGGGACTGTTCTAAAATCGGAATGTTCTAAAATTATTTTGAAATTGGTGATAGTTACCTTTATAATGAGATTTTATGGTATATAAATTATACCTCATTAAAGCTGTTAAAAACAGCTAGTTATCAAACAAATACAAAATTATACCAATAAGATTCAATTAATAGAGGTAAACAGCTATTCAATTAGTAAGATTTTAAAAAAAATTTAGTGTGGCAAAGGTTCAGTTCAAAGGGTGCCACCAAGCATAGCAATTGGGATATATGTTGGTACAATGCTTTATGAAAACAAAATTTTTGAATTGTTAATAGATTTGACTTATTAGTTCCATTTGAAGAATATATCTCTCCAAAAATAAAAATGTGTGCTGTAAAGGGACGTACATTACAGAATTCTTTGTGATTTAACTACGAGTTAGAACAGCCTAAATATCCAACATTAGGGAGATGGGTACATAAATCATAGCACACCAAACAATGCAGTTCACAACTTGCTAAAAATCATATTTTCCAAGACTACTTAAGAACATAGAAGAATGCTCAAGAAATTACGTCAAATGGAAAAGAAAAGTAGGGTCTAAATTTTATACACACACTAATCCTAAATGAAAAAAGAGGTGTCTATTTATGATTGGGAGGGCGTAGGCCAAATGTTGACATTTATTTTCTGGGTGATGCAATTATGGATAGTGTAATTTTCTATTTTTTTCTTATATATTTTTATTGATTTTTTAAAGACAAAGGGAGAGAGATAGAAACATTGATGTGAGAAAGATACACTAATCGGCTTCTTCCTGCACACCCCCTACTGAGGATCGAGCCCGCAACCTGGGCATGTGCCCTGACCAGGAATCAAACCAGGACCTCTCAGTCCATGAGATGACGCTCAATCCACTGAGCCACACTGGCTTGTCTGGATACTGTAATGTTCTTTCCAGCACTTTTTGTTTTGTTTTATCTAAATTATTTTTTATTTTTTCCTGTGGGACAATTGATCTTGAGCCTGCAGGGAGCAAACTGGCCCCAGATTTCTCCAAGTCCATATTTCTTTGCCTCCAATTCTTCTGTGTTCAAAGACAGGGAACCACCGACACATCTTTGTAGGAGGTATTTTTAAATCTAAATTCTTGACAATAACCATGTAGTATTGCTTTATCATTTGCAAATTGGAGGTTCTATTGGAAAACCGTAAATATTATAAAAATAACAAAAATGATTAGGATGGAAATTACTTGCATCTGTACCAAATGCAGCTTTCAAATAAGAAGTACAAGGTCTGTATAACACCAAACAATGCAGTTCACAACTTGAATTAACTATTCACTGAATAGTTAAGCTTCCATTAGGCAATGGTGAACTCTATTCTACTTTGCTTGCCTTCTCCCTGTCAAGGGAGGCTTAGAGCAATGGACTCAACCTAGTATGTGGGGGTTTATTTCTGGCAGTGGTGGACCTTTAGGACTGAGAAGCACTATCCCACCTTTGAGTGGGGGTCTTTGACAACCTAGTCCCACAATAGTCCATAGTTAGCCTCCTGTTCTCAGTGGTGATGTTCTGTTGTAAATAACCAAAGGACCTGTTTCAAAACACCACATAGGTGGGAGACACACTCTACCACCCAGAAGCCATCCATGGTGGCTCCCAGACCCATGAGCACCCAGAAGCCCTGGGCTCTGAAACATAAAAATCCTCTTTCTGGATTTCTTTTTACTTTGAAAATTCAGTCTTTTGTATAAGTAACTTAAGTGTGTGAGTTGAGGTGGAAAGCAGAAAAGAATCAGAGGGGCAAATAGCACAACCACAGGAAGGGAAATTAGGAGACAGCAACTAAATGAGCAAACTCCAAGGTGAAGCAGCCTCGGAGCTAATGAGTGGGATGTGCCAAGCCATCCCTCTCTGAAGTCACGTTATTAGCTGCTCCACAAACATTTTCAAACCTAACTATTTAAACAATTAAACAAATGGAAAAGAAACTAGATTCTTGTATAAAAGTTCCTAGGGCTTTGGTCTGTATTACTAATAAACTTACACCAGCCCCTACCACCCATCTCAACAGAGTGTGGTGGAAGCCAGCTTGGTAACGAGGTTTTGCCACCCGGATGAGTGTGCTCATTAGGGAAGCCACTCGGTTTGAAGACCCACCCCAGCCAATCTGATTGCAGATTTTATTGAAATAATTTTATAAACAAGTCTTCAGACAAGGTTTAGTCCTGATGAATCCTCCGAGCTCATTACCACCCTCAGGAAGAAATTTGAAGAGATAAAAATTAAAGTCTAGGATTAAAACAACACTTTCACCTTAGGCAAAACAGTCTCCCTGTGCTTCAGATTTCTCCCTCTGTAAAACGAGGATAATGATATTTCCCTCTCCGGCTCATCAGAAGAGCTCATGAGAAGTTCTGGAGAGCATCCTTGGCAGTTGGGAAAGAAGGTAACACATAAACCTGATTATTTTTAATAGCACGAAGAATATAACGGTGATAAACAGATGTCTGATCTCTCTAAGACAGGGTAAAAACAATGTTAAGGAGAGGCATACATATGGTGTATGATAAATCAACTGAATGTCTTGGAAATTCACCTGGATTGAATTAGAAAGCTGTTCTCCCTCCATCTTTTCCTTAGATACTAGAATTTATCTTAGATTTTAGTCCAGTGACATTTCACCATACAATCATTAAATATACTTGTTGCAGCTGCTACTACAGAATCCGAGTGACCTTAGACAGATGTTTTCGTCCTAAAGCATTTGCGTAGCCATCATATGCTCCCAGTGTGAGAACAACTGAACAATTTCAAAGTGGCTTCACTCCTCTGCCTCTCACCAGTTTGTAAGCCAGCAATTTTCAACCGGGGTGCCTCGGCGCACTGGTGTGCCACAAGAATTTTTAAAACATGCAACACCTGACTAATCAGGGACACTGACCTCTTTACCCTTAGACTGTCAAATAAAAAATGACAGCAACCAACACAACAATAGCCATCCAGTGTGAATGAATCATTGTCAGGTTGGTAAAAAATATATTTTTTGGTGTGTTGCAGAGTTTTAGTAATCCATTTATGTGTGCCATGAGACGAAAAAGGTTGAAATTCGCTGTCAAAAGGCAGAAGATGTTAAAATTGCTGTTGACCACCAGCTGCACAAGCTCAACAGAAAGAAATGTGCCTGAATTTTAAGGTAATTCCAGAGCCAACCTCAAGAGTCTGCACAGAGCCTCACATTGAAGAAGTGTGAAAGAGCTGGATGGGGCTCAAGATGATCGGCATATCCCTTTCAGACGTCAGTGACAGCATCTTCTGCTTCTACCCGGTTTCTTATTTTTGCATCAAACATAAATAGTAAGTGAAGAAATGTAATTCAATAACAGAGCTTCACATTCCTGAGATTAGATGAAAGGGATCCTTAGCTCTGAGACACAAAGACTAGAAGAAGGAAAAAAAAAGGCAGAGACTAAAGGAGAGGTAAAAAGCAGACTTCTGTTGGAAGATCTCAGGCATCCGAGTGGCTGATCTGAGCATCACAGAGTCGCCCGGAGCATATGTTACTCTGGGTTCAGCTACTCCATGTCCTATCAGATATTTCTTATAAATAATTAAAAAGTGACTAGTTGCCAGGGCCAGGTTCAAATGGATTGAAGGGGAGTGTGGGTCACCTGTTTTCAGGCTGAGAGACTTAATGAGAGGGGGCGCTGCAGATGCCCTGAGAGAGAAAGAGAGAGAGAGAGAGAGAGAGAGAGAGAGAGAGAGAGAGGGCTCTCCTGAGGGATTTCAGGGCAGTATCCACCTCTAAGGCTCTGTGTCCACGCCACCTTCCTCTAGTCCACCTTTCTGGCTCCGAGGTCTTTCATGTGCTTATTTGATTCTCCTTTCTCAATTTTCGGCCGCCCACACGCTCAGCTGAAGGGACTCACACTCGCCTTCTAGAAAGCAGAGAGCCTTGCTGGCCCCGATGCTGCAGCTTCTCCTTGGACACAAGGAAGCCGGGGGTGTTTAAGATAACAGCATCGCAGAGTGCAAACGGCCCCCACAGTGGAGCCAGAGGAACCTATGAGATCATTTGGAAAAGCTTGTGAATTCACTGCCATTTGCCTACTTGGCTTTGGATGAAAAGCAAATCTTAAAGCTGCTCAAAATGTGTCTGATTCATCTGTAACTGAGAATGAGACCAATCAGGGATAAGAAGTGAGTAAAATCCTTGTGATCACAGAGCCAAGAGAGCCTATTTTAAAGCACTTAATGTATTTTTTTTCTTAAAGATATATACACCAACTGTAATTAAGCTCTCCCTTTCCTTATGATCTTGGCAAGATGTTAAAAAAGAGATAGAGGGAGGGAGTCGACTTGCCAAGTGGATTTTTCTAAGCGTTCTCAACCCTAATTAAAAGTCCTTTGTGCAAGGCCAACCAGCAGTCAGATTCCTAATTAGAGTTGAGCAAACTGCAGTGGTGAACTGTGGGTTTCTCTGAACCCCAGAATCGGGGGAGAAAGTCTGTCCATCTCCATGGGGACATCTTAGGAAGCTCATGCACACGGGTCTCCAAGGGCAGTACCAGGAGGGCCAGCGCACAGCCCTGTTCCTGTTCCGTCAACTCCTTTTTGCCTTGAGATGGGTCTGTGAATCCTGTACATCGTGTTGCCACCTCTGTTTTGTGTGTTGGCTCTAGTATCACCAGGAATTTTACCTTTAAAAAAAAAATCTGTCTTCAGAATCTGGGATTATGTGACGTGAGATTTACGTATATTAAATGCTAGTCTTTTATGGTTTATGTCCACATAAAGACCATTCTGCCAGTAACTGGCTTTCCCTGGAGTCTTGGGAATCAAAATAGTAAACACGCAGTCTTTACTGCGTGCCCCGCACAGCTCTGAGAGCCCTGTAAACACTCACTCGACCCCCACCAGGACCCCTGAGGCAGGTTCTGATGTTTTTCCCGTTTCACAGGGAAGAAACTGAGGCAGAGAGAAGTTAAATAACTGGCTCAAAGTCCCCTGAGTATGTGAAGGAGCCAGTGTTCACCTGGCGTCAGTCAGGTTCTAGAGCCTGTGCTCACGCCGAGGGCCCTGAGCCTCAGCACTGCGTCCTCGCCCCGCAGTGTGGAGCAGAGGACGGCCGATGCCACAGTCCCAGGCCGATGCCACAGTCCCAGCCCCGCACAGCAACGCTCCCGGGCGCCGCTCAAACTCCTGCTCCCCCTCGCTCCCGCCACCCCCACCCCCGCCCTAGCTTTCTCCTGACTGCCGAACCGGGCTTTCCAAGATCCACATTTCCAACTGAGACCTTCTGAAATGTAGGCCTGGAATAAAGAGGGTCTACTGGATGTAAAAATAAAGAACGTTACTATTTTTCATTCCCAGAACTGGGCTGAAAGCAACAATGGCATTCTTGTCTCACCCAGTTAGGGACAAAGCAGCCAGAGCCACGCACCCAAGGGGGATACCACAGAAAGGAACGTGCGCACTTGGCTCAGCTCAGCTCTTACATAATTCTCCATTTCTGGATTTTCTTTTCAGAAATGTATACAGTCTGAAAGAAGGAGTAAGTTTTCATAATTATATAATTTTCATTTCCTCAAGCTTTCATTTGAGTCAGATTCATACAGTTTAAATGGTAAAGGCTCTTGCCCTGGTCGGTTTGGATAGAGCATCAGCCCACAGACCAAAGGGTCTCGGGTTCAATCCCCAGTCAAGGGTAAGTATCTGGGTTGCAGGTTCGATCTCCTGCCCTGGTTGGGGTCATGTGGGAGGCAACCAATGCATGTGTCTCTCTCACATAGATCTTTCTGTGCCCCCCCCTTCCACTCTTCTTAAAAAATCAATGGAAAAATATCCTTGAGTAAGGGTTAACAACAACAACAACAAAAAGGTAAAGTCTCTTAATGGGTTTTCTTCAAATTATTGTTGGATAGTTTTAAAAATAGATATTCTTTACCTATAGATTTTTACTTTCCATTAAAAGTATAAAATGTAAATGTGATAGTGTCAAACTCTTTCAATATTATAATATGCAGCGGAGTTACCCACATTGCAAAAGAAATACTTCTGTGTATTCCAGGGAGTTGGCTGTTTGCAAGATGTTTTTTGGGTTGGGGGGCAGCATGATGAGGAGATGACAGTCTGGGAACAATGGAAGAGGAAGGAAGGAAGACAGAGACACCAGTAATCCTGGGAAGGGGGAGGGGAAGAAAAATGAGACTAGGGAGAGAATCTAGGCAAGAGCGAGAGCTCCCAGTGATAAGCTTTCCCCCCAGAGACAGGGAAATTCTATGGATCTTATGAAAAAGGAAAAAAGCTAGACTTTGTGGGAGCATGGGCAGATGAGGGTGTCTAGCTGTTGGGTTGTATTTCCATCCACTGCTAGGGAGGGGTTCTTCTCGGGGTGATGCTGAACTGTTGCTGGAGCTCCTGTGTCCAGCTTCGCATGGAGGTGCTCGGATATCGCCACCACATCCGTTCACACAATCCAGCAGGAAGGGTCCGAAAAGGGGGGAAACCCACAGATCTCCTGGTTGTTTTTCACTTTTCATATTGTGTTACAATTGTTTTTATGCCTACATCCTTTACTTGTCTATGAAGCACAAGAGCAGGGACTTATTCAAATTGACATTGTCATTGCATGGTATATAGCTGGCCCTCAATGTTGTTTGGAGATGATTGGGGGTTTGCAGTATCAACCACACTGCCCTGTGTCATGCCTTTTAGGTAGCAGTCACTTACTAAATGTTCACTGATAAAGTTCCTATACAATAGCAAGTCACATGTTCAAATGTTCAAGTTCTGAAATAACAAAGCAAACAGGGTAGGAAGTCCAAGACCAGAATCACAACCCTTGAAGACCTCCCAGAGGAAAGAATTATGCGGAAAATAATAATGCTTGAGAACAATGAACAAATTTATTTCTGAAATACTAAGGAACAAGACAATGCCAAGCATTTCAGGATGTCTCCATCTATATTTACCTTCAAACGTTTAAGTTTCTCTCCCCTTTGAACATCAGTGAGACATCTCAGGGTTTTAAAAGCAAGTCTGAGGAATTAGCCCAGATGCCACAACCATACCTAAACACCAGTGAACAGTTTCCATTCATGTGAGTGTTGATATGTGTAATTTATATGCCCCTCAGGCAATATGTGTGTGTGTGTGCGCACGCACGCATGCGTGTGTATGATCTAAGTCACAGAAAAATGTAGTTACCTGATTACATTAAGAAGTAGTGTTCATAGCCAGAGACTGATTAGATTTTAAGATTAGTTGTGTTGGTGTTTATTCTTCTTTTCCTGTAAAACATTCTTCAAAGCTATGATCAGACACCAATCCAACCTGGAAGACACCTTGTTACTTTTCTCTTCTATCCCAGCTTATGTGCCGAATATATCCAGGCAGTTTGCTGGTTTTACAGACCTTTACTCACAACAAGAGTCTTCTTTCCCTAGTTAGTACATACATGATTTATTCTTGTCTGTGTTCAGTAAACTTGGTTCCATGATTGCTAAATGTCTTTTGAAACAACATTGTTGAACTGCCCCTCTTTCAGGAGGAACATGAGATACAGGGTAGTTCAGTTTTGTTTCCTGGATATCAGGATGGGTATAAATATTCTCGAACCAAATCTTGTACTCTAGTGCAATAGGGAATAAAAGGAGGGCAAACCAGATTCAATGGCTGAATGTTTGCTTTGGACGAGGGATGTCAGTTTTGCAAAACAAAGGGTAAGTAACAATCTTCCAAAAATGTCTTTTGAGAGTGTAGAGTAGAACCTGCCGTTGGAGCAAAGAATCTGGACAGACAGGATCATAATATGGAGTCTCTGCATTCCTTTGGGCTTTACTCGTCCGGGAGACGTGTGCAGGTAAAGGGATGGGATCAAACGTGAGTGGCTTTACTAAAGAGAGCCAACACTGTTGAGGACTTGCTATGTCCATTCACTGACCAGTGCTAAATGCTTGGCATGGATTCTCTCCTTTACTCCTCAACAATAATCTCATGGGCAAGGTCTAGTAGTATTCTCGTTTTTCTGATAAGGGAGCTGAGTCTTAGAAATTTTAAGAGACTTGCCTAAGTTCAAACGGCAAGTAAGTGTCTTTATTTACTCTGCAATAAAGCTCCTAAAGAAGGGATTTGTATAATGTGAATACCACTTTATGGTTTATAAATCTTCTTTCACTAGCATCATCTAATTTTACTCTCACCTTTTCCTGTGGGGTTGGTGGCATTGCCCCTATTTTGCAGATGAGAAAATAGAAGCTAAGAGTTCTATAGTTCACTTGGCTACCTACTAGATAGCAAGGAGTCTGATGAGAAGTTAGCTAGAGAATTCTCTGTGGCAGGTGGCTGAGCTTCTTGTCCAGGACAAGTGGCTTAGCACAATGGGGAACAAAGAGCTCTGAGGACGAGGGTCCCTGGCCCCACCACCTTCCACATAACCTGGGGGCTCTGTTTCTTCAACTGTAATATGTCTTCTTCTTAGGTCTCTTTTGAGGATAAAGTGAGTATTGTGAGAGTTGTGTATTGCCATGCAAATGTAAGTAATGAATAATATTATTAAACAGCCACTCTTTTGCTTGTTCTGGAAGCATCCCCATTAAGAGCATAAACTTAAGTTGTGTCTTTCTCCCTCTTGTATGTTGTAAGGTTATGGAATAGGGCAGCATAGTCGAATAAAATTTAAAGAACTGTTCTTCCATTTATCTAATTTCTTTTATATTTTACTGAGGTATAATTGACATACAACACTAATTTCAGGGCTACAACATAATGCTTCCATATTTGTATATATCCTGAAATGATCATCATAATAAGTCTATTACCATTCATCACCAAATAGAGTTAAATAATTTTTTTCTTATGATGAGAACTCTTAAGATCTATTCTCTTAGCAACTTACAAATATGCGATACAGTGTTATTAACTATAATGGATGTGGTGTACATTATATCCCCATCACTTATTTATTTTATAACTGGAAATTTGTACCTTGTGACCCCCTTCTCCCATTTTGTCCACCACCCACCCTCCATACCACCTTTGGCAATCACCAGTCTGTTCTCTATATCTATAAGCTTAGTGTTTTTTGTTTGTTTGTTTCACATATAAGAGAGATCATATGGCATTTGTTTTTCTCTGTCTGACTTATTTCACTTAGCATAATAGCCTAAGTGTCCATTCGTGTTATTACAAATTAAACAATTTCATTCTTTTTTTTTTATAGCTGAATAGTATTTTGTGTGATATATATATTTTCTTTATTCATATTTCAATGAACACTTAAGTTGTTTCCATATCTTAGCTATTATAAATAATGCTCCAACGAATATTAGGGTGCATATATCTTTTACAGTTAGTGTTTTTGTTTTCTTCAGATAAATATCCAGAAATGGAATTGCTGCATCATATGATAGTTCTATTTTTTATTTTTTGAGGAACCTCCATATCGTTTCCACAGTGGCCATACCAATTTACATTCCCTCTAGTAGGACACAAGGATTCCCTTTTCTCTGCACACTCGCCAACACTTATTAATTTTGTCGTTTTGACAGTAGTCATTCTAACAGTTAAAAGGTGATAGTTCACTGTGGTTTTGACTTGCATTTCCTGCTGATTAAGGATGTTGAGTATCTTTTCATGTACCTTTTGGCTATCTAAATGTCTTCTTTGGAAAAATATTCAGGTCCTCTGCCCTTTAATTGGATTATTTGTAGGGGGTTTTGAGTTGTATGCGTTCTTTATGTATTTTGGATATTAACTCTTTATCAGATATATAATTTGCAAATATTTTATCTCATTAAATAGGTTGTCTTTTGACTTTGTTAATAGTTTCATTTGTCTGATTTCTATTCCCATAATATTGCTACTTACTTATGGAAGGATACAAATGTGTAGTGATTGGAAACGGAAGAAAAGAGAAAGGAAGTCAAGGAGAGCTAGCCAGATAGTAATACAAAAAATTCTCCTAAGGAATAAATATGTTACAAATATTCAAAACATTTTAATCTACCAGCCTTGGAAAAAAATATTCCCTGGTTAAAGAACAAAACATCTTATGATGATAATATGTTATTAGGGAAAACATCTTTCAGGCACACTTAAAAAAAAATCATGAAAAAAATAAGCTCAGAGGTGTGTTTGCTTTAAACGTTACTGATAGAAATATCTCTTTGATGGTAGTTTTATTATGTTTTCCCCGAAGACATGCAGAATGTCTGGTGATGATGCAGGTTGAGTGTGCGGGAGCCTCGCTGGTGACATGGGTGGGCTCCGCTCCACGGCCCTCTCTGGGGCAGCATTCTGCTTCTCTTCTTTTACCCCCCACCCCCACCCTGGATTCTTTAGCCAAGGCTTCTAGCTTGGGAAAAAAAGCAAAAAAGGTTTTCAACCCACATTTACTGCTTTTTTGAAGCAATCACATCCAGCTTAGCTCAGGGTATGAGAAAGCTTAGTAAAACTTAACATTTTGGTTCTTGGTGACCGGCCAGTTCACATGCTGCTGAGTAAGCGAGGGTCCTCTTCTCTAAGATTCGCAGCGAATCCCTGACCCTACCCTTCCGGTATTAAAGAAGCTTCAGAGAGTGGAGCAACACAACATACACAACTGAAACACGGTGTGCTGTGAGCAGCAGGCATGTACTGGTCAAGGAATTAGATTACTCAAGGTGGTGACTCATTCCGCAACTATGCAGTGTTTGCGGTTGAAGAGAAACCTTTGCCAGAGAATGACTAAAATCTATTGGCAGCATCTCTAAAGGAATCATGACTGGGCCTAAACCAGTGAATACGCAAGTGTGCTTTTTTTTTCTTCATCTTTTACTGATTCAAGACCGAGAGTAAGAAAACACCATCCCTGTTGACGTCTGCTATTACAGCATGGTCTCCGGGGCATTCCCAACAACCACTCTCAACAGGGCCGAGTCCAACACCTATCACCATGTTTGGGCGTGGTCGTGTGTGTGTGTGTGTGTGTGTGTGTGTGTGTGTGTACTTGTAGTTAGCAGAATGAATAAATCAGACTTACACAAATTGTTAGAGGCATTTGTTCTCAATAGTTTAAAGAAAAACCTAGAGGAGAAAATTTCCAAATTTGGTTTTTGTTTTCATTTTCTAAGGCTCACATGAAAAAATATGCACTACAAACAAAGTAGCTTAAACAGCAGACAATTTATTTTCTCACAGTTCTGGAGGCTAGAAGTTCAAGATCAAGATGTTGGCAGGATTGGTTCCTTCTGAGGGATTTGAGGGAGACTCTGTTATATTCCTCTCTGTTAACTTCTGGTGGTTTACTGGCAACCTGTGGTGTTCCTTGGCTGGTAGTAGCATCACCCTGATCTCTACCGTCACCTTCATGGTGTTCTCCCTGCATGCATCTGTCTCCAAATTTAGAATTTTTATAAATTGGATTTGGATTAGGGCCCACCCTGCTCCAATATGACCTCATCTCAGCTAATTACATCTGCAATGACCCTATCTCCAAATAAGATCACATTCTGAGGGGTAGGGGTGTAGGACTTCACCATTTGAATTCAGGGGATAGAGACAAAATTCAGCCTATAACAGTTGCCTATCAGCCTTAGATAATATATTACAAAAGCAATACATTTACTTAAAATTCTGTGGTAATTTCAGTCTCTATAAAATTCAGAAAAATAAACTTCAGAAATTTTAAAGAGTTTGAATATATTTCATATATAAAGAGGTTGGCAAAAGTAAGTTTACAGTTGTGAGTACACAAAATACGGAGTTTATTCTTGCATTATTACTTTCTAATTATTGTTTTATTTTCCATATGAGCAACTGTAAATCTACTTTTGCCTACCCCTGTATGAGGAGTAACTACTTAAAATTGAGAGACTCTGTAACCCCAAACAGAGTAATTCAACTAAAGAAACTTTTTTTGAATTATCTGGGTACAAGGCGGTGTAAATACATATGTATTTGTGAATACAAACACCACACAAACATCTCCCTATAAATAATAGTGTAAAACATAAAATTTTAATTTACCAAAATTGTGTAATAAAAGACAAATTTGGTACCTAAAACTTCAAGACTTCAAAACTTTAGCTTTGAGGTTGCCTAAGGAGCATATTTCCTTCACAACAATCCTTAGAAAGGGCGCATGTGCCTGTGTGAGCACATCTAGGTACACCCACACCCCAAGAGTGCAGTGTGCCCGCTGGGCCTGTGTTGTTTCCAACACTGAGAAGGTCATCATATAAAGGAAGAGCGTGACGCTGAGTCACCATAGTTCAAGAGCAAGATGAGCAGAAGCAAAATAGAGTTCCAGGCGAGTCCTAAGTCCCAGGAAGTTGTCAGACTTCCCTAGAGAGGACCTTTATCTCTGACTCCAAGCACATAAAAGAGCATATTGGCCTTGAAAGTAATAACCCAGCCCGTCAGTAGGGACTCATTTCTATCTATCCATGAGCTCTGCACATCTGCAGGTGAAGTCATAGCCTGTCTCCTGATTGGATTAGAGGCTTAGTAAAGGAGAGTTGGCATTCTTAACACATCCAGTGGATGAAATCACTGGGGAGGTGAGTTCAAGCACTAAAAGTGAGGTTCTGACCTTTCTTTGTCGGAATTTCCTTTGCTGGGGCCTGGTCCCAAACAGTCTATCATAGCTAAATACTCTCATTGTGTCTCTATTACTTACATGGAGATGAATTATGAGCAAATTCATTCATGGCTACCCTCTTATTGTCAGTTATAATAGCTTGTTACTTTAAGGTCTTTTTCGCTCATTGTGTTGCTAAGAATAGCAAATTCATACAAACACAGCCAGATATGTTTCTTCCAAGCAGGCTAGAGACTTAGAATCATAAAATTTTATAGAAGAAGGTGACCTTGGAAATCATCTAGTTCAATCCCTCATTTTACAGATAAGGAAATTAAGTTGTATAGAGGTTAAGTCACTTGTCGAAGGTCAGCAACCAGGAAATGGCAGAACCAGGGTTTAAGCCCATTTCCTGACCCTCCCTTCTCTACTGAAACTACCAGTATGATGATCCCAGAGCTGGGCTGTGAACTAACAAAGAACTATCCTAAGTAGGCCCTCAAATAGAATTCTGTTCAATGAATTAGTTACTTGTTTTCTTTTCTCTGTGGGCATTGGTCTCTGGTAGATATCTTCAAAGCAGATGTTAATGACTTCATTTTAATTTGTGGGCAATTCTAAATTTTCCAAAAGTTAAAAGGGCTGCCTAAAGGGCATAAGGAAGCAAATGTGAGTTATTTGTAAAAAGGAAGAAAAAAAAAAGGGTAGATCTTCAGATGTACCTCACCATTCTCTTTCTCCACGTAGTAGTCCTCACAGGACGTGATCACATGTGGATGTGATGTGAACAGCGGCCACTATCAACAAGCCACGTATTCCATCCTCTCTCGTTAAGAGTTAATTTACCAATAGAAGAAATATGGAACTTATTTTAGATTTCAACCACCCACCTAAAAGTAGTTTCATGCTTTGTATAAAAGTACTTCTTTTTTTATTAAGTCTGGGATCTTTAAGGCTTATGCCCCAAATATTTCGAGTCATCTAGGAAGAAATTGTATTTCCTCCTGCAGAGATTTAGTGCTGCTTCTGCCAGAAGCTGGCGGAGTGTTCTGTTGGCAAGCAATGTAGGGCTGGGGTCTAAAATAAATTAATTTGAGTGTATTTGCCTGATTTTAATAGCTTGACCTCCGAGTGTGTGAGCAGCAAGGCCGGGAGGCAGCGGCAGGCCATGCACAACCGAATTAAAGAGAAGCCCTGGCATCGCTCAAGAAAGCCTTCCCACACCTGCCTCTCATTTCCTCTAGTTATTTCTGGTAATGAAAATTGGAACCGTTGCTATATATTTTGGGGTTTAGAAGGTCTATACATTTTTCTTTCATACAATATGCTTGTGATTAAGTACATGTCTCTGTCTACAAAAAGACAAGACCTAAGTGTTCCTGGAAGAATAAAGAAAAATTCTTAAAGTATACTTCCCTCAAAAAATAGATGTTTTCTTCCCCAATTCCAGCTGGAAGGCGCTGCCATGCTGCAGCCTTCCTACCTGTCTTCTGACATGTTCATCTACAATTCTCTTTATCTTTCTGCACACTGGCTTTGCCCTTCATTAGGGACTTGGATGGCAAAGTGGAATAATAATATCAGCTCGTTTTAAAGAAGCTGAAGGATTTCTCAGGAAAGTTGAAAGCATTTGGATGGGAGAGCAGCCCTTCCCAAATTCATTTTTCACTTGGGCTTTTTATTCTCCAGTCATCTCCCAGGCAGTCCTGATGTCTGTATAAAAAAAAAAAAAGAAAGAAAGAAAGAAATGTGTGACTCAAAAATGCCAATTGGAGCCTTCCCTAGGGAGCTCTTAGCATAATTTGTGATGAGTTTAGGGCTGGAATTTGGCCCAGTCCTGAATCAGTCCTTAGGTGGTCCTGGCTCTTATTTTCATGTTGCTAGGGACAGCCTGACTATCTTCTTATCATTGTCTGCCTTCAATTGACATTCTGAAGTGCAGCTGTATTGATGATGACTTTCCCCTCCCCTCTCTGGTAGCTACTTGGAATCTCATTGCCAAGGAGTAATAACATGATATATATTCATATGCACATATGCACAAGCTACTGTGCTCAGTATTTGCATTTGCCTACACGTCTGCTGTGCAAGGGTATGCCATGCGAGAGAGTCCGCCTCCTCCCCCTCCCTGCCATGTGATGTCTATATATTTATGAGTAGGAGAGAGAAGTCCTTGGATATATGAAGCTGCTCGCAATTTCCTAATGGAATCTGGCAGAAGAGCTTTGCAACAGGACAAGTTCCAGTAAAAAATGTGTTCATAGAAGTGCTTCCCCCTTGTGCCTGTCACATATTTGCCCTTCGGAGCATTGAAAAGATTAATCATGGAATGAACTGCATTTTCTTTCTGGTCAGCCAAGAATAATACTCTGCTGAAGAAGGGGATCATCTTATAACTGTTCCTTTTCAAACTGGGTTTATCATGGGGGAAGAGTCCAGGTGAACGAGATCCTGAAGGGAGGAAGGATCTTGTTGTCTATGGCCAGGTCTTCTGCAGCTGACTGTAGGTTTCGAGGTGAATGTAGGAATGTTCCTTAAGGAGAGAAATTCAGGTTACCAATGGGATTAGAAGTGGATGAGCTTGAAACGCAGTAGGCTTTTCCCTCGAGGAGCTGCTGCTATGTTGGAAGGGCATTCTGAGACGAAGAGCCTTAACTATTCAGAAAGGGCTTCTCTGCCTCCATTAATGACATGATTTTTTATTGTCCTAGCCTATTCCTGAATGGACCATTTAAATCATGGGTCTTAAAGAAAACCTTTGCAAAGGTCCCCTTCTGTCTGCATCCATACTCTCTGGACTTTGCCCTCCATCATGGCCCCGGCACGGCAAGGGCTGTTGGGATGAATGAATTGCTGGGAAGGAGATTTATGATGGTTAGAGAGGCCAACATATGGAATCCACAAATCCTGGAAACATCTAATTTTCTGCACGCAGACTTTTTAACTGAAACTTTATCTACCCGAGGTCCATGTTCACAAGTGAATGAGAAAGAAGCTGCTTGCTTGGGAAAGCTTTTTTCTCAATTTACCTGGGATAACAAGGCCCTTTGATCACACACATCTCATTCTGCAGACTCCATGGAATGAAATGCTACAATGTCTCGACACAGCCTTGAGCAAAAAAGGGGCAGGAAAAAATATTTCTAAGGAGCAAACTGATTTTCACACTCCTCACAGGGACAATTTTTCTGTCATTCATTTTTTCCTTTAAATATAATCCTTAATTGTATCTGAGCAATTGCTAATAGATATAAAGATAAATGAGGACTCTATAGGGTGGGGCACAAGTAGGTTTACAATTGTTCATATCAGAAATAATACAATAATTAATAAATGCTAATACAAAAATAAACTGTTTTTTGTGTACTCACCACTGTAAACCTACTTTTGCCCCATCCCGTATTTGTTCCGAGTTCACCTAAAGGGTAGAGCCAAAGTAGAAATTCTTTTGCTGTGGGTGTTTTCAAAAGATTTGAGTACTCCACATGACCGCCATCATTCTCCTCATGTGGATGTCTTGCCCTAGGTGACATGTATGAAATGTGATGGTTAAACATCTGCTGTGGCAACATTCCAGGTATCTTAGGGGAGGATTCTGAGAGCGCCGGCAATGGCTATCAAGACTAGCAGATGGCAGGATGGCTGTGAGAACAGGCTGGGGATTCTAGAGTTGGTTCATATAAAACAGGGTCAGAAGAGGGGAATAAAAGAGGTAGCCACCTTCCAGCATCTGGAAGCTTCTCCATGCTCTAAGCTGGGAGAGCTGCTCCAGTGTGATGCCCTCCACATGTCCGTGCCTCCTGAAGGGACAATGGCCCTAGTGGCTTCCTTGCCAGAGGTTGGGGGACCAAAAATGTCAGCTTTGTAAGTGTCTGAAAAGGTGAATGAAAGGAAGAGAAAATTATGGTTGAGATTTATTAATAGTATTGTTCAAATCCTGTCCATTTTTATGATTATTTTTTTGTCTAGTTACTCTTTCAGTTGCTATGGGATGTGTGTGTAAAAATCTCCATCTATGATTGTAGAATTGTCTACTTCTCCTTTTGTTTACTTTATTTCATGTATTTTAAGCTCTGTTATTAGGTGTCTATACATTTATTACTATTATGTCTTTCTGTTGAATTATGAAAAGGCCCTCTTTTCTTCTGGCAAACTCTTCGTAATGACATCTGCTTTATCTGATATTATTATAGCCACTCCAGCCTTCTTATCCTTACTGTTTACATGACATACCTTTTCCCATCCAGTTCATTTCAACCTATCTAAATCTTTACATTTAAAATATATCTCTTATAGGCAATATATAGTTGAGTTTTACTCTTTTTCCATTCTGAACAACTCTACCTTTTAATTAAAAATCACATTTGTTGTTGTTGTTGTTAATCCTCGCCTGAGGATATTTTTCATTGATTTTTAGAGAGAGTGGAAGGAAGGGTGAGAGAAAAACATCGATGTGAGAGGGACACATTGATTGGTTGCCTCCCACACGACCCCAACTGGGGCTGGGAATTGAACCCTCAACCCAGGCAAGTGCCCTTGACTGGAATCGAACCCATGGGCTGATGCTCTAACTGCTGAGCCAAACCATCCAGGGCTAAAAATTACATTTAATGTAATTGATATGGATGGATCTAGGACTAACATTTTCCTATTCACTTTCTATTTGTACCAGCAAACATTTATTATGTACCATTAAGAAAAGTTACCTAAAGCTTAGAAATTAGGGAAGATGGATGTGTGTCCTCTAAAGTTACCCTAGAGAATTGTCTAACAAGCCCACCTAAGGCTCAGCTGAAGGTCAGGGGACGAGAACCCTGTTTGACTTACTATTTACTATGAAGGAAACTGGGGTGCAGAGAGGTTAGTTAACTTGCCCAAGCTCACCTGGGAGTACGTGTTGGAGTTGGAATTTAAAGCCCAAGTTCATGCTTTTGATCACTTTACCATACTGCCTCCCACTGGTTATTGACTCATTATTGAGTTTATGGACAATTACCAGAGGAAGTAGGGAGGGCTGTTGCTCCTTTTTGCTAGCTGTGGTACCTGCAGATGGCATTTTCCGTTGAAGGGAAGGGCAGCTGTGTGGCACCTCAAGGCACATGTGAAGTAAGCCCAGGGGTCCCAGGGCAGTGCGGCTCAGCCTGAACGCACAGTGTTGGTTCATTCTGTTGATCAGGAACGCTCATGTGTACCACTGCCGAACGCATGGTTAGACGCACAGAGAAGACACGCTGTTGTCAGGAAATGTTGCGCAGCATTCTGGTGACATGCATTTATTCTTCTGTTTGGAAAGAAGAGTGGACTGAGGTGAAAGGAAGAGAGTACGACCAGCCAGGAAAACACACTGAGGTGGCAAATGTTGGTGATGTTTTAGCACTTCCTCATGAAGCAGCATGACCTCCTGCCACCCAGACAGGCTCTTTCTTTAGATTTTTCTTGCTCGTTTGCCACAGCTGTTTGTTATTTTCTTAAATGTTAAGCTTTTTATAGCTCTTCAGTTACTTATAAAAAGTATCAGTTATTCAGGCCATACCGGCCCTGGCTCGGTGCTAGTCTAATGAGCAGCGAGAACACTGAAGGCATATTTGTGTTCTGTTTCCTTACCGCCCCAGCCCCCATGCTCCCAAGTTTCCCTTTGGACTCAAATGACTCCAGATTTTTGGAATTCACTAAAGAGGCGAACCACCAAGTTGGTCTCTGCTGCTTAAGAATGATTCATTGCTGACTCACCTCCCTTCCTGTGTTAATTTGATTGGCTTTCCACCATTGCGTGAAGAGGAGAGGAATGGGTAGGGGTGGCACCTCACCCACACACGTGACCGCTGCTCCTGGGGGCGCAGAAGGGACTCAAACCTGTACGGATGCACCTGTAATCTCTTCGGGGAGAAAAAGTCTTATCTTTGTCATGCAGAGAGGAAAAGCCCAGGGCTTGGTGTACCTTCACTGAGTAAGTAGGTACTATCTCTCCAATCTGCAACCACGGGGAAAGCAGTTAGGACCAGTTTCAGAAGGGATCCTGATAGCATCAGGAGGAAGATGCCAGAAATCACATCAAGAACACAAGACAACATGTATGTAGTTGAAGAAATTGGACAGTCTTTCCTGAGCTTGGAGGCCTTTACACGGTGTCTGCATCATACACACCTCTTATATGATAACTACAAAATACTTGGGGAAATTGTTATGATCTTAGTGCAAGAGGACGTCATTGAATACAACATGGGAGGATCCTCTCAGGGGAGCCAAGGTGGAGAAAAGCTGCAAGTATGCTCTGCACGGAGGTTCCCCAGCTGTGAGCCAGAACTTGAGGGCACTTGGAATGATTGCAAGGTTGTCACCAAGCATTTTTGGTTGATTTAATGAATAACTGTCCTACATATGGGTAATATTTTTCACAAGTAGGTATATACTGAAATGATTACTGAAATATTAATTTACATACAATATCAAATTATTGGTGCTTTTTAAAAAACAACAGGAATTTATTGATTGATTTATTTTTACCTTAGTATAGCTACAGGTTAGAAGCTGCTGTTCTAGCAAGTCATTGGCTTCATATCTAGAACGTGTTACAGAGAAACTCCTTAGGGGCCATTGGCCAATTATTTGGGATGAAAAGAATCAAATTATGGTTTGTTTTTGGGAGACCATACCCTCAGCCCTTCTCCTTGGTGTGGGAAGAGTTAGAAAGGAGGACAATTCACCTAGCATGTTACCTGGGATGATTTTGCAGAAACACGTCCCCATTACACATGTTTTGAGGTGGGAAACAGACTGACTTCATTCCAACCAGTGGTGATCTGGATTGATCCCAAGTGTCAATCTTGTAAAAGATCTATTTATAGAGCAAATTGAATGTGTGTGTGTGTATATATATGTGTATGTATATATATACACATATATATACACACATATACATATATAAACATATATATACATATATATATAGCTTAGAGGATTTTATGTGTACACACATTGCAATCTCATGTTTTTAAGGGTCTATATAATATAATGACTAATATTTATTGAGCATTCAATACATGCCAGAAACCATTCTAAACACTTCACATGTGTTACTTGAACAAACCTTTGTAGTAGCTATTATTATTTTTATTTTATTCATGAAGACATTATACTCAGAGAGTACGATAACCTGGCTTATGGGCACATATATGGCAGAGACAGGATCTGAATCTAGACTTCCTGACTTTGGAGCCAGCACTAAACCACTATACTATATTCATTTCATGTCAAAAGTCTGACTCAAAGTTGGGATTTTTTTAAAATTATGAATTAACATTTTAAAGGATTGTCTTTCCCCTCATTTAATTTAGGATTTAATTTTCCTTTCTTGTTTGAAAAGCATTCTATTCTGTTAAAATCTCTCTCATCTCTCTCTCCCCCTCCCTCCCTCTCTTGATTATCAAATATATAAATTTACACATACCAGTTTTCCTAACTCCGTTTAGTAAAACCTCTTATTACTTCCTTGAGGCATTGTCTCAGGGGTTCTGTGGCATAAATGTGGGAGTTTCTGTTTTCTTTTCCTGGCCTTAGTTCACCAGTCTTTAAAGTGGAGCCACCTTGACTCTAAAACCATTATAAAAAATAAAGTGAATTAAAGAAGATACACAAATGGCCAGTAGGCTCAAAAAGATACTGAACATCATTAATCATTATGGAAATGCAAATTAAAATATTGAGATAGCATTCTACACTGGAACAGCCAACATGCAAAGAGCTGACAATACCAACTGTTTGTAAAAATACAAAGAACTAGAACTCTCAAACTGCTGGTAAAAATGCAAATGGCACAGCCTCTTTCAGAAAAACCGTTTGGCAATGTCTCACAAAGTTAAATATACATTTACTATATTATTCATCAATCCAATTCTAGGTATTTACCCATGAGAAATGAAAGCTTATAACCCACACAAAGACCTATACATAGGTGTTCATAGAAGAGTTTTGTTCACAATAGTCTCAAACTAAAAACAACCCAACTATGTATCAGCTGCAAAATGGATAAACTAACTGTGATATATTCATATAATAGAATATTACTTGGCAATAAAAATGAATGAACTACTAATAGCCATGACAACATGGATGAATCTCAAAAGCAACATACTGAGGGAAAGAAGCTGGACAAAAATCACTATCTACTCTGTGATTCTATTTATATAAAAATCTAGAAAACGCAAATGTGTAGTGACATAAAGCAGATGCGTAGTTGTCAGGGGTGGGCTTGGGAGTGGGCTGGGCATTGACCATAAAAGGGAAGGAGGGAACTTTGGGGACAGTTACAAATGTTCTATATCTTGATTGTAGTGGCAGCAATCATGTTTGTCCAAACTCATCAAGCTGCACACTTTAAATCACACCTCAATAAAGCTGGTTAGAAAAAAATGTGCACAGACCTTTGCAACTGAGCTGTATATGAGACAATTGCATTTAAAACTCTAAGGTTTGCATCTAATGACTTCAACCTAACTCATTTCACCCAATGTTTAATGAAAAGGTTTATGGTTTAAAATATTTCTTATCTGTCATTTTAAAATTGAAGTTATTTCTTCAATTGGGAAAAAGTGATGTTTTGAATTTAATGTATAAGAAATATTCAGTGAAAGAAAGGAAAACTTGATCAATTTTTTCATAACCAAAATGACTCCGTATTGTTTATTCAGTGATCATACAGTCCTTTAGGCGTCTGTGCATCTTTCTATTGGTTGGGCCACTGTCACATTGGATCAACTGTCTCGTGAAGACCTTATTTAGAGTATTGGAATTTTTATGGCCCTACCTAGGTGATATACTGGTTGCCGTCTGTGTCCCCTAACACCAGAAATTCTCCATGTAGATCAGAGGCTGAATCTGAAGACCTACTGGGTAAAATTTAAGGCAGAATTTAATGATAAGAAATCAATTGTCTGAGGGCAAAATAAATTATCCAGTTTATTTTGTAAGTTTGTCTATGAGAACCAATAAAAAATATAGTAGTTTTTCCAATCATCTTACCCCCCCCCCCCCCCCCCCCCGAAGTCCACTTGGTCTCTTTTTCAGTCAAAATATATCCAGTCGGGGCTTACTTTGAGCAAGCGTTGTGCTAAGTACCATGGGAAATACAGAGCTGCTTCAGCTATGATGATCGCAATCCTATTTAGTTCAAGTTCTACACTTGGAAATTGGCTAAAGTGTCTATAAAATTACACAAAATATTTGTTTTTGGCTATTTCAGGAATAGGACTCAAAAGACATGTATTCTGAAGTCAGAGTACTTAAAAATGACTGTGGGATGCTAGAAAGGGCATGACAGCCCAGACAGGTCTCCCACACCCTGCCTCTCTGCCTGAAATGCCACAATTAGGGGACTTGGCATTAAACGTTCTTCTTTTCCTTCCAACCCTAGTCAAAGGCAGATACCCTTGAAGGAAGTGACATATTAAATTTCAAATTTCTTAATACTAATTAGAATTTTTAGATATCCCCTTTTGGTGAGAGAGGTAGCACTTGTGACTCCTCTATTGAGGGACAGCCTTTATCAACTTTGCTTCATGCCATCCCCAGAAAGGCTTTGCAAGGCTTTATTTGTTTTCTCTGATAATAGCTAAGGGTGGACGCATAGAGAAGAGTGTTGCTATTCAAATGTCCCAGACTGGTATCAACATCACCTGGGAGCTTGTTAGAAATGCAAAATCTCAGCATCCACCCACAGACTAACTGAACCGGAATCTGCATTTTAACAAGATCCCCAGGCATCTAGCCCACATTATAATGTTTCTTCGAACTCTGAAGCTTTTCTGCTTGTCTCTGCCTACCAGTAGTATGAACATTCTTAAGTCCTTCTGCTGGTATATTTTTGGATGCACTAAAGGTCAGGTATCCTTTCTACCATGGAGAACCTTGAACCATTCAACAGATTTCCTCTGACATCTCCCCTGATGTTTACTTGCCTCTTGTAGTTCAATGAGCATCTTTGTAAGTAAGAGGAAGAAAGTACAAGTATTTGAAAAGCTTGTGCACACAGCCAAAAGGGGCTCAGATTATGAGAGCATGCTCTGCAACACCCTTTATTTATTGAATGTTAAATGGCAATAATAAATGTCCTTCCTGTTGGCTTGGAAATCGCTTTTGCGTGGCTCTGGTACAAATACATTTTGTAATCTTTCAAAGCACCTGTTGTTTTGTTTCTACCTGGTTCCTATATGGATGACTGTGTTTATTCACTGCAGTGGGTGTAGATCGCTTTATTGGCTGGATCTATTTCTTTCGAGCTCTACCTAATGTCTAAGCATACTTTTCTCCTTTATATAGAGAATGCATCTGAGATACAAGTGACCAGCATCCTGAATTGGTTCCCCCCCCCCCCATCCTTACAGGAGCTGTTTGTCCACAGAGGTGGCCTGCACCCTCTGTTGTAAGAAGTCACTCAGAAACAGGAGTCAGGAGACAAGGCCCTGGAGAAGTCACCTGACCTCCCTGAGCCTTAGTTTTTCGACCTGTGAAATGGAAGGATCAGACCAGATGATGCTTCGGGTCTCATCCAACTCTAAACCAAGGAAAAGTAGAATGGGAGTTAGATTTGTGCCACCATGTGTACAATGTGTTTGGGAACACTAGGTTGTATAGTTATAGGAAGGACAATTCCTCCATGGCAAATAAATGTCTACTCTGGTTTATATATCAGTCTCAACTGTGTGTAGTTAGTGTGAGTCAGTTTCCCTCATCCTAATTAATTAACTCTGCATGAGCTAATGAATTCAGGTCCTGGAGCCAGCAGGTCTCCCCCTGGAGTTAGGAAATTCTCAGAGGACCGCATTCTCTCATTCAATCACCACAACTCCAAAGTGGAGCTCCTGTTTTACAGATGAAGAAACTAAAACCAGAGGGGATCACGTGACTTCCTGAATTTCAGCCAGCTCTGATGGCAGGGCCTGCACTCTGGACTCAAACTCAAGCATTATGACCACGCCAAGTCCCTTTCATGAAACCTCAACTATCACCAACTGTGCAAACGTCAAACAGTCCAAATCTATCAGGTGCTGTAGGTAAGCTAAAAGAAATGGGCTTAAATATAGGCTGTTGCAGGTATACAGCAGCAGAAAACATGTAACAAGTTGGGATTATACATTCTGAAGAGGGCAAAGTAGTTTTCTAAGCATTGTCTTTTAGTCTCAAAATTCCCCTCATAAGGTAAATACCGTTAATGCGATTTCAAAGAGAGAAAAGCAGAGGCAGAACAATGAAATGAGTTGCCCAAGAGTTCTCAGCCAGAAGTGGTCCAACACGTTCGTTGTCTTCTTTCTCATCTGGCTGCTTGTCCTGCCCGCAGCCATCATGCGCCTGTTCTCATGCCCAGGTGTAGCTGTCTCTAGCTGGGAGCCCCAGACGCTGGGAGTGCAGGTGGGGGTGTATGTAAGGAAACAACTAGAGAAATACAGAATGGATGAACCTACAGATATCCTTAGGTGTTGCTAACACAGGAAAGGATCTTTACATTCGATCTAGAACATTATGGGATTTAAATATTTTACCAGCTTCAGCCAAACCTTCTCAACCTTTTGGCCCTGCTAAAAACACGTACTTATTTATCTGGAGTTTAATCACAAATATAGCTTTGTTCTGCATGGATAAAATGCAAAAAAGCCAAGAACGGTAAGCTAGAGTCAGAGCAAGTGAGAAAAACAGCTGCTTCCTTTTTTTTTTTTAATAGTCATAACACCCAAGTAGCAAAAGGGCGAAGAGGATAACTTAGTGTTGTGGTTAAGAGTCAGCATCAAACTGTGTTTACATCTTAGCTCTGCCACTTATTAACCATTTGACCCCGAGAAACTTATTTCTCAGGTCAGTTTCTTTGTCTGTGAGATGTGGAAGCTACCTCCATTATTATGGTACTTGTGAGGGTCAAATGGGTTAATACCTGCAAAGTGCTTATAGTAGAGCCTGGGAAATAGTAGAGCCTGGGAAATTACAAATGTCTATTGTAATTATTGTTGTTTTGTTATTAGCAAAGAAGGAAGAGTTAAACTTTTACTTTTCTTTAATTTAATTTAAACCTACTAGTATAAAATTGAATTTTAACCCACAAAGTAAGAAACATATGCCACCAACTGAGAAATTCTGTATGGTTCTCCAAATCAAGAGTTGAGCTGTACATGGGATGGAAAATAGCCAGTCTATGTAAGTTACCAAACATAGAAGATAATACAAAGAAATGGATAATGCAAATAACCTAATGTAGGATTAGCAACCTACTTAATATCTACTGTTTGAAATGGTGGATAGTGACAAATGATCAAGGGCCTACTTGAAATCCAGAAAAAGAGAAGAAATTAATTTTAATACCCTGGAGAAATACACTGTGTTTGGGAACACTTGGTTGTATAGTTATAGAAAGGACAATTCCTCCATGGCAAATTAATGGTTTATACATCAGTCTCAACTGTGTGTAGTTAGTGTGAGTCAGTTTCCTTCTTCCTAATTAATTAACTCTGCATGAGCTAATGAATTCAGGTCCTGGAGCCAGCAGGTCTCCCCCTGGAGTTAGGGAATTCTCAGAGCACTACAACCTATGGAGTCTGGTCCCTGAAGTCATTTTGTCTCTTTTTGGTATAGCTTTCAAAACATATAAGAGTTTGAAAGGTCTTGATTCCTGCCCAGCTGGTGTGGCTCAGTGGTTGAGCACCATAAGGTCACTGGTTCAATTCCCAGTCAGGACACATGCCCAGGTTGTGGGACAAATCCCCAGTGGGGGACATGCAGAAGGCAGCCAATCAATGTTTTCTCTCTCATCGATGTTTCTATCTCTCTTCTTCTCTCTTTCTCTCTCTCTCAAAAATCAATAAAGAAAAAAAATCTATTTAAAATCTTTATTCTTATTTTAATTCTACCAAAGTTATTACACCTATTACTTTTTCTGCTTATCAGAAAAGGCAAGAATGCTGTAGATGCTTTTGTGGGAAAGTTGAGGTTACAAAACACCACTACAGATAAATGTTATAGTTATGTGGAAGGGTTCCTCAGACGTGGTGAGAAGTGACAGAACTTGGAATTGACTGAAAAGTGATCAAAACAAGCAAACTTCTTAGAAAGATCCAAATGATCCTTGCATGCAAATTTTAGCAATATTCAATTACCTATAACACATGTGGAATTCCTCCACTGATACTACTAAGCAGTTCCTGGGCCACAGCAGAAAACTAGTTGCATTGCTTTCCCATAATCCACTGATTGTCATCTAAATGAAAAACATGCACCTGTTCACTATGCATAGCTCTGAGATCTGGCAGTTCCAAAAAATTAAATCTATTCTTAAGCAGTTAAAATTTGCCACCACTGAAGAGTCAGAAGAATGTGGTACAGGGGGCGACCCAAAGGCTGAGCAGTGACACTGTCTCTAGGATAAAGGCAGAGCCTCCCAGGACTGGTCTGAAGGAGTAAATCGAACTTGGTGGGGTGAGTTCCACAGTGTTCACAGTGGAGTGCAGTGTGCTGCTAAGTGCGCAGATTATTGTAGCCTGTCTCTCGGTTCTAATCCTGACTCTGCCAGGACCTTGGGCAAGTTAGCCTCCTTGTATCTTAATTTCCTTATTTGAAAAGGAGTTTAAATCTCATCAGATTGTTATGAGGATTAAAGTAGTTAATACACTTAGAGTGCCTGGCACATAGTTACCGTTACGTTAGGGTTGATTATTGTTACATAATCAATCATCTTTGGTCCCATCGTGAGAGCCCATTGCTGCCTCTGCCACCTGGGGATGTGATAGAGGCAGGTGCCTCCCTCTCAGGACGTCCTGGTTTTCCCCAGGCAGCTCTGCGAGAGCAACCCCTTGGCTGATTTTTTTGCCTTTCTCCTTGTCTTCCCTCCCCCTCTCCCTTTCTCTTTTCTGTATAGCTCTCTTGGGATATAGGTGACAATGATAAACTCGACATACATCTTTTTAATTTTATGGGTTCAGTGATTAATATATGTGCTTATTTGTCTATTTGGTTTTATAATTCAAGAGATTTATAAAGAATCAGGGACCACATGGTCTACTGGTCTAAGTGTTATCATGGTAGATAGCACGGTACTTCATGCTGTGTGAATATTTGCATCTCAGAAGTATTAGTAGTTGAAACTTGTAAAAGATAGGTGTTTGAAAAAAACTATTTTGAATACAATTTTCCACTTGAAAATATCTACTCCAAATTTTGAGAAAGAAAACTTTTGAAACTGGGCAAAGTTTAAAAACGTTATTCATGTTATACCTAAAGCAAAAGGAATTTAAAAAAATACAATGTTAGTGACAAAAAGCCACATGTCTACATAACCATTATAGAGGTTGTCACAAGGACCAGAATAGGTATAATTTCTTAGAGCTAAAATTAAAATTGGTCTGTTCGTTAGCCAGATGTTGGTGTTGGAACAATGTAATGCACTGCTTACCAGCGTGCGGCCCGCCAGGCTAATTCTCGGGATTTGGAATGTTAAGGCCAATCAAGTGATCTAATTGTTTCAACAGTGCTAAAGGTTTTATAATAATCTTCAAGATCAGGGCTGTGCTAGTCTGAACTTCCCCTTTCCCACCTCCACCCCCTGCTTCCTTCTCTCCCTCCAAGCAGTTTTGTTCTATTGTGTTTGCCAGATTTAAGTTAAGTAGGGAACAGTTGAAGTGGGAGCCTGGATTCCAGTCCCGGGGTAAGACTGCATATGGAAACTTGTGGGGGTCCTTCTGTAATTACCCTTTGTGCGTTTCATAAAACCACCGCTGAGCTGGGGATGACTGACAGTCTTGACGCGGGAGGTCGGATGGAAAAGCGTGTTTGTAAGGTTGGGGCGGGATTGCTCAGGGAGAGAGCCCCAGGGGAATCTGGCACCACGTTGCCAGTCCTCTGCCTACAGAAACACCTTCATTAGGCTCTCAGACTCACTCACTGACATGAACCCGGATGACATATTAAAAATCCATTTTAACCAATGTGTGGTGAAATGAACTTGGACAACAAGAATGTATACGGCCCTCTAAATTTGATGATCCGAAGCCCTGTAGATGACGGAGCGCAGTGATAGATGATGGATGCCAAGCTCTAGATGACGATCACTTACGCAGAGCCAGCCTCTGTGTCCCAGTAACACTGCACTGTTTGGCTAGATAAAAAGAGAGACACAGACATATGCAGTTGGGTTTTTTCTCCCAGTACATCCAGGTGGCTAATTTTTACAGTTATTGTAAAGAAAATATCAGCTTTCTAGTAGGTGGGAAAATTTTTCCTTGAGTTAAAAAAATAAAGAAGAGAAAGAGAAGACAGGGTTTTATTTTTATTTCAGCCTTTATGGAGGGGTTTGCCAAACCATTAACAAGTTCACAGGCAAAACCTGTAGGTGTGAGGCTTAGGGTTACTGTCCTGGCTTAAGAGTTTAGAAGTTGTATGCTAGACAAGTAAGCCGCTGGGGTTGGATTTAATGGGGTGAGGGACCCTGTGAGTAAGAAGGGAAAAGGGGTAAGACAGAGAAATCACCTGGAGAGGTGTAGGGAAGGAACAAGACTGGTGACAGGCAAACCACGGGGACGATGACCACCACGGGTCCCCTTTCAGGATGGGGATTTACGGATCGTGGACGCTGTGGAGAGCTGCAGGTGCTGCCACACGATCTGTTTGCCAGCCTCCAGACTGGGTCAGTGCCGCTAGGAAAACACAGTGCTTTTGGTCTGGTGGAAGTGCCTGGACCTCACAGATGATTTGTTTGTCTGTTTTTGGTTTCGCCCTTCTTTTGGGTGGGGGTGCCTTCCTTTCTGTTCCATATTCCTGTTCATTTTTCCTAATAGATCTTATCTCTCAGTGAGTCTTGGTTTTCTCTTCGGAAAATAACATAATAATTTGGGGGAAATTAAATAAGCCACTGCTAGGTATAGAAGAGACACTCAATAGACATCCATTTCTCTTTCTCTACTTTAAAACTGCCACCAGAGGAAAGACCTACAGGGATTGTTTTAATGGCTTGCTGCTGGGGTCATTAGCCAAGGGTGTCAAAGCACACACTTCGCCTGCTGGGGCCGGGTGCTCCTGGGAAGACCTTCGGGCACCTTGGCTGCTACAGAAAGGAGGAGGTGTAGAGGCAGCAATAGGACGAGCTTTTTACTTTTCCCTCCCAGGACTATTCCAGGGGCCCCTCACCCACCGCTAATTAGCGTGTGCACAATATTTGGCAAAGCAAAACCCAGGTAAGAGCACGCATGAGACAGTGTAATTTCATCCTGTTGTCAACACAAGACCACCCACTTTCCAGAAAACAATTAAACCTGTTTCTAGGATCATAAACATGACACTTACAGTCACCAGAAGATCTGGTCCAGTCTCCTCTTAGCGCTGTCTTCCCGGTCCACCCTTCCTTCCTCTCTCTCCCCTCCCTCCCTCCCTCCCTGGGAGTGGATGCACGGTAGGGATGGGGGTGTGTAGCTCTAACTGCAAACTGGGAGGGGGGATTTCCCATACCAAAGCCATTGTTCCCCAACCCCCATCCCTTGAGAGTGTGGGGGAGGTTTTCTTAATAAACCTCCCATAGAACTCATGAGATGGAGAGGGGAGAATTTGCTTCACTTCCCTTCTTCCGGTCAAAGGGCTCCATCCTGTCAATTTCCTAGACCGTGTTTCCATCCAATGGCAAGCTTGGATGACTGCTTCCAACACCGTGACGTGAGAAACTTCATTAAGAAAAGCATGACAACTTTGCCTGGACTGAAAGCCATGTAGGTGACAAGTGATTTGGAGTCATGATCATTTTAGTTTACCGCTTCAGATTGGGTGAGGGCGTGTTTGTTCTTTTGTTGTTAATTCCACGTGGGCACGAAAGTGGGCACGGCTGTTCTTCGCAGATTCTGAATCCGCGTGGGAAGGGTGGGAGCTGGGGTGGCATTGATGGGTGAGCCATGTCATGGGAAAGGAATTGTGCCCTGACTGACTTAATTATTTGCAAGACTGGTTCAGAAAAGTCATTTCCTTCAATCATTCAGATCAGAAAGTAATTATCCTTGGAACACCCACCCTCCCATTCATAAAAGCACGACTTCTCTTTCACGCACAAGCTTACCTTGGCTCCTTCCTTCCCCGAGCTGCTCTCCTCTGCCTTGAAACTGTCCAAAAATGGCTGCTGCTGGCAAGAGAGGGGAAAAAAACAAAAAAACAACAATAGGATGCTTCTAGACCAGCAGCAAGTTAAAGTTACCCCAGAAAAATACTGGTTTTCATCCTCCATTGATCAATGAGTATTTCTTTTTGTGACTGGCTTGATATGAGCTAGAGAGCAAGCATGAAAAAGTCCACAATGCAGATGCTTTAGAATCTAAGGAAACCGTCGCTGAAAGACCAACCCCTACATTTCGAAGCAGTTTGAAACCCATCTGCTCAGGAGGAAGGGTACTTCGGCCGGAATCTAAGATCTTGTCTTCAAAATAAGGTAGATTCCGACACACCCTCTTGTGCTGAGGTTGCCTTCTTTACTTTTAATCAATCAGCCAAAGCTGCCTAGTGTTCAGAGATGTTCCTTAGTGTCCTCATGGAAAAATAAGCACATTTCTAAGCTCCTATCCTGAGACAAGGCCTGTCTCAAGCCTCTGTTTCATCAGGTCACACTTTCACAGAGTGAATTCGGGCTGATATTTAGGCAGCTGACATTAGTATAGCCATAGCTGCTGTAAAATAGTACATTATTTTCCCATTGGCTAGTAAATAACTGTGCTCTGAGCCCCTTGGGTACCCTTCTCCGGGACCAGCTGGACCATCGCCATGGTGCCGCAGCTGAGAGGGTAACACCTGGTACAGCTGGGGCCTTCAGGGAAATGGGCTGCGTTCTTTGACCCCCTTTCCCTCCCAGTTGTTAAATTTGAATATCACCCTGGCTTGCATTCTTCATGTTGAAAATGACAGATCACACATCTATTTTCCTCGCTAAAAAACTCTCAGATTTTATGGTTACACCAATAGTCCTTTGCTACTTGGGTAAAGAAGGAGCCACTAATTAGATATTACTCCTAGGAATTTGTCTCTGTCGTGCACTTAGCTTCTTTCCTCTTACTCAAGTGGGGTTTGATCCTTAGGGATGCAGAATTTATTCAACAGTTTAGACCAGTTAATTAAAGCTTCAAGGCCTCTGTAAATACAATTCTTCCTCTGCAGCATCAGAACACTGGTGTGCATGCATGGCAGGAGAAGGCAGGAGAGCAGGAGACTCAGACACGGAGGTGTCCCCGTTCCTTTCTATTTTCAGGGGCCTTCCAAGTGGGGTCAGATTGTGAGGCATGAGGGAGGACCTAGAGTGGTCATGGCCTTGGACTTGTTACCTCCACCAACCTCTGTCTGGGGTCACTTGGAACTGGAGCTGGAGGTCAAGTTTGTTCAGGGGCCTTCCTGGCTGAATCCTCCTCATGAAAAGCATAGAGGCTGTGGGGTGTGTAGACTATTTTGTATTTCTTCAGGAGCATCCCCTATGGTGCTGCTGTTTGCTGTTTTATTTGTATAAGTTTGGATATTTGAATGAATATATAGGGTCCAAGACAAGCTATTCCAAGAGATGGGAACATTTTCAAGTTTTAAAAATTAAAGGACTTTGAAGTCAAATAAGTAGAAAATGACAATAAGAGAGTGGTCATGGTATATGAGTGGGGATACATATGCTTCAAATTTCACGTGAACAGGAGGCAGTGTTAGGGGCAGAGCAAACCTTAGACCTAAATGAGCTTCGTGCATTGATGGCCTACCAGCCAAACAAAAAGAGAGAGGCTATAGCCATTACTGCAGTGTTTTGCAACTTGAATAACTTAGGAATCTTTTCAAATAAAATTTTTCTTAGGAAAACAATCCTTTGGAGTCCCAGGATTATTTTAAATAATGTTACTTAAGTAAGTTAAAGACAAATGACAGAAACTCACGCTTAAAGCTCTTATATAATTCGAGAAAAAAAAATTTACTGATTAAATACAAGTAAAACTAAACATAAATAAAATTAAATTCATGATATTGATTTAATATCAACAGATGAGGTTTTGCTGAGAATAAAATGCCTCTTGCCATAGGAATATGGTGTTGCCCACAATGATACACATTCTTCTGAGTTTCGTATTTCTCTACCACTGTGCGCTTCGGGGAGTCACTCAGTCCTCCCAGTCCTTTCCTCCAGTCCAGTTCCTAAAAATCCGTCAGTATATAGCACATGGTGATGCACTTGGACTTCACCGGATGTGAACACATTGTTTATGTATCCAGGCCCCTTCTTTTCTCTCTCAACTATAGAGTTCAAGTAGTATTACTTGGTGGCTATATGATTACTTACACAGGCAAACACAAACCTTGAAATCATATGGCATTTCTTGGTAATAATTAAAATAATGAGTAACATTTATAAAGTGCTTATTGTGTACCAGATACTGTTCTAGCTGCTTTCTGTGTTTTAATCCATGTAACCCTCATTACTATACTAGACTATGAGGAAACTGAACATTGGGAATTTCCAAGGTCACATCGTAAGTAAGTGACAAAGCCAGGATACAAACATAGGAATCTGTTTCAAAACTAGACTCTTAACCACTGCACTATATAAACTCTCCTAGGTAACCACCCAGAAAATGCTTATGTTAACTTTTCATGAAATATAATGAAAACACAAGTTTCTTCTAGAGAGCTCTAGGACCTCTGAAAAATCATCTGTGAGCCCCAGTTTGGGAAATAATCATTTAGTTCTCTACTCTTAAACTCGTTCCATTTCTAGACATAATTACAATGTAGTGTTCTTTAATTCTTTAAAGTATAAAAACATGTCTTCATTCTCTCCATGATTACTTTAGTTAACCATCAGGTATTCTTTAAGGCTGCAGCACTGTATTGGTTCATAGCCATAAAAGCCCTGCTGGTAATGGAGATGATAAAGGGGATGACATGTAGACACATTACAATGCACATGTATCTATAGTCTTAACAAAGGTAAGGAATTATCGATAGGCATGGATTCCCTCTCATTGCCTTTGATAGGAATGGTGGCAGGTGTGTGTTCCAGGGTGAGAAGCATTCAACTCTGATAGATCCTAGGAGAGGGGTGGTTGGCTGAAATCTTGAAAGGGAAGGCTGGGTGTAGAGACCCACCCAACCCCACCCTGCCCTGGGCAGCTGGCAGAAAATTCTGAAGTCAGTGATCAGAAGTTGTAACTAATCTGGGCTTTTATAGAGAGTTTTGAGAAATCTGAAAATAGCAGAGTGGGAAGTTTAAATAAACAGACAGAGAAAAATCATCTTAGCCTTTTGCCATTGGCTTACATATATTACCTAAATACTGCAGCCAGTTAGGTGTTAGTTCAGGTTTATTCCTCACTTGTCCATGTCTTCAATAGGTTCACCTGTGTCGTCGCTGTTTGCTTGTCTGAGATTGTAAATGAAGACAAACTGGGGAGCATGTTGAACCTACTCACATCACAATACTGTAAAAAGACATACTAAAGCACTTTTGAATGATGCCTCAGTAAAAATTATTTATTGAGCACCTACTATACACAAAGTTCTCTGCTAGCTGCAGATGAACAAAAGGAAAATAAAGGTTCCAGCTGTCAAGGCGTTTCCTAGGTTAAGATAATATGCTACACAGGAATGGAACAGAGTAAGGCCTGCAACGGATAGCATAGTGGCTAAGCTCCTGGGTTATATTCCAGTAGCACCTCTGACCACTTGCTGGGTGCTCTTGGACAAGCTAAACTCAATTTGCTCATCTGTAAATGGAGTTGATGATAATAACAGTACCCAGATCATAGGGTTGTTGTGAAGACTAAATGAAATGCTACATGTACGATGCTTAATATGTCTGCTATGTAGAATCTAGCTTCTCAAATGTGGACCTGTAGCTACTGAGGCTCTGCTACCAACCAACATGTCTGATCAAGGGTATTCCTTTGATTCTGCAGAGTCACCTCTGGTCTGTTGGAAGGTGGGGAGAGAAGCCTCAAGAGGCAGCACTACTTGGGCAGTGTCTGGGGTCAGTGTGCGGGTACCACTGCCCTCTACTGGAGACAGTTCACGCAGATTTCTAAGAAACACCCAAACTATTTTGGCAGTCTCTTGTTCCAACACCCCGTGTTTACAGCCCATCTGAGGTAATTTTCCTTTTTTCAGATACTTGGAAGCCAGAGGAAATTCTGTTGTCTGCCAGCCTCAGCTCCTCACCTGCTTTTAACTAATATGGAATCTGGACAGGTATTGATTTTTTTACTTTTCTCTGACTGCACTCATCAGTCATTTTATATTACTGGAGGGTCCATTAGCAATAAAAATAAAGAATGAAGTTACAAAGCCCATTAGAGAAACCTACTCTCTGTATCCATGGGGTGAGGGAAACAATTAAAAGCATGTCATCTTATAAACATTCTAATAGAGTTATTAGAAAAGTGAATAAACTGAGGTTGTGATCATCAAAGGATGAACTGAAACCCCCCCTTAGTAAGCAGTCAAATAGAAGGGAGCGCCCTGGCGTTCCACAACATCGTAGTAGGCATGGAGCTCAAACGCTGTACGTGGGTGAGATGAAAAGAACACTAAATGCCAGAATAAAGGAACATTGCACAAGAGAGATTCAGCCCTAGGCTCATGCATGAATGAATTTTAGAACTATGATGGCAGAGCTACCTACCATGAAAGAGGGTGGGCGTTTAAACATAAAGGGAAGAGGTGGTCATACAACCCGAATTTTGAGATTTAGGTAAGTTAGGGAAACAAAGCCATGTCTCCACTAGGCTGGGCAGCCTCGCTGTGCTCGTGCAGATGGCCACTGAAATTCGCTTAATTCCCAGATGGGGAATTGAGAAGAGGAGAGTGAAGCTGGAACAGACCTGATGAAATTTGATGCCTGCTGACACTGGAGAACACAATTGATGATGCAGAGGTCCTCGTGCGTGCTGGGTTGGGATGAGCCATTACTGTGTGTGTGACTAGCGGCATTCTTGGCACATGTTGGCACTCAAAAAATGTTAATTCCCTTTCTCCCTTAGCCCTGTAAGCGGAATAGTGTGCAGAATCTATTGTGAATATCATGCTACAATTAACTTAATTTCCTTTTATTTGTATAACTTCCGAGAATAAATCGTTTTCACCCAAAGGGCTATTTGGACATTTGTTCTCCTTAGTTGAGAATCAAGTATATATTAAGTAGTATGACCCTCTTTGGTCCAGAAAACAATAAATACTTCCACAAACACCTGTTATAGGTGGCAAAATGTATGTTTTGTTCTCTCATCCTTACTCATACCAAAAATTGTTTAGCTTTGTTCTAGGTTTTTCTACCTATTTATAAAGTTGCTCCATGGTATGTTTTTTTCTTCTGAATTATAATTTATTGTCTATAAAGAGTATAACAGTAATACTGGAAATAATAAGGAATATTCACAATTCCACTTCTCTAACATCTGAAGTATTTACATTTTGCAGGTTCTTCCAATCTTTATTCATATGCATATTTACTTTGTACATGGACTCTTGCATTTTGCTTTCTCATTTGATTTTTTTAATAAGCATTTTAATGCTGCTTCATGGCAGTCATAGTTATAATATTTAATGGTTGCAAAATATTTCACTAAGTTTATCTTATAACTTACAGGCATTAAAGATATTTTGCTATCTATTTTTTACCTTTATTAATAATACCACCATTGTTACATAAATAGGTTTTTCCTCCACAGTTACGTCCTCTGCATAAATCCCCAGGGATATGGTTCCTGACGTACAGGACCGATTATTTTCCTGGAAGGCTGTATTATTTTATCCTGCCAGGAGCGGTGGATGAGGCTTCTGTGGCTTATCCTCTTACAGCATTTGATCCCGCTGACCGAAAAAATACTCTCTTCCCCTGGGTCCCCCTGGTGCCATCCTTTCTAGGTTTTCATCTGTCTCACTTGCTGTTGGATCATGTCATCTTTCTCGAAAAACCCCTAATGGATTTCTGTTTCTCTTAGAAAATAATTGAGAATCCAAAACAAGGATCTCAAGACCCTTCACGGTGTTCCGCCTGCCTGTTTCTCTTGCCCCTCTCTGTCTCCCATTTCCTGTGTGCCTGACAGCGCCCTTTCTCTGCCTCTTTGTCCAGCCGACTTCTCCTCATCCTCCGTGGCTCAGAGAGGCCTCTCCTGGGCACTAGGCATGTTTAGGTTTCTTTGTTCTACGTTCTTCGAGCTACACTTGCTGCGCTTTACTGAAGCCTATTTCCAGGTGCATCAATTCCACAGCACCTCTGGCCTGCCCTGTGCAGGGACCAAGGAGCTCCTAAGTGCCAGCCACGCTCTGAGTGGCAGTTGCTTGTAGTAGGAGTTGGTGGGTGTGCACAGGGGTGGTGGGCGCTGAGGGCCTAGGTTCTAGGACGATGCACTGGCAGCCGCCACCGCAGCCTACCTCGCATACACTGCTCAAATCCACTCGTGCTCCAGTTAAATTCACACTGTCCCGTCACTGATTCTTCAAGGTGGTGGCTCACCCCACACGCACCTGGTTTTCTTCTCAATTAAGAGAGAAAAGATTTACAACAGGAGGGCTGGTGGGACAGCTCCAGTTCCTGATGCTGCCCTGAGGCATGACTGATATTTATGTTTAAGGATGGCAGTTTTGCTGGTCTAGGTTTCTTGCCCAGTGGCACAACCCTGAAATTTCCCCATCCCCCTGCCCCACAACCATCTGAATCTCTGTTTTTTGTCAGCCTCTGATTGCCTCTGGTTATTGTGCCTTTAAGGAATTAGAAAGGACAAATTCCCTAATGGGGTCACTTAAGATGAGTGACTTGATCACTTAGATAAGTGATAAGAGGGGTCACTTCTGCACTGTATTCAAAGTATCAAAAGCATATTGTGCATCTTGAATGATAATTTTATCCCAAACCTGGCACCTTGGCTGGACTCTATGGAAACCTCTCTGATACCCCCAAGCGGGCAGATCGTGTAGTGTATAAAAAGTATACTGGTGTCTGAGGTCCTAGGCCATCATGGTACCTCCTTTGCTGTTACGTGGGTCCCTAGGTCTGAGGCAATATGATGTGTGGTCTCATGTCAACACATCAGATATTCAGGGAACTCTCAGAGGGTGGGCCAGCCAAGGTGTGTGGACAGGGAAGGCACACCCATACCTAGAACACGTATCGATCTCATCAAGGCCAGATGACGGCCCCACTCCCACCCTGGGAGGGAGATCTGCTATAATCACCTTACCACCAAGTAGCTGGTCAGTCTCCTCGAGGGATAGTGTCATATCAGGTCCTCAGTGCTGGCTGGTATCTGCTGCTGAGAGAGCAAACACTGGGCAGCAGCAGGAGCTAGATAAACCTTGGTGCCTGATCTTTGACCTTCTGCCAATGTTCTCTCTGCATTCTTTTAGGTACCTGATGGTTAACAGGCAGAGACATATGTGTTCATGAAATGTCTCTAGTGATCCCCCCCATACACACACACACACACACACACACATGCACACACGCACACACACATACAAACTAAGTACTCTTATCTCTTGTTCTCTCTTCAAATGGTAATTTTCCCAGATGTGCTTGGGATCCAAGCAGAACAGATCACATAGGCTATAAGAAAAAAGTGTGGATCAAAGCAAAATTAAAACTAACACTTTTGCCCTGGCAGGTTTGGCTCAGAGGTTAGAGCGTTGACCTGCGGTCCGGAGAGACCCGGGTTCGGTTCCCGCTAAGGGCACGTACCTCGGTTGCAGTTTGTCCCCGGCCCTGGTTGGTCGTGTGGGTGGCAGCTGCTCGATGTGAAGACACGTCGATGTTTCTCTCTCTCTCTCTCTTCCTCTCTCTCCCTCCCGCTCTGTCTGAACAAAAAATGCAAAAATGTCCTCGGGTGAAGATAAAAAAAAAAAAAAAAAAAAAAAAATTACACTTTTGCAGGGAGAGAAGAAAACCTGCCCTGGAAGAACAGACTTACATGGATGGCAGGGGTGTGGGTTAGGGAGGAGGGGCAGCTCCCCAAAGAACCTATTCTATTTAGTCACTGGTCTGTGGTAAGCAATTGTCTCTGAAGAAACATTTTCTCAAAAGATCAGTTCACATCTCTATATTTCTCTTGTAATGGTGTGTCATGTTCTGAAGCTTATCACCACAAGAAAGTGTCTTCTCTCCTCCCATATCCCCAGTGCCTACCCCAGTTCCCTGCTCCAAGTCCTGAATATATGCATATTTTTCAAATGCATGAATGAACAAATGAATGAATGAAGTTTCTGATAGATAAAGGATGCTTTATAGAAATCAATTGAATAGCAAGCTTCTTCAACCCATTTAACACCGGACTTGATTGCAGAACTTTGTTTAGACACAGCACTTCAAGGGCATGCTTTCCGACAAAGGAGAGCGCGGTTTTAAATGAATAATGCCTTTCACAGTGTCTGAGTCACCGCACACCCCTCCACCTCATCTGATAACGGCCTTGGCAGATCTGCCCTTTTGCCGGGGATTCCCCTGGGCTATCACCTCTTGCCTCCCCCTGTGTATGCCACCGCATCATGCACAGGGTTGCCAGGCACCCAAATGTAAGCACCGACAGGGCGGAAGTGGGGGGAATGTGAGGGCAAGTCTACAGCGGTGAAACCTCCTGACAATGTGCATTTGTGTGGATATCACACACATTTTACCTCTGGTGATGTTTTCTACGCTCACAGGAAGATAAAGCTGGGCAATGGAAAAGTTGACTACTAAGGTGATGTTGAAAAGGAAATCATTTGTATCGATGAGACATTGTCATTATATGGGTTGGTTTAGCCCGAGCGTCTGTCTCCGTTCCCCACCCACAAAGGTTAGCTCCTGATATACTGTGGGGGTGGGGGTGGGGGTATCAGTACAAGCTGCAGCTGCTTCTCCGGTGCTGCCTGCTTCACGCGGTGACAAGACGGGTATGACAACTGGGCTGCGTCACTGCACCGAGGCTCTGAGAGAACTAGATCGTCTTTATCTTCATCCAGATGAACATTTTTAGGTAGGGCTTTCTCCCTCAAGAATCTCTCCAGTAAATAAAGCAAAAGCAGTAGAGGTCCAACAGAAGTTCATTTTGAAAATTGCTAAATAAAAGGTAAGCAGAAATCAGTATATTACATCACTGCTAAAAACATGTGAGCAAAATCAAAGGCCTTGGCGTCTTTGGCCAAACAGAGACGCTAACTTAAGGGCGCAGTGGGAAGTCCGCTTGCACTCCAGTGGGCTCTGGGAGGCTGGGGACCTGGTGAGCCTGGTGGCCTGCCTGGGCCTTGGCCTCCTTTGGTGAGCACATAGTTTGGACTTTCTTTACCTCCCTCCCCTCTTCCCTTCTTTCCTCCCTCCCTTCCTTCATTCCCTCCCTTGCTTCTCCCTTGGTCCTTCATTCATTTGACCATTCCCACCTTTCTCTCTTTTTCTTAATATAGGAACTTTTCTTCAAATCTCTTTTAAAAAAAAAACTAATATATACAAAGAATATTACCATGGCTCTTCTCTGGTTGAGTGAAGTAGGAGAGGGGTCAGAGGTCCATTCCTAGCAGCCCCTGAGGCACGTCTCAGGAGCCCTTTGGGTCCAACAGGAAGAGGCTTATAGCTCTGAGAATTTATGATCTTTAACCCTCTAAGAGAGCTGCAATCCTTGTCGTTATCTCCAGAGAAGGAGACATTTCTGATCAGGGAGACCAAGAGTTTGGGAATATCCATTCCAGCCAGTTTTCTAAATGATTCTGTATTAATTATATATATATATATATATATATATATATATATACACACACACACACACACACACACACACACACACACACACATATACATGAACTTGAGTCTGAGTCCCTATTTTTTAACGGACTTCTTACGAACTTGACATTCCCAACTGCAGAAAATTATCCTTAATCATTTACCTTCATAACGTAGCTAACCCAATGGCTAGCATTACTCTGTACAAACTCCCTTCTGACAAGCTCTCAAAATAAAAGAAAAAAGAAAGAGAAATAATGGCACCGGAAGAGAAGATTTCCTCAAGGATATTTAAGGAGGTTGCCAGGCCCAGATTGGAGGTACCACCTTATACCTCATTAATAGAAATAACCCAAAGCCCCGCCCGGAGGCAGAGTGTGAACCAGCACACCAATCCCTCAGCCCCCAGGAGCCGAGCAGCCTCCTCTGGGCAAGGATCACCTCCCATTTGCCCCATGTTCTGATGTCCAAATATTATAACTTCCCCCCCACCCCGTGACAAACATGGAGAGAGATGGCAAGTGCTGTCCAATACCCAGTTGCCACACCCTGGAAAACAAATACGAGAATCCCTCTCCCACCAAGCGCAGTGCCAGGTATGCAGCAGGCACTCAGTATATATTTGTTCAGTATATGACAGGATGAATGAAGGAGCTTCGTCATCTCTGTATCCATTTTGGAGACCTGCTGGTGGAAACCCAGTCATGTACATCTTTCCAATCCATTCACCCGAGTTATGGGAAAGAGGGGAAAAAGTGACAACACAAATGAAATCAGGAGCTGGCATAGAAAGTGTGAACTGATTCAGCTTCCCCAGTAATTAAGTGTACCTGATGCTTGCCGACTGGGCGACGACAGCCTGCCACTCGCCTGCCCGCCCTGGGTGCGTGGGCGGCCGGCAGCCCTCAGGATGCTGCTGCAGGGCGCGCTGCCACCTTATCAAGATTTCCAGGCCAAGGAAGATTTCTCACGTGGTGGTGCGGGCATTCCCCAGCCACCCAGCCACGGCCTCACCCTGCGGCAGCCTGGCTCTGCCGACCCCTTTCTGGCTAAACACACGATGCTGTCCTCTCCAGAGAGTCGAGCATCTTTCCTGCGCTTCTCTTGGTGTTGCGACAGCTCTGCCATGTCCCCTGCTCAGAGAGGGAAAGCCACTAAGGAGGACCCCAGGGGAAACAATAGGCGTCCCCCAGGGTGGCATGGCTTGATCCAGCCTGATTATTTCTGATCGCTGTCCCTGGGGCTAGAGCACAGAGCAAGACACGAAAGACCTGGCCTCGTTAGTGAGAATGCAGCCTTCTGTGTGGGATGCAGTGGCCTGGAGGGTCGGCTTTTGTGTGGGCAGTGAAGACGACGATGTCTTTTTATTTTTTATCTTTACTGATGAAAGTATTATCGATGTCCCCCTTCCCCATTGACCCTCTCCTCGTGGTGCCCACCCCCTTCCTGCTTTCCCCAAACTATTGTCTGTGTCCATTGGTTGTGCATACATACATATAAGCTCTTTGGTTTATCTCTTCCCACTTCTTCCCCCTTTTCTCTGAGGTTTGTCAATCTGTTCCCTACTTCCATGTCTCTGGATCTATTTTGATCAACAGCTTATTTTGTTCATGATGTTCTATAAATAAGTGAGATCATGCGGTACTTGACTTTTTCCTACTGGCTTACTTCACTTAGCATAACACTTTCCAGATCCCTCCATGTTGGTTCAAAGGATAAGAGATCTTTCTTTCTTACAGCTGCGTAGTACTCCATTGTGTATATGTTCCACAGCTTTTTTATCCACTCATCTACTGATGGACACTTGGGCTGTTTCCAGATCTTAGCAATTGTAAATAGTGCTGCTATGAACATGGGGGTACATATATTCTTTCTGATTGGTGTTTCAGGCTTCTTAGGGTATATTCCTAGAAGCGGGATCGCTGGGTCAAACGGCAGTTCAATTTTTAATTTTTTGAGGAAACACCATAGTGTTTTCCATAGTGGCTGCACCAGTCTGCATTCCCACCAGCAGTGTACTAGAGTCCCCTTTTCTCCACATCCTCACCAACACTTGTTGTTTGTGGATTTGTAGATGGCGGCCATTCTGGCAGGTGTGGGGTGATATCTCATAGCCATTTTAATTTGCATCTCTCTGATGATTAAAGATGATGAGCATTTTTTCATATGTCTGCTAGCCTTCTGTATGTCCTGTTTGGAGAAGTGTCTATTTAGGTCCTCTGCCTATTTTTTAATTGGATTGTTTGTCTTCCTTTTGTTGGGTTGTATGAGTACTCTGTATATTTTAGATATGAACCCCTCATCTGATGTATTATTGGCAAATATGTTCTCCCAAAGAGTTGGTTCCCTTTTCGTTTTAATGCTGGTTCCTTTTGCCATGCAGAACCTTTGTAATTTGATATAGTCCAATTTATTAATTTTTTTCTTTGTTTCTCTTGCCCTAGGTGATGTATCAGTAAAAATTCTGCTACGTGTGATGTCTTAAAAAAAAATGTTTTGAGATGTCTGCTTTCTTTATTCACCTCAGCAGCCCCTATTGTTTAGGCAGGTTCCAAAACCTGTGATCCTCAGCTTTTCATAGATGAGCACAGAATAAAAACAACCTCTCCCCTCCCCCCCAAATTCAGCAGAAGTCCCCTAGTTCAACTCTTTTGATGTCTGGACCAAAAATTAGATGGAGCTGAATTTGCTATTTTCAGACCTCTAGCTCTCAGTTTTCCTCAGCTCTCCCTCTCGCCTGGGTTAGGAAGAGTCAGCGTAAGTGGCCAGTTCCCTGGATGACCTCTGATGCGCAGGGTCTGCCTCTCACGCCGGTCCCTCTGCCGCTTTCTGTTCTCTGTTGCATCCGGCATCGTGGGATTCGGCCAGGGGTGGGCGCCTCAGCCTAGTGGCCATTTCTGTCCTACTCTTGATTCAGGTGCCTGCATCCCAGGCAACCACAAACCAAACCTCTGGCCCACTTTTAAAGAAACGCAAACAGTTGTTAAATAGCAAATTGGCCTTTGAAAGAACTGGGACGACTTTGAGACAGTGTATCTTCGACAGTCTCCCCTGAGGTTGTCTCTTCATTGCAGCCTCTCTTTCTTCTTGTCCCCCACTCCACACCAAGCCTGTCTGCTCTCCATCCTGCCTCCTCTGCCTGATCATGTTTCTCTGCTCAGTACCTCCCTTGCTTTCTGCCTCCCCTTCGCTGTCCACCTTTGCCTCCCCTTTAACCAATCATAGCAAGTGATACAAATGTCAGTATTGACATGTGGACTATTCAGTTGTAAACAATGTTGCTTGATTCCTAAAATGAAGTAGGGCAAAACTTATGAAAGAGAAAGAAAGAACGAAAGAATGAAAGAAAGAAAGGAAAGAAAGAAGGAAGGAAGGAAGGAAGGAAGGAAGGAAGGAAGGAGAGAAAGAAAGAAAGAAAGAAAGAAAGAAAGAAAGAAAGAAAGAAAGAAAGAAAGAAAGAAAGAAGAAAGAAAATGAACCCTCAAACCCTCAAACCAGTTACTTTGCCGTAGCTCTTTACTTTCATGCCTCCTCCACTGAACCTCTAATGAGAGTCCCTGTGGAGAGACCCGCTCCTTCCCCTGTGGGCTTGGGAGGATAGCAGGCTGCCTTGACAGTGTCCCCGTATCAGGAGAACTGAGCCTGCAGAGCAGGTGGAAAGTCCTGGATGTGAGCATACAGAACAGGGAGCTCCTGAGCATCAGACATGTATAGAAAGCACCTCCATTGCCCTAGGCGAGGCCCCTGGACACTTCCCCAATGGAGAGGTACAGTCCTTAGCACTTGGCTACAAAGAAGGGCTTTGGGATTAATTGGGTCACACTTCCTAGGCTCAGTTCCAAACCGGCTCACTGTTTTCAGCTCCCTGTCTTCCCCAGCGGTGGCAGCATTGTATTCCTAGGCGCTTTGCAGCTGTGTGGGCCAAGCGGCTATTCCTGCCACGGCTGCATGAAAGCTATGGTGTGGCTTCCGGAGTGAGGAACGTAGAGGCCAGTGTGAGAACTTCGGCAGTTTTCCTCATCTCTACCATCAGTACACGGTGGTTGCTTTTAGCCTGGATCCCAGAGAAAGGTCAATGTGGAATCGAGCCTTCAGCCACTCAGTGATGGTTAGATAATGTGAGTGAGAAACATACCTTGTTTTTCCATCACTGAGGTTTGGGGGTTGTTGCTGCAACATAAACTATCCTGACTAAAACACAAGCTACAACCCTCCGCCTCCAACCTCTTCCCCTTGATCATGATACCACGGGTGTTCCAAAGTGAGGAGCAGGGGCAGTATTTGTCTGAAGAGAGGGAGGCCCCAACAACCTCCTGGTGTGGCATTGGGTTCACCGTGCAGTGGAGAACTTGAGTGTTTGTTAAAACGGCTCACTGGCTGGTTTGTGTTTTGAAGGCTCCCAAGGTCTAGAGGCCACAACTCCAGGGCAGGCGTAGAGATCTAAGACGCTGAGGGACTGATCTAGTGAACTGCTGGGTAACCCAGGAGGCCTAGGGGTAGGGGTGAGGGCTCCCCAAAGTCTCCTTAGTGCCCTACTATGACACCTTGGGTTGTGTGGCCCTCTTTTGTGTTTGAGAGGTGGCATGGGACTGCTGTGCGTGTGTTGGGAGAAGAGGGAGTGGAAAGAGGAGGCAGGTGGTCATGTGCTATGTAGCCTGGTCAGTTGGGCTGGACGGGCATAGCTTACTGCCCCTGGGTCACAGCTTCCTCTTCTTCCCTTCCTTTTTACCTCCCGCCCCCCTCCTCCTTCCTTTTCTTCCTTCCGTGTTTTTTTTTTGTTTGTTTTTTTTTTAATTAAAAAATATTAATTGGGAATGTTCCACGTCCAGGCAGTGTGCTGGGTCCTGGAGACACAGTGGTGAGTTAAAGCGTCATAGTCTTGGCTGCTGTGTCACTTGCATCCTCACAGATAGGCCAGCAGGAGCAGAAGCACCCAGATTGCCAGTGTGGGACAAGGAGTGGTCCCCAACAATCACATGAATATGTCACTTCAGAGCCATGTCACACATCCCACTTGGGGGTTCTTTTCCATCCTAATGACTTTATCTCTAGGTCATTATTTATCTCCTCGAGGGAATCATATCTGGTGATCCCTGTTCATCTGTTCTCCCCATGACCCTTCCCCAGCATGAACCTGCTGATGTTGACCATTCTGCCTTTTGCTTTGGGTTCATTTCAGTAGGCGACCCTTTTGTGACTGACATTTCCCCACAATTTCTTGGCTTCCAGCGTATATCCTCCTTGTCCTCAGATTTGCAGTCTCCTTGGACTCCATTCCTCATAACATCCTAATGGAATCCTCGGCCCCTCTCTTGGCAGCCGGCTGCCTTTAGCTCACCTGACATCTTGGATATCTTGCTGTCATCCTTCCTCTGCCCGTGTTCAACTCGGGGAGCTGGGTGGTGGCAGGTGTCTCTTCAGAAGTGACATCCTGCTTGTGTTACGGGCCTGCATTATTAACAAGACCTCCTTGACATGGCATGTTCCATATGAGCCTGCTACAGGAGACAGGGGCAGCTTCTGGGTCTGGCCCAAGTCTTACAGCTGGAAACAGGAGGTATCTTATCTCTGCTGCTCGAAATTTGGCCTAGAGTTTGATGAAATGTGTAACATGAGCCTCCCAGCCTACCCACGCGTTCCCCAGAAGTGACGTAGACTTTGCTCACTTGGCTTTTTCTCACTCTCCTCTGTGACTGCCATGTCACTACCACTAACAGGTGTAATTTCATAGAGGCTACAAGTGACCGGCTGGAATCTGGTTCTAGTACTTACGAGGCTATTTGATCGTCAGTGCATTATTTAAGTTCTCTGTGCCTAAATATGTCTTCAGTAAAATACACATTAAGTAGTACCTAGGCCACAGGTGTTGATGATAAGATAATCTACAAAAGATGATTGTCCCCATGTCTGGGCTCTGGCACCTGGATCACAGTGAACCCAGGACTGCAGCTTTGCCTGTCTTCCTGGCTTTCTCCGGCACCCCGACCTCCCACTCATGAGTCTGCCTCACAAAGTAAAACACTCAGTGATGTAAACTTGTTGTAGATTATAAAAGCCATTGTCAAGGTTTCTTTCTTGATTTTTTTTGGTTTCAGATGATAATAGATGACATTTTGCTTCATTTTGCAAAGAAATGTAAAATCTGCCAAGATGATAGAACCTGGTCTATTGATAAAATCAACTAATATAACGAATTAGCTATCAACCAAAGAATAATTATATATAAACAATAATAATATACCATTGTCTAGAACTCCAAATGTAGAAATATATATACAGTGATACCTCGGTTCTCGAACATAATTCGTTCCAGGAGGACGGTCGAGAACCAAATTGTTCGAGAACCGAAGCAATGAAACCCAATAGGAAATAATGGAAACTGGATTAATTCGTTCCAAGCCCCAGAAAATGCCTATTTACTGGCCTAATTTGTATATAATATGTAGAAAAACATAAGTCTCAACAAGAAATAAAAGTGTACAGTATGTCTAAGGGTTAAATTCAGTGTAAAGCGTGACTCTCTCCACAAAGCGTGACTCTCTCCACAAAGCGTGACTCTCTCTCTGCACTCGCACTGATGACGCAAGCAAGGCGCGCTGGGCCGAATGAACGCCATTCGGCTCAACTCGGCTCATCTCGGAAGTTCGAGTTCCAAATATTTGTTCGGATTCCAAGACAAAAGTTTCTCGAATCTCCTGGTCGAATACCGATTTGGTCGAAATCCGAGGCGTTCAAGAACCGAGGTATCACTGTATATATATATATTTGGTTTTGGTTAATACTCACCCAAGGATATTTTTTCATTGAGTTTTAGAGAGAGTGGAAGGCAGGGTGGGAGGGAGGGAGGGAGAAACATCGACATGAGAGGGATACATTAATTGATTTCCTCCCACACAACCTCAACCAGGGCAGGGGACTGAACCTACAATCCTGGTATGTGCCCTTGACTGGGAATCGAACCCACAATCCTTCAGTCTGAAGGCCAATGCACTAACTGCTGAGTCAAACCAGTCAGGCTAAAAATAATTTTAAAATGTTAGGTTGTTAACATGCTTTACTGAACCTAATAGTATAGAAAATAATAATGATCAATTAATTTCATGGTATCTTTTATTTGTTAGTAGTTGTTATTTGTCCTGATTTAGGAAAGATAAGAGCCTATATTATTGATGATTTCTAACTTTAAGGAAAAAAATTTTTTTTTAAATTCTCACCCAAGGATAATTTTTTTTCCCATTGATTTTCTTTTTTAAAAATATTTATTTATTTATTTATTTTTGTTACAGATGTTTCTCCTTCTTCCCCCACTGATTCCCCCCTCTCTCCCTTTCCGCCCTGTCCCCAGCTATGTTGAACATGTCCATTGTTCATGCATACATGCATATAAGTTCTGTGGTTTATTTCTCCCCCCACCCCTCTTCTGGTGATTGTCAGTCTGTACCCCACTTGCACGTCTCTGGGACTACCCCATTCCTCAGACTGTTATGTTCATTATATTCCACAAATAAGTAAAATCATGTGATATTTGTCTTTTTCTGCTTCACTTGTTTTGCTTAGGATAATACTCTCCAGGTCCCTCCATGTAGTCTCAAAGGATAAGAGATCTTTCTTTCTTACACCTGCATAGTACTCCATTGTGTGTATGTACCACTGCTTTTTAATCCATTCGTCTACTGATGGACACTTGGGCTATTTCCAGATCTTAGCTATTGTAAATAGTGCTGCTATGAACATGGGGGTACATATATTCTTTCTGATTGGTGTTTCAGGCTTCTTAGGGTATATTCCTAGAAGCGGGATTGCTGGGTCAAATGGCAGTTCAATTTTTAATTTTTTGAGGTAATACCATAATGTTTTCCATAGTGGCTGCACCAGTCTGTGTTCCCACCAGCAGTGTACTAGAGTCCCCTTTTCTCCACACCCTCGCCAACACTTGTTTGATAATTTGTTGATGGCGGCCATTCTGACAGGTGTGAGGTGATACCTCATTGTTGTTTTAATTTGCATCTCTCTGATGATTAGTGATGTTGAGCATTTCTTCGTATGTCTCTTGGCGTTTGTATGTCCTGTTTGGAGAGGTGTCTATTCAGCTCCTCGGCCCATTTTTTAATTGGGTTCTTTGTCTTCCTTTCATTGAGTTGTATGAGTACTCTATATATTTTGGAAATTAACCCCTTACCTGATGTATCATTGGCAATGATGTTCTCCCATACAGTGGGTTGCCTTTCTATTTTGATGATTGTTTCTTTTGCTGTGCAGAAGCTTTTGAGTTTGATGTAGTCCCATGTGCTCATTTTTTCCTTTGTTTCTGTTGCCTTAGGTGATGTATCAGTGAAAATTCTGCTGCATATGATGTCTGAAATTTTGTTGCCTATATTTTCTTCTAGAATTTTAATGGATTCACAGGTCACATTTAAGTCTTTTATCCATTTTGAGTTTATTCTTGTGTATGGTGTAAGTTGATGGTCTAGTTTCATTTTTTTTTTTTTTTTTTTTGCATGTAGCTGTCCAATTTTCTGAACACCATTTATTGAAGAGGCTGTTTTTACTCCACTGTATGCTCTTACCCCCTTTGTCAAATATTAATCAAGCATATTGTCTTGGGTCCGTTTCTGGGTTCTCTATTCTGTTCCATTGATCTATATGCCTATTCTTGTGCCAGTACCAGACTGTTTTGATTACAGGGGCTTTGTAGTATAACCTGAAATCTGGTATTGTGATCCCTCCCACTTTGTTCTTCTTTTTCAAAATTGCTATGGCTATTCGAGGTCTTTTTTGTGCCATATGAACTTTTGAGGTATTTGTTCTAGTTCTGTGACGTATGTCGTTGGTATTTTGAGGGGATTGCATTGAATCTATAGATTGCTTTGGGTAGTATGGACATTTTAATGATGTTAATTCTTCCAATCCACGAAAAATGTATGTGCTTCCACTTTTTTATATATTTCTTTTTTCAACGACCTGTAGTTTTCCGCAAATAGGTCCTTTATTTCTTTGGTTAAGTATTTTCTTAGGTATCTTAATTTTTTTGCCACGAAGGTAAATGGGATTGTTTTTTAGTTTCTCTTTCTGTGATTTCATCATTGGTGTATAAGAATGCCGATGATTTCTTGACATTAATTTTGTATCCTGCTATTTTGCCAAATTTATTTATTACGTCTAGTAAATTTTTGATGGAGTCTTTGGGGTTTTCTATGTATAGTATCATGTCATCTGTGAATAATGACAGTTTCACTTCCTCCTTTTCAATTTGGATCCTTTTTATTTTTTCTTCCTGTCTGATTGCTGTGGCTAAGACTTCCAGTACAATGTTAAATAAGAGTGGCAAAAGTGGGCATCCTCGTCTTGTTCCTGTTCTTAAGGGAAATGCTTTTAGTTTTTGCCCATTGAGTATGATGTTGGCTGTAGGTCTTTCATATATGGCCTTTATTATGTCGAGATATGATCTCTCTATTCCCAGATTGCTGAGCGTTTTTATCAGAAATGGGTGCTGGATTTTGTAGAATGCTTTTTCAGTGTCTCTTGATATGATCATATGATTTTTATCTTTCATTTTGTTTATGTGGCGTATCACATTTATTTATTTGTGAATATTGTACCATTATTGATTTGTGAATATTGTACCAGCCTTGCATCCCTGAGATGAATCCTACTTGGTCATGGTGAATAACTTTTTTAATGTATTGCTGGATTCGATTTGCTAGTATTTTATTCAGGATTTTGGCATCTATGTTCATCAGGGATATTGGCCTGTAGTTTTCTTTCTTTGTAGTGTCTTTTTCTGGTTTTGGAATTAGAATTATACTGGCCTCATAGAACGAGTTTGGAAGTCTTCCTTCTTCTTGAATTTTTTGAAATAGTTTGAGGAGAATGGGTATTAGTTCTTCTTTGATCGTTCGGTAAAATTCCCCCGTGAAGCCATCTGGGCCTGGGCTTTTGTTTGCTGGGAGAGTCTTGATTACATCTTCAATTTCTTCTGTTGTTATTGGTCTGTTCAAGTTTTCGATCTCTTCCTGGTTCAATTTTGGGAGACTATGTGTTTCTAGAAATTTGTCTATTTCACTTAGATTGTCGAATTTGTTGCCGTATAATTGTTCATAATATTTATTCACAATCCTTTATATTTCTGTGGTGTCAGTTATTATTTCTCCTTTTTCATTTCTGATTTTGTGTATTTGGGTTCTCTCTTTTGTTTCTTGATGAGTCTAGCTAAGGGTCCATCCAATCTTGTTTATCTTTTCAAAGAACCAGCTCTTTGTTTCATTGATCCTTTGAATTGTTTTTTTGGTCTCCATGTCATTTATTTTGGCTCTGATCTTTACTATTCCTTCCTTCTACTTGCTCTGGGGTTTTCTTTTTGTTTGCTTTCTAGTTCTTTAAGTTGTGAGGTTAGATAGTCTATTAGAAATTTTTCTTGCTTCTTGAGGTAGGCCTGTAGTGCTATGAACTTCCCTCTCAGAACTGCTTTCGCTGTATCCCATAGATTTTGTGTTGTTGTGTGTTCATTTTTATTGGTTTCCAGGAAGTTTTTAATTTCTTCCTTGATCTCCATGGTAAATCACTCATTGTTCAATAAATGCTATTTAGCCTCCATGTTTTTAAATATCTTTGCATGTTCTTGTTGCAATTGATTTCTAGTTTTATGCCATTGTGATCTGAGAAGATGATTGATATGATTTCAGTATTCTTTTTTTTTTTTTATCCTCATCTGAGGACATTTTTCTATTTTTTGTTCAGATAGAGTGGGAGAGAGAGAGAGGAAGAGAGAGAGAGAGAAACATCGACGTGAAGGGACACATCGAGTGGCTGCCACCCGCATGACGAACCAGGGCCGGGGACAAACTGCAACCGAGGTACATGCCCTTAGCGGGAACGGAACCTGGGTCTCTCTGGACCGCAGGTCAACACTCTAACTGCTGAGCCAAACCGGCCAGGGCTGATTTCAGTATTCTTGAACTTGTAGAGACTTAGTTTGTGCCCTAACACGTGGTCTATCTTTGAGAATGTTCCATGTGCACTTGAGAAGAATGTGAATTGCAGTTTTGGGGTGTAATTCTCTGTAGATATCTATTAAATCCATTTGATCTAGTGCTTCATTTAGAGTCTGTGTTTCCTTGTTAATTTTTTTTCTAGATGATCTATCCAGTGATGTCAGTGGCGTGTTGAAGTCCCCTGCTTTGATTGTATTGGTATCGATTTCTCCTTTGAAGTCCTCCAGAAGATTTTTAATATATGTTGGTGCTCCTATATTGGGTGCATATATGTTTACCAAGGTTATATCTTTCTGTTGGATAGATCCTTTCAATACTATTTAGTGGCCTTCTTTATCTCTAGTTATGGCCTTCATTTTGAAATCTACTTTATCAGATATGAGTATTGCTACCCCAGCTTTTTTTTTCCTTTTTGTTTGCTTGAAAGATTTTTTTCCATCCCTTCACTTTCAACCTATGTGAGTCTTTTGTTGTGAGGTGGGTCTCTTGTAAAGAACATATATGCAAGTCACGCTTTCTTAATCAGTCAGCTACTCTGTGTCTTTTTATCAGAGCATTCACACCATTCACATTTAAGGTGATAATTGATATGTACTTATTTATTGCCATTTTTGTTTTAGTGTGGTTCTATTTTTATTCCTATTTCTTCTAATTACAGCAGTATTTTAGCATATCTTGCAGTGCTGGTTTGGTGTTAATATACTCCCTTCGACTTTTTTTTGTCTGGAAAGCTCTTTATTTGACCTTCTGTTTTGAATGATAGCCTTGCTGAGTAGAGTAGTCTTGGATTCAGATCCTTGTTTTTTCATGACCATGATTACTTCATGCCACTCCCTTCTGGCCTGTAGTGTTTCTGTTGAGAAGTCAGCTGAGAGCCTTATGTGGTTTCCTTTGTAGGCAACCTGTTGCTTATCTCTTGCTGCTTTTAGGATTCTCTCTTTGTCTTTAATTTTTGGCATTTTAATTACTATGTGTCTTGGTGTGGGCCTGTTTGGGTTCTTCTTACTTGGAGCTCTCTGTGCTTCTTGAACTTGAATGCCTTCTTCCTTCACCAAGTTAGGAATGTTTTCTGTCACTATTTCTTCAAATATATTCTCTAATCTTTGCCCATTTTCTTCCTCTTTGAGGACCCCTATGATGTGAATGTTATGTTCCTGTTGTCCCACAGTTCTCTTAAGCTGTCTTCCTGTTTTTTAATCGCTTTTTCCTTTTGGCTTTCTGATTGGTTGATTTTGTCTACCCTGTCTTCTAATTCACTGATCCGGTCCTCCGCTTCCTCTACTCTGCTGGTTAGTCCTTCCAATGTGTTCTTAATTTGTGCTATGTCATTCTTCATTTCCTCTTGGTTGGTTTTCAGTGTTTCTATATCTTTACTCATTGTGCTGATGTCCTTACTCATGCTATTGAGCTTCCTCAAGATCATGGCTCTGAACTCTACCTCTGATAATTTGCTTAACTGCATTTCATTTATCTCATCTTCGATAGAGTTCTCTTGTTCTTTCATTTGGGTTTTGTTTCTTTGTTTCACCATTTTGGTTATCTCAGTGGGTTTTGGAGCCTGCCAAATGTTCCTTGTGGGTGTTGGTTTTCTGCTGTTTGTAGCTCCCTCTACTGGGTTTGGATGAGCCTGGCTGGGCCCACGTTAAACACCACTGTCAAGTCTTACTTTCCTGGGTAGATTTGCAAGCCCAGGAAAGGTTCAGTTATCCTCTAGCTTTTTCCTGGAGGCTAGTAGTCTCAGTTACTCAGTGGCTTGGAACCTAGCCCTGGTGTTCTGCATTAGAGGATTTCCAGAGGGTGGGATAGATGCTGGTTGTTAATGAGCCTCAATTTGCATTTCTTTGCCTTACCTGGGAAAGGCTGAATCTCCGAGGGGGTGGGGAAGGCTGCTGCTTTTCTCCTCAGCTCTGGAAAGGAACACACTGGCCACCGTCCTTTGTGGCCGCAACTCAGCAAAAACTCTGAGTGCTCTCCAAATCCCAGTTGTCCCCACAGAGTTCCAGCCCAGTATACCCTCCTTCTGCTGTAGCCCCCAGGTGCTTGGTTGTGGCTATTTTAGTGCTCTGTCCTGGCTCTCTGCGCTGTGGAGCAGGCTTGGTCTTTATTCCCCCAAAGGCACTGTTCACAGCTAAGACTGCTGCTGTTCGTGGGCTCCCATCCTGCCATCCTCTCGTACCTCTGCAGATCCTACCAATGTCTCTGGTTATATGGTCCTGTCTGCTGCTTTCTGTTGCTTTTTTCTGAGGATTTGTCTTTATTGTAGTTGTAATTCCTGTTTGGTCCTGGGAGATTGTCTGTGTAGCTTCCATTCACTACACCTCCATTTTCACATCCTCTAAGCCTATCTTGTGCACAGCTGGGTCGCACAGGCCTCTCTGGTGCTTCAGCACCCTGCAGGTCCCGCGGGTAACTGGATGGCACAGTCCCTGCTGGGTCGCACAGGCCTCTCTGGTGCCCCCACACCCTGCAGGTCCCGCTGGTGGGCAGCTAGATCACCAGTGCCTCTCAGGCTCTAGCTTCTCACTGTTCTTGTGGGCTGCTGGGTCTCACAGGCTTCTCTGGTGCCCCAGCACCCCGCAGGTCCCGCGGGCAGCTGGATTGCACCAGTCTCTCTTGGGGCCCCAGCTTCCCAGTGCTGTTGTGAGCTGCTGGACTATACAGGCCTCTGTGGAGCCCCAGGTCCCACCGCTGGTGGCTGGGGAGTACTGCTGTCCCGTGGGGCTCAACTCCTGCTCAGCTTTTGCTGTAGTTTCTGGGGATGGGTCTCAGCTACTGGGTTTGTGCTTCTGTTGCCTGGGGATGGATGTCTGCTCCCCAGCCTCTGTTGCTGGGAGTATATCTCAACTCTGATCAGGCTGCTACAATGGGGGATGGTGCTGGGCTCCCGGCTGTTTGCAACTTCCACGACCGGCACCTTGGGAGCTCCACTACTGTGCACTGGTCTGTGTTAACACAGAGTGTCCACTGGTCTGATGGTGCCAGGTGTGCTGGTGGGCTCAGGTTGCTGGGCCCTAGCCCCTCCCACTGCCTCCTCCCAGCGAAGACCCAGGATCTTCCAAAATGGTGGGACCTCCCCTTGGTGCAGGGAGAAGCACCCTGAAGGGCCGCTTACCGTGGTAACCGGCTGCTCTGTCCACAGCACAGGAACCTTATGCTCCAGGTCTCTGCACTGCAGGAGTTCGGTTGTCCATGTTCACGTCCACTCACACACTAGCTCACTCTCTCACACACTTACCCGCCCTCTGGTCCTGCCCGCCGCCATCTTCCCAGTTCATTTTATTATTTTTATTTATTTATTTATTCGTTATTATTTTTTTATCCTCACCCGAGGACATTTTTACATTTTTTGTTCAGATAGAGTGGGAGGGAGAGAGAGGAAGAGAGAGAGAAAAAAAACATTGACGTGAAAGGGACACATTGAGTGGCTGCCACCCGCATGACCAACCAGGGATGGGGACAAACTGCAGCCAAGGTATGTGCCCTTAGCGGGAACTGAACCCAGGTCTCTCTGGACCACAGGCTGACACTCTAACCACTGAGCAAAACTGGCCAGGGCTTCCCCATTGATTTTAGATAGAGTAGAAGAGAGGGAAAGAGAGAAACATTGATGTGAGAGAGACACATTGATTAATTGCTTTCTGCACAATGCTGGTGGAAATCAAACCTGCAACCCAGGTACACACCCTTGACCAGAATTGAATCCATGACCCTTTGGTCACTGAGCCAAACTGGCCAGGGGAAGAAACATTTTTTATTTAAAAGGATTTGTGGCATCTGATCTCCAGTGGACAACTTCTGGAAACTGAACTAGCTTTATAACCAGGTTTACTTGGAAAAGCATTTGAACAAATTTTGAAGGAGTATCCAAATCGGGCCTTTTTTTATCCCCACAGAAATCTTTAGCTTTTGAAATATATCTCCAACTATATGTGGTTACTTATAGACAGCATTAGGCAAAGCTTTGTTGAAAGGTAAACCTTTCTTTTTTCTTTTTCTTTTTTTCCTTTAATGATTTTACAGAGAGAGGAAGTGAGAGGGAGAGGGAGACAGAAATATCGATGAGAGAGAACATCGATTGGCCGCATCCTGCATGCCCCCCACTGGGGATTTGGCCCGCAGCCTTGGCATGTGTCCTGACCGAGAATCAAACCGGCGACCTCTTGGTGTATGTGTAGATGCTCAACCACTGAGTCGCACCTGCTGGACAAAAGAGAGACCTTTCAAAGGTTGGCTCTTAAAACATTCTCAACAGCACCTTTCTATAAGACAAAGCAGAGTGCACTACTCAGCATCATCAGGAGAACACCACCTCCACCCAGCTTGGGCAGTGTCTCAGAGCAGGAAAGGTGACAGAAGAACTTATTGAGAATTGGAGGGTGGTTAAAGAAAGGTGAGGCTGGTGGAAACAGCAAGGTAAGGATTCTGAGAGGACGGATGCAAAGAACCTGGGGTGAAAACTGCTGATGCTTTCCACCGAAGGGTGGATGAGTCTTTTGTGAAATTCGAGGGAGACAGTCCTGAAAACATACAGTCATACTAATGAAGACAGTGAGACAGGAAAGTCTTGTGAGTGTAGACAGTGAGGGTAGTTTCGGTTCTCAGTGTCCAGGCTGTGTGTGGGGTAGATGGTTTTGGTTCTCACACCTGAGAGAAACTTTCCTAGGGCTGGAGTCCCAGACATGTCTTCTACCGCAGGCTTCAGGTTGCAGGAGTGTGTGTGTATGTGTGTGTGTGTGTGTGTGTGTGTGTGTGTGTGTGTGTTTTGTTTTTGTTAATCCTCACCTGAGGATATTTTTTTCCCCATTGATTTTCAGAGAGAGTGGAAGGGAGGGAGGGAGAGAGAGAGAGAAACATTGATGTGAGAGAGACATATCAATTGGTTGCCTTCTGCATGCACCCTTTTACATGTGCCCCAACTGGGCCAGAGATAAAACCTGCAACTTAGGTACATGCCCTTGACTGGGAATCCAACCCGAGACCCTTCAGTGCTTGGAACAATGCTCTAGCCACTGAGCCACACTGGCCAGGGCAGTAGACTTGTTTGATTGAATTAGACTAACCCTATTTCACTTGGGGATGGTTCATTGATGCCATAAACAATATCAAACTTCTGCCAACAAGGAAGAAGGAGGGAATGGACATTGGATAAGCAACCACCTACATTTGCTATAGTCAATAGGGAGAAAAAGTGATGGCCAACAGAGGTTCTGCCTTCTAGACACCATGGTTTCTCTGAGGTCAGGCACTGTGATAAGGTTCTGCCTCAGCACTAGCTGTTCCTTCCTCTAAGCTCAGGGCCCTGACTCCTAGTAACCTAAGAGTCATAACTGTTGAACTGTAGTCTTCTACCAGCAGTAATGTCCCATCGAGACTCTGATCACCTGCTCTTTGGTCAGTCCAACCTGGTGCTGGTGGTTTTCTCTATCTCATCACATCTTACCTCATTCCATACCACTTTATTCCTCTCTTACCACCCCCAGCCATACTGCATTTATCTGCCTTTAACATTGCAACTCAGTTCTGCCTCAGGGTCTTTGCACTTGCTGTGCACCTAGTCTGGAATGCCCTTGCTAGGAGTCTTTGCATGTCTCCCTCCATTCAGAACTCAACTCAGCTGTCACCTCTTCAGAGAGGCCTTTTCTGACTGCCCTTTTAAAAGTGACCTCTGTCCCCAGGAACACTCCACCCCATCATCCTTTTTTGCATCTATCCCTCTGTGAAATAATCGTGTTTACTGGTTTACTTACTAATTTGTCTCCACTTTAACTGGAATAGAAACTTCATGAGAATCCTATCTTGTCTGTCTTCTTCACAACTGCAGTCTCAGTTCCTAGAAAGAACCCAGGATGTAGTTATACTAAAACATTAAAAATAATAAAAGTTAGCTAACTTTTTAATTATTTATATTGGACCAGGCTCTGTTTATATGACCCTCAATGTATTATTTATTTAATCTTCCTAATAAACGTTATAATCCCAATTTGACTGAGACACAAAGAAGGTAAATGAGATTATAGATTTAGGAAGGGGCAGAAGGAGCATAAATTAAGTGCTTAATAAATATTTATGGCATTAAAAAAAATGAACCTTTCATTTTTGTTCTTGACTTCCCCGTGCAGGTGGTGTGAACTGTTGGGTAACACGTCAACATCTCCTGGCACAGGTAGTTTACAGAGAGCGAGCTCTGCCCCTGCCTCATTAATTTTCCAACAGTGCTAGGTCATGTTTCCTCCCGAAGTTCTAACATGTACTCATAGCATGAGCATCACCCACCTTAAGATTACATAACAGAATTATGTAATTCTAAACTGAACACAACAGGCCCACATCTGACTCTTTAATTTTGTGTGTGATACACATCACACACATGTTAGAAGCTCTTTGATTAGGTAATAAATTCTTATCCTTCAAATTCATCTGTATTAGAAAATATCACCTGGGACTTTCCACTCCATTCTCAACTGAACAGCCCAGCCAAGCAAATAGCTCTCTACAAACATTGTGCCCTGTGATCGTGTCTCATCCTACTTCCCCTAAGCAGTGTGACTTTCATTTAGGCCTCACCCCTGCTGCTTTCCAGGCTTCTGTCTACCACTGGGGTGCTGTTTCCTTTGGAAGTTCCCCTTTGCATTCTCTTTCCTCATCACTGGCAGAGTCGCTGCTCCCGCGGACCCATCTGCTTCCACAAGTCTACAGAGCTTATTCGCTTAGCAGGAGACACCAAGCATTCATCACTTTATTCTACAAATGTTAATTGAGGCCCACTGCCCATTATACAGTAGGCCTAAGTGCTAAGCAAACAAAAGCAAGAAAACCAGACACAGTGTTTACCCCTGAAACATAGTTTTGTAGGAAACAATCAAACTGATAACAGTGGGTATGATGAAGGAAAGTTGCAGGGTGGGCTGATGCAAGGGTAAGGCAAGGTTCCTTGGACCTTCTAGCTGAAACCCCAGGATGGTTGCAGTGAACAAGGTGGAGAAGTTCCAGGCAAAGGGAAGAGTGAGTGCCAGGCCCTAAGGGGGGAGGGAGCATGTCCCTTTCGAAGAAGTGATAGGAGGCAAGGTGACAGTTCAGGGAGCAAGGAGAGCACTGAGAGATGAATTGGGCAGGTACCATGCTGGACAGGACCTTGGAGTCCAGGTTCCTTATCCTGGTTGTATCCTGTGAGCAATGGAAGGTTCTGGAAGCATTTAGGCAAAATAAACTTGATCTAATTTGTGACGAATAGATTAGGTGAATTCAGATTTCAGTCTTGGTCTGTTTGTTGTCATAAGAACAGAGGAGGGGAGCACTTTGGGGGGGAAAGGTCATAATTCAGGATTGACGTGACCAGCTCAAGATGCCTTTGAGACATTCAAGTAGACACACTAAGTAGGCAGATGAATACGTATTTGGAGTTCTAAGAGAGACCTAGGTTACAGGTAAACATTTGAGATGGTGATTGAAACCATGGGTGTGGCTGAGATTGCCAAGCAAGACAGAGAATAAAAAGAGAAGGGAGACAAAGACCAGTCTTGGATGGATTATGACATTTAAAGTCTCTTTCACATTTAGTTCGTGAAGGAGCTTGAGAAGGGACAACCAGGCAGGAGGAAAGCCAGGAGAGTATAGTGACCTAGAGGCTGAACTTGGACACTTTCAAAGACATCTTCAATTGAATTAAGAAAAAAAGACTAGTTCATTGGCTCTATAGTTTAAACTCAGGACTAGTCAGACATGTTTGGATCTAAGTGTTCAAACAGGTCTTCAGAAATCTGCCTCTCCATCTCTCAGTTCTGCCTTCTTCTGAATGAGCTTCTTTGCTACTGGGTCATTCCATGTAGTGGCCTGATCAGGTCATCAACAGAAGCTTCAGGTTTACATCCTACCTGAGGTAAAGAAAACATCTCTCTTCTATTAGTTCCAAAAAGACACCAGTTACTACTGCTGTTGGCACAGCTTAGGTTGTGTGCTTATCTCTGAGCAGGGAGTTGGCATCAGTCCTGCCCATGCCTTGTGGACAGAAAGTTCCTCAAAAGAAAATTAGGGTGCTGTTACCTGAAGAAGGCAGAGAAAAAGCCAGGCAGGCAAATCCCAGATGTCTATATAGATGCCAAGGGCATGAATATTCCAAGGAGAATACATTCAACGGTATTAAATACTATTGAGAGATCAAGTAAAATGACAACTGAAAGTGCCCATAGGATTTAGCCACCTGGGACCCACACAAATAGCTCCATCACAAAGTAAAATGAGGAAGGAATTAAAATACAAGTAGAAATGGCCATGTGAACTCAGGAAAGAAGAATCGCTTGGAACTAAGTCAATCAAGGAAGGCTTCATGTAAGAGGTGGCATTTAAATTAGGCCCTGGCCCTGGCCAGTTTGGCTCAGTGGTTAGAATGTTGGCCCACAGACCAAAAAGTCTCAGGTTTGATTCCAGTCAAGGGCATGTACCTCGGTTATGGTTCATCCCTGGCCCTGGTCGGGGTTGAGCAGGAGGCAACCAATTCATGTGTCTCTCTCACATCGATGTTTCTCTCTTTCTCCCTCCCACTCTATCTGAAGATAAATGGAAAAAATATCCTTGGGTGAGGATTAAAAAATAATAAACAAACAAACAAATAAAATAAGGCTCTGAAGGATGGGTACTATTATAAAAGCCAAAGCCAGAGAAGTGGAGGAAACGAGGGCACCCCAGCTAATTACAGCATGAGCAAAATCATGATTGGCAGTGAGTCTGAGGTGTGTTCACTGAGAGTTGAACAGGTCATATTTGGTCTTAAGAGTTAGTGGGTAACGAAAAGAGACTTTGTGCAACTTTAGAGTTACCCAACTATTGCAGTCAGCAAGAGGCAGAGTAGTCAAGTATTGACTTAGTTACCAACATTCCCTCAGGTTATTGGTCTGATCATGTAAATGAAGGGTAGCTGTCACTGCAATGGAACTGACTTAGATTCCACCTGGGCAGATCTGCCTATGATCTTGCCCTTCCTTCTAAGAGATCCCTGGGTGTCTCAGGTGTGACCTCAACAGCAGTCTCTTTCCTCTCTTTCTCCTTTGAGCTCTGGCCTTTCCTATAACTCTCTGGGTGGCCTGGGCTTACAGTGCTGATGTCACCATTTGGGGTTGCCCCTGCCATGGTGGCTGCCTCCATGGTGAGGATTTGACTACACTGCCTCTTGCTGACTGCAATAGAGGAATGTCCGTCTCAGAGAGTCACCCCTGCCACAGCAGGTCCGGTGTTTCTCATCTTTCACTGGACTCACTTCTTAGCTCATCTTTCCTTTCACTTGTTATTTCAGGAAGCTGACACTGGAAGAGACAGTAAAGATGAAGAATTGTGGAAGGGAGACAATTTAGGTGACTCTGCACTGTATATATTCAGATAGCCTCTAACCATTGTTCCCAGAACAAGCTGGTGCATCCTGAATCTCTAGTTGTGGGTATGCATTCTTCTCCCACTCAGCACCCTGCCTGGAAGTGGTTATTGTTCACCAACAGTTCAGGGGTCTCAGTCTTGATAGCCAACAATCTGCACCTACTCGTTTAGTCTGTATCTTGTTCCAGGGCTCTTAGGACTTTTCTGCACCTTGGACCCCTGTGGCCAAGTCCATTTGCCCAGACAGAAGGACCACAAATTAGAACTTAGAGTTGATATTTCCCCTATATACCTCCACTCTATACTCCTTGACATAGCATACATAGCAAAGCCTTAGTGGGGCTCATTGAGACCAGTGGAGCAGGGAGCGCAATGCACAGAGCATCCTCGGAAAAGACTGCACTGGTAGTGGTTTCCAACAGATTTGGGAAAGCAGAGCCGGGAGATGGTGATGGGTCCAGGGAGACACACCCTGAACCAGAGGGATTGAGGCAGGTGTAGAAAAGTGGGAATGGGTTTTAGAAACACACCTTTGGAGGAAGACCTGAAAACATATAGCCCCAGGGCATGGAGGCCCCACCTTGGCGGGAAAGGCTGGGCTGAGAACAGAGCTCTGAGGACTCCAGGAGCCTGGGGCAGAGATCCAAGTGTGAATGTAGACCAGGCCCCTGCTCCCCATTAGTGCCTGGGGCTGGCAGAGCTGGGCCTGATGGCCTGGGATGGCTGCGGAAAGGGGGGCGAGGAAGAAGTGGCCCCTGCCTGAGAGCGGGACCCTGTTCAGTGCTGCACAACTTCCTACTGAAGACTCAGGCTGCCTTCCGCAGTGCACAGGCGTCACCTTTGGTAGGCGCCCCGATGTGCCGGGTGTACCAGGGAGGCCTCACTCAGTCACCTGACCCAGCCCCTCCAGGGAGCCTCTCTTCTGAGGCTCCGCACTTCTCTCCACTCTGAGGCGCCCCTTGGCCTGCCCTTTTGTCTCATCCGATTTTTCCTCTTCATGGAACTTGGAACGGCTTTGCTGGGGTCCCCTAGAGAGGTGAGAGAGCCCCATTCATCCACTCTAGGTCAGACACTTTACACCATTCGTGTGATCGAATCTCTCTGATTGTGCAAAATCCCCTTTGCAATGCATGTCAGAAGGCCCCTTCTGTCATTGTGCCATCCCTAGAAGGGTGATGTCTCTTTCCAGGGAAGGGGGACCCTTGTTCATAGCCTGCTCTCCAGCAAAATGCAGAACTCTCCTGAGCAAAAGCAATTTGACTTCCTGCAGCACAAAAGAAAGGGGGCTGGGTAATAGGCAAGGTAATGGGTGGTGATGAGGTCTGTGCTCAGGCCCCAGGATTCCCGCCCCAGCTCCTGGGAGACAGACTGGGGAGCGTCCCCTGTGATGGGTCTCTGAACCACTACCACAAACAAACAAGCAAATCATTAGACAACCCTGGTAATTAGAAGGAAAACATAATGATAGTGAAGGCACCTTTCTCCATTCATTCCAAGCATTTTTCTGAGTGTTTATTTTGGGCACAGAGCTATTTTAGGGGTGGGGGCAAGCTTGTGTGGGAGAGGAAAGGGAACTGGTCCAATGTGGCAGCTTGAGAGGGGGCGATGGTTGGCGGGGGATGGGCAGGATTACTGTTTGGTCTGTGGAAGATGAAACGTTGCTCTGCTCTGTGGGCGGTTCTTTGATCTTTCCAGTAACTGCTAGAGTAGCAATTAGCATCCTTAATGCTGAGGGGAGTCTCTGAGAAACGCTTTAGCCTGCTGATTTAGGTTAGTGGATATGGAAGAGTGGGTGTCTGTGAGTGAGTGCGTGCCTGCGTGTGTGTGTGTGTGTGTGTGTGTGTGTGTGAGAGAGAGAGAAAGAGAGACACACACACACACAGAGACACAGAGAGACACAGAGAGACAGAGAGGGAGAGAGATGGGCTATTTATTAGATGTTTGATTTTATTCTATAATACAGCTTCATGTTTGAGGGGGATGTGACACCTTCAAAATAAAATTGTTTTGTTGAAAATGTAACATCCTGAGCACTTACACTGAGAAGGCGCAACGTCCTATATTTAGCAGACAAGATTTCTTGAAACTTAAAACACTGAGTGAAATAACATGCTCACGAGTCCTGTCCAGACTTCTCGTCAGGGACAGTTCTTCCCTCATAGCCTGAGCTCCGGGAGCTGACAAGATTTAAATTCTGTTGGACCATTTTCTAGAACGTACCTAAGTTTCTTAGCCCCTTTAAACCTTAGTGTTCACATTTATGAAATGGAAGAACCTGTAACAGGAGGGTAAGCCACCTCATAGGATTGTGTTTTTATATAAGAATTAAAATAATTCCCGTAAAGTACTGAACCCATACAATGGCTGGCACGCAGTAGATGTTTAGTGGATTACTAATTTCAGAAAATACTGGAAATAAAGGATATATTAGAAGAAAATCCCATTTTCTCCTCAGGGCTACAGTGAGGGAATGTCTATTGGAAACCACAATTTTAAGAATTATTTTAATTTCGACTGATATAAGAATAATGAAACTAAGTGTCCACTAGGAGCTTCAGCCTCTTAATAGAGCAAATAAATTAGACGTCAGTGCTATAACATTGACAGAAAGAGGCGTCCGTGATGGAGACCTGGAGAAGGGGAAGGAAGAGGACCAGAGGCCAGGAGCAGGAGGGGAGATGTGGGGCAGGGAGATGTGGGGCAGGGAAGGGTGCCGACAAGTCAACCCTAACACCTTCCCCTGGTGGGGCTTTGCTGCTTAGCCAAGGTGCTGTCCCCTTCACTAGCCCTGACTCAGCCAGACCAGGTGAGCCCCAAACTGGGGCCCAACTTCTTCCACCTCAACGCCGGTCCCATGTAACACAGACAAATGTCCTGCTCCCTGTGTCTGTCTTGTGTCCACAGCCACGGCCCCTCAGCCACACTGAGAGCACCTGTAGCTTCCTGAGCACCACCCACCTCCTCGGGCCCACAACTGCACGGTCACTGTGGCGCAGGTCTGCAGTCTCTTCTGCTTTATGTCAACTTCCATTTTATTATTTTATTTTATTTTAGTTCTTTAAACTTCTTATTGTTGAATGTATTACAGATGTCCTCCGCTTTTTCCCTATTGACCCCCTTCCCCCCCCACTCCCACTCCTCCTGACTTTCCCACATTGTCTGTATCTATTTGGTTATGCATATATGTATATAAATTCTTTGGGTTATCTCTTCCCACTCCCCCCAACCCTTCCCTTTGAGGTTCCTCAGTCTAACAACCAATTTGTACTTCTTAATACCTTCACCTTTTTCGCCCATCCCCCCCAACCCCTCCTCTCATCTGGCAACCAACAAAAAGTTCTTTGTATCAATGAATCTGTTTCTGTTCTGCTTGTTCATTTTGTTTGTAGATTCAATTGTTGATAGATATGTATTTATTGCCATCTTATTGTTCATATTTTTGTTCTTCATCTTCTTCAAGAAGACCCTTCAATATTTCATATAGCGCTGGTTTGGTGGTGATGAACTCCTTTAGCTTTTTCTTATCTGAGAAACTCTTTATATGTCCATCAAGTCTAAATGACAGCTTTGCGGGATAGAGTAATCTTGATTGTAGGTCCTTGCCTTTCATCACTTTGAATATTTCTTGCCACTCCCTCTGGCCTGCAAAGTTTCTTTTGAGAAATCAACTGACAATTTTATGGGAGTTCCCTTGTAGGTAACTAACTGCTTTTCTCTTGATGCTGTTAAGATTCTCTCTTTGTCTTTAACATTTTGCATTTTGATTATGAAGTGTCTTGGTGTGGGCCTCTTTGAGTTCATCTTGTTTGGGACTCTCTGTGCTTCCTGGACTTGTACGTCTGTTTCCTTCACCAAGTTAGGGAAGTTTTCTGTCATTTTTTCAAATAGGTTTTCAATTTCTTGCTCTCTCTCTTCTCCTTCTGGCACCCTCATGATGCGAATGTTGGCATGCTTGAAATTGTCCTAGAGGCTCCTTACACTATCCTCATTTTTTTGTTTTATTTTTTTCTTTTTGCTGTTCTGATTGGGTGTTTTTTGCTTCCTTATATTCCAAATTGATGGTTTGCTTCTTGGCTTTACCTACTCTACTATTGATTCCCTGTAAATTATTTCTTATTTCACTTAGTATATCCTTCATTTCTGACTGTGCATTTTTTCATTTCTCACTAGCCCTTTCTTATGCTCTTGAGGTCCTCACTAAATGCATTGAGCATCCTTATAACCAGTGTTTTAAACTCTGCATTTGTTAGATTGCTTATCTCCATTTTGTTTAGTTTTTTCCCTGGAGTTTTGTTCTGTTCTTTCATTTGGGACATGTTTGTCTCCTCATTTTGGCTGCCTCCCTTTGTTTGTTTCTATGTATTAGGTAGAGTTGCTATGTCTCCTAGGCTTGGTAGGGTGGCCTATTGTAGTAGGTGTCCTGTAGGGTCCAGTGGCACAGCCTCCTGGATCACCCCAGCTATGCCCTTGAGGTGTACCCCTCATGTGGACTGTACACCTTTCTATTGTAATTGAGTCTTGATTGCTGTTGGCACATCAATGAGAGAGATTTACTCAGGCTGATCAACTGCAATGACTGGCTGTGCCCACTGACCACTGGCCTCTGACTACCTTGGAGGATCAGCTGTGCAGGGGCCCACCACACAGAGCAAGACTGACTTCAGCAGGGCTCTGGTACCCACTGAGTTCATTCCTTGAGTGTGTTACTTGTGTGAAGTGGTTGGGTGGTAGTGCTTAGACATGGTCTAAAGCTGTCCACTGTGTGCTGGCCCTGGGGCCAGGTTAGCCACTGCCTGTGTTCTACCCAGGGCCACCAGGCATGAGCTACAAAGCGATCTGCAAATGTTTGTTTCTTGTCCTGGGCTTGGAGGTGCCCAGGCAAAGCCAAATTGTGAATCAAAGCTGGCTGCTTCTAGTGCCGGGCCTGGGGCCACTTAGTGAGAGATATGGGGCTTGCTGAGGCCAGATGCTGCTTGTTTGACAGAATTTAGGAAACTCTGAACCAGGATCCAAGACAGGCCAACCCTGTGGTAAAGCCACTGGAAACAGCTTGGGTGGGCCTGAAAATTGGGTGGGGCAGGGCCTCAGGGAACCACCAGGGCGGGGCAAAGAGTGTGAGCCAAGTTGCTGGAGTCTCAGATATGGTGGCCTTCATGGGGGAAGAGCTCACAAAGGAACAACAGCCTCTGCAAGCACTCTGTCCGGGAGAAAGCTGCCTCTCCAGCTCTCACCCTGATGCCAAACAACTCAGTTCTTCCCAGATGCTTCTGGTACCTTTTGAGCTGCCTCCCCCATGGTGGAGCCTGGAGGAGCAGGTCCGAGTAAGTCTGTGTGTGGGCCCTTTAAGAGGAGCTGCCCGGGACTCCAGCAGCCTCAATTCCCACTGGTGTTTAAGCCAGAAGTTATGGGGACTTCTCTTCCTGGCACTGGAACCCTGAGCTGGGCCCCTGGTGTGGGACAGGGACCCCTCACTCCTCAGGGAGGACCTTCCCAGCCGAGGTGTCCCTCCTGATTTTTATCCGCCACAGGTGGGTGTGGGACCAGCCCGGCTGCACCTCCACCCTTTCTCCCAGTCTCCATGTGGCCTCTTCTTTAATTTCGTAGTTGTAGAGCTTCCATTCATCTCAATTTCTGGCGGTTCTGAATGATGGTTGTTCTGTAGTTTAGTTGTAATTCTGATGTGGTTGTGGGAGGAGGTGAGTACTGCATTTACCTACGCCACCGTCTTAACTGGAAGTTCCTCAACTTCCATTTTAATCAATCAATCAATCAATCAATCAATCAATCAATCAAATTATGTTTATGTTTAAATGGCAAAACATTTCAAATAATTATAAAAGTATCTACCACCCAGACTTAACAACTGTTGATATTTTGTTATATTGGCTTCAGGTTTTTTTTAAGATATAAAAAGTTACATGTAGAATAAACAGCAATCATCTCTTTCTCCCTCCCCAGAGTGAACACTGTCTTAAATTGGTTCTTGTTTCTTATCCATGCTTTCATATCTATGGCCTATGCATGGATTCACACACAGCACTGCAGATAGTGCTCTTTGGGTTATTTAAAATGTTTACATAAATAGTATTTTGCTGTTTACACTCAACATTATTTCCAAGATTTACCGATTTTGACGCTTGTAGAACTAGTTCATTTATTTTTAAATTACTATATAGTTTTTCATCTAGGGATGCATTAAATTATGTTTCTATGCCCCAGTAGATGGCCATTTAGGTTGCCTTCCACTTTTTCCTATGGCAACAGTGTGACTAAAAATGCTGGTGTATATGTGTTCTTGTGAATTTGTGTCATAGTGTTTCTAGTGTATGTGTGGTATGCAAAGCTCCAACCTTCTGGCCATCACTAAGTTGCTCTCTAGAGTGACGACAAACCTACCAGAACTGTATGGGAGTTCTCACTCCCCCTCAGCCCTGCCAGTACTCTGTGAAGTATGACGAACATTTTGCCACTACCTTAATTTGCATGTCTCTGATGATTATTAAAGGTGAAGATCCCTTTATGTGTTTTTTTGACCATTCAGATTTTCCTCTGTGAATTGTTTCCCCATCTTCTCCGTTAGGTTTTCCTTATCTTCTTTATTGGTGAGAGATCTTCAAGTACTCTGGGCAGTGAGAATTGTTGGCTGTATAGATATTTTAGGATTGCTTGGCAAGAGCAGGGATGATGCCCTTCCCTGTGTCAGACTCATATTAATTGGTTCTTCTTTTTTTTAGCGGGAACCGAACCCAGGTCTCTCTGACGCTCTAACTGCTGAGCAAAACTGGCTAGGGCCTTCTTTTTTTTTTTTTTAAATCCTCACATTTATTGATTTTAGAGAGAGAGAGAGAGAGAAACATCAGTATGAAAGAGAAACATCCATTGGTTGCCTCTTGTACATTCCCCGACCAGTAATTGAACCCACAACCTAGGTATGTACCCTGACTGGGAATTGAACCCAAAACCTTTGGTGTATGGGATACTCCAAGCAACACAGCCATCTGGCCAGGGCTAGTTGGTTCTTTTATAAAGCAGTGAGACACAGGGGACAAAAGTCAATCCAAAAGGTTTTCATACGAATCTCTTTTGTTTTATAACCAAGATGATATTAGATCATAATAGGTATTAACTGCACCGTTTTCTCAGCTTCTGCTGCTAAAGTTCCTCTCCCATTTCCAAAGCCTACATAGTTAAGAACCAGCCTGCTGCCCCACCCCATCTGAAAAGGGGTAGACTAGGAGAAAGATTGGCATTTGTTGGACTTGACCTTTCAACTTAGATGAAATCCAATGGCAACTATTCTTTTCTTATTAGGAGCACTGAAAAGTAGGCTTTCCTCAATAGAAACATTACAAAGAAACAAACCTACACTATTTTTCTGAATAAGGAATGAGATATGAGAATGATGTGCCCCTCGTGTTCTTCTGCATGCATTTTGTATGGATTATCTCTTGGGATGAAACAGCCAGGGCTTTGTGCACAGTGCTCCTAGGGATGCTCGACCAGTATTTCATCTCCTCCCAGAGGAAGGAAGAATTCTAAGGTTGCAGATGTCGAACAGCCTTGGCATGCAAGGCAGGATTTTCCAAAGGTTTTGAGCATACTGATTAGCAAATATATTCTTCACCTTTTGGTTATCTTTTGTTTTTGGTGTGCTTTCTCCTACAGAAGTGGGTGATCTCACACTTCATACTTATTCGCGTAGGTCCACCCACATGTCTCTTTCCCAGTCCTCCTCACGCCATTATTTCCATCTTACTCCTCCCAGGACCCTGACTAATCAGCTCAGCCATCTGCCACTGCCCAGGAGTCCATGGATATCTTTATTTTTGGTCACTTCTTTTTCCGCACAAAGTGGATGATGAAATACATCATCTGAATCTCTGCACCAGAGTGATTTCCCCGCATCCCTGTCTTCAGATACCCTGTGTGGGGCTGTACTGCAGAGGCATTCCACTGCCAGCTTGTACCAACACACCGAGGCAATATACTGTGCAGCTAGTCAGGCTGTTCCTCCTCCGTAAACTGGTTATAGGGGCGCCCTCACACAAATGATGCCATAGGTGTGAACCGAGGGAGAGGCAGGAGTGTGACAGAGGAAGGTGTCACAGAGGCCTGGGTCACCTGCTCACGCAGCATACTGTGCCCTCTGAACCTCCTTGGGCCTGATCCCAGATATATCACTTCCATTTTATAACCAATTTTTGAGAGCCCATCTGATCTCAGACCCCATTGAATCTGATATCACCCAGCTTTGGGCTGCATGGTCAGACATCCGTTTCGCCAGGGGCCGGTAGCATACCAGGAGCCCCAAAGGCCCACGCTGGGGTCTGTTGGCTGTGGGGCCTCCTACACTTCGATTCTCCTTATCAAACTGAGTAGGTTTGGGTGCCTGCTTCTTTCTCAGTCCCATTAAATGTTCTTTTCTTTCATTTGAACTCAACTATGCATTGAATAAATCATTGTTGCTTTATTTCATCTAGCATTTCTAGGTGTTTTTAGCAGGAAGATGGTCTGAACTTGTCAGCTAAATCTACTATATTTACTGGACTCATACCAATTTGTTTTTAGAAATCATGGTGGTTAGTTCACCGCAGTCACAGAATTTTATGGATAAATTCAATGGATAACTTCAGACATTATAACCACAAATGCAGGGCAATTTCTCAGCAAGCGTAGAATGAGGTTTCTTACTTGACACTCACTATGTGAACACTATATTTTTCGTTATGGTGGAAGGAACACTCTTTCTAATGGAAACAGTTGGTGTTCATATAGTCCTTATTCCTAAAGGTCACACGATCATTAATGTGACAACATCTTGCTGGAAGCGACTCTTCAAGCTACAGCAATATTGTGTTGAGTCTGGTGATTAGGGGAACCTTCAAATGATAAAATACAGAATAAGGATATGAAATAGACAGAGGTGAAATTTTCCAGATAAAAGCTTGATAAATGGAGAAAAGACACATTTCCCTTGGATCTCAGAGAGAGGACTTCCAGTTGCGTTGGAGCACTGGATTTAAATCTGCCCCCAGGCACAAGGAGAGGGAAGCTGCCACCGACATGGCAGATCACACCGGGTTCGGCTGCCTGACAGCGTGGCAGAGGTCGTATACATGTACATCTATTCTTTCTTTTCCGTCAGAGATATGCCCAGTGCATAAGGCAAGTGAAGGCACATTTTTATTCATCTGCTGGTAGACATGTCTACAGATGCCATCCTTTCCATCCTGCTTCCCGCACACAACATAATTATAGGGCCGTGAGGTGAGGGCCAGACCACAATATGCCTAGAGGGGTCCAGAGAGTCTGGGGAAGTAGGTGATGCTTGAAAACAGGAAGAAAAACTGTCATGTAAAGACACGCTGAGAGCAGAGCTGTGGCCAGAATGATCACATGCAAGGCAGTTGCTGAGGCAGGCATCCAAGAGAATTGTGTATGATTCTCATTTTTAGATATCAGATGTGTAGTTTTAGGGTTTAGAAGCTAAAAATAGGCATCACTCCATGCAATCCACTCCCTCTAATTTCTTATAATTAATTCTCAAACAGCTTGTATTTCCCTATCATCGTGTAAGAGGTACATTAAGGACAGTACTTGAAAATGCCCCAGAAATAAAATAAGTGGAAAGTTAAAGTCATGTGCTTATATGAGTAATACACTAATATCTGTTCTACATATGTCAAAGAACATTCATTATTTCTGGCTTTCAAGAAGTATTTAAATACAATATTCCATATGACTCTATCACGAGACATCATTGATTGTAAGTAAAATACAATGACCATTTATTTGAAGGCTGTGTATATTTTATTTAGGTTTATATGCAGCATGTAATTCATGATTGCACGTGTTTAATATTTTGGTAAGAAGTCTCCATATAAAGCAGAGCAATAAATGCCATATAGCACATTGTGTTTTGTTTGTCTTTTCCTATTTCCTTTACTGTACTTGATCCTTGTTAAACTGAGCTGGTTTCAATGGTTTGTTCTATTTTCTCTCAATCAGTTTTTTTCTTTTTACGTCCTCCTATATATTTCTATTTTCTATATTCCTAGATCCCTAGTTTTCCCATGTCTTCATTCTTTCCCCCTCTTCTGGGGCAATGCATCTATTTTGTTCCCTCCCACTAAGCATTCTCTTCCCCTCAGGACTGATTTAAATAGTTTCTTTTTCCAAATGGTGATTCCAGGGCACACTGGACAGTAGGTTGAAAGCTACTTTAGTTTTCCCCTGGAAGTATTGCCTTCTGCTTATGAACTTGGCTACCAGAAAACGCAAGTCCTTCATGCCTCCTACTGACCCGGTAGCATTCAGAACATGATTTTATCTCCAAAGAGTCACCAAAAATCTCCAGCTCATTGTATTATCATCCTTATCCCTCAGGAAAAGTTCTCACATCATAGGTCATAGGGTTGCTAGAGATTCAATTCAATCCCTGTCAAAATCTGCAGATGGTTTTAATTCTTTTAGAATTTGACAAGCTGATTCTAAAAACCATATGGGAAGACCTAGGGATTAGAACTGCTAAAACAATTTTAAAAAGAACGCAGAGGATCCATGCTTCCTTATTTCAAAACAGTATAAAGCTGCAGTAATCAACAGAATGTCACATTGGTGGTAGGGTAGATATATGGATCTATGTAGCAGTGTGGGGAGACTAGAAATAAACACACACTATACGGTCAATTGATTTTTCATAAAGGCACAAAAACAATTTAATAGAGAAAGGATAGTCTTTTCAACAAATGGTGCTGGGACAATTTAACATCATTTAAAAAAAAAAAAGAAAAGAAAATTTACCTTGAGCTATACCACATACCTTATGAAAAAATTAATGAAAATACATTTTGGATCTAAAATTTCTAGAACAAAACATAGAAACAAATATTTGTGACCTTAGTTGAGTTAGGCAACTAAAGTAATATTAATAAATTAGATTTCATCAAAATTTAAAATGTCTTCTCTGTGAAAGACACTGTTAAGAGAATGAAAAGAGAAACCACATGTCAGAGGAAATTATTTGCAAAACATATATCTGTCAAAGGCCTTGTTTCCAAAATATAGTAAAAGAAAACTCTTAGAACTTGATGATAAGAAAACAATCAAATAAATGATGGCCAAAAGCTTTGAACAGATACAGCACCAAAAAAGATATATTAATGGTAAAAAAAGAAAAAAAAGAAAAACCACTTGAAAAGATTTTTCAGCATCATTAGTTATTATGGAAATGCAAATTAAAACTACAATGTGATACCATTGCAAGCACATGTATTAAAATGGGTAAAAAATAAGTAAATAAATAAAAACAACGACACCACCACCACCAAAAACACAGCTGGCAAGGCTAACAAGCACTAGAACTCTCATACATTATAGGTGGACTTACAACATGGTAAACCACTTTGGAAACTAGTTTAGTGGGTTGTTAGAAATTTAAACATATACTTAATGTAAACCCTAGAAATCCTATTTCTATCTATTAACCAGGAGAAATGAAAACATATTCATGCCAAAACCTCTACATAAATATTTATAGAGATTTTATTCATAATGGTCAAAAATTGGCAACAAACCAAATGCCCTTCAATTGTTGAATGATTTGACAAACTGTGGTACATCCAAGCAGTAGAACACTATTCAGCAATAAAAAAGGCCAATCTAGCCCAACTGGTGGGGCTCAGTGGTTGAGCGTTGACCCATGCACCAAGAGGTGGCCAGTTCGATTCGTGGTCAGGGCACATGCCTAGGTTGTGGGTCAAATCCCCAGTGGGGGCATGCAGGAGGCAGCCAATCGATGTTCTCTTTCATTAATATTTCTATCTCTCTCTCCTTCTCCCTTCCTTTTTCTCTAAAATCAATAAAGAAAAAAAAAAAAAAAGACCTATCTACTGTTACATGCAACAACCCAGATGAATTTTATATGCACTATACTTAGTGGAAGAAGTCAGACAGGTTGTATACTGTATGATTTCACTTATATGACAGTCTGGAAAGGCAATGATAGTGACAAGAAACAGACCAGTGGTTGTAGGTGAGAGGAGGAGATGACTACAAAGGGACATTAGGGACAATTTGGGGGTGTTAGAAGTGTTCTGTATTGTGATTTTGGTGGTGGTTATATGGCTATATGCATGTACACAAATTCAAAGAACTGTAAACCAAAAAGAGTAGATTATACTATATGCAAATTATTTTTATTTGGGAATTTTAAAAAATTACTGTATCTTCCAATTAAAGTTGACATACAATATAAATATATTAATTTAAGGTGTAAAATTATATCTTAATTTTAAAAAGTTTAAAATGGGGCATAGGGTAAAACAAGCAAAAAATAAATAAAATTGTTGGAGTGAGAGTTTATGAGGTACATAATATTAACCTTTGGTGTTGCACATGTTAAGTATGAATGTTTCCACAGTAAAAACAACAGCAACAACAAAGCAAACCTCTTGGCCTAATAGTCCCCTTTCACCACCATACCATTTTGGGAGTTACCTTCCCAGCAAAACTTCTTTAAAAAAAATTAGAGGAGGAAATAGAGAGAAAGTATACCTATTCTTTTTTTAAAGAATTTTGAGATTGATTTTTAGAGGCGGGGGGGGGGGAGGGGGAGAGAGAGAGAGAGAGAGAGAGAGAAACATTGATGTGAGAGCAAAACATTGATCAGCTGCCTCCTGCATTTCCCCTACTGGGGATCAAACCCACATCTTGGCCATTTGCCCTTGACCAGGAATCAAACAGGCAACCTTTCTGTGCACGGGATGATGCCCAACCAACCGAGCCACACCGACCAGAGCCCAGCAAAACTTCTTGAAAAAAGTTTTAACTTCCTCATCTTCCATTCAGGCTTTGGTCTCTACTACTCCATTGACTCATGTCAAGGTTCTTGTCAATATCACCAATGACCGACTGACCTTTACATAGCGAAAGCAAGAGGTCATCGTCTTTTCTCATTTTACCCCATCTTTTAGCAGTATGTGTTAGTTTCTTTTCTCGGTTTCTGTAACATCATTCATACTTTTACATTCCTCCCTTCTATTCATACCTCTTTGGTTTCATTTACTGCCTCTTTTTTTGAAAAACCTCTAAACTGTGGTACATCTGAGAGTTAGGTCCTTTACCCATTCTCTTACATTTACAATCTGTCTCTAGGTAATTTCACTGGGGCCTGTGGCTTTAAATACTGTCTATATGTCTATGATTCTCAAATCTGCACCTGTGGCCCTCACTCAGAAACTTCAAAGTCGTGTATCTAACATCCTACCTGATCTTCATTAGGAAGTCTACGAGGCACCTCAAAATTAAAATGTCCAAGGTTAAAATGGTCCCATCCTCACACCTATATCTTGGTCTATATCCCAGTTAATAGCACCTCATCTCCACTGCCACTTGAGCTAAAAGCAGGAATCATCCTTGTCTCCTCTCTTGCCACCATCTCCTAGCCTCCCGATTATTATTTATCTACTTACAAAACATATACTGAATACTTTCAGTTTTCATTTCAGCTACTAAGATCCTAATTCAGGCCACCATATTTCTAGCCTTATTTTGTTTCTTTTCTTACCCCCCCCCCCATCCTCCTTCTTTGATAAATGTTTATGTCTATTTAAGTTCTAAAATTCACGTATAGTTTTATGAATGGAGCCTACACCAAAATTTTAAATTTCAATCTCTATGAAACTACAATACTCTACTCTTTTATTTCTTAGAGATAAAGTCTGGATTTTTTAAAAGTACTATTAAATAAAATTGAGGAATCTTATAAAAGTGGGAACATATAGAAATCCCCTGTCTCACTCAAAGTCATGTCTGCATTGCTAAATTTGAAGATGGAGTTTAGTAACCAAGTTACTGGCACAAACCTACACACAATTTGTTCAGGGAAATGTAATACTTGAAAGCTAATAATATGTGAACTGGTTGGTGCAGACTAAATCTTGAAAGTAACCTTATTATTTTGCTCTGTCAATTGTCTTTAGAGACCTAGAGATAATCCTAGGAGAGAGAACACTGTTTCCTTTTCCAACTTGTTCATTTCATTAGGACTAATTCATTAGGAAGCCATTGGGAACCTAGTCTGGGAAATTAGTAGATGCACAAAGCAACAAAACTTAAACATCAGTGACCTCTAGTTTCATGTTGACAGATCACATATCTTTACTCTTGTTGGTCTGGATACAAACTGAAGGGAAAAAAACCTTGATGTTCTCTTATCTTACCTGTGACATAATAGATCAAACTCTTTTAGTATTTCTCTGAAGTATTACTTACCACACTCTCAGTATCTCAGAATCTTTCTCCAAATTTTCTGGAATCTCATTAAATCAGGTACTGTAATTGAATATGAGTATAGAAAATGATGGTAGTGAGCTTGGAGACAGGAGACTTGGGAACATAATAATAAGTACTAGCAAAATTTATAGTCACTTCCCTGGTGTTGATGAAGACAGCAGTTCAGGGCAGATGATAGACAGACACATCAGTGTCAGAATCTGTACCAAGCCTATTTGGCTTCTAATTGTCACATAAACCATGGGCAATTTCCTCCATTGTATTGTGCTTTTTGTACAAGCTTCTTTAAAAGGGTAAAGTTGAATTTTTATTTTAGTCTATTTTGTTTTCATTTCTAAAGTAACCAAAGATCTTAGCAATCATTCCTAATATATAGCCAGTTCTCTATCTCACATCAATATCATTACTCTTCTTCCAACCTACATTTGCTAGCCTTTATCTATACTTGTTGAATTTAACTCTGTTGGCAGTTAGTAATTTGATCTAGCTAGGCAGTCTTTAAATGTGGTTTCTTGTGAACACACTACTTTCTTTTCTAGTAAATATCCAAAGAGCAAGCAAATGTCCTTTATGAATTTACACAATATCCCAATTTCTCTTAAAAGTAGAATTATTGACTTCAAATCCCTTTATTACTTATTGAGTGGACAATACATCCTCTGAAATTTTGGGATATAATATTTGGAGGAATGGGGAGTTTCTCTGATGCCTTCAAGGCCATGAATAAATAAAAAAAAGCATGACATTTGTCATATCTTCCTGTATCTTTCAAGATCCTTCCTGGTTTGGTGAATGGTAGCTTTGTTGTATGTTTTGTTTTGTTTTAACAAAACAAATGTAATGCATGTGTGTAGTTTAAAAAGTCAAATAATACTAGAAGGTTATAATAAAATACTACTTATACACTACATAGATCAATCTCACTCTGCAAATACAATTTTATTAAATACTTTTTATTTATTTATTTATTTTTTAATTTAATTTTTTTTCTTTATTGATTTTTAGAGAGAGAAGAAGGGAGAGGGAGAGAGATAGAAACATCGATGAGACAGAACATTGACTGGCCACCTCCTGCATGCCCCTCACTGGGGATTTGGCCCACAACCTGGGCATATGCCCTGACTGGGAATCGAACCAGCGACATCTTGGTGCGTGGGTCGATGCTCAACCACTGAGCCACACTGAACGGGCATTAAATGCTTTTTAAAGTTTTTCCTTTTGGTATTTACCTATATATTTTCTTTTAAAAATATGTGGATATTGCCATCCCTTTATACTTAATTATCTTCTGACTTACTATCATAGGTGACAGTTTTAGCTACACATGGACTTTTTACCCGTCCACTTCCCTCATATGTCTGTATTACAATTATTAGTAAAATCCATATTTAGTGCTTTCATTTTATGATTATGTAACTATTGTTCATTGCTGAGTCAGAAAGTTACATTCTTTTATTTAGAGATAATAATCGTCTCAAATTTTCAGTTGCTTCATTTTCTTTCAATTTTATATATTAGTTTCCCTATGACATCCTATATCTTCCTTATGGCTAAATAATTTGAATAATCTTATATTTCCATTCTTTTTTTTTTTTTTTCTTTAATCCTCACCCGAGGACACTTTTCCACTTTTTGTTCAGGTAGAGTGGGGTGGGGGAGAGAGAGGAACAGAGAGAGAGAGAGAAACATCGATGTGAAAGGGACACATCGAGTGGCTGCCACCTGCACAACCGACCAAGGCCGGGGACAAACTGCAACCGAGATACATGCCCTTAGCGGGAACCGAACCCGGGTCTCTCAGGACCGCAGGCCGACGCTCTAACCGCTGAGCCAAACCGGCCAGGGCTATATTTCCATTCTTTATCTGAAAAACCCTTAATAGTTCTTTTCATCTCCCTACTCCAATGGGACCAGTTGTTTTCTAGTTGTACCACATGTCTGTCACCCTGTGTGTGGACAGCTTGAGAGGTGTGTCAATCAGGTTCTCCAGAGAAAGAAAACCAACAGGATGTGTGTGTGAGAGAGAGAGAGGGAGGAGGAGAGAGAGAGAGAGTGAGAGAGAGAGAGAGGGGGAGAGAGAGAGAGAGAGAAAGCTTTTATTTAAAGAGTTGACTCACACAACTGTGGGAACTGGCCAGTCCAGTACCTACAGACTACAGAGCAGGCAGCAGGAGCCCCAGGGAAGCCCTGATGCCGCAGCTGGAGTCTGCAGGTATTCTGGAGGCAGAATTTCCTCTTCCTCAGTCTGTTTCCTCTTAAGGCCTTCAACTGATTGGATAGTACCCACCTACATTATTCAGGGTAATCCTGACTCAAATCCACAATTTAAATGTTAATCTCATCTAAAAAAAAAAAAACACAAAAAAACTTCACAATGATATTTATACTGGTATTTGGCCAAATATCTGGTACCTTGGTCTAGCCAAGTTGACACACAAAATTAACAATCACAAGAAGTAACCAAGAACATGGGAGAGGGAGAAGACTTTTTCTGTGGAAGAAGTCTTGTCCTCCCCCCTGCAGACCCCCAGCTCAGGGACTGGCCCGCCCCTCCCACCGCCTCTTCTGTCAGCTCTGCCCTGTCATCCCTTCCCGCCCTCCATTTCCCTCACGCTCAGAGCCCTGTGAACTTGAACTGCAATAAGCTTGAACCACAGAACAAAAGTTTAAATGTCCTGACCACAGAAGCTCATAAATTGTGGGCTTGGCTCCTTGGGAAGTGGTGGGCGTGACTTCCTTCACCATATTTAAGATCTGATAGAATTAATCTCTGAGCAATGTGTTGAAGGAGATGGAAACAGAGCAGACCAGAGACCTAATAAACTGTTTGCCTCCCCCATTTCCAGAATTTTTGCAACAAATCATGTGCAACATGGGGGCTACTTCAGTTTTAGGGAAGTGAGTTATTGTAAACCTCAAGTGTGTGCTTGGGAATCTGAGCTTCTGGGAAGCTCTGAGCTAGTCCCATAAAGAGCTGAAAGGGACTGAGACTAGAAACAATCTCTCCAACCAGTGAACCCGGGGAATGAATGAATTGAATGAGGTGCCTTTCTGCTTTAATTTTTTCTCCACCTCCCAACTCCACATTTAAGAAAAAAAAAAAGCATTTTTTTTTTTTTTTGAGACTCTATTAGACTAGTTAATAGAACAGGATAATTCTGGATACAACGCTCTGCAAAATAGGAGAGTATAATGAGAGGCATTTGAATGGATGTCATTGTCTTTTACAAAGCATGCTTTTGTCTCATTGTTTTCACCTAAGACTTCTTGCAAAACAATGGGCTTTGAAAGTGCAAGATATGCTGCTTAACTCCTGAAGAGCTGACAGACATCACACCTTTTCCAGGAGGATTGTGACTGGGTCTTCAATCATCTCCCCTCCCCTCTCCATGCAGTAGGTGCGACAACTAGAACTGTTAGCTGACATCCTACACCCAGTTCCAGTGGTGTCAGAAGAAATGAAAAATATCCTGTGGTCCAACTAGTGACTCCTGCTTCTAAAAGGTTGGGCTGAGAGTAGAGAGGGAGAGGTAGTTTTAGCCGTAAAAACCATAGTGAAGACTATAAAACCATTGCATGAAATTTCCTTCATCTGAAAAGGCTGAGCCCTTTTGATGACATTACATGTTGGGTGAAACAAAAAAAAATGCCTTTTCTCAATGAAGCCGACTTTTGGAGGCCATAGTGAGTCCCGTTTCTACTTAGTAAAAATATCAGAATGTGTTTTGGCAGCAGTTTTTATTGCGATGTTGTTTTCTTTTCTTTTCTTTCACTTTCCTGTATTTACAGCTCTGCTGACACAAACATTAAGGGACAGAATCAGAAAACCTGAGGAATTCTTCTTGGGTCATGTGGTTATTCATGTTACAAAAATTCATGGAGGACCTGACTCAGGATTGTTCCAAACCTCTCTTTCTAATCAATTTTCATTATAGCCTTTTGTTCTTAGAGCTCTCCAGGAAATCACCACATAGTGGGGGAAAAAAGTGACCAAACTTTAACATGTGTATGCGTTATAGGGGCGAGCATATGACAGACAACGGAGACCACCAAAGTATCTCTTCTGTAGGATTCTTATAAACTGAATGTGTTGCTATTGGCACATTTAACCAGAGCCTGGCATAAGGTCTGTGTTCAATAAACGTCAGCTATTTTTATTATTAGTAGTAGTATTTGCATATAGTACACACAAATATATCTGTATACACATGTACACTTTATGTCATAAAGGCATAGATTTGAAATAATAGTCTGTTTTATAGCACTGACATAGCCAACAATGCTTATAGGTCCAAATTGAAGCAAGAACTTCCTTCTTCTTTTTCTCCTCCTCCTCCTTCTTCTTTTCTCCCATCATGGTGAAATAAACACAACATAAGGTTTTCCATGTTAATCTGTTTAAGTGTACTATTCAGTGGCATTAAGTACATTCACACTGTTGTATAACCATCCATTCATCCCCAGGACATTTGCATCTTCCCAAACTGAAATTTGGTAGCTATTAGAGACTAACGCCCATCCTCCCTCCTCTCTCCCAGCCCGGGCAGCCACCATTCTACTTTCTGTCTGTATGAATCTGACGACGCTAAGTACATCATGTAAGTGGAATCGCACACTGTCCTTTTATGTCTGGCTGCTTCACTTAGCATAATGTCTTCAAGGTTCGTCCCTGTTGGAGCATGTGTCAGAATCCCAGTCCTTTTTAAGGCTGAATAAGCAGCCTTCATTTTAAAATTGAAGTATTTTGGGATGACCATATGGCTATAGCTCACAGAGGCAATTATTTTCAATCTTCTCTTCTCTCTCCTTGGCCTCATTGTATGAATATTCTAACAAGATCTAATGACATGGCTTCCGGGTGGTGTTCTTTCTCCAGGAATGGCTTTGCCCTTGAACGTGGGCTCTGGAGTCAGACGGACAGACGTGCATTTGCATTTGCATCCTGCCAAAGAGAAGCCTATTGTCTTGGCTACATGATAAGGTTAAACCATATGATATCGCCAATATTTGATTATTTTTTAGGTACATACGTGACAGTTTCACAGGGTTCAACCTAATTCTGTACCTCTTTACTCCTCAGTTATTTTAAGTAAAACATAAAGTTAAAAATAGTGCTTGGCTCATAACGTTGCTGTGAGAATTGAATTACAGAATGTTTGTGGCACGTTTCATCTGAGGCCACTGAGTGTTGGAGCTGTGGTGGGGGCTGATGGCACCCCTCCTGTCGGGGAGAAGCCTCTCCTCTCAAGTCCAGGCTTTCAGGAGGTTCCTGCTCACCTCTGCCTCCTCTCCTGCACCTGATTGATTGTACCTTCATCATCAGCTCAAGGGCATGAAAGTCGATCTGGAATGAGAGCAATTTTTCTGACACTTCATTTTAGAGGGCAGTGAGCAAAATAAATACCATTCCCTATCTTCATGGAGTTAATGTTCTAGTCAGGGAGGAAAAAGCAAGTGCGAAAAACAGACTGTACCTTAGGAAACTAAATGATGGGAGGGGCCTATGAATCGTCAGGGGAAGCTTTAGATGAAAGAGGACACAGTGCCCTTGCTTTGCTACCTGAAGCAGGTATCACTTCCCTTCCTCCCTGTCTTCTCCCTTCCCTCCCTCCCTCTCCCCTTTCTTCGTTTCTTCTTTCCTTCTCTATTTCTTTCTTTCAGTTTGGATTCGGGCAGCCCTCTTGGCTTCCTTGAAACTGCTTTCCAAGGTGGCTGTATGCTGACTCTGCAGGTTCCCTGAGTGAGGAATTCCAGGAGCGTCTCCCCTCACCTGGGCTGGCATGGGGTGCTGCCGCCGCTGCCCTGGCTCGGTGTCCATCGGGCTATCTTGGGCTTTACCAGAGTTCCTTCTGCATTTTACCCTTTCATGACCCAAAACTCTCCAAACATCTCTGAAGCCTTCCATCTCCTTGCCAACCAAGTCCCCTTCCTGGTTCTCAGGGAATTGCATGACCACACCATGAGCAAAACTTCCTTATCTGAGCTGTCTGTCTCTGAGGCTCTAGCCAGGTCTGATGCTGGCCAACCCAGGGTATGTTATGGGAAGGGTTTTTCACTTTTTTCCACAACATACATGAGACTCTCTAGGGCCTTAAAACTATTTTATAAAAAGCACAGATAATCACAAAAATGAATTGATTAAAATATGTATGTTTCGCCCTGGCTGGTTTGGCTCAGCGGTTAGAGCGTTGGCCTGCGGTCCAGAGAGACCCAGGTTCGGTTCCCGCTAAGGGCATGTACCTCGGTTGCAGTTTGTCCCTGGCCCTGGTTGGCTGTGCGGGTGGCAGCCACTCGATGTGTCCCTTTCGCATCGATGTTTCTCTCTCTCTCTCTCTGTTCCTCTCTCTCCCTCCCACTCTACCTGAACAAAAAATGGAAAAATGTCCTCGGGTGAGGATAAAAAATAAATAAATAAAATATGTATGTTTCAATACCACTTTTTACAGGATATAAGTGGTTTGTTCTTTATTTTGAAGCTTATACTCCAGGCAGGGAAATGTGTCTGTGGGCCCGTGGGGAGGGTGGGGTGCAGCTGACCATGTTCTGTCTCCCGCCCCACGGACATGCAGGCTGTTTTTGGACTTGAGATGAGCCCTGATGCGTGGTGGTGCTGGCCCTGGTGATGCTGCCTCTTAGGTTTACCACTGACTCAAGCTTTTGCTACCAAAATGCTGCCTCATCCCTAATGGCTCAATCAGGAAAATATTATTTTCAGATGTTTTAAATTTGTGCATCGAGAAACATATGTCCTGCCATATGGAGCACAATAGGAGCTGGTTCAGGCCGAAGTGGAAACCAGAAATGGGAGTTCTCTTTCTCTCCGTGTTGCAGTCAGACCCGGCCAGACCTCCCCGCCCAGCCGGCTAGGCTGTGCTCTAAATCAGAGTACACGTGCCTCGGAGACAGGCTGCGAAAAGGCCACTGCGGGCCGCTCTCGCACGGCCTCACGTCCAGGTAGGAGCGCTGCTGTGGTGCTGCGGGGGCACATCTGGGTGTCAAGTCACAGATAGCCTTGCAAGGGCTCTGAAGTCCTGTGCACCACAACGGAGAATGCTAAAGTATATCAACCTGCACACTAAACGGTTGCACTAAAGCTGCACAACATGAAGATTTGATTGGCGTAATTTTAACCATTCATTTTGAAAACAAAGCCCAATATAGTAGTAACAGTATTGGAACTCCATATTTAGTTTGAGAAAGACATGAGAGGGACATGGAATATGAATCTCCTTATCAGTCACTGACTCACTCAGCAAGTGCCTCCTTTGTGCACAGTCCAGAGCTGGGCTTGACAGAGGAAAGTCTTATAAGACTAAGTCCTGCTCGTCAGAAAAGCTTCCAGTCCACCATACTCTTCCCTGGCTTTTTCTTTCGGGATTGCTTGGTCTCCTTTACTGAGCTGCTCCGCATCGCCGGCATCGCGTGACGAGCTCTCACAGAAGTGCAGGAGACAGGTGAGAAAAGAGGTAACTGCCCTCCAGGAGCTAAGAGCTATGCTTTAGATAACTGTGGGATGCTAAAGGAGCTCCGTGGAGGTCATACAGACAGAACATAAGGCTAGAGACATCTGTGAAGTTTACCTGAAGTGTCTTCATGCCGTTTGTTCTGGTGGTGACGCTTGGCTCTGTCCCCGTGATTCTGCGTTGGCAGCTGAGCTAACATCAGACTTGCCGTCCCTGAAGCCTGGACCCCACCTTAACCAACAGAAAGCTCAGTTTCCACACTCTGCCTGAATGGAATACTCCACTGAATTCCTGATTCCAGTCTCAGATGTAGTAGGTGTCTCTACTCTCACCTCATTTGTAGAGCAGAGTTATCTTAGGGGTCGTAAGTCCAAGTCATGGTCGGTCTTTTCCAGCTCCAGGTACCAGCTCAGCCCCTTTCAGGTCATTGGGGTGTCCTCTTCCCCTTCCTACCACCAGAGGTGACCACTCAGAGTCTTAATATGACACATGTACAAAGGAAAAACATTCTTATAAAATATCAAAGGAAGGCTGTTGCCTCAAAGGGAGTGGTGGGGAATGATGCTGTGGGGATGAGGGCAGAGCCAGACGGAAGAGGACTCTTGAACACTAGACTGAAGAGTGTGGACAGGAGGAAGCCATTGCTGTTCATATCCATGGAGCTAGCCTGACGAAACATGGAGTTTTGGGGAAATAGCTCAATGATGGGATGTAGGATAGGATAAAGAAAAGGACCAGAGGCAGGCAGACAAACTAGCGCAATAAAGCAATCGTTCAAGTTTAGTAATAATAGCGTTGGCCTTGGAATAGGAAGAAGAATGAAGCAAAGAAATAAGTGGAAAGACTTGAAGGGGAATTGGAAAACATGTAACAGAGGAAAATAGACATCCGTGGTGCTGAGTTCAGGCAGACAATTGACCTCATTTAGTACAGATGGAGGGGTTGCTGTTACCGACTTGTAGTAATACAGGTTTAATTATTATTTTAAAGCCCAGTGCTAAAAATAAGGGTTGTACACCATATGCTGTAAGACTGAGTATTTGTCTTCCCCGTTTCCCTTTTCCTCACTCTTACGGTTCCCCATCCTTGGGCTGTGGTCCCTGTCCTCAGACAAGCATACTGATTCTCCGTCTGCGCTTTGGTCACATCCTTGGGCTCAGAAACAGGTAGGTGAGCAAAAGCAGATTATAACTAGGATACAAGCTCTGAATGATCTTGATTATATGTATTTTGGTAAAATATGTGGCTTTATTATTTTTTTTTATCCTCACCTGAGGACATTTTTCCATTTTTTGTTCAGATAGAGTGGGAAGGAGAGAGAGAGAGAGAGAGAGAGAGAGAGAGAGAGAGAGAGAGAGAGAGAAACATCAATGTAAAAGGGATACATTGAGTGGCTGCCTCCCATAGGGCCCAACCAGGGCCAGGGACAAACTGCAACCGAGGTACGTGCCCTTAGCGGGAACCGATCCTGGGTCTCTCTGGACCGTAGGTCAACACTCTAACCGCTGAGCCAAACCGGCCAGGGCAATATGTGGCTTTATTTTAATGTAAAGCTTGAAGGGTAAAATGTTCAAATCCCACTTTTAATTGAAAAGTGGAATCAAATGAAAAAGAATCTCAGGTTGAATTATGGAAAAAGCAGCGCTCAAGTCTGAATTCACCAAGGCTTGTTTCGAATGGTCAGATTATTTTGTAGTGTGTTGGTGTCTATGGTCAGGGCCTTTTAGCCCCCAAATCGAATGGCACTGGGTTTCTAACATTTCCTCATTCTGAAACAGCAGGAGGGATTCTTGATGCTCTCTAGGCATTTCCAAGTTTCTTTCTTGACGTGTCTCAGACAAGGTTCTTCTAGAGCACAGCCCTGGGCCCTCACAGACTCCAGATCCAGCGTCATTTAAGAGCGCAGGCTATGCTCAGAATGCTTTGTATCACGTCACACTCGGAGTGCTTAAGAGCGGAAAACCCACACAATCTCTAGGAACCCACCGTGTGTTGACTCCCAACTTCTCTGTGGAATTCCTGACTGTTCTTTACTGTTAGACCAACGTGATGTCAGTGCTGACAGAAAGCAAGCGCGATGTCTTGGCTGCTTTGGCAGTGTCTGTTCCGGCCACTGGTGCTGCATTAATCAGCGGCTCGTGGGAAATAACATGTCTGGTGCTAGTACTCGGAGCAGAAGAGCTGCACCTGATCAGAACACGGAGGGCTCCTTGTACCTGCTAGAAATCGTGCTGTTGGAATAGTGTAAAGTTACAAAAATGAAATACTTAAGTCTGCTTCTTCGCACATTTAGAGTTAATATCCATGCTGTGGAGATGGGAAACCTGCGGAGGAAGATGGGGGAAGGCAATGCTGTTTAGCTGGAATAGGAAATAGGGACAGATTACTATGAACAAGCTGATTTTTTTTTTTTTGTCCCCATAGAACTCATTTGGGTGAATCTTATATTTAATGTTTTTAATGTTAAATTATAGATAAATGGCCATTTGAAAACATGTATTGGATAGGTTTTCCATTCCAGGTGGCAGAATGAAACAATTTGAACATGTATTCTTATTGCTCTATAGTAACATAACAAATTTGAGATGTTCAGTCAACTCCTTTGAAAGAGAGAATTTAAAAAATTAAAAAGACAAAAGCAGTGTTCCAAGAGGCAGAATTAAAACAGAGAACTCCTTTTACCTGGTCAATTATTTCAGGACAAGAGATAAGGCTCCTCATTAAGAACTAGCATCATAAAAAGTACTTTGTCTGAGGAAATTAAACAGAAAGAAGTGAGGGAAAGCAGGAAGCAAGGGCTTTGGAAAATGTTTCTCCATTTTTCTAATTATTCACTTCATTTCCTGGAAAGGAATGGCTGCTCACTGGTGGGTTGGTTTAGTTTAATATTTACCTCAAAGTACAATTTTATTGCCTGAGCTTTATTAACAGAATCAAATTGCCAAGAAAAAGTGAATGAGCATTAGAAAAATGTGGACTTGCTGATTATTAGTAGCTGTGAATTAGAATACTGTCTAATTTTTCTCATCACTTTTTCTGAGTGATGCGAGGTCAATTTGGATAAATAATGCAAACAAAGAGGACAGAAAAATCACATAGTGCCAGAGAGGCAGTTCAAATAACCCTCCTTTTAATTTTTTTTTCTCTTTAGGAAGTTAACTTGAGGTTTATGTAGGAAATAAATTATGTCCTCTACACTGGACCTCCGATAGTGAAAAATTACCTCACTCCCCCTCCCAGAATCCGTGCACTACTTTCATGTTTCTTCTTAAAACAGGTTCTGCAGATCAGAGCAGTGACCACTGTTGCCCACCGCTGCCTTCTTGAGCAGCCGGCCCAGCAGCAGAGGTGTACAGTTACACACTCGGGGGTGGGAAAGGGAAAATTTCCATCTGACCTTTCAGTGCATTTCTTTCTCGAAAGTGACTTTTTTAGTGTGAACTCTCTGATGTGGTTGCGTTTGACTGACATTATTATTATTTTAGCCCATTTAGCAGCAAACGCAAATTTAATATCATTGTGTGTGCACGTGTGTGTGTGTGTGTATGTGTGTGTGTGTTGGGTAAGGGGGATTGTGGTTTGAGTGGCTGAGCTGTTACTGAAGTTCAATCATGATCCCCATTTTATTGACTGGAGTTAGTTTTCTGGAAGGTAAGATGGAAATAATATCTGGCTCTTAATATCTGGCAGTATTGGTAAAGAAATTGTGATTTCAATTCTTGAATTGCTATTGCAATTATTACTAATACTATTTTTAGACGATGTACTGGTTCGGGATTAAGAAATTAAGTTCTGAATTCTAAGTGCAGTCTTGAACAATACATTTAACCTTTCTGGAAATATCTTTATGTAACAAATACGAGTCATTTTAACTTTGTTCTTAAATATATTATTCTATTGGCCGCTGGACTTCAAGGGCTAGATAAAATTAAGTGTCATTAGCAAGAAAAGATCAGAACTAAGCTGGAGAAGCTCATGATTTAGCTCCCTGCCTGCCGTGTCTGTTTCCTAAATGGAAATCACCGTGCTCCCCTATTGTAGGACAGAGTACTGAATTCACATCTCTCTATGACATATTGTTCAACAATAACAACAACATGCTGTGACCGAGACTCACATCAATTGACGTGTGAATAACACTCCTAAATGCTATAAGGGATAGTCTCTCATTTCTATTTTGCTCTTGTTTATAAAATCCAATTAATTGCCTCTGGGTTGAAAGATGGGTCTTGTGGAGACAGGAAGCAGCGGAGGCCGGGTGGAACTGGGAAAAAAAAAAAAATGCTGATTTGGGCTTTGGAAGCAGATGTCCAGATTGTGTAGGAGCAGGGAAATCAGAGTGACAGATACAATGGGGTAAATTTAGTAATGAAATTGATAGAGGCTTTGTCAGAAATGGACAAGATTAGTGTTTCCTGAGCTTTAAGGGGCCATGGAGCACCCAAGGATCTTGTGAAAAGTCAAATTTAGATTCAGAAGGTGCAGAACTGGAAATTCTGCATCTCTAACTAGCTCCCAAGGGATGCCAAGAACCCTAAGTAGCAAGAGAAAGCAATGGCTTCTAGGAAATCTTGGGTAGAGAGAGTGTACCAAGGGGTGTGTGAAGAAAAGAGAGAGGAAGAGACTCTTTGTGGAAAGTTGGGACCCAGGCCCTGAGGCTGCTGATGGTCAGGAGAGGTGGGTTTTTGAAAAGCAGATCCAGTGTCAGGGAAGGCAAGGGACATGTGGGGAAGAGGTGGGCCAGGCTGGCCTAACACATTTTTCTGGGGAGGCAAGCTGTGTTAGACCAATGTGTGCAGGGTATGTACAGTCCTTCAGCATTGGCTTTCTGAAGGGTCCCTCCTGGTTAGAAAGCTCTTTCCATGGGTGGAATCAGATATAATTATATAATAGCCCCCCCACTAATGGGGGAACCCATGTTTAAAACCTCTAAGCCAGGAGAGGGTAATAGTTAAAGAGAAGAGCTCTTACAGTGAGGTCTGGGATTGAGACCCAGCTTCACTAGTTAGGAGCTGTTTCTGGCAAGGTTATCGAAAACCTGGCTTCTTTTTGGCAAAATAGGACTAACCAACTGGTTACCCAGTATTTCTCTTTATGTCTAGGAGGTCTTAAGCATTACATGTGGTCTGTCAACTTTGTAGAATAGATTTCCCACTGACAGGCACCAAAATCCAAGGTGGGCTGCACTGAGCATGTTCATGACCTTTCATCAATATGTTCTCTGGGATCCTGAGTTGGAATGCAGGCTGTATTATATTGATTGTATCACTTCTTTCTGGGCATAGAAATGTGGCATGTGAGCCTGTTTTCCAGTCTAAGATGAGAGTGACCTGATGTGTTTCGAGGACAATAAGACTTCTGGCATGGTTCAAGCAGGGCAGGTAAGAAGGAGCGATACGGAGTAAGATCTGAGGCAGGTGGGGGTTAGTGCACGGAGGGCCATGGACGCCACAGGAACGATTTGAATTTTATGAAAGCAGCAGGATTATTCAGGTGCCCAATGATGAGATGAAGATAACAACGATAGCTAACGTGTATTAAAGGCCTGGTTCTAAGGGTTTTTATATATACTAACGTTGAACACTTCCATTAAAACCATATGAGATGGCTATCATTATTACCTCCATTTTATAGATGAGTACGTTGAGGCTTGGGAGGTTAATTAAAATGCCCAGGGTCACCAGCTGGTAATTAATAGGAAGTAAGATACCATCACACTGTACCCTTCTAAATCCACTTCAGCCTATTTCCATCCATGCTTTCAAAGTGGGTTTGTTTACTTTGCAGTGATTACTGCTGGTCACGGTACCTGGAGGCTGCTGGTCACACGGGCTCCCGTGCGGCAGTGGGTGTGGCTGTGAACCCAATGCAGGCGGAGGTCTCCCGGCAGTCCAGAGGGAAGCACAAGCCTCTTCTCACCTGGACCATCTGTCATTTCCCCCATCTCTACATCTCTGGGCACACATGTGCCCAAATGCCTATATCTTCTTTATGATGCTAACCTTCCTTCCCTCAGGCCACAGCAAATCACTGCTTTTCATTAGGTGGTATAATGAGTCCATCTGCCCGGTGGTGCCTCCCAGCAGCATCCTCGCCATGCACATCTGGTCTGCGAATCTGCAGCTCGCAGCACCGAGCTCGCAGGGACTGCAGGCACTGGGAGAGACTTGTTTTTTATGTCAGCACACATTCCTCCCATTCTCTCCGGCATAGCCCCCTCTCTTTATGTGGGTTAACAGGGAGACGCACTATTCCCGAGCATTTGGGGACAATTTTGAAGGGCAGTCTATTGACAGGCCTCCTGGAGTGAATGAAAGATGATGACAAGTATGAATTTTATGGATTAGATCAAGTGTCTCCTTCACAACACATTGTCCTCTGAATTTCATTGCAGCTTATGAATGTGACTAATATAGGAAATTGTGAAGATGGGTCACCAGCGGGAAGGAGGCTTGGGTTTCTGATTCTGCAGGCTCCACGCTTCATTCACAGAGTTGAAAGAGCCACTCTCTAAATTCAAAGGGAAGCAGCTGCTGCAGAAAACTCAAATGACAAATCTGAGACCCCACTCGGAGTTGGCAGAAGACAGCAGGATCAAACTTCTCTTCTGGTCTCTAACTTATGACAACTATTGCTATTGTGTGGCTCTTAGGAATTGGCATCTGAAGAGATTTCATCAGTGGTGTCAAAACAATGAGGATAAAAATAATCACTGCCTACTGAGGCCCTGCCAGTTATGAGATGCAGGCATCTTTCTGGGAAGTATAGGCACACATAATGCCATTGTCCTCTTAGTAATTGCCTTGGCCGCCAAGGGTCCTAATGGGGAAGGGGCTTAATGAGCTTTGGCTCCCTAAAAAAAAGGAACCAAAACAAAGTATCTATTGTTCTGAATACAACCAGAATGATCCCCTGGACAGAATACCCTGGAGTTATATAGGAAAGAGTACTCATGACTGGTGAGAGGGAGATTCTCTCTATTACTAGAAGACTTACTTCAATATGGAAGTAATTTATAACATTATCAAAATACATAACAAGCACCAATCTTCATTCAGCAAGTATTTATTGAGGTAGCACTAGTCCCGGCTAGAAGGATAAGCTGTGAAGATGAGAAAATACCTGCTCTCATGGTCTTACGGTTCATTAAGGGCATAGAAAATAAACAAATAAGAAAAACATGGCGTGGTAAGCGCTCTGCCGAAAGTTAATATTGGATGGCGTGAGACTGGCAGTGGCCAAGAAGGGAAGGCCGCCACGAGGAGGTGACCTTGAAGCCAATACCTGATGTCAGGGAAGAACCATGCATGCAAAGTTGAGAGGAAGAATGAATATTCCAGGTAGACAAACAGCTTTCAGGTGATAAGATGACAATGTGCTCAATGCATTTCAGGAACAGAAAGCTGCCTGGCTGGGTTCGAGCAGCATAAGACAGCAAGAAGGATAGGGTGTAAGACGCGAGGCAGGCAGGGGCCAGATCACGAAGGGCTGTGTAAGCCCTGAAAAGGATCTGAAATTTATTATAAATATGTTGAGAAGCTATTGGGGAGGGGCATGAAGCAGGAAAATGACATTATCAGATGTGTAAAGCAATGTAAAAACTATTTTTATCTGATTTCAAACTCACAGAATAGTCACAAATATAGTCTGAAGAGCTCCTATAAACTGTTGTCCAGATTTAGCAGTTGCTTACACTGTTTGCCCGTTCGTTTATCATTCTCTCTCGGTCTATATTCTTACAAGTACATATGCATATTTCCCCAAACCACTTGAAAATAAAGCGGCAACGTCATGCTCCTTTAACACTGAATGCTTCAAAACTCGGTTTTCTAATAAAAATTCTCTTACAGAACTGCAGTACTCTTATCAAAGATTATGAAATGTAATATTTATATTCTACTATTCTAATTTATAGTCCATATTGAAATTTCATCAGTTGTGCCAATAACATCCTTTATAGCTTACTTTTTTCCAGGTCCTGTATCCAATCTAGTATCAAGTATGGCGTGCACTTTGTCATGTGTCAGCCTCCCTCAATCTGGAACAGCTGTCAGCCTTTGTCATTCTTGACCTTGATGTTTTTAAAGAACACAGGCCAGTTATTTTGTACACGATCTCTCCATTTGGGCTTGTCTCATTTTCCCTTACGATTAGATTCGGGTTGTATGTCTTTGGCAGAAAGATCACAGAAACATTGCTCTGTGCTTCTCAGTGCATGGTATCAGGAGGGATATGACTTGATCTGTCCCAATACCTCTGATGTTAGCTTTGATCACCTGGCTGTGGTTATGTTCCCCAGGTCTCTCCTCCAGCAAGTTACGATTTTTCCCTTTGTAGTTGGTAACTACCTTGAGGGGAGTTTCTTTGAGACTATGTAAATATCTTGCTGGTCCTAAAAGTCTTACTCTTACTAGTTTTAACATCCACTGATGAATTTCTAAATCCATCATTCCTCCCATATTTAGTGTTTGGAATCCACCTGTAGGGCAGAGCTTTCTCTCCTTTATTGTGTTAAAAGGGAGAAGGAGGGGGCAAGAGCGAAAGAAGAAGACCAGTCAGAAGGCCTTCGCAGTGTTCCCTGTGAGCGGTGAGTACGGCTGGTACCCAGGTGTGCCCACCGAGGGTGAGAGAGAGGGACAGATTCAGGCTATGCTTTAGAGATGAACTTGAGAGGTTGGATGTGAGGGCGAGGCAAAGAAAGTTGTCCAGGGTAATTTCCAGATTTTTGTCATGAGCAAGTTGTACCATTTAATGGCACAGTTGGCGGTACCATTTGTTGAAACAGAGAAGATTGGTGGAGAAACTTTGGGAGAGAAAATCAAGAATTTTGATTGGCCATAAGCTTGCTTTACATCCATGTTGCAATGCCAAATGACCAAATAGTCGGTGCAAGGGTATAGAGATGATATTTAAAGGCATAACACTGGATGAAACTACTTAGGGAATGGGTGAGGATGTGGAAGAGCAGGGGTCAGAGCACAGACTCAAGGCCATGCGGACACACAGAGGTCAGAAAAATGAAGCAGATTTGGTGAAAGGGCCAGACAAGAGGCAGCCAGCTCTGGAAAACCAGAGTGAGAGGGAAACAGGAGGAGGAGCGTGTTGATAGCCAGGTGGAGGGAGAGAGTAGTAGACACTGCTGACTTCTTTTTTTCTTGTTATCCTCACCTGAGGACATTTTTCCATTTTTTGTTCAGATAGAGTGGGAGAGGGAGAGAGAGAGAGAGAGAGAGAGAGATGTGAAAGGGACACATCGAGTGGCTGCCACCCGCACGACCAACCAGGGCCGGGGACAAACTGCAACCGAGGCACGTGCCCTTAGTGGGAACCGAACCGGGTCTCTCTGGACCGTAGGCCGACGCTCTAACCGCTGAGCCAAACCGGCCAGGGCTCTGCTGACTTCCTCTGAGAGGCTGAGTACGAGGAGGGCAGGGAAGGCAGGCTGGATTCTGCACCCTGAAGTGCAGGGGGCAGAGCCCAGCAGGAGGGAGCCAAGGAGAGAACTGAGGCGGGAAGTGGAGGCAGGGACGGACGATGATACCGGCTGTTTCAGCAAGTCTCACTGTGAAGGAGGGCAGAGAAACGGGTTGCAGCTTTGTGGCAATATGGGGTCCAGGGGAGGGTTTTCATTCCTTTTTATTTTTCAGTATGGGAGGCACAAGATCACACTCTGGTAGAAAGAGTGAATGGGTGACGCTGAAGAGAAGGGATAATGGGAGGAGCAAAGTCTCTGAGACAGGCAGGGGCCGAGGGGAACTGGAGGGCGGGTGGTCTCAGGAGAGTGAGACACCCCATCCTTGGTGATAGGAAGGAAGCCATTAAGGATATGGGGTGGCATCGTGGTGGTGATGTGATAAGGAGGTTGCTTCAGTTTTCTTGAGGAAGTGTGAGGCGAGTTGGGGTGGGGGTGGTGGTGACAGAGACGGGAAGGGTCCCTGTGGAGAACGGGAGAACTAACAGACGTGAAGCGTGCTGGGCCAGCTGGAGACCTGTGGCCATAATCAGAGTGAAACTAGTCGGGGAAGTCATGCTGAAAAGAAAGTTATAAAATAATAACATGTATCACCCCATCATTTTCAAAGCACTTCTCATGCACTCACTGTTTAACCATCAACATTACCCTGAGGAACAAGAAGGTCGCATGAAGCCCTGGCCGGGTAGCTCAGGGGGTTAGAGTGTAATCCCGATACACCAAGGTTGCAGGTTTAATTTCTGGTCAGGGTACATAGAAGAAGCAACCAATGAATGCATAAATAAGTGGAACAACAAATCAATGTTTCTCTTTCTCCCTTCTCTCTAAAAAATTAATTTAAAAAGTTTTTAAAAAGAAGTTAGCATGAATACCTTTTCTTTATAAATGTGCAAACTGTAGTTTAAGAGATAGAACGTCCATCCTGGGCCACATAAGCAAGGCATCAGACTCCAACCCTCGTGTTCATTTCATTACATCAGCATCTGCAAAGTGACTTGACAACAAGCACAGTCACAGAAACAAAGGATAACTCAGACCCACGACTATATTTGTTGTTAAGGTAATGCTGTAGCAGAATATGGCTGAAGGGTTTGTTGATGATGATTCATAATAAAATGATTGTTAAAATTTTCATACAACATGCCCCAAAGAAGAATATGGTTGATAAGTGTGGCTAATAAATGGTGCTAACATAGCATGGTGGTTAAGAGGGTGGACTTTGGAGTAAAAATTACTTAGGTTCAAAACTTGGCTCTACCAGCTGTGGGCTTTGTTGACTTCAGACAAGTAATTTAACTTCCCAAATTCAGTTTACCCATTTGTAAAATGGTCATGGTAAAGGTACCCTCCCATTTGGTTATAGTGAGAATTAAATAAAATAATATACATAAAGAGTCTGGTATCAATTAAAGCACATTAATGCTATACCATACTAGTGAAAATTGAAAATGCAATGTGAAGATGGGATGCTGTCAATTACATCAATTATAATGGGAACCCCATCAATTATTTCTCAAAGGTAGGTTGATAAAGATATCAAACTAGTACTGTATGTACGAACCTAAGATTATTTAGCAATAACTGTTACTAACTATATTAGAATAGAAGCTTAATTGATGAGACAATAGATTTGGCTCACAAAACAATCATTTTGCTACTGGCTAAAGCAAACCCTTGGAGACCTTATGCATATTTATTTATGCATATAAATACCTCATTGAAAAATCTACACAGGAAATATAAGAAAATATGTAACTCTGTCAGAGATACTACAGATAGAATGAAAAATTACAAATTCAAAGTAAACATGTAGGGTCAGCAATGTGAGAGATTCTGATCTTACCATGTGGGCACTTTACATCACATGATGGTAACATTTCAAAAGACAAGGAGTTAGCTGGCTGCCTTCTCATCGGAAGAGCTCTCGTCTGTCCATATGTGAATATGTGGAGCTTAGCTGATGAGCCCCATACTATCTTACTGAGTTTCTATCATGCTTATCCAAGTGATTAAAATAAGGTCATAAAGCAGCAGTTCTGGTATTTCTGGTCCCGAAGCGGGTTGAGTGCTGGTTTATCCAGACTTGGTGCTATGCAAACAAAGAGGCAGCCTGTGTAACCTGCAGTAGGAGAGTGCATACACATTCTGTGCTTCGTGGAGCCTGACACATTTTCTTTTGTAATTGTGTGGAATAATTCTATTGAATCAAAGTAGCAGAGCTATGTCACACTGCCCATAGGCGAGTTTACTATTCCGGTCTCACTCTGAGGGGCGTCAGTACCCCGCAGACAGGATTTTTTGGGTTTAGGTCCCTGCTAAGGAAGGCTGTGGTGTAGTTTTCACTTGGCTGGGCCCATGCCTTGCAGGGACCTGTGCAGCTTTCAAGCTTTGTGGTGCTCTGACCTCATCCGAGGCGTGCGGAGCGGAATCACCAAGGCTGGAGTGCAGGCATGGGCGTGTACGCGAGTTCCACTGTGATCATGCTGCACACGCACACGCTAAAGGTCAACAATTGCACCTAAAATCAAACCTCTCAGGTTTCGTAAGCTGCTATACAAATATATGTGTGTATAATACATTCATAACTGTATACTTATTTTAATTAAAATATTTAGGATTATTTACTGCCTACAGAGTTTATGCTCCTGAGAGATTGAGTAGGAAGTCAAGTGACTGGATTTTTCTGCTAGGTCAGCAAGGTATTTCAGAAACTCATCACAAAGTTGTTTATCAGATAAGAATGTTTTCAGCAGTAAGCAACAGAAAACCCATGAGTCACTTAAACAAATAGAAGGGTATTTTTACAAAACTACCAAGTCTGAAAGTAAGTAGCCCAGGGCTGATGCAGCTACTCACTAATGCCAACTAGAACCTCAGACCCTTTTCCTATTCTTTTCTGACATCTTTACCATAGGGCTTATTGCTTCGTGGCTACAATACAGCTGCCTCTGCTCCGGGCATCATGCCCACATTCAAAGCAAAAGGAAGGAAAGGAAGAGTGGCAGTAGTCATGGCTTTACCAGGAAATATCACTGCTCGCATCTCTTTGGCCAGGACTGTGCTTTATGGCAATCTTTTATTGCCAGGGAGATTAAAAAAGTGACCAGTTAACTTTTCTTGCATTCATGGTGAAGGAACAAGGCAGAAAGAGGGTTAGCAATGGCCAGCCCACACTGACTGCCATATTTTGAGTCTAATCCATTAACTCCACAGCAGAACAAATATCTTAATACACCAATCTGAATCATTCCGCTTTTATTACCTTTACTGCCATTGTTTTGATTAAAAATGTCAATAGCAGCTGCAGCTATTATTGATTGCCTTACTGTGTGCTAGGCATTGTTGGAGATGATTTTCAACCTTGCCTCCAATCCAGTTGCAATAACCCTCCTTGCCATGAAAATCACTGTCCCTGTTTCACAGATGAGGAAACCCCAGAAAGTGGTGTCACCAAGGCTACACACTAGGATGGAGTTAAGTGATGGAGTTAAGATTTGAACTGGAGTCTAAAGCTTATCCTCTCCCCAGTGCAGGTGCTGCCTCTATCCTTGGATCAGAAATAACCTTGCATGATCCACACACTTGACGGGATATAGATTTTCATAATCACTACACATTCTTTTTATAGCAGGCTCCATCAATTACCTACTTACTGCCCCCTTACAACTCCTAGATGTCATTCAAGAGAATAAAAGTCATCCTGATGTTGAAGACATCTCCCAGGTGATGTCCCTCCGGGCGGAGTAGTCGCCTCACCAGGGACTCATCACTGGCCCCGCGTGCGCATGCGCCCCCCTGTGCTCGCTCCCGCAGCAGGACCCACTGCTTGGCAGCATCCTGCTACCATCTTTCCGGGAATTCAGCAAGGTCGCTGGGAAGTACGTGGGCGTGCCATGTAATAGTGGAAATGCTATGGCTGTGTTACCGTCCGCATAGAAATAGACTTCATAGCGGCAAGGTCCAGCTTTGCTTCCTGGAGGAGACCACAACTGGCAGTGATGCCGACAATAAGGAGCAGGAGCTCCGCACAGCCACTCGGAAACCGTTGGATCCAAGCCTCCGGGAGGCTTGCACGGGGAGAGGATCCCCCCTCAGGCAGAGACTTCCTTGCTGAAGTCTCACTCACAGGAGATGTGCCAAGGTGCAGCAGAGACACTGAGTTTAGATGGAATCTTCTGTAGAAAGAGGAGCCAGCTGGACTTGTGGGGCCTTCCTTCTGCTCCAGAAAACCCCTGGGGATATGTTTCTACTGGATTTATAAAGCCAGGACTCTCAAGCTGTAGAGACCAGGCTCTGTTGACTTTTAGGATTCTCTAAAATGCTTTTGGGTTGTTGTGTGGCCCCTTGAACCATCAGAGGTGAGGCGAGGTGGGGGTGGGGGAAGGCGAGGTGGAATCTACTTCAAACCCTGGAGCCCAGGTAAGAATAATAAGAGCCTGTATCTGCAAGCTAGTCAGTGCTTAGAAGTCTCTTGAAACTCAAAGGCAAGTCAGAAAACATTTTCATGTTTTTGACTCTTGCAAATACTCCTTTTGGCTTGTGATTATGATTGTGTTGCTTATTCTGAGGAGGAAGATCATCAAAGGTGACCCAGAGACAATGCCCCTCTGTCTCCCAAGGAGCTCCCAGTAGCCTCTGGCTCCTCTGGATTGGTACAAGCCAGAATCAGGACTTTCTTTCAGGTAACCCATTTGCTTATTCTCAGGCTTGTATGGCTTAGGCTGTCAGCCCCCCTAAAAGGCCCCCAGGCACCGAGAGTCACAAATACATACTGTTCTTCCTTTGGCCATGCAAACAAAGAAAACTCTTTGATTCTGCTCTCTCTACCTTACCCGTGGTGTCTGTTAGGGCCTCAGCCTCCACTGCCTACAGATGCTGGTGGAGCGAGGAGAATGGTGGGCAATGTCTATATTCAGAGGCTAGCCTTGAGCTCTGCTGTGACCTCACAGCCAGAGCTGTACTATATTCTGCTTTTTAAAATTCCTGAAGATTCCTTCTTACATTATTTGGTCCTAATAATGGGGCCCAGGGGCTTCTGAATTCATAAATTTGTAAATAGTACTCATCTCCATTTCCAAGGCTAACAATTCAGATGAGGCTGTAAACATCTGAGGAGGGTCCTCTGAGCTACTCCTCCAGGCTTGAAGTTCTCCTAGGCTTTTCTTGCAAAGCAGCAGATGACTTGGAGTTTATCAAATTTTCCATTTCTATTTTTGTCTCCCTCAGAAGGAAATAACCAGAAACTCGTGGCTTTTACCATTATATCATCCTAAATGTCTCATGTCTCATTCCCTTTCACTCCCTTAATTCTTTGTACTTTTTACTCTTTTAAGGAGAAAACCCTTAGGTTCGAGATGAGAAATGGGTCTGTTTGTCCTAAAAATGGGCAGCCCTTCCCCAGGAGGCAGAAACCAGCCTGACAGTTGGGGATGTGGTGCATTCTTTTCTGAGTCAATTTGCATTCAGCAAGTTTCTTGGTGATATCACCATCTCTGTCTTCTTGTCTTGGGCAATCAGCAGGAAGTTAACGCCTTTCCATGAATGTGGCAGGATGGGGGACTGGTTTACCACAGACCTCCAACAGGTGAGGTCACCTGAACAACTCAATCAGATTGGGACTTTTTCTTTTTTAACTATAAAGTCAATTCAGGCACTCCAGAGACATGAACAGAGGGTCCCTAAATCTCTCTAGTAGCAGAAACATGAGGAGATGCTTTTCTAGCTCAAGGCATTTTCCTTTGCCCTGAGAATGACTTTGGCCTCCCCCTCTCATCCACCAGAGCGAGCCTCCAGAAACCGCGCTTGCTCTGCGTGATCCTGCCTTTCCTCGTAATCGTTGATTAGACCGGGGTGGACACTGTGCTAAGTTGCACCAGTTAGGTTTCTCCTTTGTGGATATGGAGGTGGATTTCTGAGTGTCTCTGTGGTGATTGAAATCTTCCTCAGATCGCATTGTCTCACTGGGGTCTATGCTAACACCTGTTTAAAGTTGTATCTTACCTGCCCTGGCACATGCTCCAGATCCTCCCACCCTTACTCTGCTCTGCTTTAGTTTCTCCACATCCTTCTCCTCTAACGTGCCACGGTACATGCTCAGTGAGCGGGCCTGTTGGCTGTCTCTCCTGCTGGGACGTAAACTCCGTGAAGGCTGGGCTCTGCTCTGTTCACAGATGGCTCCCGAGCACCTAGATCAGTGCCTGGCACATATCACATCCAGTAAATAGTAGGTGACTAAATGAATGGGACCTGTGGCCCGACATGATCCAGAGAAGCAGGAAAAGCCAGTTTGCACAGAGAGAAGGAAGAAGCAGACTTAGAGGGAGAGGGAAACAGAAGAACAAGAGCTTTCTCTCTGGGTCCTGCCTTGGGTTTCTGCATCCTTGCTCTACATCTCGGCTCTTTCCCGCTAAGCTAGCAGCAGCTGATTCCTATGGCTTGCATCAAAAGGACCTTGACTAATTATACAAACAGACAAAAATCCTAGGCTTCCTAGAGCTTATATTCTAGTGGAGGGAGACAGACAATGAAAAAGCAGTGGAATATATGGTATGTCACGTGATGAGGACTAGGGAAAATTAAATCAGGAAAGAGGGAGCAGGGATTTTTAGGAAAGCGTTTAAAATTCTAAGTAGGGCCCCTACTTAAAATTCTCAGAGAAAGCCCCTCCCCTCAAAATGTGATGTTCGTGCCAAAACCCAAAGCAGTGGAGAATGCAAGCTAGGATTGTATATGAGGAAGAGCATTCTGGGCAGAGGGAATGGCACATACATGTCTCTGAGACATGTTTGGGGAGGATCAAGGAGGCCAGCATGGAGGAGCACCATTTGCAGAGAGGCAAGTAGGAGGACAGAGAGGCAAATGGGTGGGGAGGGAAGGTCCCTGTGCATTGCAAGAACTCTGGCTTTTGCTCAGTGAGATAGAAAGCCCCTGGGGGTTTGAGCAGAGTTACAATATTTTAAAAGGATCCTACTGGAAGTTGTAGGAGACCAGAATGGGGTTGTGGTGGGCAGGGTGGAGACAGGAACCCCAGTTAGGAGCTATTGCAATAATCCAGGAGGGAGGAGGTGACTCCAAACAGGGGGCAGTGAGGAGGTGGTGAGAAGTGGCCCAATTCTGCATATAGAAGGCAGAGGTGTGCCTCCCATAGCTAAGGCCCCATTCCCTGGAACAGTGAGGTGTCTTCTCCGGCCTGTGTGAGAACCACTGGGCTATTTATTGATCCACTGTGTCCTGCCCAGCCCACCCCTGTGCATCCCCAGCCAGGCCTCTCCTTGTGCTGAGTGAGGCTGAGAGATCTTCATTAAATAAAGCCCTGTCCTGGCCAGTGGCACAGTTGGTTGGAGTGTCATCTCGTACACCAAAATGTTGTGAGTTCGATTCCCGGTCAGGGAATATCTAGGTTGTAGGTTCCATCCCAGGTTGGGGCATGTATGGGAGGCAATTGATCAATGTTTTTCTCTCATATTGATGTTTCTCGTCCCATTTCTCTCTCTCTAAAGATCAATCAGTCAATAAAAAGTGAAGTCCTGGTGAGGCTGTACACCTTGCCCAGCTTGAGTCCTCTGTGGGCCTTTGCCGGAAGGGGAGCTTCTTCGTGCTTGTGGACACAGCGAGGGAAAAACAGACCAGGAGCCGTGAAAGCCGTGTTAGCTCCCGTGTCGACCTCAGTTTTCTCGTCTGGGAAATGAGGGCTTTGACTTCCAGGACGACCCTTGTCCTTTCTGATTCTAACAGGCTGTAATTCTGCAGGTCTGAGGACCGAGGGAGTCCATCACTGAACCCAGGTCCAAACCAACGCTACATCATCAGTCATGAAAGAAGTAACGAATCACTCCGGCGTTTCCTGGGGCGATGTAAGGAGCTCAGCCCCACCTCGGGCCTCAACTGCCAGACATGAAAATGGTCTGTGATAAATACAATTAACCGGAAAGAGAACATATTACAAAACTGAAAGCTTAGATTCCATTGATGTAAAACAAACAAACAAGATGATGATATACACCGTAGGTTTAGCAAGTGGCTTTCGGAGAAGTTAGGTTGTAGATTTTATTACTTTTTTTTCCTGGAACTATTTTCCAACTCTTTCAATATGATTTAATACCTGCATGTATACATACATTTATACACATTCAGAAGTATGGTCTTCATATTTCTTTCTGTAATTTGAGTGTCCCCACCTCCCCCCTTTGCTATTTCCACCTCCCCTGTCCGGCACATCTCCCTTCCCACAGTCCAGAGACCCGTTTCTACAGTGAACACTGGTTATCACCTGGGTGGTACAGCAAGCAGTCACCCACTCATTTCTCGAGAAAAGGACTCCAAGGCACATCGCTGCAGCCTCCACCTGCCACGGGAATCATCTTGCCTCTGACCTGTTTTGGGTGGGCCAGGAAGAGGGGCGGGTGACACCATTAGAGACGAGAGCATGGGGAGACTTCTGTTTCTCCTTTCCCAAATGTCAAAAACCTGAGAATGAATAGGGTCATCTGTAAAGTGATCGGGCAGCTTCCACAGAGGAGCTTTAGCCTCCCCGCCCAGACTTCAACTCGGGGGAAATTTCCACTGGACACACAGACTGCCAACATGCGGTTCTTGTGAAGGGACGGGAAGGCTGGTGGGATGAGGCCTGGGGCATGCCAATTCCTCCGGCAGTCTGCCTTCTAACTTGATACAGAAGTTGCGCTCAAGAGATCCTCAGTGGGGCATCCAGCCTAGGAAGCACGGCTGTGGCAGGCAGGCCGCACCAGCCAGGAACAGGATGTCTGCTGGGCCCCACGAGACCGAGCAGGATGTTGACGGGGTCACTTCCTGCCGAGGAGTCACCTTGAGACTCAGCACTCAGCTCTCGGCTACCTCGGTCTTTTGAATCTTCCAGAACGCATGTGTTTATAAATGCATATATTCACATGTATGCATCTGTGTACATAGTTTCCTTTACCCCCTCTGACTCAGACTTTGATGGCGATGAGAAGAAAGGCTCGTGTGAACCGGAGTGTATGAACGTTGTGTGTGCGAGCAGCTCGGTCCCCAGAGAGACAAAGGGAGCAGTCCGGGCAGCTGGGGCAGACACGCTGAAAACCGTGGAATTACAGTCCACCACCGGGAGAAAGGAGGTATAGGCACAGACCACGGAGAGGCCTCGGAGGACATTCCTCCTGCCCGCTCTTTGCAGGCCAGGAGGCTGGTGCCCAGCGAGGACACCCATTCTTCAGCAGCTCAGTGACAGCTGATTCGATTAAGTGATGGTTTTGACTAAGAATAGAGGAATTAAGACCTTTCTTTTTCTTTTGTCATAATAAACAAAATGTGATTGATCCCTTACAGGCAAATGGAAGTTGTTATGACTCCCTTTACCCTTTCTTTCTGAACTGAAAAGGAGCTCACTCTCCATCTTTCCGTGTGTGGGGAAGGGGTGGCGGGTCCACCCTTAGGCTGTTTGTGATCAGTCTCCAGTGACTTTTATCCTCCAAGCCTTCTGAGTAGACTCAACTTGAATGTGGGCTTCAAGTTTTTCCTTCTTGGTGACTCAGTATTATTTTGGGAAACCCTAAAGCAATAGATTGCCTTAAAAACCCCTCAAGACACCAGAGGGACTGTTTTGGGGACACCCACGCCCCAAAACCGAGGTCCTCAGCAGCGGTGGCTGTGAGCACGTGTTTACAAACCGTGAGTGTCTCCTTGAAGTTAGTAAACACACGAGAGGATTTCTTCCTTTTCATAAACTCACTGGGTCCATAGCTGCTGTGTTAACAGTTTCAAAAAAATACATATATATTCCAAAAAATTGCCTTAATCTGGGCTAATCTCAAGGAAAACCTGCCTAAATTAGGAACAGATTTAAAGGAAAAGTGGAAACAAAAGGAGTTTAAAAACCAAAAGTCAAATAGTGCATACATTAAAATAAGGCAGCGACCACAATCTTGTAATAAATACACCAACCCTGATGCACACCATATTCAGCAGAGGTTCATTAATGATATTTGGTATCAACCGTCTGAAGGATAGATGTTCTTCTGAAATGCTGAAATGTGATGAAATACCTCTTTGCTCTTATTAATTAAAAAAGAAGAAACAATCAAGTTGTCATTGACCAATTTTACTCCTGTAGATGGACCTGCGAAACGGAATTATCACAGACTTTAAATCCTCCTCAAAGTATTTGAGAAATATTTTCTTGAGGGTGCATGCACAGGGTCTCCACCGTCTGAGATGCCCTTGGTTCTTGAACTCTGGCTGACATAGGAAGCGTGTCCTTTTCCTAAGGGGGAAAAAGAAAAGATACCCTCTTGGGAAATAAATAATGGATGGAAAAATAAAGGAAACCACACTTTTGAGCTATCTCTCAGTCTTAGTTTTCACCTCGCTGTAGAAATACATCGAGGGCAGTGAGCCCTGTAAGGAGGCAGGTGGAAAATGGTAAATCTGGAATGCTTGTTATGCAAAAACAGTGCCTCCATCCTTCCACCGGCAAAGGAAAGTCCCTGCATGGCTCCCACCCAGTGTGGTTCTCCCTCCTCTTCACCTCTGATTTCCCTTGTGACCCATGCCATCCCCTGGCCGGGAGGGGCGCGGTGAGTCCGCACACTCTCCACCTCTCAGTGTCAGCCCATGACCCTCAGAGGCACCATCCCCTCTCCCGTCCCATCGTCACCTTTATCTAACAACGGTAGGTTCTGTTCGAATATTGTTTTAAAAATAGTTTGCTCTAGAAGAGATATTGGCCTTTTTAGAAAACCGCTCCTGGCACGAACCAAGATATTTTGTGACTCTAAGCTCTTTGGGAAGGCAGTGTGTATCGGAAAGCCAGCAGTAAAAGCGATGGTTGCTAGGGGAACAATTGAATTGCTGACACAGAGACATACGATGTGACTGAAAACTCTTTTTTCTTCTCCTGCCACATGGAAAAGAAAGCAGATGAGTCAGGAGGAATGGCGGATGGTCCTTTCTGCCTGTTAAGAAAGCTAAAAGGCCAGAAGAGCCTATTAGCCTAAAGCGAGAGGAATTCAATGGTGGTGAAGACTGAGAAAAGCCAAGAGCAGTGGGAAAGTTGAATATAAGTTCCTGAAGGCTGAGGCTGAAGTGTGACTCAGAGCCTGCTGAAAAGAAGCCACCTACCAGTGTGACAGACATCAGGCTGCAGTTGATAGTAAAGTGCAGAAGGCACTTAATCACATGTAGATGTGTTCCTTTGAACATCATCTCCTACATATTTGGGAATGTTTCTGAATGAATTGACTTATTCACTCATGTACCATTCAGTGGCTGTTTTTGAGATCCTGCTGTTTGTTGAAACACCTTTTTGGGGGATATAATTTCCGTGCCTTACAATTTCTCTGTTGTGCCTATGTAGTTGAATGATTTCTTATTTTTTAGTGACTTTATAGAGCTCTGCAGTCATTCCTCCAATCCAGTTTGAGAACACGTTCACCTCTCTTGTGTCCATTCACTAGTCAGTCCTGCTCCCAGCCCTGGGCAGCTGCTGACCTGTTTTCTATCTCTATAGATTTGCCTTTTCTAGAAATTGTAGCTAAATTGTATCATATGATCCACAGCCTTTTGTGCCTGGCTTATTTCATTTCACATAATGTTTTTGAGATGTATCCAAGTTGTTCCACATGTCAGAAGCTTGTTCTTTTTTAAATATTAAGTAATATTCCATGGTATACCTATATCACATTGTGTTTATCTGTTCACCAGTAGATGGACATTTGGGTTGTTTCCAGTTTAGGGCAATTGTAAATAATGCTGCCAGGTGCATGCATGTGCAAGTCTGTGTGGACATAGGTTTTCATTTCTCTTGGTAACATACCTCAGATAATTACTGGGTTACTTGGTAAGTATATGTTTAACTTCTTAAGAAACTGCCAAAGTGTTTCCAAAGTGGTTTTACCATTTTACATTCCCATCAGCAATACACGAGGGTTCCAGTTTCTCCACAACTACATTTGGTGGTGTCAGGCTTTTTGATTGTGGCCATTCTAATGGGTGTGTAGTAGTACTGCATCATAATTTTTTTGTTTTTTATCTTCACTCGAGGGTATTTTTACATTTATCTTCAGATAGAGCAAGGGGGAGAGAGAGAAGAAGAGAGAGAAAGAGAAAGAAACATTGATGTGAGAGAGACACATCAATTGGTTGCCACCCACACAACCCCAACTGGGACCGGGGATGAACCGCAACCGAGGTTCGTGCTCTTGGCTGGAATCGAACCCAGGACTCTTCCGTCCACAGGCTGATGCTGTAACCGCTGAGCCAAATTGGCCAGGGCCTGCATCATAATTTTTAATGGCATTTTCCTGATGACTAATGATGTTGAGTATCGTTTCATGTCCTAAATGTATTTTTATTAGGAAAAATATTTGAAATAATAAAATTTTCAGTGGAAAATATGAAAACCAAAGAACTATTAATTAAAGAACATGCTTAATTACTCTCCATCAGAGTTTATAGGAGAGTGTTTCTCATTGCAAACTGCATCAGAATTGCCCAGTTTTTGTTAAAAACGCAAATTCCTCTAGCCTGCAGAATCCATGCCTGGATAGGGATCCCAGAGCCCACAGTTTCTAACTGTCCCCTGCTGGGTGATCTGTACACACACTGTGGTTGGAGAGCACCACCCGAAACCCAAGGCACTTATGCTCACCTGGGGACCATTTTACTGACTGCAGGTTCAGGAGTCCCCACTGTCTATGGTCCCTAATAACAAGCAGCCTTGTAAGAAACATTTGCCCCAACCATTATGAACTCAGTGTGTAAACCTTCAGGAAAACCATCTTTCTAGTTCTCCTTCTAATTCTCCATTTCTCCTTCTGGAAATGGAAAACTTAGAATTCATTAGACACAGTGTACATACCCCTTGCGTGCTTTTACTATACAAAGAATTGCAAGAACCTGGTTCCCACCTCCCTTCCATGTGAGCCAGAAGACCTGAGCATGCATGTAGACTAAGTGCTCTGAGTTCAACTAGGAAAACACAGTCTCAACCAAGTTCATGAAGACATTAGTTGTTTTTGACAAGGAAAACTCGGTTTTAGTATCATTTCCAAAAGGGAAGCTTTAAGTTTATCATTAGGTCAACTAAAAACTCAGCAGCAGCTGACGTTAACCCTTCCTCTCAGGATGGGGAGTACTGGCCCAGGGTGGGTGCAGGTGTCTTAACCAGTGTACTCATTCCTCAGAGACCTACCTGTTAAGGTTGACCGTCCTAAATGATTTAAAATCTGCTCTTAGACTAGGGTTTGTTACCATCACTAAGTCACGCTTTATGCATGAGTTTGTAAGTACGATTGCTGTCACCCCCCAAAATAACACAAATCCAAATGCCATGGCCAGGCCAGGCTTTGGAAGAAATTTCACTTTAAAAGGAAGATTTAAGACTCAAAGGGACACATTCTTTGGACACCATGATGATGACTCAAAGCAGAAAATGTTAATAAAACTGATAGAAAATAGAAAAGGATTCAAAGAGCTTCAAGTGGAGTTGGGGGCTGATGGTTTGGAATATTACCAAGAAGCTGCTTTTCTTTTTATAAAGGAAAGGTTAAAAAGGAAATCTTCTCACTTGTCCTTCAGTAGTTTTAAATAAAAATTGTGTGTATACACAGACACACACAAACACCCTCCCCAAACCTCCCACCCAGATACCCTCGCGCTGGCTGTTAATTCTGTTTGAATGGCCTGTGGGTGGCATGCGGGCAGCCCGGTACCTCCAGGGACCCTCAGGGTACGCACATGTGACAGCAGGACGCGCACTGCCTCTACCCTCCGCTCTTTGTGGGAGTCTTTCCCTCCAAATGTCCACTCAAATGTCCACCGGGAAGTAAAATAGCTTTGTAGGGACCCAGAAACGCAAACGTTAGTGGAAACACTAGGCACAAATTACTTGGCACTGCAAATGGGAACAATTAGCAAACCTTTGTGATGAAGGAACGCTGGACGTGAAAGGACTTGAGAATGGAATAAAAGTGGACCTATTATTCTTCAGCTCAATTAAGTGCACATAATATAGTCAATGTGTTTTTGCCAAACCATATATTTATCTATGCTGTTTGAGATGAGGGTGGGGCTACTCCGAAGCCAGACCCATTCACACCAGCCCTGGAAGGAAGGGAACAAGGAGTTCCTTCCAGTGGACGAGAACTAACTCAGTTGCACAATATCTCAAACACAAGTAAAATGATGCCAATAACACTGAGTTACTGTTTGTAATAGTCACAGATTTTTATAAAAATTAGCGATAGAGAAATGGACCGTCTGAAATCATGCCATTTAGAAATGTGACTTTCCCCCCTTCAGTTAAGTCCACATTGTGGACATACTGTTCCCTGTGTTTGCCCAGATGGTAAACTAGACACATGGGTTGGAAGTCAGGTTGAACATCGGCACACAGTTAGAATTTCTGTCCTACTGAAAGAAAAATGTCAAATGGCCTGTTAATAATCTCAGTTTTGAAAGACCATAAAACTCTTATCGAGGTTGTCTGTATAGTTAACGTTGACCACCACCCTCTGGGGAGTACTCATGCTGCCATCAGGATCTGAAGGGACTGCAAAGACTATCTGGGGGACTCAGGCAAACCCTTGTCTTCTGACTTCTCGTCCAGACCCGGCCGAAATCCCCGGAGTGTGTGCAGAAACAGGCGCTGGGGAGCTGAGTTGGGCTGAAGGGCTGTCCTCACCCCCTGCCCCCGCAGTCACTCAGCAGGGACTTCCTTCTGGCATCACTGTCTTCCATCACCTCTCCTCTGTCTCCACCTCTCTCCTTCCCTTCGTGGACCTTCTCCTGGAGAGCATCTTTGCTGTCACGCAAGTATTCACTTTTCTTCCCCAAATAAACTCCTCTGATTCTTGGAATACACTAGTTGGCAGTGTCTTGTCATTTATATTTATAAAATTGTTTCTGTTTCAAAGTTGGATATCTTCCATGTTAGGACATTTTTTTGGAGGGGGGGGTGGCTTTTAAGTTTAGTGATGTTTCAGAATTTCCGAAAAGCTGCAGGAACAGTACACAGAATTTCCATCTGCCCTTTACCCTGCTTCTCCAAGAGTTCACATTTTCCCATATATGCTTTATCATTTTCTCTCAGTGTTTGTACATATTTAGTAGTTTTTTTGTCTGAGTCATTTGAGAGTAAGTTACAGCATGACGTCCCTTTACTCCTACATACTGCAGTGCATATCTTACTGTGAAAAGTACTGCACGTCAATGCTGGTAAGCAAAAGCAGGGAATTAAAATCCACCCAGATTCTTACTACCCAGAATCAAATATTTTTACTGTATTTCTTCCAGTTCTTTTCTATGCATATATTTGATTTTTTAAAAATACAAATGTGACATTGTATGAACATCATGCCCTGCTGTTAGAGGACCCGGTGCAATGGGAGAACTCTGGTTCTGGAGGCAGCCTGGGTTCAAATCCCGTGGGTACGACCCACTATCTGTGCTCATTTCCTGTGGCTGCCGTAACAAATGACCACAAACAGGTGGCTTAACACAATAGAAATGTATTCTCTCGGAGTTCAGAGCCCAAAGCCTCATACCGGCGTGTGGCAAGACTGGCTCCTTCCAGTCCTGAGCTCCAAGGCGGAATCTTTTCCTTCCCCGTCTCTCCTGGCCGCAGGTGGCCGTGGCCACCCTCGGCATTCCTCAGCTTCAGACGTGTCACGCCCATCTCTGCTCCACCTTCACTCCACTTCTGCCTGAGTCCCTGTGTGTCCCCAGTGGCTCTCTCCTTTCTTATATGAGGGTACCTATCGTTGAAGAATCCAGGATGATTTCATCTGCAAAGACCCTATTTCTAAGTAAGGTCACATTCTGAGGTTCCAGGTGGACAGGATTTGGGGTGACACCATTTATCTCACTGTACTAGTACTACGTTCATGGACCAGGAATTTTACCTCTTTGGGTGTAAGTTCCTGGGGGCATTTTAAAGATTAAATGTGATAATGCATATAAAGCAATTAGCACAATACCTAGACATAGTAAGCATTCAAATGCTATTATTGTTTATGGCAATAATATGACTGTAACATAATTTATTCAATCAATAACCTATTGGCTGCTTAGGAACCCCCTCCCCCCGTTTTTTGTTAAGTTCTTAATAAACATCCTTGTGAGTTTATTTTGGAAACTTTTCTTCACGTATTCATGATTATTTCTTGCATAAATTCCTTGGCATGGTTTACAAAATTCTAAGGCTTTTGATCAACAACTCTTTTCTCGGACTGCATGGTGTTATGATGAATTTTCATTGTCTATTTTGGGAAATAGTCTTTTGCACAGGAATCTGGAGATTTGTTTTGGTTTTCCCCATAGCACTGTTCCTGGAAAAGCACACCATGCTAAAGGTCTGTCTCCAGGTGATTCTGCCCCGGAAGGGAGCACAGCCAGGCCGAGAGGAGCCGCAGGGCACCTGTCACCCAGGGCGCGGCTGGGCGGACAGCGAGAGGTACCAAATCTGAAGCAGAGCCGCTGGATTCAGCAAAGCAGTTTTGAACACTCAGGTAAACGGTAAACCACAACTGTGGCAGGAAAACAGCCCACCACAAATAAGGGCCTAAAGCTCCAGCTGACATCTCGTGTTCGTGTCTTAATAAGAAATTGCTCAGCAGTTCAAACATCCTGGGTCGAAGCCCTCACCACACGCAGAGGAACCCGAGAGGCCATCGTTCCGGGGTAACCCTCAGGCCACAGGTGATTCCAGCTGCCTTGCTCGTGGTCCTGCCCCTTCCTCCCCCCCCTCCTCTCCCCCTCCCCCTTTGCACAAAGGGGAGGTGGGATGAACAGAGAGAGAAAAGGCCCGTATGCAGTGTTCCTACTGCGGTTTGCAATTTTGATCTTGCTCTTCATTGTGTCAGAGCACAGAGAGGTGCACAGAAATGCACCAGCGAACCAGGTCAGAAATAAAATGGCTCAAGGTTGGCACACGAAGGGCACTGGCTTTGACAGTTTATCCCTGAAGCAGATGCACAAACCTTTAGTCAGCTTCTTTTGACCACAATTAGAAAATATTACCAGTGTAGGTGACCACAAGTGGTATTTTAAAACATCTTGACAGTTTGGGGAGGCCAAAACAAAGAAATACCACACCCCCCACACACACCCAGCTTTATTGCACCTGCCACACAAAACTATTTTTCCTTTGATTAACATTCTTTTCTTTAAAATGATGTTTGCAATAGTTCCAAAAAGTCATAAATTTGGAGGTTAGTGGGCCTACCTAAAAAAAAAAAGTCTATATTTAGCATTGCAAAGGGCTTATGAAAACTTGTTTTTATTTTGATTGTTGTGGGTTTGCACCCTTGAAGTTTCATTTTGACTTTTTGGGTTAAATGAGTTTCAAAATGAAACTCAACCAATTGTCAAATTTTCCCCAAGTTTTCTTTTGAAAACTGGAGGCTCTCTTACTGCACAGCTTCTGACTGTGAATTTGTATCCAGAATTCCCTTCCTCTCCCTGCTTCAAGCTCTCTCCCTCCTCCTGTTGGGTCCATTTCTCTTTTCCTAACACCTTGGGAAGCGATGAGCGGAGGCCGAGGGAATGTAGGTTTAGCTGTCCAAAGAGTTGAGCTCATACTCTTGCTTCTGGGTGGCAAAGCAAACTCGAGCAGATCTGTGCCTCAGTTTCCTCATTGGAGAAATGGGATGCAAACAAGATTTCCTATGCATTTTTAAAGGGTGCCCTGACCAGAAAACCAAACTGAATTTGATTGTCAATGAAGGAACAATATTCTTCCTAAGGAAAAGTTGTCATTATAGGGAGGGATTCATCACTCAGATGTCTTTATAAGCATCTGAAGTCTCAGGACCTGACGTTAGAAGTTACCAACTGAACTACCTGCTACCCCGGGAAGGTAGAGACTTAGCACATACATTGATTGGCAGAAAGACGAATGAACTGTTAAGCCAATCTATGATGAAATAACAAGGGTAAGTGAGCTCATCAACACTCCCTACTTCCCCAGTTATCATAATGTATTGGGATTACTTTGTAATGTCTGTTAAACATTATGCAAAATGTTTACTAAGCTACAGCTATATTCAGCTTGTATTCATTTCCTATTGCTGCTGTAACAAATTACAGAACCTGAGTGTCTTCAAGCACAACGCAAATGTGTCTGACAGTTCTGGGTGTCTGAGTCCGAAATCAGTTTTACTGGGCAAATCCAGGCACCATCAGGGCTGTGAGCCTCTGGCGGCTCGAGGGAGAATCTGTTTCCTGCCTCCTCCGGTTTCTAAAGGCTTGTGGTCCTGCATCCCTCTGCCCTCTTGTAACCTTTGTGATTACATTGGGCCCACCTACCTATTCCAGGATAATCTCCCCATCTCAAGTTTGTTATCTTTGTCACAGCTACAAAGTCCCCTTTGCCATGTAAGGTACTAACAGGTTCCAGGGATTAGGATGTGGGCATCTTCGGTGGCCCATTGTTTAGCCTGGGCCCAGCTATGACAGGAGGGACTTAACTGCGCTTGCTCACTGTGGATACCAGCACATAGTACACACCCACGGGACAGCAGGCGCTTGGTTAATATATATACAGTGAAAGGAAGAACTAGATTATGCTTGTTCTTGGCAGTTCTGTTCATCAGATGCTTACTGAGCACCTACTATGAGCCAGACCCCACAAGGGCAGGGCTGTCCTGGAGCACACAGCTTGATAGGCAGACAGTCAAGAAGAAAACTGAAAGGAGCAAAGGTCAGCCCTGGATGTTCAGAGCCTGGGAGAGCAGGGACACCGTAAGGATGTCTTTGTGCCTTGCACTTCTTCCTTTAACTATTGGCTGCTGTTTTCCTTAGGAATTCTTTGAGCACATCCCTTGGGCGAATGTGATTAATTATACTCAAAGGTATTTCTTTACTTCTGTTGTCCCCCACCCCTGACTTGAGTACTTTTCTGATGCACTGAATCTCTACTGAAGTTATTAAAAGAAGCAATGCCTACGCACAGGACCTCCCCATTTCGTCGAGTGCCCACGCAGGGAGAGCTCAGGTGGCTCAGAGGGGTCTGAGGCAGCTGAGAAACACAGAATTGGTTGAAGAGGAGGCAGCCTGGGAAGGTAACACTGTAGCTCACTGGTTTGAGGTATACACGTTTTGCAAATTTCAAATAGTACCAGTACACAAGTGACCTTTCGGAATATAACCTGTCAGCGAGTTCTAGACTGCCTGCTTGTGGACCAGGGTCCAGAGCCTGAACATCCCCCGCTCAGTTCAGGATGACTCAGGTAAATTACAACGCCCCACAAAGCTTAGGGCAGCGGTTCTCAACCTGTGGGTCGCGACCCCTTTGGGGGTTGAACGACCCTTTCACAGGGGTCGCCTAAGACACAACAGTAGCAAAATTACAGTTATGAAGTAGCAACAAAAATAATTTTATGGTTGGATGTCACCACAACATGAGGAATTGTATTTAAGGGTTGTGGCATCAGGAAGGTTGAGAACCTTCCTGGGCCGTTTTACACAAGGCCTGAATTTCAGATGGGCTGTTCAGGTACAGGCCTTGTAAGGAGCCCAGAAACAGACTCTGCCTCCGCTAGACCCAGAGCTTTTAGCATTCTTTACCCCAGCTTGGAGGAGGAAGTCAGTGGGAGGCTGAGAAGGGCCGTCCACAGCTGCAGCAGCCATGGGCACAGAGGTGAACAGGACTTGCCCACGTGCAGCTCACTCAGAAGGTGAGGGCTGTCCGGTATTTGCAAACCCCAAACCTCCCCCCAACCCAAGGACACAAGATTTCTGCAGAAATATATACTCATTCCCTTTTGAAAGGTTGATAGGTCCTCCTAGAGTTTGAAGGTTTGAGTTAAACTGTGGACGCATTTGGTTCCAGTTTAGTCCTGAAAGCTTGTCCTCTATACGTCTCATGTCCTATTAGCTGATAGCATTCCTGAGCACGAACGTTTCTGTGCTTCTGACCTTTTGGTGGTGTATGTTGGAAAAAATACAGAGTGCTAATCCTACGCACCTGCTTTCAATTCTGCCCACATGGGTTTGGAGTAGGAGGTTTGTTCACCCCAAATATTTCTGCACAATTTTCAAAACCCGCATTTTTCCATGCTAACACATCTCTGCTTGTCAGCACCTAATTGAGTACACACACACACACACACACACACACACACGCGCGCGCGCGCACACACACGCACATGCTCAGGCATCTACCATTTATGTTCTCAAAGGGAGGAGTCAGCGAGTGTGAGCCAGAGTGACCACAGGATGGCAGTATATGAAACAGTCCTAATGTGAGCTAGTGAACAAAGTTTGAGGATTGCCCAGAGCAGGTTCTAATTTCAATCTGTAAAAAAAATTTTTTTTTTAAATAAAAAGAGTAGGGGAGCAACTCTGCAGGTTTGTCAAGTTTTTATTTGCTAGGGAATATAAGAGGTAAAGCAACTTCCACTGCTTCCTAAGAGAAACATTTTAACTATAAGTAGGAAGGACAGAATCTCAAAATTAGGTAGGTCTTCTAAATCTAATAAAGGTAGCATTATGAAAATCTCACCATCCGGCCAGTGTGATTCAGTGGTTGAGCATCAGCCCATGCACCAAGAGGTTAATGGTTTGATTCCCAGTGGGGGGCATGCAGGAGGAGGCCAATCAATATTTTCTCTCATCAATGTTTCTATCTCTCTCCCTCTCACTTCCTCTCTCTCTAAAATTCATAGAGGAAAAAAAAAAGAAAATCTCACCACATTGTCCTTTTGTTCTATATTGACGTTGACCAGTGAAAGAGCATCGTGAGCAAGCATTTGGAAAAGAAACATAGAGGAAGATTTGAGGTTCCAGGTGTGTCCCCTGCATGAGATCAGGATCCTTGGGCTCACACCATCTTATCTGTAAATCGAGCCGAAGGCCTGAGTGGGTTTCCATCCAGAGCCACAGAGGAGCAGCAGTGGTTGCCATTCAGTCAGGTGGGCTGTGGTAACACTGACTGAGAAGCGGGTCTGGAGAGCATGGGGACCGTCTGCACACACGCTGGCTGTGTGGCTGCTGGGCCACCTGCCTCCTTGCCAGGACCACCTCGGTCATCCTCTGTTCAGAACCCAAACTGAGCATTGCTGGGCTTCCCTGGCCTTTGGGATGGGCCCATCCAGCTGAAGCTCAGCTGAGTGGGGCAGCGGGAACTTCAGGCACGTCCCAGCCTGCTGGGTGAGGGCAGCTCCAGCCCAGGCCTCCACCTTGGCATCTTGCTCCAACTCCCCATGGAATTCTGCCATAGCACACGGGGCCTGTTGGCACTTCCCCGTCTGTGGCAGAGGTGGGGTGTGACTCTACCTACACACTGTTAAAGAATGTGCTGAACACCATCTAGTGAGGCACACTTCGGGCTTGCGATCAGAGAGACCCTTACGCGAATTCTAGGGCTTGGGCAAATCACTTCACCTCTCCAATGCCCAGGCTCCTCATTTGAGGATTGGGATAATAATAACATATACCCAGTATAGTCACAGTGAGATTAAATGAAGTCATCTATAATACAGTGCTTTGTATGTGCTCAATAGGCATTAACTAATATTAGTAATAGACATAGTTTGGGTGCAGGGTGCTCCTTTCTAAGGCAGGCAGGCTGGGTCACCTCAAAATATGCCCTTCTTTGCCATGAGAAAGCAACACACCATGTTTTGGGAGAAATTTGCTCCCAGCAAATCACCAACTCTGAGTCTATGATTTCCTTTTTTTTTTATTTCTTATTTTTAAAATCCTCACATGAGGACATTTTTCCATTTTTGTTTAGCTAAAGTGGGAGGGAGAGAGGAAGAGAGAGAGAGAAACACTGATGTGAGAGGGACACATCAACTGGTTGCCTCCCGCAGGGACCGGGGAGAAAACCGCAACCAAGGTACGCGCCTTGGCCAGAATCGAACCCGAGACTCATCAGACGTTCTAACCACTGAGCCAAACCGGCCAGGTTCGTGATTTCCTTTTGACAGCACCTACTTTGTAGCTGAAAGTGACTGGGGTGTTATATAGGTTCTACATACAGCACAGTGCAGGACACTGGGACCGTATCCTTCCAGGATCCTAACAGCTCTGCTACCTCGGGGATGGCAACTAGCCAAAGGTCAGAGAGTCCACTTAAGCTTTTCCCTCATAATTCAGTGAAAGGTCCCATTGCAGGTATCTCCCCAGCACAACTACGCAGTTTCTGGTGATGTTGGAGAGCACAGAGAAAACTCCAGAAAACCACACACTGAAACTGATACCAGGGAGTTGTGGAGTGACTGGCCTGGTTAGGAAACCTCACTAGTCACTCCCTCGGAGAGTTGATGGTAAGGCCGTGCTGATACTGCCACCTAGTGGATCCAAAGAGCAAGACACGGTCTGAGAAGGAGTGGACCTACAGTCAGGCCAGCTGTGCAGTTATCACCAAGAACCAACATCTTGCTCACGGACATTTTATAAGATGGACATTTTATTCACAGATTTTCAAGCTGATTTACGAATTTAACTTAATTTCATCATCCCCAAAAGCTTCTGAGAATCAAGGTAGGGGCCGAAGCACCAGCCTAGGAGTCTAAAGACTCATTTGAGTCACTAGCTCAATAGCAAATTCTTGAAGTGGCTCAAACCTTCCATTTTCTCTTAGAAAAATGGAATTAACAATACCCAGAGTTTAAGTGGCTGTGAGGATGGACTGCGAAGTCCTTCTGTAGACTGACGCGTGTCCTCCCCTTTCGAACTTGCTGCTGCCCGTCTTCGCCTGGGCCCTGCCTCTCAGTGCCTTGATGCCCCCCCCCTCGCTTCAGTAAACCAACCAGCCACCCTCCTCTTCTTCCCCAGGAAGTAGAGGATCCCTCTCCCTTGGTAGTGCTGAAAATAGAAAAGAAACAAAACCAAAAAAAGAAAAGGGGAAAGATCTAGCCAGTACATGCTCTTGGAGAGTTAACAATTAAAAGAGGCAAGGGAGACCCTGCTATTTGAGCTCACGCCAGTGAAGGGTCCCCAAGCAGAGACCAAGGGTTCTGCTGGCCTCCCCCAGCGTCCGCCCCGGCCATCAGCCTTCAGTGTCCACCCCGGCCATCAGCCTTCAGCGTCCGCCCCGGCCATCAGCCTTCCTGCAGGACCGGAGTGGATGCATCTTCGGAACAAACTCCTGCCAGCTCAGCCGTCTCTCAGCTCTGAAATTCTCCCAGGATCTGATTGAGCACACCTGCCTGCACTCTTGAACTGTCTGCCCTTGCTCTCTGCCGGGCTAGCTGCGGCTCACCTGTGTCCCGTGTCCCCAGCTGACCCTAGGGCAGAGGTTTCCAAACTTATCCATAAAATCATTTTGAGCACACACCTCACTATGAATATTTGAGTATCTATATGCACTACTATATTAATATGTCATGTATATTATAGAACATTCCGTCGCTATCCTAAAAGGATGAGAAATTAATATACAGTGTAGCATCAGGCCTATGCCTGAGAGTGGGTGCAGCCCCTTTTGGGGTCCAGAGGTCTGGGGTGGGCCTGGACCCTTTCTTTGGCTGGGAGAGTTGTAATTCAGGCATAGGGAGGTTGTTCTTGTGAGTGGGCACTAGATAAGAGAAACTAGACATATGGGGAGGAATCTCTTCTGGAGTCCCCACAAAATCTCAGAGATGGAGACATCTGCCAGGAGGGGGGTCAAGGAATGAGGAGGCACCATGATTCTCCTTAAATTACACCTTCATCAGGGACGTCTCAGAAGAATGAGGCCACACACCGTGGAGAACTCCAGCCACAGAGGCCACTAGCTTTCTTGCCCTGTGTATGGAATCGTCTGATCTCCTGAGAAAACTTGTGTCATAATTTGCTGAAGTAGCAATGAACCACCGTCTGGCATCTACTAGATATAAGCATTACTGGTTCATTTACATCCATTGTTTGATTGAATCCCCAAAGCCGTCCCGAGAGACAGGTGAGTGCCCATTGCATATGAGGCTAGGAGAGGTTATGTGATGCCCTCAAGGCTACAGATCCCATCAGAAGTAGAGTCTGCCTGTTCCCAAAGCCCCAACTAATCAAACAAGTTCGGAATAGTCAGCCTTTGATAATAATATCAATATAAAATGTGTTAATGTTTGTGGAGTGCTTAATCTTTATAAAGGTTTCTCTGTCACATTTGCTCATCACAAAAGCACTGTGGAGGTGGAGGAGGGTACATGGGGATACATGGGGATGGAAGGAGACTTGACTTGGGATGTGAACACACAATACTGTATACAGATGATGTATTATAGAATTGTACACTTGAAACCTATATCATTTTATTAACCAATGTCACCCCAACAAATACAATTAAAAAAAAAAAAGGAAGAAAAAGAGAAATTAAAGCTTGGTGAAGTTAAGTAATTTGTTCAGAGTTGGCAGTTCTAAGAAGTTGTGAAAATGTGATGTCTGACCTGAGAGCCAGAAACTGTAACTTCTACCTCCTTCTGCAAGTCTCCAGGTCTGCAGACTGGGACAGGGGTGCAGGCCCGAGCAACACTCGAGCTTGCGGGAGATCTCCCCCACACCTGAGTGCAGCCCGCACTGGGAGGGGTTGACATCAAGCAGAATTAATCTGTCAGATTAGCAAAAGGCGGGGAAAGCCAGGAGCCCCTGCTCAGTCTCTGTGAAGGTCTGAATTTGGCTTTCTTGCTGTGACTTAGCGAGGCTGGGAGAGATACTCTGCAAGACTCCCCTGACCTCCGACTTCTACGGTTCTGTAAGACGGAAAATGGACATTTTTGGGAAAGGTTTGAGAACAAAGGTAATTCCCAGTCTTTAACAGAGAGTCAACTCTGCCCTTGCCTGGAGGACAGCCCCTCCCCAGCTGTGTTCTCGCATTCCTAAGCACAGGCTATTTGCTCTTTAAAAAAAAAAAAAAAAAATTAACTAGCCCTGGCTGGTTTGGTTCAGCGGTTAGAGCGTTGGCCTGTGGTCCAGAGAGACCTGGGTTCGGTTCCTGCTGAGGGCAGGTGCCTCGGTTGCAGTTTGTCCCCGGCCCTGGTTGGTCTTGTGGGTGGTGGCCACTCGATGTGTCCTTTTCACGTCGATGTTTCTCTCTTCCTCTCTCTCCCTCCCACGCTACCTGAACAGAAGATGGAAAAATGTCCTCGGGTGAAGATAAAAAAAAAAAAAAAATTTAACTAGCATGTGAAAACTTAATCCTTCATTTAATTTCTAAATTTTAGGAAAGTAGTCTTTATTTCTGGAGACTCCTTGTTTTTAGTGGGTTTCCCCCTTGAATTAACTCCCTAATATCATGCAGTGCTCACAGGACCTCGTCCTCCGTGGGCGGGTTTCTCCTCGATTCAGCAACAACTAAACTAGAATTTTACCCATGATGTGCTGAGTCCCCGAAACATAACATTTGGGAGCTGTATTAAAGTGATAGGTTCAAAATCCTTCCTAGTAGTTAATTGTAAGTTAGATTTTTAGCTAATTTTTAAAACAGCAAGTGTCGCCCTGTCTGGCGTGGCTCAGTTGGCTGAATGTCCTCCCATGCACCCAGAGGTCCCCAGTTCCATTCCTGGTGGGGGCAGGGTTTCGGGGTCCATCCTTAGTAGGGGGCTGTGCAGGAGATGGCTGATTGATGTTGCTCGCTCATTTATATTTCTCTTTCCCTTTCTAACAAAATCAATAAAAATGTACTTTTAAAAAATCAAGTGTTACATACGCTCACAGGGAATACTTATAAATATAAAACTCTAAGCCTGTTTATAAACTTCTCGTGTTTGGTTACTGCCTCTAACCTGTAGCACAGGGCGGTGAATTCTCACTCATCCCCTAGACTGACACCTACCTGAAGGTCAGGGGCCGTGTCCCATCCATCTCGTTTTGCGATAGCCCTGGCTCAGTGCTGTCTCCGTTTGTTGAATTGAATGGATTTTCAGTACAGAGTTCACAAGTTCATTAGGTCTATCTGTTGCCGGGCAGCTCTCATAGGATGTTGTTCCCCAGCAGAGTTAAGATGTATTTCCATGTAACATGCTCCTCACAGATGGCAGAAGTCAGAGGAGCTCACTAAATCCTCTCTGATAGTTAGCAGGAGACAGCAAGGATTCCGGGAGCCTTTGCAAGCAGAAGGTTCTGGAGACTAGTCCCTGCTCAGTTCTTAGTATTTTAGCAGATTCTCAGAGCACATCAGCAATATACTGTAGGAACCGGCCACACAGGAACATGTAGCTGGGCTTCCTCGGTTAGCCTGCTGGCAATAGAGAAGGACTCTTCGTGCACCATCCTCCACCTTAAAAGCAAACATTTGTCCAGCAACTAGCCTCCAGGAGCTTGTAGTTTCCTAGGTAGCTAGATGTAACCATCACCACTGGGTCCCACCAACTCCCCCACCTTGCCCACTAATCCACTATCACATGAGCTATAGGCTCCTACCTTTAGGTTGTATTTAATATAGAGCTTTTGTGATGAAAGGGCTCGATCACCTACTTGCTTTGTCCAGTATAGCAGCCACTGGCCACGGGTGACTATCTACATTTTAAACTAATTAAAATTAGTTTCTGTATTTAAAGTGCAGAAGTAGAACACTTCCATTGCCACAGACATTTCCATGAGACAGTGCAGGCTGACAGAAGTTCTGATTTTAAAATCAAAGAAGATATTAAATGCTTCCCCCAAGGTCCATCCATAGCAGAACTATGAACAAAACCGTTTTCCATACTTGGAAGCTACTCTTCTCTTCACTGCGCTGGAGGAGGTGCCATTAAAACGCCAGGGATTGGCAATGGTCCGTTAACACACTGCATCACATGTTAACAGACAGGACCGTCTAGCCCCACTTTGAGGGAGCGGGTCAGGCTGAGTGGAGAGCTGGGCAGGAGGAGCCACGGGAGATGAGGGTCCGTCCTGACTCAGGGTGGGCTGGGCAAGCTAAGCCGGGGTGTGTCATCCACGTCTGCATTCCCAGGGCCTGGACCAGGGCTGGGACTCCACTGGTCCAAAGGAAACGTGAGGAGCTGGGGCCGGAGCGGGGAGCTCTGTGACAAGCAAAGGGACTTAGTGAAGACTGGGGAACCCTCACCAGGATCTTTAGTAAGAAGTAGGGTCCCTGTGCCAGCTTTCACTGTCTTGTCTTGTCCCTACACTTATGGTCTACGCACTGGGATACTTGACACCATTCTGGAGCTGTTAACCTTTGCCTTAGTTCATGTCATGTGAGACTTGGTAATAAATTTCAACCGATTACAAAAAACAGACCAGGCATAAATTAAACGTTTTGTTCTCTTTTAATTTGAGTAGCTACAGAGCAGAGCCATAGAAGTGTAGAACAGGAACTCAGAAGTCCTGGGTCCAATCTCCAGCACTCTTTGAATCTGGGCACCTCACTTAACCTCAGTACCCTTATCTGTGAAATGGGACAACAGTAGGATTCCTTGTTAGGACTGTTGAGGAAATCAATTGAGGTACTATTCAAGACAGTTATGTTCCAAGCAGAGAGCTCTGTACAGGTGTTTATTAGTTATTACCTTTATTATTGTCCCCTCATTTGGTACCTCTTTCATCGTAATTACAGTACTGGATTCTGGGTGGCCAGCATTACCTTAGGTTTACCAGAGACATGTGTTTGCATTGTGTTTAAACAATTGGAGGATCTGCCTAACATCCTTATTTGAAGATGATGTAGTCACAGCCCATGTGGTTTTGTGAGCCAGCAAAGAATAGTTTAATGGTTCAATTAGCTCCTCACGGAGATACATGGTGCTTGAGACATGCCAAATAAGCAGCGTGCAACCTCTGTGGGGAGAAAAGAAGTCAGCGACTTCCTGCGAAGACAGTTTCCTGCTGAGCCAGATGTAGTTCGCATTTTCCTCTTGCTTTTTCCCAACAGCAGTGCTCAGGGGGGATAAACTTTACTTAACCTAATTAATTTTAATCACAGCTTTCAAGTCTCATACTGTGAAAAGAATTACAAATTGGAATACATTAATAGAAGCCATAGTTTATGCTGTAAGCTAATCATGAAGTGTGCATTTACATTTTCTGCATGAGTTTGCAATTACCATTAAAATAAAATTCTGTACGTCCTTTTAAATTACCAAAGTGTGAAGAGCAGATTGAGCCAGGCCCGTTTTTGTGCTAAATTACTAGAAGAATGTCTAAATTTTCAAGAATTTAGATGGCGTCCTCCACTGAGTTGTAGCGAGAAATAATTTTCAGTCATCTGCTCCAAGCTATTTCTGTTTTTAAACAATAATCTTTTAAACTAATTGTGCAAATGTCTCACCTGCTTTAACAAGAACTCCTTTGAGTTTAGTACAGTGAATAAACTCATATATCTGTATACATACATACGTACATACACATACATATATCTATCCACATACAGGTGTATTAAGATCTATACATGTGATTTAGCTTTTAGGGTCCATGTAGACTTTTAGTTGCTGGATGGATAGGTATAACTAAACACTACCTGGTTTCTCAAAGGATCTGAGGCAATTTGGAGGAAACATGGAGGGGATAATAATACAATTTTATGAAGAATTAGTTCCCAAATTAGAATAGAATGCAAGCCATCTGAAGGGTAATGTCATGGTGTCCATGCGCGTGGGGCTCGGCAGATTCTTACCTCCTTCCCCACACTCCATCTCTCTTGGTCCCGAGGCGAGCAGCACAGGTGTGAGCAGCTCCACTTTACAGTGAGGAGACGGAGTGTTAGAGAGGAGCAGGGGGGCCTCCCGGCTGCAGGGGAGGCCCTTTCAGCAGGAAGGCTCCCGGCACCTGGGAGCACAGCCTGGGTGGGTGACAGCTCAGCGAGCAGGAAGTGGGCGGAGGCGGTGACCACAGGCACACGCATCCTGAAATCGGAATATTAGTGATACGAAATGTTGTGGGGGGATGCTCCTCCATAAAACGTTATGAAGCTTCAACCGGGTCATGTTGGTCGCCTGGTTGGACTCATTTATACTTCGGGTTCCCGGAAATATTTCATTTCTAATTATGTCTGGGAATGTTTCTAGCACGTTGCTGGCTGTTTCTCCAGCAATGCCCAGAAACAGCGCCCACCACAACGGTAGGAACAGCAGCTGTCGGTGATGCTCGCCTACTCTGTTCAAGACTCTGTGTCGTGTGCCAGTCCTCCCACTTAGTGCTCCGTCTTTTCTTCTCAGGTAAACATTCCATTTCTGCCAAACTTTCTATCCAAGATAGGCCTAAGGTGCCCACCAACCAGCCTGCCTACCCTTGCATGTACCAAGACCGTGAGCGCCCGTGGGGCCTGTGGCTGGCCCACATGGAGGCAGATCTCCTTCAGGACCAGGGAGCCAGGCTGCTTTGTCCACGGTAGTCGATGCCAGTCACCAGGTCTTCGTTAGATGCCAACTTCTCTGCACCTGCTTCCTCCTGGCCTGGTGCTTTCTTCATTCGTGGCTGACATCACTTGCTTTTGGATTCAGATATCAGAAGACCCTACCCTGGGGTACCGAAGGCCCAGGCCCTGGGCCGGGTCGTATCCGTTGCTATAAGGGGCAGCAGAGAGTAGGGTCCTTGAAAGACCTGGGTGTGCACTGTGGCTCCACAAAGCACCCGCTGGGAGGTCGGGTGACTTACTGAACTGCTCTGCGCTTCAACTTCCTCACCTGTTAGCTGGGGTTTACAATCTGCTTCGCAAGGGCTTTGGGTGCAGATGAAATGTGACGTGTGTGAAGCAGGGTACAGTCCCTGGTGCAGTCAGTGATCAGTGCTCTGCTCAAAGGCTCTGCCCAGGCCCTCGCCTGACCTCCTGCTTCCTCCTCCCGTGTCCCTTAGTATCTTACTCAACTCCGGTCAAAGGAGATTTCTGGGCCTATTTTCTGAGCAACCGCCAGAGCCATCGCATTTCTACCTCCTCCTCCCCTCATCCACCCTTCAGTTGTAGGTGTGCGGAGCCAGCAGCCAGCCCTCCCAGACCTGAGGGCCTGGACTCCTGCTGGACGGGGCGTGTGTCCTGGGTGCGGGGAGGACCCCAACGTGGTTCTCCAGTGGTCTCTGCACTGTTGACAACTGAGCAGAGGGCAGTGGACCCCCTATGGTCTGGCTAGGTTGGCAGGCAATCAAGACGGGCAACAGTGCACGGATCTCACTACCCGTGAGTGCTCTGTGGACCAGCGGCTTTGGCGTCACCTGGGAGCTTTTGAGAAACGCAGAATCCTCAGCCACTGAATCAGAATCTGCATCATCACAAGATCTCCAGAGATTCATATGGACATCAAGGCTTGAGAAGCTTTGGGTTGGGCCCCCAAAGGACAAGGGTGTCCCAAATCCCCTCTACAGGAGAACTTTGGTTCTTGTTCCCAGTGGCCAGCATTGGTGTCTACAGAGCCTCCAACAGGTGTGTGTTCAAGACATGCATTCAAGTCCAATTAATCTGCATAGAAGTCAATTTTTTCTTCTTTCTGGGTTGCCTCAGCAAACCTTTTCACCTTTCCCCAAGACCCACAGATGATACTGATGCTGCCAGCTTGCTTCAGGTTATTTGCCTGTCCTCACGCCCTTCAGGAAAGTCTCCCAGACCACACCTACCTCTGCCCTCCCCTATTATGAAAACACAACCACACACACATAGATGATACATATACATGGATTCACATCACACACATGCCCATTCACCAGAGACCATGCCATTTCCCGGCCCTGGACCTGAGCTTGTGTGCCTCTTCTCTCTGAATGTCCCTCACGCCCTGCTCTGGCTACACGTCAGTCCACCTTCATGTTTCATTTCGAGCGTGGGCTCAGCCCGAGCTGCCCAGAAGGCCCTCCATGAGATGGCTGTGTGGTGGCATGTCTCCTGTGACCACACTGCGCTCAGCGCCGGCCAGGACCCAGAGGTACTCGTCCGTGTTTGTATCTCACACCCAGCCAATGCCAGGCACATTGCAGACTCCCCCGAAATGCTCACTGCATAAATGAAGGGGGAAGGCTGAGCTTGCTCCAGGGGCTCGGTGTTTTGTCCTCTGAAGTTTAATCAGAATGAAATAAGATTACTGCCGACTCAAAGTGTGTGGGGAAAATTTTGTAAAACCTTGCAACCTAAGTGGAAAAAAAAAACACAAACCAGATCATAGAGAAATTAGGTGGCAATTTTTTTTTTTTTAATCTGCGGCGGTATTTTAATCAGAGAATATTCTTCTCATTGAAATGAGGCGCGCCCAGGGAAACACGCGGCGTGTTCCCGGGCTCCTCCCGGGCCTCCCCAGCTCTGCCGGACCGAGCAGCCTTTGGGAGGGAGGCCCCGCGGATGCCCAGGGCGGGGCTGGGCTCTCAGCACTTTGCAGCCCCCTGGCCCGCGGCGGGAGGCGGCCAGCACTACTCACTGGGTTCCGTTGCTGGGGTAAGAGGCTCTAGGCATAAATGGACTCACTCAGTTTCACACAACTGGACGTCACATGCAGAATTCAGAGTTTTGGATCCTCCTCTCATATCGAACGGTTTTTTTCCTGCCTGAGAATGTAGTCCCTTTGGACAAACATCATACATCAAACCCGAAGACCCTTCAGAGGAGGCAGTCTGGATCAGTGTGTCCTAGATTTGGGGATGGCAGAGATCAGTAACATTGTGGAAACTAAGCTGAAGGGTGACTAAGGTTAGAATTGTCAGCTTTTATTTTGCTAATTAGGGATATTAAGAAAATCTATGGCCAAAATTATGTCACAAAAGAACATAAATGCTTGGGGAGGAGGGTGTCATTGGGGAGTGGGAAGGGAGAAAATCTGTAATACAACAATAAAGATAATAAAATAGCCCTGGCCGGTTTGGCTCAGCGGTAGAGCATCGGCCTGCGGTCCAGAGAGACCCGGGTTCGGTTCCCGCTAAGGGCATGTACCTTGGTTGCAGTTTGTCCCCGGTCCTGGTTGGGTCGTGCGGGTGGCAACCACTCGATGTGTCCCTTTCATGCTGATGTTTCTCTCTCCCTCTCTCTCCCTCCCACTCTATCTGAACAAAAAATGGAAAAATGTCCTCGGGTGAGGATAAAAAAAAAGATAATAAAATAAACAAGTAATTAAATGCATGCTGACATTGAGGGAAAAAAGGATGATCTCAGGATAAAGTACAGTTTTGAAATTCAATACATTTACTTTTATGAAAAACACACCACACTGTCATTATTCTGCTTGTATCACAGTAGGCCGATGAAAACAGCAATGGTTTGAAGTAGTGTTTGTAGGACACACGCTTTGCAGAACTTCAATAGACTAGTTCTTTGTATTTTGTTGAAACTCCAAACCCAAGCTTTTATAGCAGAAAAGTGAGTCAACATCCACCGGCTGGCACTCCACACCCAGGTCAGCCACCTCCCTGCTCCTTACACCATGCGGCATTAGGCACCACCCACTCATGACAGTCTCTGTGCAGTCTCTGCTTTATGTTCATTAGAGAGAGGAGACAGAGAGTTTGAAAGCCTTGATGTGATTTTCCCCTAGAGAGTTTTTGGTAGGATTAGGGTAAGCAAAAGTTTTGAGCGGAGAACTTTATATCATGGTATAACCTACTCTTATTTTTGCTTTGTCCACACAAAGAAAAGAAAGCTAACAGTGTTGAGATGTGGATTTGGGAGCTTGTATGTGAAGGGGATATAAAAACAAACACAAGCCCTGGCCAGTTTGGCTCAGCGGTTAGAACGTCAGCCCGTGGACCAGAGAGTCCTGGGTTCGGTTCCCGCAAAGGGCATGTACCTCGGTTGCAGTTTGTCCCCGGCCCCAGTTGGGGTCATGTGGGTGGCAGCCACTCGATGTGTCTCTCTTAAGTTGATGTTTCTCTCTCTCTTTCTTCCTCCCTCTCTCCCTCCCGCTCTGTCTGAAGATAAATGCAAAAGTGTCCTCAGGTGAGGATAAAAACAAACACAAAACTCTATGTTTATTATGTGGAAATTATGGAGTAAAAAGCCTAAAGATAATTACTGTGATTGGTTGAAGGAGGAGGATTGTGGATAGATTTTTCTTTTGCTTTCCAAGTTTTGCTACTGTATTTATATTACTCTTGGAATTTGAACTAATTTTGTGATTATAAAGAAATGAGAAAAATTGAAGAATTACATCTTTGCTGACAGGATGTCAATGAAATGTGGTAAAAGCAAAATGCAAAATGATGAGTGTGTTATGGCACACTGTACTTTCCAAAGATGGCTACATCGCCCTGGCCACTCGCTCCTCTAACAACGGACCTTACCCTCCTCCACTGAGCTCTTCCCCTTGAATCTGAACAGACCTTTGTCATGGCCTCAACCAAATGAATAAAGGACGCACTGTGACTTTTGAGGCTGGATGATAGAGATGCCATATACTTCTCTCTCTCAGAATTCCTTTTGTTAATTTGGTGGGTGCCACGAAGACGTGCAAAGGAGCAGCCCCCGTGGAGAGCCCACCTGTAGATGTTCTGGTCCAGGTGAAGACCCAACATCAACTGCCAGTTACATTAAGTGAAGAAGCCTCCAGATAATTCCAGCTCCAGCCTTTGAGTCTTCCCCAGAGGAGGCTTCAGACACCATGAGGAGACAGCTTGCCCTTCTGTGCCTTGGCCACATTCCTGATCCATAGAATCCCTCATTTTAAGCATAATTAAATGGTTGCTTCATACCATTAAGGTATGTTACATAAGGTTTGTGTATAGTAAAAGCAATCAAGAGCAAAGCAAAATCCCTGTGCGTGTATATGTAAAAAATATCTCCATATACAAAAATACCCCCGTACATCTATATATGTAATTAACTAAACATTGTAAGAGTGTAGTTCTATGGCATCCAAATGCATTCACATTGTTGCACAATCACCACCACCATCCATCTCCAGAACTTTCTACATCCTCCCAAACGGACACTCTGAACCCATTTAACACTAACTTTCCACTCCCACCTCCACTCAGCCCGCCAACCATGTTCTACTTTCTGTCTCTATGAACGCGACTACTCTAGGTGCCTCATATAAGTGGAATCATACAAGATTTGTCCTCTTATGACTGGCTGAGATCACTCAATATAAGAGGTGTTATGGGTTCAACCAGACTGCAGCAGGTGTCAGAATTTCCTTATTTTTTAAGGCTGAATAATATTCCACTGTATCTATATATCACATTTTGTTGATCCATTCCTCCGTCAATGGACACTTGGGCTGCTTCAACCTTTTAGCTATTGTAAATAATGTTGCCATAAACCTGGCTGTGCAAATATCTGTTTCAGTCTGTTTCTAATTCTTTTGGGTATATACCCAGAATTGAAATTGCTGGATCATATGGTAATCAATTTTTGAGGAAGTACCATACTGTTTTCCATAATAGCTCTATCATTATACATTCCCACCAGCAGTGCAGAAGAATTCCAATTTCTCCACATCTTCAACAATACTTATGTTATTTATTTATTGAATAGCCATCCTAATGAGTGTGAAGTGATATCTCATTCTGATTTTCATTTCCCTAATGGTTAACGATTTTGAGCATCTTTTTATGTGCTTACTGGCCATTACATCTTTTTTGGAGAAAGTTACTTAAGTCTTTTGCTCTTCTTTAAATTTGCTTATTTGGATTTATTTTTGTCCAAATTCTTTTAAAAGTGTGTATATAATCAAGGCAGAGACAGAGAGAAACAGCTGGCAGAATGCTATCTCACAAGGTATGTATTGAGGATAGAAGACCAAGGAAAGTGACATTTTTGCCTTTGGTGTCACATACTGGAGGGTTTCACTTGCTACCAATATGTGTCACTACTGAATACAGAAAAACATTTACAGGAATGATCGACAAAATGTCATTTTGCTTTAGTATCTCAGAGTATCTGACTCAAGGTTTCTTTGAATAATACAGCCCTGAAATGAAATAGTCTTAAACTGACCCGCTAAGAAGATTTCACTGGTAAAATTTTGATTATGAGAAGAAAACTTCCCTTTATTATTCTGGTTGCAGATCCTTAGCCTGTCTTTTTCCACCTCCATCCTCTCCTTCCTTCTGGAAAGAGCTCAGACTACAAGAGCCTGTCTCTCTATATAGAGACTATTCGTTCCCATGGTAACATGCTTTCTACATCTTCAGAGTTGCAAACTGGGAAATTCTATTAAAGGCTTATCCAGGCAGTTGCTTTTGAAATGGTATCAGATATTAGCTGTTTGCTTCTTTCACCTTTGCTGCCCAGTAATCTTTTGAATTTGCTCATTCTGCTTCTATCAAAAGGAGGAAGTAAAATAAAACAATATGAAGCAGATTACAAATGGTCTGACTGGGCCCACGAGGCACTCTTGCCAGGTACTGTCATGGTGGGGCCCCTGTGTGAATGCAGACCTCTGCGCTGAACCCCGGCAGCCGAGCCAGCACGCTAGCAGAACTTCTTGGAGATGCCCTGTGAGGTCAGCTGGAGAAGGAACGGAAACTAGTTTTGATGTAAAAATTAACTTCGATTATTAGTGGATTTCAAGTCTTATCTATGAGATTCTGATATGGACACGTTGTGTTGATTATATCTCTGTTGTGAAAGCAACTGTCGTTCAAACAGGTGCACCTAAAGCAAGTAACCAAATTACCTGACACTGATCATCTATGCTTATAAAACCTAATTTATTGATTCTTGGACCAGAAGTTTTTGTTTTTTTTTATCGCTATGCACAAAATCTATTTGATTTTTAATCTCTGGACCCTCAAACAAATGACATTTAAATCAGTTCATAAATATAGTAGATATTTCAAAAGCACTTTTTTTTTTATTAGGGAATTCAGCAACTTCATCTGATTATATTAAAAATAAAACACATTCTTTTGGTTTTCCTTTTTGTAAAAAAAGGCTAATTACTGATCAATATTTTACTTCTAACTTTTGAGCAGGTTTCTTAGGTAAAATATTAATATTTAAAAATGTTTAGATTGGGATAAAAGGTTCTGGAGATGAATGTGGTGAGGTTGTATAACAATGTGAATGGACTTAGCTACTGGACACTTATAAATGGTTAAAATGGCACAAGGTACATTGTTTGTATTTTACCACAATAAAAAGTGAGAATTTTCTGCCCAGCCGATGTTGTTCAGTAGATTGAGCACTGTCCCATGGACTAAGAGGTCCTGGTTTGATTCTCTGTCAGGGCACATGCCTGGGGTGTGGGCTCGATCCTCACTAGGGGGTGTGCAGGAGGCGGCCAATTGATGCTTCTCTCTCACATTGATATTTCTATCTCTCCCCTTCTCCCTCTAAAAAAACAAATAACATATTTAAAAAAATTAGAATTTTCCAATTGGAAAATGTGAAAGTTTTTACAAGTGCTAAAGAAAGCACATTAAGCAAATGTGCTTAATATAAAAGAAAGAAAAAAGAAAACAAAACACAATAGTATGTCTCAGGCTGCTATCCTTCCTCCCTTCAACTTTGTTCAGGTATAATTAAAAAATAAAAATTATATATATTGAAGGTGTACAACTTGTTTTAATATATGTATATATTGTGATATGATCACCACAATCAAGCTAATTTACCATTTTATTTCTTGCTTGCTTTTTTTGTTTTTTTTTGTGAGAACTCTTAAGATCTACCCCCTTCGGAAATGACAAGTGCACAAAAGAGTATTATTAACTATAGTTGCCCTGTTGTACATTAGATATTTTATTCATCTTATAACTGAAAGTTTATTCTCTTTGATCAACATCCCCCTATTTTCCCTTCCTTCTCCCCACCACCCCTGCCAAGGCCCTGGAAACCACTGTTCTACCTGCTTCTGTGAGTTTGACTATTTTAGATTCCACATTTAGGTGGATTTTACCTTTTTAAAAAAGCATACCAAAGGAGCTTATTTTAGATTGGGATCAAGGAAGGATTCCCAAGGATGAGGAAGTCCTATTTAAGCTGGGACCTAAAGGCTGAGCAAAAGTTAGCTGGGAGGTGGCTGAGGACACGCCACCAGCAAGAGGGTGTGGATGGAGCGGAAGGGGAAGGCGGTGGCCAGACATGGTAAGAATGTGTAGGCATGTAGTGTCTCCAATTTACCCCAAATACTACCATGGCAAGTCTACCTAGGGTTTAAGCCAAGGACAGTCACTGTACAGTTTATGTGTTCTCAGGCCCACACCTGTTCCCTTGGGAGGGACTGTGGAGAACAAGAGCAGAGTGGGGGAGCAGGAAGGATACCTCAGTTTTATCCTCGACTCAGAGGCGAACAAGCCTCTCACCAGTGCTTGTGTTCATAAAGAGCACACAACAGAAAATGTTGGTATACCTTTTAGTGAGATATTTTCCTTCCTTTTTCATGAAGGAAGTTCTTCAACTTGAATACTATCAGTTCAGAAAGAACTGATTTTAAAATAAAGACAGTATAGTTCTAATGGACATCTAATACTCAGATTGCAAGTGCTTGTCAATGTCTTCCTGGACAATGGACCCTTGGCTTCGGAAAGGGCTCCAGTGTTCAAGTTCCGGGTTATGTCCTGGTCCTTTGTGTGTGTGTGTGTGTGTGTGTGTGTGTGTGGTGCAGACTTTGGTTCTGGGTGCAGCTGGAAGTCAAAGTTATGTCCTGGTCCTGTGTGTGTGTGTGTGTGTGTGTGTGTAGGGTGCAGACTTTGGTTCTGGGTGCAGCTGGAAGTCAAAGTTCTCCTGCACATGCTTTGGCTGCATGACTTGTGGTTTGGGTCTGTCATCTTAAAAAGCAACTCAGTATTTCATTTCACAGGATAGGACAATTTTCAGCTGGCTTTGCAGTTACAATATTTGCAAATATGGGGTAAAGGAAAAATGGATTAAGAGCAGGGGTTGGGGCAGCAGCTGTTCATTTTGTAGAAGAGACATTTGATTTTAAAACCATCTGCATGTATTACCTTAAAAAATTAGTCCGTTTTCAAAATGCATTTTAAAAGTCAGCCCAATTGCTGCAAAAGTTGCTGAGATATACTCTGCTCCTTTGCTCTGAGGCTTTCTGCCTTTCCTGGACCTGTGGCCAGGCCACTGTGGATGCGCTACACAATCACAACCCTTAGAGAGCTGACCCAGCAGGCAGAAGTGAAGGAGGTGTCAGCATTTCAGGGCTTGTTTGCCCATCGTGTTAAACAGACCAGGCCTGAGAAGTTTTAATTAAGCTCAAATTGGGAATAAAGGAGGGGGAGGGGCTATGAGAAGGGATGAAACCCATTCCTTGTTACAGCATGTCTTGTCATATATTATTGCTTACATAGCAATGGTCAGCCCCACTCACCTATCACTGGGGAAATTACCTTATGTAAATATGAAATTTGGAATTACAAAAGGTGCTTACATGCTCAAAGTGATTAGTGTTCAGATTAGTCTTTAGGGATTAGTATTTATGCCAAATTAATAACTGAAAGGATATTCCTTAAATGACTCATGTGTACGTTTATGGTTTTACACAAATAATCGCTACTATTTATGGTGATTAGAGTATTAAGTTCAATTTCCACTTGTGTTTGGAGGCAGCTTTTCTCAATGTTCCTCAGGTTTGCTACAGCAAGACTTACAGTGGGTCATATGCTGGGTCTGGGAATGTCACCCTGACATTTTATCTAAGAGACCCCATCATGCTGGCTTGGCGAATGCATCCCTCCTACAGCAGCAGTCCTAGGGGTCTTCCAAGGAGTTTGATTTTGACATTTGTTCACACAACATTTAATAATTCCTAAATCAAGGTAACATTTTTGTTTAAAGATTTTGAAATTGATTTTTAGAGAGAGGAAGGGAGGGGGAGAGAGAGAGAAACACCGATGTGAGAGTGAAACACTGATTGGCTGCCTCCTGCACGCTCCCTACCGGGAATGGAACCCCAGCCCAAGGTGTGCCCTGACTGGGAATTGGACCCCCAATCAACCGAGCCACACTGGCCTGGGCAATCAAGGTAATATTTTAAAAAGGACTGTGAAGCCCGGCTGTTGTGGCTCACTGGTTGAGCATCAACCCATGTACCAAGTGGTCACTGGTTTGATTCCCAGTCAGGGCACATGCCCAGGTTGTAGGCCCAATCCCCAGTAGGGGGCATGCAGGAGGAGGCCAATTGATGTTCTCTCTCATCCATGTTTGCTGCTCTCTCTCTCCTTTCCTGTCTCTAAAGTCAATAATAAAAAAAAATGTTAAAATTTAAAAAAAGGACTGTGAAGAATTTGTTATTGTTTTACTGTGAGAGGACTTACAGTCACTTCTGAAAAGAGGAATACACAAATACACATTCAATTTTATTTCCTCTCAACATTTTGATTCATTCTTAACTCTTATCAACAACACCTACAGTGTAGGTGACAGAAGAAATGAATTAGCATTAGTGGAGGATGGGAAAGGTAACAGTAACAATTCTAAGATTGTAGGGATTTAGACTTGGATCTAGGCCACCCCTGTGTTTACTTCATGAGGAAACTGAGGCTGGGCTTCCAGACTCTCCCAAGTGTCCCAACAGCAAGGTGGCGTCCAGCCAGGACCAGAATCGATCTGCCGCCCAGGTCTCTTTCCTCCAGGAAGTGCTATTCCCACACAGTCAGCTACAAGCCTCCCAGTGTCAGGCTCCAAAGCAGTTTGATGACTGCAGCTCCTTCCCTGCTCCCAGGAGCAAGCTGATAGTTGCCGATGTAAGAAAAAGCAGAAATGTACTGCTACCATTACATCTGGAGCTGGCATGCCTACTTTACAACTGCAGATAACAGAAACTGTAGACTGCCATGCCAGTGAATAGTCTGCCCTGGTCCCCATCACTGTGGTTTTCTTTTTCCTTTTTATTCCTTTTCTGTATATGTATTTTAAAAATCACTAAAAAATAGAGCTATTCACCAAGAAAAAAATTAAAGGAGCATATCCATGTGTTCTTGAAATCAATCTGTAGAGAACAGTCCTATGAAATGAAAGGTATGTACCCCTATGTTCATAGCAGCACTATTTACAATAGCCAAGATCTGGAAGCAGCCCAAGTGCCCATCAGCAGATGAGTGGATAAAAAAGCTGTGGTACATTAACACAATGGAATACTACATGGCTGTAAGAAAAGAAGGAGATCTTACCTTTTTTGGCAATGGACACGAAGATTATTATGCTAAGTGAAATAAGCCAGTCAGAGAAAGACAGATACCATATGATTTCACTTACATGTGAAATCTAATAAACTAAATAAACTAACAAACAAAATAGAAACAGACTCACAGATACAGAGAACAGACAGACAGCTGTCAGAGGGAAGGTGGTTTGGGGGCTGGGTGAAAAAGGTGAAGGAATTAAGAAAAACACACAAAAACAACTCAGAGACACAGACAACAGTATGGTGGTTACCAGAGGAAAGGGAAGGGGAGCAGAACAGGGTAAAGGGATAAATGATAATGAGAGGACATTTGACTTGGGGTGGTGAGCACACCAGTGTGCAGATGATGTGCTATGAAATTGTACACCTAAAACCTATATAAACCAATGGACATGGACAACAAAGCCAGGGACGGGACAGGGGGGATGGGGAGGAGGGTGTCAATGGGGTAAACATCAGTAATAAAACTAAAATTAAAAAAAAAAACCTTTACAATTTTATTACCAATGTCACCCCCATAAATTCAATAAAATAAAAAAGGTGACGTTTTAATGGATAATAAAATACCCCAATCCTAATAGCCGGCAGAGAGAGAATTTGGAACAAAGGAAAAGGAAATCTTTTTTTTTAATCCTCACCCAAGGATATTTTTCCATTTATCTTCAGATAGAGTGGGGAGGAGGGAGAGAGAGAAACATTGATGTGAGAGAGACACATTGATTGGTTGCCTCCCACAGAACCCCGACCAGGGCTGGGGACCAAACCACAACCGAGGTACGTGCCCCTTGACCAGAATCAAACCCGTCACTCTTTGGTCCATGGGCCAACGCTCTAACCACTGAGCAAACTGGCCAGGGCTGATTTCTGTTAGTTTTAAGATAGTCACTGAAGCTAGCAGCACGTAGTTTTAAGTGTGACAATTAGCTTGGCTAACACTGGGAAAAGTAGATGCATCTGATGTCTCCTAAGTGAGAGAATAAGCTAAAATAGATTTAAAACTAAGGTATTTCTCTGCAGCACTTTCTCTGGTCTTTTGTCATGTCCCCAAGAGGTGGTCAAGTGTCACTTACTAGAATGGCTTAAATTAAAAACACTGACCATACCAAATGCTGCCAGGGATGTGGAGCAGCTGGAAGTCTAATACACTGTTGGCGGGAAACAGAGCTGTACAGCCACTTTGGAGAAGTTTGGCAGCTTCTTAAAATGTTAAACAAAAACCTACCATAAAACTCAGCTGTTCCATGTCTAAGTATTTACCCCAGAGGAATAAAAACAGATGTGTACATGAAAACTTGTACACAAATGTTCACAGGAGCTTTATTTGTAACAGCCAAAATCCAGACCCCAATTATCCATCAATAGGTGAGTGGATAAACAACATTTGTTATGTCTATACAATGAAACCCTGCTAAAATATAATAAAGAAACAAACTATTAATGCATGTGACAACTTGGGTGAATTTCAAAATCATTATGCTGAGTGAAAAGCCAGCCCAAAAGAGACTATATTCTGTATGATTAAATACTAGAAAATGCCAAATAATTATAGTTATAGAAAGCAGATCAATAGTTGTCTGGGAGGGGGTGGAGAAAAAAATGAATTATCAAGAATCACAAAGAAACTTTTGTAATTGGGGAAACTCTCAGAATCTTGATAATGGTTTCACAGGTGTATACATTTTGTCCAAACTTAAACTGTACACCTACATATGTACAAAGTGTATGTAAATTACACCTCAACTGTTGAGCACTTATTTCTTAAGAGCTTTAAAATCATTGGTCCAGTTTAAAACAAACCCATTCCTAACTCCATCGGATTTCTGATGAAATGACATTAAACAAATAATCTATTATGTACATATAGCTATAATATTTTAGCATATCATTTTCTTATTTAGGAAAATGTTAAATTCAGATCTTGTTTTATATTATTCATGAAGACTCTGGTTTCTTCAATGCTTCCTATTTCCTGTTACATGTTTTCTTTGGTACCTTTCAGTTTTATTGCAATTGTCAGTAAAATTTTTTTTTAAAATCTCATTTCTACTTCTAATTATTGTTTTTATAGAGAAAAACTACTGCTTTTGATATACATCACAGTTACTTTACCAAGTTCTCTAATTCTAATAGAATTTAAGTAGAATCTTCTGAACTTTCTAGACAGTTTTACAGTCTTCAAATATAGCCTTGTTTTCTAATTTCCAGTGTTTATACTAAATACTCTATTTTGGGGTTTTTCATTAATTAAAACTTTTAAAAAAATGTTGAATGAAGCCCTGGCCAGTTTGGCTCAGCAATCAGAGTGTAGGCCCTCAGACCAAAGGGTCTCAGGTTCGATTCCAGGTTGAGGGTACATACCTGGGTTGTAGGTTCAATCTCTGGCTCTGGTCCGGGTCATGTGGGAGGCAACCAATTGATGTGTCTCTCTCACATTGATGTTTTTCTCTCTCTCCCTTCCTCCCTTCCACTCTATCTAAAAATCAATAACAAAATACCCTCAGGTGAGGATTAACAACAACAACAACAAAAAGTTGAATGAAGATATGAAGATAGTGCATCTTTGCTTTGTTTTAGATTTAATTAAAATGTTTCAGATATAATTAAAGACAGCTATTTAACATGCCGTTGGTTTAGATGAGTGGTTTTATCAAATGTGGGAAATCACATGTTAATCCTTCTATTTTATTTGTAAGTAATATCAAATGTCCTTTAGGCATCAAATTGTTTATAATGAATTACATGGAGATTAAAAAATGTTGCATTGTTAACCCCACTTCTTGGTGTATCAACCTTTTAATATTTTGAAGCACTCAATTTGGACAGATTTATACAACATTATAGAACTATATCATACTTTTCAAGGTCTATATAGTATTACATGGTGTACCTGTACTAATTAAATCTGATGATTAATGCCTACTTAGGCCACCTTTTTTGTCTTTGTTCATTGCTATGATAAACATAATTGTAGAGTCATATACCTATAAAATGATTTCTAATTTCACCTTTCCTTTCTTTGCTTCCACCTTAGGGATGGAAGTGGTGGAAAAGAAAAAGCTCATGTATCCAACACTTTTTGATTTTCTGACATTCAAGTATTCCTTCTTACACAGAAATGCAGTCCCCCTCCCAGACTCCACTTATCTAAAGGCATTTTGAATTGGCTTTCCATTGCTTTTGAAAGCTCTATCTCTGCATCTTTCCTAACTTTATCCTTACCTGCGTGCTCTTACTTTTTGTGAATCCCAGGGATACGGCAGATTTTATCTTTCTTTAACTCATTAATGATTCTGACTCCAGTTCTGGTGTGTGGGTTCCCTTCCCACACTAACCAATTCTTAGACACCAGCTGGGTACCCTACAAGTCAACTCCATTCTGACACTACTCAGAGATAGCATCAGATTCCTTGGGTTAAGGATTCAGTCCCATGAAACTGCCCTCCACCACACTCCAATTCAGCCACCAATCACAAATCCAGGTTGTCACCTGTGCTTCTGATTGATCAGCTACAGATGAGAGGTTCCAAGGACTCCTCCTTGGATTCAATTAATTTGCTAGTGCAGCTCACTCAGAGAAACATTGTACATTGCACATTCATCCTTTTAGCTCACAATACTAGATGAGTTAGGATCTAAAAAAAAATTATAATTGCAATATTCTTTATATCCACTCTGTGGTGCAGGCAATTCTCAAATTTGTCTGTGCAACAGAATCACTTGGAAAACAAGAGGTGGGGGGGGTATATCCCTGGGTCATCTGTCATTGTGAAGTAGAATTTCAGAGGCTGTGCCCCCAGAATGTGCATTTAAAAAAACAAAACTTAAAGCCATTCAAGTTCTGATTCATTTTTCACCTCCTCTTGTTAGGACTGTGCTTTATCTTCAAATCTGTGATCTCCTCCCCTTAGGTCCAGCCCTACCTGCAGGGATCCAGGTTGGGGCCAGTAGGGAGGAAGGGTGCTGCCCCTGTAGGATTCTTGCAAGGGCTCCGAGTGTTGTGGCCACCGCAAAGGACCCTGGGTTCCTGCCAAAGAAACATGGTCAGAGTGATGTGTAAGGTGTTCTTCCGCCTGGTTTTTAATTTTACTGCACAGCATACAATAAAAAGGAAAAGAACTTTTTAAAAAAATCTTCACCCGAGGACACTTTTTCATTTATCTTCAGATAGAGTGGGAGGGGAAAAGAGAGAGAGACATCCATGCAAGAGACACACATAGATCGGCTGTCGTAGGCCGGGGATCAAACTGCAATCCAGGTACGTGCTCTTGACCAGAGTCAAACCTGCAACTCTTCTTTCTATGGGTTGACGTTCTAACTGCTGAGCCAAACTAACTGGCCAGGATGGGCAAAAACTTTTAAAAGAGTAAAATCACCACAATGTCAACACCTGAACATTAACTATTTTGTTTTTGTTTTTGTTGTTGTTCTTTCTTTCTTTCTTAGTCCTTGTTGGAATATTCAGTGGCATTAATCTCTCTTTTCCATTAAAGACCAAATAGACTTTCCTGAATGGACATAGGAACCTAGCTCTTCTGTCCTTTATGTCTGTAAGAAAAGGTATTACAAGTTCTAAAATAAGTGAAATTTTTACAGGCCAGTTTAGATGACCTGGGTTTTAACTGGAGTCCATCATTTACTAACTGTGCAAGTTTTCAACCATCTTTGGGCTTCAGTTTATCTTTAACACAAGAGATAACATTTAAGAAATGCCCGAGACAGCATCCTCTCAGTAAATGTAAATTCTGTTGTCTGTTTCTAATAATATCTCTAAGTTTGTTAAACATTTCCCTCTTAAGGCTAATATTTTTCTCATAATAACGAGTTGTTCTACCTAAGTTTCTCTTTTTCTGCTTAATTCCTTCACCTATTTCACCCAACCTCCCAAACTCTCTCCCCTCTGACAGCTGTCAAGTCTGTTCTCTGTATCTGAGTCTGTTTCTATCTTGTTCTTTTTGTTCATTCAATTCCACATATAAGTGAAAGCTACCAAAGTTTCTATTCATTCATTCATTCATTTGAGATACAACTGAAAGTTGTTTTCTAAGGCAGATTATCTGTTTCTGAGTATCTAAATTACTTCATGTCTTAATTCCCAAGTAGTATTCCAACTAAAATGCTCCAACCTCCCATTTTGAAGTTTTATTTTTCCAAGCTGCATCAGTTAAACACAGTAAACTCTCGAAGTATTGCATACCATATTGGTCAGATTTTGATACTAATGAAAATGCAAATTACCTCTGCATTCTTGTGACAGGCCAGTTTTTCTTATTTCTCTTTTTACTATGAAGAGTGGGGAGAGATGGTTCAGAAGATGCAGTGGCACCTCTTAGTTAGGCACATGTTTTTCCCATTAAATAGACATTTCCTAGCATCCTTGAAAGTAGGGTGGCCACATGACATGCCATAGTAAATGGATGTGAGCCTATACTCTTCTTTGACATCACAGATTAATGAGTCCACTTCCATAAGATTCTGATTTAAACAGATAGAAATACAGACTCAGGCACAAACCTTAACCTTAAGGAGCCTGTTCTCCCATCTGTGAAACAGGAATACCAACTACCATGTGACTAAAATAGACATGTCACTTGACATTAGCCATCGCAGCTTGGCTTGTAGTAGGTGCTCAATAAAAATTTGTTAATGTTAATGAATTTATGAAAATGGTGGTATAGTGTGTGTGTGTGTGTGTTTGCATGCACGCACATCTGTGTTGGTTGGTTACTTAATGTAACTTGGATATATTACCAAAAAAACCAAAAAACCACTTTTGTAATCAGAAAAATCACTTAGCAAATGCACGCTATGCTGTATTTCATGCAAAGTAAAATTCCCTGAGATTTTGAAGGGCACTCACTTAACCAAAACTCTGAATTGGAGATGATGGCCAATTACTCTCTCTCAAAAAATCATTATGTTAGAGATTCCAAAATGGCAGAGGAGTGAATGGAAGCTACACAGACCATCTCCCAGGACCAAACTGGAATTACAACTATGACACAGACAAATCGACGGGAAAAAGCAACAGAAAAGCAGCTTGTGAGGACCATAGAACCAGGGACACTGACTCGATCCTGGTAGAATTGTGAAGGCACGAGACTGAAGCTGGGAGCCCATAGTCGGCAGCTCGGCAGTGGCCTTAGCTATGAGCAGCGCCCTCAGGTTAAACTACCAAGTGGCTCCACAGCGCGGGACAGAGGCTAAAATATCCACAGCCACTCACCTTGGGCTACGGCAGAGGGAGGGCAGACTGGACTGGAACTGTGTGGGGACACTCGGGATTTGGAGGGTGCTCAGAGCTTTAGCTGAGTTGCAGCCATGCAGGACAGTGGCTATATTGCTCCTTCCTAGGGCTCTGGGGAGAGGCAGCAGCCCCTCCCTCAGAGATTCAACCTCCCACTGTGGGCCATTGAAATGCAAATTGAGGCTTACAAACAACCAGATCTGCCCCACCCTAGGGAAATCCCCTTACACTGAGCAAATGAGGGAGTTTTTCAATCAACTAAGAACCCAAAACTCTTCAAGTAACCTGGACTGCTAGCCTCCAGGCAAAAAGCTAGAGGATAACAGTACCTTTCCTGGGCTAGCAACTCTAACCAGGAAAGTTAGAATTGACAGTGGTGTTTAATGTGGGTCCTCCCTCACTCATCTAAACCCAGGAGAGGGAGCCACAAACATCAGAACAACAATACCCACAGGAAAAACTTGGCAGGCTCCAAAGCCCACTGTCATAGTCAAAATGGTGAAACACAGAAACAAAAGCCAAATGAAAGAACAAGAGACCTCCACAGAAGATGATATCAATGTGGAGCAGTTAGGCAAGTTAACAGAGCTAGAATTCAGAGCCATGATCTTGGGGAAGCTCAACGGCATGAGTAAGGACAGAGAGATTCAGAAAATAAACCAACTGGAAATTAAAAACCATCAAGAAGAGATCAAGAGTGTCATATCAGAAATAAAGAACAAATAGGAAGGTCTAAAGAGCAGAGTAGAGGAAAGTGAAGACGGGATCAGTGAATTAGAAGACAGGGTAGAAAAAAATCAACCAATCAGAAAACGAAAAGGAAAAAACTATTAAAAGACAGGAAGACAGCTTAAGAGAACTGTGGGACAACTGGAAACATAATAATATTCGCATCATAGGAGTACCCGAAGAAGAAGAAAATGAGCAAGGGTTAGAGAATATATTCAAAGAAATAGTGACAGAAAACTTCCCTAATTTGGTGAAGGAAGAAGGCATTCAAGTTCAAGAAGCACAGAGAGCCTGAAGTAAGAAGAACCCAAACAGTCCCACACCAAGACACATAGTAATTAAAATGCCAAAAATTAAAGACAAAGAGAGAATCCTAAAAGCAGGAAGAGATAAGTAACAGGTTACCTACAAAAAAAACCCCATAAGGCTCTCAGCTGACTTCTCATAAGAAACACTACAGGCCAGAAGGGAATGGCATGCGGTAATCAAGGTCATGAAAAACAAGGATCTGAATCCAAGACTACTCTACCCGAAAAGGCTGCCATTCAGATGGTCAAATAAAGAGCTTCCCAGACAAAGAAAGGCTAAGAGAATACATTAGCACCAAACCAGCACTACAAGAAATGTTAAAAGGACTGCTGTAATTAGTAGAAGAAATAGGAAGAAAAATATAACCAAACTAAACAAAAATGGCAATACATAAGTACATATCAATAATCACCTTAAATGTAAATGGACGGAATGCTCTGATAAAAAGACACAGAGTAGCTGATTAGATAAGAAAGCATGACTCATCTATATGTTGTTTACAAGAGACCCACCTCACAAAAAAAGACTCACATAGGTTGAAAGTGAAGGGATGGAAAAAAATTTGCCAAGGAAACGGAAAGCAAAAAAAAAAAAAAAAAAGCTGGGGTAGCAATACTCATATCTGATAAAATAGATTTCAAAATGAAGACCATAACTAGAGACAAAGAAGGCTACTACATAATATTGAAAGGATCTACCCAACAGGAAGCTATAACCTTGCTAAAAATATATGCACCCAATATAGGAGCACCAAAATATATTAAAAATCTTCTGGAGGACCTCAAAGGAGAAATCGACAGCAATACAATCATAGCAGGGGACTTCAACACCCCGCTTACAAAACTGGATAGATCCTCTAGACAAAAAATTAGCAAGGAAACAGAGACTCTAAATGAAGCACTAGACCAAATGGAGTTAATACTATCTACAGAGAATTACACCCCAAAACTACAAAATTCACATCCTTCTGAAGTGCACATGGGACATTCTCAAAGATAGACCACATGATAGGACACAAACTAAATCTCTACAAGTTGAAGAAGACTGAAATCATATCAAGCATCTTCTCAGATCACAATGTCATGAAACTAGAAATCAACTGCAACAAAAACATGCAAAGACATTTGAACAATGGAGGCTAAATAGCATATTATTAAACAATGAATGGGTTACCGAGGAGATCAAGGAAGAAATTAAAAACTTCCTGGAAACCAATGAAAATGAACACACAACAACACAAAATCTATGGGATGCAGCAAAAGAAGTTCTGAGAGGGAAGTTCATAGCACTACAGGCCTACCTCAAAAAACAAAAAAAAATTTCTAATTGACTGTCTAACCTCACAACTTAAAGAACTAGAAAGCAAACAAAAAGAAAACCCCAGAGCAAGTAGAAGGAAGGAAATAGTAAAGATCAGAGCAGAAATAAATGACATAGAGACCAAAAAAACAATTCAAAGGATTAATGAAACAAAGAGCTGTTTTTTCAAAAAGATAAACAAGATTGGATGGACCCTTAGCTAGACTCACCAAGAAACAAAGTGAGATAACCAAAATGCACAAAATCAGAAATGAAAGAGAAGTAACAACTGACACCACAGAAATACAAAAGATCGTTAACAGCTACTATGAATAATTATATGGTAACAAATTCTAAGCGAAGTGGACAAATTTCTAGAAACACACAGTGTCCCAAAAATGGACTGGGAAGAGAAAGAAGACTTGAAGAGACCAATAACAACTAAGGAAACTGAAGAGGTAATCAAGATTCTCCCAGCAAACAAAAGCCCAGGCCCAGATGGATTCACGGGGGAGTTTTACCAAACATTCAAAAAAGAACTCACACCCATTCTCCTCAAACTATTTCAAAAAATTTAATAAGGAAGACTTCCAAACTTGTTTTATGAGGCCAGCATAATTCTAATTCCAAAACCAGAAAAAAAAAAAAAAAACACTACAAAGAAAGAAAACTACAGGCCAATATCCCTGATGAACATAGATGCCAAAATCCTGAACAAAATACTAGCAAATCGGATCCAGCAATACGTCAAAAAAATTATTCACCATGACCAAGTGGGATTCATCTCAGGGATGCAAGACTGGTACAATATCTGCAAATCAATAAATGTGATACACCACATAAACAAAATGAAGAACAAAACCACATGATCATATCAATAGATGCTGAAAAAGCATTTGACAAAATCCAGCATCCATTTCTGATAAAAACGCTCAGCAGTGTGGGAATAGAGAAATCATATCTCGATATAATAAAAGCCATATATGAAAGGCCTACAGCCAACATCATACTCAATGGGCAAAAACTAAAAACATTTCCCTTAAGAACAGGAACAAGACAGGGTCGTCCACTTTTGCCACTCTTATTTAACATAGTACTGGAAGTCTTAGCCACAGCAATCAGACATGAAGAAAAAATAAAAGGGATCCAAATTGGAAAGGAGGAAGTGAAACTGTCATTATTTGCAGATGACATGATATTATACATAGAAAACCCTAAAGACTCCATCAAAAATCTACTAGACTTAATAAATGAATTTGGAAAAGTAGCAGGATACAAAATTAACATCAAGAAATCGACAGCATTCCTATACATCAATGATGAACTCACAAAAAGAGAAACTAAGAAAACAATCTCATTTACCATCGCGGCAAAAAAATTAAGATACCTAGCAATAAACTTAACCAAAAGAAGTAAAGGACCTATTTGCAGAAAACTACAGGTCATTGAAAAAAGAAATAGAGGAAGATATAAAAAAGTGGAAGCACATACCCTGTTCATGGATTGGAAGAATTAACATCATTAAAATGTCCATATTACCCAAAGCAATCTATAGATTCAATACAATCCCCATCAAAATACCAGTGACATATTTCACAGAATAGAACAAATACTTCAAAAGTTCATACGGAACCTAAAAAAAGACCCCGAATAGCCACAGCAATTTTGAAAAAGAAGGACTAAGTAGGTGGAATCACAATACCAGATATCAGGTTATACTACAAAGCAACTGTAATCAAAACAGCCTGGTACTGGCACAGGAACAGGCATATAGACCAGTGGAACAGAATAGAGAACCCAGAAATGGACCCAAGGCAATATGCTTAATTAATATTTGACAAAGGTGGCAAGAGCATACAGTAGAGTAAAGACAGCCTCTTTAATAAATGATGTTGGGAAAATTGGGCAGCTACATGCAAAAAAATGAAACCAGACCATCAACTTACACCATACACAAAAATAAACTCAAAATGGATAAAGACTTAAATGTGACCCGTGAATCCATAAAAATTCTACAAGAAAATGTAGGCAACAAAATTTCGGACAACATACGCAACAGAATTTTCAGTGATACATCACCTAAGGCAACAGAAACAAAGGAGAAAATGAACACAAGGGACTACGTCAAACTAAAAAGCTTCTGCACAGCAAAAGAAACAACCATCAAAATGAAAAGGCAACCCAATGTATAGGAGAACATCATTGCCAATGATACATCAGATAAGGGGTTAATTTCCAAAATATAGAGAGTACTCATACAACTCAACAAAAGGAAGACAAAGAACCCAATGAAAAAATGGGCAGAGGAACTGAATAGACACCTCTCCAAACAGGACATACAAATGGCCAAGAGACATATAAAGAAATGCTCAACATCACTACTCATCAGAGAGATGCAAATTAAAACAACAATGAGGTATCACCTCACACCTGTCAGAACGGTCGCCATCAACAAATCACCAAACAAGAAGTGTTGGTGAGGGTGTGGAGAAAAGGGGACTCTTGTACACTGCTGGTGGGAATGCAGACTGGTGCAGCCACTATGGAAAACACTATGGTGTTACCTCAAAAAATTAAAAATTAAACTGCCATTTGACCCAGTGATCCCGCTTCTAGGAATATACGTTAAGAAGCCTGCAACACCAATCAGAAAGAATATATGTACCCCCATGTTCATAGCAGCACCATTTACAATAGCTAAGATCTGGAAACAACCCAAGTGTCCATCAGTAGATGAGTGGATAAAAAAGCTGTGGCACACATACACAATGGAGTACTATGCAGCTGTAAGGAAGAAAGATCTCTTATCCTTTGAGATGACATGGAGCAACCTGAAAAGTATTATCCTAAGTGAAACAAGACAAGCAGAAAAGACAAATACCACATGATCTCATTTATATATGGAATATAATGAATATAACAGTCTGAGGAATAGGGTAGACCCCAAAACACAGAAGTAGGGTACAGACTGACAATCCTCAGAAGAGAGGGTGGTGGGGGGTGGGAAGAGATAAACCACAGAACTTATATGCATGTATGCATAACCAATGGACATAGACAACAAAGCCGGGGATGGGGCGGGGGGGGGATGGGGAGGAGGGTGTCAATGGGGTACAAAAAGAAATATCTGTAACAACAACAAAAAAATCATTATGTTACAACAGTGGTAGTATTATAAGTACTGATTTTTAAGTATTTATTCGATTTTATGTAAGGTAAGTATACTGCTGGAGCAGAACACCTTACAGCCCATTTGCTGACATAAATTATTCACCATCTTTAGTAACAAGTTTAGAATAACAATCTAAATTTTATTATAAACAAAAATAAATCTGAAAACCTTCCTTTAATTATACAGTATGTACAAGGATTTTTGAATTACATCATTTTACATAAAATGCTCTAAATGATAGAGGGGAACATCCTATCATTTGAAGAGAGTTGACTGCTGCAAACCTTACACCTACAAAAAGAAACAAAGTTTCACAGGCACGGCCTGTGATCTCTGACTACAGGGAAGAGCTGAAACTAGGAACTTAAAGAGACTTGAAGGCGCTCTCACCAGTGTGGCTCAGTTGGTTGGGCATTGTCCCATGCACCAGGAGGCTGCGGGCTCCATCCCCAGCAGGGAGTGTGCTGAAGTCAGCCATTGCGCTTTCATACAGATGTTTTTCTCTCTTTCTCCCTCTCTAAAAATCAATAAACTATTCTAACAAAAACAAAATAAAAAACTTGGAGGAAAAAAAGACATTCAATATCCTAGAATACTTCAGCAAAAATAGTCAAACATTTGTAACAACACTTAAACAAATCTCTTCAATATGCTATGTTGCTATACAGCAATTTTTTTTGTAATGTATTTAAGTTAAAAAATTGTTTTTCAATCACTTTACATTCATTATTGTTTTGTATTAGTTTCACGTGTACGACATAGTGGTTAAGCAATCATATTCTTTACAAAATATCCCCGATATTTCCAGTACCAAATTGGCACCACACACAATTATAATATTATTGGTTATATTTCCTATGCTATACTTTATATTCCCATGACTACTTTGTAACCACCAACCTGTAGTTCATTTCTCAATCTGTTCACCTTTTTCACCAGCTCCCCAAACTCTTCTCCTCTCTGGCAACCATCAATCTCTTCTCTGAATCTGAGTCTGTTTCTGTTTTGTTTATATTGTTCTTCAGATTCCACATATAAGTGAAATCATATAGTATTTGACTTTCTCTGACTTTTTCACTTAGCTTAATGCCCTCTAAGTCTATCCACGCTGTTATAAATGGTATGATTTTGTTCTTTTTCTCTTTAATCTTCATTCAAGGATATGTTTGTGTTTATTTTCGGGAAAGAGGAAGGGGGAGAGAAAGAGAGAGACAGAGTGGGACAGGAACATCAATGTGAAAAACACTGGTCAGTTGCTATCTGTATAAGCCCCAACCCAGGATTGAACCTGTACCTTTTGTATACAGGATGATGCTCCAATTAATGGAGCCATCTGGCTAGGGCAAATTTTTTTTTTTATGGCCATTTATTATTAATATTTTTATCTTTTTTTAATCCTCACCCAAGGACATTTTCCCATCTTTTGTTCAGGTAGAGTGGGAGGGAGAGAGAGGAACACACAGAGAGAGAGAAACATTGATTCGAAAGGAACACATCGAATGCCTGCCACCCACACGACTGACCAGGACCGGGGACAAACTGCAGCCGAGGTACATGCCCCTAGCGGAAACTGAACCCGGGTCTCTCTGGACCACAGGCGGATGCTCTAACCACTGAGCCAAACCGGCCAGGGCAATCTTTTTATCTTTTTTCTTCTTCCTCCTCCTCGTCAAGAAGATCCATTATTTCTTAAAATACTAGTTTGAAGGTAATGAACTTTCGCTTTTTCTTGTCAATCTCTTCTAGCCTGCAACGTTTTTGTTGAGAAATGAGCTGACAGTATTATGGGAGCTCCCTTGTAGGTAACCCGACAGCTTTTCTCTTGCTGCTTTTAAGATTCTTTGCCTTTAACTTTTGGCATTTTAATTATGATGTATCTTGTTGTGGACCTTTTGACGTTCATCTTGTTTGGGACTCTATGCTTCCTGGACTTCTATGGTCATTTCCTTCACCAGGTTAGAGAAGTTTTCTGTCATTTTTTTTCAAAGAGGTTTTCAATTTCTTGCTCTCTCTCTTCTCTGGCACCCCCAATGATGTGAATATTGGTACACTTCAAGTTGTCTCAAAGGCTCGTTACGCTATCTTCATTTGGGGGCGGGGGGATTCCTTTTTCTTTTTGTTGTTCTGATTAGGTGTTTTCTGCTTCTTTATGTTCCAAATTGCTATTTGATTCTCTGATTCATCTACTCTACTGTTGATTGCCTGTAATTTAGTCTTCATTTCAGTTATTGTATCCTTCATTTCTGATTGGTTCTTTTTCCGGTTTCCACGTCCTTTTTTTATGCTGTTGGAGTTTAAGGTAAATATTCGGAACTAATTTTATTAAGGTAAATATTCTGAACTAATTTTTATTTGACTCAAAAAGTACTTTTATGGCTGAGGAGTGCTTACCTCTATTTTAGAGAAAAGCTTTGTTTCTTTCCCTGGAGGCAAGAACAAAATGTAATTCTGGCTTATTCAGGGACTGCTCATGGATTTCTTAGACTAAAGACTTTTAGCCACTCGTCTGTTAGTTATTTCCACCCAAGAAACAAGGATTACAACAAATGGTAAAGCCAGAATTTTAAAAAAGTCTGGCTCCTTGTTAACATCTCTCTGAAGGTTTGATGGGAGAGGACACTGATAAAACTGGCTATGAATTTCAATAATCACTGCAATTGTTTTCTCTGATCATCAAAGATAGTCAGGACTTAAAAAACCATGAGCTTGGCAACACAACTATTTAAAATATCAAGTAAGGCTGAACTGCACTCAGTGTCTAGGATGGTTAAAGTACTGAAAATCCCCAGGAACTTACTGTAAACAAACAAGCAAGTGTGCAAAAGCCTTTTTTTTGCATTTGGCATCACAATTAAAACTACTATTTTTTTTCCATTTACCTACTGGGATATATTTATGAAGTGACTGCATGCAATAGTAACAATATATTTTTTCCCCTTAAGTATGTAATATAGAGCAAAAACATATTAATGATTAAGAAATGAAATAAAAATCTAGAATGCTAAATCATAATGGAAAAAGCAAGCCTTAGTATCCATGCTTGGATATCTCCTCTGATAATCAGAAAAGTCTCTAAACACTGCCTAGGTCCCTTTTGGTGGAGTGAAAGATGTATATACAAGCAGAAATGCTATGGCTAAGTTATGCTGTTCCTTAGGTCTACAGTTATTTTCTGTGCCAATTTTATTTTACTATTAATATGTTAAAAACCAATATTACTTTCAGTTAGGTAATCAACTTATTTGGAAATGATAACCCTCTGTGTTTAAATGAAGCGATGGTAGACATTCATTTACTAGAAACTTAATAACAAATTTTGAAGAAGCTAAAAATGACACAGTTTAGTACAAACTGTCCTTTACCTTTATTGCTTGTATACACAAAGAATACATTATAAAACTCAGTAGGAGGAGGAAAAAATAATGAAAGAAAAGTTACCTGCTTTAGCTATTTAAAGAATAGTTTTGATAACTTCTTAGATCAACCTGCTTATCTGAAAGAGCAAAACTACAATACAATCACAATATAATTCTAATAATCACATCAGTTATGCTTTCATTTTAAATTTTTTCTTCCAAAAACATTAATGCTATAAAAATGAGGTTGATGACATCCTTATTTAAAAGACACCTTGTACTGGTATCAAAATATGATTTATTTTAATACCAATTGAAAAAATAGATGTTATATAGCCTATTATTTCAATGAAGTTTTATTATTACTTTTATTTTCAAAGTTGGTGGCAAAGTTATTGTTAACAATATAAAATTTCTCTTATTATAAGTGTTGAAATTTGAGTATTGAAAGGCAGCAGGCATTCTAGAATGGGCTTGCAAGGAAAACCAACTATTCCAATATCAATAAATGATACTTGATAAATTTATAATTACTTCTTTAATTTCCTTACTAACACTTCTCCATTTCCCAGGATTTTTATGCATTTGGTATCGTAGAAGTATCTAAGTGCAAGCCCTTTTGCTGGAACAATTATTTCCATCTTCCATTATTTCTCTTCAGTTTTTCAAATATACAGTAAACCAATCCAATAATCATGGCAGGAAGGAATGATCATTTAAGTTGGATAGTGTTCATTTACCTTTTAATTTCATTTAAGAGATATTATTAGAGTCATAAAAGCTTTACAGTTTCAACACACAAACATGCCATCACATAATTAAAAATCTTTATACCTTATAAAAAGGGTTCCACTTTAATGTATCATACTCAAATTTTAGTCTAATGAAATATGCTTTTAATAAGTACAGCAGCCACCACTTACCTTTAAATATTTTATAGATGAAACTATGTTCAGTACTGATCCAAGGATGCTGGCATCAAAGCCCTCACTTTGAACTATCCCTAAAGCTTCTGCATTTCTAAAATGCACCACCAATTATTCTAGATTTACCATACCCTGTCTTTAACTTGGTATATACCATCTTTAGGGGAAAAAAATGTATTAATTTTTTTGAGATGAGATACAAGAACAAAATAATTCCTGAGGTTCCACCTCAAAAAAAAAAAAAAGGATGTTTGCACGTCGCAGCTAGTTTGATACCTCCTGTTTTTGTTAGGCTAGCCTTCACACAAAGAGCACGCATATACGCCACGGTCCATGCATCTGTTTTGAAGCTGAGAACTGCTGCTTATTCAAGTTATAGATGCCCCCATGTTATGCAAGGAGACAGGTGAACCGCATGTCCACCATGAGAAAAGGAAAATAAAAGATGAAACAAATGCAGCAAATATAGGCAGTTGGCATTCAGAACACGCCAAAAAGCTAACACGCATGATTGTCATTATAAAGGTTTTTTTTTTCCTTAAAAAAAAAAGTCTTTCTTTGCATATTTTAAAATTTAACAGTCCCAGAGAATCATGAAGTGCCTTGTCGTTTCTGCTGCTGACTTCTGATGACCTCTAGCTGCTTTTTGCATTGCTGGTAGTAAGCAGAAAGGCTTTTGTTTTCATCTAAAAGCTTTTTATGTTCCTGTACCAGACGAGATGTATTCTGCTGGTCCTTTTCATCCTGGTCCAGTTCTGCAACTAGTTCTTGCCTAAAAACAAATACCAGTAGTAAGATATTCTACATAATGGAGAAAGTCATACCTTAATAGCTGATGATGGAAGTTCAATGAATTATAACTTTTATTCTGGATCTACCATCTTGGGTATACCACTCAAATATATTTATGGGCTGGAATGGAAACTATCAATTACTTTTCTGGTGTAACCATACAAATATCATAATTCCTTTAATAAGTAACTACACTTAGATATTTAGTAAAAACAGATAAAATAGTACAGTAAAAGTTTCAGAAATTTTCATTTGCTATCCTTTTTGTGGAGGAAGGAAGGAAAAAAGGCCGGGAAGGGCTTCATTTGACTACAGGAAAATAATACTTGAAGTTTTTACCTTTCACATTTCACTTTTATACTCATAGTCTGTAGTCACAATCCTATTTAACTACAGTACAAATTGGTAGCTAACAAAATATTTGCAAGCTAATTAAAATAGATGCTATAAACTTAAATCTCGTTCCTAATTAAAAACAGTGAGAACAATACAAAGTACCACTTCTAAACTGCATGTTTGCAAACATTTTCAGGGAAGACCCTCAGAGTCTTCTATATTTTATAGCCTAATACAGTTTTAAAAGTCTCCTTACTTGGGGGATATTAAGTATTAACTCCTGAAGTGAGGCTACTGGATATACCCAAATAAAGTCCTCAAAATGATTTCCTAGTAATATTTCTCAGGTAAAGTAAGTATTTAAAACTGCCAATAGTTTCCACATCCCCCAATCACTATTTGCTTTTTCCAGCACAAACCTTCTCTTTCAAACGATTGAAGTATGAAAAAAGTATAGATTAAACATGTGAAATAAGAAATACAAAGTTTGCTTTAATAGGAAGGGCCAACAGTTCCATAATTAGTTCTACGATTTGCAGACTCTAATAGAGGGTGGGGCAAAAGTAGGTTTACTGTTGTCAGTATGGAAAATAAAACAATTAATAAATAATAAATGAATAAAACTGTTTTGCGTGCTCACAACTGTAAACTTACTTTTGTGCCACCCTGCATTTATTTCCTATCTAGCCTCGCCTTTAAGATATTAATTTGAAATCAAATCACTATTATTAGTAAATTGTGATTAAACTATTTTCCATTTTTCTTGGAAGTACAAACAGAAAACTTCCCACAGATTACTTCAGGAAACAAGAATTTTTATTTGATTAAAATTAACAGAGAAAATTCTGTTACCGTGTGTTTGTGTGTGTGTAGTTTCCATGATGTTTTACCACAATACTTCATTTTAGTTACTACTATAAATCAACTTCAGAGATATAAAATTTCATAAGGGTCATACTTAAACAAATTAAATCTTTGTTATTTATTATTATTTTTTAAAATATGTTTTTATTGACTTTTTTAGAGAGAGAGGAAGGGAGAGAGAGATAGAAACATTGATAAGAGAAAAACATCGATCGGCTTCCTCTTGTACACACCCTCCTAGGGATCCAGCCCATAACCCGGGCATGTGCCCTGACCAGGAATCGAACCTGGACTTCTCAGTAAATGGGTGATGCTCAATCCACTGAGCCACACTGGTTGGGCCAAACTAAAGCTTTTTTTAAAAAAAATAAAAATGCATATAAAAGAGCACAAAAATTGTACTGTATTTCTTTAAAAAGACAGAAAGGAAGTCTATAACTCTCATATAAAATACATGTGATTATAAAACTCCCCTGAAAAACACTCATAAGATATGAAATAAAGCCCACTAACAAGTAATTCTATTCTACTAACCATATGCTGGGAAAGAGCATATCTACAAAATTTTTCTAAGACAGAGCACAACTAAACATTAGTAAATCAAATTATTTTACTTATGTCCAAAAAAAACCAAATCTTTATAAGAAATCTTTTAAAGAGCTTTTAATTTTAAAATGCTGAGAGTATAAAACATGTTTATGTAGCACCAGTTTACTTTCCTTAGTGCTAAATAATATGACATAGTCGAAAGGGTTGAATTTTACATGAAACATAGCCTAAGGATGCTTAAAAATAAACATACACAAAATCTCCAAGTTAGAAATATGCTTAATGATTAATTCTAAAAATGATAAAGTTTTCATGTCTTCAAACAATATTACACATTAACATATTTCAAACACAAAATACTGAGTTTTAATTTTTATTAATAAAAGATAACTTACTTTCTCTGTAATAACAATGCAATTTCTGTTTGAACTTTCATATATTCTTGTGCCATTTTACAATGCTGTTCAAACACTGCCATAGATTCTTTGGAGTTTGGGCATGGTGCCAGAGGCTGAAAATAAATAAAAAATGTTAAAACTAATTAAATCAAATCTCCACATCTAGCTAAGAGTTAAGACAGTGACTGTGATATATTTTTATAGCACTACAGTAATAATCTTTTAAAAATAAGTGTTAAACCATGCCCTAGAAAATCTGTGTACTTTTGTCAGAATTAACTCAGAACTTAAATTTACACTTGCTGTTTTAACAGTCGTTGTTCCAGAGAACCAGACTCGAGAACTCTTGGCCTCTGGTTTTACATTTTAGGTTGTCAAACTACATTATACCAAAAGATGTTTATTGTTCTGATACCCATGAGGAGACACTGAAATCCATCACATATATTTTCAGTCACTATGAACATGACAATGTATCACAAAATTTATTACACAGAAATAAGCTTATATGAATTTTGTATTTTTGTGCACTAAAATTAAAGAATACAAATGCTATTTTTGAAAATCATAAAGATATGAGAGTATTTTGCTCTGGGAGGTTTGGTTCAGTGGTTAGGGCATCGGACCACGGACCAAAGGGTCTTGGGTTCCATTCCAGTCAAGGGCACATACCTGGGTTGCAGGTTTGATCCCCAGCCCCCGTCAGGGTCCGGTGGGAAGCAACCTATGAATGTGTCTCTCATGTCGATGTTTCTCTCTTTCTCTCTCTCCCTTCCACTCTCTCTAAAAAAAAAATCAATGGAAAATATCCTTGGGTGAGGATTTACAACAACAAAAAAGATATGACAGTATTTTAACATGACTGTTAGGATAAGAACTTAGGATACTGCCAATTTTAAATTTGATTAATGTAACTGAAAGAATTTATTTTAACAAGATTAAGGAGGCTAACAAAAAGCATAAAAAAATGAATATACAACAACAGAAACACAAATGTCACCTTTAAAGATAAATTCTCTAAACTTTTTCTAAGAAAAAGTAAATGCTAACTGAGAAAGTACAGTATTACCTTACCTGCAGTTGGTGATCCAGTGTAAGATAAGCCATTGGGATGGAGTTATCTGATCCATTGGTATCTGTAATTCAAGCATGTATTTTATTTATTTTCTGTCACATAAATTATATTAACAAAAGCAGGAAAGCATGCATGAAATATTGGTATTTTTTCCCTAAAGTAAAGAACACATAAAAGTTATTGTTACCGGTAATAAAGAGTTTAGTTTTGAATTCTAAACAAAGAATATCCAATTACCAGATAATTAGAATGCAACCATACTCACATACTTATAATTTAAGTTGGCTATAAATGAAATAACATTAAAGCTTTTAAGTCCTTGTTTAATTAAAAATTAACCCGGGCCCAGCCGGTGGGGCTCAGTGGTTGAGTATCAAGAAGTCGCCGGTTCGATTCTCAGACAGAGCACATGCCCAGGTTGTGGGCCAAATCCCCGGTGGGGGCCATGGAGGAGGCAGCCAATTGATGTTCTCTGTCACTGATGTTTCTCTCTCTCTCTCTCCCTCTCCCTTCCTCTCTGTATTCAGTAAATAAAAAAACAAAAACAAAAAACAATAACAGTGATACACTAATGTAACAATCTTTTAAAAGGGTTAAACCATGCCCTAGAAAACCTGTGTCTTTTTGTCAGAGTTAATTCAGCACTTAAATTTACATCACTGTTTTAACACTTTTGTTGTTATACAGAACCATGACTACAGTACTCTTTATATTCAGAATCATGCCCTTTACATTTTAGTCTTCACAGACATAGATCTACCTAATCAAACCCACATCTCTTCCTTCCCCTGATCATGCTAGGTATATTATAAGGCTGTGTCAATTCTGGAAACACTAGTGCTTCTTAATGGGGAAAATGGGAAAGCAACAGACACACTGCCTTCCAGTGGATCACCTTCATGTGTGTAAATTGTAGTGTGAGCCCCCAATCCCACCCCTCCTAATGAGAATCACTACAGAAATGAGAGATGTTATTGATGGGAGTATATTACACTATGAAAATTGTGGCTTAAAGTCATGGGCAAACAGTTAAATGGGTTAATTCAAATAACTAAATTTTATCCAACTATTTGAACAGATAGCTTCTGCTTGTGTTTCAAAAGAGATAAAACTGCTTTATTTGTGTGAGAAGTATAGAATGGTCTCTTCCCAACATAAACATCTATGTATAGTAGTTCTGGAAGCAGGCAGGATAACTGAATAAGGAATTTTCTATTTCAGAAGTATTTGCTTTCCCACTGTTAGCAGACAACAAATGAACTCCGCAAGTGAGCTGCCGTTCAGCTCTTTTTCTGACAAGTAACTCGTTGAAAGAGTAGTGTGGATAAATGCAAGGTCAGGATAAAAGCAAGGCACTGCATCCAATGCAATAAAACACTAAGAGTTTGATGGTTTAGTAACTTCTTAATTTACTGTTGAGTGGTACTCTAGCTTTTTTTTTTTAAACTATTGAGAATGTGCTTGCAAGTAACTCCAAAAGCTAAGCTCAATCAGTCCAAATGATAGAATCACGTAAGAAATACCATGCAATACTGGCATTGGGTAAGCACACAACACATGGTGGTAATGGTTATTATTCTTGTTATTGATACTAAATGGAGAATGAGGAAGGGAAGGCAGTATGTACTTCAGATTGAAATGTAATGTTTATTAAAGAAAGAATAACAGAGTATTGCCTAGGAGAGCCTCATTTATCCTAAAATTATACATTAACATGTTTTTCTGAATTGGCTAAATCAGAGGTACAATTAATTGGTTATCTTTCTGACCAACCCTCTCCTCATTCCCAAAAGCAGTTCGAAACTATGTCCCCATGGAACATTATTTCCACAAAGTGAAAATGGATTAAAAATGATTTCCCCTTGCCCTGGCCAGTGTGTCTCAGTTGGTTGGAGCATGGTCCCACACACTGAAAGGTCTTCAGGTTTGATTCCTGGTCAAGGTACACACCCAGGTTACAGGTATGATCCTTGGTTGGGGAGCATATAGGAAGCAACCAATCAATGTTTCACTCTCACAATGATGTCTCTCTCTCTCAAATTAATAAACATATCCTCGGAGGAGGATTAATAAATAAATTAAAAAAACAAATAAATGATTTCTCCTTGACTTTATAGGAAAAACTGGCTCAGCAGTTAGAGCATCAGCCTGTGGACCAGAGTCCCAGGTTCGGTACCTGCTAAGGGCACGTACCTCAGCTGCAGTTTGTCCCTGGCCCCAGTTGGGGTTGTGTGGGTGGCAACCAGTCGATGTCTCTCTCATGTCGATGTTTCTCTCTCTCTCTTCCTCCCGCTCTATCTGAAGATAAATGCAAAAATGTCCTCAGGTGAGGATAAAAAAATATACATATCTTTTCTGGCCCCTCAAATACTTATATAACCATCTTATATATAACAATACTTATATAACCATCTCATATTCCCAGGTACATGTTCCTTTCATGTGAAATGTCCTTTTTCTGCTTTATGACTAAAGAAGTCTCTCAATTTTACAAAAAAACTGCACACTATGACAGGTCTTACCTAATTGATTTCTGTCTTAACTATTACAAAACTCAACTTGCACTACAAATTTAGTTTATTACACAGCATGATGACTTTATTTTTATGTGTCAGTATTCTGATGCTCTAATCAGATTGCGGCAATAGGCATGTCTTGTGTTTCCACCTTGGTCAAGTACTAAGCAACTCTCCAGTCGCGTTTTCCCAAGCTCTGTGGCTTCGTGGACTAGGTCTCGGCAGCTCTCTCATTAGCTTGTCTATGGTACATTTGTCTTTTCTTTTTTTAAATCTCTATTATATTATAAATAGAAACCCAAGAGCACTCATTATGTGCTATGATTATTAAATTGTCCTGCTCTTTATTTTTCTCTGGAAAATACACAGAAAGCTCTCCCTTTAAAAAAAAAAAAAAAAACCTAATTAATTAGGTTGTTTTAATTTATGTATGCACTTCGGACTTTTTCCTGAGTCAGTGGGGCCGGCAAAGAAAAAGCTTTACCTATTTCGTCCCTGTAATTTATTCTATTAGCTTAATTATCAATACTTTTCTTAGAAATTGTCCAAAGCTTCATAAATTATAAACATAAACCAGAGCCTCAACTTCTAAAATTGTATTCAACATTATTTAAAAATGGTAACTGCATATTTGCAATAATTTCAAAGCAAAGAAAAAAATCAGTTAACATAACAAGCTGAATCTATATATGATTTCTAGCTACTGATCTTTTGTGGTAGTTTAGGTTCCAGAAAAGAAAAACAGTGAGATGGGAGTTGAAGGGTGAGAAAACATGACGTGGAAACACAGCAGTTAAGCAAGATGGACATGAGAGGATTCTGATTTTATCCTCACGCACTCACAGTCTGTTACACGTTGAGATTAGGCTCAGCTGAAGTCAGGAAGCCCGCCATGTTGAGTACCAGGTTTAGGTAAAAGCTGTAATGTCAGGGAGAGCACTCCCTCACCAGATGGTTTAGGAACCAAAAAGAGCTGGTATTACCCGACCGTTAATGATGAAATCTGTCCAGAGCATTTCCCTGTCTGCCTCTGAGAAGCACATTGTGATAAATTCTGCACATGTGCTAAATAGTGGTAAATGTTCTGAGCAATCCTAGGTTGGGCTGTGCTAGGGGTGAAACTTAGAAGAGTTTTTGCTACCGCTAAATTTAAACTTACTAAAACTAGAGAGGACACTGCTGGCTAAACATAGTTCTTTCTTACATGACACAGACAAAAGCCACCCAGTTAATTTTTTAAATTAAATTATAAATTTAACTAAACCATGCCAAATATTTATAAATACTTATAAGCAGTATTTTAGTTTGTAAACAAAGAGAGATGACTTTTTAATTTCAATTTAATTGCCACTATTAATAATATACTTGATCTTATATAAAATTGGAAAATTAAACCTAGGTCTAAGAGATCACTGTTCTTTCTCTGACATCATAGCATATAAATAATTATTTTTATAGGAGCATACTGCTAAGTGTTATCAAGGTATTCTTCTAATGCGAAGGAAAAGTTAATTCCACTATGGCACATAATTTCCTGAAGGCCCATAATGAAACTATTCCATCACTATATTTTAATACTAGTATTTTGACCAGTTAGTTATTCATGTTACAGAGTTTTAATAACTCTTAACTGGCTTTTAAAGGTCTATTTAACAACTATTTATATTACAAAAATGAAGTTTTCCTATTATTTAAAATGTCATAATCAGAAATATTTTTCTCACTAAAGTACGTGGTATCTTAGATCTTTAAGCCCTGGCCAGTTTGGCTCAGCAATTAGAGCATCGGCCCAGGGACCAGAGAGTCCTGGGTTTGGTTCCCGCTAAGGGCACGTACCTCGGTTGCACTTTGTCCCCAGCTCTGGTTGGGGTTGTGTGGGTGGCAATGAGTTGATGTGTCTCTCGTATCAATGTTTCTCTCTCTCTCTCTTCCTTCCTCGCTCCCTCCCACTCTATCTGAAGATAAACGCCAAAAAAAAAAAAAAAAAAAAAAAAAAAAAAAAAAAAAAAAAAAAAAGGTCCTTGGGTGAGGATAGAACAAACAAAAATCCACAAAAGACCTGAGATGAAGATTATTATTTTTACCATCCTGCTAAATTAAGTATTTAAAAGATAATGATGTTATTACTATCATCTAGTAGAATGGATCATAATAGGACAGTAACAGACCAAAATATCAAGAACACAGTATCTCCTAGCTGGGAAAATCCCAAAACAAACCATCTTTAAAATACATCTTTAGTATCTAGGTGAAAAAAAATGCAGAGGGCTAACAGTCTCTGACTCAGTACTCAAAAATACATTTTTAAGTTTATTGCTAAATATTTGATTTTATTAGTAAGAAAATCTACACTGTGCAATGATTACAGTAATGACACAACTAAATGAAGATAAACATTGTAAATTCAACTTCATAATTAAAATGAAGAAATAAACTGGTCACCTGTGGAATCATCAGGGGTCCATGGATGACTTCGAGCTGGCTTTTCTGAGGTTGGTCCTGAGGTAGTAGTGATCATTCTGATGCTAGGACTGGATGACCTACTGCTCACCTGTGGAAGAAGTGACAGGAGATGTATTTTTTAACACTGACCAAAAGAAACCAAAACATTTTTCCATTATTAAGGCAAAGGACAGAATTCCATTTTTATCAGTAGAGGTCCCAAAACACTCTTGCAAAAAACCTCAAATAAATCCTCTAAGGAGACTTCATGAGTACACACACACACTATACACACATACTGAACACTAATGGTCTGAAGCTTCTGTTCTGACTACCTGTTGTGCCCAGAGGAACAGGTGTAAAGCCTTAGGCCTTTGTAGGATGGAAGTAACACTGGAGAACCTTCATGCTTAACGCTAAAACCCAAGAAAGGCTTCACACTTAGGGAAAGAATGAACTAGAAAAAAAAATATCTACCCTACAAAAGAAGATAAGTAAATTTGTCTGTCTTGGTAGTGGCTCTGGGTGGAGGGCAGAAAATGTATGCACTTTGAGTCTGCAAAAAATTTCCAGAATTGCCCTGGCCGGTTTGGCTCAGCGGTTAGAGCATCAGCCTGCGGTCCTGAGAGACCCGGGTTCGGTTCCCGCTAAGGGCATGTACCTTGGTTGCAGTTTGTCCCCGGCCCTGGTCGGTCGTGCGGGTGGCAGCCACTCGATGTGTCCCTTTCACATCGATGTTTCTCTCTCTCTCTCTCTCTCTTCCTCTCTCTCCCTCCCACTCTACCTGAACAAAAAATGTCCTCGGGTGAGGATAAAAAAAAAAAAAAAAAAAAAAAAAATTCCAGAATTGATGGAAGATATAACAAATCCAGAGCAGAAAAAAATAAAAAATAAACTTACAATAATGAGTTAAATATGGGGCAAGTTATAATCAAATTCAAGAAAACAAAGACAAATAGAAAAGAGTAAAAAGCAGCCATAGAGAAAAGACAGATTATATGTAAACCAGTTGGATTCTCAATAGCAACAAGGGAAACCAGAAGAATTACCTTCGAACAGTTAAAATAAAATAACTGAGAACTAGAATTGTTTAGCCAACAAAAATGTGAAGAATGAGATCAGAATAACATTCTCAGATGAGCAAAAACTGAGTCTATCATTCATATACTCTTAATATAGAATTGCTATGTTCTTCAGGGAGAATAAAAAATTTTCCCTAATTGAAGGGCCAAATTAAAATCAGAATTATTGGTAAACACAAGTATGAATCCATACACTGAAAATATTAAACAATAAAAACAATGACTAATTTATAGAATTACCAAACAAATAAAGATGGTACTAAAATCTGAGTAACAATAGCATCAGCAAGAGAAACATAAATTTAAAAATCCTCATATTGTTTAGGATTAGGGTAAAGGATATAAACTTTAGATTGGGCATGAGTGTTAAAATTTCACAGGTAATTACCAAAAGTAAGAATATATCTAACCCCCCAATCAGAGAGAAAAAGAATGGAAAGAGAAATATATTTATTGAGTTCAAAGAAAGGCAAAAAAGGAGAGGGGGGGAAAAAAAAAAGAAATAAAGTACAAAATAAGGGAGAAATCATAATTAATATAAATGGATTAAACTCTCCAGTAAAGATATTTAAAAAATCATAGTGTCAGGCTAGATTAAATGCTGTTAATAAGAGACATATCTAATTCAGAGATAAACATAGTTAAAGGATGAAAAAAGATAACAAGGTAAAATATACTCAAAATAAAGTTATATATCTATGTTAATATCAGAGAGAATATATTTTAGAGCATAAAAAATTACTAGGGAAAGAGATACAAGTGATGCAATACAGGTCATAACAATTCAAAATGTATATGCGGTGCCTATTATAATATACGCTGTGCCTATGCATAGTTTCCAAACAGGTAAAACAATAAAACTATAAGAGAAACATACACAATCAATTATAGTGAGATATTTTAATAATCCTCTGTAAATGATACATAAACTCAGACTAAAAAACAAAACATGTACATAGAAGTGCAGCTTGAACTCCATGAACCCTGTGCCTGAAAAATGAGAACATGCATTTTTTTCTTTTTGGTACGTGCTCCTAGCAAGAACCGAACTCAGGACTCGCTGGTCCACAGGCCGACACTCCAACCGCTGAGCCAAACCAGTCAGGGCGAGAACATGCATTTTTTTAAGCACTCATGAAATATTTATGAAAACTGATCATGTACGAAGCTATAAAACAGATCTCAAAAAAAGTTTAAAAAGTCAATATATATAAACCATATCTTTTTGTATTGTTTCACAATCTTAAAAGAAATTCCCATGTTTAAACATTTAAAAATACTTCTAAATAACTCGCTTGTTGAAGAAAACAAAATGGAAATAAAAAACTATTTGAACTGAATTTAACTCGAATCACACTAAAATTTGTGGAATGCAACTAAAGAAGCACTTAGAAAAAAATACTTAAGTACAAATACTTATGTGAAAAAATCAGAAAAATGTGATAATTTACAAGCTAAGGATTTAACTTACATAGTTAGAAAAAGAACCAAGCTATAAGCTTCCCAAAAGAAACAAAACAGAATGAGTATACTATAAAAATTTTGTGGTTAGTAAATAAAAAACAAAAAAACAGTGAAATAGACAAATTCCGAAAAATCATATAAATTACCAAAATTTCTATACTTTATAGAAAATACCAAGGTTTTACAGATGAATTCTATCAAATATTCAAGAAAATGACACTTTCCATCTTAAAAAAATTCTTGAATAAATGAGAAACAGTTCCTGACTCACTCAACAACAAAAATATTTAGAAAGTTGAGGTTATTCTACAAATGCACAGGTCACTTGACATTAGGAATCTATTAATACAATTCATTATATTAGAAGATTAAAGAAGAAAAACCTTGATACCTAAAAAGTATTTGATAAAATTTAACATCCACTTATGAAACATACATTTAACAAACTTAAATTTCATTTAAGCAAATTTCTTAACCACATAAAGGATATTTACAAAAAGTCCAGAAATGTGCTGTATAACAGAAAATAGCACTGTGGGTTGGTGAGAGGATGACAAGGTCACAGGTGAGGAATACAAAGGAGACTGATGGGAATTGATCATGTTCCCTTTGTTATGTAGGGTGGTGGGTTCATGAGTGTTCATTTTATTATCAGGTTTCAGTGCTTACATATTAGATGTGTCTTATCTATGTATCTATATATCATATATTAAAAACTCTCAAGGACATATAAATTAAAATAGATTTCATGAGAATTTTTTAAAAAGCAACGGTTTTTGAGGTGTTAATAAATACCAATAGGAGACTCAAAAAGGAAAACAGAGTCACAAAGTGTCAAATATCAAAAATGTATAAATTCATAAAGAATTTTATGTCTAGTTTCAGTATGTAAGCAGATGAACACTCAAAGACTGTATCAAGTAAAAATGAGAGGCTATACAGTAGTGTAGAGTACCACTGAGTAGAAATGATCAGATGTGAGTTCTAATGGTGTAATATCCAATTTAGTTTACTTCAAGAAGTCTTGCTTTCCTTTTCTGGAGAGGGGTTGGGGCTGAGTTAAGGAAGTGATGACTTTCAGTGTTCCATCCAGTGCTAAAATTCTGAGTTTAAGCCTTGAAAACTCAGTGCACTGAGGATACTAAATAGTGAAAGCACATTTGTAACAATTTCAGAGATTAAATCATAAAATAATCTGGAAGAAAAAAAAAAACTGATGGAATGTTACTTTATTCTTGGGTACTTACTGAATTGTTTTAGAAATTCCAAAAAGCTTTTCTATACCATAAACAATTTAAAACTCAGTATCAGCCCGGTAGTTCCAAAACCTTAGTTCTTTCATGTCACACTTATAAAGGAGCCCTGTGTATCACTATGTTCATTCTGTTTTCTCCTTGCTAATCCCTCTCCAGAATGTAAGGCCCAGCTCAGGTTCCCTACAACAAGTTTGCTCATTTCTGCTACAACCCTGGTTCTCTGTGCACAAAGCCAGAACCTATGTTACAGGATGAGGAGTGCCTAGCATCAAGCAGAACAGACAATGTCTACTGGTTGTTACTGGATCAGTTCTGAAATTCTCACCCTGACATTCCTCCACCAGCAGGTTTACCTTATCTATCCAGATCGCCCCTCTTCTGACAATTCCTTATGCCCTTGTTTTTCCCTTCTGCGTTTAATCTTGACCTTATAATCATTCAGGGATTATGGTATAGTGAAAAGAACATGTGTAAAACTGAAATATATATAATTGCCACTTTTATAGGTCAAAACAGTCAACTATCATCAAATTCTATGGTTTAGTCCAGTGATTTTCAACCCTTCTCATCCCATGGCACACATAAACTAATTACTAAAATTCTGTGGCACACCAAAGAACATGTTTTTCTGACCTGACCAAAAAAAAAAGGGGGGGGCATAATTTTGATTCATTCACACAGGATGGCTATTGTTGTGTTGGGGGTTGTTATTTTTAACTTTGACAATCCAAGGAAAAAGAGGTTGGTGTTCTTGACTAAATAGCCAGGTATTGCATGTTTAAAAAATTTTTGCAACATACTAATTCAAAGACCTGGGTTTAAATCTCAGTTCTGCTATTTATAGCTGTGTGACCTTAAATAAGTAACTCAGCCTCTCTGAGCCCTAGGTTCCTCATTTATCAAGTGTGGATGACAAGTAGCAATAGTTAGGAAGTCAAGCTTTGGACAGAATACAACCCAGAGTTTGAGTATCTGGTCTGCCATTTATTAGCACTGTGCCTTTAGGTAAGGTATTTAACCTCCAAGACTCAATAGTAAAATGAAGACAGTATTACCTACCATCAGGACAAAAAAATCACACGAAATAATGTACTTGAAGTGTCTTGACACAATAAAAATGCTTACTAGATGGTAGATAATTAGGTTGTTATAAATATAAGATGGGAAAATAGGAGTTAACTTGTAGCACCTAACAATTCCCTCTCTAGATCAAAGATCATAGTTTTTTTTTTTATCCTCACCTGAGGACATTTTTCCATTTTTTGTTCAGATAGAATGGGAGGAAGAGAGGGAGGGAGGAAGGAAGGAGGGGGGAGGGAGAAGGAGGGAGGAAGGGAGAGAGAAACATCAACGTGAAAGGGACACATCGAGTGGCTGCCACCCGCACAACCCAACTAGGGCTAGGGACAAATTGCAACCGAGGTACGCGCCCTTAGTGGAAACCAAACCCAGGTGTCTCTGGACCACAGGCCAACGCTCTAACCGCTGAGCCAAACTGGCCAGGGCAAAGATTATAGCTCTTATATAAAACATATTCAGTAACTAAAACATCACAAAAACATTTTTCTCCTCAAATTTTGGCTGTATTTATAGTCTGTTCCCACATAAACTTCAACTTCAGTCAGAAATGCTTTATACTACTTTATACTACTTTGTGATTTCGCAAAAGTATAAAATTCTCCTAAGGGCAGAGAACATGTGTATTTTTATATTATACTCCCTAGGATTTAGAAAATTACTGACTATACAATAACCACACAATCAATACTCATTGACTAAAATGATAATACAAGTTGTTGGCACTCAGAAATAAGACTGGTGCTTCGGCTTATTTACCTTTTATATATAAGAATAAGAATACACAGCAAAGAGAACTAATGATGAAATATCTCTCTTATTTTTACAATGCTGTTACCCTTGGTAAAACAAGTGCAGATATTATGACATTATTAAAGTCCTTGGAACCTTTTTCACTGAAAGCAAGACTTGTGATTTAAAAAGAGTACACTGATTTGACCATAGTTATAATTTGTAATGTAAAACAAGAATAGTTTTTTTTTTCCCCCAAAGTGCTAGCAGGAGGGTTTCATAGTCAACCTAATTTTATGTTAATAGTTTTACTTTAACATTTTAAAAAGAGAAATAAATATAAGTGTTTTTGACATGTGGGACTCAGTATCAGTTATGAGATATTGAACAAGATATAAGCAATAATTAGGTTTATAAAATATAAGAATGGATTTTGTATATTAAAACAAAATCCTATTATCTGTCATATTAAAATAAATAATCCTATTTGGACCTACTATGACTTGCAGTAGTCTTTAAGTGTGTATCTTTCACAAGAGAATTCTTTGCTACGTATTTATTTCTTTTCACCTTCTATTTTCCAAGAAACTCTTAGCACCTCATGTGCGGTCATTATTTTTTTTTTTCCTACTTGAGATTTTCTATAGCTATAAAACAAAAATAACAAGGATAATATTTTCAGGCCAAGTTTCAAAACTGGTCTTTCTTTAAAATGACAAGAAGGGCTCTAATGAGCTAAATTTAAATCCCTAAAAAGTCTTCAGATTTCGAGGAATTGATCTCAATGAATAACCTAATATGCTAACATGTTTGTATAAAACAACTAAAAAAATATTTTAAAACAAACCACAACTGTATTTTCTGAATACATGAAAAATAAAAGGCATAAATAAGAGGAACAGGTAATATTTGACAATTAAAAAAAATCTAGTTTGTAGGTTCAATTTATGTTACTGCTGACAACTTGCTATGTACATGTCTTATTTTATAGCAGTATTTTAAACAAATCACTGATAAAATTACAATGGCCATAAACACTCTCAAACTATTAACTTATTTCATTTGCTCCTTCCTTCAAGATATTTACAATTACTTTATTCTATGCTTACACAAACTGCAAAGTTTAAGAGATATAGAGAAAACTGACTTACCACAAGGATTGGATATGAAAGTGGGTACGAGAATACAGAAATATCACATAGTAATTTATGGCAGCAAAAGAATACTAAGCCAAATTTAAACCGCTGGGGCAAATTACCATCAGTAGACACGAACGAGAATTGGACTTTGACCAGAACTTTATCTCTATATTTATAAAAAGAAATTGGGTGTTATTTTACAGACAAAAATAAAACTTTGCTTCTTTTTATGTCTCACCTGAAAGACTGGGAAAATATTTTCATGAGGCAAGAATTTATGGCAAGTGCTACTATTCAGACTGACATTTTAAAGCTATTTAAAACACTCAGAAATCTAAGTTGCTAAAATTATACAAGCACAAACCACACAGATTAAATGTCAATTTATATAATATTCTTGCTAAAGTAACATTTGAATAACATAAATATTAAAAAGAAATTGATATCAGTTTGTAATGTGGATTTACAAGGGCATTTCCTCCATTTTGACAGTCACAGATACTTCAGTTAAATCTATACATGACAAGGTGTACTGAAAACATTTTTTCTTATTTGAAGGTATTGGTTCAATCTAACTTTGGCTTTGCTATAGTTCATTACAAAGAAATTTTAGAATTTTATTATTCTTTTGTTGTTGTTGTTACAAATGTTTCTCCTTTCCCCCTCATTGTGGTCTTTAAATTCTCTAAAAGAAAGGTACAAAATGCCCCCAAACCAAGAATTATTTAAAACTATTATGTGAGCTTCTGATTTAGAGTTTTAACAGAAAATTATTCACACTAAAGAAGGTGCAGCTGAGGATGGACAAAAAGTAGTAGTGTAGTAAATTATATCCCTTAAATAAAAACAATGTGATAATACATCTCTGGAAATATGACTAAGGCCTTTAAGGCAAATATTTTCCATGATCCCTTATAGAAGTTTCTCTTATGATACAGAAAGAACAGAATGCCAATAGGTTTTACTTCTTTCCAAGTGCTTTTTTGTTTTACTTCTGGATAGTAATACACTACAGTGAGGGCAAGTAAGTAGTAAGGGCCCTGGAAGGCACACTCTGGGGAGTAGGCATACAACATTAATATTAAGCATCTACTGTGTGTCTGGTACTTCCATATATTCTAAGAACCCTGAGGTATGGGTATTATGACCCTACTAGCAGATGAGGTTGGTGAAGCTTAGGGAAATTAAGAAAGTTGCCCAAAGTCACATATCTGACTAGTTAAAGTAGATTCTAAACTCCATACAAAAATATGTCTACCTTTCTAAATAATCATAACTGCATCACATTCCAGTCGTGATTTTTACTGACTTCAGCCTTCTCCAAGAGAAATCTTGAAAATAGATCTTTATTATATATAATAATATAGATTATTATTATTATATATAATAATAGGGGTACACAGGTATATATGAAAATGTATTTTAGTGAAAAGAAAGGCTCAGCCAGATGTATAAAGCAAATTTGTGCAGTCATCTATAGATATTATCAAGGTGGGTGAGCCCTGCTCAATAATATGATACAGCGGAAGTGCATTATTACTGAAAACTTTCAAAATAATTAATGACAATGAAGACTATCAGAAACCAAGACACTGGACATCAAAGAGATTTAGGATTACTTGAGCATGCATTCTATTCAGTTTTATATACACAGTGCAATGATAGTGTAGAGTTTGGGTGCTTTGGAATCAGATCTGAATTCAAAACTTGGTGATAGCAATTATTGATGGTGCAAGGGGAGTCAGAGGCTTGGATAAGTTTCTCTAACTCTCAGTTTCTTGATCCACAAAATGAGGAAAATAAGCAATAGAAATGTACAGGGTTAAGATGAACATATATTAAAGGACTGACTGGCACAAAGTTGGTACACAATAAATAAATGGCACCTGTTTTGCTATAGCTTTTAAGTGATCTGGGGATAAGATCTGCCCAAATATGCTTCCTGGGGACTGGGCTGTCTTAGTAGCCTATGCCCCACAGGCAAAGACCACAAGGAACACACCTGTAGTAGGATAAGTTGGGTTTAATTTTTGTTGCAGTGAACTGGAAAGCTCACCATGGGGTCATGTGAGGTGTCTCAGTCAGAGGGTTTTAGAAAGAGCTTATTATAGGATTTAGAATTTTGTTTTGTGATTTAGGAAGGCTACAAGGAAGGAGGGGTTCACTCTAGATTGGTTACAGCCACAAAGCAGGGGCAATTCTACAGGGAGGACAGACCAGAGTGAGGCTAAAGCTACAACTGGAAAAGCAGCAGCAGTCACTCACATCAGCTGGGAGAACACAGTGTTTTTCATTTTGGGGGTGGCACAGTGACCTTGTTTTTGTCTGTGCTTAGACAACATTACAAAATGGTCTTGTTTTTCCTCATCTTATCATGGTCTAAATGTAACCTTGTCTTCTGGTGTTTTGAGAAACTGCTTATGTCCTAACAACACTGAGACCTCAGTGCCAGGTCAGCTCCTGGACATCAGGGGCTTCTTTTTCTCAGTATCTTTACAAGGCATCTAGGAGGCCAGATCCATTACATATGCTTAATAAGCCTCCTGAATTAATAAAAATCTGAATTAATTAATTTAAAAGTGAGTTGTATGTTATAAGTACTTACACAAATGCTTTTAACAAAAAAGCTTGCTTGGTTCATTATACCTCTCAAAAGAAATGGCAGTATAAAAACAACCAATTTAATTTTAGTTTACAGATGGAAAGTCTAAGCACTTGTATTAAGATCAGTCTTGAACCAAGAGACAAAATACAGATAGATGCTGGCCAGTTTACCTTCCTCTATGAAATGTAATATTAAACTTCACTAGTATTAGGTGGGCAAATTATTTTCTTCATATTCTTCATCAATCTCTGTGGCCATAACAAACCAACCAACCAACCCTGTGCAAAGGTTTAATCATTGCTTAGCCAGACTTTATAAAGAACTTTTCTTCTTCAAATAATATTATTTTCACGAGTAATATACATTATTTAATGGTCAATTATCATAACATTTTCAGGGAAAATGTTTTCATAGTACATTAGGCTTACTGTTTGTCATTCTCATCACAAACTGGATATTAGGCATTTTATGTTTCCACTACTTAAGTAATTTTGAAAGAGTGAACCAATTTTAAAAACTGGTTATAAAATGACTATATATCAACTATTTTAGAACACATTTTACTGCCATATCAAACTTCCCTGCACTCTAAATCTTTTGGAATAATCCACGACAACGCATGCAAATGACTGTCCTACAACCCTGGTCTGCCTCAGTTCCAGTGTTTTACTACTTGAAGATACTATTAATGAAAAGTGTAAAAATCATAATCTCAAGTAATACAGAACTTGTAAGGAAATAAGTAAGGCTTGGTATGGTGAGGTCAGTGCTGAATTATAGCAATGCCTTTATTAGAGTACAGAGAAAAGCACTCATTCCAGCAGATGCTCCTGGACTGTCTTAGGGCAAGTTTCTCATTCCTAGCCAACAGGAGAATACTTGGCTAGAGTTTCTCATAACAGGAATATCAATAGCAATAGTAAACAGAGTTAAAAAGGCTGAGCTCATCAAGCCTGTAAGGAATCAAAGTAAATACCAGATGTTATTAAATGCCCTGATTAATACTTTAAGTATTTGAGGAAAAGAAAATTGAAAAACTTCATTCAGAAATTATGAGTCTCAAAAAAGCAGATATACTGAAAAAAGCTGCTACTAAATAAATAAAAATCAAGATTTAGGGTCACCTAATATCACAAAATATATAATAAATTAATGTGTATGTATATATGTTTTTATCTTTATATGTATATATTTGTGACTAGGCACTGTGAGAAATAAAAACATTTCCAGATATAAATGAAGTTCAAGGATAATCATTTAAATATCTCAGGTGGTTTTGTTGGTTAAGTTGATGACTATAAAAGCTTTCAAATTTTTATTAACAACTATAAAGAATCTCCAAATTTAAAGTATGTTATAAAAATGAAATAATAATAAAACACCTTTCTAGGACAAAAAGTACTAAATCATTGTACCATAAATTAAATCATATTGCTTATACTATATAATCCTATAATTTTATATGAATACAGACCATAATGTGATATTTTTCACATGAGATGCATGCTATACTCAAAAAATTTACTTGTTTCTGCACAACTGAAAACAAAGCAACAACACCTCATAACTAGTTTTCAATTATTTTAAGAATATGACATATAAGATATGTTATATATGTCATGTTTATCAATCTGAATAAGAGATGAAAAAACAATGACTGAGCGACTTTTATATTCTTTGTAAGTTAAAACTCTGTACTAGTCAGTAATGACTTAATCATAGCACTCTCTGGACCATCTACAAAGAAGCAGTGATAAAGAGACAAGTGGAGTTTAGCAGAGCATCCAGAAATATAATGAAAATCTTACCACTGGGATAGAAGCTGTTCTCGAGTTTATTCATCTGCTTAGTAAATATTGTCTTAAGAATATGCCATAAAAATATAAATACAGTGAATATGACAAATTAAAAGATGTTAAGAGTCCTCCAGGTATCTTATGTGATCTCAGAGGAATGTCACCTTAGTAAGGAAATAGTTAATGACTTCTTTTAGAGGACAATAATGACAAATTATTAAGTTACAAAACTGAATACTTCCTTACTAAAGCATATATAAAAACCACATAACATGCACAGAGTGCTAATGAATTAATCAACCTTTCCTAGATTATCCTTCAAGTTAAATTAATAATAATGTCTGGACTTTTTTTCATAAGAAAACTCAAGTGCAAATGAACTTCTCTATCACAATTTTAGGTCAACTCAGAATTTTGCAGAGTATATATATATGTTACAGTTAATTCTTGATTTCTGCCCATTACTCTTCTTCAAAGACTAAGAATTCGAATGTTAAGTCTTACCTGACCAGGTTCTGTTCCAGTAGAAGTCAAGTCTTGGATGGATCTACGTCTTGGCTGTCCGTTGCCTTTTAAAAAATAAAAAAAGTAAAATACTGAAATCTATTCAGACAGACAATAAGGATGTAATTGCTACAGTAGGAAGTTGGAATTTGTTGCTCCTTGAATCTATACAAAATGTTTGTGAGAAAAGAGTGAATTTATGAGAGAGAGAGAGAGAAAGAGAGAGAGAGAGAGAAAGAGAGAGAGAGAAATAGGAAGAGAAACAGCTGCAGTGTTTTAACTCAAAAGTTGCCAGCCTACAATGAAGTATGTCCTAATACAATAATCACTCCTACCACATGAATAGCTGCTGAACTCTCTTCTACCATCTTCTGTCATGTATTTAAATAGATGAATGCTTGGGGGGATGGGGCTGATGACGGCATCTATTTCAAGGGCCTTACGTTACAGCTTCTACAGCAAGACAGCTATCAGGTTGTAAGACGACTGACTTTAACCAACAGCAGTACCTTGTTCATTTCGTCCTAAAAGGATGCTTAGGCTTTAAATTTGTTAAACGCAGCCACACACACTTAATACCATTAGTCTTTGTCAGAATCAGGTAATTTATTGGTTGTAAACAACAACTTTTTAATTTCCTACTGGAGATGAATGACCTCACTCTGTTTTCAAACGTACAGCTTGTTTAAATGGGCTACTGTGTTAATCCTGTCTTAGGAACTTCTACGCTATAATAATTTAAAAATCAGTTTATGAAAGAATTCTACAAATTTAAGTCTTCAGCAAAAGAGAATGAATTAAGCAATACTTCACTCAGCACTTTTATTTGGGAATAGGGATGTTCATACAGTATCTTCTAAGATGAGAGATCAGCTGTCTAAAAGGAAACACCAAAATATTATGAGTAACAGCTGACACAATACTCAAAATTCTTTTGAATCTGAAAGCTGTATTATGTAATTTCTCAACTAGTGGGCAGCCCTAGGAACATGCACTCTGATAGTAGTGCCCTGATTAGCAGGCAGAATTCATTCTTAAAATTTACATTTCTATAATCCCAAGTACCTTATTTTAAACCAATCAGCAATACAATTTAGCATCTTAATCCATGCGACCCTATTATTATTTTGCTCATAAACTAAAAGAACCTTACAATAAAATAATAATGACTGATGCAATAATATGTGTAGTGAATACAAAAACTTATAGCCAACCTTGAAGTGTAAGACATTACCATTCTTTTTCATTTTAAGCTAAGTTTTAGATTTCTTTGTATAATTGTAACCCAAAAATGTAACTCAAATTTCATTTTATTCCAGTTCCAACTTCTGATTACAAACTAACATAACAACAAACTGCACATTTATTGAATCAGGCACACTAAAATACTTTCATAAAAACTTTTAACTACCCCTGTTTCCGGAGGACAAAAAGGATCCCAACTACCATGACTAATAAGCAATTTTAGGCACATTTCATTCAACACAATCATTCTAAAATTAGCTTACATGAGACAGGCTTGTAAAAGTGTCTGGAATTTTCTTTTCAGATAAGCAACATTTGTGAATCTGGGGAACCACACAGCACACGTGTCTAAAAATCGTTACATCACCATTGCAATAACAACAAAAACAAACTCAAATCCACATGGGAGTAAGAGGAGAGGGAAGTAAAAACTTTAAAGGAAATAGGGTAAAGAAGAGCTGACAGATAACAAATGCCATAAAATGAAAAATATTTAAGTTACAGCATAAGTTAAAGCAAGCAATATTAAGCAATGCATTTTAACATAACCATAGCAGAAACCATCTGGCAAATAGTTTAGACAAAGCAAAAAAGAATCACAATCAACAAATACTTGTTGCTCCAATATTAAGTTTTAGGTTATAAATTAGAAATATGAATGTAAAAAAAAATCTAATACCTATCATTAAAAATGAAAATTACTGGGTGTGTTCTTAGCAAATTTAGATTGATTCTGAATTTTTTTTGAAACAAAGTACTAATTTACTCACTTATTTTACACTTTTTTCATGGTTCCCTAATATGTGCATACCTATGTTACACATGGTAGTACAAAAGGAAAAGAAAAAGTAGAAAAGAGGGGCAAGAAGCCTGATCAAGGAATCTGAAACCTGAAAATGATGTCCTTAGTATTCTATTCTGTAATGAATATTGAAACTTTTCATAACTTATGACAGAGAACAAATATTTTTAAAAAGAATTAAGCCCTGGCCAGTTTGGCTCAGCGGTTAGAGCATTGGCCTGCAGTCCTGAGAGACCCGGGTTCGGTTCCCGGTAAGGGCATGTACCTCGGTTGCAGTTTGTCCCTAGCCCTGGTTGGGTTGTGTGGGTGGCAACCACTCGATGTGTCTCTCTCACATTGATGTTTCTCTCTCTCTCTCTCTCTCTCCCTCTCTCTCCCTCCCACTCTATCTGAACAAAAAGTGGAAAAATGTCCTTGGGTGAGAATAAAATAAGAAAGAATGAATGAATGAATGAATGAATAAATAAATAAATAAAAGAATTGTTTAAGTAAGAGCAACAAAAGGAATACACTACATCCCCAAGACATCCTACCCCCCCCCCCACTCCTAAAAAAGAAAGGGTGGTTGGAATAGCAGCTTACAGGTCAATTCAGCTCTTTCTACAGTAATGTCACAAAAACAGAATCCTTCTCTTCAAAAAGCTATTCTTTTAAGTACAGCTGATCTCTTGAACTGGTATTTGAAAGACATCAGAGTCCCTCCAGAGACTGGCTTAGATCTCACTCACTCCTGTGGTTTTTCTTATCGGTTTAACCTATTAACCGGGGAATTCCCTTTTTACTGTATGCAACGTTTGACGTATCTATACATCCCACTCAGTTAACAGGTTAAGTAAGCTCAGAGTTTTCCTTACCTGAACTACTCTGATTTTTCTGTCTCCAGACTTCCTGAAGACTCTCTTCATGTAAAAATCATCACTACATTTTGGAGATTTCTCTTAACCAAAATGTCAAAAATTCTGAGATCCATGATTAGCATATTGAAACCTGGGGTCAATGTGTTCTTCAAAAATGTGCACCCTGGCCGGTTTGGCTCAGCGGTTAAAGCGTCGGCCTGCGGTCCTGAGAGACCCGTGTTCGGTTCCCGCTAAAGGCATGTACCTCAGTTGCAGTTTGTCCCCGGCTCTGGTCAGTCGTGCGGGTGGCGGCCACTCGATGTGTTCCTTTCACATGGATGTTTCTCTCTCTCTCTCTCTCTCTCTGTTCCTCTCTCTCCCTCCCACTCTACCTGAACAAAAAATGGAAAAATGTCCTCGGGTAAGGATAAAAAAAAAAAAAAATTTGCACACTACTTTACTCTGTATTCTATTACTGCTTCATGTAAGCCGAAGATGTAATTTAAAAATACATGTTCTTATTTAGGCTCCACAAATTTCATAGTCCTTTACTTCTTTAGAGCCAGGGCCACTGTAGAAGAGGTATAAAAAATTGTTGAGTTTGATCCATAGGAAGTCCTGAGGTATTAAAGGTCCATTATTACATGACCCAAGAGACTGCTAAAATGATGAATATTGTTATAATATAATAGTGTTGAAGATCAAACAAAAAAGAAGATATGAATTCACCTAGGACTAGATGAGGCAGTGTAGTCATTATAAAGACGTATTTTTAAAAAATTATTTTGAGCAGTTGTATGTACTTAAAAAAGCCGAAGCAACAAACACTTCAAAGAAAGATATTTGTACATTGTCAATAAATACACATACCATTTTTTTATGATGTTTAAAGGAATGCTCTTATTTAAAAAGGCAGTTCATTCTAAGTACATTAAACTCAGTATACTGCACTTGGCCAAAAAAAGTGTTATTGAAACTATTTATTTGTAACAAATAAATAAAATAACTATATTTTAAAAAAATGTTTACAACCAAGATCCAATGTAATATAACACCAGTTTGGACATATCAAAGACATATCTGGTAATAGCACAGAACTTGTGGAAAACTGACTATAATTAATAAAATTAATAAATTTGGAGAATAAATATCATCCTCCTTTATAACTAACATGTCCATGTATATTAGAGATAACTCTCAAAGGATGGGTTATATTTGTACTTTTAATTTTAAAATACAACCTAAATACAAATTAATGTTTGGCTTTTATGTCCAATTGTTTAGTTCCAGTGCCTGCATTCTTTTATTAAAAGAAACTGAAACAGCCCAGCCGATGTGGCTCAGTGGGGATTAAGAGCATTGTCCCCATAGACTGAGAGGTCCAGGATCAATGCCCCGTTGTGGGCTCAATCCCCAGTAGGGGGCGTGCAAAAGGCAGCTGATTGAAGTATCTTTCTCACATTGATATTTCTCTCTCTCAAAATGAATTAAAAAAAAAAAAGTTGAAACACATTAAGTTAAGGTTGGATATTTGGGGAAAAACTATCCAGTAAGATTATTTAATGAAATGTATTACTGAATACTGCTTCTATTTGAACAACATTGCTGCTCTGACAATTAAGTGCAGAATTAAGATTTCATGACTCCATAAGGACCCAATGTTGTAAAAGAGGGTCAGTTGGCTGAAGAGTTCCTTTTAATGAGAACCATTACTTTATCTTCTCTGACTCAAACAGAAGAGAAAAATGGATGTGATTTGGAGTCAAAAGATCTAGGTTGGGATCCTGGCTGTGTGACTCTAGGAAAAACACTCCACATCAGAGCCAAGTTCCTTATCTGTAAAATAGCTACATGTAATTTTACCTGATAACCCTATTTATAAGATGGTTATGAAGGTCAATAGAGATGATGTACTTTAAACTACTTTATCAGAGACACAGAACATCCATCTAACCAGGGTTTCTTAGCACTGGTACTGTTGACATTTTGGGCTAGGCAATTCTTGACTGTGGGAGGATGTCCGGTACAGTGTAGGATGTTTATTAGCAGCATCCCTGGTTTCTGCCTATTATATACTAGCAGCACCTGCCAACTGTGACAACCAAAAATGTTTCCAGACATTGCCAAATGTGCCCTGGGGGACAAATTCACCCTGATTGAGACCTGATTGAAATTATACTAACATTTGCCCAAATTTTCTTGATTCCTCAGACATTTAATATAATCACAGCTCAGCAGTATGTACATTAAAATGTTGCCATTTTAGTTAGCATATCATTCCTTCAAACATAGTGCCTTTTAGCATGAAGTAAAATTATCTCAAGTACTTGTTCATTTTGAAAGCAACCTATGACTCAATAAATAAAATTATAATGTAAGAAATAGATTATCTCTATTCTCTGAACAGCAATAATAATGTAAAACAAACTACTTTGATAACCAGAATAAAAAGCAATTAATAAAAAATGGTTTTGCATACACAAAATGGCCCCTAGGAACTGTATAATTTATATTTTAATTTATACATATTTATCATTTAAACAGATTCTATATGTATACTAGTTCCTGGCCACTGGACCTCAATAATGGTTTGTTCATTTGTTTAACAGGCACATAATTATTAAACACTATGTATCATTGACCAGACAGTGCTGACTCAAACAATACTAAATAACAAAGACATTGTCTCTATCCTCAGTTCTCAGCTTACTAGAGAAGAAAACAACCACTAGGTATTCAACTATAATACAATAGTATGCTAAAAGCCCAATCACAGGCAAAGTACCAGAGTGCTGGAGAATTCACCCAAAGCACACCCGTGAATGTGTGTGGGAAAAATTGTATACTTTCTTATCAATATTTAGGGGAAGAGGTAAAGGAAAACCTAAAGCAGAGGGATAAAGAAATGACAATTTGGAGAACATTTATTAAGCAATAGTAAAGGTCACCCATGTCATTTAAATTTCTATCAACAATGGTGATTTAAATTCATTTATGAAACCATCACCATAAAAAATAAATGCAATTTTACCAATTTGAGACTCTGAAGTACCATGTGTGAGTTAGGTATGAAAACAAGTAATTGGCAAGAAGATTCTGATAATACACAAGAATCAGAAATGTCCATGATTCTTTGGCAAGATACCATGCAAAACAGCAAATCTCATTTAATTTTATTTTGTTTCTGTTTTCTAAGTTAAGGCAAAATGGTATTTAGCAACTCTATTTTCTCAACTTTATATTTCACTTGCTACCAACAGAAAGAGGCTTGGATAGATAGCCTAGAGGGAGCCCCAAAAGTAGTAACTAAGAAAGAAAAGGATAACAAATATTTTTAAATAGTTGTTTCCTCTTTCTTCTGGATGCAAAAACGGTCTGGCTTCAGTTTATCTACTCACCTAAAAGCTGAGAGGAAGTTGGTAAAGACTGGGCTGGCATTCTCCCTTCTGTGAAAAGGTTTACTTTGCCTTCTATTTTATCCTCATTTTTGGATATCTGAGGTATCCTGTCAAGCCCACTTCAGTGCAGATAAATGTATACAGTTTTCAATCTGTCTCCCTAATTACTGCATGCAAGGTATCTATTTTCATGTCCTATAAAAATTGGAGCAAGAAGCATTTTGTAAGTACCAGGGATCATTATTCCGGTTCCACAGTTATTAGACCAGCTCAGGTGGTCTATGATACCTGATATGACGACCTCAGGGACATCCAGAATGTTGCCAAATGAAGCAGTTTTACGGTGGCCCCGTTTAGGCTTGGAACAGGCTGCAAAAACACATATATACAGTATACATGCAAACAACCACAAATAGTAACACAGAAAACAATAAATTACAACAACAGAATAGTTTTCAAATAGTTATGTTAATAACAGTCCATGCAGAAAGGCATGCAGAACTGTCGACTTTTCATCCATGCTCAGAAAAGGCGTGATTAAGGAGCAAACAACTACCAATACACGATGTTCCATATACTGGCTTTAGCAGAAGAGAAAAAAATGAACAGAGACAAACAAAGCTGCAGGGTAATGTGGAAGCTAAATTCAAACATGTTCATAGAAACAGTCTACCTAAGTGAAACCACTGATATGCAAAGGAGGGGCCAGGATAAAAGTGAAAAGAACAGAGGAGTTAAAAGAAACAAGCTGTCATATTTGTTTAATTACAAAAGTACAGGAAAGTATATTCAAGTTAGGTTTTCTTGAAGTATGCTATAAAGTAAAATTTACTGATCATAATTTTAACTTGCATCAAAGTAGAAAATGTATGCTTTTATAATTATAAATATTTAGATATACTTCTAGTAAACAGAATTATTATAGTTTCCAAAGTTTAGGGTACGTTCCTGCTAAACATGAATAGTGTTGAAAAGGTGGAGAAAACAAATCTTTCAAAGTAAGGTAATTAACTAAAAAAATCTGAACTGTGTAGAATTCAGTGGCTGTTTAATAGCACCTATTCCACATTAAGGCAGAGAGAGGATAGGGTAATTTAAATGTGTGTGGTTATCTTAAATCTAGTGAAATTATCATTTCTGTAAAGAATAACTATAAACCAGTACCTGACTAGAAAACTGACACTAGCAAATATAAAATTATTATTACAGTACTACTTCCTGTTTTAAGATAGCAATCACTATTTGGTAGGTTTACCTTGAATGATATCCCTGAAATGGAAAAGATTACCCAAAGTATGAGGGCATATCTCTATCCATCTGGCACCACAGGGAGATTCCCTCCTTCACAGAAACACTTATGACGCAGAGACCAGGAGAGCTTGTAAGTGGTAGTGACCTCTAATCACCTTGTTTCTAAAGACCCATCTGTGTGGCAGAGATGGCTAGTGCCCTGCCAAGTACTATTTTTCCTTAGCAACAGAGCCCTAGTTTTCCTGGGACAGCAATGTTCCCAGATAAAAGACAGCAGGTTCTTTTTTTCCTTGGAGCCATGTGTAGCTATCTGACACTATCACTGTGGCCAATAACATATATGTGAAAGCTGTTCTAGGAAACATCTGGAAAAGCTCCATGAAACACTTGGGCATGTGCTCTTTTGACCTTCTCCTAGTTTTTCCTTCCTGCTGTCTGGATTGTGTGGATGTGATGACTGGACTGTAATAAGCATCTGGAGCACAAAGTATCCTTGAGGACGGAAGCCTCACAATAGGTACTGTGGCACAGAGGGACAGAAGGAATCTAGCTGCTTAACGATCATAGAGCCTACCTCCAGATTTAAGTGTAAAAAATAAATGTTTGTGTGTTAGCCCTGGCTGGTCTGGCTCAGCGGTTAGAGCATCAGTCCATGGACCAAAGAGTTGCAGGTTCGATTCTGGTCAAGGGCAGGTACCTCGGTTGCAGTTCGTCCTCCACCCTTGTTGGGGTCATGCGGGAGGCAACCAGTGAATGTGTCTCTCTCGTCGATGTTTCTCCCTCTCTCTCCCCACCTCTCCCTCCCACTCAATCTGAGGATAACAGAAAAATATCCTTGAGTGAGGATTAAAAAAAAAGTTTACGTGGTAGACACTGTTATTTTGGATATTCTGTTATATCGATCTGATTCTAATGCTAACTAATAAAATGAGTGATCATGATTAGTTGAAAGCAAGTATAGTGTGATGGTCCTCTGGACAACTTCTATCTGAAAAGAGCTCCACACAAAATGAGAATATTAAATTTAGAAAAAAACCAAATGAATGACAAAAGACCTAAAAACCCTGGCTAGCTAATTAAAAAATATATATATGCAGATGTACATCTATACACATATATAGATAAGACTACAGGTAAATACATAAAAATGCTGTGTTTATCTCTGAGTAGGACAACTATAAAAGACTGACTTTTTTTGGTTTATATTTCCACATTTTCACAACGGAAATGTATTTACTTGTAAAATGAGCTTCCTTCCACCCCTGGGGGAATCAGAACGAAAGCAAATTAAACCAGCATTACTAACATGAAACCTGGTTAGAAAAGAAGGTTAGATGTTCACTCAGGTAACAACACATGATTTTTGTGTGTGACCAGTCCTTCCATAATTAATCATTTAAGAACTGACAAAATGGAATTTAAATGTTAGCTTTTTCAAGATCAGTAAAATTAACATGATCTTTTATTTTACAATCAAAAGCATTAACCACAACCAAGTTAGCTATCTTTGCCACTAGCAGGAGGAAAAGCAGACAGTAAGGCCAAATCATATATTTTTTTTTGCTAATTTCAGAACAAAAAATATTTGCTACTATTTGAGTTCAGCACAAAATTCTAGTAGAACTCACTCAAAATCTTCCAGCCCTGGCCAGTGTGGCTCAGTTGGTTGGAGCATCATCCAAGGAGGTCACCAGTTCATTCCCAGTCAGGGCACATACCTGGGTTTTGGGTTTGATCCCCAGTTTGGGCGCATGCAGGAGGCAACCAATCAACATATCTCTCTCTCATCAATGTTTCTCTCTAGCTACCACCTTTACTTCCTCTCTTAAATAATAAAATAAAAACTTCCAAAACATTCTGGTTCTAGTAAATTTCAATTTCTCATTTAGATTTTTCCACTCATGTTTTCACTGAAAGAATTACATTTGATAAAATCTGTAATTAGTGCCATGGCCAGTTTGGCTCAGTGGCACATACCTGGGTTGCAGGTTTGATCCCCAGGGTTGGGGTCATAAGGGAGGCAACCAATGGATGCCTCTCCCTCTCTCCCACTCGCCCTTCACTCTCCCTAAAGATCGATGGGAAAATATCATTAGGTGAGGATTAACAAAAAAACAAAACAAAAAAAATCTGTAATTAGTAAATTATATTTTATGATTCAAATAATTTTATAAATCATAGCTTCCTCATTTGGAATTTGAGAGAAATGCATAAATTATTGCTATAAGTTTAGAAAGTATATTGTAAGCCTACTTACTGCTTTAAAAATGTTGAGACACAAAACCCCGATATTCCCACTATTTAAAAAACCTGAAACTACTGTTTTCACTCCTCTTCAGACTTCTACATCCTTTTTACCTGTGGTCGCAGCAATCCTGGCTTCTATTTCAGACATGTCAGCACTCATCCTCTTGCCCTCAGAGGTTGGGGGCAAGCTCTCTATGCTGCTCCCACGGGAAGCTCCCAGGCTTAAACGGCCAGATTCACTCTGTTAAAATTACAGATAAATTTGAATTACTGAAACTCTTTAGATTTAAAATTCTAGACAGCCCTAGAAGGAGAAATAATACCAACTGTGATTCATATGGGTTCTATTCTGTTTCTGAAAGAAAAGGGAAATTTTCAGGGAGAAGGAACTACAGGGGTAAGAGAGAGCAGGCTGCATACTAGCCTTTTGAGAAAGGCGGTCACTGGAGTTTGGAGTTAAATGCCCCAATTATTAGTTAACTTAAATGCCTAAGACAAGATAGATAAAATCACACCTTATAATATTTTAAAACCAGTTTAAGAGCAAAAATATAATAAATCTGAACAACATGAAATAGATTTAGGACAACTCCTTTAACTGGGTAGTACAGTGAAGAAACAGCCATTTTACATTTTTAAACAACCATTAAAGTTAGGAATCACCGTAGGGAGGGAGCAGCAAAGGCAGCAATTATCAGAAGAAAAAAAAACTTGGAAATAGGAGATTCTCATTGTATGTCTCTACTCTGAAGCTTATCTGTTTTAGGAACAAGACTCAGAATATGTACACTAGAAGATGGCAAATCATTTCTGTTGGTATAACATTATGACTACTAGTAAGGTCACCATATGATTTTACTTTTGATAACAAAACAAACCTGTTGTTGCTTTGCCTGATTTTTCAATAACTTTGATTCTAAGCGTTTAATAGTATCATTTGTGGAAGGAACTTGCTCCATATTAGTGTCACTTTTATTACTTGTATTTGTAGAAGCGATGTCCATGAATGAGCCTAGGAAAGCAGAAACATTAATGATTAGAGGTTAGGAATAATACAAATAAGACTTACCAAGCTAATGAAGATAGCCCCCTAAAAACCATTTTAAATGAAATTTAAGAAAAGCACAAAAAGGAAAACAGAATGCCTAGTCTTCTCATAGTCAAAGATGACTTTAAAGTTGTTAGCCTAAACTAAGTAGAATGAAGTGGCCAGTATTCAAGATGGAGAAGAAAGATCATGGTAGGAGTGAGTTTGAAGGGAGTACCAGGAACTTAAGTTTGGAAAATGCTAAGTTTGAATTCCTGTTAGATATTATACAAGTAGTTAAATGAGTGTGGAGTTCAGGTCTGGGATGGAGCAAAACATCGGCAAATAGACAGTATATAAAGCGATGATAGTAAATGAGATTAACAAGGAAATGAGTATAAACTCATTTGGCCAAGAGGCCAAATTACTGAGCCCTGGGCACTCTAACATTTATAGGCTGGGAAGATAAGAAACAATCAGCATAGGAAACCCTCAGAATTGTGGTTAGAGATATAAGACAATTGAGGCTAGTATGGTATTCTGGAGACCAACTAAGAAAGTCCTGTAAGGAGAGTGTAATAAACTGTATCAAATGGTACTGATAGTCAAAAATGATGAGAACTGAAAATTATTCATCCAGATTAGCCATCTGGAGATAACTGGTGACACCTTGACAAGAACAATTCTGGAGTAGTGGTAGAATAAAGGCCTGAGAGGAGTGGACACAAGAGAATGGGAAGAGAAGCTAGAAAATATAAATACACACTATATATGCTCTGGGAATGATACAAGCAGAAAGATTAAAATGCTTCTTGATGAAGCAAGAGACAGAGGGAAGAATTGGTTGATGAGATTTAATAACAACTGCACAGGCTTGCCTTTGGCTAGAAGCAGGGACAGTTGAGCCATAATAACAGAAGAGAATGCAGAGTAGATGGACAGATACAGGTAGATGGGCAGATGGAGTGAAGGAACTTGTGAAACCACCCTTTGATTACTCCAATTTTTTTGAAGACAAACAGTACACAAGGACAGCTGAGAGTGGGGAGGAGGAGTTTCAAGTTTGAGGAGCGAGGCTAAAATATAAAATTAAATCATCTGGAAGAGGGGAGATGGACTAAAATAAAGTGTAACTGTCCACAGCACTAAACAGGCATGTGAGGACAATAAACGTGTGTCATCTCCAGCCATATTCTGCTGCACTAATACAGACAAGGAGTAAGCTGAGGGTCATTTTTAACTAGGCTTGTGATTTAGCCAAGCAAGTTTGAGACAAAGGCTAGAAGGTGAGAATTATTTCCAATGGAGCTATAATAAATGCATGGAATTAAGTAAAGGAAAAAAAGAAGAACCTAACAGGACTGAGGGTCAGTGAAAAGGTGAAAGGATCAAAGGATTGAAGGTCACAATATAAAAACAGGGAGAGAGTGTGAAGGTAGCAGCAGAAGAAAAAAACCAGAATTTTAGAGTTCACTTTAAAATTCAAAGCAGCTCACAAGGTTATCAGTAACACTGGAATTTGGGAATAACTAGCCAAATGGTAAACCAGCTTAAAATAAATAGTATTATTTTTGAGGTGGGAAAAATAAATCAGTAAAAATATTTGTCAATAAAAATAAAATTCTGCCCGGCTGGTGTGGCTCAGTGGATTGTGTGGTGTCCCATGGACTGAGAGGTCCTGGTTTGATTTCCAGTCAGTGCACATGCCCGGGTTGCGAGCTCGATCCCCAGTAGGGGCATGCAAGAGGCAGCAGATCAATGTTTCTCTCTCACATTGATTTTTCTATCTCTCTCTCCCTTCCTTTCTCTAAAAGAAATTAATAAAAACATATTAATAAAAAAATAATAAAAAATTAAGTACAGAATATTTATATAGATACACACACACCCTTTAATTTTAATTAAGTTAATAATAAAATGTCACATGTATTCCCAAATACATATTGAGAAGTACTATTTTTCTAAGTTAAGAGTATTAATTCTACTATCTTTTTTGATGACCATAAACTATGAATCCCACTATTTCTTCATATTTAGAAAACTGAGGAACTCTGAACTTAAACTTAAGAGTCTACAGAAACTCTTCTATACAAAGCAAGTAGGGTGTTCATGATAAAGAACTATGTTGTTATATATATTTACAATAATTTCTTTTTCCCCCCCCATTGATTTTTTTAGACAAAGGGGAACAGAGGGAGGGAGAGACAGAGAGAGAGAAACATTGACGAGAGAGAGAGAAGAAACATTGATGTGAGAGAGACAGACACATCGATCAGGTGTTTCCCTCTCGGCCAGGGATCAAACCTGTACGTACCCTTGACCGAGAATCGAACCTGCGATCCTTTGGTCCTCAGACTGATGCTCTAATCGCTGAGCCAAACCGGCCAGGAAGATTTATAATAATTTCTAATACTATTTGACCTAGCAGTATCTACATAAAAATTATTTTTCAAAGAAAGACTGGCATTCACAGCAATACAATATCCAGTATTTTTTATATAACTGCAGAAATCCTAAGACTTGGAAGCATGTCTTCAGTAACTCTTTATAATTGTGGCCCTTCATGAAGAATGATGTACCTGGAAATTCAAACTGTGGTCAATAGCATGAAATGAAGAAATTAAATTGTAAATGGGGACATCATTCATTGCTTCTTGATTACAATTTCATAGGAAAGACACAAAAAAATTAGGTTACTACTCTTCCAATCTATCTATTTACCTGTACTAGTGGCAGAGTTGCTCTGTCCTTCATCTGAATACTGACAAGGGTATTGTAACGGCTCATCCGCTCCTGGAAAGTACTATATATAAAAAAAATAAATTCAATTTAAAATTTTTTGAATACAAAATAAATCCTGTAAAATCAACTTGAAGAGTACATCTGAATTATTTCGCTGTCATGAGATCTGAATGCTGCAAAGATAATTTATTTTCCCTAAGGCATATACTGAATTTGTAGATATCTCAGTTTTTTATTTTATAAAGGTGACAAAAATGCGCTCCTTTTCTGAATTTCCACTGTGATCAATGTCATGTATTATATATAAGAAGTTATTTTACACAGAGAGCAGACTCTTAAGGAAAATAGCAAATATTTCTCTAAGGGATCATATGAAATACAGTAAGTAGTATCATTTCTCACAATTATATAAAATATATTTATGTTCTCATAGTAGTGATATAAACGTCCAAATTGTTGAAATGACTGTTAGTCTGACAACTGAGACTGGTGTGCCATAGAATGACTGTCAGAACTAATACTTTAAATAAAAATAGATTATGGACATCCCTTTGTGAACTGGACATAAAATACTAGAAATATTTATTGCACAAAAAATTAGAAGTTAGGGATAAAAAGAATTTCTTCTTAAACTAAGCATATATTAAGCACAATTATAATTCGACCAATTAATATATCCCAGTGTTTTAAGGTATCTAACTACAGAGACTAAGTTGTTTTCTTATGAACACATTTTTAGGGCCCTAAATTATGTATATATGTACATGTACAAACACAGCTGGTACCAAAATATGATGGCAAGCTTTAATCAGATTAGTTCGAGCTGATTTGCCTAAATTATTTTCAACAGAATGAACAAATTAAAATTTTGGCCATTTAGAAAATCACTTAGCTGTATTTAAGGAGATTGAAAGATTCTTCTACTGAGCAAACTGTTCTGAAATTCAGGTACTTTGATTATAGTATGCTAACTTTTTAAAGTCAAGGTACCACTTGATAGATTTTGTTAGTACACCAAAATCAAGAGCACTTAAATTATTCAAATAATTCTAAAAGTATCTGATTTATAGACTAGGAGATTTTGATAATTATTTAAAAGAGTTGTTCTAAATTTAACAATTCTATAAATTCCAGAAAAGAGTTTAACTTTTTAATGGCGAATGAAAGGTGAAAAATATGCAATGAAAAAACAAAAGGTAAAAAAAAAAAAAATCACTTAAATAAATGTTTCTGGGAATGCAATTCTCTATATTGCCCTGAATAAATGACTGCTTAATAAAAATGAAAATTTAAAAATTTAGTTTAGCAAGTACTAAGAGTCATAAAATACCTAAGTCCTGTAAAAGCCTTAGAGATCACTTAATTCAACTTCTCTCACCTTACAGATGAGGCAAAAGGCCCCAAAACAAACACATTTATTCACTAAGTTAAGCAGAAGGAAAAGTAAGTCCAAAAACCTAGTCTAGCCCGTTTTCATTATAAAGAACTAGGTTTTATTCCCTCCCAAAATAATGTTTCCTCCTCTGATTATTGAGTAGGAAATGCCTTTTGTAACTTGGAAAATATAAAGCAGAAATTAGCAATAATGTATTTTTACTTTAAAACTCCATTAAAATTCAGTATACATCACATTCCCCTAAACCCAAAGCCCCTCAAAAGAAGGATTATACCCGCATCAAGTGAGTCATTATTTTCACAATCTCTTCCATTGAAGGGCGTAGAGAAGGATCTTTAGACCAACAGCGAGTCATCAGGCTCTCAATGGGCTTAGGTAAATTTTTGATCAGTGGTGGTCGAGTACCTATAATTAAAAATTAAAGGGGTGGGGGGAGATTGTATTATCCAAAGAATGTTATCAACTTTTTATATGTATTTCCAAAGCAGTATTTATTTTATAGACCTTGTAATGTAAGATTTTTGTTTGGAATAATAAAAGTATGGCTTTTTTTATGGTCCCTTAGGTTAACATTGTATTTTCATAAAGGAGAGAAGCTACACCCTTTATAAGTTAAACTAAAATTTTATATGTAGTAGGGTAATAAGCCTGATCATTAATAATACATCATTTGTTACATAGGTTTTTTTCTTTTAATCCTCACCTGAGTATATTTTTTCCATTTATCTTCAGATAGAGTGGGGGAGGAGGGGAGAAAAAGAGAGAGAAACATCCATGTAATAGAGACACATCGATGGGTTGCTTCCCACAACCCTGACTGGGCTGGGAATTGAACCTGCAAACCAAGTACGTGCCCTTGACCAGAACTGAATCTGAGACCGTTCAGTCCGTGGGCAAACACCCTAACTGCTGAGCCAAACTGGCCAGAGCACAAATATTCTTTTAACAAATAATAATGGCTTAATGTTTGTTTTATTAAGAAAAATGTAATGGTAGCTTGGCATAATCTTACTTGAACTATATTTTCAGATTCATTACAAAAATTTCAAATGTGTTTGAAAAGTCATCTCCTATACCTAAAAACTCATCTCCAAATGACTCTATTGTGGGAAGCAGACCTTTTGGCTGCTATGAGTTAATCATTTCATAGCTAAACTGTCAATGTGTGTGTAATTACCAAAACTGTGATATTATTAGTAAGGTCCCTAACTTAAGGCCTCAAATACTTGTAATTTTAACAATTAAGTTAGTTCTATCCCTTACTTCATTGACATTCAATTATTTACTGACAATTGATAAGACAGAATAAAAATGTCTTGATCAATGCTCTAACATTCTCTACAATGACATTAAAGGAAGTAAAATGAAAGGTAGTACAGGAAACTGGTAAAGTGTTAAGATCACTCAGATGACAGTACTGTTTGATAGGTCTATAGATGACCTAAATAGTTAGGTAGATAATATATTTGCATCACTTGTGAAATAGTGTATTAAAATGCCAGTAATCAGAATAATTATAATCAAGAGACAAACTAAATAACAGAGAGTGATTTAAAAGTCAGAAAGATTAAGCAATTTTCCTTCATGAAGAGTTAATTTTCCCAAAGCAAATGTGAAGTAACTTGATTAATGAAGAAGATAAATTCTAAAAATCATGGGTGGTTAAAAACATTCTAATTAGAAATATAAAATGAATAGGAGGGATGTATGGACATTGAGTCTGTAAGTCAACATAACTTCATAATGTGAGCAGTGGAGTCTGGATAAAGAGAAACAAAGATGTGAGAGAGAAACATCGATCAGTTGCCTCCCATATGTGCCCCTACCAGGGATGGAATCTGCAACCTAGGCATGTGCCCTGACTAGGAATCAAACCCACAATGGGACAATGCTCCAACCAACCAAGCCATCTGGCTGGGGCACCAGTTATTAATTGTGTGGCTCAGTTTTCTAATCTGTAAAACTGCAAAATGAGGCAATGATAGTATTCACCTCATAAGGATAAATGAGAAGATATAAAGAAAAAAATGTATACAGTACTTTGTGTCTTGCCTTTTTGAATAGCTTAAGTAACAACTCATTATTATTCTTTGCTCTCTCTCAGTGAGACTCTTGTGCTTCCTCAGGAGGAAAGGCTATATAGCTCCCTGATGATCTTAACCATGTGAGAGATTTTACTTACTTACTTATTTATTTATTTATTTTTATCCTCACCCGAGGACATTTTTCCATTTTTTGTTCAGCTAGAGCGGGAGGGAGAGAGAGGAAGAGAGAGAGAGAGAGAGAGACATCGATGTGAAGGGACACATCGAGTGGCTGCCACCCGTACGACCAACCAGGGCCGGGGACAAACTGCAACCGAGGTACGTGCCCTTAGCGGGGACCGAACCTGGGTCTCTCTGTACCGCAGGCTGATGCTCCAACCGCTGAGCCAAACCGGCCAGGGCTACTTATTTATTTTTAAAATTTATTTCCTCTACAGAGTCCAGTTCAATGCTCTTCTATCCCCTGGAAAGAGCCAACCTAAGTAGCTGGCTTCCACTCTCTACTGATAACCTTGCCCAAATCAGCATGGCCTGCAGAACCCCTTAGCCTTGTGGAAAGGCCAGGACCACTCTTAGTCCTGTCCTGATGGATTTTGAGGTTGTGGGGAGGATGGAAAACCGATAGCAGGAAAATTTTCTGGTAACAATAGTTGTATATTTTAATGTTAAAAATAAATACTCTTACTTGGGGGAGAAACAATTTTCTATATAGAAAATACGCAAATATATTAAGGAAAAATGTTGGTTCACAAACCGTTATGAACAGCCCACATGATACGGAAAGCTGGGCCACCAATCTCATCAAAGGGTTTCCGACGTGTAATCACTTCCCAAAGGATAATACCCCAGCTGAAGACGTCACATTTTTCACTGTAATTGCTACCTAGAAAAAAATGTAGTATAATTTCAAGACTTTTTTCCACACAACTTAAAACAAGAGGAGGCCACATGCAGAGCTGAGAAATTACTCTTTCTGAAGTTCCTTAAGTCTCTGTAACAAATACACTTATTTAATGAATTAAGTGAATAATGAACCAGAAAATTTACAGGCCTATCTTTTAATAAGACATACTGTCTCTGGGGCAGAGAATGAAATACTCAGACATTCCTTTCTATAATTTTTTAATCCTAAATTTTCTTCTCCCATTCTCTTGACAAAAAGCACTATCCTACTACTGAAGCAGAAGAAATGTCTAATTGAGTGTAAAGATTTTCTTTTTAATATATGGTAAAGTAGAATTCTTAATTTGCAAATAAAAATAAGTTGTAAACAGTGAAAATTATAACAAATTTACAGTAGACAGATTATACAGCAAAATTTATAGGGATTTATAAATTGGCGGGTGAATCACTACAATAAAACAGCCTCCCCCCAAAACCAATCCAAACCTCAAACAACCCACTCTAAGAATGAACAATTATTATAAAACAGCTATTCATGTATTTAGTGTGTATACTACACATGCACTTAGCAATGCACTGCAAGCATTACAATGATGTTACAATCTAATTTGGGCTATTTTCAGAAATAAAAAAAATCTACATGGCCTAACAGTCTGAGCTTTATTGATCTAAACAATTAACAACTTTTATTTCTGGGTTCTTTTGTATAAACAAATCTTGCTGCTCTCCATACTACAGGAATGCTGTGTTATTTTAACTTACAGAAAGGTATATTAAATATATAATTTTAAAACAATGCCAATTATATACATTCTGTATATGAATTTGAAAACATTATTACTAGGAGGTATTATTTAATTTTGTATAATTTAACTCTCTCTTGTCCACTAACTTTTAAATTGAATTTTATGGCAAAATGGTTTCACTCAAGTGACCAGATGCATTGCAATTTCTTTCTTTCGGGTGGGTGGCTAAAAACAAACACATAACTTCAAATTCATAAAAAATAAAAGAATAAAGCTTTATCAGAATCCGATTACTGAACATATCTGAATTTTATGGGCATTCCTGTCCTAACATACAAATCACTCATCTTCAGTTCAACTTTTCTCACTTAAAAGATAATTTGATGTTTTATATAGAAACCTAGTATGAAATTTATGGATCACTCTTAGAACTTGAGTGAGATACAAGATGTAAAAGGATGTAAACATGTGTTAATCCTTTACTTGTTGCTCTTACTACTGTATTTTTGCCCAATTACTTGCATTCTTTCTAAGGTATGCTCATTTAGACTATGGATTTTTAGTTGCTAGGAAATCAATACAAAAGCACAGTTAATTCTCATTATTCCTGGCATTTACGTTCTATAAAGTTGCTACGGACAATGAATTAGTCAACACCAAATCATTTGCTCCTACAGGAAATACAGGGTTAATTTCTTGTGAGCCTTTTCATAAAAGTTTTGTCAACTGACCAATACGTAACATGTGTGTTTCTATTTAAGACACCTTATTTAATATATATTGTTGATTCAGTAATATTGAACCAACAGCACTATAACTCATGCCTGAATGAAGATTAGCTAGCACGTGTATTTTCTCCTTAAGACACATAATAGCCTCCTCATACTTAAGAACACTAAAAAGCACTTCAATACTACTCTTGGAGGCCATTTTACACAGTGAAATCACAAAAAACAAAAAAACAAAAAAAAAAGCCCACACACACATACACCAAAAACATGTGGCCCTAAGGAGATGAAAATAATGTCACAGCATGAGAGTTAAAACAAGGCAGAGTATCGCTTTGTTCGACCCTAGCTGGAAATTTGTGTTGCACAACTCAAAATTTCCCCCTGCTCTATGCGTGCCTGCCAATAACCACAAAAGTACCACAAGTACTGATTTTAGGGCTACTGATTGTAGGGTTCCAAATAGGCAATTTTGCAACTATGGACTTTGAGAATGAAAATCAACTACACATACACTTGAACTTGCACAGAAGGTGCTAGACAACTTAAATCTTGCTATGAGATTTAAGATCTAAGGCTATGTTATTTTATACCTCCTTTGACTTTAGTATATACTTTATAATTATGTACCACGTAGAAATAAAACCACGGGCAAGGCCATAAACACACTGGAGTTACATGGAGTAACAAGACAATTACCAATCACTTCATGTTTGTTATTTTACCTTCAAAAACTTCAGGTGCCATCCAAGCAGCACTCCCCTTGTTATTGGTCATGTGTGTCTGAATGTCACAAGCTGTACCAAAATCACAGATTTTTAAAACTGTCCCCCCTGCAACCAGCAGCAAGCTGTTGGAAAAAAAAGAAAACAAAACAAATCAAAGTTGCAAGACTAATATTTGATTCTACAATGAAAGAAGACATATATGTGGAAATAGAAAGGGTTAAGCAAAATATCATCATTCACCTTCTATGAAATGTTACCTGGTCACTATGCCAGCTTAATAGTTCAGAGGACTACTAGCAAAAATTAATTGACCATAACCTAGTTCTCTTAGGAAAACTGTTAGATCCACATTTTGATGTCTCCATCTCTAAGTCAGGAAAGATAAAGGAGATAAAGATTATAATTCTCTCTGGGCCAAAAAAAAACCAAACGGGGTTTCAAAAACTTTTAGGTGGTCAATAGTATGGTATCCTGAAGTGAATGAATATCAATACCTTCGTAAATCACTTGCCCCTATGCTTAATCTACCTATACTAGTGTTTTCCAAGCTGCAGGCAAAAATGTAGTCATAAAATCAAAATCATCAAAATCTAGATGATGGATCTGGAAACCTGAATCAGAAAATCAGTTCAGGAGAAAGCATCTTAAAAAATAAAACAGAATATGCCTGGCCAGTGTGGCTCAGTGGTTGAGTATCGACCTATGCACCAAGAGGTCACTGGTTTAATCCCTGGTCAGGGCACATGCCCAGGTTGTGGGCTATATCCCCAGTGGGGGCTATGCAGGAGGTGGCCAATCAATGTTCTCTCTCATCGACAATTCCATCTCTTCTTCCCTCTCCCCTTCTCTCTCTCTAAAAATCAATGAAGAAAAATAAATAAATAAAACAAAATATCACAGTGCATTACAACTAGTAAGATTAAATATTGTTTCATAAAAATTCTGTTTCAGTTCTATACACTTTAATATGTAACATATTACATAGATTGTGAAGTATTTCATACTCTGGATCATGGTCTAAAAGTTTTGGCAAACCTGATTTGTTCTTATTAACCTTATGGTGAACAAAAATGGGAGTCTTTAGTTTAGCTTCACGTAGAAGACTGCTTAGCGTTCACTGATCCCATTTCCCTTTCCTCTTGGGCACACAGATTACATTTCCCAGGCTTCTAAGTAGATAGATGTCACTATATGACCATTCTAACTAATGGAATGTGGGTAGAAGTGATGTACATCACTTCCAAGCCTGGCCCATAAAAATCTCCCACATGTATACTCCTTTTCCTTTTACTGAATGCAAAGGATTCTGAACTACAAGACAGAAGGACCTAGGATCCTGAACCACCACGTGAAAAACTGTTCACTATTCAGGAACATTGACTTTAGACTTCATGAGTGGAAAAAAAACACCACCTTGTAGTTTGTTAAGCCACAAAATTTCAGGTCTTATCTACTATAACGGTGTTACTCTAGCCAATATAAGAAAATGGTATCAAAGTGGGTTTTGCTACAATAAAAATCTAACATATTTGGTATTGGTTTAGCAGTAGGCAGCAAGAAAACTGAAATTTCAAGGATGAAAAGATAGAGATCCATGCAATGATGTGAAAAAACATTTGGTAAAATTTGTCTCCTGTGGTAATTTGTGGCCCTAAGGGACTGGAAAAGCTAACTGCTTCTATACTCCAAATAGAAGGAAGTAAGACTGACAAAGGTCCGTTAAGACTCAGCATTCCAGCAAAGAACAAATTAACAGGAAGTACTGTTAATACCTAAACTTGATGACCTCAAGGTACCTCATTCAGTCGAGAAAAAGCATTGAGGCCAGGAATCAAATAAACCAAGTTCAAGATTGTGTTTAAGAAAGAATTCTGGAAGTAGTCACAGACACATGGAACTGATCAGACCAGGGAAATCAAAACCCTACTTTTGAGAAAATTTTACTATCAAGGACACCACTAGTCTGGCATAAAAAAGCCTTTGACTGAGCATTACAACAACCCTCAGAACCGCAGATCTGCACAGCAGGCCATGAAAGCTGTACAACTTGTGAGGGGAGTATATGCCACAACGTCCACTTCTGATATGGTTAGGGAGAATGCATAGGGAAGAGCCAAGAAAAGGGTGAAGTTAGGAGTGATGAGCAATGGATAATGGAGTTCCTTTCCAAGGGCAGAATCAGGGTCTGATCAAGAAACTCTCAAGTCCAGGGCAGAGGGACCAGACAATGCAAGAATTTACCCATACAAACCAGTAACTACTGTGTGCCTTGTTCTTCTCTTTTCCCAATGGAGACTTTTACTGACTGTCCTCTCTCTTCTACCATTGAGTGTGTGTGTGGAGGCTGAGAGATAACTTGTCTTTTTAATTCATTTATTTTAAGACTGGGAGAAGCCATATTCAAACTGGTTGGAGAGGACTGTATACCATCCAGAGATCCTGGTCCATGAGCTGGATGATGACTGAAAGAGCCTTAGGGATGTTTAATTGGCAAAGGGCAGTGAGTGGTTCTACCTGTGGTAAGAGTAGAAAAGATCTTCGGTGACCAAGAATTAGACATGGCTAGGACTGGCCAGCTGCTCACCGAACTCATCCATTCTTCTAGAGCATACAATACATTTCCCAACCTCTCTTGCAGGTAGGTGTGGTTAAGATTGAGTTGTGGCCACTGGTACATTAGTAGAAGGGATATGGGTAACTTTTAGGTCTGGCTCAGAAAACCTCTCATATATGATCTCCATTCTTTTTATCTGTTGGCCCCAAAGTTCTGGAGGATGGCAGAAGTACAAGATGGAGGGAGCCTAACTAGGTCCTTAAATTACCAAATGAAAAGTCATCTACCAAAGATGAAGACCTGTTTTGCATTTCACATGGGTGAGAAATAAGTTTCTATTATGATAAGCCTCATATTGAGATTCCAATACTTATAGTCTTAGGTTTTTAATATCCCAATGTAACCTATTATTTCTATAAGAAACAAAATATATAAAGCATTTTAAAAGTGTAAAAAGAATCATAAAATTAAAAGATAATTTTTATAAGCTTATTAGTAATAAGAAGTTAATGACATTAAAAAATATAAATGACTCTGTATCATTATAGGTATATTACATATAGGTTACTCTGCAAACCAACAGAAATAATTCTTTATTTTGAACCCCCTCTAATCATCTCCTCTCACTTGCAAGATGCTGTTTTCCATGGCCAATGTGCATTTGAATGTATACGTACTGATTCTGTTCCACTGCGCCTTGAATCTCACATTCAATACCTTATGGAATAATTTCCTTTCTTCCCAAAATAACTTTAATGACAACCTATAGTGAATTCTCTAAGGATGTTTCAAAACCTTCCTCCTTAAAAATAACTTAGGGCACACACACAATTCTGGGCAGAGAACTACTTTTTCTCAGCTCTGTGAAGCATTTATAATTCCAGTCTTACAGCTTGTATTTTGGTGTTGGAAAGCATACTTCAGTCTAACTGTCAAGCCTTTGTAGGTGATCTCTTTTCTGTTTAGCTGATTTTTTTGTTTTTGTTGTTCTGTAGCCTCATTATGGTATGTCGACAGGGTAAATTTCTTTTCACTTATCCTTAGAATTCATATCTTTCATCCAGAAAACTGATAACTGATCCCTCTTGAAGTCTTTCCCCATCCCATTTTCTTCTACCAGAATTCCATTTATATGCTGTTAGTCTTTCCCTTTCCTTTTCTACATGTTCTTTAATCCATCAATTTTTTTCACATCTATTTTTCTTTTTTTTCTTTTTTATCCTCACCCGAGGACATTTTTCCATTTTTTGTTCAGATAGAGTGGGAGGGAGAGAGAGGAAGAGAGAGAGAAACATCGATGTGATAGAGACACATCGAGTGGCTGCCACCCACACGACCAACCAGGGCCGGGGAGAAACTGCAACTGAGGTATGCTCCCTTAGCAGGAACTGAACCCGGGTCTCTCTGGACTGCAGGCCAACGCTCTAACCGCTGCCAGGGCTCATCTATTTTTCTGTGTTACCTTCTGGGTAACTGCAGATCTATCTTATAGCTCACTATGTCTCTTGTCATCTATTTTATAACTGCCATTTATTTATTTATTTATTTATTATTATCCTCACCCGAGGACATTCCTCCATTTTTTGTTCAGGTAGAGTGGGAGGGAAAGAGAGGAACAGAGAGAGAGAGAGAGAGAGAGAGAGAAACATCGATGTGAAAGGAACACATCGAGTGGCTGCCACCCGCACAACCGACGAGGGCCGGGGACAAACTGCAACCGAGGTACGCGCCCTTAGCGGGAACCGAACCCGGGTCTCTCAGGACTGCAGGCCGACGCTCTAACCGCTGAACCAAACCGGCCAGGGCTATATAACTGCCATTTAAACGTTTTAATTATTTCACTCTGGCCGGTTTGGCTCAGTGGTTCAAGTGTCGGCCTGTGGATCAAGGAATTGCGAGTTGGGTTCCGGTCAAGGGCATGTACCTTGGGTACAGTTAGTCCCGGACCTGGTAGGGGTTGTGGGGGAAACAGGCAATCGATGTGTCTTTCTCACATAGATGTCTGTTTCTCTCTCTCCCCTCTTCCCACTCTGTCTGAAGATAAATGGAAAAATATCTTTGGGTGACGATTTAAAAAAGTAAGTTTTTAAAAAATTATTTCTAAATGTTTTATTTAATTCTTTGGCCATTTTTTAATAGTTTTCACTCCTTGCACATTCTAATTCCTTCATTTATATCTTATATTCCATATCTGGTAGTTCCAAATATACTGAGTCTTAGTATTTGAGAGTTTGAGTCCACTTTGTTTCTGCTGACTCTCACTCATGGTAACTTGCACACTGTAGGTGTGGTAATTTTTACTGTAGTTTCATACTTGATCAATCTTAATCTGGAATAGTCCCCTAAAGGACTAGATTGAAAGCACTTTTTACCTGTCTTGTAAGAGTTTTCTTGATTGTGTAAGTAGGGCAAATTCAAATTCACAATAGCATGAAGAGAGTCCCTCAGTTAAGAAATAAAAGTTTACCTACTCAGAAAACTAATTTTATTTTAATAGCTTACTTTTCTTAAGGTTGTTCCTGCCAAGAATACTAAATTTATGCAAAGGTCTCAGTTCTACTCTCACCTGGTATAGAACAAAAGACCTGTTTCTAGTTACACAGGAGCCATTAAAACCTGGGGCTCTACAGTCTACATACTGGCAAAGCCCCTGGCTTCCATGTACACTTCCCAAACTCAGGGTTAAGTTCTCTCCATCTTGTGCCCTGATGATGTCCCTTATTTTCTTGTAAAATCACCTATGCATGTAAAAGGATATTTGTTGTAATATGAAGCATCTCTGGGTATTCACCGTAGGATGGTTTTTCAGTTTATCTAATTTGCCACATTGCTGGAGTGTCAACATTCGTATCATGTGAGCCTACACCCAAGCCACCTTTCTATATTATTCTTCAGAACACAAACAGGGTGTCGGAATGAAAATGCATACATATCATGGCCTAAACTTTATGTGCTTCTCAAACTAAGGTATGAAAACTTGCCAGTATATCAGTGTATACTGAGGTAAGTGGCAAGGAGCCTACAGAGCCTCAGGTTAAAGTTAGTGCATCTTCCTGGACCATCACTTTTACTCAGTTTCAAGTACTTTTAACATCTTAACATTGACTTCAAAACAAACTGCATAATACATGAAGCTGAATGCAAATTCATATGTAACTTCCCTTAAGGCTTTTTTAGGCTCTGTCCCTACTCTCAGACGTACTGAGGTAATATTCTATCACAACTTTGTTCTGGGCTGGTGGGAAAGTTTGAGAAGCACCAACTTAGGGCATTAAAAACTTTACCAAATCTCCAAATGTCAAACGATTCAGTAGCATTGTATTTCTAAAAAGAGCTATATAAATCAAGCCTTCTAAGTTTAAGACTGTTAATAAATCCAAGAATAGTTTCTATTTTAAGCACTCACTTTACTTAAGAGTTAAGAAAAAAATATTTATCCATTGAAAATAAAGAGGTAAATATCTGTATACACTGATATGAAAAGATGTCCATGTAAGCAAAAAAAAAGCAACACTATGTATAACCCATACATGCCTAAAAAACAAAACAAAACAGTGGCTACTTCTGAGGAGTGGAAATGGGAGGCAGGAAAGACTTACTTGTATTTTTCTATGCTGTCTAAATTTATTTTTAATCATGAACATGTATTGTTTTAAAAATAACATTTAATTAAAAAAATAAAAATAAAAGTACAGAAGAACAAACGGTCCTTATTTTAAATGTGAAATTTATTTTGAAAACCATTTACTTTATCATTTTTTTTTGAAAACCATTTACTTTAAAATATGTTCAATACTAAGCAACTTTTATGTTTAGAAAATGTATGTCAGAGAAGTGCAACTCTATTATGGTTAAAATGACCTAATGAAAGAGTTCCAAAAATTTTGTCTCTGCTCTCATGAACTGTCTACAGACAACAATAGATACTGCAGGCACAGATAAGACAGGCTAAAAGATTCTAGAAGCTAATCTAAGGTAGGAGTTTTTAAAAATCAAACTAGATTAAAATAAAAAGACAACATTCTAAAATGCAAGCTTAGATAAATGACTGATGGTGAGTAAAAATAAATACTCTTAAGCAAGGCAAAGGGAAGAAAAAAGAGAAGCTCATGTGTGACCTAAGCTTGAATTAGGGAATGGGGACAAGTAGAAGGAGTGGGAGAGATAGAAGGAGGGAGAGGGAGAGAGAGACACACTTACTTTGGTGGTTTCAGGTCCCTGTGAATTAGAGCTTTGGGCTGCATGCTGTGAAGATAAGCCACTCCTTGGGAACACTGTAAACACCAACTCATGGCATGGGCAGCAGTGTAGTATGGCAATGGTTCAGCACCATGCAGCACTGCAAAAGAAAGGCACAAACTAAAAAGAACTTTATTGCATATAACAAAAGATACAAGATGAATGCAAGCACTATCAGAACACATGACTAGGGCCCTGGCCGGTTTGGCTCAGCGGTTGGAGCGTCGGCCTGTGGTACAGAACACATGACTAGGTATTTTTTACATAGGCTCCCACCAGTCCTGCTTTTAAATTTTTTCAAAATAAAAAAATGGAAACATCAAATAATTTCAAATGAATTACTACCACTCATGTACCTAACATTTTACAGATCTTCCAATGAATGTTACATACATTCAAGTCAAGTCAAATTAATATACATTACCATACTTTTTCTTCTGTTTTTTTTTTAATCCTCACCCAAGGACATTTTTCCATTTGTTGCCAGATAGAGTGGGAAGCAGAGAAAAACATATCGATTGGTTGCCTCACGCACGACCCTGACCAGGCTGGGGACCGAACCGCAACTGAGGTACGTGCCCTTGACCAGAATTGAACCCACGACTCTTTGGTCTCCAAGCCGACACTCTAACTGCTGAGCCAAACTGGCCAGGGCTACCATACTTTTTCATACTGACAGAAGCAGTATCTCGCACAATTATATAAATTATAAGCAATGTGATGTACTCTACTGGTGAGAGAGAGAGTAGTACTACAGAAGGAAACAAAATGTGCATCAAAATGTTTACAATTATGCTTTCTATAATAGCTCAAGACTAGAAACAGTTCAATCAAAGAAAAAATGGAGTATTAGATACCCATTAACAATAATGAACACATGAGCAGTAAATATAAGTAAAAGTTTATGTAAAATAATGTTAATTTAAAAAGTAAAATGCAACATTTTATATAAATGGTGCAACAAGAGACAATACATTTACATATAAGGTTTGTGTTTCTTAGAGTGAAAGAGATCTGTTCTATAAAGGTAACTAGTTAATAATAGTTTTCTTTCACCATTATAATTAAAATGCTCTGTGAAGTAAGTTTTCACAATTTTATTTTTTGAAAAGAAAGCAAAATAAAGCAGAATTAAATGGAAGTATGGTTAAAGAGTTCTAAAATGAGAAGGCTCAAAGCTAAGAGAGGCAAAAAGAAAAAAATTAAAAGCAAGAAGACATTTTAAAATCTATCTAAAAAGCAAATTTAACTTTACTTGAATGCTTTTAACATTATGAAAAGTACCATCAATTTAAAAAATTGATATATTTAAATTTCTAAATTTCACATAATGTTGTAGTACCTTATCTTTTCATTTTTAATCTTTAGCAGATTTCTTTTTAAAAATCATCTCCTTTTGGGACTCTGAAGGTAAATTGTGAAGAACATTCAGTGACTTAAGAGTTTATGTTAAAAGCTTTTCAATTATTTTATTCTCCTAGATAAAGATAGGTCTAATGACACTCACCATTATATAAAGAGCCCCCTTCAGCATATTCCATCACAAGACACACCTAAAGGAAACATATACCAGAATAATTAACCACAGAGCTACAGTACCTTAGAGGACTTGAAAGATAACTTAGTTCAACCTTTGATTTTACAAATGCATGAAAAAACATTCTTCTGGTCCCTCCATAAATGGCCCTAGGGGAAAAAAGGTATCTATAATCTAAAACCTTGTTAGTCTAGGCACCTGCTGAGTAAGACCAGATATGTACGCAAAAACATAATCACAAGATCTTTGTGGACTTTTTCTAGTGCTAATGAATAGATGCTGTCACAGAATAGCATAAGCCTCATAAGATGAGGTTATGTGAAAAAAACACCTAAGACAACTCCTTCAATATACTATGTTGCTAACAGACTAGAAACAAACATATAAAGTACAATTTTCCCCAGAAATAATGTAACATCAAAGTAACTAAACTACACATGCATACATCTACTATGTCATTTTTTTTACAGCTGAAAATAAAAGTGACAAACTTACTGGATTCAAACAGGCTCCATACAGTTTTACAATATTAGGATGGTTCACACGGGATAACTGCCGAAGCTGTAACAAATTAAGGTTTCTTTTTAAAAAGTGCTAACTTTTGAGGAACTGATTTCACAACATCATTAAAATTTTAGGGTTGTACAAAACATTAATCATTCAACAATGAATATTGCTATGTGGCAGACACTGTGGTCATGAGTGCCTGCCCAGAATGGCACAGAATCCTTACCCTAAAGATATCACAGTTTAGTTGGGCAATAGACATGTAAACAAATAAAGCAATGTGCAAAGTACCATAATCAGAGTTATAGACAGGCATGACAAGTACAAACAAGAAGAAATTAACTTGCCATGAAATATTAGGACATTGTTCTAGAGATGGCACTGGGCTGTTATCAAAGCCAGAAGAAGCTACCTTTTGGTCATCGTCGTCGTCATCATCATCATCATCATCATCATCTTCATAGCTATGGCTGAATAATTTACCTGCTCTATGCTGGGCCCTGGTGGATATATATATATATATATATATATATATACATACACATATATATATATAAATTTTGTTTGTTAATCCTTACCCAATAATATTTCTTCCACTGATTTTTAGAGAGAGGGTGGAAGGGAGAGAGGGAGGAAGTGAGTGGGGAGAGAGAGGGAGAGACAGGGAGGAAGAGAGAAAGACACATGGATTGACTGCCTCCCGAATGAGCCCTGATTGGTCAGGATGGAACCTGCAACCCAGGTACTTGCCCTTGGCCAAGGCATTGAACCTGTGACCCTTTGGTCTGACAGCCAACACCCTAAACACTGAGCTACACCAGCCAGGCCACTTTATAGATATTGTATAATTCTCACAACTCTGCAAGGTCAGTATTATCATTTCTATTTTAAAGATGAGGGACCTTTAAGATAAGGCTCAGGAGAGGGTTAAGTAAGTTGCTAAATACCCTGCAACCAGGGTTTGAACTTTGGTCTATCTGATTTAAAATATATACTCTTTTGGCTCTGGCTGGTTTGGCTCAGCGTCGGCCTATGGTCCAGAGAGACCCGGGTTAGGTCCCCGCTAAGGGCACGTAGCTGGGTTGCAGTTTGTCCCGGGCCCTGGTTGAGTCGTGTGGGTGGCAACCACTCGATGTGTCCCTTTCACATCGATGTTTCTCTTTCTCTCTCCCCTTCCCACTCTATCTGAACAAAAAATGGAAAAATGTCCTCGGGTGAGGATAAAAAAAAATGTACTCTTCTGCACACTTGTACTCTCTTCCCTATATTCCATATCACATCTCTTGAATAGATTCCCTCCTCTCCATTCCCACTACCATTGCCTTAGTAATTTCAACCTGAACCAACTGCAATAATTACTATAGCCTTCTCCTAGCTGGTTTCCCTACTTCGAGGTTTTTTTTCCCCCTCTTTTTTTTTTTTCAGGGAGCTTAGGATTTAAAAAAATTTATCTTTATTGTTGAAAGTACTATAGATGACCCTCCTTTCCCCCACCCCACAGTGATCCCCTCCCTTCCTGATCCCAAACCCCCTGCCCCACCTCTACTGCACTATGGTCTGGGTCTGTTGGTTATGCATACATGCGTATAAGTTCTTTGGTTTATCTCTTCCTGATCCCTTCCCTCTGAGGTTTGTCAGTCTGTTCCCTACATTCCTGTCTCTCTGATCTATTCTGCACACTTTATTTTGTTCATTAGATTCCACATATGAGTGAAACTAGATTGTACTTGTCTTTCTCTGACTGGCTTATTTCACTTAGCATAATAATCTCCAGGTCCATCCATGCTGCCACAAAAGTTAAGATTTCATTCTTTTTTACAGCTGCATAGTATTCTATTGTGTAAGTGTACCACAGTTGTTTTATCCACTCATCTACTGATAGACACTTGGGCTGCTTCCTGATCTTAGCTATTGTAAATAGCACATCCAATTTTAATCTTCCCTGACCCAATGATTCATACTGAAGTCAGTGAGGGATATGACTTGCACTCACTTCTCTTGCTATACATCTCAGACTTCTATTAATATGTCCCCTCAAACTGCCCCTTGCTGCCTTTTTTCTGATCTCTTTTCTGTCTTTACTCCTCTCTACTTCCTTTCCTTCATATTACCGACATTATATTGCTGGCTAATGTGAAGTCCACTAAGGTTAACCTTTTTACTATATGCAACTAGAAAGCTATACTTTTCTACAGCCAATATTTGTAAATTTTCAGTCCTAAGAGAAGAATTAATATCACTATTTATTATACATATCCATTTATTACATATATATTTATATTTCATCTTGTTAAGATGTAACACTGAACTTCAGATAGCAGATTATTCCAAGCATTTATTCTTGTTCCCTCTTCAAATCCCAGTAAGTCAGTAAAAGTATTTTTTTCACAGCATAAACTGAAGGATGAACAGAATGTAAAAGTTTTGGAAGTTGGAAAGCAAATGACTAGCAATAACTGACAAAGCAGACCTAAAAGAATTGAGAAAAAGTGGGAAGTAACCATATTTAGCTCATAAAACCTTCAAAAGGTTGGGCAGTGGTGGAAGCATGAGGTACCTAAGCAAGTAAACTTGATAGGAGGAGGTACAAGGGATTGACATTTTTTTAGTAAGAATAAGTGGAGAACCATTTGACAATTAAATTACATGTATGTATGACCGTGATTAAAAATTTTTTTCTCCAAGCTATTATAATCTTTTTTACTCTTATTTTCTAGCCTTTAACACTTATGCTTTTACCTAGTTTTGTGAAACTGCCACTACAACAGTATATAATCAATGACCTTATCTAAACTATAAACAAAAACTGTGAGTAAGCAAGGCTGAGGCCAGACTCCTGGAGCATACTGCTAGAGATTATCTTTCTTTATGATAACGTCAAACCATTCATCAGTATTTCTCAACTCATTCAATGAATTACAAAATACACTTCATCATATCACAACCAAATTCTCACTTCTCAATGTTACACACAATTCAAAATATCATACAGTATATTTAAAAAATTATAATTAAATAAATTCACAGATATAAATCGAGAAGGTTTATAAAGACAACTTATCCATTGGCCAATAAGGTTACAAAGTGATAAAACCACTGATTTAATGAGACACTGTGATTTAATACACAAAATAGCCCAATATTAATAGAGGATAAGTGTAATACAACAATCTCATGATTATTAAATTCTCCATCAATAAATCTGTGAGAACAGAGTTGTAAATTGTCACGCAACACGAGAAAAACCAAATTTTAAATGATTTTCCCTTAAAATAATCTAATTTGAATACCTAAAAATATCCAGTCAAAATGAATGCATTTCCCTTCTCAATTTCAAATAATGGGTGAGAATAGCATTTCTTTTCCATTTTAAAATTTTAATTCTATGCCTGAAATAGATCTGAATTATATTTTAATTCAGGGATGAATTCATTTAGTTATGTATCCTTTTCCCCTAATTTTTAATTAGAATTAAGAGGGCGAATGAAAAAATGTTCCTATGCCATTACCTTTAGTTCGACCAAACTGCTGATATTCAAGTATACAGAGAAATGACAATTGTGAAACAATTTTTTTCATAGTTAAATTCAAAGTATCTTAGGTGAACAACTACACAACAGAAATGACATCTCATCTTACCTCTACAATAAAAGCTTTCCTCTCAGATTCACTTTCTATTTGTTTAATAGCAACATCTTTTGCTCTCCACTTAGCTTTGCAAACTACTCCAAAGGCTCCTCTTCCAACAACCTAAGTTAAAAAAGAAAGAAATAAAAACACACCATTAGAATCAGAAACAAACAAATCCAGCCCAACATATAACACCAAAGCCAATCTCAAAGACATAGTAAAGCGAGGATAAATGAAATGCATTTGTCTCTATCTTTGAAAGTTTATTCATTCTCAAGTAAAACCAGAATAGTAAAAAAATTCTTGGATACAGAAAACAAATTAAAAGAGGCAAGATGAATGAGAACATGGAGAGAAAATGGTTTGAAAAAATAAAAAGCAGAAACATATAATCAATGTTTTAAATTATCATATTTATGAAATTAAGAGTAGCTTTGAATAATTCAGTGGCAGCAGATAGTGAAAGGGAAAGGATAAAAAAATATAGATGAAAAGATTGGCCACTGTGAAGGATAGACAAAACATGGCTTTATGTATAAAATATATTTTGTCAAGAAAAAGAAACTGCTGATACATGCTGCAACATGAATGAACCTCAAAAGCACTATGCTTATTTGTGGATATAATGAACAAAATAAGCTGATGAATAAAATAGATCCAGGGACATGGAAGTAGGGAACAGAATGATAAACCTCAGAGGGAAGGGGTCTGGGGGTCTGGAAGCGATAAACCAAAGGATTTAAATGCATTATGCACAACCAATGGACACAGTCAACATGTGGTGAAGGCAAGGGGCAGCAAGAGAGGGGAGGAGGGCGTCAATGGGGGGAAAAATGGAGGGACATCTGTAATACTTTCAACAATAAAGATAAATTTTAAAAAATAAATAAAACAATCAGGCAAGCAAGCAAACAAAAACACACTATGCTAAGTGAAAGAAGCCAGATACAAGAGACCACATACTATATGATCGATTCACATGAAATGTCCATAAATAGCAAATCCGTAGAAATATAAAGTAATTGTAGTTTTCCCGGGGTTGAGAGTGAAAATTATTGAAAACTGAGTTATGGTGATGGTTGCACAACTCAGCAATTTGTACAAATCACTGTAACACTTCAAATGCATGAATTTTGACATGTAAAATATCTCATTAAAGTTACCTTTTTTTAAAGTATAAAATAAAGATTTGTCATGTATTGTATCATTTTTGAAGCTAACTGATGGGCCCCTCATGGGTTCATTGCTCTCTCAATCTAGTCTACTTTAATAAATGTTTGAAATGTGCCATAATATAGAAAGAACTAAATAAACAAAATAGGTTTTGATACTTGTTAGAAAAAAAATCACTGGATTTTATCCTTGTAAAGGACCATATTTAAGTGCCATTTACTGCAATCTTTCAACTTCCAATGGATCTAAGTACATTTCCTTAAGTGAAAAATCCACCTCCGTATATAGCTCTTATTTACGATGTACTTTCTATGTAGTAGTCACTGAGCTAGGTGCCTACTAATTTGCCCAAGGCTATATGGTTAGTAAATAGCATGTATGATTTGATTTTAGGCAATCTAAGAACAGAATGTTTGGAATCCTAATTTGTACATATATATCTCAGAAAGTAGCAGTTATTATATCTTCCCTTAGAGGAGGAGTCTTCACTTTAGACAAAATTACATGAACAAATTCCTGGACACAAAACTCATCTATAACAAAGTTGGCTGTTGCTAGGGTAATTATAGACATTTCTCATGTTGCTTAATGTATAAAAAAAATCACCCAAATGGTTAACATTTGTTTTTTACCATATGCCAGGAATTGGTCTATATGCTTTTATGAATTGACACATTTAATCCTTTTCCATTTTAAAGGTAAGTAAACCAAGTTACAAGTTTGCAAGTTGCCCAAGATCATATGGTCAGTAAGTATTCAGAGAAGCCAGGATTTGAAGCCTACAGTAGGTCATGACCAATTCATTCTATTCAGTTTCTGTGAGTCATTGGCTTAATTAAAGTAAACTGGACTGACTCTAGGCAAAGGTAGGCCAACATCTTTGGTAGCCAGTCTTTCCTTCGGTGACTTTCCCTTTTTCCCTTCCTAGACCAAGGTGCTCAGAGACTTCCTGCTCTTTAGGTTCTTGCTCTACTTGACATTATCTCATAAGCAAAAGGAACCAAAATCAGTATTTTGCACTTGCCATCCAGTTGCTCTAATATAAATGGGCACTGGCTAAATCTGGTACCATTAGAATAACAGAAAGAACATGCCTGGGCTCTAAAACCCAACAGACTTGAGTATGAATATTGGTTCTGTTTACCTATTAGTTATGATGCTGGGCAAGTTAATGTCTTTGACCTTCTGTTTTCTCAACAGTAAAGATGCTCATATTTTCCTCAGTGAATATCTATGGGATTCATGTCAAAACCAGACATTTTCTTATATACTACAAAAGAACAGTAAGTGCTTGGAGTTGGGTATGAACCAGAATAAGGAATTGTACCACTCATTTCTCTCACAATTAACCATGATAAACAGCAAACAGGTCCTAAAACATATTTTAACTTTGTGACAACATTAGACTGACAAGGTAAGGATGGAGACCCTCCTACCTATATGATATTACTATAAAATAATGATTGTGAAATAATTTACTATATTCTTCAACCATGCACTTACAAATACATCAAAGCAACTGGTACTTAGTAGGTCTCCTCTTGTTTCATTTTCCTATTCTCAGGAATGTCCACACAGGGATTCCAAACATTATATTTGTGGATCAAGCACTTGTCACAGAAACTGCTAGGTATATATGACTAACTGTGATACACAAGTGCCACCTAGTGCTGAGATGATAGCTGACTCTAAGCTTTCAACTTAAAACCATAGGAACAAAACGTGAGCAAATGGGGACATGATAAACCTTCTCACTTTTGCTTAAGAAAGCAATTTTTGGAACCCTCTGCAAAATAAAACAGACATAGTCATGTAAAATAAAAGCCCATGACCTTAAGAAGCCTTGATTCAAGTTAGGACTATTTTATAAGTATAGTGAAACAACAAATCTAAAAATGATAATAAAGTCCAAGATGCCTACCCAGGTTGTATATATACACTGAAATACATGATAGGAAAAATAATCGCTGTAAATTCGAAGTACTGTGGTTAGATACATAGAGTCAATTTTTAAAGAATTTAAATTTCTGTGTATTGAATGATTCTGATCACTAATTCCAATGTGTGGAAGGGTAGCTTACCCCCACCACCAAGCAATTCTCAGACACCAGTTAGATGTACTACAATTCAACCCAATTCTGACACTACCTGGAGACAGTGCCAGATCCTACAGGTTAAGGGCTCAATTCTACAAGGCTGGCAGCCCCTGCCCCATGCTTCTGACAAACCACCTATAGATCAGAGATTTCAACAACCCTCTCACTAGGTTCAAATAATTTGCTAGAGCAGCTATTCAGACAAATATTTTACTTACTAGATTATCAGTTTATTAAAAAAGAATATAATTCAGGAACAGCCAGATGGAAGAGATGCATAGAGCAAGGTACGCAGAAAAGGAGCATCCATGCCCAATCTGTGCGACAGTCTACTTCAATCACATGTGTTCATCACCTTGGACGCTCTCCAAACCTTGTCCTTTTGGGTGTTTATAGAGGCTTCATTACACATGCATGGTTGATTAAATCATCGCCTATTGGGGACTAATTCCTCCAGTCCCTCTCTGGTGGTCAGGGAGGTGGGACTTACAGGTCCAAACCTCTAATCACATGGTTGGTTTTCCTGGCAACTGGCCCCCATCCTCAGATGTGGTCCAAAAGTAACCATATCAACATAACAAAAGATATCCTTATTGTTCTCACTTATGAAATTCTGAGGTTTCTGAGAGCTATGAGCCAGGAACCCTGGACAAAGACCAAATATATATTTCTTATAAACCAACATACTGCAGTATCAAAAAAAGACTTTATTTTTTTAAATAACATAAATGTGGAGATACTAAAGGTGAAAAGAAAAAAAAAATATATAAAGAACTGACCTCTGCCTTGATGGGGTAAAAGTGAGATAGAGAAGAAATGAAAGACAAAGCAATAGTACTTAAAACACTATTTTAAACCCAGCTGAAGAAAGCCAAAGGTGATAGTATACGATAGTGGCTAAGAACCACCCCTTCCCCTCTGGGACAGGCTGAGGAATTAGAGGGCAGAAAGGGTTTATCCACCTATTTCTCCTTCCTTTGGAGGAGGCAGCTTCACAGGCTTTTTATGCTTTGCCAAAATGGGAAGCAACAATTAAGTAAAACTGGCAAGGGAGACAGACAGAGGGAGGCCCTACTCAGGTTCTCTCAGCCCCAACAGAACATGAAATAGATACAAAAAAATTCTTGTCAAGAGAAAGACAAGGTAACTGAAAAGTAAAGAATCTTCTGACTGCAGGAAGGAGGCTGATTTGGGGTGCAGTGTTGGAACCTGTATCAAAGGCTGCAGGATGGTAGACATCTTGAAAGTCTGAGGATCAATGAAAGCCAAAGAGGAAGGCCTAGTCAACAAGCAGGGAGAAATGGGGTAAAGTCTCCTGCTTTCAAGAGGTGAAGGTGAGGCTTATGCCAAGATAACAATGAACCTCATTTGTTTACTACTTAAACCAATATTTCTCCAGTGTCTCTGGGATATCAGAAATATAGCAGTAAATAAGAAAATGTCCCTAATCTACATGGAATGTACTTTCAATTAAAGGGGAAGAAGACAATCAATAGACTAAGAAAAATATCAGATTGTAAAAAATGCCATGTAGAAAAAAAAGAAGGATGATATGACAGAGAGACTAGTGGAAAGATAGCATGGGAAGGCCACCTGAGGAGGTTACTAACTTTATATTTGAATGACACAAGGAATCAAACAAAGAGGAAACAACTGATGTAAAGGCCCTAAGGGGGGGAAAAAAACCACCCATTCCCTATTTGACCATATCTGAACCCCATCTATAGACTAGGCACTATCCTAGGCACTCAAGACACAGAAATAACCAAACAAACAAACAAACAAGCTCAAATCCTTACTCTTACTGCTTATATACCCATTAAGGGAGACAAATAAAGAGGAAACAAGATTAAAAAAATACACACTTTTAAGGAAATGACAACTGTGCTAGGAAGAAAAGGAACATGATCAGGTGTGTGTACCCATATATGCAATACCCCAGCCCAATTTTTTTCTTTGATTAATCCTCACCCGAGGATATTTTTCCATTGATCCTTAGATAGAGTGGAAGGGAGGGAGAGAGAGTGAGAGAAAGGAGGAGGGTGGGGAGAGGAGGGGGAGAGAGGGGGAGAGGCGGGAGAGAGAGAGAGAGAGAGAGAGAAAGACAGAGAGAGACATCAATGTGAGAGACACATTGTTTGGTTGCCTCCTGCACAACTTCAACAGAAGCTGGGGATCAAACCTGCAACCCAGGCATGTGCCCTTGACCAGGAATCGAACTCTCAACACTTCGGTCTACAGGCCAACATGCTAACCACCGAACCAAACCAGCTAAGGCCCCCACCCCAATTTTAAACAGAGTAGTCCTGCAAGGCCTATTGAGAAACAGGACATTTCAGTGATGACCCAGAGATAAGAGTGTCCAGTGTAGGCAGTGCATAGTCGGTGAAGGGAAGCAAAACAAGGCTGGAGACAGGCAGAGTCTAGATCCTGAATGGCTCTCTACACCATAAAAAGAAGTCTGAATTTCAGTCTAAGTGCAATGGGAAGCAACTGGAGGGATTTAAGGAGAAAAGATGTGATGTGATCTCACATTAAAAAAAAAAAACCACTCCAGCCCAGCCAGTGTGGCAGTGGATTGAGTGATTGAGTGGCATCCCATGGGGTGAGAGGTCCCAGTTCAATTTTTGGTCAGGGCTCAGGGCACATGCCTGGATTGCGAGCTTGGTCCCCCCGAGTAGGGGGCATGAAGTAGGCAGCTGATCTGTAGGGTTGGAGATTTGGTGGATGAACAAAATGTAACCCCGAGGTATGTATTCTCCTGACCTGACCTGGCCAGCCAAGGATCAAAGTATTCATGTGAATAGAAAAGATATGCCTGATGGGTTGGAATGCCACCCTGTCTGAACTGAATCTATTGAATATGTGTGAATAGACAAGGTTTGCATAAGTAAGGGTTGGAATGCTGCCCTGGAAGAAACAATGGGAGATATGCTCAGGGGTGAATGAGTTTGTTTTGATGTATCTCCGCTGAAAACAGCAAGAGAAAGGAAATATGCTAGGCTTGGCTGTATGGTGAGCAGAGACGTGATCTCAAATAATTAATTACCTAAAACACCATGTAACCTAGAAAACCACTTGGCAAATAAAGTGGCATCCAGAGATCTAGAGCATTTGCTCCCTTGTGATACTACCCCTCACTCCAAGCAGTGTCTGCTTATAGTTCATTGTGCTGTGACAACCCCAGGCAGGCTGAGAGAGTTGGCACTGATCGATATTTCTCTCTTATATTGATGTTTCAATCTCTCTCTTCCTTCCTCTTGCTTTTAAAAAAATCAATAAAAACATTAAAAAAATTATTCTAGCTCTTATATGAAGAATAGATTAAAAGGAAACTAGAATATACAAAGAGAGAGACCAGGTAGGAGGGCTATTACAGCAGTCCAATTAAGAGAGGGCAGGTCGTGTAAGGACAAGGTTGATGGTAGTGCAGAAAAATGGGCAGATCTGGAATATGTTTTGCAGGTAGAGTCAAAAGAGCTTGCTGATTGTTTGCATGCAGGCAGAACAGGTGGAGAGGAAGACATGTAGATTAGGCAATAGTTTAATGAAAGATAAGAAACAATCAGGCAAGCAGATCCCTCCCCCACACTGACTTCTGGATAAGGAGGAAGGGAGGGAGAAAGAGAGAGAGAGAAACATTGATGTGAGAGAGACACATTGATTGGTTGCCCTCTACATGTCAGCGATTGAACCAACAACCCAGGTATGTGCCCTTGACCAGGAATCAAGCCCTTGATCCCTCGGTCCAGGGGCTGACGCTCCAACCACTGAGCCAAACCAGCCAGGGCTGGCAAGCAGATTTTTAAAAAATAACACAGAATTCTGTTTTAGTTATACAAAGTTTAGGATGCCTACTAGATATCTGGGTGGAAATACCAAGAAAGAAGGTGGAGATATGAGTCAAAAAGAAGTCAGGCAGGAGATAAAAATTGGGGAAAGTCACTGGCATTTAGTTGGTATTTCTAGCCAATTAACTGGATGAGATCACCAAAAAATAATATGTAAATACTGGGGTCCCAGAACTGAGCTTTGAAGCACTTCAACACTTCAAAAAAAAAACTGAGAAAGAACCAGCAATAACTGAGAAGGAACAGTCAATAAGGAGGCAGGAAAACCAGGGGAGTGTCACAAGAAGCTAAGAGAAGAATTTCAAGAAGAAAGCAGATATAAAAACAGCAAAAGCATCAAGCCAATGGCTCTCAAAAGGTGGCCTTTGGTTCAGAAGCAGCAACGTCTCGTGGAAATTTGTGAGAAATATAAATTCTCAGGTTCCAATCCAAAATTACTGAGTCTGAGGGTTGGGCCCAGCATTCTATGTTTAAACAAGCCCCTCAGGTGATTCAAAAGTTTGATATCGCCTGTATTAGGTTATATGAAAAACATAATTAACAATGAGACATGATACTTCAGTGCAAGCCATCACATAGAACAGAGTCCTCCCCTGCTGTTGATATTATTTATGGAAATTTTCTAGAGCACTGAGATTCCATCTTGGGCAGAAAGAAAGAAAAAGGAGAATTCTTGTGAGCAAAGTAATGTCTTTCTTGACATATGGTAGATCAGTAGAAAAGAATGGCATAGACAGTAAACTGACACACACTGGCAACTGAGGCAAATAATGAAAAACCTAAATTCAAACTACAAAACTCTGAAAGAAAGTCACTTTTTACTTACTACCAAATTTCTAATTCAAGTTCACAAATAAAATATGCTTTTTGGTTTGCACTCCTAAATGAGTAATACAAGTTTCTTTGGTACGTCATCATAACAATTATTTGTGGGAGGCAACTGATGGATGTCTCTCTCTCACATTGATGTTTCTTTCTCTCTTCCTCCCTCCTTCCCTCTCTCCCATTCACTAACTAATCAATGGAAAAAATATCCTCCAGCAAGGATTAACAACAAAACAAACAAAAAACACAATTATTTTGAATGACAACTTTCTCCAAGGATCAATTTTCACCAAGAGTGTAAAAAAGGGTGCACATCCAAATTACAAGTGTCTCCTCCACCACAGACATCCATCTAAAATGGTGAACCTAGAAATAATATTTCAGATATTTTTCACAGTACCTCATCTGTAAAAATAGAAGAACAGACAAATGCAAAGATGGCTTTGGTTTTAAAGGATGTCAATTTATAAATATTTCCTTCTAACTTTATGAAAGTTTTCTAAATTAAAATTTTCTTAGATCAATTCTTTTCCGATTTGCATTACCAACACCCCCAGCCCCGCCCCCCGCTGTGGTTTAGTCTTCTCAGTTTTGGGCCACAACTTTAGTATCATATAGTAAAGCAGATTTAAATTTAATTTCTTAATAAAAAAAATTAACAGAAAAATATGACAGATGGTGCGTAGAATATTTCCATGCAATTAGTATTAAAAAGCACAAAAATCAAAACCAGAATTTGATGTGTGTCTGTGAAGAAAGCAAATCCTTTAAAAACTAATTTCCTTAGGATGGAAGATTGTTCCATTCCTTCATCCAAGTCAGGTTATTAAAAACAAAAACACCTAAACAAAACAAAAATGAAAAGGATGTATGTCCTTTTGCTTTTAATTTACTTTGAATAATTCCTCTTAATTGTCCCCAATTCATGTTATTTTTAGTTCAGTGACTATAGCTGTCAGTTTGGTTTGGCCTGTTCTGTGTGTGGACTATGTGAATGGACCGTGGCTACACTGCCATTATGCTGGCCAGAAATTTGGAACATGATAGAACAAGTATAGATCTTCCATTTATTAGTTAGAACTTGGAGCCTCCAACTATTTCAGAACTTCAAAATCTATTAATAAACTGTGGCAGAGTGGAACTGCCATCTGCTGACAAGACAGACTTGATAACACAAAAGATTATTCAAACTTTCTTTTGAATTTTTCATGTAGTCTTTTAAAGCCTGCCATAAGACATCTGACCCATTTAATAGGCCTTTCTTTCAAATAACATGCTTGTATCATCTTTTAAGCTATACATGCACAATATAAAAGTTATTGCTTGGCTCTCTCTTCACTGTGATGACAATTCCAGATCTACTGAAATCAATGATGACTAAGTTTCACACAGAAGAGTTTATTAATAATTTTGGATATCCATAATTAAAACTGACTAACAAACCTATGGATTCAGTTTTTTCAGGCCACTATAAATTAGGTTTTTCTCTGTTTTCAGTTGCCCATATACCCATAACATAAAACTACAAAATACACATCACTTCCATAATTCTTTATATATTTCTCTTTAAAACAAAGCCTTTTCATGTCTCTATAATAAAGCTTAAGAACAAGTAAGTGTAATGACTATATGTGCCTTGCTCATATGCTATACTTGAGGTCAACACTGTTGAGTGTTCCTTTTAAAAAGCAACTAAGCCACATACGGTCTATTTAGCATTTTAGCACCTGGCCCACCAACACCTGGCTTACTTACAGCACCTGACCCCTGCTAAACAGAGTATTTGCTAGGTACTAGGAGTGTTATAAAATTTAATTTGCAAAAAGAATCAGATTTTATTTCTAGTATAAATGTTGTGCCTTAGCCAACTCACTAACCAATCTTAACCTATGGTTTTAGCGCATGTAATATAACAGAATCAGATGAGCATTAAATGTTCATGATTATGCTCTGTAATAACTTCATTCACCCATTTAACTAATATTTATAGAAAACTTTCTAGGTGCTAGGCATTGGAGCTACAAGTATGAATAAAGCACCTTACATTTTGCTGGGGGATACACAGTTTTGGTTACTGCTAAGTACCATAAAGATAAATAGAAATAACAAAGATCTAGGTAGTTCAGACAAGCTTCTCTAAGAAAGTAACATTTTAGGTGGGATTTGAATGGTGGTGAGAAGGAGCCAGCTGTGAAGTGCTGGGAGAAAGAGCATTCATTTTAGGCAGAGAAACAACTGCAAAGAATTCATCTCAGTGCCTTTCCCAACTTAGGATGCTTACTTTATTCAAAATTTAGTTTTAAACTCTTTCCCACTCAATGGAGCCTGGTGTGATTAAACCTACTTTCAAATTATAGATGAAGTGCTCAATTTACATTATAGTCATAGTTTTAAGTTTGTGGTCCTAAAAATGTAATTAAAAAATGTTTTTTTCTTTATTGATCTTTAGAGAGAAAGGAAGGGAGAAAGAGAGAAACATCGATGTGAGAGAATATTGGCTGGCTGCCTCCTGCATGCCCCCCACTGGCGATTAGGCCCACAACCTGGGCATGTGCCCTGACTGGGAATCGAACCAGCGACCTCTTGGTGCATGAGTCCAAGCTCAACCACTGAGCCACAGCAGCTGGACTAATTCTTAACTGTTCTGTGTTTATTCTAGTCTCATAAGTAAAACATTTTAAAAAGAGAATCCTAAGATTCTTCTATTTATTTTCTTTAGTACCTTAGCAGTATTGTGCAAAGAGGAGAATGTTCACTAAGAGCTCAAGACCAGTTACTATAAAGGAAAGCAGTATTTGTTTCCTCATTCTCAAAATAAAGTTTGGTTATAGAGTACTTTAGAAAGAACAGAAGGAACATCAAGTGGTAAGAGCAACTGAATCAGGTGAGAGAAATCTCAAATTCAATTCCCAACTCTACCATTGACTTAGGCATGTAGCTTCTGACAAATCAAACTCTATGATCACTTGTCAATATCTATAAAATGGGATATATATATAAAATATCCTGTCTAATCAGGATTAGTTGGTCCAATTACATTCCATGGGAAACCAAGATCACTATCCTTAAGGCTTACTGTGGAAACAGCATAAATACTGGAAATAAGAAACATTTTCATTTTATAATTGAAAGAAATATTAAATGATCTTGTTCGATCCCTCATTTCATGTGAGAAATAAGAGGCCCAGAAAAATGAGGTGACTTGTTCAAAATTACTGAAATACAAAAATATATTATGGCAGAATCAGTATGGCATCTAAATTTTTAAATACTGAGCTCAGTACATTTCTCACCATACCACACTACCGTTACCACTTCTTGCAAACTAGTTCCCAAAGTAGATACCTCACCATTTATTCTAACATTCTCTGCACTTAGATCCAGATGGCAAAAACTAACTGACTTAAGAAAAAAAAAAAGTATCCATGTAGATTTCTAAGGCTAAAATCTAACATAATTTGATATCAGAATTGAATTTGGAAGTGCCATACTGATATTATTGAGTCACAATATCAGGAATGCAAGGACTAAAATCATCTGATGCCTTATCATGTGCATCTACTAAATGATTGCATATTTGGGCTGTGTTTGGAATGTTTCTCCTACACAGTTTCTAAATGAATCAATATAATGCTGATTCAATTACATTGTTATGTGAGAAATATGGAATATGATTTTCATTGATTTATAAGCAATATACATGTACTATATAAAATGCTGAAAGCAATGTAAAATACTTTTTGTTTCTGGTCATCTCTCTGTGTTCTCTTATTCATGATTTTAACCTAAAAGCAAAATCTAAGTTAAGAGAGAGTTACTGAGCCTGGCCGGTGTGGCTCAGTGGTTGAGCAGCAACTCATGAACCAAGAGGTTACCGGTTCCACTCCAGGTCAGGGCACATGCCCAGGTTGTGGGCCTGATCCCAAGTAGAGAGCATGCAGGAGGCAACCAATTGATGTTTTCTCTCATGGATGTTTCTTTCTCTCCCTCTCCCTCCCTCTCCCTTCCTCTCTCTTTCTCTCTAATATCAATTAAAAAAAAAAAAAAAAAAAGTTACTGAGGCCAATGGTGCACCCTGGATCATATAACACTGTTTTAATGTGTGCAAATGTTGATTATATAAGATGGAAATCATGTAATGGCTTCAATGTCAGAATGGGTGAAATTCAATCTTTAAAATGCAAATAAACTGGATATTTAAAAAATCTACAAAACTAAATGACTGCCTAATATTAGAAATTTTCATTTTAAAACAAAAATCTACTTCTCAGGAATGTCCTAAATATACCAAAGAAAGGTTGAAAACATTATCTAAACAGAAAGAAGGGTCTTGGAAACATGAAAACCTAATCAAAAGTTAAATGGCTTTGGGGGAAGAGCACCAAAATGATGTTTCCTTAGTAACTTTCATTCCTCCAAGAAAGAATGTAAAATGCTTTAGAAAGCAGTGTGCAAAAACTAAAGATGTAAGAATCAAAAGATGTAAGTCTGAGAAAGCATTTGGTAGACCATGAGTACAAGTTATTATTATGTAACAATTTGTTGTCTACAAGTATGACAGTTTGCAATTCTTTTATACTGACTCACTAAATTTTTATTCTTAAAAAAGAATGTTAGCCATGAAAGCTGGATCAACTATCCATTTCTGAAAAAGGAATTTATCATAGTGGCAATAGAAAAAAAAAAACAAAATACATACACCCGAAAAAATGTCCCCATTTTCAAAATACAGGTCCTTCTTTTAGCCACGTGACCTTAAAGCAGGTCACTTCCTCTCTGGAACTCAGTTTCTTAGTAATATGTGTCAGACACTGTGTTTGGTGTTTTGCGTAATAGGATCTGTTATATAGAGAAAACGAAATAGAAATTAACCAAATTTTATAGTTAGAAAACTAAAGCTCAAAAAGGTTAGGACACTTGTTGCAAATCACAGAGCTATTAAGTGGCATGGCTGATATATTGGACCTTCTTCTAACTCCCAAGGCCTCATTCTTCCCAGTTATGCTACCTTTTAAAATAAGGCTGTTCTCAGTGATCCCTAAGGTTACTTTATGAAATAAAAAATATGATTAAGTAATCCATTATTCTTCTCAAATATGCATAGAAAAAAACTCATTTGTTAAATGATAACTATCTTACTACTTTTAGCGGTACCTAAAAATAATTTTGGGTTTTTAAAGTAGTGATAACTGAGAATCTATAATATAGGATATACAGGGTTCTTCTTAGCATATGTAATGCAAAGTACTTAATAATTTTTAAAATGATGAGTAAATGATAACTGATAGATACTACTTTCAACCAAAGTTTTAACACTTCACAAAACGAGCCTTTAAAATATATACACAGTTTTTACTTTTCCAAATGTTATGGTCCTTCGAACCAATCTACTCCTCTCTAAATCTGAAAAGAAGCAATGTAATAAAGACACCTTATTACTTTGCTCTAAAATAAATTACTGCCGAATGGAGAATAGACTCGGGTTTTCTAAGAGTGATTTCTGGTCTGGTGTTATGTTCCAGTTGTCACGGAAATGATTAGTTATCTCTTCAGAATATGCTACCTGAAACAGCTTTTCATCCTAACAAGCCTACATTACTCATGTTGAAATTCCTCTAAATTAGTCCAATTGACGGCAGCACACTTAATGTGACTACTGCTCTAAGGACTCGGCGAAACACACCATTCCGAGCCCGGGGAAACACTCTGTTACACAGGATGCTGCACTGATTTACCAAGCACCCATTACGGGCCAGGCAGAGCTAGATGCCGAACATAAAGTACCCTCCTTGGACCTTGGGAACGCCGTGCCTTGGTGAACTGAAACTCCAAAACGGCCACGGTCTGTGAGGAATCCACTACTGACAGAGAGGAGAACCGGAGGGTACACTGTCTCACCAGTTCACCTTTCTGTTCGAGATGACTCAAAACCAGGCCGAGTATCAAATCCAACACAGGAATGCCTGAGTGAGGCAAAAAGAGAGCTACCTCGGAGCAGCTGAACGCGGAGAGTTCCCTCCACACCCGGTCTCTGCGGGGCGAAGGGACTCCCGGCTGAACCCCGCGGGGCTCCGCGAGTCAGAGGGGCCGAGAGGCGCCTTCTGGGTCGGGACCCGCCGGGGTGGCAGCTCCATGCGGGGCCTCACTTACCTCTTCCACCTCGATCTCCTTATAGTCGATTTCTTCAAAGTTGAGGACTTGTGAGGGGGCTTCGATCATGTCACCGGCGGAAGACGAGGAGGAGGAGGAAGCAGCGGAGGCTGTAGACATGATCCCTTGCGGAGCCCGGGGGGCCCGGGGAGGCTGCCGCCCGGACACTCCGGGGGAGACCCGCGCCCACCCGCCTCCGGACCGACCTTCAGCCTGGAGCCACGGCTATCCGTGGAGGGGACAGGGGCAGCGGCTGCAGCCGAGTCCCAGCTCCGGCTCCGCTGCGTTTTCCGCTGCCGGGCCCCGCCCACTAGACTTCCGGTTCCGGCCTGAAATCGGAAACAGAGGGAGGGCAGTGAGCTCAAAGGAAGGGAGGGGAGGGTTTTGTAATTGAGACTGAGAAAGGAAGGACAGTTTTGGGGGTGGGGTGGGGGAGGGTACGAGGCTTACTTGGATCTGTAGAACAAATTCCGCGAGATCTTTGTTAAAGTGCCTCAGCAACCGGTTGATACCGCGAGAGCTGACGCTCTGACGTACTTAAAACGCGCGAACGGAAGTGGCGCAGTGCACGGGCGAATGTCAGTGTGGTTGGTCCTTTAGGAGCCAGCGGGAAAGATGAAAACTGGTTTCAACTCGGCTTCGTGAACTGTGTTATGGACCCGCTCCCATTTCTCTCAGATACCTGCAGACGGCCGGGGTAGTGTTGGTCAGAGTTTTTGTGACAAAGCTTACTTTTTAGTTTCACCCCTAAACTAAGCTGAACTATTTTTTAAGAAGCCTTGCAAATGAGATTTTCTTAGTGTGGTATATGGAAGGTAGCAGTTGCTACTATTACTTTGAGCTAGCCCATGACTAGGAGAAATTTTAAAGACAGTAGTACAGAGCAAGGCAACCCATGTAACCTGAATGACAATATGTAGACTGAGTGCTCAGGAACAGAAGTTATTACTAGGTAAGGTAGATATTTATGATTTGACATAATTTGTTGTGTTTATCTGAAGTTATAGGTTGCATTAGTAGTACACATAGAGTGGAGCACCATGCTAGATGCTTTACATTTATAATTGAATCATTAACAATAGCCTTGAAAATTTTTAAAAAAGGTATCTTTGCCATCTCCAGGACATAAACTCAATGTTAAACAAAAAAATTAACTGGCACACTGAAGTGTATTTTTAAGTAAGGTTTCATTGAGCCAAAATGCTAGCCAAAAAGAAAACCAGTCTTGGTGTTATTGGAGAAATGCATGGATGGTCTTTTCTCTGTTGCTAGTGGGAGTGGGGCCCTTAAGATATCTCGAGAAAAAGGATTTTCTGGGACTCACAAGGGAAGATGAGTGATTTTTTTTTTTTATCCTCACCCGAGGACATTTTTCCATTTTTTGTTCAGATAGAGTGGAAGGGAGGGGGAGGAAGAGAGAGAGAGAAACATCGACGTGAAAGAGACACATCGAGTGGCTGCCACCCGCATGACCAACCAGGGCCGGGGACAAACTGCAACCGAGGTACGCGCCCTTAGTGGGAACCGAACCCGGGTCTCTCTGGACTGCAGGCTGACGCTCCAACCGCTGAGCCAAACTGGCCAGGGCAAGATGAGTGATTTTTGTGTGGAATTAATATCCTTGGGTTTGCAAAGTCCCATTTCCCTTAATCCAGTCCTGGAAGATGGGCAGCTGGGGATTCAGTAGAGCTAGAAGCAAAGCCAGCATCCAAAGTTTCCTTTTCATGTTGCAGCTGGGTCTTGTTTAGCATTAGGCTAGTTGCAGTCCATCAGTCCATGGTGTGGGATCCACATGGCCGTGAGCCATGTGGGCAAATGCAAGCGCTTGAGAGCTTGGAAAGCCAGGTGTCAAGCATGAGCAAGCAAGAGAGCTAGCTAATTCCATTGTTTAGGAGGTTAAATATAATAAATCTTCCCATACTTGTAGTGGTCACACCTATTCTGGCCAATGACCTGTTCCCAGGTATGACCGACAGGCAAATACCTTCCCTATATCATCCAGACTTTACTGGGCATGCATCTATTCTTCCCCTATCCAGAACAGTGGCTTCCTGGGGAGTGTTAAACTACAGCTTCCTGGGAAAGCTACACAGGTGAATGACTACAGTATTTGGCCTTCCCTTTGCTCCTTTCCTTTTGTTAATAATTAGTTTAAATTACAACCGTATCATTGGGACAGGGAGTCTAAATTACAAGAAGCATGTCTAGGTAGAAAAGATAGCATGTCTATTGAGTAGCGTTTTCCAAGCATTTTTATACATTAAGTAGCAAGAAGAAAGAGGTCGTCTTAAATAATTTACATTAGCTATAGGTAAAGTCTTAAAGAATTTATGTTAGCTATAGGCAAAGAAGTGAGACCAGCTCTGGGATGGGTGCTGGGTCCACCTAAAGAAATGCCTGCTTCTGTAGATTGGCCATGGGTAGCATTCTGGAAAGCCCAGATGTAAACAGCAAGTAGAGGCTCCTGAAGTTACATGGTTCCTGGCTAAAATAATCTGTGGTAATAACCAACTGCAAATTAATAAAAATTCCAACAGTCAATAGATGGAATGTGAACAGTTTTTTATTAGCTGGCCTGCAGCCATTAACAGACCCTAATTTTATCCAGGGTCTTGACTACCTATACCACTTTTACAATAATGATTCCTAGTCTCTCTCCTAGTCCCTCTCTCCAGCTGCTGTAGTTTACATCTCAGAGTTTTCTCCTTGTCAAAACAATTATGATCCTCACAAGCTAATAGAACCTAGGTCAATATGTCTCCAAGGCCGATACTATTGCCTGTGTTTTGCTATCAACACAATTTTTAGTTTTAAAATAGCTGTTATACTTTATTTAGTTATTTGACTTGAAGCCTGACTGGGAAAATTGGAGCCAGAGATGAAGGTTTAAGGACCAAAGATGAAACCCTGCAAATGTCAAATTTTGTCTCAGTAAGTGATTGGAAAGGGACAGAAAGGGGGGACTCAGTGAGAGGATTGCCGATCCAGATATCACTGAAGGAGAACTTTCTAATTGAGTAGGCAGCCAAATAAAGGCCGTACAGAAATAAGTTAAATGCATTTGGGATTGCAAATAAATGTTGTGTTTGGCAATCAAGAAGTTAGGAATTACACCCTGGCTGGGTGGGTCAGATGGTTGGAGTGTTGTCCGATAAACCAAAAAGTTTGTGGGTTCAATTTTTGATCAGGGCACATACCTAGGTTACAGATTTGATCCCCATTCGTGGTGTACGGGAGGCAACCAACTGATATTCCTCTCACATCAATGTTTTTCTCTCTCTAAAAATCAATAAAAACATATCCTCAGGTGAGGATTTTTAAAAAAAGTTAGAAATTCCTGGAAAATATTTTGTTATTTTTATTCATAGTTCTAGAAACACTTGATGAAAGTTTGGTAAATGGGTAAAAGAATGAAAGAATAATAATTTCTTCTCTTGCTACACTCTTTGGATAATTTTATCCAGGGTCTTGACTACCTATACCACTTTTACGATACTGACTTCTAGTCTCTCCCAGTGCTCACCTTTTCCCCTGAATTCTGAAAATATTGGACATCTCTATTTGTTTATATATTTATTTTAATATTTAATTTATTAATTTTTTATTATAGATGGCCCGCCTTTTTCCCCCTTTGATACCCTCCACCCCACTTCTGTCCCCCCACCGCCCCTGATCTTCAATGTACTGTTGTGTTAGTGTCCATTGGTTATGCATATATGCATATAAGTTCTGTGATTTGTCTCTTCCTGCCTCCCCCCCACTTCCCTTGAGGTTTGTTAGTCTGTTCCCTACTTCCATGTCTCTGGGTCTATTTTGTTCATCAGCTTATTTTGTTCATTATATTCCACAAATAAGTGAGATCATGTGTGTTTGTATTTTTCTGATTGGCTTATTTTGCTTAGCATAATAATCTCCAGGTCTTTCCTTGTCGTCTCAAAGGGTAAGAGATCTTTCTTTCTTACAGCTGCATAGTATTCTATTGTGTACATGTACCACAGTTCTTTTATCCACTCATCTACTGATGGGCACTTGGGCTCTTTCCAGATCTTAGCTATTGTAAACAGTGCTGCTATGAACATATGGATGTATATATTCCTTCTGATTGATGTTTCAGGATTCTTAGGGTATATTCCTAGAAGTGGGATCACTGGGTCAAATGGCATTCAATTTTAAATTTTTTGAGGAAACACCACATTGTTTTCCATAGTGGCTGCACCAGTATACATCCCCACCAGCAGTGTACTAGAGAGAGAACCCTTTCTCCACATTCTTGCCAGCACTTGTTGTTTGATGATTTGTTGATGGAAACCATTCTGGCAGGTGTGAGGTGATACCTCATAGTCATTTTAATTTGTATCTCTCTGATGATTAGTGATGTTGAGCATTTTTTCATGTCTCTTGTTCATTTGTATGTCCTGTTTGAAGAAGTGTTTATTTAGGTCCTCGGCCCATTTTTTTTTTTTTTAAATCCTCACGTGAGGATATTTTTCTATTGACTTTTTTGACAGAGTAGGAGGAAATGGGAAAGAGAGAGAGAAACATTGATGTGAGAGAGACACATTGATTTGTTGCCTCCTGAAAAACTCTGACCGGGCCGGGGATTGAACCTGAAACCCAGGTATGTGCCTTTGACTGAAATTAAACCTGAAACCCATTGGTCCACGGGCCGATGCTTTAACTGCTGAGCCAAATCATCAAGGGCCCTTCTACTCATTTTTTAATTGCATTGTTTGTTTTCCTTTTGTTGAGTTGTGTAGGTACTTTATGTATTTTGGAAATTAAACCTTTATCTGATGTGTTATTGGTAAATATGTTCTCCTATACAGTGGGTTCCCTTTTCATTTTTATGGTGGTTTATATTGCTGTGCAGAAGCTTTTTATTTTGATGTAGTTCCATTTATTAATTTTTTTCTTTGTTTCTCTTACCATAGGCTATGTATCAGTGAAAATTCTGCTTGGTGTGATGTTTGAGATTTTGTTGCCTACATTTTCTTCTAGAATTTTTGTGGTTTCACAAGTGCCATTTAAGTTATTTTTATCAATTTTGAATTTATTCTTGTGTGTGGTGTAAGTTGGTGGTCTAGTTTCTTTTTTTGCATGTAGCTGTCCAATTTTCCCAGCACCATTTATTGAAGAGACTGTCTTTTCTCTATTGTATGCTCTGGCTTCCTTTGTCAAATATTAATTAAACATAATGTCTTAGGTCGATTTCTGGGTTCCCTGTTCTGATCTATTGATCTATATGCCTGTTTTTTGCCAGTACCAGTCTGTTTTGATTACAATGGCTTTATAGTATAACCTGATATCTGAAATTATCTCTCCAACTTTGTTTTTCTTTTTCAAGATTGCTGTGGCTATTTGGCATCTGTTTTGGTTCCATATAAACCTTTAGAGTATTTGCTCTAGATATGTGATGTATGCTGTTGGTATTTTAATAGGGATTGCATTGAATCTATAGATTGCCTTGGGTACTATGGACATTTTTTTTTTTTTTAATCCTCACCTGAGGACATTTTTCCATTTTTTTGTTCAGATAGAGTGGGAAGGAGAGGGAGGAAGAGAAAGAGAGAGAGAAACATTGACATGAAAGGGACAAATCGAGTGGCTGCCTCCCGCATGACCCAACCAGGGCTGGGGACAAACTGCAGCCGAGGTATGTGACCTTAGCGGGAACCGAACCCGGGTCTCTCTGGACTGCAGGTCAATGCTTTAACTGCTGAGCCAAACCAGCCAGGGCTAGTATGGACATTTTAATGATGTTGATTCTTCTAATCCACCATGAACATGGTATATGCTTTCACTTTTTTATGTCTTCCTCTATTTCTTTTTTCAATCTCTTGTAGTGTTTTGAGAACAGGTCTTTTACCTCCTTGAATAAGTTTATTCCTAGGTAACTTAACTTTTCTGCTGCAATGATAAATGGGATTTTTTTTTTTTTTTTTCGTTTCTCTTTCTGTGTGTTCATTAATAGTGTATAAGAATGCCATTGATTTCTGGATGTTTATTTTGTATCCTGCTACTTTGCCAAATTCATTTATTAAATCTAGTAGTTTTGGGTGGAGTCCTTAGGGTTTTTTATGCATAATATCATGTCATCTGTGAATAATGACAGTTTTATGTCCTCCTTTCCAATTTGGATGCCTTTTATTTTTTCTTCTTGTCTGACAGCTGTGGCTAAGACTTCCAGTGCTGTGTTGAATAAAAGTGGTGAAAGTGGATATCCTGTCTTGTTCCTGTTCTTAAGGAAAATGCTTTTAGTTTATGCCCATTGAGTATGATGTTGGCTGTAGTTTTGTCAAATATAGTCTTTATTATGTTGAGTTATAATCCTTCTGTTCCCATGTTGCTGAGAGATTTTATGAAAAATGGGTGCTGAATTTTGTCAAATGCTTTTCCAGCATCTATGATATGATCATATGATTTTTATCTTTCATTTTGTTTATGTGGTATATCATATTTATTGATTTGCAAATATTGTACTTGCTTTGCATCCCTTAAATCCCACTTGGTTATGGTGTATAATTTTTTTAATGTATTGCTGGATCTGATTTGCTACGATTTTGTTGAGGATTTTGGTGTCTATGTTCATCAGGAATATTGTCTTGTAATTTTTTTCTTTGTAGTGTCTTTATCTAATTTTGTGATTAGGATTATGCTGACCTCATAAAAAGAGCTGGGAAGTCTTTCTTCCTGTTGAATTTTTTGGAATAGTTTGAGGAGAATAGGTGTTAGTTCTTTTTTGAATGTTTTGTAAAACTCCCCTGTGAAGCTGTCTGGATGAGGTCTTTTGTTTGCTGGGAGTTTATTGATTACTGCCTCTATTACCTTGTTATTGGTCTGTTCAGTTTTCTGACTCTTCCCAGTTGAGTTTTGGAAGACAGTACGATTGTAGGAATTTGTCCATTTTGCTTAAGTTGTCAAATTTGTTGGCATATAATTTTTCATAGTATTTTCTTAAAATCGTTTGTTTTTCTGTGGTGTCAGTTGTTACTTCACCTCTTTTGTTTCTGATTTTATTAATTTGGGTCCTCTCTCTTTGTTTCTCGGTGAGACTGGCTAATGGTTGATAAATTTTGTTTATCTTTTCTAAGAACCAGCTCTTGGTTTCATTCATCTTTTTTTTTTTTTGTCTCTATGTCATTTATTTTCACTCTGATCTTTATTATTTCCTTCCTTCTACTCACTCTGAGTTTTTCTTTTTGTTCCCCAAAATCTTTAAATTGTAGGATTAGATAGTTTGTTAGAAATCTTTCTTGTTTCTTGAAGTAGGCCTGTATTGCTCTGAACTTCCCTCTCAGGACTGCTTTCGCTGTATCCCATAGATTTTGTGTGTTCATTTTCATTAGTTTCCAGGAAGTCTTTTTATTTATTTCTTGATCTCATTGGTAACCCACTCATTGTTTAATAACATGCCATTTAGCCTCCATGTGTTTGAATGTTTTTGAGTGTTTTTATTGTAATCGATTTCTAGTTTTATGCCATTGTGGTCCGAGAAAATGCTTAATATGATTTCAGTCTTCTTGAACTTGTAGAGACTTAGTTTGTGTCCTAACATGTGGTCCATCTTTGAGAAAGTCCCATGTGCACTTGAGAAGAAGGTATGTTTTGTAGCTTTGGCATGAAATGTTCTGGAAATATCAATTAAATCCAGCTGTGTGTCATTTAGGGTCTCTGTTTCCTTGTTAATGTTTTGTCTAGAAGATCTATCCAGTGATGCTAGTGGGGTGTTAAAGTCCCCTACTATGATTGTATTGCTGTTGATCTGTGGAGTTGGAGGGTTGGAAGATAGATGATTTGTAACCTTGTGTTAATGCATCCTTGCTATCTGGCCAACTTGGGTGCAATTCAGTGCTTCATTTGCATGTGAATAAGATAAGGTTTGCATGGGTGGATTAATGGGTCCTAGGACTCAAGAATGTCTGTGTTTGTTATTGTTTAGTTTCAAAGTCTCCTTCTGCCATAAAAAGCAAGAGACAAAGCTAGGCTAAATAGTTTACAGACATGTGAAAGAATTAATTTACATAAGTCCACTTGTAACCTGGGGGTACCAGTCTGCAAATAAATGGGACTGCGGCCTAAAATCCAGAGCATTTGCTCCCTTGCAAAGCTCCCCCTTACTCCAAGCAGTGTGTGCTTGTAGTTTCATTGCATTGTACCGATCCCGGCAGGTTGAGAGATGACATTGATCTCTCACTTAAAGTCCTCCAGAAGTTTTAAAATATATTTTGGTGCTCCTATATTCCTTGCATATATATTTACTGGGCTATATCCTCTTGTTGGATTGATCCTTTTTAATATTATGTAGTGACCTTCTTTGTCTTTTATTATGGCCTTCATTTTGAAGTCTGTCTTATCAGATATGAGTATTGCTATACCAGATATGTTTTTGCTTCCATTTGCATGGAAAATTTTTTCCATCCCTTCACTTCCATGCTGTTGTGTCTTTTGTTCTGAGGTGGGTCTTTTGTTCTGAGGTCGGTCTCTTGTAGACAGGATATATATGGGTCATATTTTCTTATCCAGTCAGCTACCCTATGTCTTTTTATTGGAGCATTTCATCTTTTAATCCATTTACATTTAAGGTTATTATTGATAGGTACTTATTTGGTGCCATTTTTAATGTTTATGCCTGTGTTCCTCTCACTCTGTTTCTTCTTTTTCTTACAACAGTCCCTTTAGCATTTGTAGCAGTGCTGGTTTGGTGGTAGTAAATTCCTTTAGCCTTTTTTTTGTTGTCTGTGAAGCTCTTTATTTCACCTTTTTTTTTTTTTTCCCACATCATAGGAGTGCCAGAAGAAGAATCCATTTTTAATGATAGCCTTGCTGGATAGAGTAGTCTTGGGAGCTCCCTTGTAGGTAACTTTCTGACTCTCTCTTGCTGCTTTCATTGATTCTTTCTTTGTCTTTTTTTTTTTTTTTTTTTTAATCCTCACCCGAGGATATTTTTCCATTTTTTGTACAGATAGAATGGGAGGGAGAGAGAGGAAGGGAGAGAGAGTGAGAAACATCGCCGTGAAGGGACACATTGAGCGGCCGCCACCCGCACGACCAACCAGGGCCGGGGACAAACTGCAACCGAAGTACGTGCCCTTAGCGGGAACAGAACCCGGGTCTCTCCAGATCTCAGGCCGACGCTCTAACCGCTGAGCCAAACTGGCCAGGGCTCTTTCTTTGTCTTTAACGTTTTCCATTTTAATTATGATGTATCTAGATGTGGTTCTTTTTGGATTCATCTTGATTGGGACTCTCTGTGTTTCCTGGGCTTGTTTGACTTTTTCCTTCACCAGGTTAGGGAAGTTTTCTGTCATCATTTCTTCAAACAGGTTTTCTCTTTCTTTCTCAGATTCTCCTTCTGGTACCCATATGATGTGAATATTGTACATTTCATATTGTCCCAAAGTTCCTCAAACTCTCCTGCTTTTCAATTGTTTTTCCATTTGCTACTCTAAATGGGTGGTTTTTTTCCTACCTTGTCTTCTAACTTACTGATTCAATTCTTAGCTTCTTTAATCCACAATTGAATCCTTCCAAGGTATTTTTTTTTTGTCCTCACCTGAGGACATTTTTCCATTTTTTATTCAGATAGAATGGGAGGGAGAGGGAGGAAGAGAGAGAGAGAAACATCAATGTCAAAGTGACACATCAAGTGGCTGTCACCTGCACGACCCAACCAGGGCTGGGGACATACTGCAACCGAGGTACATGCCCTTAGTGGGAACCGAACCCGGGTCTCTCTGGACCACAGGCCGAAGCTCTAACCGCTGAGCCAAACTGGCCAGGGCCCAAGGTATTTTTTTATATCAGCTATGTCATTCTTCATTTCCTCTTGATTTTTATTTATAGCTTCTACCTCCTTTTTGCTGGTGTAGTTCTCATTAAGTTGCTTGTAGTTCTCACTAAGTTGTTTGAGCACCCTTAAAACCATCACTTTGAATTTTTTTATCTGAGAAACAGCTTGCCTCCATTTCATGTAGTTCCTTTTCTGGTGAATCCTCTTTTCCTTCCATTTGGGGGTGGTTTTTGTGTGGCCGTTTTAGCATTCTGATAGTTTGGGGCCAGGTGAGGTATGTTGGGAGGTGTAGGCAGGTTTGTGAGTATTAAATAAGACTGCTAGCCTCCCAGTCTGTTCTGGTACATGTCCCTCCCCTCCAGCAGACATGTCTCATCTGCTGCAGGGGCAGCAGGATAGAGAGCTGGTGGCTTGAGTTTGTCTATTGTCCTAGGCACTGCTGGAGTGTGCGGGTCCATCTGGTGTGATGCTGAGGTGCCTAGGTCCCCAGGTACTGCTGCTGCCTGGCGGGGCCTGTGTGGGGGTCTCTGAATTTAGAAGAATTTCTTGGAGACTCACCCCTGGGGGCCGCAGCAGGAGCAGCAGCAGTGGATTGGGAGCAATCTGTGTTGCTACCTGCTGCCAGGGGATGGGCCTCAGTTCCTGAGCCTCTGCTGCTGCTGGGGGCTGGGTGATGCTGGATTCCCAAGCCTCTGCTGCTGCTTGGGGCGGAGCTCAACTCCCAGTTTGCTGCTGCTGCTGTGGAGGGCAGGTCTCAACTTCTGAGCCTCACTACTGCTGGGGTCTGGGTCTCTGCTCCCAATCCACTGCTGCTGCTCCTGCTGCTGCCCCCAGGGGTGAGTCTCCAAGAAATTCTTCTAAATTCAGAGACCCCTACACAGGCAGGGCAGCCCAGATGTTTGGTGCACTCTGGACATCTTTATTTAAATGTAACACCTACATTTCAAGATTCCAAAAACAGATTTAAATGTTATCATCCACCATACATTTGTTCGTCTGTGTGCATTTTCTATCTCTGTGAAGGACCCCATCATCTACTCAGTTGTCCAAGTGAGAAATCGGTTTTATTTCTACATGTAAAATGATGCTTGATACACTAATAACCAAATTGAAGCACATTATGTCAATGGGATAACCATTTAAACATATATATATATATATATATGTTTTTATTGATTTTTTTTTTTAGAGAGAGAGGAACGGAGAGAGAGATAGAAACATAGATATGAGAGAGAAACATTGATTGGCTACCTCCTGCATTCGCCCTACAGGGGATCGAGCCCAAAACCCTGGCATGTGCCCTGACTGGGAATCGAATTGGGACCTCTCAGTCCATGGGTTGATGCTCAATCTATTGAGCCCCACCAGCCAGGCAGGATAACCATTTTTTACCTGTCGTTTCTCTATTTGCATTCCCAAGCTAGAATGAACACCTCTTAATATTGTGCTCTCACTCTGCAATTCATATCTGATTTAAAACTTTGATTTTAATACAGTGGGTGCTACCCAGTGAGAATCAGAAATATTTGTTATAATATGTTCTGGATAAATGAATAGCTTTGCCAGTCCTCCCTTTCCAAGGAGTACAAGGGCTGTTTTCAATACCTTCAGTTACGGACTGGAATTCTGTTGACAAGGGACTGATCACTAGAGTCATGATGCTCTTCTTTCGCTTGATTCCTCCTCCCCACTCCAACATTTTGTTATGAAGAATATCAAACATAGAGAAAATTTTACAGTGAAGACCTATATATTTATTATCAAAATTCTACCATTAACATTTTAGAGTGCTTGCTTTATCATATATCTGTCCATCAGTCTATCAGCCTGTCCGTCCGTCCATCCATCCATCCATCCATCCATCCATCCATCCATCCATCCATCCTTGCATCCATCTTTTTGGGGGGATGCATTTTAAAATGAATTTTCTACATGATTTTAAACATCTTCTACCATAATACTTTTGCTCCTGTTTTATTTTGACATCTGATATTCATAATAGTCTAAAATCAATTCATGTCTGTTTGCTTTCAGACCACCATTATTTTTTTGAAGGGAAAATATGGTCTACCTGATACCTTTTTACTTGTTTCTAATAATAAAGTCTCAGCAATGTTGATATGTCTGGATCCAGTCATCCTGAAGGTCCAATCTGCCTCTCCCACCCTGTGACTTGATTATGTGAACTGGTAAATTTTCATTTTTCATTGAAGGTGATTCAAGTTGTATTTTTGTCACTTGCAAACAGAATCCTAAGTATAGTTGACCCTTGAACAAGTCAGATTTGAAGTACGTAGTTCCTCTTATATGCAGGCTTTCTTTCCTTTTTTTTCTGAATAAATACCTGTGTTGTTTCTGATCTGTAGTTGGGAGTCTGCAGATGTGGAGAACTGACTGTAGGCATAGATCTACACTATTTTATATAGGGTACTTGAGCATCCATAGATTTTGGTATTTGTGAGGGGTCCTGGAATGAATCCCCCTTGAATACAAAGGATAGTTAAGTTTTTGAGGAGTCAAAAGTTATACATGGCTTTTCCTTAACCCCTGTGTTGTTCAAGGGTCAATACAGAGAAATGAGGGAGAGGAGCTGAACCCATCTTTATTGGCCTCCATTTTGACTGCATTCCCTTTAACTTTTATGAGTTAAGGATGGAAGCTTGGACTTCATAATTTCACATCAACTTCAATCACTTGTCTATTGTGTCTCCACAAATATCCAGATATATTATCAAGCTATTTAAGTGGTCTCCTTGAAGTCTGTTCCAGTTTGAGCACTTTCCCTACCCATCCTCGTGTAGTGGCCTCATAACTCCTCTTTAACCTTGGACTCTGTCTTTCATTTTAACCCTTTTACACTATCCATGGGATGAGGGCCAAAAGAGTTTTGAGATCCATTCCCACCATCTCTTTGCATGTTCTAAATGGCTTCTCATCTTATTTGGCTCATTTTGGATTTGAGAATATCTGGCATCTATTTTCATGGAGGCTTAGCAGAAATAGACTAAAATAGTTCCACATCAGTGCTCTCTTGCATTGACATATATAATAATATATCAGATACAGAGTTTCGTATTTTATCAGTTAATATGACTTTTGTTACATGTAACAGAAAACTAAACACAAAATGGTTTAAACAAAAAGGGGACTTATTGGCTCAGTTAAGTTCAAGAGCTAGAACAGATTTCAGGTGTCATTTGATTCATAAACTTAATGATAGCATTAATAATGAGTTTTTATTATTGTCTTTTGCCTTTTGTGGTATTTGCCAGTGCTATAGACCAGTGTCTTGACATTTTATTTTTGTTATTGCCCCCTAGTACTTAAAAGACAAGGAGTCTTTTAAGACTTTTAAAATTCCCCCTAAAATTTTAATACCACAGATACACTATACATCTGTTTTTGGACTGTGTGAATATTTCTGCTTTATACATATAAAGAAAAGGATTTTTTCTCTCCTCAAATTTTACTGCCTTGGAAGTGATATCACCCCCACTGAGAGTGCATGCTCTAGCACTTTGATTTTTCATTTGACATACTGCACTTTCCAGTATAGGAACAGAGAGACTCTCTTTTGGTAGCTATCTATTTCAGAAGATCAGGGAACTTTTTTTTTTTTTTTTTCAAAAGCCCTGGCAACTGTACCCTTGAGTGAGGAATGGAGGACAGGAGGTTTGAGGCTGTAAATATCTTGTGTAGCTTAGATCCAGAACTTAAGAAAGCATGGGCTTCGAGAAAGCAGCTGCTAACCAGAAGAAAAATTCTGAAGACTCAGTAAGTGCAAAGCAGAGAGTGGTATGCAACCAACAAATGTTCATTATTCATAAGTCTATTTAGGTTGTGCTTTCTACCTAGAAAGTGCTATCTCTAACTCCCTGTTCCAGAACAAAACTAGCTGAACCAATCAAATATTCAAAACTGCATTACGAAGAGGATAGCTAACCCCTTGGCAATTCAGTGACACTGCTGGAAAGCAGACCCCCAAATTCATGCTTTTCTTTGATATTAAAGTTTATCCCATATTTTCTACTCTCCACATCTTTATTCTAGTTTTTTCAAAGCCCATGGAGTTGCTGGAAGGGTATGTGTGGCTGGTAAGAGTATGTTTATGAAGGTGGAGTAGAGTCTCCTGGCAGGTACAACTTCAAGGCATTCTTTGCTGACCTTACATATAGCTGACCTTTCTCTTTGAAGCTAATGTTATTCCCCTCCCCCCAAACCAAGCTAGCTGCAAGGCAACTGCATTGGTGATGCCCAGGTGTCCTTCAGATAAAGTCTTCATCATTGCCCTGGCCAGTTTGGCTCAGCAGTTGAGCGTCGGCCTTTGGGCCAGAGAGTCCTGGGTTCGGTTCCCATTAGGGGCATCTACCACACACACACAAAAAAGTCTTCATCATTGTTTTTGAAATCTTTGGCACGAAAAATTCAACTGGTTTCAAAATTCATTTATTTATATTATCACAAGAATTTGAACATTACATTTGCCATTTAAAAAAGAGGAAGAATTGTTAGAATCTTTCATATGATTTCAATAATTATAAATTTAAAAATGGTTGTAAAAATATTTAAACTCTTCTTTTTATTCACTTCTGTGAACAAAGTTTTCTTTGATGATGACAAGAATTCAAAGGGATTATTCTTAAAAAGTCTTGATTAGGAATTGATAGTAGGCATTTCAAGTAGATATTTTTATATTAAAATTTTGTGAAGAAAATTTTATTAAAAATTTCTACTAAAACTTTGAACATATATTTATTTATACAAATTCAGTGTTTAACATTGTCTCTAATACTATCTATTTTTTAATTTTTTATTAATTTATTTTTGTTACAGATGTTTCTTCTTTTCCCCCATTGATACCCTCCTCCTGATGTATGTATTTATTTTTCAAAATTACATAGTGTGAGAAAACAACGATTTTTTTTTTATTAAGCCCCATATAGATGCCACCAAATTTTTTTTAGTTTATCCCAGAGTATCTTACAATATTATATTTTTTTACGTGTGCCATGACATGAAAAAGTTTGGGAAGCACCAAGTTAGAAGGGTGTTGGAGTAGTCAAGGCAAAAAATAATGGTTTGAATGTAGATAATGGTCATAGGGATTATAGATAAATGGATAGATATGAGAGATTCTGAGGGGAAATAATTGATGGAATTAGCAATTGACTGGATATGGGGGAAGGAGATAAAGGAAAGGACAATATAAAGGATGATTCCCAGATTTCTACTTGTGCAACTCAGATAGGAGGGGTGCTATTTACAGAAGCAGGGATTGCTGAAACAAGTTTGGGAAAAGAGAATAACAAAATCAGTGTTAGACATGTGCTAGAGAGGCTTCCAAGTATAATTATCAAGTAAGCAGTTAATCTTAGGGAAAAAAGACAGAGCCAGAAAAACAAATTAGCTAGGGAAGCTGTGGAAAGTGAGAAAGAAGAGGACTTAAAACAGAACTTTAAGGAATAAATTTTTCAAGACATGGGTAGAGGTGGAGGAATTATCAAAGAAATTTGTGGAAAACTAAAAATTATGGTGTGTGGAAATCAAGATAAAAAGGTTTTTCAGTATTGAATTCAAAGAAGTTAAATATGAGAAAAATTCAAGTGTCTATTGGATTTGGATCTTGCCTCTTAAGGGCTAGGCAAGGGTATGTCTTGGTGGGGAGTGGGGTGTGAATGAGTTCAGATGGGTAGGTCAGGGTGTCCATATGTGGGTGGGTAAAGTTCTTACAATATAGTATTTAGTCCAGAGTAGGAGGAGAGGGGTATAGGTCAGAGCTGAAGGCTAGCTTTGCTCATACCACCACATTCTGGTGAAGGTAATTTGTCAAGGTAGGTGGATGGAATATATTTCCTTTACCAGTTTGTAATCTTGAGTTAGAACTGATAAATATGTAGAAATATAGTATGTGAGCCTCTATTTATAGTCTTGCTCTGGCCCTATAAAAGCTAGGAGAAGGCCTGTTTTTACCTGTGTTAAATTTCTATTCCTGTGTACTAGTTGTCTATAGGTAAGGTGTTCCCAACTTTTATTTGCAATTTCCCAAATTTCCCATAGATGTCTCTATCTTATCATTTAGGTCCTAGCTCAATCAGCACCCCAGAGGTAATGATATCAACCCTTCTTTCTTTCCACTCCTTCTCTTTCTATTCATGACTCAGTTTTATTTCTAGCCCTTAACCTACTTGACATTATTTTATTTATTTGCTGCCTTGTTTATTTTCTATCCTCCCATCCCATCCCCACTCCTGTCCATCAAATGTTAGTTCTACTGGGACATGGATCATAAGCATTGTGTTCACTACTGTCTCCTTAGGCTTTATAACAGCACCTGAAATCAGTACACTTAATACTTTTCTATAGTGTAAATGAGTATCTACATTTTAAAATAAATGCTGTTTAATTTATTTCAGGTATAAGGAATGGGTTAACCAAAGATTTTCTATAATATCATTGAGGGAAGATTAATAAATAGCCAAATTAATATACAAATAGCATACCAATTATTTGTCATAAAGATTTCTTAAATATTTGAGAGTTTTGAAAATGTTTTGTTCTCCTGGACAATTTAAATCTCTCCATTCTTAAAATTGCTAATTTTTAGGATCGTTCTCTTTCAAGATTTTGCAAGGGTAAACTTTAGTTCCTCTTCTTTGTAAATACTCACTGCTATTTAATCCACTTGAATTGTTTGTTCATTGAAGTTTAATAATAAAATGTTAGTGTTACTAATGATTGCTTTCAGAAATAACTGATATTTTAACTAAAATAAATATAAAATAAGACAGAATAGAGATTTTTATTTTTTGAGTTTTGAAGCAAACTTATACATCATGATGTACTCAGCATCAGTTTTTTTTTTTTGTTATCCTCACCTGAGGACATTTTTTTTTTTTTTTTGTATTTATCTTCAGACAGAGCGGGAGTGATAGAGGTGGGGAGGGGGAGAGAGAGAGAGAAACATCAATGCGACAGAGACACATCGAGTGGTCTCCATCCACATGACTCCAACTGGGGCTGGGGACAGACTGCAACTGAGGTATGTGCCCTTAGAGGGAACCGAACCCATGCTGATGCTCTAACTGCCGAGCCAAACGCCAGAGCTCAGCATCAGTTTTGAAAAGAAAAAAAACTTGATCAGTTAAGAGCACACTTTAGGAATAAAAAATAATCTTGATAGAAATAGTGTGTTCTTCCCTACAAAAGAACATTTATTTAAGTGTTTTATTTCAAAGACTAATGTGTCCAATCAGTGTTCTTAGATGGTTTTTCTTAGAAGAAATTCCAAAAACAATTTGGCTTCATTTACAGGAATAAATAAGGGTGTTTCATTTCACACAGCCTCAGGGAATCACAAATTAAAACTTTCCACTAAAATGAATGCCATCTACTATTCATTATTTCAATAAACAAACCACTCCACTATGCTGAAGTTGCAATCAGGATAAGGGATATATAGTTCTTGAAACCCTTAAGGCTGAGAGGGCCTACTTTGCATTCTTATTCTTAAGCAGCCCATTTCACATCTTCCTCTGAGTTCCCCAGCACCCCACAGAGCTACTCTTAGTGGTATAAAGCTCCATTAAGTAAATAGAGGCTCCGTATTTAGAAGCCATCTCTGGGAATTCAGAGTGTTCCGGGAGGGAAATTGGTACTATCAAGATTAAAGTAATAATGAAAAGTTCTGTTAAATTTCTGTTAGGATGATCATTAATATTCTAAAAATTATCAATCAGTTCAATTATATAATTCACTTGAACATTAATACATGGTACAGGAAAAGTAACCGGGCCTTTCAATTATGCCCAGAGGCGTTCAGAACAGAAAGAGAAATAGTCTAAACAGGAAATCATCAAATGGGGTTTTAGTTTGACCTTCAACATTCACTTGTTCTGTCACATTTGATAAGTTTGGAATATCAATATTTAGTGCTCAGGTATTTGGAGAAATATTAGAAGTATTAGAAGACATTCAAGAAGAGAATTATGACAGCTATTCCTTAAGGAAATCTCCTACCTGAAGTACAGAAGACAATATTAGCATGGATTATTAAACCTATACTGGTAGTTTTAGCTTGAATTGTTAAACAAGGAAATAATGTGATAAATTTTTAATATTTGAAGCCTAACTGTGCTGTCAGTACTGAGCTAAATGAGTTATGCTCTGTGAATTATGCTATATTCCTATTGTTGCTGAGAATTGAGTGGGTGGAATTTCTCCCTCACTAAAGGGAGTGGCATTCTTGCAATATCTTGAGAAAAAGAATTTTCTAAGACTTGCATGGGAGAATGAGTGATTTTTATTTGTGTAGAGTTATATCCCTCGGTTTGTAAAGTCCTAGTTCCCTTAAGCCAGTCCTGGAAGACATGCAGCTGGGGTTCAGCAGAGCTAGAAGCAGGGCCAGTGTTCAGAGTTTCCGCTCCATGGTGCAGTTGAGTCTGGCACAACATCAGGCTAGATTCAGTCCATTAGTCCATTGTGTGGGTCCCACATGGCTGTGAGCCATGTGGGCAAATGTAGGAGAGCACACCCCCTGCAACAGTAGAGCCAGGAGAGTAAAAGAGCCAAGAGCGCAAGAACTTGTTTAGGAGTTTAAATATCTCAGATTTTGTGCCCTTGTGGCCACACCTATTCTGTCTAGGTGTGATTGACAGGTAAGAATCTTTCCACATTATCCAGACCTTACTGGGCATGCATATACTGCCTCTGTCCAGTCTCTTCCCCCATCTATCTGTGGGGAATAGACTTACAGAGTGTTAAATTGCAGCTTCCTGGCAAAGCTGTATAAATGGCATGCCTATGTTACCTAGTCTCTCCTTTGCTCCTTTCCTGTTAAATAATAACCAGTTCATTATAATGGTATCACTATCCACATTAAAATATTTTGTTTGTATTATTAATAGGGACATGAACCATATCAATTTTGATAACTATGAAAATGTCAAGCTATCTCTAAAGGTTAATGTATCTGAAATGGTATGTGAAAGTATATAGTACAGTGCCTAGAAAATATGTGGTGCTCAAAAATGTTCATATGAATGAGTTCCATATAGAGGAACAGAAATAGATGACATGATGTGACAAGTTAGCCTCAGCCTACAGGTCAGTGAGTATTGCTCCTTGAGATTCTGATGTAGCAGGTCTAAGATGTGACTGAGGCAGCCTTACTTTTTTTCAATTATTTTTATTTTTATTTTTTTACCAAAAGGTAACACATTTTACTAACATAGAAATTTGATCCTATCAAACCAATTTTTAAATTCAAAAGTACTATCTCCTTAGGTGGTATAAAAGGACCTCCTGTCAAAGCTGGCTGCTGCTGCTTTTTTTTTTTTCCTCTCCAATTTTTATTAATTTATTTTTGTTACAGATGCCCCCCGCCCACCTCCCAAGGCAGCCTTCCTTTCTATTTCATAGCCCAGTCAGAGTTCGGAACCATTAATGTCACATATATACGGTGACATATAGTTAATAAATAATTTAACTCATTTTGAAGAGCTGAAAATTATTGATACCATTTTAATCTTGGGCCCATTTTACTATTGTTCAGTAGAAGAAAGTTGATGTTAATGATTCTGTTTTGATTTGAAATAAATTTATTTTGACTAAAGTTGAAAACTGTTTTCAGTAGGGTCCATGGGGTAAGACAATTCACCTTGCTGAGGACAACTTGATTTTGGCTGTAATCTTTGGTTTTATAAATTCAGTAACTGAATTTTATTGATTCACTCAAAGAAACAAGTGCATCAAAGATATGCTTCATGGCATTAAGGAGAAATTGATATTTGGGGAGGATGAAAAATAGTAAATATCATTCAGTTTATGTTAGGGTTTTAAATCTCTAAATTTCTTTAAAGATTTGTTCTCTTATTGAATACTTCTGGTTTTCTTGATAAATGGCAATTGCTTAACATATGTCATTATCCTCATCCAAACTGGATGAAATTCATAGCCTAAATGAATTTCATTTAGCCTAAAGGGAAATTTCATTCTGAGATCAAATTAAGCAATTCTTGATTAATCTAAATGAGAGCAAGTTTTACACCTCCTCATACATCCAGATAATTCAAAACTTAATATAAGCCACCTTCATTAAAAACAACAACAGCAACAACAACAAAAAAACAATAACATATTGGAATTGACACAGGGTACTTATTAAACTAACAAAAATGTAGTCATCTTTGGTTTCAATTTCTTATAATATTGCTTACCTTAACTTTCCTGCTTAGAATTGATTTCTACTTTTTTCTAAAGGATTCATTATCAACTTTAATAACCCTCAGATTGATCTCCTTTGGAAAACAAAGAATACATTATTTCCTCTGTCTCTAGCTTAATTTGTAAAGAAAAATCAGTATGGGAAAATATAATTCACCTCCAATCAAAGCATATTGAATGGGCATACAGATGATTTCTGAAAGCAACAAAATTTAGCTGCAGGATCATTATAAGATGTAAAATCTGTATTAAAAATTTAGTTTTGAAATGCCATTAGATCTTGCGAAAGAATGTGTGACATTTAGGGCATAGAACAAGAAGTTAAATAACTGTACTTCTTTCAAGATGCTTTTTTTTTAAAGATCCTTTTTTTAACTTTTGATGTTTAATTTACTATATAATTGTGTTTATATTAGGGGTAATTGTTAGAGTTTAATCTGTTGTTTTTATTCTTGATACTTTATGGCTAAAACAGAGCATATGATGGTCTCTTACAGAAGAAAATGTCCTGCATCAAAGTTATCCCGTTGTCAAAAGTTAATTAAAAAAATTAATTAAAATTCAGAGCTCAGTGCAAGTGGGCTGCAATGACTGTGTGTGGTGTTCAGGTGTACCTGTTCCCTGGATAGCTCAGTTATGAATCATTCACTACTTCATCAAGCAACAGTGATCTACTGAGTGTAGACAGTAGCGGCCACTAACTATAGTGCCCTTAAAGACTATTTAACCTGGTGCTAAGAAGTTATATTTGATCAATCTAATTCAAAGTAAGTTTTACTACTCCTCATACATCCAGATAATTCAAAACGGAATTAATCTAAGCCATCTTCATTAAAATAAAAACAATAGCATATTCAAATTGACTCATGATACTTATTAAACTAACAAAAATAGAGTCATTTTATTTTTATATCCTCTCTTTTTTACTCTAGGGCCTCTTCTGCTATATACCAATTGCTATTACTTGCCTGGTGTAACAGACACTATGAGTGTCTTACCCATATCCCTTCAGATTCTCTTACTATTTTTCATACATGCCAGCTTGACTTCCAAGAGCCAGCAACTATACCTCTGTTCAGGGACTAATCTTGGGTTTCCAAAACCCACTTTGTCCACATGCTTAGGAGGCTAAAAGTGTGTGGAAATTAATGTCCCTTAGGTGATGGTCCTTAACCTAGTGACCTCTGAGGTAGAGGTATAAATACTCAGGTTTTTTACCTCTTTGCTGGAATAATTCTAGAGCTTTCCCGTGGTGTCCACTGGGGTAGTTGCCTTAATAATGTTGTTGGCTGCCTTTCCTTGTCTTTATTACCTTCTCATCTTTCTGTCAGAGTTACAGTTCCAATGAACCAAGTTTTAGGATTTGCTTCCCGGGGAAACCCAACTAAGAACTTGGTATTCTGCAAACAATCCAGGAAGAATCTTGGTTGTGGAAGTGCAACTCTATTAAGTAAAGATAGTGGGTAGGGTTTTTGTTTCTTTTTCAGACCTGAAAACTTATATACCCCAATGTATGAGAGAGAAAGGGAGAGGGAGAGAGAGAGAGAGAAACATCGATGAGAGAGAACATCAATTGGCCACCTCCTGTATGCCCCCCACTGGGGATTTGGCCCAAAACCTGGGCATGTGCCCTGACCAGGAATCAAACCAGCAACCTCTTGGTGCATGGGTCAATGTTCAACCACTGAGCCACACCAGCCAGGCTAGATTCACATTTATATAAATGCTATATTGGATAAACTGGTTTCACTTTGAGATCAAATAATCCACCATATTGTTCTCTTTAATGGAAATAACTGGGTAAAGTGATTATATATGCTGTTCTTCAATTGGACAAAACTTATTGTATATCTATGATGTGCCAGGTACTATTCTAGGCTTTAGAGATATAGCAGTGAATAAGACTAATGATTACTTAGTTTTAACTCTCTGCCCTTATGGAAGTTTAAAGTTGAACTTATTTGTTTCCAGATATATTCACATGAAGTTCTTGCAAATGTATGCTATTCTTGCAAATGTTAATAGTTGTTAATAGGTTATTGGTCTTATTCAACGTATTTAATTTTTTCACCCAGTAGTTCTATTGCAAGACTCATTGTTATAATATAGTTCCTCTGTTATGCTTTTCCTATTGATTGTAACTTACTGATTTTACATTTCTGGTAGGTCTACTTAATTTTTTTTTCTCTTCAGTTTTAGTTATCCTTCTATTTCAAGAATAACTTTTTGTTATTGTAGAATTTTATTGTTTCAAGATCTACTGTATTATTCTACTAATATGGCATTGAGAGCATTTTTCAACGTTCTCATATTTGGTTCAGCCATATTTATACTTAAGATTTTTAGTTTTTGATTAAGTATAAAAATGCTCAAAACAATACATTTTAAATTAAGGAAATAAGTAGTTAAAAATATAAACAATTCTTTTTTTTCCTTTTTTTGAATTTATTGGGATATCATTGGTTAATAAACTCACATAGGTTCAGGTATACCATTCGGTAATACTTCTTCCGTATATTGTATTATGTGTTTATTACCCCACAGATAATTCTTAATACTATGCAAAATAGTATCAGTTTGAAATAAGTACCACATTTACCTTTCCACATTGTAACAATTTTTAGCTTAATTTATAAAATATTAAGTTAAAACTTTCTTAGGAATGCATAACCCTTTCTGACCTTATAAATTAAGAACTAGGGTTTTTTCATGTTCATGCATTGGAGTGTTTACTTGAAATTTGCACTTATCTGAACCTTGAGGAAACATAGCAGAAAGTTTATATACATGGAGTCTGTTATTTGTATTCATATAATATGTGTGTTCCTTTGAAAAAACAATTATTAGTCATTCTCTGCCTTTAATATTCTTTGCACATAGAAATGCTGCTTATCAGTCTGTAGTTGATTTTTTATTTGTCCACGTTACATTGACTTTCCATTCTTCTGGTGTAAACTTCTTGGTTTTCCTTTGAAGAATGACCCCTCTTTCTGTACTTGGCTTTCAGGTAAGATTGACTATTCCCCCCTTTAGTGGTGGGCAATAAAAAATAGTATATCCCTTTGCCCAGCCAGTGTGGCTCAGTGAATTGAACGTAGTCCCATGGACTGAGAGGTTCCAGTTTGATTCCTGGGCACATGCCCAGGTTTGGGGCTCCATTCCCAATAGGGAGCATGCAGGAGGCAGCCGATCTATGTTTCTATCTCACATTGATGTTTCTCTCTCTCTTTCCATTTCTCTCACTCTAAAAAATCAGTAAAAATACAATAATAATGATGATGATGATAATAATAAAAAGAAAAGTACATCCCTTTGGTCACAGTGATTGTTCAGGAGTGGATATATAAACCAAGTCAGGGCAATCAGAGCCAATAGACTTCAGCTAGCACTATGGGAAAGAGACATTCTTTTTCTGCTAGTGTTGCTGGATTGGTAGTCTGCATACCTGGAGCTACTAGTAGCTGTCTTTTTGACCATTTAATAAGAGCTTGCATTACCTCAAAAAATTAAAAGTTGAACTGCCATTTGATCCAGTGATCCCACTTCTAGGAATATACCCTAAGAAGCCTGAAACACCAATCAGAAAGAATATATGTACTCCCATGTTCATAGCAGCACTATTTACAATAGCTAAGATCTGGAAACAGCCCAAATGTCCATCAGTACATGAATGGATAAAAAAGCTTTGGTACATATACACAATGGAGTACTATGCAGCTATAAGAAAGAAAGATCTCTTATCCTTTGAGACGACATGGAGGGACCTGGAAAGTATTATCCTAAGCGAAACAAGCCAAACAGAGAAAGACAAGTATCATATGATCTCACTCATTTGTGAAATATAATGAACATAACAGTCTGAGAAATGCAGTAGTCCCAAAGATGTGGAAGTGGGACACAGACTGACAATCCCAGGAAGAGGGGGTAGAGGGGAGAGATAAACCACAGAACTTATATGCATGTATGCATGACCAATGGATATGGACAACAAAGCTGGGGACAGGATGGGGAGGGAGGGGGGAATCAGTGGGGGGGGGGAAGAAACATCTGTAACAAAAATAAATTAAATAATTAAAAAAAAAAAAGATTTCCATTCAGAAGAAGAAGAAGGAAGAAGAAGAAGGAGAAGGAAGAGGAAAAAGAAAAAGAAGAATAGAAGAGGAGGAAGAGGAGGAAGAGGAGGAGGAGGAGGAAGAGGAGGAGGAGGAGGAGGAGGAGGAGGAGGAGGAGGAGGAGGAGGAGGAGGAGAACAACATAGCCCAGAAAGGGTATTGTAGCATGGATGGAGGGAACTAGTAGCAGCATATGACAATGCCTGAGCATCTGGGTCTAGCAGTGCCTGGATACCTACTCCCAGACTCTTACTTACACAAACCATTGAATTTCAACTATTCCACTAAAGTCTCCCACCACCCCTTTACAGTTTGCTTTTTCTTCCCCCTCACTTGCGACTGTAGATTTCTTAATACTATATAGACTATATGAAACCATTGTTCTTCTTTTCCCAATAAGACTTGTGATCAAAATACCAGATAAATGACTTCTGTTTTAAAAGCCTTTCTGTTCTTGGGGTATGTGCTAGAGTTAAGTTTTTTTTTTTTTTTTTTTTTCTTTTTTACTGTGAAGCAATAAAAGGTGTCTATGGTGTAAAAACCATAGCTAGACACATAAAGGAGAGCAGAGCCATTGAAAGTCTGAATATGACTTAAATCTACAATCATATAGCAGGCCTATTGTCCTTAGATATATACTGTTTATTCAACAAATGTTTACCAAGTTCCTACTATTTTAGGCATGAAAATAAGAGTAGTGAGCAATATAGATGAAAATTCCTGACTGCTTGGAGCTGACATTCTTGTATTCCAGAAGACCTGATACCCAGAACTGGGGCCATTTCTGGAGCTGGTGGCACTCAAGACTTCATTTCTCTGTATAAAACCCAATGGTTCCCTATTAGACGTCAATCAAATCCAAAGGCTTTAAACATGTTTACCAGGATTGCAAGGATCTGGCCCATGTTCACTTGTCCAAAACTTTATCCAAGAATGTACGTCCCTATACTCATGCTATTCCAGTCAAACAAACCTTTTTCCTTTTCCTCTAATATTAATCTGTCTCATAAACTTTTCTATCTTCTCCTTTTCATTTTGACTGTTTCTTCCCCTGACACCTCACATGGTCACAGCTTAAATGATACTTCTTCAAAGAGACATTACGTCCCCACCCAGTCTAAAGTGGATCTCCTTAATATTCTGACAAGTCTATTTTCATAGTATTCATAATTGTATGTATTATATATATAATACATATAATTGTATATATGCACACACATATATTTGTTTTTTAGTGTTTGTTTACTACCTCTCCACCACAGTAAGCTCTGTGAGTCAGAGACTATATTTGTTTTGTTCAGCACTGAATTACTCCGTGGTTGGCATAGTGCCTAGCACATTGTAGGAACTTAAATATATTTGTTGCATAACTATGGGGCTTGATCTCAGCCTGTTTAGAGTAGCTTTTACCATCTCAACTCTTTTTTGAGCCTCATGCCTTCTAAGTCAAGGGTCCTTTGAAGCCTTCTTTAGCTGCCCATCCTAGGGTCATTCTGGTACAGCAGTCATCATCTATTTATGTGATAGGCTGGGCCTCAGACACCAAACTGGGAGAGTGACCACAGAAACCTGATGAGATAACAGGAACCAAAACAGAAACTCCACCCTTATAACTTGTTTCCCAGAGCTTGAATTAAAAGGGGCAGGATAATCCCAGAAATCACTGGTTATCATCAGGGTATTGAATCTCAAGCCTGAGTGTGGACAGAAGAGGCTCAAGCAGCCACATGGAAGCCAGTGATGAGACTGGGACTATGGGCAATTGTGTCAGCTTTTAAGCTTCTTTGTTTGGAGGGTGATGTGTGTGTGTCAGTCAGGGGTGGTTATATAGTGGACAACTGTTTATGTTTCCACGCTGACTGCTTAACACATGGAATGGCTAGATAACCAGGCAAAGATTGACCCTCTAGGTGGGAGAACCAATATAACCTGGGGTGCTGTGTGATACTGGGGGAGTCAGAGGCAGGAGAAATGAGTTAGAGCTGACATACTGATCTTGCCTCGTTCCATCTCATTCTGGTTCTTTGTTGGTTTTAAATGGGGTATAAACAGATTAAATCTTAGCCTTCTGTGGTCCCTTTTAGACTTAAAGTCTTATATCCAAAGAATTAATTTTCCTTCTCGATATTATATTAATGAAAGTTTTTAAACATACAGTAAACTTGAAATAATTTTACTATGAGCATCCAAGTATTTACCACCTACATTCTATCATTAACATTTTATGTTGCTTGTTTTATCACTTCTCTATTCTTTATCTGCCTATTAATGCATCTTCGTTTTTTCTTAAAATTTTTAATTGATTTTTTAGAGAGAGAGGGAGAGGAAGAGAGAGAGAGAAACATCAATGAGAGAGAGAAGCATCAATATCAGTCAGCTGCCTCTTGCATGCCCCCTACCGAGGATTGAGCCCATAACTTGGGCATGTGGCCTGACTGGGAATCAAAACAGCAACTTCTTGGTCGATGCTCAACCACTGAACCACACCACTGAGCCATACTAGCTGGGCTGCATCTTAGTTTTTGATGTATTCACTGATGAAAGTAAACTGTAGACACTGGTACATTTTCCCTTAAATATTTCAGCATTCATATAATTACCAAAAGTCCAATATTTTTTACATTTTTTTCTTTTAAGGTAAATTTTACATATGCACAACTCTTTAGTATACTTTTGCTGAATTTGGACAAATAAATACACCTATATAATCTAAGCCCTATTAAGATATAAGACATTACCACCATCCTAGTAAATTCCTTCATGCCTCTTTCCCTGTCAACTCCTGTCCCAAACACCAGAGGCCAGGGCTGTTTTTGTTTTTTCCCCTATCATAGTTTCAAGACATTGATTTATACTAGGTAGTGTCATTAATGAGCCCCCAAATAATTTTTCTCCAGTAATCTGTTCTTCTCATCACTCAGATAGAAAAAAACTCTGCTTCCAAAATTTAAAGTCAACCAAAACTTGAAAGAAAGAACTTGGCACAGTGTCAACTGCCTAATGACTTTTCCCAGTTAGGGCCCAGTGTTGTTATTCAATTCACACTTCCTTATGGTGCACCAGGGCCAAGGGTCACAGGGTCACACTAAGAGAAACAAAACAATATTTCTCTGGTTATCCTCTCCCCTTCATTTCTATCCCAGGCCCACTCTGAGGTCATTCTGGCCTCTTAAATTTTTCCTAGTGCTTTCAGGAAGTCTCCACACATGTCTCACATAAACTTGTTAATATGGCCCGAATCATCCCTCTGTGTTGACACTAGCTTGTTATACTTACTTGGTACCTCACTGGTACTCCTAAAGTATCTGCTAACCTAAAGAAGAGTTATTTCCCAGGAGCATCCTTCCTCTTTTACACAAGTAGACCTTTAGTGGCCAAATCTCACTTGTCCTCAATATATACATATCTGAATTTTCTGTGGATTTATAGCTCAGCTTCATTTTGGTATCTGTTGCTACTATTACAAATGACATCCTTGAAAACTAAACCATTGATAAGGGCCACACCTTTTTTCTAGGCCCTATTCCTCCAGTACAATGGAAAACACTTTGTCTTTTATGTTGTACATTAGCTTTCATACATTCTTTTCCCCCCCATACATACATTATTTTTAATGTATTACATTGACACATCTGAACTACCTTCTGTTCACTGAATTTGGACTCTTCCAAACCATCTTATCAGCTATAATTTTGACATGTTGCAGGGTGGGCATTGACTGGCAGCCAAATATTTAGCTTCACCTATCTTGGTTTTATTTAAGCACAGTATGTATTTAGTATTTGAATATTATATTTTATCCTTATTTGAAAAATGAATTCACAATTGAAAAGTGAAGAGTATGGTAAGAAACAAAGGCCTAAGTATCTTAACAGTATATTTGGGACAAGGACTAAAATTATTAAACGAGGTGAAAGCAGTGATTTGTTAATCTCAGTCAAAGGTTCATTAGGTTTAAGTGGCTTGTCTGTATATTGAGGTATATATATATATATATATTTAAACTAAGGTCATATGTGGGACACTTTAGAAATACACTATCAAATATTGGGTCTAAAAGGTAAAGTATAATGAGAGATTGTATAACAGTTTGTAGCTCTTTGAGAAGAAAACCCAATGTTAAAATAGCTTATTATAATTTTTCTATTACAATTTATTCCAATTAATAATGACAAATATACTATATAATTTATACTGTGTAGATTTATCTCACTAATAAATATATCTTTGAATTTTTTCTTCTTTTAACTACTCTTCCATGAGAATCTAGCAAAATGACTAGCATTTAGACTCGTTCAATAAATATGTTGAATGAATTAGTGAATTTGTATGAATAGTCCTATAGAAAAGCTACCATGGTGTTAGGTTGAAAAAGATGCACATTTTAAATATTGATAGACAGCCAAATTGCTCCTCAAAAAGCATAGATCCCATTCTTGAAGTACTGTGACAATCTAAAAAGGATACGTGTTTGTTTTCTTGAGAAGAATTAATATGCTGAAAACAACAACCCTGTTTTATTCTGTTTAAAATGTCTGGGTAGAGAAGTATATTGTATTGAGAAATTATATTTTACATTTTTGCAATTGTTGCTTCTCATAGGTTGATAGTGTGGTGATTTTGAAGTAACATAAAAAAACAGAAACTTGTTTGTGTAGATGTTAGCCAGGTGGAATGTAGGAAATGTATATTTGATAGAAGGAAGAACAAATACAAATACATGATAGAAAAGCAAAAATCCAACTATTTAACAATAGATATGAGGTTAAATAAATTATGCTTTGGATAATATAGAATCATCAAAAAGAATGAAGTGGTCTGTAGGTACTGACACAGACAGATATTTCTATTATATTATTGAGGGAGAAGACAAATGTGATATAATCCTGTTTTCTTTTCTTATTTTATTTATTTATTTATTTATTTTAAATCTTTATTGTTGAATGTAGAATGTATTACAGATGTTCCTCATTTTCCCCCCATTGACCTCCTCCTCCCCACTCCCGCCCCCCTCCCACCTTTTCCCACACTATTGTCTGTGTCCATTGGTTATGCATATAAGTTCTTTGGTTTATTTCTTCCCAACCCCCAACCCCTTTCCCTTTGAAGTTTGTCAGTCTAGCAATGAATTTGTACTTCTTAATCCCTTCACCTTTTTCACCCATTCCCACAACCCCCTCCCATCTGGCAACCAACAAAATATTCTCTGTATCTATGAGAATGCTTCTGTTCAGATTCCATTGTTGATAGATATGTATTCATTGCCATTTTGTTTGTTCATATATTTTATCTTTTTCTTCAAAAAGACCCTTCATCATTTCATGTAATAATGGTTTGGTGGTGATGAACTCCTTTAACTTTTTCTTGTCTGGGAAAGTCTTTATATGGCCATCGATTCTAAATGACAGCTTTGCAGGATAGAGTAATCTTGGTTGTAGGTTCTTGCTTTTCATCACTCTGAATATTTCTTGCCACTCCCTTCTGGCCTGCAAAGTTTCTTTTGAGAAATCAGCTGACAGCCTAATGGGAACTCCCTTGTAGGTAACTAGCTGCCTTTCTCTTGCTGCTTTTAAGATTCTCTCTTTGTCTTGAACCTTTTGCATTTTGATGATGATGTGTCTTGGTGTGGGCCTCTTGGGGTTCATCTTATTTGGGACTCTCTGTGCTTCCTGGACTTGTATGTCTGTTTCCTTCACCAAGTTAGGAAAGTTTTCTGCCATTATTGTTTCAAACAGGTTTTCAATTTCTTGTTCTCCCTCTTCCTCTGGCACCCCCAAGATGCGAGTGTTGGCATGCTTGAAGTTGTCCCAGGGGCTCCTTACACTGTCCTCATTTTTTTGGATTCTTTTTTCTTTTTGCTGTTCTGATTGGGCGTTTTTTTGCTTCCTTATATTCCAAATCGATGGTTTGCTTCTTGGATTTACATACTCTACTATTGAATCTGTGTAAATTATCCTTTATTTCAGTTAATGCCTCCTTCATTTCTGACTGTGCATCCATTATTTCTGACTGGTCCTTTATTATGCTCTTGAGGCCCTCACTAAGTTCACTGAGGTTCTCACTAAGTTCATTGAGCATCCTTATAAGCAGTATTTTGAACTCAGCATCTGTTAGGTTGCTTATCTTATCTCCATTTCGCTTAGTTCTTTTCCTGGGGTTTTGTTCTGTTTTTTTTCATTTGGGACCTGTTTCTTTGTCTCCTCATTTTGGCTGCCTCTCTGTTTGTTTCTGTGTATTACTTAACGAGAGGTATGGGGCTATCTGAGACCAGATGCTGCTTGTTTGAAAGAATTTAGGAAAACCTGAAGCAGGATCCGAGACAGGCCAATCCTATGGTTAAGCAACTGGCAACAGCTTGGGTGGGACTGAAAGTTGGGTGGAGCGGGGCCTCAGGGAGTCAGCAGGGCAGGGCTACCAGTGTGAGCCAGGTTGCTGGAGTCTCAGATATGGTGACTGTCTGCCACCCCAGGGAACGGCTCATGAAAGGAACAAAGGCCTCTGACAGCACGTTTATCTCGGAGAAAACCCCCTCTCCAGCCCTCTCTCCAGGGCCAAACAGCTCAGTTCTTCCCTGTATGTCTCTGGTGCCCCTCGAGATGCCTCCCCTCCAAGCTTAGAGGGAGAGAGTCTGATAAGTCCGTGCGCGGGCCCTTTAAGGAGCTGCCTGGGGCTCCAGCCACTTCAGCTTCCCTGAGCCTTAGTTCCTACTGGTTTTTCCAGCCAGAATTATGGGGACTTCTCTTCCTGGCACTGGAACCCTGAGCGGGGCACCTGGTGTGGGACGGGGACCCCTCGTGTGGGCACCTCCGCCCCTCCGCCCCTCCTACCAGTCTCGATGTGGCTGCTGCTTTAACTCCGTAGTTGTAGGACTTCCATTGAGCTTGATTTCAGGCGGTTTTGAATGACAGTTGTTCTGTAGTTTAGTTATAATTTTATGTGGTTGTGGAAGGATGCGATACCACGTTTACCTACGCCGCCATCTTGACCGGAAGTCAGGTAATCCTGTTTTCTTAAAACAAATACTCTGTGTGTGTGTGCTCACACACCCTGGTATATTTGCCCACAGAGAAAAAGTATCAGGGAGGGTACAAGCCAAAATGTTAACTGTTATTCCTGGGAAATGAGTGGATTGGAGTTGTAACACAGAGATTTTTAATTTAATATAGTTTTAATTGAGTTTTTTTTTTTTTTAAACAACCAACTTGTATACATTTTGTAATGAACTATCTTTCAAAGGAAAAAGAAAATAATGTGGTATGTGGAAGCCTGGTGGGCTGCTCTTAAAATGCATTTGTTAATAAATGTGTAGGAAGCATTGGGATATTTCTTATAGCAGTTCTTTACTAGACTCATACAAAATAGGTTAGGTGACATTAGTGATTTTCTAACATTTTAAAAGCCATGGAGCCTGTTGCTCAAACTCAATCCTAGGCAGAATTCCTATATGTGAAAATGATAAAAGCAGAGTCAGTTGGTGGAAGGTGGGAGTGAGGGGTCTTTCTCAGTGTTCTTCTCCCCTTGTAATCTTTTGACAGCCCCTAGGGCTCTGCTGAACACAATTTGAAATACACTGATCTCTTCCTGGGATGCTTTTGATTTAGTCCTTCCTGAAGGTCAGAGGGATGTATGAGCTCTGTGATTCTAAAGCACAGAGAATAAAGAATGCCTACAGGTAACCCTGGAATTCTCTCTTGCCTTACAGAAAACATGTTTAGAGCAGGAAACATTTGTGTCATGTAAGATATTTCCAGATGTACTATAGAAAAGAAACAGTTTTTATTTTGCATTTCTTGGCTTTGGAGTCTCATAATCTTACTTCTAAAATCCAAGCTTTATGATCTATATGCCTTTTTTATATCCTCAAAGTGACTAGAACAGTTCTGTTAAACTAACAAATATAGGTTCTATAAATGTCTGGCTGCTCTGCCAATCTTAAATATAATGAGACAAACAACTTTAAAAATAGAACATTACTTTGTATTTATCTAAGAATATGCCTTTTCAAGGTCTAAGCAACTGGACAGAAATATGTATTTAGAAATAATATTGAATAGTGAAACTTAAACCAATTTTTAAAAAGAATTATTGCTCTTTTAAAAGGTACACACAATTTTATTTTTCCTGTTTCATGCCTTGCATTTAATTTCGGGGTTTATTTGTAATTTAGGAGCACAGTTTTTTCTTTTTTTCAATACTCACCTGAAGATATGTTTTTATTGATTTTGAAGAGAGAAAGGGAGAGTGAAATGTTGATGTGAGAGAGAAACATTGATCATGGATGGATCAGTTGCCTCCCATGTATGCCCTGACAGGGGGAATCCAACCCACTATATGCCCTGATGGGAAATTAAACCCACAACCTTTTGGTGTAGGGGACGACACTCCAACCAACTGAGCCACCTGGCCAGGGTGGGAGCACAGTTTCTCAATTTCATATATTGTTTAACTTGATAAAACTTATAATTTATTTTGATATAAACATGCTAGTGTGTTTAAAATAATAGAGAAGGCATATTATCATAATTTATTCATATACACCCATGTTTTTTCCTGTGCCTTAAATGGCTTTATTAATTTTTATTTAAAATTTGTGTAGGTCTGTGTGACTGAATGTATAGTAGAGGGAAATAAAACAATCATAATAGACAAGATACAAACAAAAATCTCTCTTCTCCACAAGGTGGTACTGTGGTTCTTTTACTCTTTCAAAGACTATAGACTTGATATTTTCCCACTTGTCTTCCTTCCCCCAACATTTTACAGGTGATCTTCAATTAGATTCTAATAAAACTGAGACATAATTTCAAAGGAAACTTGATACTTTTAGGTTTAAGGTAACTGGCAAGCAACTAGACATTCTCTATTTAGCCTTCTTTAAGAGTTTTTCCCCCTTACCTTTTTGCTTCTTTAGAAAAAGGTTCTTATACAAACTTTGACTATAGTTTACAGTATTTTATTTATATTCTTTACACTATATATACTATAATAGTGTGTATAGTAGTTTTGTCATTATAAAGAAATAACATCAGACATCTTTAAAGTGTTTCAATAGCAGTATAAATGCAGCTCTTCATTTTTAAGGCAAGTCAAGTTTTAGGCAATTAAATTTTCTCTCTCTCTTAACCAACCTCGATAGTTAAGAACTTGATCTAAACCTCAGTAATATAGGTAAAAATTACGGAACATGCTTTTAAAAAAGCACTTGAATAGATTTTGTGCTATTTTCTTTTTACACTGCATATTTCAGCTTATTCGAAAATTAAAAAATATGTTCGTAGATGAGTATGGAACACCATATATTTGTTTTCTCTGTAGCGAGATATCAAGACGAATAATTGCAAGACTGGGTTCTGGTTTCAGCTTCCCGGTTCCGACTGCTGGTCGCTTGAAGACGTCTGCTGCGCCCATGCGTAGACTTCTGGGCCACAGGGACCTCTGCTCTCAGGTCTGTGGTCTCAGGGGTCCCGCATAATAGAAATTTAAGTGTCTTGATACAGCGTTCACGCAGTAAGCAGAGTTCTTCCTTGACTGCCCGATTATTTGGGGTGGCCCAGGGAGGGGGGCCGGTGCAGATTATGATTCGCTTGGGGAGCTCAGAGTCCCGGAAGTGGAAACAAATCTTTGATGGATTTGTTGGCTACAATAATGAACATGGGAGGAAAAAGAGAAATGAAAGAAGAGAAGAAAAAGAGTTCCAAGAAATTGGAGAGAAAATTAAGGGAAAACACAGGATCGAAAATGACAGTAAAAGACAGAGCAAAGAGAAGGTAGAACATAGAAAAGAAAAGGAAGAAACGGAATCCAACGAAGACAGAGGCGGCGTCTTTGGTCCCGCTTACAGGGTGGGAAAACATCGGCTTTAAGAGGTTAGGTAACTGCTTAAGATCGCCGAGTGAAGTGCCAGAGCCAGGATTCTCGCGGCTCCAGGACCAGCTGTCCGCTGCGGGAAAGGACGCGCAGGGCGACAGGAGCGAGGCCCCGCATCGAGCTGGAGTTTCTTCGCCGAGAGAGTGCAGTGGAGATGCCGGCCGGGGAGCGGTCATTACCTCCCCGAAAGCCAGAGCGCTTTTCAGGGGCGCGGCCCCCGGGGCTCTTCAGATGGCCTTTCCCCAGCCGGAGTCTGGGCAGAGTGAGGAACAAACGGCCCTGGGCTCCCACGAGGCGAGACGCACCCTATCCCTCCACTCCTGGTTATTTCCAGGCTCTTCCCAGATTGCACTCGGTTTTCACAGCCACGGCTTCGCGGGCGGTCTCCTCTCGGGGGCCCACCCCACACCTCCAGCTCCGGGGGACCCAACAACACTCCCTGGGGGTTGCACATGGAGGGTGCTGATTTAACCATACACTTCAGGGCCCAGGCGCTCGGTGGTAATGTTTCCAGATCCCGGGGTCCCTGTCAATGAGCCAACAGATCCAGACACGAGGAGGCCGGGTATTTTCTAACCTCATAGTAACTTACATGAATGTACACAAATACTTAAGACTAGGGATGTGTGCACCTCTTAGGAGATAAAAACAAAACAATTACAAGGAATAATGCCCCACACAGTCTACATTGTAAATCGATGCAGTTTCATGTTATGAGTATTCTATTCGATGAATAGCTCCTGCCAATCCTTAGTGATTACTTAATGATTATTAATTGACGAGACACCTTTCACCTGCAAATGGCTTGTCTGCATTGTCTTTCTTCTCAGAGAACTGCAAATTAAAGTTTCTTTGTTAGAGAGAACAAAGAAGAATCCAAATTATTTTAAGGAGGCTTTAGCGTTTGATTTGGCAAACTATTGCTAAAGATCAACCTTACTCTTTGACTCGCCCCCTCTCTGTCACAGCCTTATTGCAGAGTTTTCTTGGCAACTCCCCGCAGGTTTGGGGGCCTCCACTTTTAGCGATTAGCATTTGAGAGTTAAGAGGAAATTTAGAAGCCTCCTAACTTTTACTTCAAACCGGAAGTAAATGAGGCCTGGGGAAGTTAAGGCCAAGGTGGAAGTTTGTGCCAAAGCTTGGGACCTAATACTGCCAGGTCCTTGCTCTTGGTGCTTTTTGTGTTCTTTGTGGTAGCAGGACTGCTCCCAAAATCTCCCTTCACGTGGCCCTGCATCCTACGCTCATTCTCCCTCTTCTCAGCCCAGAGAAAACTACCTTCTTGAAAGTTTGTCGAGAAGGTAGTGTCTTCTGCTTTTTATTTTAAAAATTATTTTCTTTTGCTGTCAGATTCATTCTGACATAGATCAGGGGTGGAAAAGTGTGTGGTATAGAATAGAGTCATTAGTAAATCCATCTCGTTTTTTGTTTCATTTGACAGCAACACATTAAATTAATCCCTGTCCAAAAGAATCACATTAAGGGAGCTGTCAATGCTAATCCCCAGCTCATTGTTGCTACCTAGCTCAGGGTTGATTTTAATAGGTTGCTCTGACATTTATTTCTTCAGAGGCACACTGGTGACTTCATCCAGACCCAAATCTATTCTTATCAAAAAGTGGAGGCCAGACAAGTGTTCATAGACCCTGAATTCTCTGGACTTCTATCTTGGGGTTTGGGTTCTTGTTGGAAATGTTGATTCACACTTATACCTTTAACTGAATAAAAATGCTTATAACAATAAAAAGAAAGTAAGGTAGGATTCTCCCTAAGAAAAAGAAAAAGCTGATATTTTAAGATTTAAAAAAAAGATGATGTATCTATTGTTCTTATATTTATTTTTAGCATCCTGTATTAGCTACCACTGTTGTCTATAGATCTCATTGTATACAAACCAGATTTAAGATAAAAAATTATTTTTAAAAAACTGGTTGAGAGAATAATAGATTACATAGACTAATGAAAAGGGGAGAAAAGGTAAGGATGAAAAAAATCTTGAGAAATGTAAGAATAAAAGACCTATAGTAAAAATGAAAAAAAAGAGGAAATTTTCTATCTATTTCTGGCAAGGAAGGATAACATTTAAGTAGCAATTTGGACAGAAAGAATTTAGGCAGTACAGAAATTAGGAGAAAATATATTTCAATAAGATTAAACTATTCCTTTTACTAACATTTAGAAACAATGTAATATAAAATGTTTTCTTTAAATGTAATCTCTCTCCTCTGCCTTCTGCACCTCACACCCCACCCTTATATAGATTATCCAGCTTTGTGCTTATGACTTTTATGGATTCCAGATCTGACAATTATATATTAGCTTTTGTCTGGGCGGATAAGAGAAAGCAGAGGACTGATCCAATCTTAAATCATGTAACCTGTTCTTAAAATATGTCTCCCACCTGGTTATTTTTATTTTTGTAGATATTTGGCAAGGTTTTAAAGATGAAATGGGGAATTAAAAAAACAAAGATGAAATGGAGACTAAACATTGAGAAATGGGCATCCATTATTTAACAAACTCATATTGCATGATTAGTGTACAAATACTACAGATTTATTGTATTCATATATATCAGAAAAGAAGTATGCGTATTCTATTTTTGTAAACTGAACCATATTCAGATTGCAAGGTGATACTGTAAATCTTTTTATCAAGTGAACACTTGCCTCTGCCTGGTTCATTCTGAGAAAATGGGCTGGGTTGTGGTGGTTCGGTGAGAAAAGAACTATGCATGTATTCAAGAATCTCTAGACAAGTGCCAGGACTATGAGGAATAAGAATTTAGGTTCATGTTACATCAGTGGACTAAGACCTAGTTGGCATTTTATAAATTGGTAGGTTAGAGTAGACATAAATGGAATGCTAAAACTCTAGGGACTCCAAACTTAATGATGCCTGTACTCAGCACAATGTCTTGCACATAATAGGCACTCAGTAAATCCTTACATCAATAATGAATGTGTGTATAACACATGCATGGGGGAGGGAATGCAGGATAGAATAAATACAGAGAGGAAACTGAAAAGAGAAGACCAGAGGAGATGGCAAAATTGGATATTGTTAGCTGTGAGATTGGGCATAGTTGGTAGTGCCTTGCTGGGGGCAGTGACTACAGAGTTGGCTCTGTGGGAATTAAGGCAGAAGGTAAAGCCCGTAGGCAATAATGCAGTAGATATATGAATACTTACTTCTGGAAATGTATCCACATGCACGTTCACTGTATTCATGCTCAAATAAGAGCTTGGTCTTCAAGGAATATGTATTTCAAAAGAAAAACATATGTGCTCATATTTAGATAAATCACTGTGTGTAATGATGTTATGTAAGGGAATGATTTTCAGTGATTGAACTTCTGGGTATACTTCATGATTTTCTTCTGTGCAATCAGAAAGAGCTTCACCCTTTCTTCTCTGCTGGACAGAGGAAGCAGGGACCAGCCTAATTATAAACCATTTTGGTAGTGGATCCCAAGGCCACTGGTATAGGCTGGGTGGGACCTAGGGGCTGTTGTTGGTTTGGTGGTGGTTGCACTGGCGGTGGGGTTATATGCAAAGGGGAACTTTCTGTAGAGTAAAACCCTTCATTTTCTGGAGCCTTAGGCCATTTCCTAATAGCCCCACCCTCTACCCATCTCCCTACTGTTGTTTTCTTCAATGACCCAAGGGTTGGTCTACCTGCTTTCTTTTCTCACATTTGTCTCCCATGGTTTTTGTCTGGGAATTTTCTTTATCCTATGGTGGAATAGAGCCCTGATTCACTGCTTTTGCCCTATCATTTATCTGACCTTGAGACAAACAAACACAGCTTTTTTAAAAAATTGTTTTTATTAGTAATAACAGGAATGGAAGGAACAGGGAGGTGAAAGGCTACTCTAACTTTTTCTTTCTTTTATACATTTAGACTTTTATGGAAACACAAATATATACAGAAAGACCTAAATCAGAGGCAAAGTTTCAGATTCTGCTTCTCTAGAAGTTTGTCACAGGAGTGAGAGTATAAATATGCCTGGGAAGAACAAGGCTTCTGAGAGAATAGTGAAGATTTGAACAAGGTTGTGGGTACTGCTGGCAATGTCATGGCTTGGACTGGCTGGGGGTTAGGGACAGGGAAGAGGAAGTCAACTCTGGGGCTTTACCCTTCACCCAACTCTCCTCACTTGTCATTGCTTCTGAACACAATCCCCCACCCCACCACACATAGCAGGGAGCAGGGTGAGAAGCAGATACAAGATTGTTTCTAAGTGTTGATCATTTTCTCTGAGTTCTTGATGGTCTCTCATTACTGACCTGTGGCATATTTCTATGATATTGTTTTCTGGGTTAGTAGACCAGGCTGTGGAATATAAAGAGACCCAAGGGGGAAAAAGGAGGTGTATGAACTTATATACTTTTAGTTTTGTTCTATTGCTTCTATGCCTTTAGAAAAGACTGTAACTGACAACTGCAGACCACTTTCAAGCTGAAATTATATCTGTGCAATTTCGGTAGAAAAACCCCTGGGCAGGTATGATACCTTTTTTTTCTGTGCCTGCCAGGGTACCAAGCACATTGAAGGCATTTAACAAATAATGATAATAATTTAAAGCAATGGGAGCATTGGGTGTATAGGGAGATAAGACACTGAAAGACCGAGGCCCACTAATAATTAATAATGTCTCAGGAGGTGGTCCCACTGTTTTTGGATTTTAAATCCCCTTGTTCAATTTCTTACTGGAGTGAATTCCACACAAAAAAGAATAATCTTTAATTTGATACTTAGTCACTTCAGTGTCCTGTGCTGAGCTGGCTAAGATTGCATATTCTTATGAAAATTTATGCATTCTTAATCAGTCTGATAATGTTGCTCCCCAGGGCTTCTAAATGCAAAAGCAAGAGATCATATATTCAGATATGTGGCTTCAAAGTCATAGGATCATCAGAGAAGTTTGTATTTCTCATTTTTAAAATTTTTATTCTTGGAATTGAAGGGAAAACAACACCACAGAAACTTCCAATTAAATACATAATGAAACAAGTTGTGGCACCTGCAAGTTAAGGCTTCACCAGGAATGAGTTCTTGTCCTTTAATGTGATAGGCTGAGTTGACACTTATTTTAATAAAATGACAGGATAACTAGAGTATACCTTTGACTAAGATTTGATTACAATTATTTTGCTGCCCCTGGTGCTCACATACTGAAGATTGGGAGTTGGCCTTTATTTGGATTACAATATTCAGAGATCATAGGAAAGGTACCCCAGGGAAAAAAGTGGACAGAATGCAGTGTGTGTCTTCTGTGCCCATCTTTTCTTCCAGTGTGTTCTTTTTCCTATGTCTGGTGTACCCCTAGCATCTGCCTTGGGTTTGGTTTAGATTTTCCTCCTCTTCCCATATTAAAGCTTATAATTTTTCATTTTTCTAAACTGATTCCATTACATTTTAGATTGTTTTCATAATATTCTTGAATCCTTTTTCTCCTCTATATTCCTTTGGTCATGGTCATATTTTGAGATGGCACAATCTCTTGTCTGAATTACTATAATAGCTTCTTGAGTGGTGCATTCAGTCTAGTCTTGTATTTCATCCCCCTCTCTCTGCTGTTAGAGTTGTTGTTGTTTTCTCTTTTGTTTTCCTAAAACACAAATCTGCTTTTGTCTCCCCTCTGATTAAAATTTTTGACACACTGCTTCTATAAACTATTAGATAAATATCATACTTTTTAGCAGAGCATAAAAAGTACTTTGTCATCTGGTCCCTGGCTGTCTTCTAAGCATCATCAATTGCTTCCTGGCCAGGGATCTGTGCTTTGTATGGGCTACTTTACTGCATCCATACCTTTGAACATAACATTTTGTCTGCTTGGATTGCATTTTTTCCCCTCTTTGTTTCCCTTGAAGATGCATACCTTTCCTTCAAGGTTCATCTTGAAATTACCTTTATTGTATTTGAGGGATACAATACAATTGTATTCCTCCTCACCCCTACACTTTCTTTTAAGAGAATCTATCCTTGGACTAGGATAGGATTAAGTCAGATTCTCTTAAATGGGAATTGATATGGGGATAGAGAGAGTGGATTGCATGGCTATGGGTGACAGATGACTAAGATATTATGGTCTCAATGGTTGATATGATTATATATGCAAGAGAGCTGATTTGTAGGAAAATGGGGCAAATTGCAGGGGAAAGCATATAATAGATATGGCAGGAAAGAGAGAACAAATGGAGAGCTATCTTGGTTCTCACTGCCTTGTCAATTCCTATTGAGGTCCCTTTTGAGACTAATTGCTTTTTTGACACTCAACTCTTTGTACTAGTATCTTCTTTATTTAACTTGCTCAATTGAGTTTCTGTTTCTTTCTTTAATTAAATTTATTGGGGTTAAATTGGTCAATAAAATTATATAGGTTTCAAGTATACAATTCTACAATACATCATTTGTACATTGCATTGTGCACTCACTGTCCAAAGTTCCATTTACCCTCTTCCACCTGCCCCCACCCCCCTTCTCTCTGGTAATTGCCATACTGTTATCTGTGTCCATGAGGTTTTTTTCTTAATCCCTTCACCTTTTTCACCACCCCCCTCCACCCCCAGGCTTTGATAGCTGTCAGTCTGTTCTCTGTATCTATAAGTCTGTTTTTCTTTTGTTTGTTTATTTTGTTCATTTGATTCCACATGTAAGTGGAATCATATGGTATTTTGTCTTTTTCTGACTGGCTTACTTGACTTACAATTCCATAGTGTAAATGTACCACAGCTTTTTTTATCCACTCATATACTGATGGACACATGGGCCGTTTCTAGATCTTGTCTATTGTAAATAGCACTGAAATGAATAGGGGTGCATATATTCTGTCAAACCACTGTTTCAGGTTTCATTGGATGTATTCCTAGAAGTGGAATTGCTGGGTCATAAGGCAGTTCCATTTTTAATTTTTTGAGGAAATTCCATATAGTTTTCCACAGTGGCTGTACCAATCTGCCTTTCCACCAACAGTGTATGGGGGTTCCCTTTTCTCCATGTCCTTGTTAAATTTGTGGATTTATTGATGCTAGCCATTCTGACAGGTATGAAGTGATATCTCATTGTGGTTTTAATTTGCATTTCTCTGATGACAAGTGACATTGAGCATCTTTTCATATGTCTATTGGACATCTGTCTGTCCTCTTTAGAGTAGAATCTATTTTTTTTTTTTTAATTCCTCACCTGAGGATATTTTTCTACTTATTATCAGATAGAGTGAGAGGGAGGGAGAGAGAGAGACAGAGAGAAACATCGATGTGATAGAGCCACATTGACTGGTTGCCTCCCACATGACCCGACCAGGGCCGGATGAACCGCAATCGAGGTATGTGCCCTTGACTGGAATTGAACCTGTGATTCATTGGTCTGTGGGCTGACGCTCTAACCGCTGAGCCAAACCACTAGCCAGGGCTAGTGTATTGTCTATTCAGATCCTTTGCCCATTTTTTAAATTGGATTGTTTATTTTTTTGGTGTTGAGTTGTTTGAGTTCTTTATAAATTTGGACCATTAACACTTTATCACATTTATCATTGACAAATATGTTCTCCCATTCAGTGGGTTGTCTTTTCATTTTGTCGTTGGTTTTCTTTGTTGTGCAAAAACATTTTAATTTGATGTAGTCCCATTTGTTTATTTTTTCTTTTGTTTTTCTTTCCTGAGGTGATATACCGGAAAAAATATGTCAAGAAATGTCCATGATTTTACTGTGTATGTTTTCTTCTAGGATTTTTATAGTATAAAGTTTTACATTTAATCAATTTTGACTTCATTCTTGTCTATTGTGTAAGGAGGTGAATGTATCTGTTCATCTTTCCCCACACCATTTATTGAATAAACAATTTTTATCCCATTGTATGTTCTTGCCTTCTTTGTCAAATATTAATTGACCATTAAAGTGTGGGTTTATTTCTGGGCTCTGTATTCTGTTCCATTGATCTATACATCTGTTTTCATGCCAGTAGCATGCTGTTTTGATTACTATGGCCTTGTTGTATAGTTTGATATCAGGTAATGTGATACCTCCAACTTTGTTCTTATTTCTCAAGCTTGCTGAGGCCATTCAGGATCTTTTGTGGTTCCATATAAATTTGTGGAGTATTTGTTCTAATTCTGTGAAATACACCTTTGATATTTTGCCAAGAATTGCATTGAATCTATAGATTGCTTTGGGTAGTATAGATATTTTAATGACATTAATTCTTCCTATCTATGAGTATGCTATATGCTCCCACTTATTGTATCTCCCTTAATTTATTTTTTCAGTGTCTTATAATTTTCTGAGTACAGGCCTTTTATTTCCTTGGTTAAATTTATTTCTAGGTACCTTATTATAATTATTTTTTGATGCAATTGTAAATGGGGTTGTTTTCTTAGTTTCTTTTTCAGATAGTTCATTATTGGTATATAAAACTGCCACCAATTTCTGAATATTAATTTTGTATCCTGCTACCTAACTAAATTCATTTATCAGTTATAGGAGTTTCTTGGTGCAGCCTTTAGGGTTTTCTATATACAGTATCATGTCATCTGCAAACAATGACAGCTTTAGTTCTTTCTTTCTAATTTGGATTCCTTTTATTTATTTTTTCTTGTCTGATTGCTGTGGCTAGAACTTCCAGTATTGTGTTGAATAAGAGTGGTTAAAGTAGACACCTCTGTTTTGTTCTTGATTTTACGAAAACTGCTATTTAGTTTTAGCCTGTTGAGTATAATGTTGGCTGTGGGTTTGTCATATATGGCCTTTATTATGTTGAGGTATATTCCCTCTGTTCCAAGTTCTCTGAGAGTTTTTATCATAATTGGGTGCTGAATTTTATCAAATGTTTTTCTGCATCTATTGATATGATCATGTGGTTTTTATTCTTTATTTTGTTTATGTGGTGTATCACATTTATTGATTTGTGAATATTGTACAAACCTCACATGCCTAGAATAAATCCCACTTGATCATGGTGTATGACCTCTTTAAAGTATTGCTGGATCCAGTTTGCTAATACCTCGTTGAGGATTTTAACATGTATGTTCATCAGGGATATTGGCCTATAATTTTCTTTCTTTGTCGTGTCTTTATCTGGTTTTGGAATTAGGATAATTCTGGCCTTGTAGATGAACTTGAGTTTTTTGGAATAATTTGAGAAGGGTATGTGTTAGTTCTTCTTTGAATATTTGGTTAAATTCTCCTGTGAAGACATCTGGTCCAAGACTTTTGTTTGCTGGGAGTTTTTTATTTTTATTTTTTATAACTACTTCAATTTCATTAGTTGTAATTGGTTTATCCAGACTTTCTGATTCTTCCTGATTCAATTTTGGAAGACTGTATGCATCTAGGAATATGTCCCTTTTGTCCAGGTTTTCCAAGAGCTTCTGTTTCTTGTTTTCAAATGATTCCTTATTAAGACTTATCTAGTGCATGTGATAAAATGATTGTATATATGTCCATCTTCCCCATCAGACAGTAAACATACCAAGGGTAGGGACACTGTTTTATTTATCTTACAATACTCAGCAATTAGTCTAGCTGTGGTAGACTGATGATATATATTTGAAGGAATGAACACTAACTTCATTTTTTAAAATGTCTTTTCTAACAAAGAACTTAGGATTTACAAAATTGGTGTTGCTATCATAATGGGTGATAAAGTGTTAGGTCTTTTAGTAACAGATTTGTATTTTAATAAGGGCTTTCTGGAATCAATTCTTTGAGGTACAGGAAAAACCATAAAAGGGAGAATTTATCAGTATTGGATTTAATGGGGAGGTATTGTGGGAGTCTTTTAATGTCTTTGAAATTATAACACATTTTTCAGGGCCAGCAGGGTGCAGATCTTGCAGCAGGAGGAACTGGCTGAGGGACAGAAGGACTCTTTCCCTCCAGGGACTGATAAAGTGGGATCTAGGACTGAGACCTCATTGCCTGGAACAATATTTGCTTTCTTCCAAATAGTTTTATATGAGCACAGATCATCCAGGAAAAACAGATATATTCTAAGTGAAATCAGTCAAAACACCAAGTCACTTGAGGTGATATCACTGTGGGTAAGTTCACTTTGTGAATCAGTATATTGCTCTTTAAATACTGTTGTCTCTAATAATACACTTCTTTTCACCTTCTGTGTTGGTATTACTGATCAGATGACACTTAACAGGCATCAAATAAACACTTCTTTTCTATGACATTAATTAAAGAGGATGTTGTCATTTTATAATTGAGACCTCACTACAGGAAAATCTAATGAAACAGATCATTGAGATTAGCCTGAGATGAATGTTTCCCTTCCCCAAATTTAACCTTCCAAGATTTTTAGGTCATGTAATTCTTAATCTCCCCTTTTAATAATAAGTTGTACATTTTTGCCTCCTTTTCTTCCCTCTTTACAGTATTATATCAGTAAAACTCCCCCTTTTTGGTTTCGTTACACCAAGACTTCCTCTTTTTTGGGTTGGCTAAACCAGGGCAGTGAAACTCATTTCTCAAGCAGCCATCTTCATTAATTGGCATTTTGGGAGGAGTAGATACCTTTGAGAACATCAGCCTTCACCAGACTGTTTTAAGCAAGGCTTCTTTCAGACAAACTTTTAAGCAGGGTATGCATCCTTCTTAGTACTATTTTTGTTAATGGGCCAGGCATTAGAGGGTAGCCTTCATTGAGAACTTATTAAATTCTACTTGTGGTTTAAGGTGATGTTCTTTATAATGTTAAATGTAATTATAATAGGATAGAGGTGCAGTGTAGACATGTTGGATGAACACATAAACTTACAGATGTTTAATAGAATCTGTGCTTATATCTCCCTTGTGAAAATGTTGCTCAGCTCTAATAAAACATATATGCACTATCCTCCAGAGACTCTAAGCTCATAAATGGAGGTTAAACAGCTGGACAGAATGCCAATGTTTTAAAATACAGCTGTGAATCCAAGTTAGAAAGCAAAAGGACCTTTTTAACTTCAAAGGTAGCCAATTAAGTTGCAAACACTATTGATAATAGTTGCTTTATTCAGAGCCTTATTATATAAAACACCATGCTGTCTTGAAACTGAAGAGGTTGCTGAGAAGTCGTCTCCATAATCCATAATTGAAAGAATCATAAATGTAACAATTATTTCCCTCTATGATTGCTTTCACAATTTCTTGTTCTCTGCAGGATCCTTGTGTGTGTGTGTGTATTTTTTCTCTCTTTCATCTCATGGCAACAATCAAGCAATTATAGTGTGATTCATATTTAAGATTAAATTTTGCATGTCTACTGAGGTATATAAAAGTCTCTAATTTTTTTCATAATTGTAAACTATGTTTATATAATTAGTTAACTTTTTAAGTAAGTAGCATTGGTGGCAATATATGCTTTATAAATAATATATATTTGGCCTAAATTTTATAAGCTTTATCAAGCCATGATTTATAATAAAGCAATGTGATTAATTTGAAGATGGAAATAAATGATATAATATTCAAATTGGAAAAACTATTCTGTATGATGGAAAAGAGATAAGAAATAAAAACAATTCTCAGGTGGTGTATTTAGTCTAATCTTTAAAAATTTCTGTCATCCTCCAGAAGCTATTTCTGGCTTTAAGTACTTTAAAATGTTAGTAATGATCTAAATGAAGATGTTAGCACTTCTCAGGTTTGATACTGTCATTCTGTAGATATCATGCAGTGACAGAGGATTCTTAACAATAATCTGTCTTTTTTCCCCTTCCCTGCATTTACGAAGTTCAGTTAATATTTGTTTCAGAGTGATTTCTCTCCAGGCTGGGATTGAAAACTGGACAGCATTTTTGAGAAACACTGATTTAAAGGTTGAGTTGAAGGAGAGGGAAGAATGTCTCTTTCTTCTTGCCCACCCTTCACTCACCCTCAAGTCTAGTGGAGAGAAGAGGGAGTGATAGCAAAGAGGAGAGGCAGAACTGAAGGAGGTGAAGGCACACACAGTTCCAGAGAGATGGTCATCACCTATTTTGAACAAGGGAAGTGAAAAACCTCCACATGTAAGTTCAAACTCTTCTTATTTAAAATTTAAAAAGTCATCAAATTATGTCATCTTAACCAAAGTTAATAGCACTTTATAATATTTTAGATGATATTTACAAGACATTGAAATATTTCTTCTTTCCATTTGTATTTTAACAAAATACTATATATTTAAACAAAAACCCTTATATTATACTGAATTCAGAGTCAATCTAATTCATTCTCCTAATTGTACAGGAGAACAACTGAGTACTCTATATTATAATTAGGGTGATTACATACTTTATTGTCTAAATCTGGACACAGAGAATAAAATAGGTTGCTATAATAATTATCCCAGGACAACAGGGTTAAACTTGGAAACTAGGATTTATGAGTACCTTAATTAAAAAAAATAGAAACTAAGATTACCAGATGGTTGAGTCATTAAAATTAATTTAATTGCTTTTTTAGTCTTTTGCCATTATGATAGAGAGAAAAACGTTAAATTGACCATTCTAATAATAGCTGACATTTTTTGACTACTTATTATGTACCAGGCATTATTCTGAGTATTTCATTTGTTAAAACATGATTAATCTTCATGATAACTATGTAAGATTGTTACTCTTATCCCAATTTTATAGATGAGGAAACTGAGGTCTATAGAGAGGTTAAATTTCTTGTCCAAAGCTCGTAAGTAAAAGAGATGGGATTCAAACTCAGGTATTTTGGTTCCAGAGCCTTAGCCTCTGCCTTATTCTGCCTCACATGCTTCTAGCACTGATGGTTGTGGAAGCAGGTCTAGAGTAGCAGTGATATTTGAAGGGCTGAGCAGATCTCAGAGGTTTGCAATTTTAGGAGTCATAAAAAATTGCAAGTCCAGGGTAGGAGGTTTTGAAGTAAATGCTTAGAGACCAAATGTAATATATCTAGTATTATAAATCAGAAATTAAAAAATGAAGCTACACTTATGAATGCCACTCAGTGAGCACCCTAAGGTGTGGGTCTTACCTATGGCTCCAAGGAATGATAACCATGTAGTGAACCAGGGTGAGCAGTGAAAGGAAAAAGGAGCATCTGACTGAGGTGAGGAGTAAAGGTAGGGAATGGAGTTTCCTGACCATTTATTTCATCTACCCATGAACTACATACACTACCTTGGCTCCAGTTTTTGTTGCTAGAAGGGAAAGCCTTGCTCTTGCTTCCATGGAATACTAGGATGAAAAGGAGCTAATGAAAACAGGGACAAAGGGAGATTTTCTCATCAATGCGCCCAGGCTCCTTGGCACAACCTCCAGTCCTGGCTACTACTAACCTGCTGGAGACCTCAACAGAGGTTCTACCATGCTGAGTCTTTGCTGAGAAATTAAAGAGGAGCCACTTGACTGATCATTTCTTGACTTTTAGCTCCCTTTTTAGTGGGGAATTATGACATTCAAGAACTGGAAGCAATACATTGCCACTTCTAATGTGAGTTCTGTTTGTCTTTTAGGCAGTTATATTCATCTGCATCAATCAAGATATCTCTAGTTACAGTCATTTATCATTAGATTGACTTTAGTGTAAATATACATTTTATTTATTTTTTGATCCTCACCAGAGGACATTTCCACATTTATGCTCAGACAGAGCAGGAGGGAGAGAGGGAGGGAGAAAGAGAGAAACATCAATGTGAGAGAGATACATTGAGTGGTTTCCACCCACACGACCCCAACCTGGGCCCGTGACAAACTACAACCAGTACGTGCCCTTAGCGGGAACCGAACCCGGGTCTCTCTGGATCGCGGGCTGACGCTCTAACTGCTGAGCCAAACCCACCAGGGCTAAACATACATTTATTACATATACTGTTTAACCCTTTGACATATTGTGTCTAAATTTTCCTTTAAGAATATGAGAACAGCCCAGTTCAATTCCTGGTCAGGGCACATGCGCAGGTTGTGGGCTCAGTTCCCAGTGGGGGCATGCAGGAGGCGCCAATTGATGTTCTCTCTCATCCATGTTTCTATCTCTTTCTCCTTCTCCCTCCTTTTTTCTCTAAAATCAATAAAGAAAAATAAATTTAAAAAGAATATGAGAACACACTCATTTACCTGGGTCTCAGTTGTTTTATTAATTAAACTGGCAATCTCAATCTTTTTTTTTTTTTATAATTTTTTATTAATTTATTTTTGTTACAGATATTTCTCCTTTTTTTCCCATTGACACCCTCCTCCCCATCCCCCCACCCCATTCCTGGCTCTGTTGTCCTTGTCCATCAGTTATGTGTATATACATATAAGTTTTGTGGTTTATCTATTCCCCCCCCACCCTCTCTTCTAGGGTTATCAGTTTGTACCCTACTTCCACGTCTTTGGGTCTACCCAATTCCTCAGACTGTTATGTTCATCATATTCCACAAATAAGTAAGATCATGTGACATTTATCTTTCTCTGCTTGGCTTGTTTTGCTTAGGATAATACTTTCCAGGTCCCTCCATGTCATCTCAAAGGATAAGAGATCTTTCTTGCCCTGGCTGGTTTGGCTCAGCGGTTAGAGTGTCGGCCTGCGGTCCTGAGAGACCCGGGTTCGGTTCCCGCTAAGGGCGCGTACTTCGGCTGCAGTTTGTCCCCGGCCTTGGTCGGTTGTGCGGGTGGCAGCCACTCGATGTGTTCCTTTCACGTCGATGTTTCTCTCTCTCTCTCTGTTCCTCTCTCTCCCTCCCACTCTACCTGAACAAAAAATGGTAAAATGTCCTCGGGTGAGGATTAAAAAAAAAAAAAAAAAAAAAAAAAAAAGAGATCTTTCTTTCTTACAGCTGCATAGTACTCCATTGTGTATATGTACCACAGCTTTTTTATCATTCATCTACTGATGGACACTTGGGCTGTTTCCAGATCTTAGCTATTGTACATAGTGCTGCTATAAAAATAAGGGTACATATATTCTTTCTGATTGGTGTTTCAGGGTTCTTAGGGTATATTCCTAGAAGTAGGATCACTGGATCAAATGGCAATTCAATTTTTAATTTTTTGAGGTAAAACCATATTGTTTTCCATAGTGGCTGTACCAGTCTGCATTCCCACCAGCAGTGAACTAGAGTCCCCTTTTCTCCACACCCTCGCCAACACTTGTTGTTTGATGATTTGTTGATGGTGGCCATTCTTACAGGTGTAAGGTGATGCCTCATTGTTGTTTTAATTTGCATCTCTCTGATGATTAGTGATGTTGAGCATTTCTTCATATGTCACTTGGCCATTTCTATGTCCTGTTTAAAGAGGTGTCTATTTAGCTCTTCTGCCCATTTTTTAATTGGGTTCTTTGTCTTCCTTTTGTTGAATTGTATGAGTACTCTATATATTTTTTAAATTAACCCCTTATCTCATATATAATTGGCAATTATGCTCTCCCATACAGTGGGTTGCCTTTCCATTTTGGTGGCAATCTCAATCTTAATTGTGTTGGTCAATCTTAATGAGGACCCTTTTATTAAATAGTACTGGTACCATGAGGAGAAAATAATTTTCATCTTTGAAGTATAGAGGTAGAAACATATAATAAAAAGCAAAACCAAACAAAAGATCAACAGTTTAATCAAAAGCAACATAAATAGTAGGAAAATTATAATAGGAATTACTTGTATTAATTCTCAGAGATTATAGTTTATAAGTGCATTCACCAGATATTTTATACTACCCTAATTTGTTTGAATATTATCGAGTATTTTTGTAAAATGGTAAAATACATTGTTAAAATCTAAAAAAATTATATTATCTTAAAAAGCTAGCAACTTATAATTTTAGATTACATTATAAAATTCTTATAAATTTTTTTCATATGTACTATTAAAAAACCATCTAATTTTAAATTAGAAAGGAGATCAGAGGTTATCTAATACACTCTCCTACATTACAGGGTGAACAATTGGAATCAGAATCTTTCAGGTTTGCTTAGCAGTACAAATAGAACTGGAATCCAGGTTTCCTATCCTCCAGCCTGTAGCCCTTTCAATTCTTAGTGTTCAGTTAAAATAAAAAATTAATTCGATATATATAGAACACAGACTGTGTTCTATAAAGCCTGTGCTGAAAGATAAAGGCAGAAATCTAATTCAGGAAAATAATTTTTTTGTGTGTGTGTGTCTAAGAAAATAGTGCACTCCTGGGATGCACACAAAGCACCAGCCCAAATTAGCAAAATGCACAAGGAATTCTAAATTTTAACCTTGCTTCCATCACTTTTTCTGTGCAGTATTTGGTAGATCAGTTCACTTCACTGATGGTTACCCCATGTATATAATAAGAAAAATAATGTCTTCACTTTCTGAAGCAGGGAAAGAGCTGTGTCTTTTTTTTTTTTTTTTTTTTAAAGAATGCATCAACAATTGAAAGGGACTTGAAAGTCCCATGTTATGAACATACTATTGTGTTTTGATAAGAAGCAAATTATATCAAATACTAACAATGATGGTTAAACAAGGCAGAAAATCTTCAAGCATATTTTCTGTTTATGGCTTTGATTTCAATTCTAGTCTTGTAGATAGAAAGAATGAACTATATTTTCTGGATATATATTTTTCTTTCTTGACCAAATTCTTGTTAGAAATATTGTATTGTAGAACTATAATAACTTTCCTGGACTTAGTAAGCCAAGCTAAATCATCCATGCAATTTCTCCCTAAATCTTGGTATAGGGCACATTAACTGGGTAATTTCTGAATCTTTATTACTTTCTGATATTACAGCTGAACCAAAAATAAGAGAGCATGAACACTGAGGGTAAATTGTGAACAAATAGTACAATTATTTAATTTTTTTAAATGTTTTTATTAATTTGAGAGAGAGAGAAAGGGAGAGGGAGAGATGGAAACATTGATGAGAGAGAAACATCTATCAGCTACCTCCTGCATGCCCCCTACTGGGTATTGAGCCCACAACCTGGGCCTGTGCCCTGACTGGGAATGGAACCAGTGACCTCTTGGTGCATGGGATGATGCTCAATCAACTGAACCACATTGGCCAGGCGCTATTTAATTTTTTTGTATACATATGTTTAAATTTTTTAGAGGTTGGAGGTAGAATTTCATTTCAGGTTAAAGAAGTAAAAATGAAGAAAGAATAAAAATAATCTGTTTTGGTATAGTAGCTTTCTTAAATTAAATGCTTGAATTATAATATTAAAAAAGGCATAACTCCAATCTATATTTCAGCTTCAATACATGCAAGACTTAATTATAAATATCATTAATAACAAAATATTTAGCATTTTTTATAGGAACTAGCACTTAAATCTATGTGTCAAAGTTCTGTTTATTGCACCTTATTTGCATTGTCTACCATACAGAACAGATAAAATGCTTATTCTTCTTGTGATTTATTAAAGACTTTTTCACTTTAATCTGGAAGGCATAGGTATGAGTCAAAGAAATACTTTTTTTTTATCCTCACCCAAGGACATTTTTCCATTTTTTGTTCAAATAGAGTGGTGGTGTGGGGGGGGGGGGAGAGAGAGAGAGAGAGAGACGGAGAGAAACGTCAACGTGAAAGGGACACATCGAGTGGTCGCCACCCACACAACCCAACCGGGGCTGGGGACAAACTGCAACCTTGGTACATGCCCCTAGCGGGAACCGAACCTGGGTCTCTCTGGACCGAAGGCCGATGCTCTAATCACTGAGCAAAACTGGCCAGGGCAAGAAATACCTTTTAAATAAAAATATTCTTTGCAGTTAATATGTTTACATGTCTTTTATGGTTCTGATTATATTTTTATTTTTACCATAAGAGGGCACATTAGTTCAAGATAAATTTTAAAAAAAGCACAACATCAAAAAGGAAATAGGCTTAGACATGGTAGGCAGAGAAAATTTGTATATTTAATTATGCTTATTTTCACTCATTTCACTGTCATTTGCAACATAATTTATCAGAGTTTTTTTCATTTTAAAGTAATTCAAGTATATATAGTTTCATTAAGAAATAACTTTTTATTTTTTGTTGCTAGCTACTCCTCCTAGGAGAATAAGTTTGGCTTAGTTGAATTTGATGAGGTTGACTATTATGTGATCAAGGAGGATACATAAATCATGGCACTTGAAGAACATCAGAGTTCAAAGGTACATATGATTAAGTTATTATGAAGTAAATGCCAGTCCCTGGTCTTGTAGTTAATAAAAAATGGCACCTATGTGTGAATGAATATAGCTCAGCAACTGTGCTTCACCACAAACATTTATAACCTTTAAAGTTTGGTACAAATTACAACAAGAACAATAGGTAGCCCCAGAGTGAACACAAGACTTTATTTCACTACAAAGTCTTGACTGAGGTCATAAACTGTAAGAGAGCAGGCAGCTCAAGTGGCTTATGAATGACTGCTGAGTCTCAGAATGAATTCATTTGTTCTGGATCCATGGCAAACTGTTATTGTTTCTAATGTTCAGTCTTTTGCTCTAAAGGCTTCAGGTTTTTAATCTGTAAAAACTGAAATAGATACTAGCTAGTTTTAACAATAATGCTTTTATAATGATAAGTTAAAGGACTACTTTAAAGGATTAATTCGTTGATTTATTTAATAAAATTAATTGAGCACCCACTAAGTTTCAAGTTCTGGACTGGGTGCTTGGGAGTAAAAATGGAATAATACATTTTCTTTGACTTGAAAATGTTTTTTAAATTTCCCTGTGATTTATAGAGAAATAAATCAAATAAGTATAGTACTATATGATAATTTTATATATTAATGGGAGAACAGGAACAAGATTTATCAAACCTATTACAAAAACATTTTACATTATATTTTTAAGAAAACTGAGAAGTTAGGCAAAATCATTAGTATATATTATCTCCAGTTTAAGAGTGTAAAACCGCTCTGGTAATATTTTTTTTCTAAGAGTCAATTATAGAATAAATTGTAGTAATTAGTAGCATAAAACAAGGTAATAATGTAATTAAAACCAAAATATTTACTTGCTATAGAAGATACTTTTATGCATCTTAATTCTGCTCCTTGCAAACTAATAATACTCTATAGGAATTCTGTGTGCTTTTGCATCTGGTGGTTGTGGAATTAGCATGTACAAAGAGAGTTCAGAATTATGCTTTAATTATGATTTGAATGATGATTTGAGTCTGAGTATGAGTTGTCAACAGAATTGTGAGCTGGGGGAAAAAGAGATAAGGGCTGTTAGTGGAATAAAAAGTATATTTTCAGTCACTTACTTTAAAGTGCCTTTATTTTAAAAGAAGTAATTAATGTTAGGAATTAATTGGTTCAGATTCTTGATTTTGAAGTCATCACTTGGTTACTAAGATGAAGCCTTTTCAAAATTACTACACAATATACAATGACAGGGACATTTCAGTTGAAAGGTAGAAAACATAATTGAAAAGCTAGCTTTTGAGTGCCTGCTTATCACCCTAATTGATAGCAGACGAGCCTGAGGAACTAAATGCGGTAGGGTAGTTCAATAAAAAAAAAAATGTATTTAGCTGGATTTCACATTATTATGCATGGTTTCTTCTAAGAACTAAACAGTACTGCTGATGTTTTCAAACAATAGTGGGCTTTAAGTGGAGCCTGGTCAGTATATATTAGTCAACATTAAGTCAAAATTATGTGCAAACAATGAATCCAGGTATAGTATCTAAAAATCTTCTAAGGCTTGGATAACCAAAATAGGACATCCATAAAATTCATAAAATGCTGCCATAAAGAATGAGGTTTTAGCCCTGGCTGGTTTGGATCAGCAGTTAGAATGTGGGTCCACGGACCAGAAAGACCTGGGTTCGGTTCCCGCTAAGGGTACGTATCTCGGTTGCAGTTTGTCCCCGGCACTGGTTGGGGTCATGTGGCTGGCAACCACTTGATGTGTCTCTCTCATATTGATGTTTCTCTCTCTCTTTTCTTCCCTCTCTGCCTCCCGCTCTATCTCAAGATAAATGCAAAAAAAAGTCCTCGGTGAGGATAAAAAACAAAACAAAACAAAAAAGAATGAGGTTTTAGATGTATATTAATTGACATAGAAAGTTGATTATAAAACTGGCTATACAGTATAAAGCCAACTACTGTAAGAAAAAACTATGTATAAAGAAAAAAATTGAAAAAAAAAAACATGGGAAAAATTGGAAAGGACATAGTTAAAATAGGAAAGAATTAAATGTTAACAGTAGTCATCTCAGGCACTGGAATTATGGGAGATTTTAAATTTCAATAGGTATATCTGTGTTTTTCTAGTTCTTCTACAGCAAATATATTTAATTATGTAATAAATAGGGCATAGTATTTCAGTTTGCTTAATGTTTAGCAGGAAAATCTTCATATGATTTAGAATACATCTGTATTCTTGATGATATTTAGTTGGTTCTAACATATATTTATAATTCCTATTTATTTATTTTTTCTCTTTGTTTGTTTTTATATATTTTATTACAATAAGTAGCAAAATATAACATAGATAATACCTAATTTGTCTTAACATAAATCAGAAGCTACGGTGAATTCAGAAATAGAAAAAAAGGACAGTGAACAGTGGCTCTGAATTTTAATTTTGTAAATATGGGATGTGAGTATTTAAGGTAATATGAAGTTATGTATAGGATCTGACCTGGGCATATAGAAGAAGTGAAATAAAAGGAAATTGATCCAAATTTTACCACATTTTGAGTCTGCACATGGGAAGGAAGATGATAGAATAATGATTGGTCAAACCAATCACTCTGGACAGAAGGTGTGACTTTCCTTTAAAAAAAGATGATGGGTCGGCTAGCACCCCAGCTGCCTATTTCTATAAAGTTGTAGCCCTTTGAGTGAGGAAAAAACATGGTTCAATTGATCGGCTCAAGGAAAGTTTATTTTTTTATTTCTCTTTAAAAGAATAGTTTTTAGCTCAGGGTGCTGTAACTCAGATATCACATCAGTATAAACAGTTGAACCACACATTCAAAAATCAAAGAGGTGGGTGGGTTTGAGTGAAGGTTAAGCAGCAATTTCCATTGATAGGAAGAGCAGAAATGGCCTCTAAACTATTACTTGGAAAAGATATATACACATACAGAACATATTAAAGAGCTTTGTGGCATCTCCGCTCTAGGTCAAACAGGATTGAGCTATAAAAGAAAAAAATTGCTTTGCTAGTTGGATTACTAGCTAATCACGAGGTAAGCACTTATTGAGTTGTTGCCAGTAAATGCTATAAAATCAAAGTTTAATGGAGAAAGTTATGTTTCTGGGGACACAATATTAAGCTTCTTTCCTCTTTTTCTGATTAAATGAGGTGCTCTAGTGGGTATTTTATTTTTTCTGCTTCATGGACTGTCTTCATTCTGACATGTGGAAAATAACTTTTAACTACTAGTGAATAATCAATTTTCCATTACAATTTTATTAACAGTCAGTAATTAATCAGTCTCACAATTTTACTTAGAATGTTGGTTTAAATATATCCATCTGCAATTTTTTTTCAGCCCAAATGAGAATTTGTAAACCAACCATGTTTCAAATTGGTCCTTTAAACGATAAACTGATTTTCTTAAGAGCGAAAGCTTAGAAAATTTTCTAATTAGTGCTAAGACCTGATTTTCTGTGGCTCACTGCTTCATACATTCTACTTCTTCAAATTATGCTATAGGAAGTTACTTTAGAAGTTGGTGTTTTCTATTGATCTCTACAATTATTCTCAGTCATTTAAAATTTAATTGTACAGTGATTTTTTAAGAATGTGCTAGAGCCTTGAATCAACACACACTCCTTTCCACCAACCCAGGGAGCAAAGAACCTTGTAAGCCCCTCATTGGCTCCAAGCTTAAGAGGGACACACAGGCTCCAGCTGTCAGTTCATCTCCTGCGTGTCACTCTCCTGTTCTTTCAGCCCATGGTTCACACTTTATAAATGGAGACGAGATTTATACAGCATAAGCTTACCTGAAAAACAAAAGATCATTAACTAGAAAGGTGCTTCCGGGCAACAGGAAATTTTTTCATTGTAAAGGTTTCAAATCTAAGAAAGTAATTAATTTCTCTGTGGAAGAGGATCATACTTTTCTCTTCTGATGCCCTTCCCTATTGCAATTGTATGGTTTAAGGCACAACAGAGGGACTATGACTCCTCTCTCAATAATCCTCATAGTCTGTCTCCCTCTTTTCTGTCACTTTCCTTTCCTCTTCCCATTTGGTACCATTAATGGTGCCTTCTAGGGTTTGGGGCTACATTTTATTTGATTCATGTGAGGAAAAGTTCAGGAATATGTTTGAAGGGATAGAATAGTAAGTAAGTTTCTTAATGTGCATATACTGTCACAAGGAGTTTAGAAAAGTGATTGTTTATTAAAAGGAAAATGATAAATTAGAAAAAATAGTTGCCTTTACTTACCTTTTTTTATTCCATGTTTGAATGTTTCTTCTGCAGTGAGAACTCTGGCTTCTGGCAACATCAACACATTTACTCATTTGCTTGTCCCTTCAGTATACATGAAATAGTTTAAGAATTCATACAATTTTACAACCACAAAAATGAACCTATTAAGATGAGTTCCAGAATTGTTTGCAGTTCTTTTACATTCTAGCTGTTGTTCAAAAGTAACTTTAAATTAGGTCTTTATTTCTCCCACAGTATGCTTATATTATTTATTTAAAATACACATTAGATCACTTGCTTCTGTTTGCATTTCATTTTATGTCCCCCCCTTTATTGATTTACTTTTATTTTTTGAATATATAGAACATTAACACTCTTCTAAAAGTATCCCCCCTTATCCTCAGGGGATATGTTCCAAGACCCCCCAGTGGGTGCCTGAAACTGTCCATTGTACCAAACCCTATATATACTATGTTTTGTCCTATACGTACATACCTATGATAAAGTTTAATTTGTAAATTAGGCACAGTAAGAGGTTAACAACAATGATTTATAATAAAATAGAACAATTATAATAATATGTTATAGTAAAATTATGCAAATGTGATCTCTCTCTCACTTAAAATGTCTTATTGTACTGTGATGATGGGAGATGATCAATGAGACAAAGTGAGGTGAATGATATCAGCATTGTGATGTAGTGTTAGGCTACTATTCACCTTCTGATGTTTTGTCCGATGGAAGACCATCTGCCTCAGGGGATCCTGGATTATAGAACCATGATAATGTAGAAAGCTGGATGTCAGGATCAGATATGTCAAAGGTTGGGGGTCCTCAATAGTTGAAGGTTTTGTTTTTTTGCCAGAAACTTGGAAGAACATTGTAATCAGAAGGTTTTGAATCATCAAACTGTTGCCGCAGAGGTTGTAATCCTTTGGTGATTATTTGGCCACTCTAATACTGCATTCCACCTGAGGACCGTATTCCATAATTTTGTTCTTCAATGTTTGTGAAATTCAAAACACTTTAAAAAATTTCAGTAATGTCCACATTGCTGGTTTTGCTTCAGTTTTTTCTTCCTCTTCTTCTTCCTCTGTAGATGACTTAAATTCTTCCAGTCCTTCATTGTTAACATATCTGTGTAACTTTCAGTATGTTCTTTCACTTCTTTAAGCATGTTGGCAAATCTTTCTCCACCATCTTGTCTTGCTGCATGAATGATTTTCCTAACTTCTCCATCGATCCTTGGGAAGCCTTTAAAATCATTCACAGCTATGCCCTGGCCAATTTTGCTCAGTGGTAAGAGCGTCGCCCGAGGTCCAGAGAGATCTGGGTTCAGTTCCAGCTAAGGGCACGTACCTCGGTTGCAGTTTGTCCCTGGCCCTAGTTGGGGTCATGTGGGTGGTGGCCAGTTGATGTGTCTCTCTCACATGGATGTTTCTCTCTCTCTTTTTTAAATAAAATTTTTTTTTTTTTATCCTCACCCGAGGACATTTTTCCATTTTTTGCACAAATAGAGTGGGAGGGAGAGAGGGGAAGAGAGAGAGAGAGAAACATCTACGAGAGAGAGAAACATCTACATGAAAGAGACACATCGAGTGGCCGCCACCCGCACGGCCAACCAGGGCCAGGGACAAACTGCAACCGAGGTATGTGCCCTTAGCGGAAACTGAACCCGGGTCTCTCCGGACCGCAGGCCGATGCTCCAACCGCTGAGCCAAACCGGCCAGGGCTCTCTCTCTCTCTTTCTTCCTTTCTCCCTCTTGCTTTATCTGAAGATAAATGCAAAAATGTCCTCAAGTGAGGATAAAATAAACAAACAAACAAACAAATAAATAAAATCATTCACAGCTTCACTCCTTAAGTTCTTCCAGAAGACACATACTTACAATTTCTGGTTTTAATCCATCCATTGCAACTTTGATGAATGTTACTGAGTTAGTAATAGTGAATGTTTTGGAGTACTTCATTGTGTCCAGATTAGGGTCTGTATCATTGCTGATCAAATATGATTAAAAATTAGATGGGTGTATGTGGCCTTGATAAACCAAATGACACCCTAGTGAAGAGGCTGAAGCAATGAGGTATTCTAGGGTGAAAATACAACCTCGACACTTTCAGTTTCATAGCAAACAGATTCAGTATAACCAGGTGCATTGACTAATATTCATATTACTTTAAATTTCAGCCCTTCCTTTTTCAAGTATTTTTTTACTTCTGGGATAAAGGATTGGTGGACCCATTTTATAAACAAGATAGCTATCACTCACATTTTCTGATTATGTTGCCAAAACACAGCAAATAATTTTTGTTTTTGAAAGCATGTCTGATCTTCACACTATATACTATGCCTGGCTTTATCACATGTCCTGCAACCTTGCCACATAGTACCCTAGTTAATCTTTTCTTCCATGTTTTATGCCTTGGTGCTTCTTTTGTACTTATATAAATGTAGATTCTTCTGCCAGAAGAGCCCGGTTTTATTGCAATAGAAGACTTGCTTTGGATGATATCCTTTCTTCTTAATCAACTTCACCTCTGCCGGAAATGTGGCAGCAGTTTCTTTCTTCTTCATCAGCAGATGCAGGCTCTCCTGTAATTTTTATAAATATTTTTTCAGTTGAAACCTATTTTGGAGTTTGTGTACCATTCCTTGCTTGCAGTAAATGGTTAGGTGTTATGTGTTTCTGGGGATCCCTTGCTGAAATCTTACTATAGGCTTAGTGCTTTCTGGTGCAGCATGTCGCTGTCAATCAGAACACATTTTAGGTTCATATTTCTCACCCACAATTTTATGCTTTTTCCATCTTAACTAAGCACTTATCACACGCTGTGGTTGTAACTTTTGTAGTTTGAAATGCAACAGCAAACCTAGCCCAAATTTTCTTTTCTTCTTCACAATTTCACAGATAGATTTGTTTTTACCATAGATCTTAATCTCAGCATATGATTTTTTTTCTTAAATCCAGAACTTTCACCTTTTCACTTAAAGGAAGCACTTTGGGACTTCTCTTTGGCACATCTGCATTGCTTATATATTAGGGCCACTATTAGGTAAAAGAAGGATTACTTGAACACTAGCACTGCAATACTTACTGCACAGTCATCCTGATAACCAAGACAGCTGCTGAGTGACTAAGGGGTGGGTAGCGTATACAGCCTAGATAGGCTGGATGAAGGGACGGTTCATGTCCTGAGTGGGACAGAGCTGGATCACACGAGATTATTTCATCCATGCTACTCAGAATGGTGTGCAATTTAAAGTTATGAATTTTTTATTTCTGGAATTTTCCATTAAACATTTTTTTATCCTCACCCGAGGATATTTTTCCATTTTTTGTACAGATAGAGTGGGAGGGGGAGAGAGGAAAGGAGAGAGAGAGAGAAACATCGACGTGAAGGGACACATCGAGTGGCTGCCACCCACACGACCAACCAGGGCTGGGGACAAACTGCAACCGAAGTACGTGCCCTTAGCGGGAACCGAACCCGGGTCTCTCCGGACCGCAGGCTGACGCTCTAACCGCTGAGCCAAACTGGCCAGGGCCCATTAAACATTTTTGACTGCAGGTGACTGAAACTGTGGAAAGTGAAATTTAGGATAAGGGTGGGGGATTACTGTAGAACATTGAGAGACAGAGAGAGAGAGAGAGAGAGATGCCTCATTCATATAACTTTTATTATAATGTATTATTATAATTGTTCTATTTTGTTATTAGTTATTGCTATTAATCTCTTACTGCACCTAATTTACAAATTAAACTTTATCACAGATATGTATCTATAGAGAAAAACATAGTATTATATATATAGGGTTCAGTACTATCCACAGTTTCAGGTATCCACTGGGGGTCTTGGAATAACGAGGACTACTATATATCCAGTAGACTCTCTGATATGCAGTATTTTTATTTTTTATAATATTCAGAAATTTAGTAATTTCTGTTTATAATTTCTCTCACTTTTTCAAAGAGTTGTTTAATAAAATAAAAAATAATTTACAGGTTGGAAGGCCTTTTTAATTTTTTGTTGTTGTTAATCTTTACCCAAGGATATTATTTCCAATGCTTTTTAGAGAGAGTGGAAGTGGCAGTGGGGGGAGGGTGGGAGACAGAGAGAGAGACATCGATGTGTCTCACATTGATTGGTTGCCTCCCACATGTGCCCGGACTGGGAATCAAGCTTTAGACCCTTTGATGCACAGGCCAATGCTCTAACCAATGAGCCACACCGGCCAGGGCTGCTGGGTTTTGTACTGATTGGTGTTATAAGTATTACATTTTTTTTATCATTTGTGCTTCCAACTCTCTCTTTGCATCATTAATAGTTCTTTTTTATTTGCATATGTACTTTCTGTATTATTTGGGGCAAAGTATTCATAACTATTCTATCTTCCTTGTGAATTCTGGCTTTTAGCATTACAAAGTGTTTTTACTTTTCTTAAGTATTTATTGCTTTTTCTTTCTTTTTTTTTAAATCCTCACCCAAGGATACTTTTTCCATTTATCTTCAGTCAGAGTGGGAGGGGGAGAGAGACTCAAGATGTTGGTGAGCCTAGCTGAGATCAGCTGAACCTTGGTCAGATCAGCAGAATTTCTTCTCAGTTGACCATAGAATTTGAAGGAATAATAAATAGTTAGTATTTTAAGCCATTAAGTTTTAAACTGTGCTCTTATGCAGTTAAAGGTATCTAATATGGATGCAGAATTTTTTAGTTTTATGCAATGAGTTACATGCTTAGAGGTGATAAAATGTGATTCAGTTTGAATATATATTTGAGATTAGGTCCCAGTCCATTTTCTAATAGAAATGATATGAGATGTGAGAGAAATAGAGAAAACAGGAATGACTCTAACATCTTGGCCATAGCAACTGACAGAATGATATTCTCATTGTTAAGACAGAGAAAGCTTGAGAAGTAGCTGTTTGGGTAGGAAAAATTAAGAGTCCAGTTTTGCAGATATATTAGAGATGTTTATTAGGCATCCAATTTAAGATGTCAAATGGAAAATTGGATAAAGCATTAAGGAGTGAAATCTGGGCAGGATTCTTAAATGTGGGAATATGCAACGTTATAAATGGCATAAAGCTATGGGACTAGATGAGACTGTTCAGGGAGTGAAAGGGTAGAGACTGAACCTAGGGTATCCAACATTTGGAGCTTGGGCAGATGAGGGACATCCTGTCCAGGAGGCTGAGTGTGAGGGTTCAGTACAGATGGAGATAACCCAAAGAGAAGCAAAGTGAACATAAAGCATTTCAAGACAGACTAATCAATTATATTGATAGTTGCTGATACGTAAAGTAAGATGAGAACTGAGAATTAAGTTTTGAATTTGGCAATATAGAGATTTTTGTTGAGTTTAAAGAGCAGCTTCTATGGCAGGTTGAAAAAAGCCTGGTTGAAGTGTTCTCGAGAAAAAGGGGAGCATAGGAGAAAAGAAGACAGAGCTATAAAAAGGATTCAAAATGTTCTCTGTAGAGAAATGGGACACAAACTATGTTGTACTCTACATCCCCATGACTTTTTTTTAAATCCTCACCCAAGGATATTTTTTCCATTTATGTTCAGATAGAGTGGGAGGGAAAGAGAGTGAGAGAGAGAGGTGTGTGTGAGAGAGAGAGATGTGAGAGAGACACATTGACTGGTTGCCTCCTGCATGAATCTGACCAGGGCCAGGTACCAAACTGCCCTTGACCGGAATCAAACCTGAGACTCTTTGGTCTGTGGGCTGGTGCTCCAACTGCTGAGCCAAACTGACCAGTGCAGTATGTATTGCTTTTTTGACTCAAATTCTACTTTATGTTAGGGTTATAAACCCTGCTTCCTACTGTTTCCATTTGCTTTGTAAATCTCTGCTCTTATCTTCATGTTTAGCCTTTTAATATCACTGCTTTAAATATACCTCTTGTATACAACATAGTTAGGTTTTGTTTTATGAACCAATTTGAAAATATTTTTCTTTTTATAGGCAAGGTAAGCTAACCCACATTTATTGATATGTCATGTTTGGTGCTAACTGTGTCATATTATTTTACATTGTAATGACATACATAATTGTGTGTAGTATATTATATTTACTATATTTCTCTAACTTGTATGTACATTTGCTACTTTTAAAAATGTTTTTTTTAGTATTTAAGAAAATTTGTACTTTTTAAAATTTACTACCTATGTGTTTATATTTTTTCTAGTTAATTTAATTCCTTTTTTTCCTTAACAATTTACAATCCTGTTTGCCAATTTTAAATGGTACCCTTTCACACCTACTTTTACCTGTATAATGACTTTAATCTATTTTTCAATCTTTATTTTATATTTATTCTCTCATCATTTAGTTGCATTTATTTTGCTTTGTTAGAATGTACAATGTTCACAAGTTGTTTTTTCAACCAATGTCCCCACTCTTTGTTTTAGTTTTAGCTGTACAAGTAAGTATGGTAAATGTTCACCACAGGGCTTTTGCTGATGTTTCCCCAATTCCCTACTGGTTGGGTAAAGATCATTCTATATTTTACTCCTTAAGAGGGGCACATGTGTACAATATTCTCTAAGTTTCTGCACGTTCAAAACTTCTTTCTATAGCTTTAAAGGACAGCTTGGGTGGATATAAAATTCTTTACTCTTTTTTTATTTTTTTGAGTTCCTTGAAAATGCTGTCCTGCTGTTGCCTTGCTTTATATATTGCTCTTGAGAAGTCTCCTACCAGTTATAGTTTCTTACTTTATAACTAATTTGATATTTTTGTCTGCAGGTCCTGAAAATTCTTCTTTGTTTATGAAGTATAGTAGTTTTAGTAGGAATGTTTTATTTAGTTTTCTCATGTATACAGTGATACCTTTATATAAAATTTGTTTTCTCTCATTTGCAGGAAAATTTCCTTGATTAAATTTTAGTTCTGGTTTATTATTTTGTTTTTCTTCTATTGGAATTCTAATTGCTATAAGTGTGTTGGACCTTCTTTTCCTTTTTTCCATTTTAATGCACTTTCCTTTACTGGGATGGTGTGTTCTTTACACCAGTTTTTCTATTCAACATCCATGCTTATTTTCTAGTTTTGTTTTTTTTTTAATTTTTAGTTTTTGAATTTCTAAATCTATTTTTCTCTCAATTTAAAAAATATTCATTTAATGCTATTTAATTTAGTTAGGAGAAAAACAGTACCTTTCTTTGTACCAGTAGCTTTATAGGTTTTTTGGTTTTTTTTTTTTCCTACTTCTAGGCATTTTTTAGATAGGGTTTCTAATTTAAGAACACTGTTTCCTGAAAGTATTATGAAGTTCACTCTTTTTAATCAATATTGTAGTGTGGTACAGGTTGGGGGATTGGTGTTTCTTTTTTCTCTTTTGTTTTTGTAGAACTTTAAAAGTTTCCTTCTTTATTTCCCCTTAAGAAATAAAGTGCCATGACTCCCAGAGGTACCATTCTTTTTCTATTTAACATGATTCTCCCCAGAAATGGTGCTTCCTGGACATGGTGCTTCCTGTTACTTTTATCCTTCTTCCTTTTATAGCCCTTTACCTGTAAGCTGGTGCTATGAACTACCAAGTCCTATTTTCAGGATTTTTGCACTTAGTGTTGTACTTCCTTCTTCTGGGGGTAATTTTGTTTGTGCCTAGTCTCTGTCCTCTGTTCTCCACTCATCTTTTATACTGAGTCTCTGTTCCCATTCTTTAATTCCATACGCTTGCAGTAATTATGGGAGTTTTGTTGGAATGTCACGTTTATTTCTCTACTTATGGTAATTTAAAAAATTCAGGGTATTCTGTCTCTTAGTGTTGAAGAGTCATGTGTGGTTTTATTTGTGCCTTTTGTTGACATCATATTATTGGTTTTTTTGCTTGTTTTTTATTTGTTTTTAAAGAGCATATGTGGAGAGGGTTGGATTCAGGTAACTGTCATTATGCTCTAGAGCTGGAAGTCTTTGCTGACCCTTAGACTGCAAACCTACACAAGTTTTTATCATCCTTAAAAATTCTTAAAATAGCTCTGGCCAGTTTGGCTCAGTGGTAGAGCATCAGCCCTCGGACCAATGAGTTCCGGGTTTGATTCCAGCCAAGGGCACGTACTTTCGGTTGCGGTTTATCCTTTGCCCCAGTCGGGGTCGTGCGGGAGGCAACCAGTTGATGTGTCTCTCTTACATTGATGTTTCTCTCTCTCTCCCTTTCTCTCCTTCTCTTTCTACCTGAAGATAATAGAAAAATATCCTTGAGTGAGGATTAAAAAAAAATTCTTAATATACATTTTTTTTTCTCATGTTATGCTATACTACTATACAGTCTCTTTCCTCTCCTTTTAATTTAAACTTCTCAAAAGAGTGGTCCATAGTTGGGGCCTTTAATTCCTCTTCTTTCATGTATGTCTCCACTTTATGCTCTTGCACTTGTGCCACTAGGACTTATCAAAATGACTCTCCCTAACATCACCTATAACTTCCAAGTTTTCAATTCTAACAATATTTTTCAGTCCTTACATCATTTGAATTTTATGGTCCATTGACTTCTATTCCATGGCACTCATTAGTTCTCCTTTTGGTTTTCTGACAGGGCCTCCCCTGTGAAATTTACTCAGGGTGTGACCAGAGAAATGTATCCTTAAAACTCTTACTAATCTATAGCCTAGCTCAGTGCCTGGAATGAAGCAGAAGCTCAACATTTTCAACACACTGTGTAAGTGAAATAAAACCTATCTCCAAGCTATGACCTCCAATGTGTGACCTGCGGTAATTAGGCCCAGCTGGGGCTAAATGGCCTCAATTACTCACTAGTGCCATTATTCATTCAACAGACATTTAGGTTTCACAGATAAATCTGTATTTCTTCCTTCTGTTGCTTAATGTGAAGTTGTGGTTACAATGAGTTTAGAGCAACCTGTCATGGAATTGAGTAGCTATGGCTCTGTTATGGACAGGCATGTGTTCTCAAGCTTGCTTTGATTGATTAATTTACCTTGCCTGCCTGTGGTGTTTTAATTTGGCCCTCCCATTTCAACCTTTTAAAAAATATATTGTGTATATATCCTTGATATATTGTTAAATAGCTGTCTGATAATATTTGTGAAAATAATTATTGAAAATTTGCTACCCCTCATCCCCTAAAAACAATTGCTACCTAACACACTGTCAGTAATGGATTCAATTTAGATAATGAGGGGTGTCACTATTTTTGTGTTACATACTCATTGCTTGATTACTCCAACATAAGCATCATGAGGCTGGAGACATTCCAGCACGTAGCAGAGTGCTGGCATGTACGAATAGCTCAGCAAGTACCTATAGAATGAATAAAGTGATGGACAAGTGCCTGCTATATACTAGATAGTGTGCGAAGTATGGGTTTGTTGTTAATTCTATTTTATTATTTTTTTCATCATCCTATTTTTACAAAAATGGTATTTATTGGGGTGACATTGATTAATAAAATTATGTAGGTTTCAAGTATACAATTCTACAATATATCATCTGTATATTGTATTGTGTTCACCACCCCAGGTTGAGTCTCCTTCTATCACTGTTAATCTCCCCTTTACACTCTTTTACCTCCCCTAACAACCTTCCTTCTGGCAATCACCATACTGTTGTCTACGTCCATGAGTCTTGCTTGTTTTTTAATCCTCACCCAAGGATATATATATTTTTTATATTTTCAGACAGAGTGGGAAGGAGGGAGGGAGGGAGGGAGGGAGGAAGAGAGAGAGAGAGAGAGAGAGAGAGAGAGAGAGAGAGAGAGAGAAACAGAGAAACATCAGTGTGAGAGAGACACATTGATTGGTTGCCTCCCACACAACCCTGGCCAGGGCTTGGACTGAATCACAACTGAGGTACATGCCCTTGAGCGGGATCGAACCTGAGATTCTTTGGTCAGAGGACCAACGCTCTAACTACTGAGCCAAACCGGCCAGGGCAAGTCTTGCTTTTTTTCCTTTGCTTAATACTTTCACCCATCTCACCCAACCCTCCCCCCACCCCCTTTGACAGCTGTCAATCTGTTTTCTGTATCCATGAGTTTTTCTCCACTTTGTTGGTTTATTTTGTTCTAAGGTATTTTATTTTTTTGATGCAATTGTAAATGGGATAGTTTTCTTAGTCTCTTTCTGATAGTTCATTATTGGTAAATAGAAATGCAATTGATTTCTGGATATTTATTTTGTATCCTGCTACTTTACCAAATGTATTGAGCAGTTCTAGTAGTTTTTTTGTGGAATATTTAGGATTCTCCATATACAGTATCATATCATCTGCGAATAATGACAGTTTTACTTCATCCTTTCCAATTTGGATGCCTTTTTTTCTTCTTGTCTCATTGCTATGGCCAGAACATCCAGTACTATGTTGAATAAGAGTAGTGAGAGCAGACATTCCTGTCTTGTTCCTGATCGTGAGGGAAACGCTTTTAATTTTTGTCCATTAAGTATGATATTGGCTGTGGTGTTGTCATATATCACCTTTATTACATTCAGATATGTTCCCTCTATTGCTACCTATTATCCACACCCAAACATTACCTTATCTCATGATATCCCAAGAAAGTAATGATGGCCCTGGGTAGGTGTCTGGTTAGAAATAAAAGGCTTGGTATTCTGAACACTTTCACTCCTAAAATTAGGTCTTCCATATATGTTTATTGGTTGACTTAGCATGGAGTTGACTTATATATAACTTTTGGAGACTTTAACCTAGGAAATGGATTCTGTAAAGTCATATCTCAATTATCTGTGTTTTAATGAGGGGGTCACCACAAGCATAAAATAACACATGCTAATCAGTGCAGGTATACCTTGTTTAAAAAACCCACAAAACAAAGATTTGAACTTATTAAGCCATTACTTTATGACTTGATAGCTTTTGTTATGCACTGTTTAATTCCTTTGTAAAAGGAATCAGTGCTATATACTTTTGAGTAGTAAATATCAAACCAGGTAAAGTACAATTATAAATAACTGTTTGACCTTTTTGAATTGAATTCAGTACTAACAGCTAGCATTTTAAAAAGTCAATGGAGCATCCTTGTCTTGTTCCTGTTCTTAAGGGAAATGCTTTTAGTTTTTGTCCATTGAGTATGATCTTGGCTATAGGTCGAATGCAGACTGGTGCAGCCACTATGGAAAACAATATGGTGTTACCTCAAAAAATTAAAAATTGAACTGCCATTTGACCCAGTGATCCCACTTCTAGGAATATACCCTAAGAACCCTGAAACAACAATCAGAAAGAATATATGTATCCCCATGTTTATAGCAGCACTATTCACAATAGCTAAGATCTGGAAACAGTCCAAATGTCCATCAGTAGACGAATGGATAAAAAAGCCATGGAACATATACACAATGGAGTACTATGCAGCTGTAAGAAAGAAAGATCTCTTATCCTTTGAGATGACATGGAGGGACATGGAAAGTATTATCCTAAGTGAAACAAGCCAAACAGAGAAAGACAAGTATCATATGATCTCACTTATTTGTGAAATATAATGAACATAGCAGTCTGAAGAACAGGGTAGTCCCAGAGACGTGGAAGTAGGGTACAGACTGACAACCCTCTGAAGAGGGGGTGGTGGGGGGAGGGAAGAGATAAGCCACAGAATTTACATGCATGTATGCATGACCAGTGGACATGGACAACAAAGCTGGGGATAGGGTGGGGAGGGAGGGGGAGGAGGGTGTCAGTGGGGGAAAAAAAAGAAACATCTGTAACAAAAATAAATGAATTTTAAAAAGTCAACATTTTAATGGAACATATAAATATTTCAGAAAAAATCTATTTTAGTCTTTTGTTTTAGTATCGTAAGTATGTTTATTCATCTTCAACTTTTAAATTTAAGGTCATGGTTTTATACAATCACAGTCGATGAGTTGTACACCATTCTCTTTTACTTTTTCATTTAGCATTGTTTTAAATGAGCATTGATCTGCTGATAGTTCATATTTAACCCTTTATTGGCATCATATATTCTATATCAGAATGTGCCCTATTTTGGAGATTTGGATTGTCTTCAGTTTTTCACTGTTAGAGTAATAGTATTAAAAATATCTTTTAATTTTTTTTACTCCCTTTGAATGATTTCCTCCCATTCCTTTTTAAAACTCCTTTCTTCCTTGGCTTTTTGAAAAGTAGTTTCCATTCCTTCTCTGTCTCTTTTTTGTTTTTTTAATTTTTTTCTTTGTTTATTTTAGAGAGAGAGGAAGTGAGAGAGAGAGATAGAAACATCGACAAGTGAGAACATCAACCGGCTGCCCCAGCATGCCCCAGCATGCCCTCCCGCTGGGGGTTGGGCCCACAACCAGGGCATGTGTCCTGACAGAGAATAGAACCAGCGACCTCTTGGTGCATGGGTCGATATTCAACCACTGATCCACACCGGCTGGACTCTTTTTTTTTGGTAAATGAGCTCTTTAGATATTCTTGGACCTTAACTTTATTTATGTCTCTGAAGCAACCCATTTGGGAATTTTGCATATCTAGTATCCTTCAAATATTGCCTTTATTCAGATAATTCTCAGGTGTCTATATAATGCACCTTTATGAGATGCACATTGTTAACCAGGCTCTTTTTAGGAAATACAATGGTGAATAGGATATGGTTTCTGCTTTCAAAGACCATCTAATCTAGAAGAAGATATAGGCATTCAAATACACTTACAACATAGCAATATGGGTTCTGTACAAAGAAGACACACAGGAGAGGTTCATTAATTCTGGGTGAGGGGAGATCAGAAAAGTTCACATAGAGAATGTCATTTTTGAGTTCAGTTTTGAAATGGGGGTAGTTGTTCAGTAGCCAGAAGGGGTAGAAACTATGAGTAGGGGAGATGTACTGAGAAAGGCATTCCAAGAAGAGAGAGTTACCAGTCAAAGATACTGATGCATACCAGATAGACTATTCATACAATTCTATACATTTACATTGCTTGGAGCTCTTAAGAAGAAAAGAAGAATAAAATTGAGGGTCTCAAACTCGATATAGGCTGTAAGAATAGTAATTAAATAATTATAAGTACAGGAATAATATGACAATCTGAGTTGCATTGTAGAAGGTAATTTTAATAATTATATGAAGGAAGACTAAAATGGGATCCAGGACAGAGACAATGGATCCATTTAAGAGACTATTGCCATAAATCAGGCATGAGATGACAGGGGTCTAAACCAAAATGGCAGTAATAAGGATGGGCAGATAGTAAGGAGGAAAAACCAACTAGGATTTAGTCAACTAGGATTGGCTGCAGTCAGTGAGGTAAAAGAAGGAGATGAAGATGAGTCCCATGTTTGTGATGTCAGTGACAATAAATATTTGTCCGGTGTATGAACAGCATGGATAATGGTACTAACCCAGATTATTATTTCAGTTTTGGCCAATTTAAGTTGAGGGTGCCAGCATTACATGAGTGGTTGGATATGTGATGAAATTATACATCTGGAGAGAGGACTGGGCAGAAGCTGTAGAATTGTGCTGTCAGCTCCAAACAGTTACTTATTTCTAATTGTTGCAGGACATGTTTACCTAGATATTCTACCATCACCTGAAATTCATCATAATCAAATTCTAACTAATCAGCTTTCCCCCAAGCTAGCTTTCTTAACTCCCTCATGGTTAATTGTGGCACTGTTATACCACTCACCTCTAAGTCGCAGAGGTAAGCTTTATGCTTTACATCTTTATTGTTATTATCAAATCCTGCAATTTCTTTCTTCAAAATTTCTCCAGAAACATAGATTTTAGTCCTGACTCTGCTGCTAACTGGGAAGATGATTGACTTGTATTAGCCATACAACCGTCCAAAGGCTCAGTGTTCACATATAAAAAAAGAAAGGAACGCTTTGAATTAGATAGAAAAGTGAGTTCTCTTCCAGGTTTTTAGTCTGGTATCTTTTCTTTCTGATTCTGATACTACCATTTAAATGATAACTGCCTCCAAACTGCTGTCACAGCTTTTGGTGTCATTCCCATTTAATTCCATGCATATATATAATTGTCACCTAAGCTTCCTCAAATACTAATCTTTCATGTTATATCCTTGTTCAAAATTAGCCTAATGGTGCTTCTTTGCCTATTGCATTAAGCCTGACTTCTTTGTCAAATTATCAAGATTCTACAAAATGATTTCTACTTAGCCAAGCTCATCTTTTATTACCTTATATCACCACCCCTTATCTCTAGTCAGTTTAGACTTCTGACTTATTTCTTCAAAGAATATAATCATGATCCTTTCCCCACTTGAAAATCCAGTACCTTTCCTTCCAAATCCTACATTATCTTTTAAAAATCAACTCAAGTACACTCCTCCAGAGAGATTATACCAAACTATTCCATTTCTTAGTGTTGTTCTGTCCTTAGATTTCCAAGAGCATTTGTATTCTGCATCACAATTAAGCTATCCATAGACTTGATTTTCAACTGATTCTTGTGTGGGGATCATCTTCTGTGTCTGCCACAGCCTAACAGAGTACAAAGCCTAACACACCTTTAATGCATACTTGTATACTAGCTTTCAGGAGCACAACCATTTCTCAAAGTAAGGAACAGAATATAACCTCAATGTTTGACATAGCAAAACAAAATAACAAAGAGTTCTGTTGGAGGAGTAACCTGTAAAATGATTAAAAAATCATACATCAGCGTGGACATGGGTAATTGAAGAGCCTAAATAGTCTATTAAATAGAAAGTTAACTCTTGAATTATTTTTGGTGTTTACATGCAATTACCAATTTGGGCATTATGGGTATAGGTATAGTCATTAGAAATTGTGCATTTAGGAATTGAATCTTCTGTGCTATCATAAAAACATATTGGTTTTAAGGATACAACTTTGAATTACTAGAGAAATTTAGTGAAATTTCAAGTTACATCTTGTTTTAACAGTTTAGAGTTAAAATAGATTCCATGAATTTTGTGAAGAAAGCAGCCACAAACTAAGCCATAATGTATTTGGTTATGCCTCTAGGTAATATTTAGCTGAGTTTTGGAATTTGTATGTGTCTTTGGGCTTCATATTTATATCTATTACATTAGGTTTTAAAATAAAAGAACTGATCTATAACACTTCATCTTTTCTCCATGTCTGTCATCAAACACTTACCTGGTTTTGCAATTATTGTTTAGTACTTCCATATATTTCAAGGCACCTTGAAGTAATTTTAATTATTATGACAAGTGTGTTACAGAAATACTGTGTGATTCAATATGAATTTCTATATGACTTTTTTCTGGTATCTCTGGGTTTTTGGCTATCTCCTGCTTATAAGCAAGTTTATTTTGCCATGCCACTGCCTTCAAAAAGTTTCAAGTCTCCCAGATTAACAATGCATCACAGGGCAAACACAGGCAAACCTACAGTCATAGTTTAAATGTAAACCCTCAAAGTCCTAACACAGGAAACTAAAGAGAATCACGATTCATATTCTGTGTTCTCTAAGGTTGAACAAGCGTCTAGACCCCTGAGACCTGGATGTCAACAGACTTTAACACAGTGATTCTTAGTGTAGCAAAAGTGGTTGAAAACCATATCAGGGATTGAAAAACTGAGGACTGAAGCTGTCTCCTAAAACCCAGGAGACCCAGAGAATATGAAGTATGGCAGAGACTTTGTGGTTTCCATCTGTTCAAGAACAACTTGGGTAAACATTTCAGTTGGTTTTTATTCCCTGCCCTCATCCTGCTGGTGTTTGCTTACTATTCACAGCAGATGCATTATATATTTTTATTAACTGAGTGCAATCTGTTTTTCTGTGATTTGCATATTATTGTTATATACAATAGCCCCTCCCCCCTTATCCACAGAGGATATGTTCCAAAATCCCTGATGCCTGAAGCTGCAGATAATTTCAGCCCTGTGTGTGTGTGTGTGTGTGTGTGTGTGTGTGTATGTGTATATATATTTTTTATATTGTTTTTTCCTATGCGTACATACCTATGTTAAAGTTCAGTTTATAAATTAGTATAACAGATTAATAACAATAACTAATAACAAAATAGAACAATTATAAAAATATGCCATAGTAAAGGTTATGTGAATGTGGTCTCTATTTCTTTCTCAAAATATCTTGTACTCACCCTGCTTCCTCTTGTGATGATGTGAGATGATTCAATGCCTACAATGAGATAAAGTGTAGTGCTCAGAATTTGAAACTTATGAGCACAATTTAAAACTTACGAATTGTTAATTTATAGAATTTTCCTTTTAATGTTTTCAGATCGTGGTTTACTACAGGTAACTAAAACTGTGGAAAGTAAAATCATAGACAAGGGAGCACTACGGTGATCATAGTGACGCCATCATATGATTTATGTTTTCCAGTTTACAGAACACTTTCATGGACATTGTTACATGCAGTCTGTATGCCAAGCCTGGGATGTAGGTAGGGCAGAAGTTATTTTATTAACGAATAATTTGAAACTCAGAGCAGCTAATTGATTTTTTTAGTTTATTTATTGATTTATTTTTTAAAAAATATTTTTATTAATTTGTTTTTGTTACAGATGTTTCTCTTTTTTCCCCATTGACACCCTCCTTGCCATCCCCCCTCCCCATTCCCAGCTTTGTTGTCTATGTCCATTGGTTATGCATACATGCATATAAGTTCTTGTAGTTTATCTCTTCCCTCCCTCTACCATCCTGTCTTCTGAGGGTTGTCAGTCTGTACCCTACCTCTATGTCTCTGGGTCAATTTTGTTTATTAGTTTGTTTAGTTCATTGTATTCCACAAATAAGTGAGATCACATGGTACTTGTCTTTCTCTGACTAGCTCATTTCACTTAGCATAATACTCTCCAGGTCCTTCCATGCCATCTCAAAGGATATGAGATCTTTCTTTCTTACAGCTGCATAGTACTCCATTGTGTACATGTACCACAGCTTTTTTATCCACTCATTTACTGATGTACACTTGGGTTGTTTCCAGATCTTAGCTATTGTAAATATTGCTGCTATGAACATAAAGGTACATATATTCTTTCTGATTGGTGTTTCAGGCTTCATAGGGTATATAGAACTGGAATCACTGGGTCAAATGATAGTTCAATTTTTAACTTTTTGAAGTAACACCATAGGGTTTTCCATGCACCAGTCTGCATTCCCACCAGCAGTGTACTAGAGTCCCCTTTTCTCCACATCCTCGCCAGCACTTGTTGTTTGATGATTTGTTGATGGCGGCCATTCTGACAGGTGTGAAGTAATACCTCATAGTTGTTTTAATTTTCATCTCTCTGATGATTAGTGACATTGAGAATTTTTTTATATGTCTCTTGGCCATTTGTATGTCCTGTTTGGAGAGGTGTTTATTTAGGTCCTCTGCCCATTTTTTTGTTTGTTTGTTTATTCTCACCCGAGGACATTTTTCCATTTTTTATTCAGATAGAACAGGAAGGAGAAAGAGGGAGAGAGAGAGAGAGAGAGAGAGAGAGAGACAGAGAGACAGAGAGACAGACATTGACGTGAAAGAAACACATCAAGTGGCTGCCACCCACACGACCCAACCAGGGACAAACTGCAACCAAGGTACATGCCCTTAGCCGGAAGCGAACCCAGGTCTCTCCAGACCGCAGGACAACACTCTAACTGCTGACCCAAACTGGCCAGGGCCTCTGCCCATTTTTTAACTGGGTTCTTTATCTTCCTTTTGTTGAGTTGTATGAGTACTCTATACGTTTTAGAAATTAACCCTTTATCTGATGCATCATTGGCAATTATGGTCTCCCATATAGTGGGTTCCCTTTCCATTTTGGTGGTTGTTTCTTTTGCTGTGCAGAAGCTTTTTAGTTTGATGTAGTCCCATGGTTTATTTTTTTCCTTTGTTTCTCTTGCCTTAGGTGTTGTATCAGTAAAAATTCTGCTGCATATGATGTCTGAAATTTTGTTGCCTACATTTTCTTCCAGAATTTTTATGGATTCATGAGTTATATTTAAGTCTTTTATCCATTTTGAGTTTATTCTTGGGTATAGTGTAAATTGGTGGTCTAGCTTCATCTTTTGCAAGTAGCTGTCCAATTTTCCCAGCACCATTTATTGAAGAAATTGTCTTGACTCTACTGTATGCTCTTGCCACCTTTGTCAAATATTAATTGAGCATACTGTCTTGGGTCAATTTCTGGGTTCTCTGTTCTGTTCCACTGATCTATCTGCCTGTTCTTGTACCAGTACTAGGCTGTTTTGATTACAGTGGCTTTGTAGTATAATCTGAAATCTGGTAATGTGATCCCTCCTACTTTGTTCTTCTTTTTTCAAGATTGCCGTGGCTATTTGGGATGTGTTTTGGTTCCATATAAACTTTTGGAGTGTTTGTTCTAGTTCTGTAAAATATGTCATTGGTATTTTAATGGGGATTGCATTGAATCTCTAGATTGCTTTGGGTAGTATGGACATTTTAATGATGTTAATTATTCCAATCCATGAACATGGTATATGCTTCCACTTTTTTATATCTTCTTCTATTTTTTTTTTTCAATATCCTGTAGTTTTCTACAGGAAAAGGTCCTCTATTTCTTTGGTTAAGTTTATTCCTAGGTGTCTTAATATTTTTGCTGTGAGGATAAATGGGATTGTTTTTTTTAGTTTCTATTTCTGTGAGTTCATCGTTGGTGTATAAGAATGCCATAAATTTCTTGACGTTTATTTTGTATCCTGCTACTTTGCCAAATTCATTTATTAACCCTAGTAGACTTTTAATGGAGTCTTTAGGGTTTTCTATGTACAATATCATGTCATCTGAAAATAATGACAGTCTCACTTCCTCCTTTCCAATTTGGATCCCTTTTGTTTTCTCTTCATGTCTAATTGCTGTCACTACGACATCAAGTACTATGTTAAATAAGACTGGTGAAAGTGGGCATCTCTGTCTTTTTCCCATTCTTAAGGGGAATGCTTTTAGTTTTTGCTCATTGAGTGTGATGTTGACTGTAGGTCTTTCATATATGGCCTTTATTATGTTGAGTTATGATCCCTTTATTCCCACATTGCTGAGTATTTCTATCAGAAATAGGTGCTGGATTTTGTCGGATGCTTTTTCAGCATCTATTGGTATGATCATATGGTTTTTATCTTTCATTTTGTTTATGTAGTGTATCACATTTATTGATTTGCGAATATTGTACCAGCCTTGCACCCCTGGGATGAATCCCACTTGTTCATGATGAATATTTTTTTTTGATGTATTACTGGATCCAATTTGCTAATATTTTGTTAAGGATTTGGCATCTATGTTCATCAAGGATATTGTCCTGTAGTTTTCTTTCTTTGTAGTGTCTTTATCCAGTTTTGGAATTAGGATTATCCTCGCCTCATAAAATGAGTTTGGAAGTGTTCCATTTTCTTGTTTTTTTTTGGAATAGTTTTGGTTTTTTTTATCCTCACCCAAGGACATTTTTCCATTTTTTGTTCAGATAGAGTGGGAGGGAGAGAGAGAGAGAGAGAACTATCGACATGAAAGGGACACATTGAGTGGTTGCCACCTGCACAACCCAACCAGGGCCAGGGACAAACTGCAACTGAGATACATGCCTCTAGCGGAAACCGAACCCGGGTCTCTCTGGACCACAGGCCAATGCTCTACCACTGAGCCAAACTGGCCAGGGCTTTTTTGGAATAGTTTGTGGAGAATGGGTATTAGATCTTCTTTGAATGTTTGGTAACCCCCCCCCCCCCCTTGAAGCCATCCAGGCTGGGCTTTTGTTTGTTGGGAATTTCTTAATTACACCTTCAATTTCCTATGTTGTTATTGGTCTGTTCATGTTTTCTGTTTCTTCCTGGTTTAGTTTTGGGGAGACTATGTGTTTCTAGAAATGTGTCCATTTCTCCTAAATTGTCCAATTTGTTGGCGTATAATTGTTCTTAGCATGTTTTGATGATCCTTTGTATTTCTGTGGTGTCAGTTGTTACTTCTCTTCTTTCATTTCTGATTTTGTTTTTTTGATTCCTTTCTTTTTGTTTTTTGGTGAGTCTGGCTAAAGGTCCATTGATCTTGTTTATCTTTTCAAAGAACCAGCTTTTTGTTTCATTGATTTTTTGAATTGTTTATTTGGTCTCTATGTCATTTATTTCTGCTCTGACCTTTACTATTTCCTTCCTCCTACTAGCTCTGGGTTTTTCTTTTTGTTTACTTTCTAGTTCTTTAAGTGTAGGATTTGAAAGTCAATTAGGAATTTTTCTTGATTCTTGATGTAGGCCTGTAGTGCTATGAACTTCCCTCTCAGGACTGCTTTTGTTGTGTCCCGTGGATTTTGTGTTGTTGTGTGTTCGTTTTCATTGGTTTCCAGGAAGTTTTTAATTTCTTCCTTGATCTTGTTAGTAATCCATTTGTTGTTTAATAACATGCTATTTAGCCTTCAAGTGTTTGAATGTTTTTGTGTGTTTTTATTGTAATTGAGTTCTACTTTCATGCCACTGTGATCTGAGAAGATGCTTGATATAATTTCAATCTTCTTGAATTTGTAGAGACTCACTTTGTGTCCTAACATGTGGTCTATCTTTGAAAATATCCCATGTGCACTTGTGAAGAATGTATATTCTTCAGCTTTGGGGTGAAATGTTCTGTAAATATCAATGAAATCCAACTGATCTAGTTCATCTTGTAAGGACTCTATGTCCTTGTTAATTTTTTGTCTAGAAGATCTATCCAGTGGTATCAGTGGCATGTTAAAGTCACTCACTATGATCGTATTGTTATTAATCTCTCCCTTGATGTCCTCTAGAACTTTTTAAATATATTTTGGTGCTCCGGTATTTGGTGCATTTATGTTTATCAGGGTTATATCCTCTTGTTGGATTGATCCTTTTAATATTATGTAGTGACCTTCTCTGTCTCTTATTATGGCCCTCATTTTGAAGTCTATCTTGTCAGATATGAGTATTGCTACCCCAGCTTTTTTTTCATTTCCATTTGCTTGGAAATTTTTTTTCCACCCCTTTACTTTCATCCTGTGTGAGTCTTTTGTTGTGAGGTGGTTCTCTTGTAGACAGCATATATATGGGTCATGTTTTTATCTAATCAACTACCCTATGTCTTTTGATTGGAGAATTTAAGCCATTTACATTTAAGGCTATTATTGATAGATAGTTATTAGTTTTCATTTTAATTTTATTCCTGTGTTCCCCTCCCCCCTACCCCTTTTCTTCTTCTTACAACAGTCCCTTCAGCATTTCTTGCAGTGCTGGTTTGGTGGTGATAAATTTCTTTAGCTTTTTTTAATTGGTAAAGTTTTTTATTTCTCCTTCAATTTTGAATGATAGCCTTGCTGGATAGAGTATTCTTGGATTCAGACCCTTGCCTTGCATTACTTTGTATACTTTATGCCACTTCCTTCTGGCCTGCAGCATTTCTATTGAGAAATCAGCTGACACTCTAATGAGAGCTCCCTTGTAGGTAACTTTCTGTCTCTCTCTTGCTTCCTTTAAGATTCTTTCTTTGTCTCTAATGTTTGCCATTTTTATTATGATGTGTCTAGCTGTGGGTCTTCTGGGGTTCATCTTGCTTGGGACTCTCTGTGTTTCCTGGACTTATGTGACTTTTTTCTTCACCAGTTTAGGGAAGATTTCTGTCATTATTTCTTAAAAAAGGTTTTCTATTCCTTTCTCTAATTCTTCTTTTTCTGGTACCCCTATAATGTGAATGTTGTTATGTTTTGTATTGTCCCACAGCTCCCTTAAACTCTCCTGCTTTTTATTTTATTTATTTTATTTTATTTTTTATCCTCACCTGAGGATATTTCTTTTTCCATTTTTTTGTTCAGATAGAGTGGGAGGGAGAGACATTGATGTGAAAGAGACACATTGAGTGGCTGCCACCCACACAACCCAACCAGGGCTGGGGACAAACTGCATCCGAGGTACATGCCCTTAGTGGGAACCGAACCCAGGTGTCTCTAGACTGCAGGCCAATGCTCTAACCGCTGAGCCAAACCGGCCAGTGCTCCTCCTGCTTTTTAAACTTTTTTTTTTTCATTTGCTGCTCTATTTGGATGTTTTTTCCTACCTTGTGTTCTAAGTCGTAAATTTGGTCTTCAGCTTCTTCTAATCTACTATTGAACCCTTCTAAGGTATTTTTTATAACAGCTATGTCATTCTTTATTTCCTCTTGATTTTTATACATAGCTTCTACCTCTTTATGCATACCTTCTACCTCTTTTTTTAAGCTGAAGTAGTTCCCAGTGAGCTCTTCATAATTCTTATTAAGTTGCTTGTAGTTCTCACCAAATTGTTTGAGCACCCTTAAAATCATTGCTGTACATTCTTTATCTGACAAGTTGCTTTCTTCCATTTCCTGTAGTTCCTTTTCTGGTGATTCCTTTTTTTCTTTCCTTTGTGTGTTGTTTTTTTGTCTGCGCATTTTAGCCATCTGGTAGCTCTAGACCTAGTGAGGGATGTGTGGATGTGTAGGCAGCTCACTGTATATCAAATAAGGCTGCTGTGGCTCCCAGACTGTTCTGTGGCATGTTGGCTCTTGCCTGCTGTAGATCCTGGAGGATTGACTACTGGGGGCTGGTATTGGTGTGTCCTGATAGGTGCTTCTGCTAGATCATGTGGGTTCCTCTGGAGCTGTGTTCCCAACTGGTAGCTGGTGCCACCTGTAGCTGTGTCACTCACACCCTACTGGAGCTGCACTCACTGCCCACACTGTGGGCAGCTGGATCTCACTGATCCCGTGGGGAGCTGGATTGCACAGGCCTCTCTGGAGCCCCAGCTCCCCACAGGTCCTGTGAGGAGCTGGATCACACAGGCCTCTCTAGAGCTTCAGCTCCCCACCACTCTTGTGGGCTGCTGGGTCACACAGGTCCCTCTGGAGCCCCAGGTCCCGTGGCTGGCAGCTGGGGAGCACTGCTGCCCAGTGGGGCTCAGCTCCTGCTCAGTCTTTGCTGTAGTTTTTGGGGATGGGTCTCAGTTGCTGATCTGTGCTTCTGTTGCCTGGGGATGGATGTCTGCTCCCCAGCCTCTGTTGTTGGGGTTATATCTTGACTCTGATTGGGCTGCTACTGTGGGGATGGTGCTGGGCTCCCAGCCATTGTGGTTTCCACAGCAGGCACCTTGACAGCTGCGTTACTGTGCACTGGTCTCTATTGACACAGGGTGTCCACTGGTCCGATGGTACCAGGTACACTGGTGGGCTCAGGTTGCTCAGCCCTAGCCGCTCCCACTGCCTTCTCCCAGGAAAGACCTGGGATCTTGCAAAATGGTGGGATTGCCCTGCGGCTCAGGGAGAAATGCCCTAAAGAGCCGCTTACTGCCATGGCTGGCTGCTTCTCGTCCACAGCACAGGAACCTTCTGCACTGCATGAATTTGGTTGTCCATCTTCACGTCCACTCACTCTCTCTCACACACTAGCTCACTCTTTCACACCCTAACCCTCCCTCTGATCCTGCCCCCTGCCATCTTTGCATATTACCCTTATTTACTTTTTATCAATTAATTTATTTTTGTTGCAGATGTTTCACCTTTTCCCCCCATTGACACTCTGCTCCTGATCCCCTCCCCCTGACTTTTATGGTTTAAATGGTAAATTTTATGTTATATATACTTTACAATTAAAAAATAAAATTTAAGAAATTGGAACTGATACATGCTATCACAGATAAACCTTGAAATGTCATGTAGAGCCCTGGCCGGTTTGGCTCAGCGGTTAGAGCGTCGGCCTGCGGTCCAGAGAGACCCGGGTTCGGTTCCCGCTAAGGGCATGTACCTCGGTTGCAGTTTGTCCCCGGCCCTGGTCGGTCGTGCGGGTGGCAGCCACTCGATGTGTTCCTTTCACATTGATGTTTCTCTCTCTCTCTCTGTTCCTCTCTCTCCCTCCCACTCTACCTGAACAAAAAATGAAAAAATGTCCTCGGGTGAGGATAAAAAAAGAAATGTCATGTAGATAATGTTTGAAAATATTAATGTTTGAAGACATTATCTACATGAAAGAAGCCAGACACAAAATACTACATATTATGATTTCACTCATATGAAATGGTCTAACATTGTGGTAATAGTTGTACATATCTGTAAATACACTAAAAACGATTGAATTCTATGGTATGTGAATTATATCTCAACAAAGTTGTTAACATTTTAAATTATTTTTAAATGTAGGATCACATTTATTTGAACTTAAGAAAAGAACTTAAGTGGTATACAGTAAATTTTGGAACCAGATTCTGGTGACATACTGGAAATATGAAGAACAAATAAGTGAAAAGACAGATTTAGAATGGCTGGCAGGGAAGACCAGGAAGGTCTGTGACTGGGTGCGGCAGCTCTCCAGTTGTGCTGGCAAGAACAAAGGCAAGATTATGAAACACACTAGCTTGAAGTTGATCAGAGACACTTTTTCTGGTCCCTATCATTCATTAACCCACACAGATCATTTTCTTTATCTCTGCCTTAAGCAGCAGCAGCTGCATCCAGGCCAGAGATGAAAGACACAGCAATGGAAGACCCAGTAGAGAAAAACTAACAGGTGAAATCTCTGTTTATTCAGCTTAGGTGAAGTTAGAACAGGAAAAGTACATAAGTGTGACTTTCCAAAGACTGTTCTTCCAAGTGAGGCCTGCAGGGCTAGCTGAAGGATACAGGCGAAGGCTTACAAAAGTGCCCAGCTCAGCAATCAACGTACCTTCCAGAAAAGCAAATTCGGTTGCATTATCCAAATCCCTCCTCTGAAGGGGTTTTCTCTTTCCTTGTTGAACACAGTAGTAGGCATCTTTTGCAATAAATAGTCTCCACAAAGAGTTCCCTGGCTGGTGCCAGAATAAAGATGGCTTTCCTGTCCTGCCAGAGTCACTTTGAGGTCCGGCTTAACCAAGGCCTTCCCTCACCCCCAGGCAGCCTGGAGAGACGAGCCCTGAGGCTTGGGGCTGCAGGGTCGCTACCTCCCACTGAACCCCTCTTCCTCATGGGGCATCCCACTGCCAGCAGCCACTGCAGCCACCTAGGCCTTGAACTCTGCAAGCCAATGGATTTTTTAAAAAGATCACACAGCTAATAGGATGGTTGTTGGAACTGGAGTCCAGGTCTCTTGACCCAAAGTTCAGACATCTTTCTATTATTCTTGGATTTCTATTACAAAGCTTGTTAATTATCATATTCATGGGTGACTTTGTTTAATGGAAAACTGGTAATAAAGTTGTGGAAGTATTCACATTTGATGGAAGAATGATGACTGAGTCTCCCTATGTTGCTTTTCTGATTTAATTGTTGAATTGCAGGATTTGATAATCAGTAGAGCAATGACTAGATGTAATCTTTTCTTGTTGTTGTTATTATGGGATCTGGAGAAAAAACACATCCTGTTTTCAAATAGTTTCGGGGCGGGGGGAGGGGGGGCTCTAGTCTTCCTCAATATGACTCTTTCCAATATCTTAACTTTCCTTATTATAAAATATTTATTTCTAACCTAAATCCTGACTGTTGTCATTTAAGCCCAAATCCTTTGTTCAGTAGGTGCTTGTGTAAATGTTTTATTTGTAGTTTTGAAAGGGTGCAGGAAATATATTTGAATGATTTCTGACTGCTGACAAGCCCTCATAACTGATAGTCCCAGGCATTGAACTATATGTCCTTTGGCAGGAATGGCTATTTTGAGGGGAAAAGACAAAAACTGGCAAAACTTTTTTTATGCAGCTGTGGTTTTATGATGGAACTTTATGACTAAGACCAATCAAGTGTCCTTTGTATGGTTTATGATGTTATCAGCTTGTAGGCTGAGATTTTGTTTTCATTATTTATGTTTATTTGGCTTAAAGCAAATTAAAAATCAGACAAGGATATTGTGATGTAATTTTGATTTTGCAGATGGAATCTGATACCTTTGCAACTTCAGAGAAGTCTCCTTCTTTTATTTGTGTTATTTATAGTTCTTTTCTGAAAAATGCTTTTTCTTTTTCAAAGGCAGATATTGTGCTTATCTGTGTGGTTTATGCAATTTGCAGCATTCTAGCAGCACTTGATATTAATGGCAAACAAGAAAAGCTCTGCATATTAGAGTTATTTTCTAGCGTCAAAGATTTTAAAGATGGGATTTTAAAACTTAGTTTGCTCTGAAGAAAAAAATTGTAGCATGAGTTCTCGTACTATGGTATAGATTGATGTATTATTTTTTCTCCAATTTTTATAGTAAATGGGTAAAATCCATGAACAAAGTTTGTGTTTGTCCCTTCTGAAGTCTCAATCTATTATCATGCATGTTAAGTGCCAAAAACAGGTGTCTGTTTAGAGAGATGTCAGAGCACCTGTCACCTTCACGGCTTTCCTGTGAGCAGTCACCCTTCCATGGCCATATGTGGACCTGGCCTGACCCAGGATGACTGGCCGAGTTGTGAGCATCAAACCCAAAAGTCAGCATTTATATGCTGACCAGTTTACCCCTTTCATTGTTAACCTCCCAGTTCCCCTGGCCCTTATGCTTTATAATCAGCATGCTCACACATGTGTCCTCCTCCTCCTCCCTGTTTCTTTCTTTTCCTGCACTTCCAGACCTTCCTTATTATCTGTTTGTTTGTACTACTATTCCATCTACTTATTATCCAGTTCCTTATTTTCTTTTCTTTTTAAAAATATTTTATTGATTTTTTTTTAGAGCGAGGGGAAGGGAGAGAGAGAAACATCAATGTGAGAGCAAAACAATGATTGGCTGCCTCTTGCACATCCCCTACCATGGATAAAGCCCACAGTCTGGGCATGTGTCCTGACCAGGAATCGAACCGGCAACCTTTTTGGTGCCTGGGATGATGCCCAACCAACAGCCACACCTACCAGGGTGAGTGCCTGTTTTTCTACTTTTTTTTTGCACATCTCCCATTTGTTTCCTACCACATGTTTCTAGCCTCTTCTTTTCTTAAGCCCCTTCTTTCTCCATCACAAACATACTCAAATTTAAAATAAATAATTAGAAATCAGTATTAATGGATGTTATAAAAATTTTAATATTGTAAATATATAGCAATTGTGAATGGATAACATCTCTGCATGCATACCTGATAAGACTCCAGCTTGCATCATGGACATATGAATAATTAATTCAAATCAATATTATTTTGGCCATTGGTTCTTATTGTTATAAATTGAATTATGTCCCCTCCCTTACCCCTCCCAAATTCATGTATTAAAGCTCTAACCCCCAATGAGATCATATTTGGAGATAGGGCCTTTAAAGAGGTCACAGGGTGCGGCCTAAACCAATATGATTGGTGGTGTCCTTATAAGGAGAGGAAGAAACACCAGGTACACTTGCTCACAGAGAAAGAGTCTTGTGAGTACACAACGGGAAAAGAAGGCATGAACACTGCCAGCCAAGGAGAGGGGACGCAACAGAAACCAACGCTTCTAGTACCTTGCTTTTGGAATTCCAGCTTCCAGAACTGTGAGAAAATAAATTTCTGTTGTTTAAGCCACCTAGTCTGTGGTATTTTGTTATGGCAGCCCTAGCAGACTAATACACTTGTATATGCTAGAGTTTTAGGACATGATTTTAGTGGACTTAGATTTGAACAACTCAAGATGACATACTTAATGCCAATCAGCATCAGTGTCAATACCTGACTGGTTAAACTCTGGAATCATGACACCTGGAGGCTATATAGTTAATGTTGGTTTTAGTGGGGGTGTGATAGACCTTAGTGGCCTGTGCTTCTCTGTTATGCAGGATAAATGATGTTCTAGAGATCTGCTGTACAACATTGTGCCTGTAAATCACAGCACTGTATTATATAACTTAAAAATCTGTTAAGAGAGTAGATCTCATGTTAAGTGTCCTTACCAAAAAACAAAACAAAGCAATCCGCGGCGCCCCGCCCCCCCTACTTATTCACAGCTGCAACTTGTTTGAAATCACAGGTAGGAAACACATTGGTGTCTGCATCTGTCCTGAGATCTAGAGCATTTAAACTTCTTAGGACTAGTATTGATCAGAAACCACAAATATTCATGACCTAGTACCTAATTTAAGAGGATATATGGTATAACACGATCTATTTAGCTTGGGGTTTCAAGACGGTTGTTGATGATCAATTCATTAGTAATTTGTTTTTTGAAACTTGAATCTGTACATATTAATTTAGCTGATGCACACAGAGTACATGTTGAAAATTAATCTCAGCTCTCAAAACGATAAACATTTTTTAAAAATGAATTGTAAATTACATTTACCACAACACAAATTAGGGGCTCAGAAAGATAATGTAGGTTAATGTTTATGTTTTGTTTTTTTTTTTTGAATTTTATTTATTTATTTATTTTTTTCTTACAGATATTTTACCTTTTTACCCCACTGGCACCCCCCACCCCATCCCCCTCCACCCTGTCCCCGGCTTAGTTGTCCATGTCCATTGGTCATGCATACATGCATATAAGTTCTGTGGTTTATCTCTTCCCACCCCCCCACCCCCCATCCCCTCTTCTGAGAGATGTCAGTCTGTGCCCTACTTCCATGTGTCTGGGTCTACTGTATTCCTCAGACTGTTATGTTCATTATATTCCGTATATAAGTGAGATCATGTGGTATTTGTCTTTTTCTGCTTGGCTTCTTTCACTTAGGATAATACTTTCCAGGTCCCTCCATGTCGTCTCAAAGGATAAGAGATCTTTCTTTCTTACCGCTGCATAGTATTCCATTGTGTATATGTACCACAGCTTTTTGATCCATTTGTCTACTGGTGGACACTTGGGCTGTTTCCAGATCTTAGCTATTGTAAATAGTGCTGCTATGAACATGGGGGTACATATATTCTTCCTGATTGGTGTTTCAGGCTTCTTAGGGTATATTCCCAGCAGTGGGATCACTGGGTCAAATGGAAGTTCAATTTTTAATTTTTTGAGGTAGCACCATATTGTTTTCCATAGCGGCTGCACCAGTCTGCATTCCCACCAGCAGTGTATTAGAGTCCCCTTTTCTCCACACCCTCGCCAACACTTGTTGTTTGATGATTTGTTGATGGCGGCCATTCTGACAGGTGTGAGGTGATACCTCATAGTTGTTTTAATTTGCATCTCTCTGATGATTAGTGATGTTGAGCATTTCTTCATATGTCTCTTGGCCATTTGTATGTCCTGTTTGGAGAGGTGTCTATTCAGCTCCTCTGCCCATTTTTTAATTGGGTTCTTTGTCTTCCTTTTGTGGAGTTGTATGAGCACTCTGTATATATTGGAAATTAACCCCTTATCTGATACATCATTGGCAATGATGTTCTCCCATACAGTGGGTTGCCTTTCCATTTTGATGATTGTTTCTTTTGCTGTGCAGAAGCTTTTTAGTTTGATGTAGTCCCATGTGTTCATTTTCTCCTTTATTTCTGTTGCCTTAGGTGATGTATCAGTGAAAATTCTGCTCCGTATGATGTCCGAAATTTTGTTGCCTACATTTTCTTCTAGAATTTTTATGGATTCACGGGTCACATTTAAGTCTTTTATCCATTTCGAGTTTATTTTTGTGTATGGTGTAAGTTGATGGTCTAGTTTCATTTTTTTGCATGTAGCTGTCCAATTTTCCCAACACCATTTATTAAAGAGGCTATCTTTACTCCACTGTATGCTCTTGCCACCTTTGTCAAATATTAATTGAGCGTATTGCCTTGGGTCCATTTCTGGGTTTTCAGTTCTGTTCCACTGGTCTATATGCCTGTTCTTGTGCCAGTACCAGGCTGTTTTGGTTACAGTCGCTTTGTAGTATAACCTGATATCTGGTATTGTGATCCCTCCAACTTTGTTCTTCTTTTTCAAGATTGCTGTGGCTATTCGGGGTCTTTTTTGGTTCCATATGAACTTTTGAAGTATTTGTTCTAGTTCTATGAAATATGTCGTTGGTATTTTGATGGGGATTGCATTGAATCTATAGATTGCTTTGGGTAGTATGGACATTTTAATTATGTTAATTCTTCCAATCCATGAACAGGGTATGTGCTTCCACTTTTTTATATCTTCCTCTATTTCTTTTTTCAATGACCTGTAGTTTTCTGCAAATAGGTCTTTTACTTCTTTGGTTAAGTTTATTCCTAGGTATCGTAATTTTTTTGGAGCGATGGTAAATGGGATTGTTTTTTCAGTTTCTCTTTCTGTGAGTTCATCATTGATGTACAAGAATGCCGTCGATTTCTTGACGTTAATTTTGTATCCTGCTACTTTGCCAAATTCATTTATTAAGTCTAATAGATTTTTGATGGAGTCTTTAGGGTTTTCTATGTACAATATCATGTCATGTGCAAATAATGACAGTTTAACTTCTTCCTTTCCAATTTGGATCCCTTTTATTTTTTCTTCCTGTCTGATTGCTGTGGCTAAGACTTCCAGTACAATGTTAAATAAGAGTGGCGAAAGTGGACATCCCTGTCTTGTTCCTGTTCTTAATGGAAATGTTTTTAGTTTCTGTCCATTGAGTATGATGTTGGCTGTAGGTCTTTCATATATGGCCTTTATTATGTTGAGATATGATCCCTCTATTCCTACATTGCTGAGCGTTTTTATCAGAAATGGATGCTGGATTTTGTCGAATGCTTTTTCAGCATCTATTGATATGATCATGTGGTTTTTATTCTTCATTTTGTTTATGTGGTGTATCACGTTTATTGATTTGCGAATATTGTACCAGCCTTGCATCCCTGGGATGAATCCCACTTGGTCATGGTGAATAAGTTTTTTGATGTATTTCTGGATCCGATTTGCTAGTATTTTGTTCAGGATCTTGGCGTCTATGTTCATCAGGGATATTGGCCTGTAGTTTTCTTTCTTCGTAGTGTCTTTTTCTGGTTTTGGAATTAGAATTATGCTGGCCTCATAGAACGTGTTTGGAAGTCTTCCTTCTTCTTGAATTTTTTGAAATAGTTTGAGGAGAATGGGTGTTAGTTCTTTTTTGAATGTTCGGTAAAACTCCCCCGTGAAACCATCTGGGCCTGGGCTTTTGTTTGCTGGGAGAGTCTTGATTACCTCTTCAATTTCCTTAGTTGTTATTGGTCTGTTCAAGTTTTCTATCTCTTCCGGGAATAGTTTTGGGAGACTGTGTGTTTCTAGAAATTTGTCCATTTCGCTGAGATTGTCGAATTTGTTGCCATATAGTTGTTCATAGTAGTTGTTAACGATCTTTTGTATTTCCGTGGTGTTGGTTGTTACTTCTCCTCTTTCATTTCTGATTTTGTGTATTTGGGTTCTCTCTCTTTGTTTCTTGGTGAGTCTAGCTAAGGGTCCATCTATCTTGTTTATCTTTTCGAAAAACCAGCTCTTTGTTTCATTGATCCTTTGAATTGCTTTTTGGTCTCTATGTCATTTATTTCTGCTCTGATCTTTACTATTTCCTTCCTTCTACTTGCTCTGGGGTTTTCTTTTTGTTTGCTTTCTAATTCTTTAAGTTGTGAGGTTAGACAGTCAATTAGAAATTTTTCTTGTTTTTTGAGGTAGGCCTGTAGTGCTATGAACTTCCCTCTCAGAACTGCTTTCGCTGCATCCCATAGATTTTGTGTTGTTGTGTGTTCATTTTCATTGGTTTCCAGGAAGTTTTTAATTTCTTCCTTGATCTCCTCGGTGACCCATTCATTGTTTAATAACATGCTATTTAGCCTCCATGTGTTCAAATGTCTTTGCATGTTCTTTGTGCAATTGATTTCTAGTTTCATGCCATTGTGATCTGAGAAGATGCTTGATATGATTTCAATCTTCTTGAACTTGTAGAGATTTAGTTTGTGTCCTATCATGTGGTCTATCTTTGAGAATGTCCCATGTGCACTTGAGAAGAATGTGTATTCTGTAGTTTTGGGGTGTAATTCTCTGTAGATATCTATTAAATCCATTTGGTCTAGTGCTTCATTTAGAGTCTCTGTTTCCTTGCTAATTTTTTGCCTAGAGGATCTATCCAGTGCTGTCAACGGGGTGTTGAATTCCCCTGCTATGATTGTATTGTTGTCGATTTCTCCTTGGAAGTCCTCCAGAAGATTTTTAATATATTTTGGTGCTCCTATATTGGGTGCATATATGTTTATCAAGGTTATATCTTCCTGTTGGATAGATCCTTTCAATATTATGTAGTGGCCGTCTTTGTCTCTAGTTATGGTCTTCATTTTGAAATCTATTTTATCAGATATGAGAATTGCTACCCCAGCTTTTTTTTGCTTTCCATTTGCTTGGAAAATTTTTTTCCATCCCTTCACTTTCAACCTATGTGAGTCTTTTGTTGAGAGGTGGGTCTCTTGTAAACAACATATAGATGAGTCATGCTTTCTTATCCAATCAGCTACTCTGTGTCTCTTTATGGGAGCATTCAATCCATTTACGTTTAAGGTGATTATTGATATGTACTTATTTATTGCCATTTTTGTTTAGTGTGGTTCTATTTTTCTTCCCATTTCTACTGCTAATTACAGCAGTCCTTTTAACATTTCTTGCAGTGCTGGTTTGGTGCTAATGTATTCCCTTAGCTTTTTTTTGTCTGGGAAGCTCTTTATTTGATCTTCTATTTTGAATGATAGCCTTGCTGGGTAGAGTAGTCTTGGATTCAGATTCTTGTTTTTCATGACTTTGATTACTTCATGCCATTCTCTTCTGGCCTGTAGTGTTTCTTGTGAGAAGTCAGCTGAGAGCCTTATGGGGTTCCCTTTGTAGGTAACCTGTTGCTTATCTCTTGCTGCTTTTAGGATTCTCTCTTTGTCTTTAATTTGTGGCAGTTTGATTACTATATGTCTTGGTTTGGGCCTGTTTGGGTTCTTCTTACTTGGGACTCTCTGTGCTTCTTGAACTTGAATGCCTTCTTCCTTCACCAAATTAGGGAAGTTTTCTCTCACTATTTTTTTGAATATATTCTCTATCCCTTGCTCCTTTTCTTCTTCTTCGGGGACTCCTATGATGCGAATATTATTACGTTTCCAGTTGTCCCATAGTTCTCTTAAGCTGTCTTCCTGTTTTTTAATAGTTTTTTCCTTTTGTTTTTCTGATTGGTTGATTTTTTCTACCCTGTCTTCTAATTCACTGATCCGGTCCTCAGCTTCCCCTACTCTGCTTTTTAAACCTTCCAATGTGTTTTTCATTTCGGATATGTCATTTTTTATCTCTTCTTGTTGGTTTTTAATTTCCATTTGGCTTATTTTCAGTGTCTCTATGTCCTTACTCATGCTGTTCAGCTTCCTCAAGATCATGGCTCTGAATTCTAGCTTTGTTAACATGCCTAATTGCTCCACATTGATCTCATCTTCGGTGGAGGTGTCTTGCTCTTTCATTTGGCTTCTGTTTCTGTGTTTCACCATTTTAGCTATCACTGTGGGCTTTGGAGCCTGTCAAGTTCTCCCTGTGGGTGTTGGTGTTCTGCTGTTTGTGGCTCCCTCTCCTGTGTTTAGATGAGCGAGGGATGACCCGCGTTGAACACCACTGTCAAGTCTTACTTTCCTGGTCAAAGTTGCCAGCCCAGGAAACGTACTGTTATCCTCTAGCTTTTTGCCTGGAGGCTAGCAGTCTAGGTTAATTGATGAGTTTTGGGTTGTCAGTTGATTGAAAAACTCCCTCTGGTGCTCAGCCAAGGGGCTTTCACGAGGGTGGGGCAGATGCTGGTTGTTAGTGAGCCTCAATTAACACTTCAATGGCCCACAGGGTGGGGTTGGATCTCCGAGGGAGGGGCTGCTGCCTCTCCTCAGAGCCCTGGGAAGGAGCAATGTGGCCACCGTCCTGAGTGGCTGCACTCAGCCAAAGCTCTGAGCACCCTCCAAACCCCGAGTGTCCCTACACAGTTCCAGTCCAGTCTGCCCTCCCTCCGCCGGAGCCCAAGGTGAGTGGCTGTGGCTGTTTCAGCCTCTGTCCCGGCTGCGCTGCGGGGCCGCCTGGGAGTGTAACCTGCGGCGCCGCTTATAGCTAAGGCCGCTGCCGAGCTGCCGAGCTGCCGACCGTGCGCTCCCAGCCCCCGTCTCGCGCCTTCGCAAGCCTACCGGGATCGAGTCGGTGTCCCTCGTTGTATGGTCCCCCAAGCTGCTTTTCTGTTGGTTTTTCCCGTCGATTTGTCTGTGTTATAGTTGTAATTCCAGTTTGGTTCTGGGAGACGGTCTGTGTAGCTCCGTTCACTCCGCCGCCATTTTTCGGTTCCCCTAATGTTTATGTTAATGTCACTTGCTAACAGGCAATCTACTCATGACTGTGCATCATGCACACATGCACAACCTTTTGTTGTGTAGGATAGGGCCTCTGTAAAGGTCCTCTGCAGAGGATTGTATCAGTCAGGGCTTAGTTAGCAAACACACTCTGAGTATTATGGGAATAGGAGGTTCCTTATAGGAATTGTGAGAGGGACTGCAGGAAGAAACATCGTGAAGAGGAGTTGGAGGATCCAAGAAACAGTTACTAGCCAGTATGCCTGAAGTACAGGCCAAGATGGATCAGTAAGAGCTTACAGGGAAGTCTGCATTCCTGGTCTGACAAGCCAAGTTCATCCAATTCCAAAGTGGGACCATGGAACAGTCTTTGGGAAGCTGTTGCTTCTGTGTGGTTACTTCCTCTTAGGGTCCACAGATGAGTAGCTGGTGGTGTTCCTGGGGCCACTGTTGGCCAGCAAGGCCATTAGTTGGCAAGAAGAGCCAAGCATAGAGTAGAGGAGATTGAGGATGAACTGGGACCTACCAGGCTACCATGTGTGATTGTGATCACCTTCCAAGAGTAAAGGCTGCTACTTCACTTGTGTCTTTCAAATCTTGCACAAATCCTTCTTTTGTCCAACTTTAAACTAGAACCTTTAGGATTCTTAGTTTAACCAAGTTGACATAGCACACCGCATGACACAGCACAGGCCTGTCGGTTTTCACAGGGCTCTGTAGGACAGTAGAGTTGTCTGTGGTTTGGGAGCAGCACCATATTAGGAGTATCATTTGAAGGTTGTTGAAAAGTGCCCCTACTGAGAAATAACCCCCTCCTCCACCAATGTGTCTTCAGTGGTGCCCAGTGTTCTCACCACTTATCTCTCTTTGGGTTAAAACATGTCTATAAAAATTCCCAGTTAAAATGTATAATCTTACTGGGAGAGTTAATACCTTACATTTTGTTCATCATTTATATAAACCTTACTTTATCACTTTGTTCGCCTAATATCTGAAAAGGTTTGGGTAGAGAAGATGGAGAAAGCTCCAGTGTTATCTTAGAAGGTAAGGATGAGTTGAGTATTACCCCGTAAAGATACAGGGGGTACATAACTGAAGAAGAAAGTGTGCAAAAGTGGAATTGGCCTATTTAACTGTATTTCCTAGTCATAATTCTGCTCTCCTGTATACCACTAAAGGAAAAAATTATAACTGGTACTCGTGAGATGTTAGTATTCATATTTATGTGCATGAAGTTAACACAAGAATATTTAGAATCATTTTCAGTTTGGAAGGGTATGAATTCTGCAATGATTTGTTATTTAGTCCCTGGAAAATCAACTTATTTTCAGCTTGCCTGGTCTTTACACATATTATTTTAATTTAGCATTGGTTAATTCCATTATAAATATTGGGTTGGAACTTTACGACCAGTGTGTTTATTAAGCTTCGCTCTCCTCCCCTTCTCTTCCCTTTTTCCTTTTTTGATATGGTTCTTTAAACAAAATGCGATGGTGATTTCTGTCTCTGACCTCTGGCAAACTGTGATCTTCTGCAAATTGGCTTGGGTGCTTTCCATTCAGTGGGCAAGATTGCAGGCAGAGACAGGGGCGCCTGGAAGCAGACACTGGTTTTCTGGTTACTGGGAGATGCGACGTGCAAGGGCAAAACTGGGCAAACAAGATAGGTTGACATCGAGGACATCTGAGGTGAGCAAGTTGTTTTAGTTTATATATGAGACAGCAAGATAAATTAACAAGGGAAATTGACAGTCATTTATACCACTGGCATCAGCAGGCATCTCAGCTAGGCTGCTGACAAAAGGTCATAGCTCACCTGCCACAGAGACAGGTAACAGTGAGGCTACAAAGGATTCGTTTTCAAACATTGTTGAGGTACTTGATCCTCCATGGTGACAGAAGAGTGTCTCTTTCCCCCTCCCTCTCCTCTCCCACCCTCGACTCTTCAGCTCACTTGTGAGTACGCACGTGCTTTCTCTCTAAAAATGCACAGAAGCAATAAATCAGCCAGTTTAAGAAGACCCAGCCAGCCCAACACAGATCGATTTCACAGGGAAGTCGATGGGCTGTTAATAGAATTACAACTACCTGTCAAAACAGGGAAAACATATCTGTGACAGTGACAAAGGGCAAGTCAATTTAAGAAGAGTTTTTTTTTTTTTTTCTTCCAGAGACATAGTGTGGAGTACATGGGTGTCTCTGAGAGTCTGTGATTGTGAACAGAAACCATATTCTGGGGCTGTTAACGCTGAGGTTATGTCAGTGATTCTGGGAGAGCATACTCTTCTTTTCAAGGTGCCATGAGTTGCCAAGGACATCTATCTGGCACATCTTTATTTTCTAAGTCAACTTGATCACTTTCAGAGGCCTCATAAAACAGTTGGCAATGTGACTTTTACCAACAGCAACTTCCATGTTCTGACTTAGTTTCTTTGAAAGAGAATCTTAATCATGAACACAACTCCCGGGCTAAATCCATGTGTATTAACACGAGACTCTTTTAGGTCAAGGATTTGATTGTTAAAAGCAATTTAGTATGCATTAATTTAACCCAGTGCCACAGATTTTCTGAAAAACAAACAAAGAAACTGTAACATAATAAGAAATATGTATTTGGTCTCTTCTCCCATTTTCTGCCTATAGCTCCTAAAACTCTTGAGATCTCTGAAGTGACAAGTGTCTTTTTGTATGGTAATGAGATGACTGGCTGGGGGACTTCTATATAACCTCAGCATGGGAACTGGTTGCTAGGGGAACCAACCATGTTATTAAAAGTTTGAAACTTTCGGTCTTCTCCCCACCCACTCCACCTCTTTCTAGGGAGGGAAGAGAAACTGGAAGCTGAGTTAATCACCAGTGGGCAATGATTTAATTAATTATGCCTATGTAACGAAACCTCCATAAACATTGTAACTAAAGGGGTTGGAGAGCGTCCAGGTTGGTGAACACATGGTGGTGCTGGTAGGGCAGTGCACCCAGAGAACATGGAAGGTCTGTGCACACACCAAAGCCCCACCCCCAATACCTTGCTCTATGCATCTTTTTCTATTTGGCCGTTCATGGATTTGTATCTTTTATAATAATCATGTAATAGTAAGTAAAGTACATTCCTGAGTTCTGTGAGCTGTTCTAGCAAATTATCAAATCTGAGGAGAGGGGAATGGGTAGCTCCAATTTATAACAGGCCAGTCAGAAGCTCAGGTGACAACCTGTACTTGCAGTTGGCAGGGGGGACGGAAAGGGGGGAAGTCTGGTGGGATTAAGCCCTTAATCTGTTAGGGTTGGCGCTAACTCCAGGCAATTAGTGTCAGAACTTCTTGGTATGGAAAACCTACACATTTAGTGTCAGAAGTGGAGAGGTGAGTAGAGGAAAACAAGAGTTTTTTCTTTTAGAAATAAAGAGAAAAGCAATTTATTGTCACAACAGAATCTAACCATGTCATTGTAATCAAGAAATACAGTTGGTCTCATACTCACCAAAGCTCAGTGATCAAATGTATCCTCATTGCTGTTCCCTCATTGGAGGAGAGCTGTTGTGTGGCAGTATGGACAAAAGTTACTAAACTTGGTTCTGGAATCAGACATGTCTGCATTTTGGTTTGCTACCTGCCACTTACTAGCTACATGACTTGGTAAACTGCTTAACCTCTTGAAGCCCAATTTTCCATTCTGTACAATGAGGCTATTAATAGTGCTTACTTCATATAGTTGTTACATGGAGCTAAAGTATACATGCTATGGCCCTCCAATGCAGAAGGGGGAACACCTGACGCCACTCATTTCTGTAATCTTCTTTCTACCTGTGACTGGGCCAAGTACAGAATGATCCAGCTGGCCACCTTTTGCTCCAAAATTCTGGGTGAAGTCTCTCCGTGCTGTGTTTAAGTTGACAGATATGTAAGAACTGTGTTTGCCTCATCCCCTTTATATACACATCTCCCCCTTGTCACGTATGTTAGAGATCTCATATGTTCTTCTACTGACCTTTCCATCTCTACCTTTTGGCATGGGTCTCATTCCTGACTGAAAAACTAGGTTAAGAGGGTTAGGAAAGTGACCTGTGGTATCTTTAGTACCTTGTGTTTGCTGGAACACAGCTTTGCTACCTGACATTGAGGGCCAGTGATTCAGCCTCCAGGCTCAACCTTGCTTTGCTGAATCCAGTTCTCATTTACGTGAACTCATCTGCATCCCCAGATGAGGGCAAGAACAAGATTTTAGTTACATTTCAGGGATGTTAGACAGTAACAATGACATTCTTTTTTGAGGGGGTCTCCTCTTCTCTTCCAGATTGAATGCTGATCCAAGCTGCATTCCACAAGGACTTAGTAACGAAACCGCATTGGGCTCAGCTGTTTCCAAATATCTGGAAAGAGGGGCAGCAACCTAGTTTGATGCTCTGGTGTCAGCTTATCCCACATGCCTCTCTCTGGGCTATAAGTCCATTCAGATTTTCACTGCAGTTCTGTGAAATCCATCCTCCAGTGATCCCAGTGTCCAAGCTATTGTATTAGCATCATTATTTCACATGAGCAAATATTGACTGTAGCCTTAATTTCTGTTCTTTCTTACACTTTTTATCCTTAAAGAAACGTATTAAAAGGCACTCTAGTGCACCTATATGGATAGAGACAAAAATGCACGTTTCCCTTGTTATTGGTAAAATAAATGTATGAGTCATCTTAATTTATAATCAGGATACTCATATGATGACTCCATATTTAGGACATTTATACATCTTTACACTGGAACTATAGTTTCTCATAATAGTGGAGCTGTTTCGCTCTCTGAGGGATGAGAAGGATGACAGCCTGTGGGCTCAGTATTGGATATTTAAGTCTGACAGAGCTGGGGGAGGAGGCATGCTGAGTGACTGAAGATCTTGTTAGCCCCTGGTTGAAGTTTTTTGTGTAAGTCTACACTCTCTGCCTTAAATTCCTCTTGCTCTTGTGGGTGTCTCTCTCTCTCTCTCTCTCTCTCTCTCTCTCTCTCTCTCTCTCTCTCTCTCTCTCTCTCTGTGTAGGGGGAGGGTGTGGGGAAGGAAGACCAAAAAATGGTGCTTAAAAAGGTTGCTAAGATCTTTGTGTTAGAGAAACTGTCTGCTAATCTCATTGCCTGAAACCAGAGTCAAGGAAGGTGTTCTGAAATGAAGGTTCAGAAGAGCAAACATTTCCAGGCAGATGTCCAGCAAAGTGTCTGGCTCTCTACCTGGTGATTGGAGATGAGGTGGGAGAGAAAGAACCTGTGGCTCAGAGCCAGGTGATAGGCGTTCACCTCTCACCTCTGGGTCCCAGTAGTCTGTGAGGTGTTTGGTGTGTAACTTAACCCAACTCTGCCTTAACATTCATAGTACAGTGAGTGGATGAAAACAGTTGCTCTTTTGCAAATGATAGAAAGTGTTTTTAAAATTTAATAAATGCATGGTATGATTATTATTTTTTAGAACTATAGGCAAGAAGCCAATGAGGCATCATTGTTCTACAGCCAGTGTGGTAATTTCCTTCTCAGCAGGTCCCCTTCCCTTTTCCTCCACCCCAGGACCTGTTGTGACTATGTCCTCTAGTGCAGAGTTAAGACTGTCTGGGGAATACTAGGTAATTGCTGAGTAGCTAATCAGAATTGTAAAGGTATGTGATAACAGGCAACAACCTACTCCTGTTCACAAACAGCAGGATGTGAGAAAAGCAATTATCTCGATAAACGCACTTCAGAAATCTATTGAGCTTATTTTGTCTCCCTCAAGCTCTGTCTGTCTATCTTCATCTGCTTCTATCAGTTTCCACTTCTGTGTTCTCTTTGGGTTTTGCTTCTTAGTATTCTAGGTTACTGTGTGTTCCACTTTTAAGGGGTTCTGCAACCAATTCCAATACATGAGGTTTCACCTCACACCACCAGCAATTGTCTGACACCAGCTGGGTGTCCTACCCTTCAACTCAATTCTGACATGTCTACCCAGGGATAGCATCAGATTCCACAGGTTAAAGGCCCAGTCTCACAAGACTATCCTCCAGTTCAGATGCCCATTTCAAGGCCAGGTTGTCTGCTGTGCTTCATTACTTAGGATTGATTGATTAAATCACTCCATTGGTGATTGATTCAATCTCCAGCTCCTCTCCAGAAATCTGGGGGTGGGTCTGAAAATTCCAATCCTCCATGCACGGTGGGTCCCTCTGGCAACCAGCTCTTTGTCAGGTTACCTCACTGACAACAAGAGACACCTTTATTGCTCTCAACCCTTAAAAAATTCCAAGGGTTTAGAATCTCTGTGCCAGGAATGGAGATAGAGACCAAAGATGTATTTCTTACTGTGATCACAGTATAACACCTTTGTTACCCTCCCCTCCTAGTAGCACTCCAGCAGAGAGGACCCCAGTATTCCTCTCCTGTGTGCCTCTTTAATCATTTCCCTTCTCTTCTCATCTTTTTTCTTTCTTCATTCTCTTTTTCTGACCCTTAATCCCAATGTTTACTTGTCTTTTCTTAGTAACAGAACTAAGTGCTGTGGTACTATGAATGGTTTTCATGGCTTGCATTTTACATGCTTCCGCAAGACCCACCTGGCTCCCCGCGTCAAGGACCTCGCCAGTTAGTTCTGCAAGTACCTGATTTGGAGAGGGCTAGGTAGGCAGAACTAATTGGGTAGCGCCTCACCTGAGAGGACGAGCAACACCATATGCTCCCTGAGCTGAGCCCCTCTGGAGCTCCACTGCTTGCTTCTGGAGTCATGTGGGGCAGAATGCCACCCCTGTTGCTGCTCGTGCTGTCCATGGCCACACTGACCCCTTTGCCAGGGTCAGGCTTCTCATGCTCTGGAGGCTGCAAGCTCTCGCCATGCCAGAGTGATGATGCTTTATCCTAGTGTTTGCTGCCATGCTGTGTCCGACTCAGGAGGACGGGGAATGTCCCATGCCTCACCTGGGTCACACATTTCACTCTAGGACCGAGACAGCTGTCTCAGCGGCATTCATCGGACAGTTCCAAAGGAAAGAGGGCACAACCAAAAGGGGTTTTGAGGAGCCTCTGAAGGAGGAATTATTTTCAAAGATGTTATTAGTTCATGAAATACCTTGCTGCTTTATTAATAATAATTACATAAAACCAATAACCACACTAACTTTTACATGTTAGATATGAGATCATTGAAGAATATTGAAGGCTTCCTTTTAGGACTTAAAATCAAATCCCAAATCCTTTCCATTCCTATGAGGTCCCCTGACCACTCCCTACCAATCCAGCCTGCTCTTCAGATTCCCCACCCCACAAACTCTGCCTCCCTCTTGTTTTGCAGAGTGGGCCAAACTGTTTTTCTCCTCAAGGCCTTTGTACATGTGGGTCTCTACCTGGAATACACTTTCCTCTCTCTTTCCTTTCTTCAGTTGATTAACTCATTTCTCAGGTTGCAATGCCATTTTCATAGAGCATTGCTATGCTCTCTCATAACACCATCTATATTTTCTTCATAGAATCTTAGCAAATAAAGCAAGGCAACAGAAGAGGCGTTTGTGGACCCGTGATAAAAGTGATCAATTCAACTCTGAGTGTGCCAGGTTTGGTGGGAGGTGGGGTAAGATTGGTTAATATCCTTCTCACCCACTTTGCTTGTTGTGTATACTGATGCTTCCCTAGACCTAGGACATAATAAACTAAGTGCCCACTGTATGCCAGGTACTTTATGTTGTATGGGTTGCTTCAGTCTTCACTGCAATTCTATAGGCAGAGATTAGGAAACTATGGTCCACGGGTCAAATCCAGCCCATTAATCATTATTGTCAATAAGATTTTATTAGAACACAGTTACACCACTTTATTTAAGTGTTATCCATTGCAACGTTTGTGCTACAAAGGCAGAATGGAGATAGTTACAAGAGAGACTCTTGTGTCTGCAAAGCCGACTATCTGGACCTTTACAGAAAAAGTTTGCTGACCTTTGCTATAAGGTGATGTAGAATCTCCATTTCACAGAGGAGGAAACTAAAAATCCACATTCCAATGATGTCCTCATAGATTTCAAGTAGCAGAACTGAGATTCAAAGTCATCACACCTCCTTTTATCAGCTTTCCCCACAAACAAATCTTCTTGGTGACTACTTAGGGGAGTGGAACAAATTTCCACAGGGAGGTGACATTTGGTCTAGACCTTAATGGAAAAGTTTGAATTCTGCAGTGGACAAGAGAGGACAGAACATTCGAGGCTGAGACACAGGGGTACAACAGAGTTTGGAGTGTTTAGGACATAGCTGGTCAGACTGACCGAAACATGGTGGTGGTGGTCATGGGGGCAGTGAAGGGAAACTGACAGGAAAGGAAGATGCTAGAATGAGAGGAAACTGTGCCAAAGCAGGAAGCCTAAACTTGGGCTTCCAAGCATGCAGCCTAGGCTTTGCTTTTACAACTTTCTCAGTAAAATAATTTGAGCACTGGTTCCAAATACATTTATATTTCATGAATTATCGACACATAACATTATATTAGTACTATATTACACACATTATAAAATGTGCAACTATAGAAATTTAAAACAGGTAAACTGAAGGTAAAATGAATATTTAAAATAATTTTTATTTTAGTTATTAATGGTTCACAGTACCCTTTGGCTGTCTTCTAATAATGATGATGTTTAATGAGAGCAACGTTAATTTGTATGCTTAATTAATTTTGAAAATCTTGGCTTTACACTGATATGGCTGTTTGAAGGTATTATTCCAAGGTTAGTTTTCTTTAATATGTGGTTTTAATGGTGTCACAGAGGAAATTAACTCACAAAGACATGGATTAAAGTGAAAGAAGTCCATTGTTGGTGTCACTTATGAAGTACAATTATTTCTCAAAACTATCCACCAGTTATGCCAGTTTTTGTCTTAATTTATCTGGTATGTTTGCATCTTCACTAATGTCAATGGCTTGCCAATATGCAAATGCATTTGAAACTGCTTTGTTTTTGTATTTCACACAATATGTTCCAGTCACTGAAACTGTTCATTTGGAAATTGTTAAACAGGTAAGGAAATTGTAAGTGTAACTATCTAGATTTGGTTCTTAAACTATCTAGATTTGGTTCTTAAATGTGATACATGCCATTTCCAGCAACAAAAATCATATAACAAGGAAAATGTTTCTAAACATTTGTTTTCAAAATGTTCTCTTCAGAACGCAGGTTTTTCCTGGAAAGAAGTTATTTCCTCTTTCTCTTTCTCTAATGCTATTACCTTTACCTAGAGGGAACAGCTTTTGTGCTTATTTTTTATAAGTAAATGCATCTCACTGAGAAGTCATTATCTCATTGCTGCTTTCACCTCCTCTTGTGGTTGACCGAGTTCAAAGTGGGAACGCAGAAATGCTTGTCTGCCGTTTTCTTCTTCTTTATAGGCAATATTAGTATTTTCTTTCTTTTTAAAAAATTATTTATTTTTTATTAATTAATTTTTGTTACAGATGTTTCTCCTTTTCCCCCCACTGATTCCCCCCTCCCCTTCCCTCCCTGCCCTGTCCCCAGTTTGTTGTCCATGCCCACTGTTCATGCATACATGCATATAAGTTCTGTGGTTTATCTCTCCCTCACCAGCCCCTCTTCTGGGGATTGTCAGTCTGTACCCCACTTCCACGTCTCTGGGATTACCCCATTCCTTATGTTCATCATATTCCACAAATAAGTGAGATCATATGATACTTGTCTTTCTCTGCTTGGCTTGTTTCACTTAGGATGATACTTTCCAGGTCCCTCCATGTAGTCTCAAAGGATAAGACATCTTTCTTTCTTACAGCTGCATAGTACTCCACTGTGTATATGTACCATGGCTTTTTTATCCATTCGTCTACTGATGGACACTTGGGCTGTTTCCAGATCTTAGCTATTGTAAATAGTGCTGCTACAAACATGGGGGTACATATATTCTTTCTGATTGGTGTTTTAGGTTCCTTAGGGTATATTTCTAGAAGTGGGATCACTGGGTCAAATGGCAGTTCAATTTTTAATTTTTTGAGGTAACACCATATTGTTTTCCATAGTGGCTGCACCAGTCTGCATTCCCACCAGCAGTGTACTAGAGTCCCCTTTTCTCCACACCCTCGCCAACACTTGTTGTTTGATGATTTGTTAATGGCGGCCATTCTGACAGGTGTGAGGTGATACCTCATTGTTGTTTTAATTTGCATCTCTCTGATGATTAGTGATGATGAGCATTTTTTCATATGTCTCTTAGCCATTTGTATGTCCTGTTTGCAGAGGTGTCTATTTAGTTCCTCTGCCCACTTTTTAATTGTTTTTTGTTTTTTGTCTTCCTTTTGTGGAGTTGTATGAACACTCTATATGTATTGGAAATTAACCCCTTATCTGATATATCATTGGCAATTATGCTCTCCCATACAGTGGGTAGCCTTTCCGTTTTGATGATTGTATCTTTCGCTGTGTAGAACCTTTTGAGTTTGATGTAGTCCCATGTGTTCATTTTCTCCTTTGTTTCTATTGCCTTAGGTGATGTATCAGTGAAAATTCTGCTGTGTATGATGTCTGAAATTTTGTTGCCTACAGTTTCTTCTAGGAATTTTATAGATTCATGAGTCACATTTAAGTCTTTTATCCATTTTGAGTTTATTCTTGTGCAGGGTGTAAGCTGATGGTCTAGTTTCATTTTTTCTGCATGTAGCTGTCCAATTTTCCCAGCACCATTTATTAAAAAGGCTGTCCTTACTCCACTGTATGCTCTTGCCACCTTTGTCAAATATTAATTGAGCATATTGCCTTGGGTCCATTTCTGGGTTCTCTGTTCTGTTCCACTGGTCTATATGCCTGTTTTTGTGCCAGTACCAGGCTGTTTTGATTACAGTGGCTTTGTAGTATAAGCTGAAATCTGGTAATGTGATCCCTCCCACTTTGTTCTTCCTTTTCAAGATTGCTGTGGCTATTCGAGGTCTTTTTTGGTTCCATATGAACTTTTTAAGTACTTGTTCTAATTCTGTGAAGTATGCCGTTGGTATTTTGATGGGGATTGCATTGAATCTATAGATTGCTTTGGGTAATATGGACATTTTAATGATGTTAATTCTCCCAATCCATGAACAGGGTATGTGCTTCCACTTTTTTATATCTTCCTCTATTTCTTTTTTCAATGACCTGTAGTTTTCTGCGAATAGGTCCTTTATTTCTTTGATTGAGTTTATTCCTAGGTATCTTAATTTTTTTTTTGCTGCAATGGTAGATGGAATTGTTTTCTTAGTTTCTCTTTCTGTGAGTTCATCTTTGGTGTATAAGAATGCCATTGATTTTTTGACGTTAATTTTGTATCCTGCTACTTTGCCAAATTCATTTATTAAATCTAGTAAATTTTTGATGGAATCTTTGGGGTTTTCTACGTATAGTATCATGTCATCTGCGAATAATGACCGTTTCACTTCCTCCTTTCCAATTTGGATTCCTTTTATTTTTTCTTCCTGTCTGATTGCTGTGGCTAAGACTTCCAGTACTATGTTAAATAAGAATGGCAAAAGTGGGCATCCCTGTCTTGTTCCTCTTCTTAAGGGAAATGCTTTAAGTTTTTGCCCATTGAGTATGATGTTGGCTGGAGGTCTTTCATATATGGCCTTTATTATGTCTAGATATGATCCCTCTATTCCCACATTGCTGAGCGTTTTTATCAGAAATGGATGCTGGATTTTGTCGAAGGCTTTTTTGGCATCTATTGATATGATCATGTGGTTTTTATTCTTCATTTTATTTATGTGGTGTATCATGTTTATTGATTTGTGAATATTGTAGCAGCCTTGCATCCCTGGGATGAATCCCACTTGGTCATGGTGGATAATTTTTTTGGTGTATTGCTTGATCCAATTTGCTAGTATTTTGTTCAGGATTTTGGTGTCTATGCTCATCAGGGATATTGGCCTATAGTTTTCTTTCTTTGTAGTGTCTTTTTCTGGTTTTGGAATAAGAATTATTCTGCCTTCGTAAAACGAGTTTGGAAGTCTTCCTTCTTCTTGAATTTTTTGAAATAGTTTGAGGAGAATGGGTGTTAGTTCTTCTTCAAATGTTTGGTAAAACTCCCCCGTGAAGCCATCTGGGCCTGGGCTTTTGTTTGCTGGTGAGTCTTGATTACATCTTCAATTTCTTCTGTTGATATTGGTCTGTTCAAGTTTTCTATCTCTTCCTGATCCAGTTTTGGGAGACTAGTTTCTAGAAATTTGTCCATTTCGCTTAGATTGTCGAATTTGTTGCCATATAATTGTTCATAGAAGTTGTTAACAATCTTTTGTATTTCTGTGGTGTCAGTTGTTACTTCTCCTCTTTCATTTCTGATTTTGTGTATTTGGGTTCTCTCTCTTTGTTTCTTGGTGAGTCTAGCTAAGGGTCCATCAATCTTGTTTATCTTTTCGAAAAACCAGCTCTTTGTTTCATTGATCCTTTGAATTGTTTTTTTGGACTCTATGTCATTTATTTCTGCTCTGATCTTTACTATTTCCTTCCTTCTACTTGCTCTGGAGTTTTCTTTTTGTTTGCTCTCTAGTTCTTTAAGTTGTGAGGTTAGATAGTCTATTAGAGATTTTTCTTGTTTTTTTTTTTTTTTTGAGGTAGGCCTGTAGTGCTATAAACTTCCCTCTCAGAACTGCTTTTGCTGCATCCCGTAGATTTTGTGTTGTTGTGTGTTCATTTTCATTGGTTTCCATGAAGTTTTTGATTTCTTCCTTGATCTCCTCGGTGACCCATTCATTGTTTAATAACATGCTATTTAGCTTCCATGTGTTCAAATGTCTTTGTATGTTCTTCTTGCAATTGATTTCTAGTTTCATGTCATTGTGATCTGAGAAGATGCTTGATATGATTTCAGTCTTCTTGAACTTGTAGAGACTTAGTTTTTGCTCTAACATGTGGTCTATCTTTAAGAATGTCCCATGTGCGCCTGAGAAGAATGTGAATTCTGCAGTTTTTGGGTGTAATTCTCTGTGGATATCTATTAAATCCATTTGGTCTAGTGCTTCATTTAGAGTCTCTGTTTCCTTGCTAATTTTTGTCTAGAGGATCTATCCAGTGATGTCAGCAGGGTGTTGACGTCCCCTGCTATGATTGTATTGCTATCGATTTCTCCTTTGAAGTACTCCAGAAGATTTTTAATATATTTTGGTGCTCCTATATTGGGTGCATATATGTGTATCAAGGTTATATCTTCCTGTTGGATAGATCCTTTCAATATTATGTAGTGGCCTTCTTTGTCTCTAGTTATGGCCTTCATTTTGAAGTCTATTTTATCAGATATGAGTATTGCTATCCCAGCTTTTTTTTCCTTTCCATTTGATTAGAAGATTTTTTTCCCATCCCTTCACTTTCAATCTATGTGAGTCTTTTGTTGTGAGGTGGGTCTCTTGTAAACAACATATAGATGAGTCATGCTTTCTTATCCAATCAGCTACTCTGTGTCTTTTTATGGGAGCATTCAATCCATTTACATTTAAGGTGATTATTGATATGTACTTATTTATTTCCATTTTTGTTTAGTGTGGTTCTATTTTTCTTCCCATTTCTCCTGTTAATTACAGCAGTCCTTTTAACATTTCTTGCAGTGCTGGTTTGGTGCTAATGTATTCCCTTAGCCTTTTTTTGTCTGGGAAGCTCTTTATTTGACCTTCCATTTTGAATGATAGCCTTGCTGGGTAGAGTAGTCTTGGATTCAGATTCTTGTTTTTCATGACCTTGATTACTTCATGCCACTCTCTTCTGGCCTGTAGTGTTTCTGTTGAGAAGTCAGCTGAGAGCCTTATGGGGTTTCCTTTGTAGGTAACCTGTTGCTTATCTCTTGCTGCTTTTAGGATTCTCTCCTTGTCTTTAATTTTTGGCAGTTTGATTACTATGTGTCTTGGTGTGGGCCAGTTTGGATTCTTCTTACTTGGGGCTCTCTGTGCTTCTTGAACTTGAATGCCAAATTAGGGAAGTTTTCTGTCACTATTTCTTTGAATATATTCTCTAACCCTTGCTCATTTTCTTCTTCGGGGACTCCTATGATGCGAATATTATTACGTTCCCAGTTGTCCCACAGTTCTCTTAAGCTGTCTTCTTGTTTTTTAATTGCTTTTTCCTTTTGGTTTTCTGATTGGTTGATTTTTTTTTTACCCTGTCTTCTAATTCCTTGATCCGGTCCTCAGCTTCCTCTACTCTGCTTTTTAGACCTTCCAATGTGTTTTTCATTTCTGATATGTCATTCTTCATTTCTTCTTGGTGGTTTTTAATTTCCAACAGATTGATTTTCAACATTTATTTCTATGTCTTTACTCATGGTGCTCATGTCCTTATACATGCTGTTGAGATTCCTCAAGATCATGGCTTTGAATTCTAGTTCTGTTAACTTGCTTAACTGCACCTCATTTATCTCATCTTCGGTAGAGGTCTCTTGTTCATTCATTTGGCTTTTGTTTCTGTTTTTCACCATTTTGGCTATCACAGTGGGCTTCGGAGTCTGCCAAATTTTCCCTGTGGGTGTTGGTGTTCTGCTGTTTGTGGCTCCCTCTCCTGGGTTTGGATGAGGCAGGGAGGACCCACTTTAAACACCACTGTCAACACAACTTTCCTCTAGCTTTTTTTTGCCTGGAGGCTATTAGGAGAGGTCACCTGAAGAACCTTTGTTTCTGAGTTGCCTGAAAAACTCCCTCAGGTGCTCAGTGTAGGAGGATTTCCCAAGGGTGGGGCAGATGCTGGTTGGTAATGGGCCTCAATTAGCATATCAATGGCCGCCAGGTGTGGTTGAATCTCCGCGCGAGGGGCTGCCTCTCCCCAGGGCCCTGGGAAGGAGTAAGATGACCACAGTCCTGTGTGGCTGCACTCAGCAAAAGCTCTGAGCACCCTCCAAATCCCAAGTGTCCCCACACAGTTCCAGTCCAGTCTGCCTTCCCTCTGCCGGAGCCCAAGGTGAGTGGCTGCTACCAATTTAGCCTCTGTCCAGACTCTGCATCATGGAGCCGCCTGGGACTTTTAACCTGAGAGCACTGCTCCCAGCTAAGGGCAGCCGAGTCTGCGGCACCAGCCGAGGGCGTGGCACCCAGCTGAGGGAGGTGGCAGCAGCTTCCAGCTGAGTCCCCTGGTCCCAACCGAGTGTGCTGGTCCCAGCCCAGGCCACTGAAGACCGTGGGCTCCCGGCCCCTTCTTGTATCCTTGCAAGCCTACCAGTATTGAGTCAGTGTCCCTGGTTATGTGGTCCTCCAGGGTGTCTTTTGGTTGCCCCTTCCTGACAATTTGTCTTTATTTTCGTTGTAAATCCAGTTTGGTCTTGGGAGATGGTCTGTGTAGCTCCATTCACTCCACTGCCATTTTTTTTTCACCCAGTATTTTCTTTATTAATTTATTTTTATTACAGATGTTTCTCCTTTTTCTCTCATTGATACCCTCCTCCCAATCCCCCACGGCACCCCCCCAGCACTGTTGTCTATGTCCGTTGGTTATGCATACATGCATATAAGTTCTTTGGTTTATCTCTTCTCTCACCCCCACCCTGTCCCCCTCTTCTGAGGTTTGTCAATCTGTACCCTACTTTTATGTCTCTGGGTCTGTTTTGTTTATCAGCTTATTTTGTTCATTATATTCCACAAATAAGTGAGATCATGTGATATTTGTCTTTCTCTAATTGGCTTATTTCTCTTAGGATAATACTCTCCAGGTCCCTCCATGTCCTCTCAAAGATAAGAGATCTCTCTTTCTTACAGCTGCATAGTACTCCATTGTGTATATGTACCGCAGCTTTTTATTCCATGCGTCTACTAATGGACATTTGGGCTATTTCCAGATCTTAGCTATTGTAAATAGTGCTGCTATGAACATATTTTTTTCTGATTGATGTTTCAGGTTTCTTAGGGCATATTCCTAGAAGTGGGATCACTGTATCAAATGGCAATTCAGTTTTTAATTTTTTTGAGGTAACACCATATTGAAAACTTGGGCTGTTTTTGTTAATCTGCAACTACTCCGAAAGATCTCTTTAAACCATCTGTTCATTTTGTGATGGTTGGTCTAAGGACGAGTATTCCATGTAGCCTGTATATTTGTTTCATCTGGAAAATGTAAACTGAACCTTATTGGGATATGCTCAAGAAAAAAAATGAATGACTGAGGGCTCCGCTGTCAAATCCTTGAAGTCAATGCCTATATTAAATATTAGAAATCCTTAACTACTTTCTTACACTTAAGATGTCTAAAAATAGAAGTTGTAACTTTTCACTCTAATGGCTTATCTTGTTCATTCTTATTTCAGAGACTGCTGCTCTGAATACTGTAAAGCAAACCACACGTTACTAACTGGGAGGTGGGCGACATGATCAGATGCAGTTTGTCTTTGGGATTACATTTTGTGGCTTTGTGTCTAGACACTAAGTATTCCCCTAAGATTTTTACTGTGTACATATTTAAATAAATAAGTTAGCTGTTCTCCAGAATAGACAGCCACTTTGAGCCTTGTGAAAGTTTGTTCAGCCTCATTAGTGTCTTGATACCCTCTGAAGTTTTCTGATAACTCAGGGCTCTGCCCTTTAGGTTGGAGAATAATGTACTCTGGGTAGGAGGAGAGGACTGAGATGACTTAAGCACCTCAGTGTGGAAAGAAGAATAGCTGTGTTCTGCAAGAGTCAGGGCAAATGCTTTTTTGTGACCCTATTAAACCCGAGGATTTAAGAGAAAGAATTATTAGCTCTGACTGCATATATTTTTTTTAAAAAAGGAAGAAAAATTAGAAAATGAGAAATGACTTTAGGTTAAAAGTTGCTTGTGGAATTATGCCCTTTTTTGAGCCTTAATGAAAAATTCTTGTGTGTGTGTGTGTGTATCCATATGAAGATTAAGAACCAACCACTGACCTTGAAACAAAGAGAGAAGGAAAATGGAGTTGGTCCTTGAGAAATAGAAGTTGTCAAAACAATACCCACCTAGGTGAAATTTAATAACCATTTTGGATAAAAGTGCTATGCTTGTGCATTTTGCAGACTAGGTACCTAGTACATGAGAGACTTCATCCCTTGTTAAGCCTGCAGTTTTACTTTGGAAAATAATTATGTAAAAGTTTATTGCTTCATTTCACACTCTTTTCTTTTTCTTTTGTTTTTCAAAAACTACTTTTATTCTAATTTTTTATATTTATTATTGAAAGTATTACAGATGTCCCCCTTCATAATTTTTTCAATTACTGTAATTATGTGAGTTTAGAAGACAAAATAAGTTTAAAAACGTAAAGACAACTACATAAAGCTGCAAATGGCTTACAGCAAATGGCATCCACATTGAACCACTCCTAGATTTCTGAGTGGTTGCAAAATCAAATTATGTTTTGGGAAAAGGAAAATATAAATATACAAAATGTTGAATTAGAATCTTAACCAAGGTACCAAGACATGATCTATATCAGACACTATAATGAGTTGTGAGACAGAGCATCTGTTTGTAATTTCAAAGTAGGTGCTAATCCTTTACTCACTTTGAGTGTAGAAACAGGTTGAGAGGGTGAATCTTTGTGGACAACACATTTCTGTAAAAGATTTCTTTGGAGAAAGGTGCTGGGTAAGTTGTAAGTTTTGCCTCCTCTCCAAGGGAGATCTGGAGGGTGCTGCCCTCTTTCTTCTGGCCTTCAACAAGACTACATGGAGATCTTAAAATGTGTCCTTGCAGAAAGCCAGGCATATCTACCTTCTGCATGGGTGATCTTGAATATGAGGGATGGGCTGCCCAGCTGCCTTGGCGCTGGAGGAATGAATTGTTTCTGATACATTGGGATTAGCCTGTAGCCCCAGAATTTGTTCAGATAAAGAATTTGTAGGTATTTCCCATGATAGATGTGAATTGTGCATGAGAGAGAGTTGGTGTGGTGGTTGTCTTTGATCCTGTTCAATAGCAACGATTAGAGGAGTGATGGCACCCTAGCAGGCAGGGACATCTTTGGGTCGCTGGTGGAGTCCCCAGCAGCTGCGCAAGGAATTGGGTGACCAGTTGGACTGGAGATGTGTTACTTGTGTCTAAGAAGTGGCAACAGAAGGTCGTGGTGCTTGAGAATCTCCAAGGAGCTTTCAATGTGCTTCAGAAATAAGGGCTTTAAATACTTGACAGGCTCAGTGAGCATGAAGCTGTCTTCAATGTTACCAATCAAATAAAACCTATCTTCCTCCCTTCCCTTTCTTACCTTCCCCTTCTATTGCCACGGCAGACAGTACAGTGGGGATGAGGTTTTGGAAGCATAAGACAGGGACATGAGGGGAAAGAGAGGACAAGATTGTCTAATTACCAAATTGGGCCTGTGTTTGTGACCTAATGTGTTGGGAGCACTTTGTACTCCGACAGTGAATTGAAAAGTCATGGTATTGCCCAAGGTTGCATCTTGGGGAGTGGGAAAACTTTCCTCTACTTAATGCATTTTAAAAGTATAGTGGAAGACAAGAGTAAAGATATTTGCTGATTATATCTCATGAGTCCTGCTGATTCAACATCCTAGTCACAGAGCCATCATTTAGCTCAGGGCCTGCAGAACAAGGAGGCAGCGGGACATAGTGAGAGCAGTGTCCTCCATGATCTAAGGACCTAGAGGAAAGGCTATGAGCAGTATTTCAGCCCCTTTCCCTTTCCTTCTGGCTGCAGTGGCAGGGCTGGGGGCAGAGAGGGATGTTGTGGTGCAAGCAGTGGGTGATATTTCTTTTGTTCTGCAAGGAGGACTGTTTGGCAGCATCTGGTCTCCTCATCAGTGGACTGTTAAAGAGCTGATGATGTTGGCATCTGAGGCTTAGAAAGCAATACAATGTATATTTCTTCCCTGCTTTTATATATGACTAATGCAAAGATAATATTATGTGATTATTTATTTATTTTTGGCATAAGGAAGTGAGGAAACAAGGTAACAACCCCTGAGGGGTTCAGGCATGGGTTGCTTGTGAGTCAGGGAAAACCACAACATCTAACCAGTTCAGAGTGGGAAAGCTAGTGAGACTCCATACCGTGCAGAGATTAAGACTGCCGGTTTTGGAGTCAGAGTTTGAATCGTGAGACGCCAGATAAGTCTGCTTGCTCCTCTGTAAAAGGGGTCAACTACTGGTCTCATGGGATTATTATAGACATTAAGGAAGGGATTCCCCCATAGAATCCCTGCTGTAACTCCTGGTACTTGATAAATATTTAGTAATTGTCAGCTAAGATTATTATTATTTTCCTAATCTGTAGAGTTGATTTTCAGCATTTGAGGCAGTTGTATAAAGTCACCATAAACACTGGATTACCAAATGCTGAATTACTGCTCCTAGGGGAGAAAAAGGGTGAGGTTCCCGTGAGCCTCTGTTCATAGTATTTGATCACCAATCAAAACATGAATAACTTTGTTTTATATGTGTTTCTGTTTATGAAACCTTGTTTATATATCATTGATTCATTAACATTGAACTCACTTATTATAGCACTAAAACGCATGCCTGAATGAAGATTATCTAACACACCTATTTTCTCTGTAAAGGCACATTCTTGTGCTTAGAAACATAAGAGAGCATTTTCACACTATGGATACACTTTGGAGCTACTTTAAGCAGTGAAACCACCAACAAAAGGCAGGAAAATGAGGAAAATGAGACATTAAATAGACTGCAAAAATGACATTTGCTTCTAGTATGAGCTGAAGCAAGAAGACCGGCGTGTCAACTGTCTGACCTCTGGTGGGAGCGTGCATCTTTGGCAACTCAAATTTTCGCTGCTCTGCTCATGTCAGAGAATGGCCAGCAAAGACCAGAGTATTGCTTTTGAGGTTAAAATAGATTTTAGAAAGTAAGCAGACTTGCAAATACAGAATCCATGAATAAGGAGAATCAAATGTATCTGGGTGACCAGCAATTGGTGATCCAAGGTCTGTTTGCTTGTCTCCGTTAAAGGGAGAATGATATTCAGAGACAGTTCATTGTGTCCTTGGCCAAGTTCATTTTTACAAAACTTGCCAAATTCTATACCATGGGGCCTTGAAAAACAGCTTTAAAATTTTTTTTTTTTTCAAATAACAGTCATTCACATGCTTGAAGATAGCAGCTTTGTCTCCTTAGACTCATCAGTGGATTAAGCATCTCCATTTACTGTAGTTATTCCCCATATGACAATACTTTAATTGCCCTTGCTGTTCCTGTTGTCCTCTTCTGAATGTTCCAGTGTTTCAACATCTTTTTTAGAGTGTGAGGCCCATGATGAATGCTGAATATCTGAGTGCCAAGTGAGGTCTGATTAGGACCCCAGAGAAAAGTGGCAATTACCTCATTTATTCTAAACACTGTTTGGCTAAATATTTTTAGACTGTATGTGGCAGAGATTGTTAGTACTCATACAATAAATATATGTTTATCAACATTTCCTTGCCCAGTGCATCTAAGAGGAGTCATGTGACTAATTCTTGTCAATGGGATATGTATGGAAATGATCCACCCTGCAGGTCTGATTCATAAGAACATCCCAAAGAATTCTCATGACTGTCCTGCAAGTCCTGTGCTCTAGACGACACAGCGACAAGGTGGAAGCAGCTCTGGGTCCTAAGTCAGCAGATGATGGAGAGCTGTGCAGAAGAACTGTCCAAACCACCACGGGACTCGGCATGATTCAAACACCATTTTATTGTTTTAAATGCCACCGTTTTTTGCAGCATATAGTGTTAATTACTGTGACAAATGTAGTATCAAATAGCTTTTTTTGTGGCCTTATTATGCTTTTGACCCACATAGAATATTCTGTAAGCTAAAATTGTTGTTCTTTTCAACATAGGCAGCTACTTAAATATGAATTTGCTAATAATTTTGAACATAAGTCCAATATAATACATTTTTTCCCTATTAAGTTTTAGTTTTTAGATCTAGTAATCCTTTTCCAACTTCTCAAGAACTTCTTAGATCATGATTTGGTTAAGAACCATCCTTTCAAATTTAATGTCTTCCACAAATGTGCCTTTAAACTGATCACTGGTAAACACTATTATCCAATACCCTGGGCCTTACTATTCAGAAAAAGAAGATATAAATCTTGTTTCTAGACCATTTACATGCTATTTTCCCATGTAAATTACTGGTTAATTCTGGCACTGTTTCTTTTTTTCTTTTTCTTTTTAATGCTTTCTGTCCTTCAACGTAACTGTTTATTCTTTTATATGAAAGTTTTCCCCCTTTATATTTTGTCTTAATCTTTCAGTCTCTGGAAAATGTATTCTTTTTCTCATAGAGAAAATAGCTGTCAATAGCCAAGGTTATGTCATTCTGGAATTTGATGCTAGGACCCAGGGATAAAACTTTCACACTTTGCCACCATCTGCAAAGCAAAATACCCCCTCCTATTCCCCTTCTTCCAAAATCTCAACTGTTGCTTGTAAAAATGAAAAATAACACCGTTGTATCCTCAAACTGTTTTTTTTTTTTTTTTTTTTTAGTGCAGTAGGAAAAAACAAAACAAAATACTGCCCACAATATTAAAAGACTTTGGTATAAAAGTCTTGGTTTTTCCAAATATAAGCTTAAGAACCTTGGAAAAGTATCTTAACTTCTATGAACCTCAGTTTATTTTTTAATCTATAAATAGGAATAGTAGTTCCTGTCTCGGACAAGCCTAAGACTGTGTGAGTACTGCATGTTTAGTGCTAGATGAGTGTTAGCATGGTTGCTGTCTGCCCCGAGCGTGCTTCCTGGGTCTTTTCTGCCGCTGTCCTTCATCTCCTCATTGATCAGTAAGAGTGTATGGTGGTCAATAGGTCTGATACATCTTGGCAGGTCCTCATATTTTACCCTGTATATCTGTCCCGAGAATGAAGAAAAGTTCCCCATTGACTGTATTGGCTCTATGCCCCCCGATTTCTTACCCTTCAGGAGTAGACGAGGAAACTGGCGCTTGGACTGCAGACACGAGCTCTTATTGGTGGGGTCAGCTACAGACTTCCCCCCGTCCCTTCTAGGTGCACCATGAAAAAACTGTTTGATGGTCACAGAGGTCTAAGAAATGACTCCCTCTTGGAGATGTACAATTCAACCTTAACATATTAAAGGCTCTGAGAAATCCTTCAGTAAAGAAACCTATTTAACTTCATTTAATTCAGTGGTTCTCAAAACTATCTGATCTTGGAACACCTCCTTTCATGGGATTCGTATTAATAATGTCTTACTGAACAAGCTTTCAACAGAGCTTCTTCTGGAAATGTTGGCCTAGGACAGTGCACAGCTAACCGTTTATTTTTATTCTGGTCGTTCCCCCAACTTGGCCCTTGTCAGCAAGGTTTAGAGGGAACTCACAGACTGCTCGTGTCAGATTGTTTGATACCCTCACACACACAGAGACCAGTAGTTCCTTGCTTTCATTCCCTCTGCTCTGCCAGCCCCCAGGATGTTTCTGCAAATCTTCTCAAACCAGCATATTTGCTCCTTTGAGGTTATCCTTTAAATAGGGGGCATTAAGTAGCTGTGAGATGTGTATCTGGGGGACTTTTGTCTGTGCTACTGAGAGCAGGTTGTAAAAGCTGGAGGAAGGGAACAGGGAGGACACCGGGCAGCCTCCTTGTGGCCACTGCTCCATTCTGGGCTTCTTCACAGATGTAGAGACATACTTCCCTACAGACACAGTACCTGGATTTAACACACCCAATCAGCTCAAGGAAACATGAGGTTCAGGAAATTCTCACCTCTTTCTGCAGGCCTCAAGCTTTCTTTACTGTCCACTCCTCAGGACTCCACGATGACCCCTGATCAACTTCACCAAAATGATAGCATGAGATTTTTAACTTGATGTTCTCATTCCCGACAGCACCTTCCTCATCTGCTACTTGTTTTCTTCCCTGAATACACTCACTCTGAATTCAGCCACGACAATCCCAGTTGTTGCTTCCCGAGTGCTTACTATATACCAGGTGTTTTTCGAAGCACTTTATCCTACGACACCAGTGTAACCTAGGAACTCTTATTGCCCAATTTCAGAGAAGTTAAATGATTTTCATGAACTTTTTCCAGAGGTAAAGCTGCACTCTAAAACTAGGTCTGTCTTCCCTGAAGCTCATGCTATTATCGATGACTCCACACGTCCTTCTTTGAGATATACTGGACACCGAACAGCGGACACCCTGGTGAGCTGCAGCAGTCCTGTACTCCAGCATCCTTTATTCCCTCTCTTGCATACTTAGTGCTACACTGAGCAAATTCTGGCCCACACTATCCCCTCAAGGGCTTTCTCTTCTCCTTTGGAAAACCTTCAGGCACTGCTAGAGGACTCTGAGCCACGCAGGTCCAGATCATGGCAGATATACGAGGTCTAGCTTTAATCTGGCCCTACGATGCCTGTCAGCCCTTTTTATCTTTTATTGACCCAAAGCATACTTTATGAGATTTATTTTCTTCTTCTCTTAAACTCCCAGACCTTCCATTGCATCATACAGAAGACTGAGGAGTAAAGAAAACGATGCAGTGAAGGAAAGGCAAAGTGTTCACAATTGAAGCCAACCCTGAGATTTGTATGTCTTCTGCCCGCACTCTCCTGCATTTCATCTTCCAGTCTCAAAGGCATCAGGTTCTTACTTCTGGTTACAGCCTCCCCTGTACTCTGGGAAATAATTTCTTACCATTTCTCTCTGTCTCTTTTCTGCCCAAAGCATTCTCGTCTCTGACATCTTAACACTTAATCACAGGATGTCTGTTTTATGTTTGTATTGAGTTTCTCAGAGATTACTAATGATTTATTTCTTTCCAGGTTTGATAAACTTCCTCAGTTCTTATCCACTTTGATACCTTTAGACATTTGATGATGCTGACTACCCATTAAAAACATTCTCTTATGACCTCACTTATATGTGGAATCTAATGAACAAAACAGAAACAGAGGCATGGATACATGGAACAGATTGACAGCTGTCAGAGGGGAGGGGAGTTGAAAGGCTGGATGAAAAAGGTGAAGGGATTAAGAAAGAATCATATATTTATATACGTAAAACACATAGACACAGCCCTGGCTGGTTTGGCTCAGCGGTTAGAGCATTGGCCTGTGGTCCAGAGAGACCTGGGTTTGGTTCCTGCTAAGGGCGTGTAACTCAGTTGCAGTTTGTCCCCGGCCCTGATTGGGTTGTATGGGTGGTAGCCACTCGATGTGTCCCTTTCACGTCGATGCTTCTCTCTCTTCCTCTCCCTCTCTCCCACTCTATCTGAAAAAAAAAAAAAAAAAAAAGGAAAAATGTCCTTGGGTGAGGATAAAAAAAATAAAAACAAAACACATAGACACAGACAACAGTGTGGTGATAACCAGAGGGAAAGAGGGATGGGGTAGGTGGAAGTGGGCAAAGGGGGGAAATGGGGATGGGAAGAGACTTTGCTTGGGGGGATGGGTGCATGATTCAGTGTGCAGATGACTTTTTTTTTTTTTAATCCTCACCAGAGGACATTTTTCCATTTTTTGTTCTGATAGAGTGGGAGGGAGAGAGAGAGAGAGAAACATTGACATGAAAGGGACACATTGAGTGGCTGCCGTCCGCACCACCAAGCAGGGCCAGGGACAAACTGCAACGGAGGTACGTGCCCTAAGTGGGAACTGAACCCGGGTCTCTCTGGACTGCAGGCCAATGCTCTAACCGCAGGCTAATGCTCTAACCGCTGAGCCAAACTGGCCAGGGCTGCAGATGACGTTTTGTTGAATTGTACACTTGATACCTGTATGGTTTTCTGAACCAATGTCACCCCAATAAATTTAATAAAAAATTCTCTTCTCATTATCTTCTATACCAATGTGCTTTCCTGTTTTCTTCCTCTGTTCTTTTTGTGTGTCTTTGCTAGCTCCTATGCCCTTTGATCCTATTTCTAGCCCTGCTTTCCAAAGCCAAAGCCATATTCTCTGCCTTTTATTTCCCACATGTACCACTCCTGACTTTAGCTATCACTTCTGTTGAACAACTTCCAAATCTCCACTAGAAATCTTGCTTTTGCCTGTACCCGAATTATACATTTCCAACCGTTTATGGCATAAATATACTTGAAAGGGAAATTGAAGGCTTTCAGGTATCTCTAAAATGGGTTGCTTTTTTTTTTCTCAATAACCACTTTATTTCTGTTTGTGATCCAGTAATATTAGTCTTTAAGGAACTTTGAAGTTGTGTTTGACATACTCCACCTCCTTCATGCAGTCTGCATTGACTTTGTCCTTTTGTTTCAAAAGATTTTTCACATTATCTGTATGTCCATTTTCTCCACATAGTGACCTGGTTAAAACTAAAGCCGATGAAGTTTGTTTCTGGGACCCTGATATTTGTTTCCTGTTCTCTCGAATTTACAGTGCCATCAGTCTATCTCCCTCCCTCTAATCAACATTCTCTCAAAAAACAAAAACTTTTAAACTCGTTATCCTTGAGGTAGGAACATCTGATAAAAAGTCCTATTATGACAAATCAAGTTTCTTTCAAGTAGGATCAAGTTTTGCTTTGGAACAAAGGAGGCTCTACATCTTGGCTATCATCCACTCTGAACAGCGACTTCTGAAAATGAGCAGCCTGCATGGTTATCTAATTTGCTTGCATGAAAGCCTGGTGCCACTATCCTTGCTGAAGTCCTAATCTTGTCAACTCTTTGTCTCTCCTCTTTGATTCCTGGGTCTCCTTTCTCTATTTACCAACTTCCCATAACTGCACCAAGTTAGGTCCATTGGCTTGCTTTTTACCTTTCTTTTGGACTCTGCTCTCTCATGGTCTTCCAATGTTGTTCCTGATTACTCTAAAAATTCTCTCAGTCAGCAAGTGGGCCTTTCATTTTCACCCTTCCTTGTACTCTGCTTTTGCTATGCTTTTTTATCCTTCTCTTCATCTATTGAAATCACGGTTAGCTCTCAAGGACAACATCAATCCTACTTTCTCTATAAAGGTATTCTTTCACTTTATCCAACACCAATTCTCTTTCTAGAATTGCTACTGTAATTACAGTCAGAACCAGTTAAATCAGCATATATTGTTCTCTAAATTTTCCATTATTCTTTATTTAGCCTCTTTAACTTGTGGGCTAGGGTGACATCTTGCACTCCTTTAACATTTATACATTATTAGCATTAGATAAATATTTGTGGATTGGCAGCTTGTTCCTCTATGTTTATTATAGGTTGACCCAAGTTGGTAACTACTCAAATATATTGCTGAAGTTATTCCTTGATTCAGTTAAAAATGGATGTATTTTACTTACCTGAAGAGACAAAATATATGCCCATCATATTCACAATATTTCTATGAATTCCACTGATGTTACTACAAATACTGGGTTTACAATGAAAGTTTTAAAATTCAGTTCTAAATGATAGGGTAGGGTTTAAAGAAGTTCAACAATGAAGGCATTTAAAATAAAAATGTAAATGAATGTGTGAATATGCCTCAGACTGAGTCACATAACCTTTCCAAAATGAATAGTAAAAATAAGGATTAAAATAATTTCTCAGGATCTTACTGTTAAATTATAGTGAAATGAGAGCATTTAAATGGGGGTTATAGGCATTGCATCGTTAATTATAGTGGTTGCATTTGCTTTTGTTCCGGTGCATTGTAATTAATGAAGATCTACAGCTCTGTGCTTTGTCTTGAAAAACATACACAGTTTTCTTAGGCATCAATAGAGCTGTAATATTCTTCATTTATTTCTCAAGAATGATTCTTTTGAACACAGGGGAGCCCATTGTTGAGGCAGCAACATGAAAATCACAGCAAGATTTGAGCTTGGCCAGATCGGAGAGCAGTTGACTCTATTCACATATGCCCAACCTTGTCTCGATACCCCCTAAATATGGGCTATAATGACATAGGGGACATTGTTTAGACCAACTGAGTAATGATAGTATAATCATGCCTTTAACATTTTTTCAAGCCCTGAGAATGACTTTAAGGCACCAGTGAGGAAAAGTTAGCAATGGCATAAGTTAAAATGTATATTCTTGACTTGATTCTTCATTAAGCCTGTGTGGTTATACGTGTTTGCTATTTTGAATTGGAGGATGTTACAAACATTTTAGGGGATGGCATGAAGGGTGGGTAATTAAAAGGACCTTCAACTTTAGTGATACCAATGTTTTATAAGCATTAAATATGAAGAGCCAATCATAGAAGGGAGTGGTTGATTTCTGCCTTCTGTTAGAAGTATCATATCAATCTAGAATTAATGATAAAGCAAATAATTTTCATCTTTCCTCTGTCTGGTCCCATGCTACAATGCTTCTGCAAAGGGCACTAGCTCTGAAAGAAAAGGCAATGGATTGGACTTGGCACACGGCCAGCAGAAACCAGACGGTCACCTTCCCACAGCCTCCATGAACATTTGAGGGCTTTACACTGCTGTTACTTTGAAGCAATTGGTTTGCACACAAGAGCGAACATACAAATTGTGCCACTTGATCCTTCTTCCCTGCTCTGCAGGGACCAACAGGGCACCCTATGGAGATGTGGATGTCAGAAAAATCCTTCTCCAACTTCCTCTCAAATTCCCTGTTGGAGCTGGGCGTGCAGCCTAGTAGGTGTTGGGAAGCACCGACTGGTCGCCAGCACCTTTCTGCGAGGCTGATAGCTCGGATGTGACTCTCTCGATCTCTCCAAAGCGACCCCTGTTGAGTTTGAAACCTCTGAGAATTCTTGGGGATGCAAATGATGGGTCAGAGGGTGGCAGCAAGATGGGCAGCTCCTTTAGTGCTGGGGAAATAAGGGGCCTCTATGCCTACAGGGAGGGTGATTGCACCCTCCCAACTAAATTCCAGAGGGTTATGAGCTGTGAGTTGACAAGAGTCCCATTTCCTCTCGGGTGTTGGGAAAATTGGCTGATTTGGGTGTTTTGAAAAGGAGTTTTAGAAATTTGATATAAGAGCCACTTAAGGTTTCTCAAAAAAGTGCTTCCCTGTTTATAGAGGAAAACACCCCCTACATAATATGAAGAAAATTTCTCAAATCTGGAAAAAACTAATTGACTCTAGATTGTCTTATCAAAATGTGAACGGATATCATAGAACTCCAGCAGATTTATACACTATAGATCTTTTATTTTAATTTATCGGTTACTTCACAGAACTGCCACCTGCTTTGCAGTCCCGTGTGTAGAGGGAAATGCACTGTCATATAACTCTTGAGCAGATGCTACAAGAGTCTTTTCATTCCTTTCTTAAAGAATAATGACACTGCAATATCATGTGGTGGAAAGAGCAATAATTTGATAAACATTGTCTTTCCATTAGATTAGAGCAATTAATCTGATTCTAATTTGGCTGAAACATTATCATACTGGAGTCCCCAGAGCCCTGTGAATAATCTCTAAACACATTGGCACACTCAGTAGACAAACATTATCTCCACTCGCACTGTTCTTCCATATGGTCTCCTCCCATGGTGATGGAGGGCACCCTGCTGTTTCAATCAAATAAATGTCAATTATCTGAGATAGATTTTTAGTTCTCAAGCCTGGGCTTGCAGTGCAGCCAAAGTGACTGGGTAGAATGGTCTGCAACACTTTCTTGCACATGCTTCTTACATCTTATAAGGAACTCACACCCTTCCACATCATTCAGTATTACCAGCAGTCCATAAATAAAATGAGCAGTTTCAGAGACTATGTCTCTGTGTGTGTGTGTATGTGTGTTTGTATATATGTGTGTGTGAGAGAGAGAGGGAGACAGAGATGCAGAGAGACAGAGAGAGGATTCTTGACCTTCATTTAGCTTTATGTACCTTATTCTGGGAGGTAAAGAGTATTTTTTTTTTTAAGTTTAAGGAGAGATACTCTTCACCCTCTTTGGTCTAGAATAGGGTTACTATGCAGGCTCATGCCCTATTCAGTCATTTCCTCTTTCTTAGCAGTCCCTGAATGGAAATCCTGATGCAGAGATCTCAGGAACAAAGCCCGTGTCTGTCGGCTGGTTTCCGTTGCAGGCCTTTTCCTAGACATGTTTGTTTTGAGTACGGTGGGCCGTGGTGGTGAGAGCTGCATGATTCCCCACCGACCCCGATGGGTTCCTGATGAGATCAGTGACAGCTCTGGACTATGACAGGCAGACGAGAGAAAGAGGGGAGTACACCTTCTCCATATTTGGGGGAGGGCACTTCTGGAGTCCAAGGGGAGAATCTGGTCTTTTAGAAACGGGGCTCTGGATATGAAGCTGACATTGTCAAACCAAGCAAAAGTAGACATGCTGAAGTAGTATGACATGCAGGGAAGACTGTCAGTTCTACATTTCTTTGCAGAGCTGTCTATCTTTAGGGCACCAATGATCAGGTGTTGGTTTGTTATCAGACAAGCCCTTCTCTCAAAAGCTTGTAAATTTGCCCGGAGACCTGAGGGCCTCTGATGACTGCATGTCTAGACTAAAAGCACTAGGTCACCCTCCTTGCTGCTGCTACTGTGACAAGCTGGCACAAAAAGAAAGGCAGTCCACGGGGATCTGGACTAATTCACTGTGGCAATTTAGCAAACGTTGTCAGAAAGGATTTCAGTTTCCACGTTGGCTGTGATCCCGAATCAAGGAAGAAAGCCACCGAAGGCTCAGGGTGAAAAAATAGAGTAGCATCAAACTCTTCCTGCCTCTGAAATGGTTTAATCAGAGACTGTCAGTCATTGACATAAAATGTCAGGCCCCAGGTCACCCCTGCATTTAGAGGGCAGGAAGTTCCTTACTCCACAGGTGGGCCCTGTGCACCTGCTCTGCAAAGCAGGAGATGTCGAGGATGGATATTTTAGCAACAGCTGGAGCGTGTGCTGAAGAGAGGGAGCATGATGCCAGGCTGACATGTGGAGGAGGTTCATGAAGAGAAGTCTGAGATGAATTAGAGGTGATAAAGGTGCAGTGGTTAAATATGCAGGCTCTGGAGGGAGGTGGCTTGGATTCAAAGTCTGAAGTCACCACTTACGATATAATCATGGGAAAGTTACTTAGCCAGTGGAATTCTCAGTTCCTTATATACAAAGTGAAGATTGATAATAATACCTAGCCCATGTGTTTGTTGTAGGGACTAAAGGTAATGAATGTAAAGCACATAGCATAGTGCTGGCACATAGTATGTACTCAATAAACATCTGCTGCTATTCTTAGAGAGTGAAGGATTCAGAAGACTTCGCTTCAAACGGTGTGGCTCCACCACTTACCAGTTCTGTGTCTTTGAGAAGGTCACTAAATCAGTCTAAGCCTTAATGATGTTACATGGTTATTTTAATTCAAGTGCCCAAGATGCAGTGTTGTAATAAGAACATAACCAAAGTGTCTATAATTTTATGGCAGCTGCAGCTATGGGACTCTAAATGCAAACCAGATAAAGTGCCTTCCTCAGTGCTCTATACAGAGCTGTCAAATTAAATAGAATAAACGTACATTATATGGGAGAAGGGCTCTGAATCTCTACAGGTCTGCTAGGGTTGCCACAACAAAGTACCATGGACTGGGCGGCTTAAATCAGAAATTTATTTTTTCACAGATCCGGAGGCTAGAAGTCCAAGATCAAGGTGTCAACAGGGTTTATCTTCTGAGGACCTCTCTCTCTGTCTTTTTAATTTATGAGACAAATTGGTATGGGTGCTGAAAATTAATTATAGAGGTCAGACTTCTGTCTTATAATTCAAATTTCAGGTTTTTTTCCCCCAGGGGTAAAACATTGCAGTGACCTTACTGAGAGTGTAAACAAACTTGTACACATGAAAAAGAAAATCCCTTGAGTCTGATGGCTCTAGGATAGAGCAGAATTATCAATCATCCATTTATTTATTTTTAAAACATTTATCCTGATTGCCTGGAAATTGCTGTGTGTGTGTGTTCTTGTTCAGAGAGGCAATGGGAAGCAGGATGAGACAATCACTGACGTGTATGTGACAAAACTATTTCTTTCCTCCTCAGTTTATTGATATATAATTGATGTATAACATTGTATTAGTTTCAGGTGTATAACATAGTGATTTAATATACACATATATTGTGAAATGAACACCACAAGAAATCTAGTTAACATCCATCACCACACATAGTTATACTTTTTTTTTTTTTTTGATGATAACGTTTAAGATTTTCTCTCTTAGCAGAGTTCAAATGTACAATATGGTAATGTAAACTATAGCCACCATGCTATATATTAGATCCCCAGAACTTATTTTATAATTGGAAGTTTGTACCTTCTCACTACCTTCCCCTGTAATACCCAGCCCCCACTTGAAGACTTCTCTTGTTGGTTTGTAGGTGTCTTCTCATGGTCTTCCCTCCATATGTGTCCTTTCCTTATAAAGACACCAGTCATATTGGATTAAGGCCAAACCTAGTGACATCCTTAAAAAAAAAGTTTTGATTGATTTTTAGAGAGAAAGGAAGGCAGAGGGAGAGATAGATGGACAAATCAATGAGAGAGAAACATTGATCGGCTTGCCTCCTGTGTGCTCCCTACTGGGGATTGAGCCCACAACCCTGGCATGTCCCCTGACGGGGAATCAAACCAGTGATATCTCAGTGCATGGGTTGACGCTCAACCACTGAGCCATATTGGCCAGGCCTAGTGACATCTTTTTAACTTAATTACCTCTTTAAAGGCCCTATCTTCAAGTAAAGTTGCATTCTAAGGTATTGGGGGTTAAGATTTCAACATATAAACTTTGTGGGGTCACAACTCTGCACAGATTTTAATAAAAGAAGGTAGTAGAAGAATATTGAACTAGATAGCATGTCTGATATGGTTTAGTCAGCATTCACACAAATCATCTGAGTGACCTTGAGAAAATTCTTTACTATTTTAGAGCCTAACCTTCCTTTCCTCTAATGTTCACTCTAGCAATAACATCTTACAACAGTTTAAACAATACCCATCCATCTGTTATTCTTTCCATCCCATCAACCATTACCTCATCATCTATCTATCTATTCATCCATCCATCAGTCCGTCCATCCATCCATCTGTCCATCCATCTCATCCAATCAACTAACATTTATTGAGTACCTATTATGTTCCCAGCACCAAGATAATTATGTTCCCAGCACCAAGATACAGTGAAGGATACAGCTCACTCTCTTCCCTCAAGGCATTTGCTAGTCTAATGGAAGAGACAAAAGGTAAAAAGTACATACACTCTCTCTGGTCTTTATTCTACGTTGACAGTCCTTCAAATATTGAAAAAGGCTGACATTTCCCACTTTTTCTCTTCTGACTTTTTGTTTCTAGATTAAATATGCTCTAATTCCTTTATTCCTCATATAACACAGTCTCCAGACTCTACATTCTTTTGAATTAATGTTTTGTGGAATTTTCTGGTTTTTTAAAACTAATCAGAAATAAATAACAGGAATATGAAAATATTTTAATGCAACTTGATTAGGAAACAGACAACAATCAGATTTTAGCCATGCTGGGGCCTCATACTGATTTAATCTGGATCAAGATGGTTGTTACAAATACCACTGGTGTCTCAGATTACGTTTTGCTTCCATTTTCTCCAGTTGTGCCACTCAGCCACATTTACTGAGTTTCCACTTATCACAGAGCTCTGTATTGGGCATGGTTAGCATATATTTTTTCATCAAACACAGAAGTCATAATATTGACACAGGACCACAGTATTAAAAAAAGGAAAAGGAATCTATTAATCATATGATAGGCACTTTGTGAACTTTATCTCATTTAATCATTATAACAACTCGGTGAAATATTTACCATTTCATAATTGGACCTACTGGATCTTGGAGGTTAAATGAGTTGCTCAAGGTCACACAACTAGTAGAAGGAGCCAGGATTTATCCTCTGATCTCTTTGATTCTAAAGACTTGGCTCTAAACCCTTCTGCTTAGCATCTCTCTAAGAGACCTCCGATCAATTAAAGGTCGGGGACATACTCAGTGGGTTTTCTGTTGGGCTGCTCAGATATTAGAGTTCCCATGTAAGGGTGAAGTTAGCTGGCAGATTTAGGTCAGGCCTCATGGGGATTACACCTTGATGGAGACATTATGGTTTTGTGTCTGGCTCTCAGCTTTTCCCTTTAGCTATCTCACTTTTATTATTTTGCCAGGGTGATCAGGTTTTTTAGGATAGAATCTCTAACAAAATACAGGAGAATGATTTATAAGCCACAGTACCCATTTACCGTGGGAAACAGAACTGATTTTTAAAATCAGGAACATTTCTTTAACAGGGCACTCCATTTCTGTGGGGCCAGTCACTCAGAAGGACAAATAATAATTCAGAAGGTTGCTTGGTGAGCATAGGATTTACAGCAAAGAGATTAGGTTTTGCTCAAGGGAAGCCTCCTCAGGCTAATGTAACTTGGAGTTAATCCTTCTCTGCCCTCCGGTTATTTCTGCCTAAATTACTGGAATCCATCTTCCAGAATCGCAACATAATTTTCCTTGGTCACTGCTAGACTTAGACACACTGACAGTCTAACCTCCCAATTCTCCTTAGGCAATATTTCTCTTTTAGAAATGTCTATTATCAAAAACATCCCTTGTTACATCCTTCATGTTATAACATTCTAAATTATTGTTGGTCTTTATTAGTTTACACTGTAGGTTGTCTACTCCTAATGAGGTTTGGGTTGGACCTTGTATTGGACATAGGGGGTGAGTCATCTATTTCACAGCAGGCATTGACCTCGGCTAGAAGGAAGAGCCCTAATTAGTCTAAGAAAATCACAGGAAAGCCTTACTCCCAAGTCAGTATCAGTGTCTATTTTAGCAGGCCAGGTCTAAACTGGCACACCATTTCCTTAGCTAGAGAGATTGGTTTAAGAATTTGTGCATATTTCAGTTTGGACAGGTGGGACATGAAGAGAGATTTGCGGGAAGGCACTTCTGGAAAAAACTTCCCTGCTTTTAAGAGGGAGCCATGGAAAGAGTAGGAGTGTGCGACCAGAATGATAGGGTTTATTTTTCTGCCATCCTAAGGGTGAAGTCCCCATGGAGGAGGGAAGAACCTAGAGCAATGCAAGGGAATGGGCTGGAGTCAATGCATTAGGTCAAGGCCAAAACCCAGCTTACCTCTGAGCAAATAAATTGCTTCTTTGTGGGATCCACTTTGATTTGGTTTTTCAGATATATGTAGCTGAAGGTATACTAATTAAATGATGAATTTCTTAAATCCATTTTATATTCACAAACCACCAGGAAAAGTTTTGTAGATGGCAAAACCTATTCATTATATGTGATTTTTTGATACTCTCAATTCAAGAAGTGAGATCTTTTATTTATTTATTTATTTAGTCCTCACCAGAGGACAGTTTTGCATTTATCTTCAGATAGAGCAGGAGGGAGAGAAGGGGGAAAAGAGAGAAACATTGATGCGAGAGAGACACATCGACTGGTTGCCACCCACATGACCCCAACCGGGGCTGGGGACAAACTGCAACCGAGGTACATGCCCCTAGCGGGAACTGAACCTGGAACTCTCTGGTCCGGGGGCCGACACTCTAACCACTGAGCCAAACTGGCCAGGGCAGGAAGTGAGATCTTTTAAACAGCCATTAGCTTATGGGGTTCAGTTTGCCTTTCGTGCAATTACTGTAGTTATCAATCTAGCCATTGCTTGCAGAAATATTAGCATAGCCATTTTTCTGAGCTCAAGGCAGCAAGTGTTCTGCAAGCATACCTATATATCAGTCAAATACATCATTTCTCAGAACTATCAGTTAGTTACCAGCTCCTAAAGTCTGCCCTTGACCCCACCTTGGCATTAAGAGCTTTTTTTGTTAACACTGGTGCCATACTCATTGTCAGAAGACTTTACCACTTCTGGATCTCCAGATAAATCAGATTTATTGGTCTATTGTTTAGGATCCAACCAGAATCATAAATACTACCAAAGTTTTTAATGAAATTAAGAGGTTATGCCAGAATGTGAATCAATGTTCTGTTTCCTTCACAGAAACAATCTAAATATCTGCTGAACTAAACAGTGTGCTTCATGACCTGTGATCTAATAAAACTTACCTTCTGGAGTAAGCTCCTTAACTTATTATGAATCAATAACAACAATTAACATATGGTTATTTGAGGACTCAATGGAATAATTCCTACAAAATTGTTTCATGGTGCATGGGATATAATAACTGTTCAATAACTGCTGCCTACTATTATATTAAAAGTTAAATGTTGGACATATAGATTTATAGACTTGATACATAAAGAACCCTAATAAGTTCAGTGAGAAAAACCCCAGAATTTATGGACAAAAACATATTAGGCATTTCTAATTTCAAGAAATGGGGACATTAAGTAATTAGGGAATTTTTGAAGAATAAATTAAAAAGATTCTCAGAGAAATCCAAGAAAAGAAAATTAGCACAAGATTAAAAATAAATTTAAGGTAGTTCTAGGAATTCTCACAGTATAATCTCCATTTATCTTCACTTGTTTTATCTATGTCTCATTTATTCTCATCTAATAAATCATTTCCCCACTTTGTTTTATCAACATCATAGCTCTTGCTTGCTCTTGGCTTGTGCTTCCTTATAGCTTTGATTTCATCATGACTTCAATTTGTGCTTGGCCCCTCACGGATCTTATTTAGAGCATCTTTTCAGCTTCACTTCTCACTGCTAACAGCCTGATTTTTCTCCATTTATTCAAATCAAATTATTAGAAATGGAATCTGATTAGAACTTTGCTTTTTAAATTTTTTTATTTTTCAAGAATCTTATTAGATGTTTCTTTGTTTCCAGCAAGTCTTTTCATAACATGTTGTCTTGAAGCTCACTGCTCAGCTGACTTTGGGCTGCGTTTATATCATGTGACCAGCCCTCATCCAATCAGCTGTGGTCTGGGTGGTAGATTTCTGTGGGAACAAAACTGATCATATAAGGCTGCCTCTACTGAAGGGGCCATTTGTTTTTCTAAATTTTCTCTTTATTAATCACTTTTGCTGAATGTTTCTAGTTGAAGATAGACTCCTCCTTCAGTTTTTGTAACTGATTTTATTTATTTTTTAATCCTTACTGGAGGATATTTTTCTGTTTATTTTCAGATGGAGTGGGAGGGAGGAAGAGAGAGGGAGAGAAGGAGACAGAGTAACATCCATGTGAGAGAGACACATTGACTGGCTGGCTGCCTCCTGCACGACCCTGACCAGGGCCAGGGACGAACTGCAACTGAGGTACGTACCCTTGACCGGAATCAAACCTGCAACTCATTGGTCTGCAGGCCCACATTCCAACCACTGAGCCAAACTGGCCAGGGCTTATGTCTGCTCTTAATAGTTCATCTCTAACTGTTTAATCACCTTGTTCACAAGCTGCTAATCTATTTTCAACCTTCTGTTTATAAATCAGAATAGGACAGAAATGCAGTGGGAATGTAAGATAGCCAAGTTTGTAAGTTTGATTTACAGAAGAGAATAAGTCAACGAACTCTGCTTGGAGAGTTATTATTATTATCATTATTATTAGAATAAACACATGATTTGGGTGCAGAGGCTTTTTGGATCACTTCAGGTTTATTGTGGCTCTTGGGAAGGTGAGGTGGCCAAAGTCTATCAAGTTCAGTATACATTTCTTGTACATTTGAGCAGATGTGACACCTTTGTTCACAGTATGTCACATTCTTTTATGTACTTGAGTTACTTTTTTCTTCACAGTGCCTTTGCTACAAAATGTTTCCTTTTCGGTCACATTTTCTTGTTATCTTTTAGTTAAAGGAGGGGGTACCTTTTTCTGGGAAAACAATTAAAAGTAGCATAATACTTTACAGTGTCAAAGTAAGATGATATTTTTATACAAATACTCCTTGTAGTTTTTAACCATCTGTTTTTAATTGTGCTTGCAGGAAATTATCCTTATATTCTAAGAGACATACTGTGAATGTTTAGGTACTTGTGGGAGAACCCAAGAAAGTAGGGATCCACATCATGTATGTTAAAAGAAATTAGTCAAAGGACAAATTTTACCTATGTGCATGAAAGATGGAACTGAATTGAAAAGGAGATTCCTTTTCTATTTGAGTGGTGGAAATAGTCAAAGGCAAACCATGGTGATTCTGTCTGAGGACCCACATATATGCATATCACAAAGTAAGACAGTTGCTTTCATAGCAATGAACTATTTCTATTTCTTCTTGCTTGTTGTAAATTAGGCTCTCTTTGTATTTCCAGGATCCCCAGAGATTTTGAAGGAAGAGAATATAAAGAAGGACAAAGTATATCCTCTGTCCCATTTGTAACTGGGGAAGTCAGTATATTTTTAATGTAAAAAATGGTTGTAGGTTAGTGATGAATACACTGGGGATTGCAAATTAAGATACCCCCTGAAAGATCACAGATGAGTCTTGAATCTTGGAGTGTTGGTACAAGGTGAGTAGGACGTAGGAATAACAGTTAGTTAACAGACTTTCTGGAGCACATATCAAGTACAGAATACTGAAAAGGATGTAGTACTAGTCCCAGTTTGGGGGCATATTATTTATGTCTAGTATGACAGATTTATAGATTGAAGAGAAATATCACTAGGATTGTTGGTTTGACTGCAGAAAAGCATAACTGAACCTCTAAGTGGGGATTTGTTTTGCTTTTTCTCTCTTCTAACTCAGTTAAATCACATGAAAAACATAGAACTGGAAAGGACCTTGGAGATTCAACACCTGAATTTTAAAAATTAAGAAACAGAGGCTCAGAGAGATTAAATGAGTTTCTTTAGATCACCCAGCTAGAGAGTGATTGATTCAGGATGGGAAATCAGATCTGTGGTACAATGTCATTTGAATTTACTGCATAGAACTTGCCCTGTGTTGTACTTGCAAAAATAGAAATTAATTTCACACTATATTACTAAAATAACTCTGTCAAAGCTTGTTACTATTTCTTGAGACTTGGAATGGTTGTTTTGTATTGGGTAGCATTGATGTTTTTTTTCATACATAGGCAGAGAACTCATGACTGAGTCTTCTTTCTGTATGTTTTATATGGTGATCGGAGGTTATTAGTGGACATATTGTGGGGCCAGTAGCTTGCTTTGTGTCAGGGTGAGAGGAGGAAATGTGGTTGTGTGATTTTTGTGTTTTGGTAATGACTGTAGACTATGAGCTAAAATATCTGGATTATGGTCCCATCTCTGCATTAATTATCTCTGTGTTATGGCTCTTAATTTCCTCATCTGACCCAAAGATGTCTTCAGTTAAATAATCTCTATGGTTCTCACAAGCCAAAATATTGTAGGTTAGGAAAAAGTTAGAAAAAATTAAGTCTATGTTTATTACAAGGCAACCGTGAACTAAAGATTTGAAGAAGTCTAAGTCTACTTTGTCACAATTCACTAAATAATTACCCAACTCTTTTTTTTTTAATCCTCACCCGAGGATTACATTGCATTCTTACCATATTGTAGGTTCATAAATCTATCTCTGCTTCTAGACCTGTGTTGTCCAATGTGGTAACCACTAGCCTTTTAAATAAAAAAATAATTGAAATGAAATAAAATAAAAATTCAGGTTCCCTGTCACACTGGTCACAGTTTAATTGCTCAGTAGCCACATGTCACTGGTGGTTGCCGTACTGGATGGTGCAGAGAACATTTCCATCGGTGCAGAAAGTTCTACTGAACAGTACTGCTCTAGACTATGAATACCTCAGTGTCAAAAATTGTGTTTCATTCATCTTTACGTCTTTAGGACCTGGGATGGTTGGTTACTTATGTAGCATGGGCAAAATAATGATAGGTTGATTTATTCATTTACTTATTCAGATATGTTCGTGTATATGCCTATTATATGCCAGGTGCAATTCTAGGTGCTGACAGTAAAGAAAAAATAGTTCCTGCTCTCATTGAGCTTACTTTTTAGTGGGGTTGAGGGGAATTGGACAATCCACAAATCAACAAGTAAATATATGATATGTCAGATGGCAATGAGCACTATGGAAAAAATAAAACAGGTTAAGTCAGGTAGGAGGTAGCGGGAGAAGGGGTGAGGGAGAGATGGTTTCTTTTGCATGTAACGTGGGTAGGAAAGGCCTCACTGAGGGAGAAGAGTGCAGAGGGAGCAGCAAGCACAACGGCCCTGAGGCAGGAGTGCGTTTGGCTCATTCCAGGAACAACAAGGAGGCTGCTCCTGGAGCCGAGTGAGCACCAGAGAGTCATACAAATGAGGACAGTGGACAGCAGAGGAGGGAGCCGGGCCTTTAGCTTTTGCTCTGAGTGAGAAAGATGGGAATTGTTGAGCAGAGGAGTGAAGGGGCTGGACTTAGGTTCTAAATGTGGTCAGTCTGGCAGTTGCATTGAGGATAGACCAAAGGAAGCAAAGCCGGAGATTCGTTAGAGGCCCTTAGACAACAGAAATAAGTAGCTTGAATGGGGTGGTGACCATGAAGGTTGTGAGAAGTGTTCAAAGTTTGAAAGCAGAGCAGGCAGGATATGCTAATGGCATGAATGGGAAGTGTGAGGGAAGGAGAGGAGTCAGGATGACTGCAAGCATTGTGACCTGAGCAAGTGGAAGAATGGACTTTGCATCAACTGAAGTGAAGAAGAATCTGAAGGTTGCAGATGGGGCAGGAAAATCAGGAATTTGTTTTTTGTCATATTACGTTGAAATGTCTGTTGGGCATGAGTTAGATATTTGTTTCTGAGGTCTAGGGGAGAGGTCTGGCTACAGGTATAAATGCTTGTTGACAGGATGACTAATTGAATGAGTGACTGAGATATTATTTTGAAATTGCAATTCTGAATGTGAAGCTATAGGACTTAGTCCCAGAGGAGAAATTTGCATATGGACAAGAGAAAAAAAAAAAAAGGCCTCAGAATCTGAGCAGGATATAGATGTGAAGCCCAACAAGTTAGATTAATTCATTCATTCTTGCAATTATTATTTGAACAGAAATTTTAGAATTTTAAATACAAACTTTCCTCCTGTTTAGAGGTTGATGAAGGATATATTAGTTTCCTATGGTTGATAGAACAGATTGATACAAAGTTAGTGGCTTACACAAATTTATTATTTTATAGTTCTAAAGGTCAGAAGTCTGAAAGGAGTCTCAGGCTACAGTTAAAATGTAGGCAAAGCTGTGCTCCTTTCCAGAGGCTCCAGGGGAGAATTCGTCTTTCTCTTATTTCATCATTTTGACTCTCTTGCCTCCCTCTTTTACTAATCAGGGTCCTTATAATTACGTTGATGGGAATTGTTGAGCAGAGGAGTGAAGGGGATTATCCAGATAATCTAGGATAATCTCCCCATCTCAAGGTAGTTGATTAACAACCTTAATTCCATCTGGAACCTTAATTCCCGCTTGCCATGTAACATAACATATTCACAAATTCTGAGATTAGGATGTAGATACCTTTGGGGGAAGTGATGTCTTGAGCTTGTTCATTCTTTTAGTACCAAAAGATCAATATACAATAATAAAAGCAATTGAGAGAATGTCTAGAGTATAAACAAGCCCAAATTAGACATTCTCTCAATCACTTTTATTATTATATATTGATCTTTTGGCACTAAAAGTCAAAAGGGCTGAGAAAAGCTAAGCAAAAGAGAAACTTGAATAGGAGTCCGCATTTATACAAAGTTGTCCAAATGTTCTGCTTTCAATGAAACTTAAGAATATTTGTTACATTATGTGTGAAAACAAACCAAGGCCTAAGAATATTGTGCTGGAGGGTGCATCTGTATGAGTGCGTATGTGTGTGTTTGTGTAATTATTTCATATAAACCTTTTTATTGGATTTAAATCTGATATGAAATCATATAAAATGAATACTGGAGTTTATTGTATGCTACACTCTGGATTTGTTTTTGACTTTTATATATACCTTAGATTTACAAGGACCATATTTTCTGAACTTACAGTCTATAAAATGCAAGTACCCTTATGGGTTTATCAGAAAGAACATTTGAAGTTGAGATTATCCTGGGTAACTATTCTATTTAGTTGGCTCAGGAACTGTTTCATGTTATTCTGAAATGTCTTTCCCAGCATTTCTCACTGAGGTTCTCATGGCCATCTTGTCAGCCCAGACCGGGGCTGCCCTCGGTTTCCTAATTGGTCTCAGGTGACTTGGAGGCAGAGCGTGCAGTGGGTAAGAGAGGGGTCTGGAATCAGATTATTGGAGCCCAGTTTTATGTTGACTCTACTAGATGAATGGCTGTAGACAAATGACCTCACCTCTGTAAACCTACATGTTCTTTCCTGCAGAATGGGGATAATATGGATCTCACAGAGCTGTCATGAGGTTTATATTAAAGTAATGAGTAAATAAACATATTTTGTTTAAAGAATAGAAAGCCCAGTAGCTGGGAGCATGGTAGGTGAGTGGCAGAGGTAATGTCTGAGATTCTGGCAGGAACAAGATCATGTAGGACACTGAAGGCCTTTGTAAAGAGTCTGGATATTTTAGAAGGAGACCGGATTGGAGGCAAGGGGAACATTGTTTGAATTAATGCTCTGGATATGAAAAGGTAATGTTGGGTCTTAGAAATATAAAGAAGTTGCATCTGTAAGACTTGGTACCTTTTAGCTGTTGGGGGAGGCAAGGGAGGAGAGTGAGCAAGAGGCAGGAGTTTAGGATGACTTTCATGTTCCTGACTTGGTGGCATCATTCTCTGAGACATAGAATATAGGAGAAGCAGGTTTGGGGGAAGGGACGACGAGTGCAGTTATGGATAAGAATCTAAGTTTCCTATGAAATATGCAACTACTGATGTGCATATAAAGATAGATATGTGAATTTGAATCTTAGCAAAGAGTTTGGACTAGAGGTATAGGTTTGAAAGTCCAGCAGAAGAGAAGTCTTTGAGATGGGGAGCGAGAAGGCATTCAATTTACTGCAAAACAGTAGATTAATCTGGCATTTCTCTCTTTCTAGTTTCCTTTCTTCTTAACTGCCCTACTCAAAACACAAAATAACTGTTATGGCAAATCCACCCAAAGGCCCAGAAAAGAAGCTAGGATTCTGCCCAAGGTTCCTGGGAGGAATAAAAAAAAAATATATTTATTTGAAAATTGAGGTTATAAAACTGTGTGAAATATACATTTGAGGTCCATATTTACTCTATACTGTATGCGAATCCTAAAATCCAAGAAACGTGTAAAAATTAAATATTTTTTCCCCATTGACCCCTTTTTAAATTTTGTATAAAAATTTAGAGATGACCGATAAGCCCCTGAAGATCTGGCAGAAGTAACTATAAAACTGACCTGAAGGATACTTAACTCTAAGGAAACTTACACAGGAAAACAGCCTTTCTGAGAGAATGAATTTAAAATAAAAATGTACAAACCCTGAGGGAAATGACCCACCACAAGAGAGAATCAGCTGTGCCAGTGCCATGGACCCAATGCTTGTGTTCCCTGCCAAGTCCTGTGTTGAAGCCCTAATTCCCAGTGTGGTGGGAGTTGGTGCTGGGGGTCTGGGGAAGTAATCAGGTCATGAGAGTAGAGCCGTCATGAATGAGATTAATGCCCTTATAACAGTTGTTCTCAACCTTCCTAATGCCATGACCCTTTAATACAGTTCTGCATGTTGTGGTGACCCCCAACCATAAAATTATTCTTGTTGCTACTTCATAACTGTAATTTTGCTGCTGTTATGAATTGTAATGTAAATATCTGATATGCAGGATGTATTTTCATTGTTACAAATTGAACAGAATTAAAGCATAGTGATTAATCGCAATAACAATATGTAATTGAAATATGTGTTTTCCGATGGTCTTAGGTGACCCCTGTGAAAGGGTCGTTCGATCCCCAAAGGGGTCGTGACCCACAGGTTGAGAACCGCTGCCTGATAAGAAGAGACACAGGAAAGATGATCTCTCTCTTTGCAGTCGGGAAACAATAAGAAGATGGCTGGCCATCTACAAACCAGAAGAGGGCGCTTGCTGGAGCCTGGCTGAGCTGGCACCCTGATCTTGGACTTCCAGGCTTCAGATCTGTGAGAAATGTTTCTGTTGTTTAAGCCACTGAGTCTATACTATTTGTTATAGCAGCCTGAACTGACTAAGATACCAGTTGTCAACTCACTGATTCTCCGATCCAAATCTACCTCTCGTTGCCTGACTTGTGACAGTGGAGCTGGATCTTTTGCCAGCAGATACATTAGGCTTTGTCATTTGAGGATGCTGCAGGGGTCCTGCAAGGCAGAATGGAGAAGGGGTTTCTCTTCCCAGTTTTTGTTTCTTTTTTCTTCTTCCTTAGACCCAGATACCTGTGGTGTGTGGGAGACCCAGTGGAGTTCACCCTCCAGTGAGCTTTTCTGGTACCCCAGTGGGCAGTTTCAGCATGCCAGCTCTGACCTGCCCAGCTAGCCGCTTGCAGTGTACCAACTCTGGCCCACAGTGCCCCTGCGGAACAGCTCTCAGAAAACCCTGTCACCCAGGAGGCTGTAATCACACCCTCTTCAAGTCTGAGGTCTGAATGGGGTTGTGGTGGGAGTGGTGGGAGTTTTTTTCTAAATTTGTTTCTGCCTTAAGTATCCACCCTCACCCCTGGCAATAACAACTGTTCTCTATATTTATTTTAGTGTTCGTTCACGTCTACTTTTATCCTGATTCATTGTTCATCACCTTTACTAGTTAATAATTCTTTATATTAAATGTCCCTATTCAAACTCATATGATTTCTGTTTCCTAAGTGAACCCTGATTGATATATTAGCAGGAACAATAAGCAGAAAAATAAGCACTCCAAGAGGATGAAATAAATAAATAATCTGTAAGTGATTACAAAATAAGTATGATTAAAATAAGTAAAGTATTGCCCTGGCCAGTTTGGCTCAGCGGTTGGAGAGTCGGCCTGCGGTACAGAGAGAACCGGGTTCGGTTCCCGCTAAGGGCATGTACCTCGGTTGCAGTTTGTCCCCGGCCCTGGTTGGTCGTGCGGGTGGCAGCCACCTGATGTGTCCCTTCACGTTGATGTTTCTCTCTCTCTGAACAAAAAATGGAAAAATGTCCTTGGGTGAGGATAAAAAAAAAAAAAAAAAAGTAAAGTATTAAAAGAAGTAATAAATACCACAAAGAAATAGTAGACCTTTATGGAAAAAAAGAATATTGTATGCATATTGAAAAAGAATTAAAACATTTAGAAATTACAAGTAGTCAGTAATTAAGGCTTAAATTGGTGGGTCAGACATCTGGTTAGACTCTGCTCCAGGGAGAGTTGATGACTTCAAAGACAGCCCTGAAGAAATTGCCTGCTTTCCAGTGGGCAGCCAAGAGATAGCAAGTGAAACATGAAAAAGAAAGGAAGTACAACAGACTGTACAATAGAACAGGTGCAATTGGATTAGGTGATTCAACACACATCTAATAGAAATTCTCTTTCTCTTTTCATATCCTCTGTATCTACAGATATGTCTATGAATATATAGATATATTTCCAGAAAGAAAAAATTGAAAGAATGAAGGAACAGGCAATATTTGAATAGAGACTACCTGATAACTTTTCAGAACTGAATAAATACCATCAGGGTTTATTCAGGATAACTTATCCTGAATAAGGGACGATTTAACTTTATAAAATCTAATGTAATTTATCATGTCAACAGAGAAAAAATATGCTCATCTTAGGTTAATAAATCTTAAAAAACTATGAATAAAAGGGAACTTCCTTAAAATAAAAGGATGTCTACCTAAAACTTAATGTGAATCTCACATTTAATGGTGAAATATTAGAAGCATTTTCTTAAAGTTGGGAATAATTAAGGATGCCTGCTATTGTCACTTACATTTAGCATTGCACAGGGGGTCCTGGACAGCTCAATGACATAGAAAATAAATAAGAGATATAATGGAAAAATAAGAAGCAAAGTGTCAGTATCATAAGTGATATGATTGTATACATATGAGATTAAAAAGAAACTACTTATAAATTATAGAAGTAACCAGTGAGTTCATCACGTTTGCTATCTACAAGACTATGCAAAAATTAATAGTACTTGTATACACCAGATACAGTTGTTTAAATGTGTGTTTTAAAAATATCCCCTTCTTCTAATCACAAAACTAAAATATATGTGAGTTTACATTTAGCATGATATATACATGACTTTTATAGAAAACTTTATAAAATTTTATTGAAGAGTATATAAGAAGATTTAAATAAATGTAGAGTTAAACCATGTATCTGGATAGAACATCTAATATTTCAGAATTTCAATTTCCCTCAAATAATTTATAAAAATCAAAGTTACTTCAATGGAGTTTAAATTTAATTTAATATTTCTGAGAACACTAATTTATATTATATAGTTTTCTGATAATTTTATGGTATTAATTTAGGCTTGGAAATCTTAATTTTTCTCAGAACTCTACGTGCTGTTTCAGACATTTATATGGATGAATAAAGGCCAACAATAGCCAAAGAAAAGCAATTGAAGGCAATTAAAGAGAATGAACTTACACCATCATTTGTTAAGAGCTGTTATAGATACAGTAATTCAAATGTGTTGTATTGGTAGAAGAAGGTACAAATATATCAATGTAACAAACAGGAAACCTGAAAACAGCCATGTATGAATATGAGAAATTAACACATGAGAAATGTGGCTTTCAAAGTAGTGGAGAACAATCAAATAATAGATGGTGAGATAGATAATTAACTAATGTTATGGGTAAAATTAATATGTAGGCCTATCTCATACCATACAACATATTAATTCTGAATGGATTAAAAATGTAAAGATAATTTGGAAATTATTTTAAAAATTAAGGAAAGTAACTTTATGACGATGGAAACTAGGAAAAGAAGCTTTTACACAAGACTCAAGATGCTGAAACCTTGAAAAGATCGGTAACTTCAGCTACTTAAAATAAAATCTGTACCAAAAAAATGATTGTAGTTGAAAAGAAAAGTTTTATGCTGGAAGAAAATACTTGTAATTCAAACAACTAATAAAGGATTAGTAAACAAAATACATATTAAATAAAACCAATGAAATGAAAGCAATAAAAAAGAAAAGTTCAATAAAGGAATGGACAAAGGATATGAAGAGTCAATAAATAGAAAAAGAAATCCTTAAGGCCAATAACTATATAAAAAGTTGCAAAACCTCATTGATCATTAACCCAACTTAAAACAAAATGCGTCATTTTATAACCAGTAAATGCCCAAAACCTAAAAACTGATCATCATAAGTGTTGGAAACATAAGGGATAGGGACTTTCAGAACCTGCTGCTATTAAGATACGTTGGTGCATCCATGTTGGAGAGTAATTTAACAATATCTATGGAGTTGAAAATGTGTATACCCTACCAAAAGGCCATTTTAAGTTATATATTCTGGTTGGACTCTCAAACAAGGAGGCAGCCTCAAAAATGTCAGTGCAGCACTGTTGTATTAGCAAACATCAGAAGCAATGTAATTGTTCAAGAATAAGGAAATGGATAAATTCAACAGAATTTATCAGAATCCTAAAAATTAAAAATATCTATTGGAAGTGTACATATCATATCAGTGTATATGGTGATTATCCTAGCGAGGGAAGGAACAGTATCTCTAACACTTTATTTATTTGTATTTGCTACATTTTATTTTACAAATATCTGAGGCAAATATTGCCAAATATCAACATTGTTAAATTGAGAGGAAGGACGATTTGTGTTTTGTTATATTCTGTACTTTTCTGTATGTTTAAAATAGTTCAGAGCTAAAATTAAAATTATATTTAAATAAAGATAGTAATAAAAATGTTAAGGTATTTTACCTAATCCTTCTTTTGACTCACAGCATAAATTTGAGGCTGTGGCTATGATTTTAGATGGAATCTTTAGTCTTAGAGCTAAGAAAAGATATCTGGCTAATAATATAATAAAAAAAGAATTTTGTGAACTTTGTTTCATTAGTGTGTTCTCTAGTCAACAGTGCTAATTATCCACAAGTAACAAAATGTACAAACCAATAAAGAACATTGTTTGCTTGATGAGTTTGGATATAATCATGTTATTAGGATAAGGAATAGGTATGTTGCTTATAACACCTACAACAACAAGATACTGTTAACATTGTGTATCAATTATGAAACAGTTGGACTATTAACATCTTGGTATCAAATTCAACTGAATTAATTTCTACGATGAAATTTTGGTTGAGAAAAAAATAGTAAGCAATTGTGTGTTTTAATTTAATTTTAAATAAATGACTATGTGTGTAGATTTTTTTTTTTTAAATGTAGCCTTGAACAGAATTTGAGGACTTTGAAAAGAAGAAAAAAATCTCTTTCCTGCATTTACAGATATTCAGAATTCACCTACAATGGTTAGGTTTCTAAAATCCTCATTGTAGGAGAGTTTCTTAAAGTTTTATTTACTTTTGGTTGTGGACCTTAAGGACCTAGAAGAAAAATAGGATAGGAAGAGCAAGATTTAGAGAATAAATGTGTCAAAACTTATATATATACAAATGCATGTGTGTATGTATTTATGCATATAAATGTACATATGTATAATTTAAGTAGATCTACAATATAAAATAGTGATTACATGAGGCAATACAAATTTCAATGATATTTATTCTTACATTCTTTGAATAATAGTAGCAAATATCTAATTTTCGTTTATCTTTGATTTCCAGGAGACTTCGAGGGTGCAGATAACATATTTTCTGTGATGGAGGGGAGGGTTGAAAAAGGGAGGGAGCTGGCTCCTCCTGCTCAAACCTAAGGTTCTTTACACTCTCATCGTTCAAGTTCAAGTTTGAGTTTAGTTGTGCATTTGTGTCTTTGGGAGACTTTGATGACTGAGCATGGTTAAATGCCACTGTTCAGTGGTCAAGACCCTTTAGAATGTACTTTCTGCATTGATTGTAGAAAGTATGATCTTTAGGGGAGACTGTGTTGGATTGTTTTTAGAGTACCCCAGCTCTTCTAATTCTCCCATCCTTATTCCCCAAAAGCAGCAACAGAAAGGAGGATAGAGGCAAGAGGGGTCTGTCTCTTTCCAGTGCTATGGTTCTTGATCATCTGATTGAGGCTAATTAAAGGAGTTGTCTAGAAATTCTTATATTTTAAAACTGGAACCATCATGATTGCTGAATATGTTTAGAGAAGGAAATTCCATTAAACTCAAATTTCATGTAAAGGGAACTTATGGTTGTGGAGGGAGAACTCTAAACATATCTGACCAGATTAAACTGTAGAATTATAGAATCCTGTTATTAAAGCTGGAAGAAACCTTAGAAGTTTTCTAGTTTAACCTGTTCATTTTTCACCTATTGTAGGGATATTTAAAACTGTGTCTAAAGGCACAATCGGCTCAACTCTTTCCTAATTTATCTTTACAAACGTAACAGTCAAACCAATTGTGTGTAGAAAGAGACATAGAGACAATTTCAAGTGGGGTATTAACCTCTTGATACCTTATTTTAGATACCAGTCATAAAAAAGCCAAACTTTAGAAGCCCAGCTTATGGCTTACGTCATCTTGCATATTTTAAATGCACCATAGTTGTAATTCAAATGCCAAATAGATATCACATACTGCCAATATGCCTTAAATAGACAAGGACTATGCTATTTATAACCTACAGAACACCCAGAAAACCTTATTTTCCTAAGTGTAAAGTGTGGAAGCTATGATGAAAGAGAACGTTTTACTTGATTTATGATTTAAAATATTTTAAAAAAAAGCACCCCAAATCAAGACATGGCTTCCAACACTTGAGTATTTATTTGACTGCGTGATCTGTCTGCATAAACTTCCTCACTGTGGTTAGAGTGCTTTCTCACAGTGTTCTCAAAAATTGTCTTCCAAGTAGGTGTGAGTAGTTCACAAGGTAGGTAAATTTACCAAGGTGGGTTTTTAACAGCCCATGCAGATTTTCTGGAGAAAAATGGAGAGAAAGATGGGTCTTCAGGAAACACAGAAATCTTTTCAGGCTTCTAGGTCCAGTGTGCACTCTTTTCTGGCAGAGAGGAAGACAGCACTGGTTGTGCAAGGCTTTGGTTAGGGAAATGCCTACCAAGGAGAGGAAGGGAGTGGAAGGGCTGGGAGAACTGTCTGACCATGAGCCAAGCCTGACTGTAAGTGAAAGAGGGAGAAAAGTTTGGGTGCATCCTAGAATGCCCTTTGCTCTAAGGAAGGTTTCTCAAGGCCCTGAGCCGAAGTTGAACAATAAAGGGGTCTCTTGTCTCCCAGTAACCAGGAACCCCGTCCCCTTGAGTAGCCCCCTGCTGCACAAAGTCACTGGCAGACAGCCTGTGGGAGGTACAGCAAAGGCTCAGAAGGATTTTATAGAAGAGCAGTTGGGTCAGTTTCACTCTCTCTAATAGGATGTCTGCAATGTGAGTTCTCATGGCTGCTACATGAAGCCATGGGCAAACTGATGAAATTGGCAGTTTCCTCTGCATGGTCTCCACCACATGCATCTCCTTCACTTGTTCTCTCCACCACAACTCTTTTCCTTCAAAGAGTCTCTACTCCTCTTAGCCATTCAGCCAGAGCCTTTGCAATGCCTTCTACTCCTGGAAAACGGTTTGCTGCTGGGGAAGCTCTGATAGTCAAATAGGGTAGAATTCCATGTTTTTTAAATATTTTGCTTTTGGCTTATTCCTTAAAATATTTTTTAACAATGATGTATGCATTCCCAAATTCTTGGTTTGGAGTGTTTTATTTCTTAATATTTTAAAGCTTATAATCAAGTGAAACACTCTCTTTCATCCCCACTTCCATACTTTGTACCTAGAAAAATGAGGTTTCTCATGGCATTCTGTAAATTACAAATTACACTGTCCTTTTCTCTTTAAGGCATATTTGGCGGTATGTTATATCTAGACAGTTTGGCTTTTAATTTCAACTATGGTGTATTTAAAATATGCAAGGTAACATAATTATAAGAACATGATGTAAATATTCATGAGTTTTGATGTAGACATCTACAGATTTTTTCTCATAATGCCGCTGTGTGTCATGGTAGTGACACTTTTTCCTAAGATTCTGTAATGAGGCATGCTTTCTTTGCTCACCAGAGATCCAGGGAGGCTACACTGACTGAGGGAGGATCCAGGTAGCAGGCTGCAGTGGATCAAGGTCCAAGAAAAGTTGGGGGGCGCCTCTTAGAGGGAGTCTACCTTCTTCTGTTATCCCAGTTACCCACCATCTCATAGAGGACTCACTGAAGACAGTGACGATGAGGGGACCTAAGGCTTAATTTAATTGACTCTGGGGTCCTGGCAGGTGCTACCTAGCTAGACCCACTCAACTGTTAGGGTACTTGTTGGTATTAATTAACTCAAAATCTAATCAATTGTTCTTCCTCTTAGATAAGATAATATCCGTTCTCAATTCTTGAACTTGACTGGAATCTGTAGAAGTTTATTTGCTGCTCCTTTTACATTTAGGCTAATCCACCCACCCCCCAGGCAGACTGTTGCACTTTGCACTAGCTAATGTTATCTGTCTGTCCTTAACTGGGACCCAGAAAGAAGCAGATTGTTTCTAATGTACTCAGAGCATTACTAATTTTCTCAAGGTGAGTGTTCACATGCAGCTTCCTAGTTGAAACCTGGTGAGGAAGTACATTGACCATGGTGGAAATCTGAAATTTGCAGCAAATCGTGGACTTAAACAGAGAGAACAGCCATGCAGAGAAGATGCAGCGTTTCTCCTCAGACATCCTTATTAACATTTCATTCAGGCTGTTCCTTCTTGCTCTCTTATTCTGGTTGTACTTCATACAGAATTCAGCGATTTTGTTGATATCTGTAGCTCAAGGACACCTTGGCATTTCCTTCTATTTTTAACTAGCATGGCATATTGCTATTCCTGTGTATAGACTATGCTTTTGTTTGGGAAAATGGTCTGATTTTTCGATAGAGTATGATTCAGTGCCACTAAAATAGTTTAGAATAGCATTTTAAAATTGCCTCCCCACCCCCCTACTTAGACATGTAGTTGCTTTCCCAACACACAATTTTTTATGGATGAGGTTTCCATTTAACACCACGATTTAGATTGCATTACTTTCTTAAAATCACATCACTCCCATAGTCTATGTAGTTCTCTAATTCCCACATGCTCTACTGTTGCCGAAGCAACTTCATCTATACAATGTGACTGAAGAGACAGCCTTCATTCACAACACAGCACAGTCTGTTCAAGTGGTAAATACTGCCCATTCTATTATTAGAGCTGAAATGGAATTTTCTTTTGCTGCATTTTCAAGATGTGACATAATTAGAAACCAAGCATGGAAAAGTCAGAAATAGTGGAAGCTAATGGTTGTCATCAGCACCCGTGAGGCTTGAATTCAGCCGTCTTCCTTGCTCCTGACTCCCTCACACAGTGCCCCCACACCACCTCATTCTCCATTTGGTTACAGAGCACTGTGTGAGCTTTGTAGGTACCGGGTAAGGAAGCGTGAAGCAAGGTTTCCAGTGCTATATTGGTTTTCTCGCTGAATGAGAACAGAGAAAGTCTTGCTTGATGTTTCAATTCTCCTCAGCCTCCTGCAGACCCACCTTCCCAGCTCTGAGAAGTTGCTGAGCAGCTTTTCAGTGCCCCGAGAGAGGCTCTGACTTCTCTCCCCCTTCTTTACTATAAATCTGAACTGGAAAGCACACACAAAAACCTAACCAGCAGCTCTTGTTGCAGAAAGGTTATTGAAATGAGTACAGTGTACAATTACTGGCAGAAATGAGGAGGGATGGGAGAATGGTGTGTGTGTGTGTGTGTGTGTGTATGTGTGTATACTTCACAAAAGTGATTGTGGAAGGAACTGGGCTAACTGGAGAAAACCTGAAAAAGTAATTTTTTTTTTTTTGCAAATAAATGTATTACAACAGCTTTATAGTTAAAAATCTGACTTGTGCTATGCATTTCTACATAGTCTGGCTTGTCTCATTGCTTAAATAGCTTTCTGCTTTTTACGTTATTACTGAGGATACTAGGGTAGTTAGCAGGGTAGTGTGGCTTAATTTGTTTTAATAAACATTGGATAGAATTGCTGGTTTTACTAGAGTGGTCTGACTTGCAACTCCCTGTGAAAATCTGTCTTTTGACTCATGCACTTTGGCATTAGAAGAGAAGTAGCTCTTTTTTGTGGGGCCTCCAAGGCGGTCAGCTTCTTCAGGATGAAGCTAAACATCTCTTTCCCAGCCACTGGCTGCCAGAAACTCACTGAAGTGGGTGATGGAAACAAACTTCGTACCTTATATAAGAAGTCTACGGCCACAGCAGTTGCAGCGGATGCTCTGGGTGAAGAATATATGTACTTTGAAACAAGGTTTCTCCATGAAACAGGGTGCCTTGACTCGTGGCTGCATCTGCCTGCTGCTGAATAAGGACATTACTGTTCCTGACCAAGAAAGACCGGAGAAAGAAAATGCAAACCTGTTAGGGGCTGCATTGTGAATGCCAAGGAGTGCTTTTATCTTGGTCACTGTAAAAAAGGGGAGAAAGATATTCCTGGTCTCACTGATGTGGCTGTGCCTCGTTGCCAGGGTCCCAAAAGAGCTAGCCGAATCCACAAACTTCAATCTCTCTAAAGATGATGTTCCTCAATACGTTGTGAGAAAGCCCCCAAATGAAGAAGGTAAGAAACCTAGGACTGGAGCACCCAAGATTCAGGATCTTTTCACTCCACGCATCCTGCGACACTCACGTTGGCATATTGCTCTGAAGAAATAGCATACTAGCAACAATAACGAAGAGGTTGCAGGACATGCGGATCTTTTGGCTAAGAGAATGAAGGAGGGCAAAGAAAACTGCCGGGAACAGATTGCCAAGAGATGTAGGCTGTCCTCTCTGAGAGCTTCCACCTCTGAGTTCAGTCAAAATTGAGATTTTCTAAGGGTAACAAATAAGATCAGACATAATAATGAAAAAAAAGATGCAAACTTCTCATCTTTTTCATAAGTCGTATGTGGAGAGTGGAAAGAGGCCTGGATAGAATATTAGAAACCAAGTCTTCTAAAGTTTTGCCCTTAAGGAGACTTCTGACTTCAGGTGAGTTCCTTAACCTTTTTGGGGCCTGTTTCTTTCTTTCTTTTTTTTTTTATTCTCACCTGAGGACATTTTTCCATTTTTTGTTCAGATAGAGCGGGAGGGAAAGAGAGGAAGAGAGAGAGAGAGAAACATCGATGTGAAAGGGACACATCAAGTGGCTGCCACCCGCACGACCAACCAGGGCCGGGGACAAACTGCAACCAAGGTACATGCCCTTAGTGGGAACCGAACCTGGGTCTCTCTGGACCGAAGGCCGACGCTCTAACCGCTGAACCAAACCGGCCAGGGCGGGCCTGTTTCTTTATATGTACAATTATAGAGAATGAACTTGATGATTTTTCATTATGATGTAGACATGACCCTAAATCTGTAAGGTCCAAACAAGGACCACCAGCTGAGTGCTATAAGTTTGGCATTGTTCTTTGACTTACTTAGCAAGTGAATAACAGGGACACGAAAGATTATTCATGTCTTTGTCGATGCTCAACAAACCATGATGAGATTATGTCTCTTTGACAGATGGAAAATGGTTTTGGTGAGAAGAATGACTGAATCAGTGATTTTCTTGTTTGTTAAGATGTTCACGGCATGCTAGCTGGAAATCAGGAGTTTAGCCACACATGACAGTAACCTTTTCAAGTTATCTCTTCTCTCTTGGTGACAAACTGATTTCAGTTTACGTGTAGTTCACAGGTGTCTCAGAGACCTCTGAAGCAACCATCAGTAAAGAGACTTGATGACTCCCATCTAGATCCTGTGCGTAAGGGTGCATATCCCTAGCTCTTTTCCAGAGCTTAGAGAAATGACTGATTCAAACATTTTATGTGCAGCTGCAAGAACTCACGTATACAAGTACACACCGGCATCTGAGAATGCTTGTATTGTTTCTATGTAAATGATTCCCTACCTTAAAACTACCTCCCGGCACAAATATGTTTTGACCAAGAATGTTCATATCATTGGCTTGATAGGGATGCAGCCTAAGATTAAAATTTCCAGGATGAATAGTGATGTGACAGGTCATTTATTGGATACTTGTTGTGTGCCAGGTACTGTGCATTATATGTGCGTTACCATTTATAAGCATTATCTCAATTTAATGTTCAATAACAATCTTATAAAGGGCATGCTATTATTGCACCCATTTTGCAGATAATGTAACCGAGGCTCGGAGGAATTAAGTGAATTCTCCAGCTTTAACGTAAAAACTGTTAGAACTAGAACTCATGTCTAAGTCAGTCTGATCAGAAAGCTTTGTCTTCACTAACACTACACAATTCTCTCATCAGGTCATCTTCCTTCTGCCCAGGAAAAAACACTCTCACCTCTAGCAGGTGATGCCATCAGTGCAAAAATGCTTTCTTTAACACAGATATACTTGGAGGGATACTGTGTTACTGCCTTATTAATTGACGATTCTGAAAATTTTTTTCCCAGTGAACAGCCACTGGAAAATACCTGGGAAGTCACACATTCTTATTTATGCAGAGACATTGCTATTTCCTAAATTTAAGGAGATTCCTCCAAATTTAAATGAACATCTTTCTTCCTGTTGAAAACAAAATGCCTCTCAGCCAACAAATGAGCCGACTATCTCTCCAACAGGTCTTTTAATTTGCAGATGCTTGAAAATGAATGAAGAAGATCAAACACTTTCTTGCAGACCACTTTTCCCTCTTGGAGACATTTGAGCATGTTAAGAATAAGTATCACTTAAAAAAATTAATAAAACAAGTTGAGTTTTAAATATGTTTGAAAAATAAGTTTGCACAAGCATTATGCCATCTTGTGCTGTTCATTTTGTGCTTTTAGGCACCTAGTGAATAGTTCTTTCCTGCATCTAACCCAGGCTTTTTATGCACAAAGGCTTTTGTAGTACAGAACATCTTAATTTAATCACAAAAATCATTACCACACAGCACATTTGTATATTGCAGAAAGCTCCACAAAAAGGTATCTGTGTCCTTGCAGATAAGGTTGGTCTCATTTAAATTAACTGAAAGAAAAACAAGCCTAATAATAGATGTTGCCTTTAAAAAATAAATAATCTGATTTTCAAATAACATCCCAAAGCCACTGTGGAAATAGCTGTCATTCTGTCCAATAGATCTGGCCTAGTTTGCAGTGGATCATCTTAAATGGCAAGAGCCAAATGCATGTTTCAAATTCCTACCTGAGTCATTTCTTCTGCAGGCACGTGGACGGCTAGGCCATCTCTTTTGTTAGGATTAGGGTTAGTATTTTGTCTTGTGTGTTGGATTTACTTAGACCCAAATCGGACCAGCTCTAGACAAAACTATAATGGATATAAGGCTTATTTAAAGTATCCTCTAATCTTCCTTTTAAAGCATCCTCCTCCAGGAAGCATGTTGCGTACCTCATGTCTGAGAGGGGGCGTGCTGGTTTACTGCCTGTCGCTCCAGCTGCTGACCCCAGTGCCCTCTGTTTAACCACCGGCACTCACATCTCTGCTCCCACACATGTTCTGGAACATCCCTTTCACCTTGCCTTTCATTAGTGCTTACCCGACCAAGTTCCCTTTTCCCTGGGTGACTGAGGCTAATGTGATAAACTAATGACTGATATTGGGTGAGCCAAACATTAGCATTTAAATAGGGACCTTTGGGAGGAGATGCACTTAACAAGGAAGAGGTCTCCAGAGGGAGCAATTTCAGACATTATGACAGGAGCAGGTCAAAGATAATTTTGTCAGATGGGGCCCTGAGGTTATGAACAGGGGCAGCCCTAGTTTCTAGCCTTTCTCTCAGTCAGGATTTCAAACATTTATGGCAGGATCCCAACAGATTTCACAGGACTTTTGACATAAGTACTTTGACCCAGGAACTTTTCTTCAGACTCCTTGACAGGCTCCACCTTTCCTCCTTCAGAAGAGTACACTGCTCTTGAAACACGTGAATGCAGAGCCTTGCAGCGGGTTGGGAAGGAACCACGATTCACAATGTGGCAAATGGACATTTTCAAAGGGTCTGAAACCAGGGCCTCTGCATTGCATAGCTCCAGGTGCCATCCACATAGGATCACAATGATTGCCGCTTCCTGGAAGTCTGAACACTCAAAGTCTGCAGAATCTGGATTTGGGTGTGGGCTCCTGAACAAAAGTGGGCTCTATTTAAACTAGCTAGGCCTACATGAGTTTTTACTCTCCTGTTTTCGACAGGTACAACTTAGGTATCCTGATGTAGGGCTCAGTGCTTAGCATCATCTTTTTAATACTGAGAAAATAAGAGTTTGCTACATGAAGCAAAAACTACAAGGGGTGCTTTGGGACCACTTAACAAGTCTGCCCAAAGAATACCTATATAAGAAAGTGACACTGACCTAAGGCTATTTGCTTTATTATCTTTATTAATATATTCAATGTCCCCTCCTGGGTTCTTTGAATAGAGATGATGGGAGAGACATCTGTTCCAAAGCTGTTTCACTGAATGGCAATTTTGATGACTTAATGCCTTTTCAGACTTCTGCTCCCACTGCTATTCTTTGGTTTTGATTTTAAAGCAGCTAAATGGGATCTCTAAGCCTTCCATTATGTCTGCCTTTTTTTTTTTTTTTAAATTCTGAAGAAATAATTCAGAACACGTCAAGGACAAATGCTTGAGTTATAGAAACTTTTAAAATGACTATTATTATTGCAAAGCAACCAAAGGATCTTTTAATTTCTTTGATTGTTTAAAGTAGCACTGTAGAAACATGACAGCTTGGATGTGGAGAGAGTTTATAATTGAGCACAAAAGTCTGAGTTCCAGGACAATGCAGCTGGTTGCTGGGATTCCCAGGGACTCCAGTAAGTAAAAGGGGTCAGTAAAAGTTTATCAGAATCTGATAGCAGCCACCATACAAACATCCAGATAAAACTACAGCCAATTACTATGCACAGCTTATTATGCCCTCCCCCGTGCCCCAAACTTCCCAAATTCTGTGGAGACTTAAATCTTTCATCTGGAATAAAGATTTGTAGTGTAATGACCTGATTTAGCTACAAAGAAGAAATAAATCTGACAGCTGGGACCAGAAGAGGTATTAATCTCCAAAGTTCATGTGAGCGTTTGTTTCCCCCTTCCAGTTTTTATGCAACAGAGGCAAAAAAAAAAAAAAAGAGTGAGCAGCTCTGTATTTCAGCTTGGATTACATTGTTACATTGCTTGGGAGAAAAAGGGCAGGGGAGCAGGAGTGGGTGTTAGAGTTGAAAGAGAGATTTTCCATTCTTTAGAGACAGTGCGAAGAGATGGAGCCCAGCTAGTCCATTCCATGGTTTGCCCAGGGCTTAGGAAAAAGGCAGGCGGACAGGGAGGGTATTCAGCAGGAGGAGGACCGGGGGCACCTGGATATGGTTTCTGATCACTCAGGCATAATTTAGTGAGACGTTTCATGATGTGGAGTCAGGTATTCAAGGGGTAGTTATTCTACTTTTCAGTTTTGGGGTTGACCCCAGGCACAGACTGACCCCAGGTGAAGACAGAGCCCACTCTCCAGTCGACCAAAGAATGGACTCTGATCTAAGCCCTCTGAGGCAACCTTGGCTTCTGGATATATGACCTCTTCAATTAGGCTTCTTAAGGTTTCACATGGATGGAGAGCTTTTGGCTCCTTTCCCCACTTCTGCCTTTACTCAATGTGAAAACACTTTATAAAATATAATCGTTTGAGGGTGATTCTAACAGTTCTAACTGACTTGCTGTTCTGAAAGAGAAAAAATAATACGGTTCTAAAGAACTTTAACTTTTGAAAGTGCGGTGAGTACTGCCCGCTGCAAAGGGGTATATTAATTTAATGGTCACACATAATCCTGTAAAATTAGTCATGAAACAGACACTAATTTTAGGGAATAGTGCTGCTATTAAAGTATGTCTCTGCACAGCTATTGGACAAACAGATATGATTCCCTCAGGGGCAGTAGGTCTGTGTAGTCTCTGCCAGTCTGTGAACTTGCTGTGTGTGTTAGTGACAGGTTGAGTACTTCAGGCCAAAGGACTTAGATTCCTAAGTAGATTCTCTAGGCTCCCGCAGAAATAAGTGATAAAAGTTGTCCTTCTGCATTTTTAGTTAACTTCCTCTAGTTTTCATTGAGCCAAGAGTCAAAGCCACCATGAGTAAGTGTGTTGCACATTGTCAGAGAACTGTATTAATGAACAAAGTCCCTCTTTAAAGGTCATAAAGTATGTTGAATTATAGTTTGGAATTTCCTTGGCTGTGTTATGTTGTGTGTTATAGTGCTGTTATTAAAGTATGTCTCTGCATGGCTATTGGACGAACAGATATGATTCCCTCAGGCTGTCCCTGGTGGCAACTTTCACCAGGGACAGCCTGTCTGGGCTCATTGTTCTAAATGAGAGCCAATAACTGAATTCTCTGCCATGGCAGCTCTTAGAGATAAGTCATGAGATTTTCTCTAATGAGTTTTGCAAAGGATCAGTTTTAACATTAGAAGGATTAGAACAATTACAAGCTACAGCTACTAGTAATAACTAGTGATCAAAATGAGCTGGGCTTGAACTCAGTGAAACTTAGTTTCATCCAAGACCTGTCTGTCTGTATGACTGGAATAGAAAACCTAACCCACAGGGCTACCAGATGTCTATAGGAAAGTGGGCAACACTTTGAGGGTAAAGGATTAGGAAGTAACATCTCATTGGTATAGTGTAGAAGTAGAATAACACAAAAGAGGTCTGGTAAAGACAAGATCACAGCATTAAACCTATGGCAAAAAAAAGCTGTACAAAGATCAGATAGGAAATAACAGCTGGTATGCATTACCAGCAGAGAACACAATTTGCACACATGTCTAATTATTTTCTGTTCTGTTGTTCCATCATTTCATAATTCATTGTTGTGCCTGGTAAGTCTTTTTCTAATGGGATTAAAGCCAATGGAAAGCCCAAACTTATGGGTTCGGTTATTTCCCCACCTCTACCTTCGAAACAAAGATGATTTTGAGGTAGAGTGTGAGAGTCCAAATACTAAAAATGACAGCTCACAGTGAAAGGCAGAGATGTCTGAGGCTGTAGAATCCTCCACTATAAAGCAGCCTGGGGCCTTTTAGTGTAGGGGCAAATGGGCTGCACATCTGATAGTCATGAGGTCACTACTGTATTAGAGCATAGTGCAATAATTAATTATTTTTTACAATGCCAGCACTTAGTCATCATGAAAATGTGAAATGATGTTCAATAAAAGTTTAGACTCTTAAGTAAATTAATCTATGTGGAATTTATTTGCTAATGACTCCTGATAAATTTAGTGACTGTGCCATCTATTACTGTTATTTATTTATTTTAAATATTTTTTTCTTTATTGATATTTTAGAGAAGGAGAGAGAGAGAGAGACATCGATGAGAGAGAACATTGATTGGCCACCTCCTGCATGCTCCCCACTGAGGATCAGGCCCATAATCTGGGCATGTGCCCTGACTAGGAATCGAACCGGTGACCTCTTGGTGCATGGGTTGACGCTCAACCAGTGAGCCACATCGGCCGCTTATTACTGTTATTTTTTCACAAATAGCATGAAAGTAAAATATTTAAGCTAGCTCTTGCACAAAGTAATAGGGACTAAATTGATAGGTTTTCAAGGATACAATATTGAAAGCAAAATCAGTTCAATAGTTAACTGTTTCCTACCTATATTTACTTCCACCTTTACATAGCAGATTTCTTATAAAAATTTAAAGCATGCACAGAAAATAAGAGGAAAACAAATGTTCTTGTATATTGTACTCACATATTGAATCAAAAGCTGATTCTCTTATCCGGTTTAATAATTTCCAACTTTTGTCATCATCTTCAAATATAACATTTTCCAGGGCTTTTGAGGCTGGGATAAATAATCATGGAACCCCATTTTAAAATAAGGATTCCAAGAACAACAGAAGGAAAAACAAAATAAAACGAAACAAAAAAACCCATCCACCCTAGCTGAGCTGTTTTAAAGACCCTGGCCTGTATAATTTGCTGCTAAAAACATTTCCTCACTGCAGGGAAAACAAATCAGTCATACACATTAATGAATAAGTTGTAGCACTATGGTGTCATGTTGAATATTGCAAATGTCAGTGACTGTTCACAGTGGCAGATCCAAATAGTTTTTAGCAACTGTGGTGCTATCCATGCAAACTGTGTTAGATTAGGACAAAGACTGTTGTCAAGGAAAATGGGGTGTGCATTCCAACACAAAGGTGCCTCCTCTAGGCCACTGCAAAGGGAGAGAGAGCACTATTTTTCCTTGCCATCAACACAAACTTCTCTTTAACAAAATAACCCAATGAACATCATATCCCAAAGAAGTCAAAGCAAAAGAAATAACATCTCACAACTGCCCCCATATTTTGGCTCTTTCTTGGTTCATCTTCCTAGTGTAGACTCTAGTAATCAGGTTTTAATGAAGGCCTTCATTTTGTTCTGAACCAAGGACTTCTGGAATTGTGTACTGGGTCCAAAATGCAAGCCAATTCCATCTACTCTCTTTCATCCTGTTGAAAAATTACTAATGAATATTCTCTAAATATTGAATGACCTTTTTCTAGTCAAGTGCAGAATGTATTTTCAAAATGGTAGGCTGTGAAATACTGCTAATGGGGCCCTTATAAAATAAACACTGGAGTGACAGAGCTAGTCGTTTGGCTTTATGTTCTCTTCAGGAACCAGTTCTTTATGAGTATTCAATAAATATTAAATAATTAGGGTTACAGCTATGGAAGTATAGCCGAAGGCTAAGTGGCGTTTCAAGGTTGTAAAGCATGTTAGCGAGGAAACCTGGGATTGAAATGAAGAGTTCTTAACCTCTTCCTGGGGCTTGAATCACTATGTCCCTCTATTTCCTTAATCACATATAACCACTGGGTTCTTTAGCAACTCCTAATCCAGTGCTCAGTTAGGCGAAATTTGGAACCCCCCAGGCAATGACCTGTTTTTCAGTGGGAGAACATATTTACTTCCAGCTGGAACACATCAAGACAGGCCATTTCTCTTATAGCCCCATTCTTGCCAAAAGACTGGAAAATAACTTATTAGTGAGTCTAACATCTCAAGAGTCACAACAACAGCTGCACTGAATATAGAACACACAGAGTGACTGGACGCTGTGAAACTGGGATGACCGAAACCAATGCAATGATAATTCCAGGCGTCACTTTGATCTTTTCAACTAGAGGGCAAGTCAGAAGGAGACTTGAATGCTTACATGATCGGATTGACTTGTCGGTTCATTTGTACATTATCCTTGTAGCCTTTGTGTATGTGCTACTTGAGATCATAGTTAAATTAATAATAGAAGTTTGTGACTGTATCTTATTTTTAGAACCTTTCTATAGTTCATATTTTATGTCTCTTAATTAGGTCAAACAGCATATTGGAAATATAAACTCAGTTGAAAAATGTATAGATATTAGTCATAAAATTCAAATACTCTATAAGATCAAAGGAAACTAGGTTCAAATAATACATCATTTGTAATAAGCACTCCCATCACATTGCTGAATGTTTAGTAATTTAATGAATTGAGTAACTTTGAAATTATATTATTTACCAAATACATAGATTTAATGGTTGCCGTTTTCATACAATGGTATTTGCTTTTTAGCCAGTTGGCAAAAGCATTTATAGAAAGTCTCTTGTGTCCTGGACATGTATAAAGAATGAAAGGGAAAAATTTCCAATTCTCTAGTATTTCATTTCTTTAAAAATTTTATTCTTGTTAGTTTAACACAAAGATTTACAATTTGAAGGTAAATGCTATCACCCAACCATTTAATTGCTGCTGAGATATTGACAGTTCAAATTTGATAGTTCAGAATGGGAAAAATCTATAACCCTTTTAAAATTTGAATTTATTTCTAAGTTGGTTCAGTTATGGCAACTGATATACATCCTATAAACAATGTTTCAGTGGTATATACACAATCTGGATGTTGAAGAGACATTAAAAAATATTTATTGAAATATTTATATTTGTGTGGCTTATAAGCACTAGTCCTAAATGTACTATATAACCAAATTAATTATAAAATGATAAAAATAAAATTCCAAAATATTTTTTAATTAATTAATTTATTTTTGTTACAGATGTTTCTCCTCTTTCCTTCACTGATTCCTCCCTACCCCACCTTCCCCACCCTGTCCCCCGCTTTGTAGTCCATGTCCATTGTTCATGCATACATGCATATAAGTTCTGTGGTTTATCTCTCCCCCACCACCTCCTCTTCTGGGGATTGTCAGTCTGTACTCCACTTCCTCGTCTCTGGGACTATCCCAGTCCTCAGACTGTTATGTTCATTATATTCCACAAATAAGTAAGATCATATGATACTTGTCTTTCTCTATTTGGCTTGCTTCGCTTAGGATAATACTTTCCAAGTGCCTCCATGTCGTCTCAAAGGATAAGAAATCTTCATTTCTTATAGCTGCATAGTACTCCATTGTATATATGTACCACTGCTTTTTTATCCATTCGTCTACTGATGGACATTTGGGCTGTTTCCAGATCGTAGCTATTGTAAATAGTGCTGCTATAAACATGGGGGTACATATATTCTTTCTGATTGGTGTTTCAGGGTTCTTAGGGTATATTCCTAGAAGTGGGATCACTGGGTCAAATGGCAGTTCAATTTTTAATTTTTTGAGGTAACACCATATTGTTTTCCATAGTGGCTGCACCAGTCTGCATTCCCACCAGCAGTGTACTAGAATTACCTTTTCTCCACACCCTCGCCAACACTTGTTGTTTGATGATTTGTTGATGGCGGCCATTCTGACAGGTGTGAGGTGATACCTCATTGTTGTTTTAATTTACATCTCTCTGATGATTAGTGATATTGAGCATTTCTTCATATATCTCTTAGCCATTTATATGTCCTGTTTGGAGAGGTTTCTATTTAGTTCCTCTGCCCATTTTTAAATTAGGTTCTTTGTCTTCCTTTTGTTAGTTGTATGAGCACTGTATATATTTGGAAATTAACCCCTTATCTGACATATCATTGGCAATTATGTTCTCCCATACAGTGGGTTGCCTTTCCATTCTGATGATTGTATCTTTTGCTGTGCAGGAGCTTTTGAGTTTGATGTAGTCCCATGCGTTTATTTTCTCCTTTGTTTCTCTTGCCTTAGGTGATGTATCAGTGAAAATTCTGCTGTGTACGATGTCTAAAATTTTGTTGCCTACATTTTCTTCTAGGATTTTTATGGATTCATGAGTCACATTTAAGTTTTTTATCTATTTTGAGTTTTTTCTTGTGTATGGTGTAAGTTGATGGTCTAGTTTCATTTTTTTGCATGTAGCTGTCCAATTTTCCCAACACCGTTTATTAAAGAGGCTGTCTTTACTCCACTGTATGCTCTTGCCACCTTTGTCAAATATTAATTGAGCATATTGCCTTGGGTCCATTTCTGGGTTCTCTATTCTGTTCCACTGTTCTATATGCCTGTTCTTGTGCCAGTACCAGGCTGTTTTGATTACAGTGACTTTGTAGTATAACCTGAAATCTGGTAATGTGACCCCTCCAACTTTGTTCTTTTTCAAGATTGCTGTGGCTATTTGAGGTCTTTTTGGGTCCATATGAACTTTTGAAGTATTTGTTCTAGTTCTTTGAAGTATGTTGTTATTTTGATGGGGATTGCATTGAATCTATAGATTGCTTTGGGTAGTATGTATATTTTAATGAGGTTAATTATTCCAATCCATGAACAAGTTATGTGCTTCCACTTTTTTATATCCTCCTCTACATCTTTTTTCAATGACCTGCAGTTTTCTGCAAATAGGTCCTTTATTTCTTTGGTTAAGTTTATTCCTAGGTATCTTAATTTTTTTACCACGATGGTAAATGGGATTGAGTTTTTAGTTTCTCTTTCTGTGAGTTCATCATTGGTGTATAAGAATGCCATCGAGCCCTGGCCGGTTTGGCTCAGCGGTTGGAGCGTCGGCCTGCGGTACAGAGAAACCCGGGTTCGGTTCCAGCTAAGGGCATGTACCTCTTGGTTGCAGTTTGTCCCTGGCCCTGGTTGGTCGTGCGGTGGCAGCCACTTGATGTGTCCCTTCACGTCGATGTTTCTCTCTCTCTCTTTCCCTCCCGCTCTGTCTGAACAAAAAATGGAGAAAATGTCCTCGGGTGAGGATAAAAAAAAAAAGAAGAATGCCATCGATTTCTTGATGTAAATTTTTTTATCCTGATACTTTGCCAAATTCATTTATTAAGTCTAGTAAATTTTTGATGTAGTCTTTGGGGTTTTCTATGTATAGTATCATGTCATCTGTGAATAATGACAGTTTTACTTCCTCCTTTTTAATTTTATTTTTTCTTCCTGTCTGATTGCTGTGGCTAAGAGTTCCAGTACTATGTTAAATAAGAGTGGCGAAAGTGGGCATCCTGTCTTGCTCCTGTTCTTAAGGGAAATACTTTTAATTTTTTCCCATTGAGTATGATGTTGGCTGTAGGTCTTTCAAATATGGCCTTTATTATGTCGAGACATGATCTTTCTGTTTCCAGACTGCTGAGCGTTTTTATCAGAAATGGGTGCTGGACTTTGTCGAATGCTTTTCAGCATTGATATGATTATATGATTTTTATCTTTCATTTTGTTTATGTGGTGTAACATATTTATTGATTTGCAAATATTGTACCAGCCTTGCATCCCTGGGATGAATCCCACTGGATCATGGTGAATAATTTTTTCTGATGTATTGCTGGATTCGATTTGCTAGTATTTTGTTCAGGATTTTGGCATCTATGTTCATCAGCGATACTGGTCCGTAGTTTTCTTACTTTGTAGTGTCTCTTTCTGGTTTTGGAATTAGAATTATGCTGGCCTCATTAAATGAGTTTGGAAGTTTTCCTTCTTAAAATAGTTTGAGGAGAATGAGTATTAGTTCTTTGAATGTTTGGTAAAATTCACCCGTGAAGCCGTCCAGACCTGGGTTTTTGTTTACTGGGAGAGTCTTGATTACATCTTTAATTTCTTTTGTTGTTATTGGTCTATTCAAGTTTTCTATCTCTTCCTTGTCCAGTTTTGGGAGACTATGTGTTTCTGGAAATTTGTCCATTTCACTTAGATAGTCGAATTTGTTGCCATATAATTGTTCATAATATTTGTTAAGGATCCTTTGTATTTCTGTGGTGTCAGTTATTATTTCTCCTCTTTCATTTCTGATTTTGTGTATTTGGGTTCTCTCTCTTTGTTTCTTGGTGAGTGTAGCTAAGGGTCCATCAATTTTGTTTATCTTTTCAAAGAACCAGCTCTTTGTTTCATTGATCCTTTGAATTGCTTTTTTTTTTTTTTTTGGTCTCCATGTCATTTATTTCTGCTCTGATCTTTTCTATTTCCTTCCTTCTACTTGCTATGGGGTTTTGTTTTTGTTTGCTTTCTAGTTCTTTAAGTTGTGAGGTTGGATAGTCTATTAGAATTTTTTCTTGCTTCTTGAAGTAGGCCTGTAGTGCAATGAACTTCCCACTTAGAACTGCTTTCACTGCATCCCATAGATTTTGTGTTGTTGTATATTCATTTTCATTGGTTTCCAGGAAGTTTTTAATTTCTTCCTTGATCTCCATTGTAAATCATTCATTGTTCAATAAATGCTATTTAGCCTTCATGTTTTCAAATATCTTTGCATGTTCTTGTTGCAATTGATTTCTAGTTTCATGCCATTGTGATCTGAGAAGATGATTGATATGATTTCAGTATTCTTAAACTTGTAGAGATTTAGTTTGTGCCCTAACATGTGATCTATCTTTGAGAATGTCCCATGTGCACTTGAGAAGAATGTGAATTCTTTAGTTTTGGGGTGTAATTCTCTGTAGATATCATTTAAATCCATTTGATCTAGCGCTTCATGTAGAGTCTGTTTCCTTGTTAATTTTTTGTCTACAAGATCTATCCAGTGATGTCAGCTGGATATTGAAGTCTCCTGCTATGATTGTATTGCTGTGGATTTCACCTTTGAAGTCCTCCAAAAGATTTTTAATATATTTTGGTGCTCCTATATTGGGTGCATATATGTTTACCAAGGTTATATCTTTCTGTTGGATAGATCCTTTCAATATTATGTAGTGGCCTTCTTTGTCTCTAGTTATGGCCTTGATTTTGAAATGTACTTAATCAGATATGAGTCTTGCTACTCCAGCTTTTTTTTTCTTTCTTTTTGTTTGCTTGAAAGGTTTTTTTCATCCCTTCACTTTCAACCTATGTGTGTCTTTTGTTGTGAGGTGGGTTTCTTGTAAACAACATATATGTGAGTCATGCTTTCTTATCCAGTCAGTTACTCTGTGTCTTTTTATTGGAGCATTGAAACCATTCACATTTAAGGTGATAATTGATATGTACTTATTTACTGCCATTTTTGTTTAGTATGGTTCTGTTTTTCTTCCTATTTCTTTTACTAATTACCGCAGTACTTTTACCATATCTTGCAGTACTGGTTTGGTGTTAATATATTCCCTTAGCCATTTTTTTTTTTTTCTGGAAAGTTCTTTATTTGACCTTCTATTTTGAATGATAGCCTTGCTGGATAGAGTAGTCTTGGATTCAGATCCTTGTTTTTCATGTCCTTGATTACTTCATGGCACTCCCTTCTGGCCTGTAGTGTTTCTATTGAGAAGTTAGCTGAGAGCCTTATGGGGTATCCTTTGTAGGCAACCTATTGCTTATCTCTTACTGTCTTTAGGAATCTCTCTTTGTCTTTAATTTTTGGCATTTTAATTACTATGTGTCTTGGTGTGGGCCTGTTTGGGTTCTTCTTACTTGGGGCTCTTTGTGCTTCTTGAACTTGAATGCCTTCTTCCTTCACCAAGTTAGGAAAGTTTTCTGTCACGATTTCTTCAAATATGTTCTCTAACCCTTGCCCATTTTTTTTCTTTTGGGGACTTCTATAATGCGATGTTATTATGTTTCCAATTGTCTCACAGTTCTCTTAAGTTGTCTTCCTGTTTTTTATTTGTTTTTTCCTTTTAGTTTTCTGATTGGTTGATTCTTTCTGCCCTGTCTTCTAATTCACTGATCTGGTCCTCAGCTTCCTTTAGTCTGCTGATTTGTCCTTCCAATGTGTTCTTAATTTCTGCTATGTCATTCTTCATTTCCACTTGGTTTGTTTTCAATGTTTCTATATCTTTACTCATGGTGGTGATGTCCTTACTCATGTTGTTGAGCTTCCTCAACATCAAGGCTCTGAACTCTATCTTTGATAATTTGCTTAGCTGCATTTCATTGATCTCATCTTCGATAGACTTCTCTTGTTCTTTCATTTGGGATTTGTGTCTTTGTTTCACAGTTTTGGCTATCTCAGTGGGTTTTGGAGCCTGTCAAATTTTCCTTGTGGGTGTTGGTGTTCTGCCATTTGTGGCTCCCTCTACTGGGTTTGGATGAGCCTGGACGGGCCCAAGTTAAACACCACTGTCAAATCTTACTTTCCTGGGTAGATTTGAAAGCCCAGGAAAGGTTCAGTTATCTTCTAGCTTTTTCCTGGAGGCTAATAGTCTCAGTTACTCAGTGCCTTGGAATGTAGCACTGGTGTTCTGCATAAGAGGATTTCCAGAGGGTGGGATAGATGCTGGTCATTAATGAGCCTCAATTTGCATTTCCTTGCCTCACCTGGGAAAGGCTGAATCTTCGAGGTGGGGGGGCTGCTGCTTTTCCCCACAGCTCTGGGAAGGAGCACACTTGCCAGCGTCCTTGTGGCCACAACTCAGCAAAAACTCTGAGTGCCCTCTAAATCCTAGGTGTCCCCACAGAGTTTCAGCCCAGTCTGCTCTCTCTTTGCTGTAGCCCCCAGGTGAGTGGCTATGGCTATTTTAGCATTCTGTTCTGGCTCTCTGTGCTGTGGAGAGAGCTTGGTCATTATTCCCCAAGGGCACTGCTCACATGTAAGACTGCTGCTGCCCTTAGGCTCCCAGCCCGCCACCCTCTCACGCCTGCACAGATCCTACCAGTGTCCCTGGTTATATGGTCCTGTCCTGCTGCTTTTATGTTGCTTTTTTCCGACGATTTATCTTAATTTAATTGTAATTCCTGTTTGGTCCTGGGAGATCATCTGTGTAGATTCTATTCACTCTACCTCCATTTTCACATCCTCTGAGCCTATCTTGTGCACAGCTGGGTTGCACAGGCCTGTCTGGTGCCACTGCATTCTGCAGTTCCGCGGGTAACTGGATAGCATAGTCGCTTTGGGGACCTGTCTCTGTGCCTATGTCATGGTCTGCTGGATTGCACAGGCCTCTCTGGTGCTTCAGCACCCTGCAGTTCCCGCAGACAGGCAGCTGGATCACATCAGTCTCTCTTGGGCTCTGGCTCCCCACTGTTCTTGTGGGCTAGTGGACTGCACAAGCCTCTGTGGAGCTCCAGGTCCCACCGCTGGTGGCTGGGGAGTGCTGCTGCCCCGTGGGGCTCAACACCTGATCAGCTTGCTTATTTAATTATGTATGTATGTATGTATGTATGTATGTATGTATGTATTTATTTTTATCATCACCAGAGGGCATTTTTCCATTCTTTGTTCAGATAGAGCAGGAGGGAGAGAGAGGAAGAGAAAGAGAGAGAAACATCAACGTGAAAGGGACATATTGAGTGGTCGCCACCCGCAGGACCTAACCAGGGCCGCAGACAAACTGCAACCGAGGTATATCCCCTTAGCAGGAACCCAACTGGACTGCAGGCCGATGCTCTAACTGCTGAGCCAAACCGGCCAGGGCCTGCTCAGCCTTTTCTGTAGTTTTTGGGGATGGGTCTCAGCTGCTGATCTTTGCTTCTGTTGCCTGGGGATGGATGTCTGCTACCCAGCCTCTGTTGCTGGGGGTATCCCAAAATAATTTTTGATAGCCCTTTTTAAAAAATATTTTTTGTATTTAAATTACAGTTAACATAATATTACATTAGTTTCAGTTGTACAACATAGTGATTAGACATTTATATAACTTATGAAGTAATCATCCTATAACTGCAGTACTCATTCTTACACCAAGCATAGTTCTTATAATATTATTGACTATAATTCCCTATGCTGTATTTGACGTCTCTGTGACTGTTTTATAATTGACAATTTGCACACCTTAATCATTTCCCTTTTTAGACTCATCACCCTCCCACATATCTGACAACCATGAAAATGCTCTCTCTATGAGTTTGTTTCTGTTTTGTTTGTTTATTTTGTTTTTTAGGTGTCACATATAAGTGAGATCATATGGTATTTGTTTTTCTCTGTCTAACTTATTTCACTCAGCACAGTACTCTCTAGATTGATCCATGTTGTGACAAATGGCAAGATTTTATTCTTTTTTATGTTTGAGTAATATCCCATTGTATATATGTACCACATCTTCTTTATCTATGTGTCTATTGATGAACACTTAGGTTGCTTCCATATCTTGACTATTGTGAATAATGCTGCAATAAACATAGGAATGTATGTGTCTTTTCAAAAAAAAGTTTTTTTTGTTTTTTTATTATTATTATTATTTTGGATAAATAACCAGAGTGGAATTGCTGGGTCCTTCTTTTTCTCTTGTTATAGCCTTTGTTTTAAAGTCTTTTTTGTCTGATATAAGTATTGCTACTCCAATTTATTTTTGTTTGTTTCCATTTGCATGAGGTATCTTTTGTGATCACTTTACTTTTAGCCTGTGCATGACTTTTGATCTTAAGTGGCTCTCTTGTAGGCAGCATATTTATGGGTCTTATTTTCTTACCCATTAGCCACCATTATGTCTTTTGATTAAAGCATTTAATCCATTAATCCATTTACATTTCAAGTAATTATTAATAGGCATATAGTTTTTTGCCATTTTATTTTTAACTTTTTTTTAAAGAAGATCCTTTAACATTTCTTGTAATACTAGTTTGTTGGTGACAAACTCCTTTAGCTTTTTCTTGCCTGGAAAGTTCTTTATCTGTTCTTTGATTCTAAATGATAGCCTTGCTGGGTTGAGTAATCTTGGCTATAAATCCTTGCTTTCACCACTGAATATTTCACACTAATTCCTTCTGGCCTGCAAAGTTTCTGTTGAGAAATCAAACTGGCAGTCTTATGGGAGCTCCTTTGTAGGTACCTAACTGCTTTTCTCTTACTGCTTTTAAGATTCTCTTTTTGTTTTTAACCTTTGACATTTTAATTATTATGTGTCTTGGTGTGGGCCTTTTTGGGTTCTCTCTATGCTTCCTGGACTTGTATCTCTATTTTCCTCACCAGGTTAGGGAAGTTTTCAGTCATTATTTCCTCAAATAGGTTTTTAATTCCTTGTGCTCTCTCTTCTTCTTCTGTTACCACTATAATGTGAATGTTGTTATGGTTGATGTTGTCTCAGAGGCCCCTTAAACTATCCTCATTTATTTATTTATTTTTAAACAATTTTTATTTTTATTAATTTTTTTCTTTATTGATATTAGAGAGAGAGAAGAAGGAAGAGGGAGAGGGAGATACAAACATCAATGAGAGAAAACATTGATTGCCGCCTCCTGCATGCCCTCTCCCCCACTGGTGATCAGGCCTACATCCTGGCCGGGAATCAAACGGGTGACCTCTTGGTGTATCATAGGTCGATGCTCAACCACTGAGCCACACCGGCTGGGCTCATTTATTTTATTTTATTTTTTGATTCTTTTTCTTTTTGCTGTTCAGATTGGGTGTTTTCCACTATCTTGTCTTCCATATCACTGATTTGATCCTCTGCTTCATTTACTCTACTGCTGTTTATCTCTAATGTATTTTCTTCATTTCAGTTATTATATTCTTCATTTCTGCTGATTCTTTTTTGTTTTGTTTTCTCTCTTCACTTCTATGTTTTCTGTCTTTTTGTCGAAGTTCTTACTGTGTTTATTTACTCTTCTTCTGAGTTTATTTAGCATCCTTATAACCAGTGTTTTGAACTCTGCATCTGGTGGATTGCTTGTCTCCATTTATTTTTTTTTTCTGAAATTTTGTTCTGTTCTTTCATTTGGGACATGTTTCTTAGTCTACTCATTTTGCATGATGCCCTGTGTTTGTTTCTGTGTACTAGGTACAACTGCTATGTCTGCTGTCTTGGTAAAGTGGCCTTATGTAGTTGGTGTCCTGTGGAGCCCAGTGGTGCAGTCTCCCTGGTCACCTGAGCTGGGTGCTTCAGGTTTATCCCTTGTGTGGGTTGTGTGTGCTCTCCTATTGTAGTTGAGCCTTTATTGCTGTTGGTATGTCAATGAAAGGATTGATCCTCAGGCTGATTGGCTGTGAGAACTGGCTGCGACTACATCAGAGAAGCTATTGTACTGGTATTGACACCATGGAGCAGGATTTGCTTTAGTAGGGCTTTGGTGCCTGCTGAGTCCACCCTTTGGGGATGTTATTTGTGGAGGTGATTGGGTGGTTCTCTGGTGAGGTCTAAAGTTGGCTACCTGGTGTGTTGCTTCTGGGGCCTCCGCGAGAGGCTCTGGTGCAGGCCAAGGTGAGCCACTGCCTGTGTAGCTTATACCTGGTATAAGCTACGAGAGATCTTCAGATGGTTACCACTTGTGCTGGGCTTGGTGGTGGCTGGGAGAGTTTAAGCTGTGAACTGAGGTCAGCTTCAACTAGTGCAGGGCTTCGGTCTGCTTAGCTAGAGGTATGGGGCACACAGAGGCCAGACACTGCTTGTTAGGGGTTTGTGAACCTTTGAGAGATTTTAGGAAAGTCAACAGTATGAGCTGAGAGAAGCCATTTATATAGAAAAGCCGCTGGAAGCAGTTTGGGTAGGCCCAAAAGTAGGGTGGGGTGGGGTCTTAGGGAATCACAACTGAGGGTGGGATAAATTGAGTTAGCCAGTTTTATGGAGACTCAAAATTGGTGCCCGCTTGTGACTGCAGGCTCGGGGAGGGGGAGCATAAATAAAGGAACAATGACCTCTGCCAGCACTTCTTATTGGGAGAAAGTGATCCTCTAGCCTTTTCCCTGAAGCCAGATAATTCAGTTTCTTCCTATATGTTTCTGGTGCTTTTGGAGCTTCTGCCCCAGGGCTGGATCCCAGAGTGAGTGAGTTCATCAGAGAGGAAATTCACGTGCAGGCCCTTTAAGAGGAACACCTGGGATTCCAGCAGCCTTCTGTCTCCCTCAGCCACAATCCCCACTAGTTTTTACAGTCAGAAGTTATGGGGACTTCTCTTCTTGGCGCTGGAACTGGGCTGGGGAGCCAGATGTGAGACTGAAAACTCTCAGTCCTCTGGGGGGACTTTTGCAGCTGAGATATCCTTCCCAATTTTTAATTGCCACACATACATATGGGACCACCCTATTCCGCGTCTCCACCCCACCTATCAGTCTCAATGTGGCTTCTTCTGTATATCCTTAGTTATAGGACTTCTGTTCAGCTAGTCTGCAGGCAGTTCTCAATGATGGTTGTTCTGTAGTTTAGTTGTAATTTTGATGTGGTTTTTTACCTACTCTTCACCATCTTGTTTGGAAGTGGCTGATAGCCTCTTTAATGCAAGTAGGTTTGATTTCAGTTGTTAAAAGAAAACAAAAAAAATAGTGCAGTAATAACATAACAAAATATGTGAATGCTATTATTTTTTGTTCATTGTTCTTTGTGCACATTGTCTCATTGACTATAGTAGTAACCCAGTGAGTCAATGACCAATGATTCTGTAGCTGAAGAAACTGAGTTCCAGAAAGAGTAATATATAGCTAGAAATGGACAGGGCCAGGCTTTGAACTCAACTCAGTAAGACTCTAAAACTTTTTTATGCTCTCCTTTGTTAAATGTTGAAAGATGTGACAGAGGTGTATTCCAGAATGCTACAGATATATTGGAATGAAAGCCTTCACTTTTATTATTAAGTGAACTTAATAAGATTGGATAGATATTTGTCCACTCATTTGCCTGAAAGATGGGTAGAAGAAAGGGAGAATACAGAAACAATGTATATGTGAGCCCTTGTGTAGTTTATTCATAGACGCTTGGGGGGGGGGGGGGAGTACATATTTGTAAATTAGTTTTATGAAGCATGTACTGTGAAATTCTAGCAGCACTTTAATTGAAATTTACTGCTGTATGTATATTTCTTATAGAAACCCCTGCAGTTTAAAGGGCATCTTCAAAAAGAGCTGTGATTTTAAGATTAATAATAAATAACTAAACTAATCTTGAGATACAATATTGAGAGGACCCCAATATTGAAAAATAAATGTAAAAAATACATAGCAACATTAAATAATTAATCTATTTTACTAGTCAAGAGTACAGTATGGTCTGGAAATTGGAGCTTTCTTTTTAAGCTATTAAAGTAAAAATACTTGCAAAACTGTTTGGCACAACAGAAGAATACAAGAATAGCAAATGGTTTTCAATTCTGTTACCAACTCCAGTTCATTGATAGTTGCTGTCTGGAAAAGTGTCGTGTTGAGGTTTCTGAGATGATGTCTGAGCTCAGGAAAGAAGGCTGTCTGACTTATTAGTCATGTCTGCCATAGCTGGAGCATTTGGGCAGTTATACATGTGCCATGCATTACTTTGTCTGGCTAGTGTCCCCTCCCCCACTAACTTATCATATTTTCATTTGATATTAGATCATTGAAGACAGAAAATGAGTACTTCATTTTATAGGGTGTCCAGGTTTGTCAGGGTCTGAGGGGCTTTCCAGGATGTGGGAATTTCAGTGCTAAATGCGTAAAGTCCTGAACAGCCCATCACCCTATTTAAAAATATATATACTTTTAATTTTGTAATAATTATAGACTCATAGGAAGTTTCAAAATAATAGTGTAGAATCCCATGTACCCTTTCCCCAGCTCTTTCATTAGTGACATCTAAATAGATCTATCTATTTGTTCACTATTTTTGTATCCCTATCAGGTCAAGCACCCAGTTAGACATTCCACAAAGGTGTGTTGAGGGAATGAAAACATGGATGAATAAATACTGATGCCAGGTGAGATGCACTCTATCTGTATTTTTTTGGTGAGCGTTTCTACTCCCTTCCTAAAGAAATGGGGGTTAAGTGTTCCCAAAGCTTAAAAATTAGGCAAAGACCACATGAGAGGCACTTCATTTAAACACAGGAAACATAGGAAAAGTATAAAACCCTCTTTAAACTATAGAGAAAGGAAGTTGGGATTATAAAATGAATTTGGGATTGTACGGAATTGTGAACTTTAAAAGAAGGGCCTGGCACAATAGTTCAAATCTGTTCAATAATGTCAAACTCTGGGTTTTCTTCAGTTCCTTGGCCGTTGAAGAGATGAATTCTAGTTGATTTGAGTGTACATTCAGTATGCTCTTACATACTATTTAGTGTAGAACTTCCAGGCAGAGAGAAGCTGGCAGCCATGAGTAAGCTGGTGAATCACAGAGGTTCAGTGTGAGATGGAGAAGCAAAGAGTTTTCTTTTAATTCTTTTTTCTTTATTGATATTAGAGAGAGGAAGGGGGAGAGAGAGAGAGATAGAAACATTGATGAGAGAGAACACTGATTGGCTGCCTCCTGCATGCTCTCCACTGGGGATCAGGCCCACAACCTGGGCATGTGTCCTGACCAGGAATTGAACCAGTGACCTCTTGGTGCATGGGTCGATGCTCAATCCACTGAGCCACACTGGCTGGGCAAAGAGGATTTTTCTTATCTTGGTAGGAGACAACTAGGCTGCAAGTGAGCTGGGATTTTTTTCCCCCCAGAGCGCAGTCATAGGTTTGTTTTGGTTTTTAGAAAATACTGTTTGGAAATTATCCATGTAGCAATAGCATGAATCAATGATTCAAACTTATGGGAAAAATCAGAGTTTTGGCTCTCCGGAACTATAATGAACGTGTGAGCAAACCCACACACACACACACACACACACACACACACACACACACTAACATTAAACATTCAGTAACATAAATACTATAGGCAAAGTTACTTAAAATTTAGAGCATCTAAAAAAATAACCTGAGAAAATTGATCCCTTTTTCCTTTTGGTATTTTATTTTAAGCTCCTTTATCTAACTTCCAAGTTTATCCTGGTTTTAATTCAAAACCAAATGCTAGATACCATAGATCCTGAGACTTATTCTGTCTCGTCTTTGACTTCACAGTCACCTTTTAGCTCCAGTGCTATTCATCTTCACCTTGACCTTCCCTTTAATTTGTTTCCCAGCTTTCTTTTCTTCTCTCTTTACCTTCCCAAGTTGCAGCAGGGAGGAGTCATGCAAATCATTTTATTATACTCCTTTCTCTTCATTGTGTGATTAAACTCCCTTGAAGTCAGTGAAATTGGACACTAAATGACCTATAAGAAATTAAAGGGTACTGGATTTCATTATACTGGCTCCCAAAAGATGTTCTTTAAACTGATTAGGGGAAAATTTGCCTTCCATTAGTAGAATGAAACCAAAGTTGTCTGTGTGTTCCTAACAAATAAGTTACCATCCAATATTTCTCCTTAAAATTCTACCCATGTTCTTGCAGCAGGTTGGAGGGTGCAGGAAGACAAATGAGGGGGCATTACACCTTCTCACCAGTTTTATCGAACAGGTCACACTGCTGGTCCTGGGCCAGTTGTCCCTCGTTTATCGCAGTTAATCTGTTCCAGACTCTAGCGGTTGTACCTGGTATTGAAGGAGTCCAGGGGTGCTCAAATACATAGGCCTACAGTCCATATGCACAGTAATTTTAATTTCAATTATAATACGGGTGTATAATTGACTCAGACAACCGAGTGCGCGCTGCATCATTTTCACTGTCTCGGTCAACTTTTTAATGAATATGTTTGAAAAAACTGCGATAGAGTGAAGCTGCGAACGTCAAAGCGCGAAGTGGCGAGGGACGACTGTGTCTTGCCCCAGAGGAGGAGAAAGCCAGGGCACTTCACTCCCAGCTAGGACACATCTTCAGGGAGGAAGCAAAGTTGCATGAAAGGGACAACTACATGTTTGCTCACATTGTGTCCACACAGGCACCAGAGTGATTGAAGTTAAAAGAAAAACCAAATAATGAAAGACACATGCTTTGGTGCCAAACAACTGTTTTTTGCTAACATTTTTACTCTTGTGATTCCATTCTCTGTTCTGGTTGGTTGTGCTGCAGGGGTTCAGGCAGTTTTTTGACCTCCCACAACCCTGTTGGCACAACTGTCCTTGATGATTTTAGTCCTCCACACCCTGCATCTGCCGGGAGGCTCCCCATTAGGGGTGCTCCTGGATCAGGGCACACACAAATAGCTTGTCTGGCTCTATGTTCCTGGGAGAGTTGGGGTTCCCGACTTCCTTTGTATGAAGTGAAAGAATAGAGCTGATTTACAGGGTAAATAAAATATCAGAGGAAGTAGTGGTTAGCTGTTACTTATGACTAAGAGAGATTTACGAGATTACATAGTAACTGAGCCTACACTTTAAGCTGTGATCATTATGGTCCACATAGTTCCATACCTCATTAGAGGGGAAAAAAATGTGGAGAATAGAGAACACTAAGCCCTTCTTCTGTTAAAAAAATTCTTTCTGGTCTTGGTGCAGATGTGATCCAAGAGCACTCTACATTTTTTATAGCATCTTTCCACAGCAGGTTTCACTAGAGACTGTAAATCCTATTCTAACAGAGCTGAGCGGAAAAGCCTCTATTTTATGTTTGGGGAAACTGAGGCTCAGAGGCAGTCAGAACTTTATGGTGCACACAAAAAACAAATGGCCGAGGCAAGAGCACCTGGACATTTTATTTTATTTCTAGTCTGTTTTCATCCCCCTCACCCCACCAAAGTCATTGAATAACAAAGGAGGGGAAAGAAGCCCTTCCTGGATTCGCTGGTGTGCCAGGCAGCACCCCACGTTCAGTTCCATTTCAAAAGCTTCTTTGCCTGACAGCACTGATGGGTTCCACAAGTCTTGGGGCAAGTTAAAGGACAGAAGTGTGTTTGTGGCTATGGCAAGCTATTTTGAGTGTGCTTTTTAAAAACAAATTACTGGAGTAATATCTGTAAAGACATAATGTTATACTTCTTATATAAGGGGAAGAATTTATGTAAATCTAGTGGGATGTGGCTTAAGAAGTGGACGAAATTAGAGGCAGTCTGATCTACATGCCAACATCTTAGATGCTAAAGCCCTGCTACTCAAAGTGTGGTTGCTGGACCAGCAGCATCAGCATACCTGGGTGTTGGTTAGAAATGCACCTCAGGCTCCATCTCGAATATGGAGTCGGAATATGCCTTTTAACAAGTTCCTAGGGATCTGTGTGCACATTAACATTTGAGAAGCACTGTGTGACGTGGCATGAAAGAGGGGCCAGACCAGGCAGGGACAGGTGAGACTGCAGTGCTGAACCAGTGATGTGAACATAGGTTTGGGATGGTGTGGTGAAGAGAACTGAGGTTAAGCAGGATGATCCAGGTGAGGACTGGCGAGTGAGTGTTCATAGGATCAGGACAGCGAAAGAGAAGGTGAGAAAAGTCAGCCAGCAAAGCCCCAGCCATGTGGAGATGGACAAGTTTGAGAGCACTTTCCTGGAACAAGCCAGCAAGCAGTGGGGGTGGGGGAAGAGACAGGTGCGGTGAGGGCCAGAGCAGGTGCAGGGGAAATGCAACTTGCAGAAGACAAAAGAGAGAAATGAATAATTTTGTTGTCTGAAAGAAAACCATGCTTGGGAACTAGGACAGCTGAAGAGGCTGCGGCAGTGGTGCAGGTTGGGACCCCTCTCAGGGCAGGGTTCCTGGGGTTGTGGCTGCAGACTGGGTGTAGACTGATGCAGTAGGACAGGCACTACTCGTCCTTCTGCAGGGTGGGCCTCTGTCTTTAGAAGGAATTGTCCTTAAGGCAGGTGGATCCTTGATTTGGCCTCCAACACTGACATTTTTTAAGTCACATCAACTTCTTTGTTTCCATCTATTTAACTTATAAATTAACTTAATAGTATTTTTCTTGGATATACTACTACAAGGTCTGAAGAGAATTAATATTTTAAACAATCATTGGAGAAATCACAAATAAATAGGACATTTAAAAAATATATAGCATTATAGGCCAAATTATAGTATAGCTTCTGACATTGTGCCTACCAAAATTACAAGTGTTGATATATAAGGAAGATTTTGTTTCAGAAGCAATTAAAAAATTTGGTTCTAAGCTTACTCAATCCCACCCCCCTTCTTTTTTTGCTCCCAGAATAGAATGAGTCATATTTGAAATTAGTAACTGAAAATTTAATTTTAACCCTACATATGACATTTCATTACATAGGATTGCACTCAGTTTCAGAGAGAGGAATGCATGCACTGAGCCTGATCTCATTTTACACACTATTTTGTAAGCTTTCTTTATCTGGAAATAAAATAACAATTTAGTCCTTGGGCAGTGTTAATTATAAACCAGACTGAGGCACCCTGCCTGTCTGTGCAGGATGAGGAAACTCCAAGTTTCTTTGGGGGTTGGATTCTTTTAATGAGATAAGTACAGGGCCATGTTTCTCTTTGCAGCTAAGTTGTTCAAGGAGAAAAAAAGGCTTTGAATTTTGCAGATGAGCTCCTGGCTAGGAAGCACAGAAACGGGATTGTCTTCTGTGTGCCCTGGACTCCAATTAGCAGTCTTTTTTAGATGAAGAAGGGCTCAACCTTTTGTAAGAGTGACCATGATTAAAACATACAATACAAATCCATGAAGGGTTTTCGTAGTACTCCACCTCATTTGCTAAAAGGAACTTCCAAGTAATGGACTGAGCGGAGCCTATAGAGCCATTTAGCTGCTGCTGAAGATTGATGGCACTGCTGTGAGCTGTTCAAACACGTGCAGGAGCAGTTCTTAGCACGTGCAAGTGCTAATTAAGCATCACCTCCTCCAACAGAAAGGATAGGTATATTTTGGAGGAGGTGAGGTGGAGGGGGGAAGGAGCAGAAAGTTCCTATTAGGACAGAGACCTTAATCTATTCTTTTTTTTGAAGCCTGACACTATATAATATGAAAATATATTTATTTTTTATTTTTATTTTAATCCTCACCTGAGGAAAATTTTCTATTTATCTTCAGACAGAGTGGGAGAGATGAAGAGAGAGGGGAGAGGGAGAGAGAGAGAGAAACATTGATGTGAGAGGGACATATTGACTAGTTACCTCCTGCACAACCCTGACCAGGGCCAGGGATGAACTGCAACCCAGGTACCTGTTCTTGACTGGAATCGAACCCGTGACTCCTGGGTCTGTGGGCCGATGCTCCAACCGCTGAGCCAAACCGGCTAGGGCTGGAGATATATTTAAAACAATATACTAATATCCTTAATCTATTCTTAAATGATACTTTCTGGATTCACCACTGACTTTTTTTTTTTTGTATAGCACATAATAAATTTATAGAACTTAGTATTCGAGAATGATAGTAGAAATACAGGTGTTTTAAAAATGGCATAATATTTTGAATGTCAGAGACACACGTAGCTACTAATTAAGTTGGAATATTTCAGATCTCTAAATAAATATTAGGGAGGCCAGCCTGATCTTTTATAATGATAAAATTTTGGAACAGGTGGAGCATCTGACTATCGATACCCTTGAGATCATGACATCACCACTGACTTTTGAGATAAGAAGAGTCAACTGCGTCCATAGGCCATTGCTTCTTTCTCTTCAGTGGTGGAGTCAGTTTAGTGGCAGAGTTAGTAGAGTTTAGTATATGCATGCATCCAAAGTTGGTCACTTAGAGACATCTTATAATCATTTAATTAATTTAACTACTTTATCACTTTTTATTTTCATTTCCATAAAGAGGAAGGAGAGTTGCCAAAGATGTAGAGAGAACTGACAAAACTCATTACAGAGGATCTCTTTATCGACCTGGCTATAGCCTTGTCAGTCTTTCCCAAGGTTCTTTTAGAAAAGATGACAATGCCAAAGCATTTGTATTTACTGTGTACCAATTGCTGCCATTTATTGAGTGCTTAATATGCACCAGGCAGTGTATGTGATCCTCATAGTAACCTTATGGTATTGGTTTCATTACAGTATTAGATGAGAACACTGATGAGTTTTACAGAAGAGAAAACTAAGTCTCAAAGACATGTAACTTTTCTGAGGTCAAACAACTTGCTAGTGGCAGAGTTAGAACTCAAACCCTGATTTATTTGGAACCAGAGTCCATGTGCTAGTGTACCATAGAATAAAGGCTTTGAGCTCTTTAGTTGAAACATAGCATAAAAAATAAGAATGATTACACTTTCCAATATAATCACATTGTTCCCCATTGCCCTCACTCTGCAAATGAAAGTATTTCTTGTCATGTAGTGGTTTTCCAACACAACAGCTTTACTTATGTTCCCCTGTGTTCTCTAAATTCTCTTTCCCGTGTACTCTAGTAAAGCAAACTTCTCCTGGGTCCCTTAAATTTTTCTTCTTTTATTCTTTCTACTCTTGCCTCCCTTCATTTTCCCACATCAAACTAGACACTAACCAAGAGGATAGATGTGAAAGTATTTTGTAAAGTTAGATGGAAATCAAACATAAAGTATTATGATTATGTCTGAAACGGCTTTCTACATATGCTCGATGAAACTACGCCTCTTTTTCCGATTAAGACACTCAGCAAAATTCTTTCTGGAAATTCCAGAAGGCAGCAAGGCTATGAATCAGGCACATGAGCTGCCAACTTAGTCAAACCAGGTTCTGTGGATAAGTATACCTTAAACCCAATAAAGGCCAGTTTCCAGGTAAAGGTCATAAAGACATTTTGGAGCTGAGTAAGTATTGTATTGCCTGAAAGCTGTTCCATGACCACGAGATTAAATAGGCTTCTTTTGCCAAGAAAAATGAGTAGACTAAGCATGACACCACGTAGACTGGCTAAAATGAGGTGAATGAGAAAATAAAAAAGTGACACACAAAAAAGGGAAAAGGGGTCAAGAACGCTGTTTCAAGAAGTAATACACCATTTTTAAAGAAAAATTGATTGCTAAAACCAAGGCTTTCTCTTAGTTTGTATACCCGATACCACAACTAGTTTGGAAATCATACGGAGTTATAAATCAGTAAAGATTAACTAAGTGCTTACAGTGAGTGGCTGTGAAATCTCAAATTGGATGCATTTTTTGATTTATCTTTTTAAAATGTTATGCCCACATGGGTGCTTTGTGAGTCATGCCAAGTGAATCACCATCTACATGTTCTCAGATTTCTACCATGGCCCCTAGTCATAACCCTGTTATTATTTATGGGGCTTAAAATTTGGTTCTAGTCATATGATGATTTATAGACTGTATAGCAGCAAAAGTATTTAACGCCTGTTTATAGTGCCAGTGTCTCCTCCAGAAGGTTCTCTCTCTTTCTGCTCTAGAAATGCCCTGTGGTCCTCTGTTCTGCCCTGCATTTCCAGGTGGAGACCAAGGTATTGGCCAGTGAAATATTCCAAATGGCAATGAGGACACAAATGAATTTCTATTTATTTGTAATAAACTTGTTTTTAAAAGTAGTTTATAGAAGTTTCTCAAATAAACTAATTACTAAGAATGAAGAAATGACACTTATTGTTTTATAATGTAGCTCTCGTTTCTAGGTTAAATTTAAAGCATGTGTTATTACCTCTCTTATTCACTCATCTCATCTTTTTGTATCTCTTACCTGTTCTCTGATGCCTCAGCTTTCCAGATCCTTATGTTGAATGTAGAAGAACTTGACCCAGGCATATATATATTGTCTTTGCTGGTTGCAATGTAATGATTAGATCAATTTTATCAGTCAATTAGATAGGTTAATTTTACATGAATTATGTTGAATAATGTTATGTTTTATCTCTTTAAGGAAATTTAAATTTTTAAAGAGGAAGCCCGAAGCAGTAAATGCTTATAAAAAAAATGGATTTTCATGTGATGGCCAGTAGAAGTGTTTTTGCTTAAATAAATTGTGAATGAAATTTTCACTTCGCAATTTATTTTTGGATTGATAATACCCACAGAGACTCTGAAGAAAGAGATGTTGAAAAACAACTATGTTTTAGATGCACTAATGTTTTGTAAAAATAATTTTTTGAGAAGAGATCCTGACCCAGAGGTGACTACCTGCACATAACTTTGGGGGAGTATGTGAATGTCTTAGCCCAGATTTCCTAGAAAACAAAGCATCTGAGGTGAAGTGTTTCATTGGGGATGCAGGCTATGCCATGGCAGCAAGAGTGAGGGGCAAAGGAGATGAGGTAGGAAGGAATGGAGCATCGCTGAGCTTCGCGAGAAACATACATTGGTAATGTGTGTCTCTGAAGGGGGCTGTGGAACTGGGGCAGCTCAAGACAGTCTTAGTGGAAGGAGAGGTGTGGTATTTATCTGTTGTAAATACCTATCCTGCTCTCCCAGGGTCAAGTCTATTGCAGGAGCATGAACTTTGCGTTTCTGGCTTGTGTTTACAGGGAGGCTGAGACAGGAGGTTAGGCCCCCCCCTTCAGTGAAAGGCTGAGGCCACCTGACAAGTGGAGAGAGAAAAGGAGCTCAGTGAATCTGGGGGTCCTGTTGCTGATCCCAGGTGGTAGCTAAATGCTGACAACCACACATGATGAGAAAATAACAAAACCACAGAAACAGTCCCAAACAATGTGAAAATGACCAAAAAATGTAATTTGAATAGTCATGCAGAGCATTTTTAGGATAGCAAGGCTGGTGCTAGATCCCCAGAAGAGAGGAGAGGAGAGGTTCAGGAGCACAGTGATGCTGCTTCCTGGTAGACCCAGTAGGGACAATGACATGTGTAGTGACTGCGGCCCTGGAGGACAGGCTCATCCTTTTCAATTGTGTCACTCCAGTCACGGCCTAGTTAGGCTGTAGGTATTCTAATAAGCATTCATTGCATTTGCGTTTATTGCTTTCAGTTGAACCAAGTTCATCTTTTATTTTTTTCTTTCCTTTTTTGTGTTAATTGTTACTTGAGGATATTTTTTCCATTGATTTTTAGAAAGAGTGGGAGGGAGGGAGAGAGAGAAACATTTATTTGAGAGAGACACATCAATTGGTTACCTCCTGCTTGTGCCCTAACCCATGCTGGGGATTGAACCTGCAACCCAGGTATGTGCCCTTGACAGGGAGTTGAACCTGAGACCCTTTGGTGCAGGAGCTGACATTCTAACCCCTGAGCTACACCAGCCAGGGCTCATCTCTTTGTTTACAAATACATTTTGCCTTGGTACATACACGTAAGGTTTTTGTTGAGGCAGCCAGGGCGTTGTAAAAACATGATCTCCCTCAGGGCAAGAGGAAGCTTCTGTATTGCTTTGGAGATTACATAGCATTAGAGTTAGAATCGAACAAATTTGGGTTGAATCCTGCCTCTGTTACTTACTTGTAATGTGACAGTGGGCAAGTTAATTAATATCTCAAAGCCTCACTTTTCCTCATCTGCAAAATGTGTATAATAGTATTATTTATCTGTGGGATTGTTGGTACAGGATAAGGGCACATCCTAAATGGGCAATAGTTTTTAGTTATTATTACCATTGTTATCGTGTGCTCTTCCTGTTGAGTGTACTTACAAAAGGTAGACTAAACCTGGTCTCATAAAGAATTAAAAAAATTATTTATGTCAATATTTACACACCTCTCTATAGGAAAGTGAAATGTTTAAAAGCATTTGGTTGGTAAGTCCTACACAATTATTTGTAACGCTGTTTCAAGTGTCAGTGCTATGTAAAACAAGAAGTTCTGATGAGCCATGAGGCTTCTTTTTAGAAGATAACTATGCCATATGGGTGACTTACTCAGCTACACTGAACGGCTCAGCGGCCCTGGTGTCTCATGCTGTGAATGTGCACGTCGTAGTGGGCATCTTCCTACCTTCTAATTTCCTTGTTATCACGTCCTCCATTAACAAACAGAAAAATTCTGTCCATAAATAATTACTGCCTAATCGTGTCCTGGCTGGATTTTGTAGTCATCTATTTGATATATAGATGATAAAAGTTATTTTCTTATTAGCAGTCGTCTTTGCTGTAATTTAACAAGCGAAAATGTCACCCAATAATGATTCCAAATCAAAGGAGATGTGAGAGCCTCCACACCGTTGTCTGAATGTTGTTAAAAATGCAGAGCAACTAACATCTATGTGAAGCAGAAAGTAAGCCAATTATTAATTTGCTTTACTGTTCACAGTTACTCTTGAAGAAAAGTATGTTTTTTTTTTTTTACTGAAATAAGATTTGTGCCCTTATCAGGAACATAACCGTGAAGAAAAACTTCCCGGCTTTAGTCTTCTTATTACAAAGTAGAAATCTCATGAAAGTCCAAATTTGAGAGGAGGAAAAAGCAAAAGACAAAACAACTTCCCCAAAACCCAAACAACAACAGCACAGCAATTTAAAGTTATTAGGGGATTTATAATCAAGGCATAAGCTCTTCCTTAAATCAACAAACACTTAATTTTGGAAATAAAATTGTAAATAGAATCAGAGTTCGTGGATGTGTCCATGAAGTAGTGGGTTCAAACACTGGCTTCTGCACTTACCAGCTATATAAACCAGGGATAATTAATACACTTTGTGAACTAAAATAATATTAATAAAAATGCAAGTTCTAATAACCACTTTACATGCTGTTCTGGGGTTTACAAATTAGTGAAGCAAGTTCAGTGTGAAGCATCTGTCAGACAATAGGAATGTAATAAATACAGGCTATTATGTTCTTACCTGCAGTGAGTACTGTTATCACACAAACCACCTCATCTGTGAGAAACCCCTGCCATTCCTGTGTTTATTCACCGAGACAGACTGCATTTTTTTTTATCAGACAGTTTGTTCATTATTAATTGCGTTTTGATTGAGGGGAGCACAGAAAGATGGAGATAATCCCTCATCTTGACACTCTCATCTATTATCTTAAATATGGTCTGGGGACTTGTTTCTGATGTAAATTTCCAAGAAAAATGTAGCATTAAGAAAAATCTTGTTCAGACTACTAAACTCAGTACATAGCCAGAGATATTAATGTAAAAAGGTTATACAACTGGGGTTTTCTTTTCTATTGATTAGTAATTTGTACTTTGCAGTGAAGTAAAGTGATCTAGTTTGAGGCCTCAACTCTGGGGATTTAGTAGCAGAGGAAAACTCTTAGCTCCATTATGTTACCGACGTACTGAAATGAAGAAATAAAGAAGTTATGGGATTTGAAATACACAGCAAAGATTGCATTATAATAGCCTGATAATTAACTATGAAAAGTTTATTAGCCCACTTATTTAAAAATTTCTTCCTTCCACAATGTATATTACACTTGTGAGAAAAACGAACAAAATCAGCATTTGTTTCTGTTACTTTGAATAAACTGTTTCTCACCTTGGATGAATTTTTTCTGCTGTCTTACGGTGTAGTTATTTTATGGTTTCCAGGCGTTTGGAATTCCAATCGCCATACATTTTTATCAGGATGCAACTTCATAATATAAAAAAATACCAAAAAAACAAAAAAGACCCAACTATTTATTAGTTGTAACCTATTTACTTGAAAATGAATTCATTTAGCACCAGGAAATATATACTTTATATTTCTCAGCTTTCTACTTGTATATACAAATTCTGTTGCAGTCAAAACTCTCTGGTAGTCATTGACTTGTTGAAGAAGGGAAAATGAATCAGCAGACATCAAGGATTATTGATTAGAGTAGAGGGACCATCACCACCTGCTGCTATGTAACAATTGGGGACTATAACAGAATCACTTGAGTTTTTTATTTTTATTTTTTGCATTTATCTTCGAATAGAGTGGGAGGGAGTGGGGGGGGTGGAGAAACATCGGTGTGAGAGAGACACATCAAGTGGCCGCTACCCACATGACTCCAACCAGGGCTGGGGACAAACTGCAACTGAGGTACGCGCCCCCAGTGGGAACCGAACCTGGGTCTCTCTGGACCGTGGGCTGATGCTCTAACTGCTGAGCCAAACCAGCCAGGGCCACTTGAGTTTCTTAAAAACATACTCTAGCCCGGCTGGTGTGGCTCAGTGGTTGAGCATCAACCCATGCACCAAGAGGTCGCCAGTTCGATTCCTGGTCGGAGGCACATGCCCAGGTTGTGGGCCCAATCCCCAGTGGTGGCATGTGGGAGGCGGCCAATTGATGTTCTCTCTCTCTCTCGTTGATGTTTCTCTCTCTCTCTCTCTCTCTCCCCCTTCCTCTCTCTCCAAAAAAGAAAAAAAAATCAGTAAAGAAAAAATTAAAAACATGCTCCAGCTCCTTAGCTATTCTATGTCTATCCCCTTCCTGGCTGTGATGGTGGTGGTGGAATTTCTCTGCCCTTTGGAAATTACAATCTAATAATGATGTATGCTGGTCACCCACTGTTTTGTGGAGGAATGTTTTTGAAAATCCCTGGTCCTGATGAAATTTTATAAAATCATAGAATGTTGGGAAGCTTATAGATAGAGCCTCTGTTGCCTGGAAAATAAACAAAAATTCTCAATCCAATAAAAACCAAAATGTTCTTCAAATCAATACATTTCCTCCCTGATAATTTAGAGAGTAAGGTCTTGAGGTCAAATGATCTGATGTCATTTTATATCAAGCTGGCTGATATTTCCAAGGCAAGTTTTGGAGGATTTTTTACTGCGTTTTCTAGACTGGTGTCCTAGAGACTGTTATTGCAAGACAGCCTGGAAAAGAAAAAAGGGAAGCTTTTGGATGGGTTTTCTGGCCACGCTGGGCGATCCTGTATCACCATCCAAAGGTTCTGCAGGGTCTTGCAGTCATATCCATCACACTCAGAAACCAAATGAAAATGAATGCTGCGCTCTCTTTTAGCTTACCCTTTGAACCAATCCTGACTATTCAGAATATGGGGAGAGGAGGAAGGGTATTTGAATCCCTGTTGTTGACTTAGTGGCAAGCAACTGAAATGGTTAGTGAAGTTCTGTGGAAGTTTTAGTGATTCTAAGCATGGTGCACATGCACTTTTGATCCAGCTTCTTCTCTGCACCACTGATGAGTATGTCGAAGGACATTAGAAGAACACACAGTAAAGTTTTTAAAGCAATAAAAATGACTAAAAAGGGAACCTACTTTACCTTTTGATGTTTTACTACTTCCCAGTGTGATTTTCTTTTTCTTTTTTTTTCTTTTTCTGGCAGCTCAGAGAGAACTTTAAAAGCCTAAATGCTACAAAGTGATCCTCGCTTTTCCAGACGTAATTCAACCAGGGCAAGATTTTAAAATCTATGGCTCTCTGATTGGAGGCCCCTGATCTTTGTTCTAGGTGACAACTTGCTTTTCCAAGACCTCCATGATCCACTGATAATGACAAATAAAGAGCAAAGAACCTATGCACAAAATACATGGCCCAGCAATGCTGTTCTTCAGGGTTCTGTGATTGCTTATTCACGGAATCCTGCTGACTTGCTTGTTTCTGGTTAGAAAATAAATATAAGTGAAATGTCCTAAGTGCTTTATACATATAACTAATTGAATCTTTAGTCTATGACATATGGAATATTATTTTAACCACTTTATATATGAAAAACAGCAATCAGAGGTCATACAGCCAATAAAGGAGGTAGTACTAAATCTGGCTGGCTGGCTCAAGAAACAAAACCAAGTTTTTCACCTCCATGAATGACTGCCGCCTGTGCAGTTAAAATAGATGAGTCAATGTGAAAAGTTAAATGAACTCAGCTTCAAATAGCTATTGGAAATAGTAGAAGAGATGTCAAAAGGCAGTGTATAATTGATTACCAAATAAATTATGTAGGCCACACAAATTATTGGAGTATAAAGAGATTAGGTTAGGGCTGCATTTCTTGAGAGCGAATGAAAAGGAGAGTGTGCTTTAGCTTAGGCTTGATGGAAGGGTGATGTTTGCAATGTCAGAGAGCACAGTGTCTCGGGAATGAATTGTGCAGGCCAGTCCTGGAGAGAGGGTCTTAGGCCTGCAACTAGGTCTCTTTGCTAGTGTAGGACTGGAAGTGGGGAGCCGACTCAGGTGGTGCTGACATGCTATTCACTCTGACAACCACTGACCTAACTTCAGGGGGAAGAATTATTATTGGTAAATGGTTGACTTTGAATGATACGTGATGGAAGTAGTGAGGTATCTCAGCATATAGGTGAGACATGGTCCCATGGAGACAGGCAGAGGTTGTAACAGAACTCCATATGCTGAAAGGTCGGGGAGGACAGGAACTTGGAACAGGAAAAAAACCAAAAAGCTCAGTTATATGAACTGGGCATAAGATGCTATGTGACATGAGTCAGACAGAGAAAAACAAATATCATATGATTTCATGTATGTGTGGAATCTACAGAACATAATAAATGAACAAACAAAAAAGAAAGACTTACAGACACAGAACAAACTGAGGGTTGCCATATGGAAGGGCCGTTGGGGGACTGGGTTAAAAACGTGAAAGGATTGAGAAGTACAAATTGGAAATTACAAAATAGTCAAGGGGACGTAAAGTACAGCATAGGGAATATAGTCAATGATATTGTAATAACTATGTATGGTGTCGGAAGGGGACATAGGGGATCACTTTGTAAGTTATATAAATGTCTAACCACTATGCTATACACTGGAAACTAATATAATATTGAATGTCAACTAGAATTGAAAAATAGAGAAAAATTATATAAAAAAGAACTGGGCATAAGAGTTGAGATTACATTTAGGAACAATGTGGGGGGCCCAGGTTTTAAAGTGTGGTTGGGCATTTTTCTGTTGGGAGAAGCAGCAAGCAAGTCTGGAAAGTGGCTCCAGAATGTGGGGGAAACAGGTTTTGTGAAATTACTTTGGCCTGAGGTCACAGCAGACCAAGTAACGGGTTATAACTGAATGTGCAGGTGGGAACTAATTTGCTCCAGTAGTGTGGAGAAAGAAGGGGTGAGGGGATAATGGATTAGAGTATGCTTGAGAGGAAGGAAGGGGTAGGGTATTACAGGTTGAAAGGACAGTGTGAACAGAATCATGAAGATGTATGCAGAAAAAGTTAGGAAACCACTGTGGTTGAAGAGAAATGTCTGTACAGGTCAACAGCAGGAAACAAGATTAAAAAGTAGCATTGAAGTTAGATTATCAAGAACTTTGATATCCAGGCTAAAGCTATTACCTTTCATCTTGTTGGCAATTGAAAAACTTTGAACACTTTTGAGCAGAGTGGTTGATATCATCAAAGCAATTGTGAAGAAATATAATTTAACAACAGTGTGCGGGGTAGATTGGCACAGGACGGAGCAGGAGGTCAGTGGGGGAGGATTCTACTACAATAGCTAGCCCAAAGCAATGAGAACCTGAAATCGGTTGGTGGCGGCGGGGCTTGGAATTGAGAGAAAGATGCCAGAGAGATTGCAAAATGAAACTTGACAGGACTGGGCAACTGCTGACACAGGTGACTGATGTGGAGAGTGGAGTCCAAGGTGGTGTACAACCTGGGTGATTCCGAAATTTTAAGAGGAAATGTGCAAGTCAAAAATTGGAGGTGTTCATGGAAAATGAAAAGTTTGATTTTATTAGTGGTTAATCTGAAACAACAGAGAGATATTCCAGAGGGTATGTCTAACGGACCACTGGAAACACAATACCTGGGGAGAGAAGTAAGGGCTACTGATACATATTTGTAAATCTTCCACCTAGAGATGCCTTTTGAGATCACGCAAGTCTGTGAGATATCTGAGAGGGACAGATAGAACACAACAGGGAACGCAGAGCCACAGTAACACAAGAGAAGAGAATTTCATGTGAGAAATGGGTAAGTAGTCAGCAGTGTCAAATGCCACGGGGAAGTCAAGGAAATGATGAACAAACACAGGACCATTGTTAGATGGTCATCAATTATATTTAGGAATTATTTTTAGCATAATGATTAGTATATGGAAGCTATTCATTTTTATGGGTTAAAAAGCAAGTATGTTGTAGCTGTCTTCTCAGAAATATGGTCAGATATGGCTGAACAATGTATGCGGATGTGTCTTAGATACTGTCTAGTGTTTGAGAAGTCTTCCTCTTTTCCCACTCAGCCCCCTAAATTGATTTGTCACTGAGTCTTTTAGGTATGTTTATATTTTCTGCCTGCGTCATCCTATATTTCCATTTCCTTTGGAGCAATCAATCAGAAATGTCTTTGTCTCAATCACTATTTACAGGTCTGGGTTTATCAACCTTGGCACTATTGACATTTTTGCTGGATAATTCTTTGTTGGGGGTGGGAGGGGGCGTGCTGGCCTGTGATTGCAGGATGTTTCTCAGCATCTTTGACTTTTACCCCTAGATCCCAGTAGTACCCCCTCCCCCCACCTAGTCGTGACAATCAAAAGTATCTTCAGATGTTGACACGTGTCTCCTGGGGAGCAAGACAGCCCCTGGCTGAGAACGGCTGCCGTGAGGGCTCTCTGCAGTCTGGGCCTTCCAGACTTAGTTACTGCCCTGCCATTCTGGTAATGACACTTGAGTTTTCCTTGAGTAAGAAAGACTTACTTTGGAGTCAACCCTGGACTTTTTAGCTATGTGAGCCATTAAAATGTGCTTTACTTGTTTGCTTAAGTCATATTTTCTCTTATTTGCAACAGAAAACCCTCTCACTGATAAAAAAAAAATAAAATAATGCATTCTAAAATTTGAAGTTAACAAATAAATGATCCTACAATGAGGAATGGGCTGATTTAGAGTTGGTGACGGAGGGTGAAAACTCTTCAATCACATCTTAAAGAAAGAAGTTGCATTTTTAAATATTGTGTCAGAAGGTGGCAGTGGGAAGCTGTGTTATGCAATATGAAGCAGATAGGTAGTGTCGCGTTTGGTATTTGGTGCTCAGGCCATGTACCTACTGAAGCTGGGATATAAATTAGGGGCTTGGTAGCAAAGGGGCAGGATGCTGGATTTTATGGGCTATATCTTGAAACTGCAATAATGTCCCACCCCAAACAGACACACTTACATAGAAGCTTTCCTGTCTGAAGGCAGAGAGGGAAGAAAACGATCCTTGCTAAGTGCTGTTTTTGTCTGCAGCCCAGAATCCAAAACCACTTAAGAGTCTGGTTTTAGCTCTGGTTGGTGTGGTTCAGTTGTTTGGAATGTTGTCCTGTACACCAAAATGTGGTGGGTTTGATTCCGGGTCAGGGCACAGGCCTAGGTTATGGGTTCAATTCCCAATTGGAAGGCAGCCGATCAATGTTACTCTCTCACATGGATGTTTCTCTCTCTCTTTCCCTCCCTCTCTCTCTAAAGTCAATTCTTAAAAAAGTGTCTGGCTTTAGAGGTTTAGAAAATCCTAATCCTAATGCCCAAGTTAAAGATGCTCACACTGCCCTGGTCAGTGTGGTCCAATTTGTTGGGCATTGTCCAGTGCACCAAAAGGTTGCAGGTTCGGAGTTGCATTCATGAGGCAGCAGATTGATATCTCGCTTTCATATTGATGTTATTCTCTGTCTCTCTCTCTCCCTTCCTCTCTAGAAATCAATAAAACATATTTAGAAAAGAAGACAAAGTCAGGATGGGGTGTTCATGCAAGAATTTGGGAAACAATAGGAGGTAGGATTGAGGCCTGGGAAAAGTCTGATTCTCAGTCCTCTTTAGACAACTTCTGTATGCCTCTCTACCCCAAAGAGTCACCAGTTGTTCTCATAATAGCTGGGATGCAATTTAGGGTGCAGGGCAATTAGTGCCTTGGTGACAAGTTGCTCCCAGAAAGAAACCAAGATAGATGTCATTAGATTCAGCCCTGAGAGGATGGGCTAAGCACTTGGACCTGTTGCTAAAGGACAAAATTTCCAGGCTAAGTTCCAGAGTGAAAAACTATGACCTAACCAGATCCATGGGCGTTCAGTACTAATCACTGAATTGATTTGGAATCACAAAACCCACCAAATATTTAAGAGAATTATAGTGCCAGAGAAATGCCAAGTCTGGCTCACTGGCTCGGTATTAGTTACCTCAGACCCCCAAATCTCCACCAACAGTACATTTAGAGGAAGTAATCTGAATCCATATTTATTCAGTGAAGAACATTTAATGGGTGCCAAAGGTCAGGCACTGTGCTCCAAGTGGTCATTTGCTTTTAAATGAAACAGATCCCCTCTCTCCCAACCCCAAATGACACTCTGCCGAAGGGAGCCAGACAATAAAGAAGTAAATAAAAAAAATGAATAGACGAAGTCAGATTGTACGAGTGCTTTGAGAAAAGAGAGCTATAGTAGAGGTTGACCGAGAAAGGTGCGGTGGTAATACGAAAAATTGGAAACTCTCCCTTTTCTTCTATAAGGTGTTAACAGGCTATTTTAGTCCTTCTGCTTAAAAAGCACTGAAGTAGTAAATTGGCTTTGGCTTTGATACTGTACTTATCTCTTCAAAAGGTCTAGATCTTTGGTATTCGTCATATTACCGTGCAAAGGTAGGCATTTGCAGGTGGACTTAATCATTGGTATTTTTGAGCAAATTTGTTGAAGGCCAAGTTCCTTGAGCAGAGGCAGTAACCTGAAATGCAGACTGGATGGCATATTACAACCACCTAATGAATCGGCTCCCTCCCAATTGGGATCTCGGGCGCATTTACTCATCTTCAACCAGTGTAATTAAAGATGAAAAGTATAACACTGATGTGTACTTCCCTGGGGAGGGAGTTGTTTTAATTGTAGACCCATCAGTGAAAAATGAACTATGCAAGGGAAAGATCAGGCTTAATTACACACCTGTTGGTGGTATCCAGCAAAGCCATTGCACTCTGCTGTAATAGGGGAACTACTTAGAAAAACCCTGAGTTTTGGCAGAGCTCAAAATATCACCTCATTAGAGCTTATAATTTCTGCTTTTTAAATCATTGAATCATCAAATTTTAGGTGAAAGGACCTTGAGGTTGTTTAGTCTAATTCACATAATTTATAGATGAGACCACTAAAGTCTGGAGCAGGTAACTGACTTGTCCACATTTACACAAATAATTTGAGAGGCATTTTATTCAGCTTCTTTGCTGTTTGCTTATGTCTTCTAAATCCCTTCTGCTTCGATTTAAAAGTGAACCATGGAGCCAGAACTTTCATTCAGAACCTCAGAAAAAGCTTTAAAATTAAAACCAGACACATTTCATTTTCAGAGCGGCTTTTCTCAAAATGTGTGGTGCAGACTGTTATTCGGAGAGAAATGACTGTGATCCTATAGCTCTAGGCAGCCACCCACCTACTAGAGCTGTGATCAGTTTTTATAAATTCCTGAAGGATGTAAAGGATGGAGAATTCTCTGGGAAAAATTATATTTTAAAAAAGTCATCTTGTGATTTAGCATCACATTCCTATTTATTATTTTTCTTTGTGACTGTCCTAAAGTGTGTGACCCTGGAAGTGTTCTCCTGCCACTTTGTTTAATCCTGGACTGCATGTGGGTCTGAGTGATTGGCCCCATGCCTTCTTGCCCCTGGGCCGCCCCCTGGGACCTGCTTGGCTTCCCTGAAGCAAGGTCTTCCAAAGCAAGCAGTGCGCGTAGGCACAGCTGGTGAGAACTCTAAGATACAAGACACAAGGTGTATGTTCCCTGGCAGATGGGTACAAGGTGGGTGAGTAGAGATCCATTTATTACAACAACCTTTTTTTTGAAAATTTTTTCCTTTATTGATTTTAGAGAGAAAGGAAAGGAGAGGGAGAAAGAGAGAGAAATATCAATGAGAGAGAACATCAATTGGTGGCCTCCTGCATGTCCCCCACTGGGGATCCGGCCCACAACCTGGGCATGAGCCCTGACCGGGAATTGAACCAATGACCTCTTGGTGCATGCATGGGTCGATGCTCAACCACTGAGTCACACTGGCTGGGCTCAACAACTTTTAATTGAGAACATATTGTGTATCAAGCACTCTGATGATTCTATGAGTATAGAGATACAAACCACAAACATGGGATTATTTTCCTTGTGGAATTTACAGTTTTGGAGGAATTTGAGCACATGCTTGGCACTATTGATATCTTGGGCTAGATAACCAACTCTTTGTTGTAGGGGTGTCCTGTGCATTATTGGGTATTTGGTAGAGTTCCTTGTTTCTACCCACTTGATACCAGTAGCATAACCCCAGCTGTGGTCATCAGAATTAACTCTAGACATTGCCAAATGTCCTCTGGATTGTCCCTGGTTGAGAACCAGTGGGCTAGAGAATAAGCAAATGTTGACACATAATTAAATAATCATAATGGTATCTAATTCCATTTTGTTATGCTTTCTGGTTGGTTACTTTAGAAAATCAGTACAGAAGATAAATATTATTTATGTGGAGGTAAACTTTATATTGAAATAGGATATATATATATATATATATATATATATATATATATATATGAAACTATATGAATTGTAAGTGTACATTTGAAGAGTTTTTATATAGTGGACACACCATGTAAATATCCATATAAGGAAATAAATACAATCCATTCCATCGAAATCTCCCTCATGCCCCATCCCAGTAACTATTATAATTTCTAATGCCATGGTATATACTCTTTTACCATAGGCTTCTTTTGCTCATTGTATCTTTTATGAGAGTCATTTCTGTTATCGCATGTGGAACAGTTTTTTGTTTTTCTCATTGCAGTATAATATCCTATTTATCTATTCTACTTTGGTGGACATTTGGGTTGTCTCCAGTTTTCGGACAGTCACAGTAATGTTCTGAGTGATGTCATTAAGATGGTAGAATAGTGTTTTCTACTGCCTTACCCTCAAAGAACACTGATTTTGACCCTTACCTATGGATGAGAGGACAATTATGGAAGCCTGAGTATTTGTGGAAGCAGAGAAGTAGCAGCACACCATTGGAGCAAAAATAGAGATCTGGACACATTAAGGAAGGTAAGCGAAAATACTTTTACTTTACCTGCGTCATCTCTCCTCCATGTTGAACTCCTAATCCCTATTGTGACTGTGCTTGGAGACAGGGCCTTTAAGAAGATCATTATGATTAAATAAAGCCATAAGGGTGGATTTCTAATCCAGTAGTCCTGGTGTCCTTGTAAGAGGAGGGACACCAGGAGTGTGCCTGCACAGAGAGAAGGCCAAATGCGGACACAGTGATCCGATGGCTGTCTGAAAGCCAAGAGGAAACACTCCCGGAAACCAGTACTGTTGGCCCCTGATCTTGGACTTCCAGCCTCCAGAACTGTGAGAAGATAAAATTTCTTCCTAACTAGATAAAAAACTCTCAGGTCAATATTTTTTAAATCTTGGATTATTTTGAAAATTATTATTTTCTTGCATCTGTTTTTATCCTATGTAAATGAGCTGCTCCTTCTCTTTGTAAACATACCCTTTCTCTTACATTTAAACATTTTATTATAATCTTCCCAGATGGAGACTTTATTTATTCTGTTAAACACTGTGTGACCACTTCTCAAATTGAAGTTTTTAGTCATCTTTTAATTCTTGGAAATATGTCATCACTGTTTTGGAAATATTTCCTTTTCCCACGAGAGGGAGCATATTGTAGTGGAAAGTCCACAGGTTTCACAGGCAGAGGGATTTCGATTGGATCCCTGTGCTACTTACTAACTCTGTGAACTACTCAGTCTGACTCGGTGTCTTACGTCTTCCGTTTGTAAAAGAGAACAATAATGTTCCTTTCTTCTTTGGGTTCTCATAAAGATCGAATAGACTTAGGCTTAGAATAATGCCTAGCATAGCATAAGAATGACATATTTATTTTTTTCCTTCTACTTCAGACTTTCTATATTCCGGAAGAAGACTCTTTTATGCTCAACAACTCGTTTTTTCTTTTCCTATTTCAATCTAATTTTGCTTTCCTGCTGCCTTCTGGCAGAGTTTTTCTTTTGATCTTTCAGCTTACAAACTTGTCCTTCAACTGTAATCATATGTTTTTTTGTTTTTTTTTATCTCGTGTATAGTATGTTTTAAAATTTCAACCATTTTATTATTGATCTGTGATATCTCCTCATAGTCATCTTTATGATTTCCTGTTCTTGTTTCAAATTACTGATAGCTTCCTAGCTCCTCTTTTTTATTTTTAATTGTAAAAAAATAATTTAATACAGTATTTCAATTAGGAGTATAATAAGTAAAATTAAATATGTTCTGTCTATCAAAACATTTAAAAGTCTGGAATGATATTATATATGAAATGTTTCAAAATAGGGGCAGGGAGAGTGGCTAGGGATTAGAGGAAACTTTCCTCGAGCTTGGAAATATGGGTGGTTTGAACAGTCTGTTTTAAAATTTTTGATAGTCTTTCAATGCGTTACTTTCATTAAAAAAATGTGATCTTTTGCCCGGCTGGTATGTGTCAGTGGACGGAACATCTTTCCAAGGACTGAGAGGTCCTGGTTTGTCTCCCAGTCAGGGCACATGCCCGGGTTGTGGGCTCAGTCCCCAGTGGGGGGTGTGCAGGAGGCAGCTGATTGATGTTTCTCTCTCACATCGATGTTTCTATCTCTCTCACCTTTCTTCTCTCCCTAAAAAAAAAAAAAAAAATCAATAAAAAACATATTTAAAAAAAAAAAAGAAATAATATCTTTAAAAAATGTGATCTCTGTGTAGGTGAGAAAAACTTGCACTACACTTATTCAAATTCTGAATAGACAATGTTGGGAAGGGAGGGTGGGTAATAACACTATTGTTTTTTTAGTTTTCAAAATGGAATTAGAGTTATAATTTTTCTTTAGTATCAAAAGAAACATGCTTATTGTAAAATATTTTAGGCTATATATAGAAACATATAAGGTATGAATAAAAAGCTATAGTTTCTGTCATATTTTTAAATGTAAACTCACATATTTCTTTTTAATGGGATAAAAAAAATAGATGTAGTAATTATGACATTTTCTAAGCCCTAAGCAACAAACATGCCTTTATTTTTTATTTCAAACCCTCACTCTTCCTAATATTGAAACCTAGGGAGGCACTTCCGGGTAGATACAACTTTTGGTTGTACTTCTCAATCAATTCACCCCTCCCCACTCTCCTCATCATAACATGTCAGGGTGTCTCTGTTTCTGCATAGGGTTCAGTTGGTGTTATACTGTGCACATTTAGGCAGTGGTGGAAAGAGCATTTGCTGAGGTGTAATTTGCCCACTGTCTTTGATCATTGGTCTCTGCTGCACTACATCTGCTGATATGTCAGAATCTTCCTTGGTCATGAGTTCCATCCATGCAGATCACTTTATGTTTTACTGGTCCTAACTGTAAGGCTATTTTCTACTCTTTTGGGGGATACAGGGGAAACTTGAGTTCTTTCAAGTATAGTCAGGCTCTTCATCGACTACTGTTACCATCTATTATTAATTGCATAAATTTTAAGCCCAGCTTGCTTCAGTGAGTTCTAAAACACTTGGTTCTGGAAAATCAATAAGCCTTGGCTTTCAAACCTTTTTCTCTGTTAGGGGCTCCCACAGCCTGTTTTGAAACTCAAAGCCCAGAATTTTTCTTCTCTCTCTCTTTCTTTCTCTCTGAATGACCTCTGAGACAATAAGTGATATTGAATTGATGGTGCAATTAGGGGAAGGGACAAAAAGGAAATGCAGGAGAAAACCTCAGAGGTAAAATACCTCCAAATGCAATCGCACTACCTGGATCTACTTTAGTTTCTACTCTAAAATAGGAGGTATGTAATTTTCTTCTGGATATGAAAATTATTCATAATCATGCAGAAGAGTCAATTTTCCCATCAAATATGTCATACTACATTGTTTTCTTAGACCTCTGAGAACTGATTCACTCTGTCTGCCACTTACCCCACCGTTTATACCAATATGCTCTTCCTTTATATAGATGACATATACTGTATTTGCTATTTTGTGACCTGGTTCTTTAAAAAAAATATTTCTTAAGCATTGAGCGATACAAATGATATTTATAAAATATGTGTGGGATGTAAAGATAATACAGTAAATACTCTATGCTAACCACCTAAAGAAACGAAAGCTCTCTCTTACCTTACAGCCCATGACCTTCTTCTAATATTCTTTTCTTTACTCTTCTCAAAGGGAATTGTTCTGACTATTGTGCTTACCTTTTCCTTGTTTTTAATTATAGTTTTTCTACACGAACATATCCCTAACCAATAAGTTAATCAATAATGAACAATAAATTTAGTTTTGCATTAAAATGTCTGTAAGTGAAATCATACTTTATATACTTTCCTGTGACTTGGTTTATCCACATAAGATTTTAATACTAGATTCCTCTGAGTTGTGTGAACAGTGTCTTTTATTTATTTCCACTACTAGATGGTATTTCATTGTAGAATATACCATAATTTATTTATTTATTTTGCTGTTGATGGCTATTTAGGCTATTCTAGTATTTTGCTTATACAAAAGTGCTCCTATAAGCTTCTTGTACATATCTCCTAGCGTAATTCCAAGTTCTGTAGGCTAGATAGTTCTGAAAAAAAAAAAATTCTGGATCACATTATGAGAAATCAACATTTGGTTGTCACTTTTTCATTTTTGCCAATTAGATGAGTATAAATGATAGCTTATTTTTATTTTAATGGCATTTTCCTGAATACTAATGCAGTTGAGCATCTTTCAGTATCTGTTGACCATATTTTTTCATCTTTGAAATGAAAAATTGTATTCAATGAGCCTGTCCAAATATTTTCTGCTGGATTCTTTATCTTACCAATTTATATGATTTAAAAAAACCTGTTTTCAATACAAATTCCTTATTGGTTATGTGGGTTAAAAATATCTTATTCTAATTTATGTTTACGTCTATTAAGACATATTTGGGCAGTTAGATGGTTTTCAGTGTTTTGCTATCATAACATACCATTGAATATTTTGTAGCATTTTGCTTTATTGAAAAAACTTATATTGAATAAGTTAAATCCCAAAATTCTAATTATTGGGCCAAAAGTTATGAACATCTTCATGGATTCTAAATAAATATTGCTGAATTACTTTCAAGAAAGGTCATGCCAAGTTGCGAAGCCAGAAATGAAGATGTAACAGTTTCACTCTGATCAACCTTAGCTTTTGTCATTAAATATTTTTTGCTAGTCCAAGGTGCAAAATGTTTCTCAACATTGCTTTTTTTTTTATCCTCACCCGAGGACATTTTTCCATTTTTTATACAGATAGAGTGGGAGGGAGAGAGAGGAAGGGAGAGAGAGAGAGAGAGAGAGAAACATCGACGTGAAGGGAACGACCAACCAGGGCTGGGGACAAACTGCAACTGAGGAACGCGCCCTTAGCGGGAACCGAACCCGGGTCTCTCCGGACCGCAGGCCGACGCTCTAACCGCTGAGCCAAACTGGCCAGGGCTCAACATTGCTTTAATTTGCATATCTTGATTGCTAGCATGGATGAACATTTTTCACCGTGTTTGTTTAATAATAATAATATTTTCACTTATGTAAATTGTGTATTTACCTTCTGGGTCTTTATTTTATGTTAGGCTAAGACGAATAAATATAGCTCTTGTAAATGAGAAGTAGAAAGTGATATTCTGTTTTCAAAATAATTATAGAAGATTTTAAAAGTCTGAGTGTCTTACACATAACTACTTATGGTAATTTTAACAAATATTAAAAAAATATCTCTGTGTCTGGCATTGGGAATTCAAAGCTAAAAGAGTTTGTTCTTGCTTTCAAGGAATGTAGTCTTTCAGGTTAAAGCAGAGAACTATGACAGAGAGCTGCTCCAGTATTATCGGGGCCCTGAGGAGGGATCTCTAACTCAGGAGGGAGGGGGGTAGGTGGAGGTGGAAGAGGGTAGAGGGGGATAAATGGTGATGGAATAAAATAAAATAAAATAAAATATTTTTAAAGAGCGCAATAAGATTCATGGAAACTTGAATATGTTGTTTAAAAAAAAAAGGCTTCTCTAGGTGGTGACCCTTGCATTATGAGTGTTAAGTACCGACAGTGGAGCTGCATGCTGGGCTGACTGCGTGTAAAAGGCCAGAGGTGGGGAAGAGCTGGGCCCTTCCCTGTGATGAACTGAGCTGGCTCTGAAGCAGCAGGCTGGAGGCCCACGTGTGCACGTGAAGGAGTGTGAAGTCTATTTGTACCATGCTGGAGAGCCTGCGAAGATTTTTAAGCAAATCTGGAAAACTTCTCACAATGGCAGACTAGGGTAGAGGATAGATGGGTCATGAAGAGACCAGTGTAGAGGCATTTAGAAGTGTTCTAGGGAGAAGAGATGGGACAGTAGTGATGGGAATAAAGAAAAGGTGATGAACTTAAGATCTATTTGGAAGTATAACAGTGGCTCTAAGAAAACCCAAGACTTTGGTCAAATTAGCTATGAGAAGAGAAGACAATGAAAGGCCACTATGCCACCTGGGCCATGAGTGTTAATTTCAGGATACAGTCAGAAAGAGGCAAAGGGAGGCCTGAATGCGTTCTCTTCCTATCTGCAGCAACATCTTCTCCTATGAAAAGCCTCTGCTGCGATCATGTAAACACCTCCCACAATCATGTCTTCGTCTTCCTGTAAGCAACAGCTGCTCTTTGCCTGAGAGTTTGCAGGGAGCCCCATATGCCCTTGGAAGGAGAGAGGCCTAGGAGAGTCCTTAAAGCAGGTGCGAGGCTGTTGGGATGGGGCTCTCCAGGCTCCTGGAAGCCCAGAATGTGCTCTAGGAAGGGCATCATTGGGCTACAGTCAGCCATGTACCACATGTGGGCTCACAGACTCTTTGCTCTGCAGAGAGAAATAGTCCGGTGAAGAGAACCCCCTTTGCCAGGACTGAGGGCAGTACAGGTGAAAAGTCCAGCCTCTATAGAAGGGACCTCCCGGAAGGCACGCGCTTTTGCGACTGGAGGCCGAGTCTATGTCATGTGGATTTTGGGGCAGTTTTAGTGGGTACTCAGGTCCTAACGGAGCTTTAAATGTCTGGCACAACCTCATAGGCACAGGGAAGCTAAGAGATCTTTGCAAACTTGGCAACAACCCCATTTTTGGAGATACAGGAAATTATATTTATCCACTTTTATCCAACTCCAGCTTCAGGATGGGTTGCCTGAGGAACAGTTATAAAAAATTAATATTTACGTTAATAGAAGTTTCCTTTTACAAGTATGAATACTTCCTTTGGTTCTAAATGGTCACAACCTGCTTTTCTATACTTGTTGAGTATCAATTTTCTTATTCTTAATCATAAAAACCTATTTATAAATTAGCAAGTTTAAAATACTTAGCACCAATCAATAAATATGTATTGAGTACTATGTATGTGATTGGGGGTATAGTGGTAAAACCATACAGAAAAAAATGGGCTTTTTGGCTTATATTATAGTGGGAGACAGAAAATGAAAATGTAAAAAGTGAGCATATAAGATAATTTGAGAAAAATAATAAATGCTATATGAAAAAAACACCTGGTAATGTGCCGGTATAGCGGGGTAAAGACTTTACTAAGGACTGAACTTTTAGCATGGATCTCACTTACATCTGTTGAGATACTGAAATGTCTACTTTTGGCCATAATGGCCATTTCCTCCTAAAAATCCTCTCTGACTTTGCTAAACTCTTCTTTTGTGCTAAAAGCTCCATCATGTTTACATTTCACATTTATTTAGGTGATTGTTTGAGTAATGTCCTTCTCCCCCAGAGACCAAGTTCTATGAGAAGAAGGATAGGGTCAGTCTTTCCTCTCCACTCCATCCAGGTATCAGCGTATTGTAGGTGCTCCACATATATATGAGTGAGCGAACACCTAACAGTTTGTAACTGCTTAACAAGTTTGGAATTGTGCATATTTTTATGATATGTTTCAAGGTCACAGTGTGCTTCACAAAGTGGGCACATGATAAATGTCTCACTGTGTATTTTTATTTGGAACTCAGGAAAAGGAGGAGACTAGTATAGAACAAAAAGTATAAAAAAGTGTAAATTCTACAACTTACCTTTGCCAAATTATTGAGTATTGTTAAGATTCAAAGACTGATTAATGAGTCTTTTTCTTTTAGAGGCTATTAGAACTAGGAGGGGAAAAAAATAGGGGATTATTGAGTTTGACCCCTTCCCCCTTTGTTCCACAAAAGAATGGATGAAACAAAAAGGAAGAAACAAGTGAAGAGACTGCTTAGAAAGAAAGTCAGCCCTGGCCATATCCTCCTTACACAACACGAACAAGTTAAAGGCTCTAATGGATGTTTGTTAACTTTTCTGATCAATTCTGCTTTGCAACCAACAGATAAATGAAGGACTAGGTAGAAAGATGGGACCACTTGTAGTTTCTTCCTTCTAGGCCTGGAAGATTCTCAGTGATGGGGAATTTGCTGCTTTCCAAGTAGCTCATATTACCTCTTGACACTACTATTAGAAAGTTCTTGTTCAGATTGAGCCTAAGTCTGTCTTTTTATAGCTTCTGCCTATTGTTCTTAGTTCTAAGTTCTTGGTGTCTTCAGAATAAACCTAATTTGCATTCTACTTAAGAGACCTCAAACATTTGTAGTCATGTCTCTCTGTTCCTCTTGTCCCTATTTCTTCCTCTGTAGGAGACCTTCTTTGCTCCCCTCTGCAAATGCATGGTCTTATCTATCTATGTACCTCTTCATGCCCCTGAGTTCAGTATAGAGTGGAATGAACACCTCTGTCATGCTAAATATTATATTGCCATTAATGGAAAGCAATAGTCTTGGAACCCACATCATACCATAGACACCTATTGAGCTCAATGCCAGATGAAACTCTTGAGTCTTATGATTTATTCTGCTGCTGAGCTATGTTACCTCATTTGGCCTTCGTGCAGTCTCTTGTTTAGTACAGTCATTGGCCCATGACTCCAGGCTGGTAAATATTTTAGATTCTAATACTGTCATCCAAACTATTTACTCTTCTTCGTAGTTTTATGCAATAGAAAAAACGGTTAAGCATGCTTTTCTACTTCCATCCAGGCACTGGTAAATCTTGATCATGAAAAGACCAAACTCAAAGCCTATGGTTGGTTACCATTAGAAGAAACTTCCTCACAGGTTGGCATCAGTGCTAATTGGCATCCACTTTGACATGGTTATTCAATCTATTACAAATCTATCTTCTTATGCTGTCATCAGGCCCAGTGATTTTCAACTTTTGAAGTATAGTAGAGTCAACAGAAGAGCTTTGAGAAATCCTGGTGTCCAGTGCCAACCCCAGACCAATTAACTCAAAAGCTCTAGGGTGATATTGAGGTATTAGTATTTTTTAAATTTCTGCAGATGATTTTACTGTGCAGCCAGGGTTGGGAACAACTTATCTAACCTGATATTTCTCAAATTTCTCTGATGACAAGAATTATCTGGGGGTACATTTTATAAGTACAAATCCCTGGTCCCATTCCCTACTCACAGAGTCAGAATCTCCTGGGAAGCTTCAGAAAGTTGGGAACACTGATAGCTCATTCTTAAGACTTTTTTCATGCAAAAGGATATGACCGGAGAAGTAGTCAAATCCCTGTTGAAATCCAGATTTACTATTTTGCCACATTTCTCTATAAAAGAAGGAAAAGGGTCAGTATAACTTATACACATATAATAAATTATACTTTTTTATGATAAAATATTTATGATAACCCCTCAGATATAGTCCAATTTATAGTTATAGTTATAATTGTGTGTGTGTGTGTGTGTGTGTGTGTGTGTGTGACTCTTCTAGGACATTTATTTATTCAACAAAAATGTATTGATTGCCTCTTCTGGGCCAGGTCTATGCCAGGCAGCAAGAGAGATATTACTGTGAAAAGGAGGAAGGCATGTCCTTGACCTCATTATTTGTTCACAGCCTGGGTGGGGTAGAGGAGACACAGACATAAAATAAGTGCCCTAAGTAAGGACAAACTGTGGTCAGTGAAGGGAAGGAAATAGGGTGCTGAGATAGGAATGACGGAGATGGCAGTAGTAAGGGGTTGACTTGAGGACATGAAGCCAGAGGAGGAAGCCCTGAAGAAGGGAGGGAGAGCACCGCTAGGCAGGAGAGCAGCAGATGAAAAGCTCTGGAGGAAGAAAGAGACTGGAATGCTCAAGGGACAAAAGGAAAACCAAGCAGGGTGTGTGTAGACAATGAGGTATGAGAAAATGTAGGGGCAGGTGTTACATTGTGGGAATGGGTTTGGATCTTATTCTAAGTGAACTGAGAAAGCACTGAATAGTTTTAAGTTGGGGATAGGTGGGTAAAGTGCTTGTGAGGATAAATGACTGAGTAGGGCCTCAGGGAAAATGGAAGAAGGGAAACCCAATGGGATTTTTGCAGTAGTCCAGATAAGAGATGATAGCAACCTGGGCTGGGATAATGAAAGTGAAGAGAATGAAGAGCAGGTGGATCTTGGAAATAAAGAAAACACTTGAGTGTGGAGTTTAAGGAAAAGGAGGAATCAAGGATATCACTGGCCTGACCCTGGCAAGCATGGCTCAGTGGTTAGAGTGTCAGCCAGCACACCAGAGTGTTGTAGGTTTGATTCCCAATGAAGGGCACATACCTTGGTTGCAGGTTCGATTCCTGGCCCCTGGTTGGGACTCCTGTGGGAGGCAACCAATCAGTGTTTTTCTCTCTCTTTCCCTCTCCTCTTCCCTTCCACTCTCTCTAAAAAAATCAATGGACAAAAGTACCCTTTGGTGAGAATTAACAACAACAACTATATATATATAGCTGACCTGATAAATCTTGTCTATATGTGTTATGTATATGAATGACATTTGGATAAAATATTGGGTTAAATAAATAAATTATAATCAAAGAATGAGTGAATAGATGCCTGCTGTGCACAGCCTCTGGGCTGGCTACTGAAGGATATACTCAACTGATTAATAAGGACTTGGGTTCCAAGGAGGAATCAGGGTAATTGGCTTCCAGCTCTGTCATAAGTTATTTCATTGCCAGGTTTTGGCTAGTGACAAAATAAATACAGACATAATGAATATAGAATTAATTAGAGCACCTAGGATAGTAAAATAAAATAGTAATTGTTTGAATGAGCATTATAGGTATAGGATCTGTCTACTGTATGACCACTTTTTTTTTTTTTTTCTGTAATGTGAGAGTTTTGGACCAGATAATCTCTTGATTGTCTTCCAGCTATGACATTCTGTATTTCTGCCATTAATCTGTAGATACAAGTCATACTTGTCACATAAAGTATAGTTCAGGGCATTCTGAAGTTGATCCTTGAACAACCTGAGCATTAGGGGGGCACCAATTACCTGCACAATCAAAAACATGCCTATAACTTAAATCGGCTTTCCACATAAGCGGATCTCCGAACTTGGATCAAAAACACATAAACGCCAAATGCGTTGGTCATATGAGAGTTTTCTTGGAAAATTCTGATGAAGGAGAGGCTAGTCTGGAGTGGGTTGGTCAAATGACAGTTTGCTAGAGGGAAAGTGAGCAGATCAGTTTGGCAGCTCTTGAGGTTGCAGTCAGCTAGGGAACAGTGGCAGGTAAGCTTGCCAAGATGTGTTCAGAATTGTGGAGAGTCTTAAGTACCCGCTGAGATATATCTGAGTTTGTTCTATGCTGAGTTGTGAGCAATAAAACCCTAACTTTATGGCTGTGTCTTTACAAATCAATTTATGTGTACATAGCCTAGTGCAATCTGGGAGCAAGTCGGGGCAGCAGTAACAATGGTAGTTCACCTGAAAAGTGCTTGTCTTGTAATTCTAGGACTCCCATTTGTTCCTTCTTTGCCCTGGAAGTAGGAGCAGTCTTTGGGATATGATCTGGTACGTGGAGATTTGGACTTCTTACTTTGCCACTTTCTAGTTCTGAGACCTTGGGCAGACTATAGACTTCTCTGCATCCACCTTACTTTTATGATCTTTTCATTGGGGCCAATAACAGATTCCTTATGGGGTCATCGCAAAGATTAAATATGAGATTTTAAGGCCTCTTGAACCCTGAAGCTTGCATGTGTCCCAGGACATGCGTGTGCCTGCACATGTGTGTGTATAGAAGAGATGGCAGTGATGGGGATGCTGAAGCCGAGTAAAGTGGAGGATTAGAGGCACAATGGAGCACGCTCTGGCCTGAAAGGACAGGGGTTTGCCATAGCTCACACTCTCAAGGGTTGTCTGAGGCTCTCTTTTCAGCAGACATTGTTCCATTTCATTGAGCCTTACAGGCTTACAGTACAAGCCTGATGAGTCGGGACATTTTACTGCACAGCTGTAGAGCAGTGCTTATCAACTCCTGGCCATGGTGGGGGAATAGAAACAAATGCTGAAGGGGAAGGCAACCTGGGATTTTGATATATTCCTTTGGTCTGCATTCTCCCACTTCCCATGAGTAAAAATCCATTGATGAAATGACGCCGTGTTTTTTGGTTGGAGTGTTGCATGGCTTTGGTGGGCTGGGGAAGCAGGAAAGCTGAAAACTGCTGTGGAGAATAAATAGTAGTGTCCTATAAACCGCCAGCAAGATTCATAAGGTAACCTAAGACCCACAGCTTCATGGTGGTTTTCTACTATTTCGGAAAGAGTGAGCTCATGGCTAAGAGTCATTGTGGATTAAGAAATGCGCAGATGGCCAAGGTTACAACTACCAAACGTCAGATAGGTTGTTTCATTTGAGGGACTGGGACAGGTCTTGGCCCCTGTCTCTGAATTTTTCCATCGACTGTTTCATTCTTAGTCTTTGAGCTACTGCATTCAAGTCTTAGCCTCTGGTCTTTCATCAAGATTTTGGTCAGATACAGTGACAGTTTGTAGTGATTACAGATTTATTTTAAAAAGACAACTTACTGACCTTTTTATGAATAGCAGCTTTAAAAAGAAGACTAGAGTAAGTCTTTAAGTCAAGCATATATGCTTGGTATTAGGTTTAAATTTGAAAGTGATGTAATGAGTAAGACTAACCCCATTTTCCATGTGTTTTTAGTTATTATACTGTTTAGTACAGTGTAATTTATATAAGCGTAATCAAATTTATTGTCTTTCACAAAAAGGCAAATGCTTAGAATATTGAATTGTTCTTTTAAAAGATGAAGAACATAATTAATTTTTCCAAACTTGTCTAAAAATGCTTAGTGGTCAGTTCTGCCACTTAGATTTACTTAAATATATGTAAATTTGGCATTTTGAGCAGCAATTAATAAAGTTGCTGTAATTTTAATCTTGTATTTTCTCTTCCTCTCTGGCTTTTTGAAAAGGTATGAGGCTAAGCATTTAAATTACTCTTCTAGCTTTCAAAGATTTTGGCTAGTGCTTTCTGGAGTAATAAAATGTATGATATAAAAATAATTAACAATTTTTTAAAGGTACAAAGTTTCACTATAAATAACATTTACTTGTACTGTTTTTAAAGTATAAACGTGTTAATCTAACCAGTGTGGCAATTAATAATACTTTTCTAATTTTAAAGGAAATTGTGAATATTTTCAAATATTTGTTATCTTAGTGCTTCTTAAACTTTCACATGCATTCGCCTGGCCGGTGTGGCTCAGTGGATTGAGCGTCATCCTGTGGACTGGTTCAATTCTTGTCAGGGTACATACCTGGGTTACAGGTTTGATCCCTTGCCTGAGTGGTGGCATCTGTGGGAGTCAACCAAATAATGTGTCTCTCTCTCACACACATCTCTCTCTCTCTCTCTATCTCCCTTTCACTCTCTATAATATCTGTGGGAAAAATATCCTTGGGTGAGAATTAACAACAAAAAGAACCCTCTTGGGTGGAAGGCATGTTGGAGACACCAGAGGAGTGTGTGGTTACCCAGGGGTGGGGGTTGGGGGCACTGAAGTCCCTCAAAATACCAGTCAGGAACAAACTTGGTCTTAAAGGGCCATACCATCAATATGTCAGCAACACCGAACTAACACTAGCTGTAGGCAGGTTCTGTGGAAACGGGTGTGGCTATGCTCCAATTAGCTTTTAAAAAAGAAGAAGAAGGAAAAAAAAAACAACAACATTTTTGCATCCATTCATTTTTTTTGCATTTGTTTTCTCTGTAGTGTTCATTTATAGCAAATACATGTCTTTGAGCAACCAGCTAACTGCGAATGATTTTGGATAGGTTATTTTGAAACTTTTCAGGCCTCATTTTATTTATCTGTAAAATAAAGATGTTGATCCCTGAAATATATAAGACCCTTTCCAGATTCAAAATTGTTGCTCAAAGATCTCTCACCTTTGAACACACATGAAAATTCTCTTGATCCCTTTTGGGGTATTTTTGTGTTAAGCATCCCATTTGATTTATTTATGTAGGCATTTTATCTTACCTATTTTCTAAGTTCTGTAGATGTAGATTCTTGATTCCTTAATTTTTCTTTGAGTTGCTCATTGCATTTAGAAGAAAGTCCCACACAAACAAAACAAATATTTGTGAAATGAATAAATGAATGTTCTCCTTGAAACAATTCATTTCCATATAAAATATTATACAATTACTATGCTTTTGCTTTTCTTTTGTTTGTACAGTAAGTTTAAAAACAGAAATGTCTGAATTTGTTAACTTTTTAGACCCATAAGTTAATATAACATAATATATACTTTTAAAGGGTTGATGAAAATAAAAATTTCACTTGTGCTCTCTAAGATTCTAGGTCTTCTCTCCTTCAGGCATCTACTGCACTAAGTTGGGCATGGCTGTGTGACTTGTTTTGATAATGAAGTGCCTGCCACTCCTTAGTGGACATATTATACAGCTGATGTGTGATTCCTTATGCTCTCTTCCCTATTTTTTTTTTTTTTGTCATTATTTTGTTGTTGTTGTTACCACAGCATATCATTAGCCTATTCTGACTATCTGAAGTTGTGAATAGAATGGAAATAATTTTATACTTTATTCAAGTTTAAGAAAAACACTGTAAATGCAACTGTTTCATAATTTATTATGAGCCTCCAATATACTTTGTAAAAAGCTTTATCCACACACTTGAATAATATTTAGCTCAACTTTCACATACTGTTTTCATAGAGTGAAAAGTAGTATGCTTTGATATAGCTGCAAAGTAAATTATGAAAGGAACATTTTAAAAATTGTGTTACAATAGAGATAATGGAAATTCTCTGGTGGTGTGAATGCTTGTTGGATATATTTTTATTCAAACTTACTTTTCCTAGGTAAGAACCAGGCTCAATCATCTTCTCAATTTATTGTTATATTTATTTACCACTAGTGATTTTCAAGTCAGTTCTTATTAATTTTTTATAGAAAATAGGTTTCAGCATGTATAAACAGACTGCATTTGAACCTTCTGTAGTTTCATTTTCAGTGTTTTCCACCAAAGAAATATATTTCATAAAAACTAAAAACCAACTAAACAACAACAAAAAACCTACAAAAAATCTCCAAAACGGTCTAAAAGCCCTTTTCATGCCTCTACTACTTTATGTAGAAATGCTGTAGCTCATAGTAGTTGCCAGCACAGACCTCAGGGCTGGATGCCTGGGTTTAAATCCAGCTCTGCTAGTCATGAGCCTTATTATCTCCGGCAAGTTACTTATTCTTCTTGTGCCTTAGTTTTCTCATCTGATAAATGGTGATAGTCACCCTACATCAGAGGGCTTATGTGAGTATTACTATATATAAACCACTTAAAAGAGTATCTGCCATGTAGTGAGTACTCAGTAGTTGTTGCTTACTCTGTATTGTTTATTTTACTATATGCTCTTTGGATTTTTTTTTTTAGTATAGAGTTTATTCTTTTACCCTTTTTTCCTTTGTCACATTTTATTATCATGCCAGTACTTAATCATGCATATTATAAATTATATTTTAATGTGTTTTTGTTGATATCCAGTGACCCATGTGGTTAGTTACCACTAAATATGATTATTACTATGACTAATTCTCTTAATAATACTACAAATCTGTAAAACAAAAATGTGTTTCTGGAATCATAAAATTTATTTCTGATCCAAAGTACACTTTAGATGAAACATTAGTTAAGATAAAAAGCTAGGTCAATAAATATTTATTAATGTACTCAGCACTAGGTGGGTGCTATGAGAAATAAACTAGATAGAAAGACAGAACTCCTAAATGACCATTCTATACACCCGAAGCTAATATAAAATAATATTGAGTGTCAACTGTAATTGAAAAAAAAAAAAAAAGACGATTGCTGACCACCAAGAATTTGTAATATAGTCAAAGAATTATAAATAACAAACATGAAGTGAACAGAGATCCATACAGGATAGGTTAAAACAAATTGTTGGTCTCATATAAGTGATATAGAAATTTTGAAAAGGCAAGCATCACTCTAGGCTGAAGAATTAAAAGGAGCTACAAGAGTAGATATTCCAGATAATGTATTCAAATTTAGCTTAACTCATACATACTGTTTCTGTAATACAGAAAGTAATGGACCTTAAGACACAGCTGCAGAGCACAGCATAAGTTAAATAAATTTTTAGAAGTCTTCTTTGTTATAATATAGCACTGCTGGTGTCAATGGACCAAAGTGTGGACAGTATTTGGGAGTAGAAGCATTTCAAGAGCATGGATTGCATGAGAGAGGAGATGGTGGAGTGAGATCTGGGTAGAGGGGCCAGATCACGCAAGAAAGGGTGTGGGGGTTGGATAGTCACCATGGGACCAGGAATAGAAGAGACCGAAACTCTTAGATAAATCATGTTGTGGGATGGCTGGTCGTTTGTCTTAGGACTCTGGGTGACTTTTAAGAATATTATCTGAGCCCTGGCCGGTTTGGCTCAGAGGTTAGAGCGTCGGCCTGCGGTCCAGAGAGACTGGGGTTCAGTTCCCACTAAGGGCACGGATCTCGGTTGCAGTTTGTCCCCAGCCCTGGTTGGGTCGTGCAGGTGGCAGCCACTTCATGTGTCCCTTTCACTTCGATGTTTCTCTCTCTCTCTCTCTCTCTGTCCTTCCCACTCTATCTGAACAAAAAATGGAAAAATTTCCTCAAGTGAGGATTAAAAAAAAACCAAACAGAATATTATCTGAATGATAACATGTAGAAGACTGCACTATGGATCACATTGATAATGTAATTTGGAGTATAATGATTGTGCCTTAAATCCTAAAATGGCATTTTAATGTAGAAATATGGGGGTCTTTTACATATGTTTTAAAATATGTACTATTAATATTTGAGAAATAAATTATGGTAGCCTTCCATTTGTAGCTGGTGAATTCTGGCTCACTCTGGTTGAGTGGCTACTAATGGCAGTAATGAGGCATAAAGATGTATGCTCTGCAGGCATGAATCCGACAATGTTTTCCAAAGGACCATGAGGAAGAGAGAGGAGTGTGGAGGAGAAGAGGCGTCCAGGCAGCTGGTGATTCAAGGGCAGGCAGGGGCTGCGTGAATAGAGAGGGTGTGGCAAATCAAAGTTGGCCAAATAGTGAATCAGCAAAGCTATTTTGGTCAGACATTTCTATTTCTCTGCTTACTTAATGGGAAAAACTTTTTTTCTGAAAATATTGAAGATTTGAAAAGGAGAATGGCAATTACCTTAGGCATTAATGGGCTTAACTGGGGGAGGAAGGGGGCAGAAGACAGAGGGAGAACAAAGAAAGAAAAAGAAAAGGAACTTAACCTCCCCTGTTTCTCAGGTGCGAGGTCTCTTCAGACCAGTCCCAGGACAACTCACCCCACCACCTGTGGCTCTCCCATATCCTCACTGGGCAAAACTCACTGGACTTTTCAAAGGACAATCCCAGTAGAGTCACTACTGAAACAAATTGTGAGAGCAGATGTGAAATTTCTTCTTTCTCCGACATAACAAAAAGCATTTTGAACATATTTCCCAATCAATAACGCTTGAGCAAAACTGAAAATGGCTTCACAGATTAGTAGGGCATTATGAGGACAGTCTCTTTTTTAAAGTTCTGCTTGTCATCCAACAGAAGTAACATATGTAATCTGATAGTTAGGGTGATATTCATACATATATTATCTGTTCAAATATATCAACTAAAGTGACTGATAGTTTTCTTGATCTTTATTTCCTACTAATTTCATAGAAATAGTTGTGGGTATAATAAATAAAGACAGGCTGCTTTCTTTCCCAGTTTTCTATATACCTTGGCCCTTGACATGTAGGCAAATGGCAAATTTCAAGAGTGAATTACCCCATCAGCATGAGATTTGATTTTTGCCACACTCTGCATGAGAAAGTGCTAAGTGGAGATTGATGGGAGGCTGGATGATTTGTAACTTTTTAAATAGGCTCATTAAGCACAACATCAACTCAAGTCTGCACATTTTGTTCCTGTGTGGCAGGGCTGCTAATTATTCCCTGCTGACTGAATCAGTTATAAGAGAGCAATACAGCCAGTCAAAAGTTGGGAAGTTCCTAGAAAAAGCTGTTGATGAATATCAATTCCTACCTGATAACAGTTTACAGTTAACTTTCTTGTTAGCCAGTTCTAAGCTTGCAACATTACATCCCCTTGATTGAAAGTGGTCAAGTGTCCTCATGATAGGACATTAATGCCCCAGTGAATGACAGCAAAGCTAACCAGGCACACAAATACAGTTTGACGGAATAAAGGTGGGTCCCAAGAGGACCCTGGTCACCTAGCCTAGTCCATTTTCACCTTCAGCCACTGTATGTACTCAGGAATCCCTCTACTTTGTTTTCCAAGTTAGATTCCTCCCTGTTCACTTAGTACCAGCATGGCTTGAGCTTTAGCTACAGAAATACTATCTTGTCTGTTTGTTGAAGGGGGAGATGTTTATGGTGACGTTATTCATCCAGGACACCTTGATCCTTCCCTGAATAGGTGCTTTGAATCAATAAATGAGAAAACTCTTATCTGAGTTGGTTGACTTAGTGCCAACAATAAAAAGACTGTCATCTATTATTGATCCTTTACTTTATGCTAGGCACTGAGGTAGAATTTATCTTTTATTTTCTTTTAATTTCCACAATAACCATTTAGGATGAGTATTACTATTTTCCTCAATTTACAGATGAAGACACTGATGATCTGAGAACTGGTGGTACTGGGATTAGAACTCTCGCTCCTCTAAAACTAACTTGTGCTCTTACTACAGATGGGGTTAGTCTGAAACAAGAATTTTTCAACAAGTAGCTTGCTGGGGGAAGAGTTTCTCCAGGGATTAAAATTGTTGCTTTCAATCAGCTTTAGTTCAGTCTCTGAAAAGTCTAGAATTTAGACAAAGCAGGATAAATTCTCTGAGAAATAAACTGGCTGGTAGGTTTATTCCCAAGGGTGGGCAATATTTGGGTTTTTGTGCTCCTGTCCCACCTCTAGAGGGCAGCCATGTGTAACTTGGGTTTGCCTTGCGTCGGGATAAAAGTAATAGGCTTTTGTTTTTTAAAGTCTGGACTCAGCACAGGAGAAGCTGCTGCTAATAGGGAGGTGACTTCTAAGATCTAGGGAGCAGAAAAATAACCCAACAGTAGAAATAGTTGGTGCGTGAGCGCCTTGTGTGTGTTTGGCAGATGGATGGAGGGGGCAGAGGAGAGGGAGAAAGTATGCTCTGGCTCCCTGAAGTCCCTGGAGGGGCCAGGGCCAAGGGCGCCTCAGTGACAACCACGATGGACTGAAAACCAGGGTCCCTCTGCCACTGGCCAACACGTCCCTAGTCCTAATGCAGATGTGCTCCAAAATGACCAGACTGGGTCTTCTGCCTAATGCTTCCATTTAATTGCTAGACTAGATTTAATTTGATTTAGAAAAATAAATGGGCCATCTCCTACATCTAGTGTATCAGAACAAAACTGTACTTATATCTCTAAAGGGTACATTCTCAACGGGGGCGATATGCTCCCCAAGGGGACACAAATTGTTTTTTTGGCGGGAGGTAAAAATAGTCTTATTCCTTTTAGGTATAAACCACAGCTATACACATAATATGTAAACAACTATACAGTCTATTTGTGGAATATCACAGGAATATTAGAAAAATGTTTTAAAATGCCCCTTTACAAAAAAGGTGTGAAAATGAAAATAAGGTGAGAAGCACAGTTCCAAAATCTCAGCTTCTTAGAGAAATATTCAGTTTCATGGGTCAGAGAGGAAGCTAAGAATAGCCATGTAGGAGAGAAGATAGACATGCAGTACTTTGCAGAAACAGAAGAAAGTGGGGAGGACAATGGCATGCATTATAAAAAGGTTCCCTTTTTCTAAATGCTGTTTAGATGGTCAAACACTCACATAAATAAAACAATACATCAGTTCAGTTCATTCCTTTAACCTAGTGATATTGTTAGAAGCTCTTTAAAATGTTTCTGCAAGTGGCAGGAAACTGAAGTTCCCCTGACTTGTATTTGATATATTTTTTCTCATGGGCAGGACTTGCCTCTCGCTGGGCAAGAGACCTTCTAAGCATCCTGGGCAGTGCGGCTTCCGGTGTCCTCTCTCCTTCACAGTCACATCTAGTCCAGTTCTGCAGTACCAGAGCTGCGCCCTCCATAAACAATGTTCCCTCCATAAATAATGACTGCCAGAATCCTGAGAAAGTGAAATTTGTTGCTTTTAAGTTTCCTCCAAATTGCAGAAGGACCAGATAAGGATGAAATCCTTTGATTTTTTAAAAAATTTTTATTATTTGGCCAAGGCTTAATTTCAATTCTGTAGATCAATAATTCTCAAACTTTAGCTGAGTCTGAATCACCTGGAGGCCTTGCTAAAGCTGGGTGGCTTGCTAGGCCCTATCCCCGAGGTTTTTGAGTTGTAGGCTTGTGGTGGGGCCCAGTCATTTGTGTTTCTAACGCTGCTGCTGCTGGTTGGGGACCCCAATCTGAGAACCACTGCCCTATGTCAATGGGTTCCCTAACTGGCGGCTCATCAGAATCTCTGAGCAGCTATTACAAACTATGTATTTCTGAGTTAAACTCTTGAGAATCTGGGTCAGCAGGTCTGGAGAGGTACTCAGGTTTTATACAGGTTTGTAGTCTCTAGATAATTTTGATAACCTCTCGGGCTGTGAATTCCTCTTTTGTGTGGCTTTCCTCAGAACCACCCTCTGGCACTGGAGACTGACTACCCTTTGGTTCTTCATTTGTGAAATAACTTTACTGGACAATGTATTGCTCCCAGTGGGTGACACAATTTTGTAGTTTCATTTATTAATATCCTTGTTCTTATGAAGTGGATGTTGATTTCATTCTTCAGATTTCAGGGAAAAGAGCAGATCTCTCGCTTTGGGGGTTGGTTTATGAAATTGTTCTGTCCAGAGACAGAAAATTAATTAGATCATTTATGAGGAAAAATATAAAAAGCAAAACTTCGGATTTTGTGTTCACCTGCTCAAATAAATTAAACAATGGACCTCCGAGAAATGTGTAATATTTTACTTATCATTTGGGAATTGTATTCATGAAAACCTTTTCTTTGCGTTGGGGCAGGAGCAAAGCACTGGCAGAATTCTACTGCATGGGAAGCTGATTGGGATGCTCCGGATGGCGGGACTGATACTTGTGCTTCAAGAAAATACAGTTTTTCAAAACCTAATGTTACTTTTTAAAATTTATTTTGAAAGTGATTTCCAAGACTGGATTGGATGATTAAAGCTGAGATCTCTTTACCCTGAAGAAAGGGCAAGAACAACATCAGTCAGACAGTTAATCAATCAATCAATTGATCTGCCTGTCTAATCTTCATCTCCTTCCATTGAAAATTATCTAGCCCCCAGATAGACCTTTAAAAATAACTTTCTAGGAAATAGTCTGATTTGTCTTCATTGAGGAGAATTTAGCAAACACAGTCTAGGGAGAAGCAAGTGATTTGTGCTGTTTAAGGACAAGGGGATTATGAGACATCGTTAGGCAAGGATGGTGATACTGGGTTCGCTAAGCCTTTCTTGTTAGAAACTTGAGGATCGGAGAGTACCTGTGACTCATGGAACACACACTGATGGTTCTGAAATTAGTTACAGATCCTTAAGCTACTGGCCTAGTAGCTGGAAAGGACGCTTCCCAGAGAATCCTGGATTTTTAATCACTTAATCATTACATTACCAAATATGAGGAATATGTGCTATCTACTACCTTCATGTTTCATTTCTAGAGTCTAAGATCTAAGTACCTCCCTTCACCTCGATGGGTAACAATCCTTCAGCAAAGTCTAAGGCACAGGGGCTCTGTGAAGAATCTTTGGCGTCTTAGCAAGTGGTACTGTCCATACCACTTTTATTACATATTATATTATTGTTGATATTTTTCTTCATTATCCTGTCTAGACACTTCCCCCAATATTTGGGAAGTAGAAATGCTTGCTCATAAGTGTCTTTTGACTTAACCTAGCCACTAATGTATTACTCCTTTAACCTTCACCAAAGTGACACCTTGAATGCAACAGTGCATGAAACTCTGGTCACACATACAAATATATTTTTCTTTCATGTCACTGAGAGATGTTTATTTCATGGTCAAAAGCAGTGGTTCATACAAATGTAACTGGATTTCCATTCACATTTTTAGATTCCAAGATGTCTGTAGTACCACTGCTGAGCTGTGACAGCTCTCTCGGTCCCCTGTTCTGGGATTCTGAATAGGAATGTTGTCTCCTTTACTTTAAACCATCCAGGAGAAAGGAGTCAGAGGATGTGGAAGTAGAGGAAAAGGGGGAATAAAGAGAAATGACCTGACTATGAAGGGAGCTGACTTGCAGGGGGCAAAACTAGGGGCAGATGAGACGGAGAGAGGCTTAGGTATCAACCAAAGACTATTTTCTCTAAAAAAAATGGAAAAAGCTTTCCTCTCTGTTTGAGAATGGTGCAAATTTGAAGAGCTGGAAAGATTCTGATCTTGAATAGCTTGAATGTGAAACATCAGCCCTGAAAAGTTTGTCAATAAAATTGACCCCAATCTTATCATGCTGATTGAATACATTTTCTTTCTAGGGTATGACAACCAGATAAACACTGCTGAGGAGTGAGGGCTTGGAGTGGAAGTTGACAGAGCTTAACCATATCTTTTCAAGTATGTCGGTGTTAATGCTGGCTCTCTTAAAGCAGAGAATGCTGGAGACCCAGACAAGTATTATTTGATTGCACACCTATCCTGATGCTTTCTCACCAGTGAGTGTCCAGTGATATTTTCATCACAGATGGTTCTTTCAAAGATGTGACAGAAATGGTCATTGGTTTCAAGCAGGGAATTATTTGCAGTAATTATATCTTCTTATTAAATTTGTGATAGGCATCAGAGACACAAATTTTCTGTGCTTAATAACTACAAAGGATCTTTGATAATAAGTCCCAGTCTTTACTTTCAAAAGCTTCTATTTTAGTAGCAAAAAGGGAACACAGGCAAATCACTCTCTCTTGAGAGACTTAAAAAATGGCTGAGTTGACTCATTGTTTAAATGGACAGGATCTTAGATCTCATCTTTTGATGGTAGAGGATAGAGGACTGGAGAAAAGCATGAAAAATGAATCTGGCCCTGGCTGGTTTGGCACAGCAGTTAGAGCTTTGGCCCTCGGACCTAAGCGTCCCAGGTTTGAGTCCGGACAAGAGCATGTACCTCGGTTGCATGTTAGATCTCCGGCCCCACCAGGGCAGTGTGGGAGACAATCAGTTGATGTGTCTTTCACACATCACGATGTTTCTCTCTCTCTTCCTCTCCCTTTCTTCCACTCTAGCTAAACAATCAATGAAAAAATATGCTCGGCTGAGGGTTAACCACAACAAAAAGAATCTATAATTTTCTTGATGAGGTTATACCAATAACAACAGTAGACTTCATAATAAAAGTCAGAAATGTTAACCCAAGTGGGCACAAGGAAGGTGCATTTTTTTTCCATAAGTACCCTTAGGCTCCACAATGTTATTTCTTTCACACTACTGTATACCTTTCCTGTTCAAATCTTTGGGGTTAATGAAACACTCATTTAACTGTACCAAGAGTCATATATGTTTCCCAAACATGAGAAGGTATGACTGAACAGATAGATAGCTATGCAGAGCAAGAGGATATCTGGGAGTTGAGTTGCAATTGTAAATATTGTTTGGTATGATCAAAACTCCCATAAAACAGCCATTAATTTTAGATAATTACTACTTGGAAACTACATAATTGCATGTTTCCCTCTGGGATCACCTTGTCTTGGTGCAGAATATTTAATTGGTCATGGCCTGGAAGGGAAGGGCACTTAAGGTGGAATTAAGAATTGTAGTCATATAAAATCCTAAATTGCAATATGTGAAGCCACTGAGACATTTAATCTTATTAGTTATTATATCTTTGGAATTAAATCCAGAAAAAAAATGTTTTAGTTTGGGGGTTAGTTACATATGAGCCTTCCATCTCAGAATATAAAAGAGCTGCATATATATAAACCAGGGAAGAATTCTTGGAGGTGGGATAGTTTTCCATACACTTTGTTACTGTGGAGAGACCAAATTTGTAGGATTTACCTAGGAAGCTTGCTCAGTGAGAATGCCCACTATTCTCAATAGCATAGTGGTCAAGACAGAGTCTCTGGGGTCAGATCCTTTGGGTCTGAAACTTTGTCTGCCACTTATTTCCTGAGCAGGCGACCTCTTTTGGGACTCTAGTTTCATCACTTATAAAACGGGAATAACAAAATACCGAATTGACAGGGTTTTAGGGACTTTTATGAATTAAAAGGTGTAAAATGCTTAGCATACTATTTGGTAAATAGTTAATAATGGTTTATTTTTATTATGTTTGGTTTTGTGATGGCAATTTCTCCCCAGGTCCTATGCTAACAGATGTAAATTGATTCCCATTTTGCTTCAGTTGTGCTGGCTCATTCTCCATTCAAAGAGCTTTAGTCTGAATTAGCTAAATACATATTATCAAGATACTTAACTAGGGTGACATCTATTTTAAAAGCAGTTCTATCTTTGTATTTTTGGATAATTAAAAATATAACCAGTATACCTATTATGTCCACCATAAAATATGCATTAAAAGGCTCCATTTAAAAAGTACAGAGCAAGTTTTTTTTTTGGTCATTGAAATTGTTTAAAGTCTTTTCAAGGACTTCTTTGTCTAATTCTATGTGCAAGATCACATTTGAGTGGTTCTGATTTAAATTTCTCTTATCTTTTAAAAGGCAATATTCTATATTCCTTAAACTACATATTTTATTGGATATTTCCATCCAAATTTAATTACAATTTCTTTTTGAAATAATTTTTTTTCAAGTCTATATTTTATTTGTGAGACAAACAGATTGTAGGCTAATCTTCTGACTGCCACTGTTGAATACTTTATTGCCTTAAGTAAGACAGTTTGAAGTAATAAAAGGACTGTAAGTCCTCGACTCTCTAGTCTAGACAAAGTTAAATGTCATGAACTTAATGTGCATCCACGGTCACTGATGCCCTGCACAAATCTTGGGTCTAACATTCTATCAAGAATCTATGTAGGTATGCATGGTCTCCTGTGGATCAGAGAATAAGTCACAGGGGCATAAAGCAAGTCTGTACTATGTTCTCCCTTTATTATTATTATTATTATTATTATTTTTTTTGAATTTTATTTATTTATTTATTTTTTTGTTACAGATATTTTACCTTTTTACCCCATTGGCACCCCCCACCCCACCCCCCCTCCACCCTGTCCCCGGCTTAGTTGTCCATGTCCATTGGTCATGCATACATGCATATAAGTTCTGTGGTTTATCTCTTCCCACCCCCCCCACCCCCCATCCCCTCTTCTGAGGGATATCAGTCTGTGCCCTACTTCCATGTGTCTGGGTCTACTGTATTCCTCAGACTGTTATGTTCATTATATTCCGTATATAAGTGAGATCATGTGGTATTTGTCTTTTTCTGCTTGGCTTCTTTCACTTAGGATAATACTTTCCAGGTCCCTCCATGTCGTCTCAAAGGATAAGAGATCTTTCTTTCTTACCGCTGCATAGTATTCCATTGTGTATATGTACCACAGCTTTTTGATCCATTCGTCTACTGGTGGACACTTGGGCTGTTTCCAGATCTTAGCTATTGTAAATAGTGCTGCTATGAACATGGGGGTACATCTATTCTTCCTGATTGGTGTTTCAGGCTTCTTAGGGTATATTCCCAGCAGTGGGATCACTGGGTCAAATGGAAGTTCAATTTTTAATTTTTTGAGGTAGCACCATATTGTTTTCCATAGCGGCTGCACCAGTCTGCATTCCCACCAGCAGTGTATTAGAGTCCCCTTTTCTCCACACCCTCGCCAACACTTGTTGTTTGATGATTTGTTGATGGCGGCCATTCTGACAGGTGTGAGGTGATACCTCATAGTTGTTTTAATTTGCATCTCTCTGATGATTAGTGATGTTGAGCATTTCTTCATATGTCTCTTGGCCATTTGTATGTCCTGTTTGGAGAGGTGTCTATTCAGCTCCTCTGCCCATTTTTTAATTGGGTTCTTTGTCTTCCTTTTGTGGAGTTGTATGAGCACTCTGTATATATTGGAAATTAACCCCTTATCTGATACATCATTGGCAATGATGTTCTCCCATACAGTGGGTTGCCTTTCCATTTTGATGATTGTTTCTTTTGCTGTGCAGAAGCTTTTGAGTTTGATGTAGTCCCATGTGTTCATTTTCTCCTTTATTTCTGTTGCCTTAGGTGATGTATCAGTGAAAATTCTGCTCCGTATGATGTCCGAAATTTTGTTGCCTACATTTTCTTCTAGAATTTTTATGGATTCACGGGTCACATTTAAGTCTTTTATCCATTTTGAGTTTATTTTTGTGTATGGTGTAAGTTGATGGTCTAGTTTCATTTTTTTGCATGTAGCTGTCCAATTTTCCCAACACCATTTATTAAGGAGGCTGTCTTTACTCCACTGTATGCTCTTGCCACCTTTGTCAAATATTAATTGAGTGTATTGCCTTGGGTCCATTTCTGGGTTTTCAGTTCTGTTCCACTGGTCTATATGCCTGTTCTTGTGCCAGTACCAGGCTGTTTTGGTTACAGTCGCTTTGTAGTATAACCTGATATCTGGTATTGTGATCCCTCCAACTTTGTTCTTCTTTTTCAAGATTGCTGTGGCTATTCGGGGTCTTTTTTGGTTCCATATGAACTTTTGAAGTATTTGTTCTAGTTCTATGAAATATGTCGTTGGTATTTTGATGGGGATTGCATTGAATCTATAGATTGCTTTGGGTAGTATGGACATTTTAATGATGTTAATTCTTCCAATCCATGAACAGGGTATGTGCTTCCACTTTTTTATATCTTCCTCTATTTATTTTTTCAATGATCTGTAGTTTTCTGTAAATAGGTCTTTTACTTCTTTGGTTAAGTTTATTCCTAGGTATCGTAATTTTTTTGGAGCGATGGTAAATGGGATTGTTTTTTCAGTTTCTCTTTCTGTGAGTTCATCATTGATGTACAAGAATGCCGTCGATTTCTTGACATTAATTTTGTATCCTGCTACTTTGCCAAATTCATTTATTAAGTCTAATAGATTTTTGATGGAGTCTTTAGGGTTTTCTATGTACAATATCATGTCATCTGCAAATAATGACAGTTTCACTTCCTCCTTTCCAATTTGGATCCCTTTTATTTTTTCTTCATGTCTGATTGCTGTGGCTAAGACTTCCAGTACAATGTTAAATAAGAGTGGCGAAAGTGGACATCCCTGTCTTGTTCCTGTTCTTAATGGAAATGTTTTTAGTTTCTGTCCATTGAGTATGATGTTGGCTGTAGGTCTTTCATATATGGCCTTTATTATGTTGAGATATGATCCCTCTATTCCTCCATTGCTGAGCGTTTTTATCAGAAATGGATGCTGGATTTTGTCGAATGCTTGTTCAGCATCTATTGATATGATCATGTGGTTTTTATTCTTCATTTTGTTTATGTGGTGTATCACGTTTATTGATTTGCGAATATTGTACCAGCCTTGCATCCCTGGAATGAATCCCACTTGGTCATGGTGAATAATTTTTTTGATGTATTTCTGGATCCGATTTGCTAGTATTTTGTTCAGGATTTTGGCGTCTATGTTCATCAGAGATATTGGCCTGTAGTTTTCTTTCTTCGTAGTGTCTTTTTCTGGTTTTGGAATTAGAATTATGCTGGCCTCATAGAACGTGTTTGGAAGTCTTCCTTCTTCTTGAATTTTTTGAAATAGTTTGAGGAGAATGGGTGTTAGTTCTTTTTGGAATGTTCGGTAAAACTCCCCCGTGAAACCATCTGGGCCTGGGCTTTTGTTTGCTGGGAGAGTCTTGATTACCTCTTCAATTTCCTTAGTTGTTATTGGTCTGTTCAAGTTTTCTATCTCTTCCGGGAATAGTTTTGGGAGACTGTGTGTTTCTAGAAATTTGTCCATTTCTCTGAGATTGTCGAATTTGTTGCCATATAGTTGTTCATAGTAGTTGTTAACGATCTTTTGTATTTCCGTGGTGTTGGTTGTTACTTCTCCTCTTTCATTTCTGATTTTGTGTATTTGGGTTCTCTCTCTTTGTTTCTTGGTGAGTCTAGCTAAGGGTCCATCTATCTTGTTTATCTTTTCGAGAAACCAGCTCTTTGTTTCATTGATCCTTTGAATTGTTTTTTTTGGTCTCTATGTCATTTATTTCTGCTCTGATCTTTACTATTTCCTTCCTTCTACTTGCTCTGGGGTTTTCTTTTTGTTTGCTTTCCAATTCTTTAAGTTGTGAGGTTAGACAGTCAATTAGAAATTTTTTTTGTTTTTTGAGGTAGGCCTGTAGTGCTATGAACTTCCCTCTCAGAACTGCTTTCGCTGCATCCCATAGATTTTGTGTTGTGTGTTCATTTTCATTGGTTTCCAGGAAGTTTTTAATTTCTTTCTTGATCTCCTTGGTGACCCATTCATTGTTTGATAACATGCTATTTAGCCTCCATGTGTTGAAATGTCTTTGCATGTTCTTGTTGCAATTGATTTCTAGTTTCATGCCATTGTGATCTGAGAAGATGCTTGATATGATTTCAATCTTCTTGAACTTGTAGAGATTTAGTTTGTGTCCTATCATGTGGTCTGTCTTTGAGAATGTCCCATGTGCACTTGAGAAGAATGTGTATTCTGTAGTTTTGGGGTGTAATTCTCTGTAGATATCTATTAAATCCATTTGGTCTAGTGCTTCATTTAGAGTCTCTGTTTCCTTGCTAATTTTTTGCCTAGAGGATCTATCCAGTGCTGTCAACGGGGTGTTGAAGTCCCCTGCTATGATTGTATTGTTGTCGATTTCTCCTTGGAAGTCCTCCAGAAGATTTTTAATATATTTTGGTGCTCCTATATTGGGTGCATATATGTTTATCAAGGTTATATCTTCCTGTTGGATAGATCCCTTCAATATTATGTAGTGGCCGTCTTTGTCTCTAGTTATGGTCTTCATTTTGAAATCTATTTTATCAGATATGAGAATTGCTACCCCAGCTTTTTTTTGCTTTCCATTTGCTTGGAAAATTTTTTTCCATCCCTTCACTTTCAACCTATGTGAGTCTTTTGTTGAGAGGTGGGTCTCTTGTAAACAACATATAGATGAGTCATGCTTTCTTATCCAATCAGCTACTCTGTGTCTCTTTATGGGAGCATTCAATCCATTTACGTTTAAGGTGATTATTGATATGTACTTATTTATTGCCATTTTTGTTTAGTGTGGTTCTATTTTTCTTCCCATTTCTACTGCTAATTACAGCAGTCCTTTTAACATTTCTTGCAGTGCTGGTTTGGTGCTAATGTATTCCCTTAGCTTTTTTTTTGTCTGGGAAGCTCTTTATTTGATCTTCTATTTTGAATGATAGCCTTGCTGGGTAGAGTAGTCTTGGATTCAGATTCTTGTTTTTCATGACTTTGATTACTTCATGCCATTCTCTTCTGGCCTGTAGTGTTTCTTGTGAGAAGTCAGCTGAGAGCCTTATGGGGTTCCCTTTGTAGGTAACCTGTTGCTTATCTCTTGCTGCTTTTAGGATTCTCTCTTTGTCTTTAATTTGTGGCATTTTAATTACTATGTGTCTTGGTGTGGGCCTGTTTGGGTTCTTCTTACTTGGGACTCTCTGTGCTTCTTGAACTTGAATGCCTTCTTCCTTCACCAAATTAGGGAAGTTTTCTCTCACTATTTTTTTGAATATATTCTCTATCCCTTGCTCCTTTTCTTCTTCTTCGGGGACTCCTATGATGCGAATATTATTACGTTTCCAGTTGTCCCATAGTTCTCTTAAGCTGTCTTCCTGTTTTTTAATAGTTTTTTCCTTTTGTTTTTCTGATTGGTTGATTTTTTCTACCCTGTCTTCTAATTCACTGATCCGGTCCTCAGCTTCCCCTACTCTGCTTTTTAAACCTTCCAATGTGTTTTTCATTTCGGATATGTCATTTTTTATCTCTTCTTGTTGGTTTTTAATTTCCATTTGGCTTATTTTCAGTGTCTCTATGTCCTTACTCATGCTGTTCAGCTTCCTCAAGATCATGGCTCTGAATTCTAGCTCTGTTAACATGCCTAATTGCTCCACATTGATCTCATCTTAGGTGGAGGTGTCTTGCTCTTTCATTTGGCTTCTGTTTCTGTGTTTCACCATTTTAGCTATCACTGTGGGCTTTGGAGCCTGTCAAGTTCTCCCTGTGGGTGTTGGTGTTCTGCTGTTTGTGGCTCCCTCTCCTGTGTTTAGATGAGCGAGGGAGGACCCACGTTGAACACCACTGTCAAGTCTTACTTTCCTGGTTAAAGTTGCCAGCCCAGGAAACGTACTGTTATCCTCTAGCTTTTTGCCTGGAGGCTAGCAGTCTAGGTTAATTGATGAGTTTTGGGTTGTCAGTTGATTGAAAAACTCCCTCTGGTGCTCAGCCAAGGGGCTTTCAGGAGGGTGGGGCAGATGATGGTTGTTAGTGAGCCTCAATTAGCACTTCAATGGCTCACAGGCTGGGGTTGGATCTCCGAGGGAGGGGCTGCTGCCTCTCTTCAGAGCCCTGGGAAGGAGCAATGTGGCCTCCGTCCTGGGTGGCTGCACTCAGCCAAAGCTCTGAGCGCCCTCCAAACCCCGAGTGTCCCGACACAGTTCCAGTCCAGTCTGCCCTCCCTCCGCCGGAGCCCAAGGTGAGTGGCTATGGCTGTTTCAGCCTCTGTCCCGGCTGCGCTGTGGGGCCGCCTGGGAGTGTAACCCGCGGGCGCCGCTTATAGCTGAGGCTGCTGCCGAGCTGCCGGCCCTGGGCTCCCAGCCCCGTCTTGCGCCTCGCAATCCTACCGGGATGGAGTCAGTGTCCCTCATTGTATGGTCCTCGCAAGCTGCTTTTCTGTTGGTTTTTCCCGTCGGTTTGTCTGTGTTGTAGTTGTAATTCCAGTTTGGTTCTGGGAGATGGTCTGTGTAGCTCCGTTCACTCCGCCGCCATTTTTCGGTTTTTTTCTCCCTTTATTATTTTTAAAGATTACTTATAAATTATTAAAATTTTGGATGATATGGAAGCATGACACTTCATCATAAAGATATTTCTTTTATGCAGATGATATGGTTTAATTCTCATGCATCAAGAGATGCTTCAATACATGCCTGGTCCTAGTTACTCACTTTCTGAAAGAATAACATAAATTCACTGTCATATTTCCTGGGATCTAAGATGCCATTAGTTTTAAATTTTACCAAAGATTTAATAACAGGTTATAAACATAAATACTGTATTTGGTGTTCCAACAAATAAAAGACAGAAACATTAACATGTGAGAAATTATGCAAGTGTATTTTACAACTGGTCAATGAGCAGATGGGTCATGAGGAATTCTTTTTTAAAAATATTAATTAATCACCCTGGTCGGTTTGGCTCAGCAGTTAGAGCGGCGGCCTGCGGACCAGAGTCCGAGGTTTGGTTCCTGCTAAGGGCATGTACCTTGGTTGCAGTTTGTCTCCGCCCCGATTAGGGTCGTGGGGGTGGCAACCACTCGATGTGTCTCTCTCATGTAGATGTTTTTCTCTCTCTCTTCCCCCCTTTCTCTCCCCCGCTCTATCTGAAGATAAATGCAAACATGTCCTCAGGTGAGGATAAAAAAAATTAATTTTAAAAATACTACAGATGTCCCCCCCTTTTTCCTCCACTGACTCCCACTCTCCCCCAAGCCTATTGTCTCTGTCCCTGAGTTATGCATACATGCATGTACGTTCTTTGGTTAATCTCTTCCTGCCGCCTCTTCCCTTCCCTCTGAGATTCGTCAGTCTGTTCCCCACTTCCATGTCTCTGGATCTATTTTGTTCGTTAGTTTATTTTGTTCATTAAATTCCATAATTAAGTGAGATTATGTGATAGTTTTCTTTCTCTAAATGGCTTATTTTGACTAGCATAATACCCTCCAGGTTCCTTCAGGTTGTCTCAAAGGGTAAGAGATCCTTCTTTTTAAACAGCGGTGTAGTACGCCATTGTGTACCACAGCTTTTTCATCCATTCATTTACTGATGGGTACTTGGGCTGTTTCCAGATCTTAGCTATTGTAAATAGCACTGTTATGAACTAGGGGTGGATATATTCTTTCTGGTTGGTGTTTCAGGATTCTTAGGATGTATTCCTAGAAATGGGATCACTGGATCAAATGGTAATTTCATTTTTAATTTTTTTGAGGAAACTCCATATTGTTTTCCATAGTGGCTGCACCGGTCTGCATTCCCACCAGCAGTGTACTAGAGTCACTATTTCACCACATCCTTGCCAACACTTGTTTGTTGATTTGTTGATGTCAGCCATTCTGGCAGGTGTGAGGTGATACTGCTTTTTATCATATGTCTCTTGGCCATCTGCATGTGATTTTTGGAGAAGTGTCTATTTAGGTCCTTTGCTCATTTTTAATTGGATTGTTTGTCTTCCTTTTGTTAAGTTGTATGAGTTCTTTATATAGTTTGGAAATTAACCCCTTATCAGATCTATCATTGGCAAATAAGTTCTTCCATACATTGGTTCCCTCTTCATTTTGATGTTGGTTTCTTTTGCTGTGTAGAAGCTTTTCATTTTGATATAGTCCTATTTGTTTAGATTTTTCTTTGTTTCTCTTGCCCTAGGTAATGTGTCAGTGAAAATTCTGCTATGTGAGGTGTCTGAGATTTTGCTGCCTATGGTTTCTTCTAGGATTTTTATGGTTTCATGACTTACATTTAAGTCTTTTATCCATTTTGAGTTTATTCTTGTGTATGTGCAAGTTGGTGTTCTAGTTAAATTTTTTTTGCATGTACCTGTCCAATTTTCCCAACATCACTTATTGAAGAGACTGTCTATTCCTTGTATGCTCTTGCCTCATTTGTCAAAAATTAATTGAGTGTAATGTCTTGGGTTGATTTCTGGGTTCTTTGTTCTGTTCCATTGACCTACATGCCTGTTCTTGTGCCAGTACCAGGCTGTTTTGATTACAGTGGCTTTGTAATATAATTTGATATCCAGTATTGTGATTCCTCCTATTTTGTTCTTCTTTCTCAGGATTGCTACAGCTATTCAGGGTCTTTTTTGGTTCCATATAAATTTTTGGAGTATTTGTTCTAGATCTATGAAATGTGCCTTTGGTATTGTAATAAGGATTGCATTGAATCTATAGATTGCTTTGGGTAGTATGACATTTTAATGATGTTAATTCTTCCAATTGATGAACATGGTATGTGCTCCCACTTGTTTTTATATGCCTCTAATTTTTTTTTTTCAATGGCCTGTAGTTTTCTGAGTATAGGTCTTTTACCTACTTGGTTAAGTTTATTCCTAGGTATCTTAATTTTTTTGTTGCAATGGTAAATAAGTTTTTTTTTTTTTTTTAGTTTCTCTTTCTGAGAGTTCATTATTGGTGCATAAAATTGTTGTTAATTTCTGGATATTAATTTTGTATTCTGCTTCTTTGCTGAATTCATTTATTAAATCTAATCATTTTTTTGGTGGAGTCTTTAGGGTTTTCTGTGTACAATATCATGTCATCTGCAAATAATGACAGTTTCACTTACTTCTTTCCAATTTGTATGCCTTTTAGTTTTTCTTCTTGTCTGATCACTGTAGCTAAGACTTCTAGTACTATGTTGAATAAAAGTGATGAAAGTGGACATTCCTGTTCTTAAGGGAAACACTTTTAGTTTTTGCCCATGGAGTATGATGTTGACTGTGGGTTTGCCCTTATGTTGAGGTATGTTCTTTCTATGCCTAAGATAAAAACTCTTAAGAATTTTTATCATGAATGGATGGATTTTGTCAAATGCTTTTTATGCATTATTGAGATAGCCATATAATTCTTTGCTTTCATTCTATTAATGTGATGCATCACATTAATTGATTTGCATATGTTGCACCAATTTAGAAATTCAGTGATGAATCTCACTTGAGTATGATGAATGACCCTTTTAAGAGTACCACTGGCCCGGCCAGTTTTGCTCAGTGGTTAGAGCATCGACCTGCGGTCCAGAGACACCCGGGTTCGGTTCCCGCTAAAGGCGCATACCTCGGTTGCAGTTTGTCCCCGGCCCTGGTTGGGTTGTGTGGGTGGCAGCCACTCGACGTGTCCCTTTCACGTCGATGTTTCTCTCTCTCTCTCTCTGAACAACAACAACAACAACAACAAAAAGAGTACTACTGAATTTGGTTTGCTGGTCTTTATAGAGAACTTTTGCATCTATATTTATCAGAGATATTAGTCTGTATTTTCCTTTTTTAGTAATATCCTTTTCTGGTCTTGGTATCAGAATAATGCTGGCCTCGTATATGAGTTGGTAGTGATTCTTCCTCTTCAATTTTTTGGAAGAGTTTGAAAAGGGTTGGAGTTCATTTAAATGCTAGGTAAAATTCACTAGTGAAGACATCTGGTCCTGGGGTTTCCTCATTGGAAGATTTTTTATTCTGATTCAATTTCTTTACTACTAGGAGATCTATTCAGATATTTTATTTTTTCCTGATTCAGTTTTGGTAAGTTGTATGTTTCTAAGAATTTTTGCATTTCTTCTAGGATGTCCAGGTTTTTGGCACATAGTTGTATTTGTAGCTTTCTATGTGCCTTTGAATTTCTGTGGTATCAGTTGTAAAGGCTCCTTTGTTATTTATAATTTTGTTGATTTGGTTCTTTTCTCTTTTTTCCATGGTTGTCTAGATAAGGATTTTAAATTTTGTTGACCTTTTGAAAAAAATAACTCTTAGTTTGGTTAATCTTTTCTATTGTGTTTCTATTTTCTATTTCACTTATTTCTGCTCTAATCTTTATTATTTCCTTTCTTCTGCTAACTTTGGGCTCTGTTTGTTCTTCTAGTTCTTTCAGGTGTAAAGTTGGGTTGTGTGTTTGGGATCTTTCTTGTTTCTTAATTGTATATGTTTACTAATATGAACTTCTCTCTTATAACTGTTTTTGCAGATTCTCATTAAGTTCTTGTATGCTGTGTTTTCATTTTTGTTTATTTCAGGAAACTGTATTTCGCTTTTAATTTCTTCTTTGAACTATTGGTTCAGGAGAGTGTTGCTTAAATTTCATGTATTTGGTAGTTTTCCTCTTGTTTTTGATTTCTAGTTTCATGACATTATAGTCAGAAAAGGTATTTGGTGTGATTTCCAGCTTCTTGAATTTACTAAGACTTGTTTTTTGGCCTAATATACGATGTATCCAAGAAAATGTTCCATGTGTTTGAGAAAAATGTGTACTCTGCTGTTGTTGAATAGAATGTTGTGTATATATTTGTTAAATCCTTTTAGTCTGTGATATTGTTTGAATCTACGGTTTCCTTATTGATTCTGTCTGGATGATCTATTCTTTGTTGAGAGTGGGGTATTAAAGTTCCCAACTATTATTGTATTACCATTTATTTCACTTTTGAGCTCTGTTAGTTTTTGCTTTATATATTTAGCTGCTCTGATATTGGGTGCATAAACATTTACAATTGTTATAGTCTCTTGATATATTGATCCCTTTAGCATTTTATAATGACCTTCTTCGTCCCTTTTTACCATATTTAGTTTAAAGTTTATTTTGTCTGATATAAGTATAGCTACCCATGCTTTTTTTGATTACCATTTGTTTGAAATGGTTTTTTCATCTCTTCAGTTCTCAGTCTATGCGTGTCTTTAAGGATAAAGTGTGTCTCTTATAGTTAGCATGTTTTGGATCTTGTTTTTTTAAAATCAATTCACCTATTCTATGTCTATTATTTGGAGAATTTAATCTGTTTGTGTTTAAAGTAATTATTGATAGGTAAGGACTTACTATTGTCATTTTCCTAATTGGGTTTCTTGCTGTTTTATAGGTCCATTGTTCTTTGTTTCTTATCCTCTGTCTTTTTTTGTGTTTTGATGTCTTTACTATTAGTATGCTTTGCCTCTTTATTGTGTGTGTGTGTGTGTGTGTGTGTGTGTGTGTACTTACTAAAGGATTTTCCCTTGTAGTTGCCATGAGGCATAACCCCATTTAAAAATGGTGATGTATAGTATAAAATACCTGATGTTTCTATGGTATTAGAAACATGGGGTGAATTTTTGTCCTCAATGACAAAGAAACCATAATCTTAGTACACAACTCTCCTATTCTATTGATTGTGAACTTGAAAGTTTCATTTCTCTTCAGGGCCTTTAAACTATGAATTTTTGCTATTTTGATTTCTCTTACCATAATTAGATACAGGTCAGAGGGAATTTATTAGCTAAATATCTGTATCCACTCTAGCCTGGTGCAGGCAATAGATCATAACATCAAAGTTTTGGATTATACTTTCACTGTAAGGGTGAATATTAATATTTAACTCATTTGTATTAATGTTTAGGTAATTTTAAATAATATGTGTGAAGTGCTTATTGTAATGCTTGACACAAAGTAGTTGCTTATTAAATAAAAGGTAATGGGATTGATGAATAACTATGTGTGGTGCCGGATGGGTACTGAAAATATCAGGGGGAATACTTGGTATGGTATATGGTTGCTAACCATTATTCTGTACACCTAAGCTAATACCAAATAATATTGAATGTACACTGTAATTTAAAAAATTAAAAATAGAAACCCCATTTTATTCTACTTTTTATAATGTTCTAGAGAGCAAAATATTCCAGGTCTGTTTCTGAGTATGCTGTATTATCCAGGAGGCCAGAAATATAAAAGTCCCTTGATATTTACCATCTTTCACTCTATGGAATTCTACTTTGCAGAAGTAGCCATTGTCAGTAGTTTGGTATGTATAATATCCTTCAAGACATTTTGTTTTCATAAACATATGTATGTATATGCATATCTGCAGAATATGAATAGTTATGCATATCAATGACCACACATATGAGTGTTGTTCTTTTACAAGTGGGATCCTATTATACACTGTTCTGCAATTAATTTTACTCATTTAATAAATACACATGGACATGTTTTCATAGACTAAAAATGGACCTCATCATTTTAGTAGTTACACAGTGCTCCATTGTACGGATAGTCTGTAATTTTAAAAATAATCCCTTTATAGTAGATATTTAGAATGTATCCATTTACTTGCTATTATAAGCAATGAAGCAATAAATAGCCTTGGACAAATATTTTTGCACACTTATGCAAATTTTGAGGACATATTTTTAAAAGTGGAATTTCTGAGTCAAAGGGCAAGGGATACAAATGTATGGTTATGCCAAATTGCCCTTCAAAAATTTGTACCAAGATGCACTTGTATTCACAATGCGTTACTTTATTCTTTCATTCGGTAGAGTTTCTGCTACTCCATACTCTTACCAGCACTGAGCATTATCAACTTTTTCTTAATTTTTGTCAATTTGATTAGTGAAAACTGATAGCTTACTGATGTTTTGATTTGTATTCTAAAACTATGAGTGAAATTGAGCATCTTAAAACATGTTTATTGCCCATTTGTGTTTCTTTTTCTTTTAACCTGCCAGTTGAATACATTGTCCAGAGTTCTACTTGATTTTCAGTGTTTTTCTTAATTATTTTTAAAATCAATAATGTATTTAGGTCTCTGTTGCAAAATTTGTTTCCTAGTTTGTTGTTTAGAGGGAGACCAGTCATTTAATGATTATTTGATTATTTGAAGCATCATGCTATCATACAAAGGGTGCTAGACTCTAGGGCAAGAGTATATGAGTTTCAGCTCTGGCTCCATCTATTACTTGTTCCATTATTTTTGTTTTCTCATCTGAAAAATGGGAATACTAACACCTGACCATGAGAACTCCACAAAGACTAAATATGATGATGTATACAAAAGCATTAATATAATAATGTACATGAGATGCTTTATAATTATGTTATTTTTATGATACCTATGGAATGACACATTGGAGGAAAAGAAAGTTTTTTCCTTCCATTCTTAAACTCTGGTTTCTTGCTTCCTATGTCCAAAGTCTATCTCTTTACATGTGGGAAATTTAAAGTATTGATTTCAGGTTAAAGTGAAGCTTTATTAAGTCTTTTCTGCACTGGTCAGGTCTCATCTGGAGAATTGGGCTCATTTCTAGGGACTGTGTTTTAATGAGTGTTATTGTTCTGGAGAACACTGGGTGAGAAGAAAAAAATGGGGCCTGGAAATCATGTTATAAAGATTGGAAAAACGTATCTTGGAAAAAAGGCAAGTTACAAGTGTCTAATATTTTTCTTCAACATTTGAAAGGCTGTTTATGGGACAGGGAATAGATTTGTTTTTCACTGTCCTACAGAGATGATCTGGAACTTATAGTCATCAACTTGGAATCTCTATAGGGGAGACCTTTCTAATAATTCTAGCAGTTTGGCAATGCAACAAACTCTCTCCAAATAGTGATATCTTCATTATTGGATGTATTCAAGCATAAGTAGAATGTCAGGAGTGTTGTAGAAGGGAATTGTAAGTTGGAAGACAGCAAATTCTGAGGCCCGTATGCATTTCTGGCCATGTGGGTGTCTTCCCCACTCAGTTTAATTCATTTTTCTTGTCTTATTTGAGGACATACCATTTGTCTAGTCCTGAGTTTGGTGGTGTGAACAACATAAAAATATGGAAGATTTGATCAAGGAGCTATTTTCTTACAGAAAACCAACTTGGAAGGATATAGAAAAGACTGAACTTGGAATAAGAAGATTCTAAAAGCTGGAGAAATGTTTCCCTGACATTCATTTCCATCTTCACTCTTTTCCTAGAGACTTCTTTGCTGTTTGTTTTTTCTTTTTCCTTTCTTCTTGCTTTATTTCTGCCCTATTCTCTCTCTTTTTTTTTTATTTTCCATTTTTATCTGGATAATTCTGAATATTCTTTTTTTCTATATTTATTTATTAATAAAATAATGAATACTCACTAAACCACCACTTAACTCAAGGATAGACCATTGAAAGTAACTTGCATCATATATCTATGTGTTCCCTTATTCCAAGCTTCTGTCTTTCCATCAAACATGAAAATTCTCTGTCCATTCATTAGCTATAACTACAGAGATGAATTTTGTATTTCTCTTTCTTTTTTTTTATGAATAGCTTTATCACATATGCATATGTATATAAATATGTGCATATATGTACATGTGTATTCTACTTGTTCAGGGGTTTTATAAAATGCTGATGTTATAAGAAAGCTCTTGGTTTTGCTCTAACTCCAAGTTACTAAAATTCATCTATGTTGTTGAGTACAGCTGCAGTTCATTTTTTACTGCTGTATAATATTTCATTATGTGAATATAATGCAATTTATTTTTCATTCTGTTGTTGAAAAACATTTGATTCTGTTTTTGGTATTTTGCTATTATAAACAAATATTGCTGTATACCTACTGATTTTCATGTTCAAAGGCTTCTCTAGGATTTATACTATGAATGGAAATGCCAAATTATAGAGTATGTGAATGTTTACCTTTACAGGGTAATGGCAAATTGTTTTACAAAATGTTTGTATGTTTGATTATATTCAAAATAGCCTCCTCTTATAATAGTTTACCTCGCTAAAATGTATTTTCTTAAATTACATTATCCACATGCCCTAGAATCCATAATGGCTTTCTAATCAAATGGTTCTCAATAGGGCATTCAAAATTTTCTGATGACTGTCTACCTTGTGGCCATTCAGACTCATCACTTACTGTTCCCCTTGAAGCTCATTTTACTCCAACCAACCTTTGACCTCACAGTCTCACCCTATTTTCCCTTCATTAACTGTCTCATCTTACCTTCTATCTTCTCCTTATCAATCTAGTCTCCTTATGGCAGAGGCTGAAGAATACAGACTCTGGAGTTGAAATCTCTGCTTTACCACCACAGCTGAGAGTCCTCATTCAGCTCTGTGTCTTAGTTTCCTCATCTTTGAAATGGGGATAATTGCTGAACTTACTTTATATACATAAAATTAATGTATAAACTTAACTTTATATATATAAAGTGCTTAGAACAGCAAACAGTATATAAGTATTTGATATTTTTATCATTCTGGCATAGGCTCTTAATTTTATTCTAAATGTATTTTCTGACTAAAATAATTTTATGTTGTGTTGCATTTCATAAATTATGTCTAATTAGTATAGTGCCTAAGAACAGAAAACATATAGATACAACCTTCTTTCCAAATATTTAGTTCAAGTTGGTCTTGATGAATAAAATACAAAAAAAAAAGTCTATGGAAATTAGATTTCCAAGTTTTTATACTCTTGACCCTGGCTACAGAAGAGCAGCCTCCTCATACATAAAACTCCATTGGCTACTAATTTCAGTGCTATGAGTCTAATCTAATGACTCAGATCTCAGCACTTATCCTAAATAATTTACCTTGAAAACTAAATCTTAAAGGTATAACTTGGGACATTGGATAGGAAAGAATCTCCAAAATACAGAAATCTGGGATTTTCCTGTTTTCCTTTGCAGACTGATTTGATTTCAGGAAACCACGTTTTCCTAGAAAATTACTCTGGTGAAAAGGTGAAACAGCACAGGATTCAGGAGAAGACCTGAACAGGCACCTTGCTGTCCTCCCAAAGGCTGACACTGCACCATGTTGCCCATGCTCAAGCATCATGCTCAGCTGGGTGCTCCATTCATTTGATGGGGTGTGCTCTCAAAGGCACTGCTATTTCTAAACTTACTGACCACAAGGAGCAGTCATGGCTGCAGGGTTGCTGGATAGCCCAGTTAATCTTTAAAATATGTCTTCTTTGATTGCATGCTATAACACTATTTTTGCAAGTGCCATTCTCTGAAGGACTTTTGGAGCAATAGAAAAAGCCATAAATTGCTTTCCATCACTGGGAAAAACCATGTGTCTGTTTAAGTATACAAGCATCTCCAGAGGGCTATTTGTGATTACAGAATTTTTAGACTTAATAGAGCCACATAATAAAGCAAACTCTCTCTAAGCATTTAAGTGTCCTCTCTCTGTAGTTTGAAGCACACAGAAAAAGATAAGAATACATTGAAGAGAAAAACATATTTCTTCCAGAGAAGCAGAGCAGGCAATGTGATTGAAGGACGCAGAAAAGGGATAATGATTAGAATTTCAGGTATTCTTGAGCTATTGGATCAATTCAAAATGCATGAGCTTTTCAATTTTTAGAGAAAACTATAAATGAAAAAAATTGTCATGCTAGTCAAATATTGCCGACTTGGAGTTTTTACAAAGCACTTTATATTGCCATGAGTTGGAGATGGCAAAGATCTGCATTATTACAGAATCTGTATGTCTGTTGAGTCCTTAAATTCAGCTTTTCTTGAGTTTCTGACCTTAAAATAGTAACAAAACTATTATGTTCCTGTTGGATAGACATGTAATAGAAGAAAAAAGCATTACTGTATTTATGTACAGTATTTATTTTATAAAAGCTAAGGAGAAAGAAAAACTTTGAAAATAGAGGTAATGTTTATAAATAAGTATTTTAAAAGTATGACCAAATGGCTTCTCCATAATTATGTAGTGAACTGGAATGTTACAAACTGGAAAAGAGAGAAGAAAACTATTTCTCCCCGTTGAAGTAGTAGTTGGAATTTTCTGTTTTTATTAGAAAGAAAGAAGAGTGAAACCTAAGAAATGTGATGTTATCCTTTATCTTTTCTGTTAAGCTTTTGGGCCATTCATTTAAGAATTAAAATAATGTATAGTCTTCTCAAGTCAGTAAGAGAATTCTCAAATAACATGCTTAGCATGAATAGATCAAAATGATCATTCTTTAATCTGAACAAGTAATTTATGGGATTATTAAAAATCCAGGGTCTTGACTATCCTCACTTCAGAGCAAGACATAATTAAATCACAGGAGAGAAGAAAGAACCATGAATCTACTATATCCTATAATCACTCAATAAGTTTCAATGATTCCTGAAAGCAGGTTAATACAAAACTCAGATATTTGTCTTTGATATACATGAGAATTCTTTGGACATTTTATCTAAATCACTTTGAGACATTCAGGAGCTTGGTACTATATCGCAAACAGACCCATTTTTATAAATTCGGTAGTGGTACCTATTCTTTAAAAGGTACACCACATAACGATAGGCCACAGGCTCTTTCATTTTATTCTACGACCATGACAGCAACTCAATTTAAGTGTATAATGACCCAAGCCAACCATCCATAGCAGCAAAAATTTAATAGCAACCTTATCTGGAGTGCTGACGAGGAGCACTCCCCAAGAAATTATTACAGCCTCTTCAGTTTACAAAACAATTGGCTTTAATCTTTAATACTGTGAAGCAGTAGGGAGCAGATAGGCACATTAGCATAGCTTTACTTTTTATAAATAGCATTTAATATGCCATATTCAGATACTGTTGGCCTAAGCATCTTATGTCAAACAGTTTGTAGACTCTCGAGCAAATAGTACAAGAACTTCTTTTTTTCTTGAAAAGCAAAACACAATGCCTGCATTCCCACGATGGGACTTAAGGCATACTTTTTATGGGAGAATTTCTACCATATTGATGATCTTTTCTTTCTGAGCATTATACCATCAGTCTCGGAGTCAAGGGAAATATCAGGCCCCAGCACTGCCTTCAAAGAGTTTTCAGACTGTTATGGGAGATGACAAGATCACAGAAAACAATTTTAGAGAAAAAGTGCACTGTAAGGTGTTAAATTAATTAAACAAAGAGGCCATCTGACTGAGGGGTTGTGCCATGGTGGCCTAAGTAAATCAAAATCTGAGCCCATTAATGCAGCAAGCTTGTGAAATTAAAACACTGAGGGCAACCAATTACAGCCAACTAGTCTTTACGCTATAGCCAACCAAGTAATTTCTTTTCTTTGCCTCTGCACTTAATGGAAGGCTTCCCTCTGGCTCCTGTTGGCCCAGTGCCCCTGACCACTTCTGCTTTGGTGCTGCTTGTTTTGAACAGATTGTTGTTCAAATAAATTCTTAAAAATTGTAATATGTCTTAGTTTATCTTTTAACAAAGGTACAGAAATAGAAGTTCAGAAACAAAGCTGCTGACCGAGACACAGAACTTTCTTTATAGCTTACATGAAAACCCACAAAGAACGCGCACTCCAGTGTTACAGCAGGCTCTGGTCACCACTGCAGCAGCTCCCCGGACTTTTTCATGCTGTCTCGATTTCCTGGAGAGCTTTCAGTTTATCCTCATAACCATCCTGAGAGTTAGGCAAGGCTCTCGCTTCCTTCTAACAGAGGAAGAAACTAAGATACACAAGGTTATAAACCTGCAAAGTTTTCGCACAGTACCTGACCCTACACTGGTGACTTGAAGTTCAGAGATATTTTCTCAAATACTGTGCTGCAAAGTTTCATGCCATCTAAGTACTTTATAACTGTGACTTTGTATTATAAATGTGACTTGTATAGTCATATTAAAAGGAATCAATTCTGGAACTCAAACTCTGTATCCGGGTGTTTAACAACATACAAAACAATTATTTCTCAACATTAATTCTGTGGAATTCAGAGAAGAAAAATTAGGGTATAAATTTGGGTAATACCATGTATGACAGGCCTGTCTGGGAGACTTATAGCATATATGGTGTAGAAAAGACTCACAGAAATACTACAAAAAATAAATTTCTTTACTGGTTTCCCAAATTAATTTGGACCTGGATCTTCCTTTTATTCCAGTTATTAACAGTTCCCATAATTCAGCTCTGGCCAGGTAGCTCAGTTGGTTGGAGCGTCATCCCGATACACCAAGGTTTTGGGTTCGATCTCCAGTCAGGGCACATACAAGAAGCAACCAATGAATGCATAAATAAGTGGACCAACAAATCTCTCTTTCTCTCTCTCTCAATTCAATAAAAAAAAAAGAAATAGAAGAACAGTTCCCATGTCAATACTGAATGAGAGCTTATTTCAGAAATCCCCCCTTGACTCGAGTGGGATTAAAAAAAAAATAAACCTAGTTTGAAATTCCCAATGTCTAATTGGGTAGTAAATGCCTGGAGTATGAATCTCATTCCCCTTTAACTTTGAAAGTCCCTATAAAGAAAGAAGAGGATCCTTCTGTTTCTTTTTTCCTCTGCTTCCATCCTTTGGCTGTTCCAGAGCTGTTCACCACCATGCTGTGATGGTCTGAAATAAACCGGCCTCACTACGAAAAACTTTGATAGATTCAACCTCTCTTTATTTTCATCCCTGTAGTGCTCATTGTGGCACAAAATGATTTTTGAGGTTATGGGATAAGAAAAAAAGTTCTATGAAAGCAGGTCTTATTGATCTTATTGCAGGAGGTCTTATCGCCGAGGACGGAAGATGTGGTTACTGAACTGCCTTTTACCCGCCTATGGAAGAGTTGATGCATTTAGTTGAAAAGAGTGGGCTTAGCTCATAAATCTGTTCTTTGGGGAAATTACAAATTCAAGCTCTTTGAAGATATTTATTCCTTGAAAGTTCTTAATTTATGTTTATTCATTTCCCCTAGTTGATTTCAGACACAAATATAAGAAGAAAAACTTAATTCTTTATTGTGGCTGTGCCTGGTCAGTGATTAGTATGAGAATGCTTTCTAAGTTTTCCAAAATTGCTTCATATAATCGTATTTTGCTGCTTGCATTGACATGCCTCTGTGTGTTTGATACTAGTTTAAGTCTTGTTATTTTGTGAATATTATAAAATAAAATCCCGAAGCAAAAAAGCTGAAAGAAAATGCACCAAGATATTAACAATGTCGGTTTTTGTAGGAAAGTGTAATGAAGAGTGATTCTATTAATCTTTCTAATATCTTATGTTTTTCTATAATATTCTATAATATTATAGAGTATAATATTATCATAACATCACATATATTACTATGAAAATCAGAAAAAATGTACTAATATATGAAATTTTAAATTAAGGTCCTTTTTCTCCTTAAACTCCAGACATAGTTTAAAGATTTTTGTTCCCTTCATCACCACCTTTAAACAAGGGGAGGGGAGAAAGTTGATGTATAATATTTCCAATAGTGATGCTTTGCTAAAATTAAATGATCACATAATGATGATTAAACATCTAGGTCTGCCTCCAATAAAGAAATGAGGAATGGCCTAATTACTGTAGTTTTCTAGTAACAACCTATTCATTTATCATTTCACTGAACATCACAACCAGAGTTTTACAAAAAGAACATATTTCAACGTGTGATTTCCCTCCTCACAAACTGTGGTTTCTGTTGAGCAGACAGAGGCATTTAGCTGGTATTGTTGAGGAGAGCCCTCTAGCCTTCACCATAGAGTGCCAGGGAGACCAATGGCAATTTACATGCCTCAGGTCTTAGGAGCTATTCCCCCCAAAATCTGAGACCAGGAATCTATCAGTCTTTTCCAATCCGTGTTTCTTATGCAGATTTATTTCCCATATAAATTTGCTTTACCATTGGTTTTGACATCGCTAAGACCAGAAAGACTCTTCAGGAAAGATTTGGATAGTCAATTGCGATTGTTTTTTTCTCCCTCCTGAGAGAGATTGGAAGTAAGTTTATATGAAGAAGTAAGGTTTTTCTTTGAAGACACAGGAGGAAATATTGTATGTATATAATATATCCCTGGGATTATTCCCTAAACCCCATACCTAGGTGCTTGATTTAGCCATTCTGCTTTGACATGTTCTAGTGATGTTTCCTTAACTTCACTGTGTCTGACTATTCATGAGGCTAATAAATCTTGTTGAAAAAGTTTCCCAATAGTCAGTGTTAAATTTGCCTGAAATTAATTTATATTTTATGCACTCTCCAGACTCTTAGTTTCTCCTCTGTACCTTTTTACCACCTTAATTGATGCTATTTCATGAGCTGCCATAGAAAATGAGGCAATTGTGACGTCCATATCACCTACCAAATCCTCCCAGAGGGTAAGATACTTTTCTGGATATGTATTAGTTATCAGAAAAACAAACAAACAAACAAAAAACAGGGAAGAAAGCATCTCACCAATGACTTGGCAGTGATTAACTCTTTGGATTATCTAGTTGTCACACTTCCATCTTCTTTTCTAATCTTTCTCTTCAATTTACCTTCCATGCATCCTGGATTCTAGCCGTGCTTTTTGATGGGGCATGTAGTTTGACATAGGTGATTTGATACTACCGTCTCGTCCTGCTCCCCTCCTAGTGGGAAATCATTGTTCTAGCTATGCCACATTTTTTTTTTTTAATACTTCCATATTGGCCTCCTTGTGAATCTGTGTCTGACCCTGCTGTTTCTTCACTTACAGTGTACCTCCCATCATCTCTGCTCCACTTCTTCCTAGATGCCACTCATTTTTCAGAAACTAACTCAAGCACTGTCACTTTTTGAAGATGTTACCGCCTCCCTCTGTACTCCCACTGCACCTTGAAGTGTCTTTCTTTCAGCACATGGAATATGTTATGTTATGATTATTTATTTCTCTGAGGATGTGAATGCCTCACTATCACAGAGTGGCCAACTCATCTTTGTTATCCCATCCCCTAGAAGAGCCCAGGAAGACCTAGGTTCACAATAAATGTTGGCTTAATCACCCTTTGCAGGATGGACTGTGGATCTGAAGGCTATATATAAACATTCTGGCAGGAGTGGTTGGAGAGAAAAGTTTTAAAAGGATTGTGGACATGAGCTGTATGTTCTCCAGGGAGGGCTGGTGCGCACGGTGCACCCTGGCGGCAGAGGGAAGTGGAGGACAAAGAGAAGGAGTAGGTTTTCTGATAACAAGCATCAGTTATTACAGTTTTTTTTCTTAGAGTCATTTTGAACATGTCCTCTAGCCCCTTCTTAGGCATTTATCTACTAGATAAGTGAATTAGTAGAAAATGAGGTCTCTGCTTCTAACAATCAGGTTTCTTTGTTTGCTTGGTGCTCTCTCACATAGAATGCTGAAATTCCAGAAATTTAGTGTTTTCCTGCTCCTTTCCAATCTGCATTTATACATTAAGCTCCTAAAAGGGACCCAAATGACCTGACGAGAGCCTCCTTGCTGGCTTTCATGTACCTCCAATGCTTAAGAATCCCATGGTAGGAAAATGACTTTGGAACCATAGCTGGTTCATTAAATGGGACAAAACACAGACAAAATTGGTGGAATAAAGGGCATTTCTAATGTCATTGAAAAAATGTTGTTGAGGACAGGAGGTGAGGGGGGGTATGATTCTGTTACCTATATGCTGGTTGCATCTCAAGTATTTTGGATTTAAACTCTCCAAAGACCTGAGTCACTACAACATTTCTTTAAACTTTCTTCTTTCTCTGTTTCTGTGTGCAGAACCGAGAGCTCTGCTGGGTGCTGCACTCAACGATTCCTTCCTAATTGCACAAGTGGCTGAGCTCTCACAATGCCATGTTTCTGTTCATTTGCATTTATACAATGTACTTCACCATGTGCTTTAAATGCATCATTTGAATGTCGAGTTCTGTCTCCCTCTTTTGGCTCTTACAATGGCTGGGCCCACGAACAGGGCAAGTCTGAGGAGAGCTGCTATAATCTCAATATGAGCCTGTCTCCCTGAATTGGCCAATATTCAGCTGACTTCTGATGTGATGCTGAGCAGTAATTCAAATGGAAGAACACAGCAATAAGGAGAGGGAAAGAACACCAAAGCTGATCATTTAGAAATCATTTTCAGGTCAGAATAAAATAACATGGGATTTGTTTTTATTTTATTTCAAACACCATATAATCAAAAAGGTCTCAGGCTCCCAGGGAGTTCACCACATGAGGTTTTTTTTTTTTTTTTTGTAGTGCTGTTAAACAAAGCCTGAAATATTTCTTGCCTTGTATTCTCTTCCCAACTCATATACTTGCTTTCAAATAAAATGGAGGGGTATCTCTGGTCAGATAATATAATTTCACCAAATGTTATAACTTTAGTTTCTACAGAAGACCTGTTGATCGAATATAGAGTGCATTTGAGGTAGCAAAGCATATACATAATGTGATCTACCATATTTACCACATTATAAATTTTGAACATATTCTCCTTTCAAATTAACTAAATAGGAAAAAAGCTTCTGAGTTGTCCTGATTGGCAGAATCAGTGGAACAGAAATGGAGGGGTCCTGATTTGGTCATCCTATATTGGCTTGTGCTAAATGTTTTTCTACAGCAGGTTTTTCTCAATCACAATACTGACATTTTGACCAGACACTTCTCTGTATGGGTGGCTATTCAGTTCACTGTACAGTGTTTAGCACCATCCCCCGTTATGATAACCGTAAATGTCTCCATGTATTGCCAAATATCCCCTGGAGGGGGCAAAATAGCCCTGGTTGAGAATCATTGCTCTATAATAACAATCTTGGCAGCTGTGATCAGCCTACTTGGCAATATTTTTATTCAGGAGGTAGAACATCTAATGAGACCCTCTAGATACGATGTTGAGGTTGGCTGGTGTTGAGGAGCGTGAACATTTGTTAAATATCTCCAGTTCACAGCCAAAGTGACCTCAGGTTTGAGAATTAATGTGGTGATTTTCTCTCCAGGCTATGCCCAGTTATGCTCTCGTCTTCCTCAGCTCTCTCACGTTAGGCAGATAGGAGCATAGACCACGTCTCTGTCAGTTTTTCAGCAACATATTAAATTGTTTTTTATATACCAAATCCTAATCTCAATAGATCATTACCATGATTTTGAAATATTTAATTTATTAAAAGTTTATCAATAGAGTATCAACAGTGGTGCCATTCTGTAATATTCAAATTAGAATAAAAAAAACTTGTATTTTTTTTCTTTTTTGATTCACAAGTTGGATTTATAAATCTGTACTCACCCAAGGTTATAAGCCCAGGATTTAATTTATGGAATCTACCAACAATCCTAACAGCCTACTTTTGATTTATAAGTCTCTATTCTTTCTAATGGTAATTGTAGCCAAACCGCTTTTAGTGTTTTGTAAGTAAAAAAAAAATTAATTTCCATATCCTTAAATGGGTTTACAAATCCTAATATAGATTTACAAGTCCTGAAACAGATTTTCAAATAATGCCAATAAATCCTAAATAAAAAGACCCGATTTACAAAGCTGGATTTTGCACCTGGCTTTCCAGGAAGTGATGATAAATCAGGAGTTGAGCACACCCCTGGCAGAGTGAGCTGTGCTCTCCCCGAGAAGTCCTCCTCTCCGCTCTGCACCGCACAGGCCTGATTTATAGGCGGCAGCCCTGAGCTGGCCAGGCCCCTCTGGTTCCGACATGCCAGTGCTGGTGAGGGAAATGGGCCACATCCCACAGGCTGGCTAACTGGCCAGGGAGCAGACTGAAGACAGCAAACCATTCATTTTCTTTGTCAGAATTGGGAAGTGGTATCCAGATGCCAAGACTCCCATTTCTACTTGAGTAAAACAGCAGTTCCATGCAAGGCATTCGGCATGATTCCAGTTGACATGAGCACAGTGTGCCACACAGCCCGGAGGCAAGGCCAGGTGAGGACTGTGTGTCCTTTCTCAGATGGAGCCGAGGATGGGCATCTGTGCCTTGCCCCTTGTCGTCACCATGCTGCTGAAGATGTCTGGCCTGTGTAAGGGTATCGCCAAACTGGGGACTATGGTCATTCAGGAAAAAGGGCTGGAGGTGAGCGTGAGAAGGGTATTTCTATTTTATTCACTTCTGAGCTATTTGAATGACTTTCACAGTGAGCATATGTTAATTTCATTATTAAGAAAAGATTTCTGCCCTGGCCAGTTTGGCTCAGCGGTTAGAGCGTCGTCCTGCGGTCTGGAGAGACCCAGGTTCGGTTCCCGCTAAGGGCACGTACCTCGGTTGCAGTTTGTCCCCGGCCCTGGTTGGTCGTGCGGGTGGCAGCCACTCGATGTGTCCCTTCACGTCGAGGTTTCTCTCTCTCTCTCCCTCCCACTCTATCTGTACAAAAAATGGAAAAATATCCTCGGGTGAGGATAAAAAATAAATAAATAAATAAATAAATAAATAAATAAAAAGAAAAGATTTCTGAAAGAGATTTTATCAGGAATACAAAGGGAATGATGGGGTTTTTTTTAATCTGCTCTTTAGTGAGTACCTCAGTAGACTACCATCACATGGGGCTCCTTCATTAACCAACGTCCTGCTCCGCTCTGCACAGGTGGCCCCATGCTTACAAAGCAGATCAGGGTCCTTCCATCAAATGCTTTTATATTTACTCAAACAGTATCCTGTGAAACAGGCAAGGCAGCGGTCATGTTCCGATGTGGAAAGTGAAGCTCCTAGACAATAAATGGCTTGTTCCCACCCCCACCCCCCGGAAATATTTAAGTGGAAGAGAATATTTGGAGCAGCTTTGACTTCTGGTTTTAAGATGACACCATGTACCACGGCACACACAGACCTTCGCCGCAGAGGCCCCACATACACCCTGTGTCCTCTGGCCCAGTGATCCCAGCTGCTGTTTGCCGTTGTGTTGTGCCACAGCCTGTGATCCCATCGAGGCTTCGTCACGCTGGTCTTCTTTGAAAAATTATGAGCTATTAAAATGCCATTTTACTGTGCTATTATTTAGTGGGAAGAACCCTGGAAGACTAGAAATAATTCTGAGTAAAATAAACAGGGACAGCTAAGCAGGCTTCCTTTCAAATTCTTTAGAGTTGTCACATACTCAGTCAAGGATAATTGGGAAAAAATTAATAAGATTGTGGGAACATGTCTGTACAATAAACGTCACTGTAATCTGCCCCTAGATTATGATGAGTATAGTGCAAGTCACTGAGAAGGAAAGCCTTTGTTTAAATTTATTCCTATGAGAAAATTAGTCTTGGATTTTGCAAGTTTTGAAATCTCTCTTTAGGGGATACCTCTCTTGCACCAAATCTGATTTCTCTGCAATGAATGTGCTAAAGTTATGGCTCCTAAAAACTAACAGCTGGACCTGGGAAACAATATAGGTGAGACTGCAACCTTTAAAATGTCTCTAATTTTCAAGAACTCTTTCTAAATCTAGATTATCAACTTCTTGTAAGCGGGAAGTAGTCTATTTCATATTCTTTGGACTTCCTCAAATCTAGTAAAAAACAGATACTCAATAGATTAAATTGATTAAAAATATATACCTCTGTTGTGCACAGACTCTATTTTAGAGTCTAATAAGAATTTCACCCCATGGATAATTTTTAAAGATTATTTCAATAAACAGGGTACTTTGTTCACAATAAGTCCACTGATTTGTACCTGGGCTTTAGAGCTAAGATGTGATTTGAGGAGGCCTGCTGATTACTAAATGATTGTTTAAATCTTTGCTTGTTGTCAGAAGCCCTTTACTGAACACCACAGCATGCTCAAGAGATGCCCTCCAGTCTAAACAAATAAATCAGATAATCCTAACGTTATGTAAGAATATATGGACTTCATGAAAACCTTAACAGGGAAGATGTGCAATAAAAAATATTTACATGCATTGCTTAATCTTATGAACAGAAAAAAGAGCTACAGATCCGTAGTCTGCACATACACGAGACACCCCTATCCCGTCCCTCCCTCCTCAATGTCTGAGATAGAACCATTGACTTGCCAGACACATGCCTAGTTTTAACTCAAGGTGGGTATAATGTTTTTAACAATATTGGGGATTTAAAATAACCCGCAGAATGAATTAAATGGATATGCATCTTTTCTTTATGAGAATAAAGTTCAAAGGGTTGAGAACTTGGCTGAAAAAAAAACCACCTTACATTTGTAATTTCACTAACCTCTAACTAAAATTGCACATTTCTATCTGTTATGAATGTAGGCAATAAACCACTATATTAATGAGTAGTATGTGTGACCTCAACACAAGTATTTGCATATATTACTGTGGTCACAGATACCTTTAAATACCATGTGTGCTCCTCTCTACTTTGAAATTATGGTAGTTACTAGACAAATCTACTAGATCTTTTTATTAAATGCATTAATAAAAAAGCACATAAATCACTATATTAAAATGGTATCTTAATGATACAATTAGCTTCCTTTTGAATCCCATTTATTTTATGTTTTGCATTTAAGAACATTTCTGGGAAGACATGCAGAAGACTCACAAGGCTCTCAAAGGGGCTATGGCCAGGAAAGGTTAGGAAACCCTGGTCTAATGACAGTCAAAACCATAGTTGGATTGTCTTTATTTAGGAATTAATTGTTCATAACCTTTGAAACCCAGGAGCCTAACTCACAGTTGACAAAGAAAAGGTCTGTTACTGACCAGGTATATTATGATGGAGACAAGAGAGGCAACATTTTGTTACTACTGTGCCAGAAATGTCTGCATGAGAAAAGAGGTCATCACCGTTGGCTCTTTGTGGTCCCCCCCAACCCTCATAAGTAGGTTAAAAGTAGTTTTAACTATATCTCTTTGGACCTTCTCAGTGACAGGTAAATTATCTTTTAAAAAGCCACATAAGCCCTGGTCTGTGTAGCTCAGTTGGTTGGGCATCAGCCTTTGCACCACAAGGTTGCTGGTTGGATTCCCAATCAGGGCACATGTCTGGGTTGTGGACTTGATCCTGGTAGGAAGTGTGAAGGAGGCAGCTGATATGTTACAGTTTCACATCAATGTTTCTCTCTCTCTTCCTTCTTTTCTCTCTAAAAAAATCAATAAAAATATTTTTAAAAAATGAATAAATAAAATAAAAAGCCACGTAAAACAGAAGCATGAGCTTAATTCTTTGTGCCTATGTATAGGCATGAGATTTGCCATGTAGCAACAGTATATCCAGTGATTACGCTCTACAAAAAGTAATGGCAGTGACAATAATTCCCAAAGCTGCTCTTGTTCATTGAAATGGGTGGTATTTGTTGCTTTAAAAAATATTTCCTAATTATATATAGATATTTTCTCGCCAAATGCTGACCAGAACTGGTCTTCCTTTTCCAAGCTGACAGAAGGTTTCAGGTTGAAAGGAATTTGGACTTGAAACTGAATTTCTAATCTGACCAGCTCCCCAAATGGGGCTGCTGTTCTTGGCAAAAAAGCTCTCTGCTTATTTCCAGGAAGTCATCAGTTATGCAGAGGGACCTTTCATATGCCAACAGCTTAAATAAGATGTGCCATGACAGAAGGAAGCAAAATAAAGAGTCTAAGCTGAGTTGACCCTGCTGAAAGCAAAATTCCTGTACCAGAACTTCAGTTCAGGAAGGCTTTTGATCCGTGGCTCCTTGGACCACCTGGGTCAAGAGGGGTCTGAGCACTGTGAAGATTTTGTCCCATTTGCCTTGAGATGAGTAGTCTGCAGTACTGATTCTTTTCATGTCTCACACTGTACTCCCTGCAAAACACTAATGAACATCACTTAATTCTTTATTGAAATTGGATTCCTTCAATTGCATACTAGACGGAATTGCTTTGATATTGATACATTTTTTTTTTCAAATTCAAAGTTTTAGTGAAAAGTTTATTCCCCCATTTAATTTGAATAGATATTGAATGCTTACCATGTGCATGGCATTATCCTAGCTGTTATAGCAGATAAAATATTTGCTCTAAGAAAATACAATCTAGAATAGTTGACTGGACAAGGACACAATGTAGGTGTTGGAGTTAAGGGGTTCATGCCTGAAGAGAAGTAGAGCAGAGAGGGGAGAGATGGTTGGGAATGATTTCTGGCAGAGAGACTATTGTAAGGGAGAACACGCGTGCAAGGAGCAGTGAGTAGTCTGGTTTGTGTGGAGCACGGTGCTTGCATTAGAGTCATGAGGAGACAGATAGAGGAGAGTAAACGAGGCCATACTGTGGAAGTTCTTCATGTAGTTGAAGTCAGGGAAAAACAAATGGAATGTGCTTTAACTGGGTCAGAGCTGTGCTTAGGAAAATTAGTTTGGCAATAGCATGTAGAATGAAATGGAGAGTGTAAGTAGCATTCAAGGAAAAAGAGAGACTGCAGTAATCCAGCTGGGAAATAGCATAAAAGTTCAGCAGCTAGTTCAGGACCTGGCTCCGTAGAGCCAGTGAAGTTATGATGATATAAATTTAGCCGGTGGCAGTGGAAGCAGGAGGCACAGCTTACCAACTTAGCACCAGCTTTATAGGAAACAGGAGAAGATTTTGAGATGATTTGGAGGTTTGAGGCCTGGGTGACTGAAAGGGATAGAGAAATAACAGACGTGGAGAATGTAAGAGGCTGGCCTCCGGGGTGAGGACGACAGAGCCACTCAGGAGACCAGTTTGGGGAAGAGTGAATTTAAGTTGTCAATGAGGCTCCTGAGAGGAGGTGACCAGCAGCAGGTGGTTAGCAATTTGTATATGAAGCTGGAAAAGAGATATAGACCCAAGTACACACTTAGGCATCATTTCAAGGGAAGTAATTTTGAAACTATGGAAAGTAACAGGATTCCTGAAAAGATGAGAAGAAAGCTGAAGTTAGAACATATACAAATGTCAACTGTTGTTGTAAAGGCATGGATAAAGCACCCTGGGAAAAGGGTTGCTACCAGGGCCAGGCAGGTGGCTTAAAGGGTGGGGGGAAGCTGGGGTCAGAGCATACTTGCTCACTGACTGCGAGGCGGGGCAGGTGGAGCACCAAGGAGGTGGGCCTCTGCCTTAAGGAGACCACTGGGACTCCATTTGAATGAATGGGCCCACTGCTGCCAGACCTGACTTTTCAAGAGAAGTTATAACTTGAGATTACAGTGAGCATCATGGGATTGTAACACATTAAGTCAGACTTTTCAAAACACTGTGCAGAACGAATAGAACATATTTGTAGTCCTCGATTAGACCAAGGGTCATCGAGCTCTCCTTCTGAAGTGGATAGATGTAGAACAGTCAGCGAAATGGAATTGGGGCCCTTTTCTCATAATTCATAGGGTTTACCAATCTCTAGGATGCCATGGGAAGTGAGAGTTTTAAGTTGAGTGGGTAACATCTCTCTGGGAAGCTAAGGAGGGCAAGATGTGAAAATGGTGCATTGAGTCTGATTATCAGGAGACAGTTGGTGACTCTCTAGGGAGCAGTTTTTGCAGCAAGGTGAAATTAGAGGTCAAATGAAGAGAGAGATGTCTCTAAGAAGGGGAGAATTCTGGAAGTTTCCTGGGTGGATAATCTTACTGTGCTATGGTGGGCTGGCAGATGGGAAGTCTTTAGTAGCTAGGACCACTGATTAAGAACATTTCATGAGAAAAATAAAATAGACTTTACAAATTACTACATTATTATGAGTGAATTAGGAGAGCAATTTGATCACTTGGAAAGTGCTCCTCTTTCAATAAATGTAAAATATGGATTCTTGCTGAGATTTCTAAGCTGCTTTATGTAAATTATATGCTAAAGTAGAGAAACAGATGTTAAATATGATTAAGACCAATTACAAATTCCACAGTACAATGCTGTGTTTTACTTACATTAGTTTCCCTGCTAGCTTAGGTGCCATCCGTTTTGCCTTTATTTCCTGTTCATAACTTCAGGGTGAGCAACATAGGGGATTTAAACAGTTCAGATTGGAGCCTGACAGCGAGACACAGATTCAAATAGAATCGCCTCAGCAAATCTAAACTTCTAACATAAGGCTTGTTGGAGAGGGATCTGGGGGGTGTCCTTATTTTGCATGTAAAGTGGATATTCAAGTTCCTGGCCTGACAACTGAATCTTGATACTTACCTGGCAGGGGAGATGCCATGATCACGAAGGTGGTCTTCCCAGGGCGGGGCTTGTCCATTGCACTCCGGACGGGCTGACCCCTGCAATTTCCCCAAATGTGGGAAACTTGACTGCACAATTTATGGTAGTGGGGGGCTTTGTTCTTGCTCTCCCCTGAAAACAACAACAACAACAACAACAACAACAACAACAACAACAACAACAACTGGATTTTGACTCAATACTGGGGTGAGATTTTCTGGATTTTTAGAAAGAAATCTTTTCAATGGGTTATTACTATCATGAGCATAGGACTGCCGGAAGCCTACTTTTGTCATTGTCTGAGAACAGAGAGTCACTCAAATACTTCGAGAAAATGAAGTTTTAGTATCAAAATTTTGGTAGCCTGGGATGAGAAGTGGTTAGGAGTGAGGCAGCTCAGGGACACGCACTCTGGAGGCCTCCTGGTCTTGATCATGTGTCTCTGCTGGGTCAATGTTCATGCTCCTCTTTTCTCCCTCTCAGGATGAATTCCTCTGTTGACTCACAGAACAACCTCTTCTATTTCATCTTTCATAGGACACTTGTAGCTATTCTGATGGCCCTTACTTTGTGTACTTCAGCTCTCACGATCAACTACTTCAGTCTCGTACAATTTGCTCCATGAATGTCCTGAGAGGGAAATCTCATGGTTTCTGCTTAGCTTTCTGGCAGCCAGACTACTGGCCTGCTTTAAGATTGGCTGGACTTGTCAGGTGACCATTAATCCCTTTCAATGGGAGTTTGTGAGACATCTGATAAAATATGCCTGCCCCTTGAGTAAGAACTGTAGACCTGATTTACTTGAATTGGTCTGTGAACAGCATATCTAATATCAAATTTATCCTGTTCTCACTAACTGACTGAATGAATAAATGTACTAGCTTGGTATTACGTTTAGATGTGTATGCATGAATTTCTGTGAGTGAGGAAATGTTCTCACATTTGAGACTAAAGCACATCCACTTATATGTTTTTTAATTACTGAAATTAAAAAACTGAATGAGGAAAAAGCTCTTGTGCTGGAGCAGCATCGAATTTAAAAATAGCTATATTTCTTATTAGGGTTTTCATGGTAAAACATATCCTAAACTCTTCTCAATCTCCTATCAGTCACAGGTTGCATGCTCAATAGCTCGCTCCCTCATTCTATCTTCTTTTGGTATAAAATAGGGCCAATAGAGAAATCCAAGTTGATTTAAGTATATATCTTTCTTGCGAAATGAGTCAATTAATAGTTTAAGACTCTTGATTTCCTGGGATTCAAGTCTTATAAGAAACTGATTACCATAATTCATTTTTAGAGTCAATTCTCTCAATTCTAATTAGAATGAGAAGTTTCCGAGGAACCCTGAGTATTTGTAATTCATATATAACATAAGCTATGCTTGAGTTTTCATTGGCTTATGTGGGGCAGGCTTTTTTTTTTTTTTTAATGACCTCTCCTCAATTTCTGAATGGATGGAGACTCAGCCTCCTTTTTTCTTACCTTTCTCCATCTTCTTTCCATTTCACAGTATTATCCATTCTAAGGTGGTCACAGTGATAGTGTCTTGTTTCTTTTATTATTCTAAAGTCTTTGTAAATTATTTAGCATATTACATTATAGAGGATAATTCTTGTACACCATTTATTTGGAATGCATTCTGGAGTAATCAAAATATATTGTCTTCACTTTCCTTGATCCATTTACCCCCCTCCCCTTCAAAAGTAGTTTGTAGACATTGAGAAACCACAATGCAAAAAGAAAATGCTACTCTACAGTACATCTTGAAGCTATGCTCAGTGATAGTCAATGGTTTCTATTTCATAGAGATAGGCTGATAGGCTCCGGTGGTAATACATGTACTGAAGATTGCATGCTGGCCCTTTAATGTCAAAGCAGAGGTGATATTCTGGATAAGAACACAGATAGACTGTGGAGAAGCTTCCGGAAGCCAGGAGAGGGGCAGCAGAACCGGGAGAGTGGCAGGCCTAGGGTCAAACTAACGTTGACTTCTGGAACTTGAGTTTTGAATGAACTGTTTGGTAAATTAATGACAAACTGATAAATAATTAAAAGTATCAAAACAAATGGTTATAAGAAAACATGGGACAAAGCAGAAAGCCAGTGAAGATCATGTTCTCCCTAATAGAGTTGCCAAACTGGAGATGTGGCAGAGTCGGGAATTGATGGGCATTGCAGAATAGGGGCTGAAATCAACAGTAAGATTGACCACTCAAAAGTGGGGTGTAGTGAACAAGTCAGTCAAATATTTCATGGCAAAATATTTGTCTGCATGAGAGTCATTCCATCCCTTTTAGATGCTGGGGCCCCGTTCTGTCTCAGTAGGTGCTATAGGCTCCTATACTTCAGATTAGCTGTTTTCAGTTAAGGGTGATATTGCTTTTCAGGGGACGTCTGGCAGTATTTAAAGACATATATTCTTGTCACAGCTGGCAGGTGTAACTGGCAGGTAATGGGTAGAGGCCAAGGATGCTGTTAAACATTATATAATATATAGGATAGCCCTGCAGAACAAATAATTATCTGATCCAACTTGTCCACAGTCTAGAGTTTGAGAAAATTAATGAAAGAAGTTATTCTTCTTCTTTTTTTTTTTAATCCTCATCTGAGGACATTTTTCCTTTTTTGTTCTGGTAGAGTGGGAGGGAGAGACAGGAACAGAGAGAGAGAGAGAGAGAGAGAGAGAGAGAGAGAGAAACATCAATGTGAAAGGGACACATCGAGTGGCTGCCATCCGCATGACCAACCAGGGCCGGGGACAAACTGCAACCGAGGTACATGCCCTTAGCGGGAACCGAACTCAAGCCTCTCGGGACCGCAGGTCGATGCTCTAACCGCTGAGCCAAACTGGCCAGGGCAAGAAGTTATTCTTAAGGACATATCTTCTGCATGCTGGTCTCACATTGCATGCTGACCGTGCTGATTGCTGCCTCTGCCCAATCTTCACCATCACCACACACACATCATCTCCTTCCTTTTCTTCCCACACCCCCATTCATTTTGGTTGACTCTTGAAAATTTCACCTAAATGAAATTATTCTGGACTTTATGAATGTTTTGAAATTATTTTTATTAATAATTTACTTCAGTTTAGTTCAACAAACATTTGTTGAGTTTTGCTTATAAGTATTTTGCTCTATTTCTTCTTCAAGAGAATTCTGAGGTGTCCTATAAGTTATCATAATTTGGTGTGAGATTCAGAAATATACATGATTATAATAAAGGCAGACTAGGGTAGAGCCCATAACTGAAGAGTAACTTAGATGCCAGTTTGAGTCTTCTTGGCTCTAGAGATATAGGGTAGCATTACCTCATATCTCTGATTCTATGGCTTGAGTGTATGTCTTCTAAATTTTTTTTCAAATTCACAGGGCTTATACTACTATGGTCTGGTTCCTGTCTTAAAGACTACTTTCTCCACCTGCTTCCTCCAGATCACAGAAATTTTGCCTATATTGGTTTCCAAGTGTAAATCCCTACTCCAAGAAATCTTTGCACTTTTATAGAATGGACCAGTAATTCCAGGTTATTCGTGGAGAGATCTCATTGAGTGTTACTTAATCTGTTTTCTTAGAGTCCCCTGCCCTCCACCCCTTTCTCTTAGACCCTCATCTCCTTATCCTGCTTCAGAAGAACATATTTCTTTTATTGTCTCACCCCTAGCAGTTCTCCCACACCCAGACCATTTGTGAGCTTGTCTTCTACCCTGTCATTTTCAGGATATGTTTTTTCCAAAGAAACACAATTCCTGTCCTGAAAAATTTCTGCTGCCAGACATAAGATTTTCTCCACAACATTATAAAACCATAATTACATTACTTAACTAGAAGAAATAAACTGAAATAGGGGTCAGGAATGGCTGTCTGGGTGACGTGAGCCTGGACATAAGAGCAGGAATTAACAGACAGAAGACAGGAGTGAGCAGATATCTCAGGCAAAGCCACAGTATCAGCAAGGCATGAAGGCTAAAAGTGCTCTGTGTATGGGGAACAAGTACGGCAAAGGTACAAGGAGTATTCAGTACTAAAGAATTTGGGCTCTAATCTGTATTCTGTTGGAAAACACAAATGCTGTGTGTGTGTGTGTGTGTGTGTGTGTGTGTGTTAGAGAGGATGAGGATGCCATGATCAGATCCATATTTTAGAAAGAAATCACTCAGGATACAGTGTGGCAGATGGTTCAGAGCAAAGAGGAGTAGTGGGTAGGTGACCCACCAGTGAGCAATCACAGTTGTCCAAATAAGAAATGACAGGGTGCCATACACTGAATGTTGACCCCCCCCATTCATGTTATAACAGTCTGATCAGACTAAAACACATGAGAGTAGAAAAGAAAAATGGAAAGTATTTCATTTAATTTTTCTTTGTACTACTCTAATTTCACGTGTATGCATTTTCTCTTCTATGATATAGAGGGGAACAAAATATACTTTAGTGTCATAAGATCTAGGTTTGCGTCCCAAACTTGTGAATTCTTATGTCACTTTGCCCATAGGGCTGTTGTTTCAAGGTGTCTCAAGTTGCCATTTGGGCTGAGTATGTTATTACTAATGGAAGAAGGGCCTCCTCTTTGTAGGTTAGGCAAAAAAAAATTGGAGGTTTTGTGAACTAGTTCCCTAGAGTGGCTTTCCTTATGTTCTATAAGGTTATCTTTGCTTTCTTGAGATATCTCTCTCTGGATAACTCACTTTGGTTTTCCTTTGCAGAGTTCAAGGTTTAGTAAGGCAGAAACACTGAATGTTTTAGCCCCAACATCCCCTTCAATTTTTCCCTTAAAAAGTTGCTGCAAGTATTTTTTTTTGAAATTCAAATACGCTTATTTGCTTGACCATGGGAAGGATCTCTTTTGTAAGTATTTGGAATATGCTCTTTGAATGTTTTTCTGGTAGTTTTGATCTCTAAATATCTGCACCTTGTCCTCCCTTTTCTGCATGGCAACTTTACAAACTTCATTCCTGTCTGCTTGTCCTTTAATATTTTTCCAATGGCTGCCATTCTGGGCTCCTGGTGATTTTATGTTCCTGTAGTTTCTCTGACCAACTTCTAAAGCATTTCCTGGGTGGATCCATACACTCTTACTTCTTCCAGGAACTTCATCTCTGTCCTCTGAGTCAGGGTAACTCTTTATTCCTTAGGAAGAGAAAATCCAGCAGATACACAGAGTTTATCAGTTTAAATTTTATTGGATCAGAACATCCTTAAAAAAACATGTAGGAAACAGAATGTTGCTTAGAATCAAGAGTCATTGGCTGTCTGATATCTGTGCAAATTTGGAAAAATTACAATGCTTCTCTAAACCTTAAAGTCCTCATCTTTTAGCTGATATAACTCATTGCAGGGTCATTGGAAGAGTTAAATGAGATTATGCATTTGAAAGCACTTTCTGAACGTTGCAATAGTATATAAATGTTGTTGTTATAATTATCTTACATCACTTGTTGCATGTTGTATAATACTTTATTAGTAGTGGACAGACAAAAAAGCCCAGTAAATGATGTAAATGTAAATACCGATTTAATAGCTGTTGTTATGAGGCGACTGGAAGTGAGATCGGAAGAAGCACCAACTTGTTGGAGAAGTAATTGTTTTGTGTGTTAACAATAGGTAGAAAGGGCCTCCTTGACATCTTAGCCGTGAGCCTATAACTTAAGTTTACACCCTGAATAGAGACTCTATTTCAATCCCGTATGTAACAAAAACAAACAAATAAACAAAGAGTGTAATGACACAAGTAAGCACGTGTTGTAGAATTTTTAGATTAAAAGTGTTGAATTCTGACCAAACATTGCAAGGAACTACTACTAGACTTTAACTATAAGGACTGAAGAGAGAAGCATCTGAACTTTTAGATTAAATATATCCTGAATTAAACCTGCTTTTCCAGTCTTCTCTTTGGGACAGTTAGTCCAGAGACAATGACACCTCATCTGTAGTGATTTTCTCTATAATTAAGGAAGAGCAAACATTAGTGTTTGAAAACAAAGAGACTATTCTCTGTATTTTAGATGATTCACAATCATTTGGACAAGTATATTCCATATTCCAAAGCTTTCTCCAAAAATGCTACAAAGGTTGTTGGTAGTAGCTTATAATATTTAAATTGATTGGATTTTCCCCCTGGCAGTTTTTCACCTTTGTTTTAACTACTTCTAGATTCTATATTTTGGAAGCTGGCTTTCAGGTAACTTTATTTTAGAGAAATCACCATAATCTCAAACTAAAAACCATTATACATCTGACATCATATGTATGTATATGATACCATATACATGATATATATGTGTGTGTGTGTGTGTGTGTAAATGAAGGGGTTTACTGCAATCAGGTGATGAGATAAGTAATTGGAAGAAAAGACGAGAGGAAAGCCCCAGGAAATCATATGTTAGAAACGGGAAATATGTGGGTACAGACTTGGGTATTCAGCATCTATTCAACTAAATTTATAACTGAGGAAGAGCGAGAGAAGAGATGAATGGAAAGAATTATTAGTTGCCAGGAGAGAATTTAAGAAGAAGCTTAAAAAAACTTTGGTAGACAAAGATTGAACTAACTAAATGAGTCAGTTAGTCTGTATTGAAATTTTTTGTGTTTGGATGCTTTCTCCAAACATTTGGAGGGTTTCTTATTTAAAGGCTGAGGGAGAACACATTCTCTGCTGTTTTATGGATGGTGAAGAACTCACTCCTACCAAGGTGACTTATTACAGCATCCTAAAGCCTTTGGCTTCCAATCCCTCCTCCTGAGAAACTATTCTAATTTTGCCAAGCAAGGTGGGAAGATGAATCTGTATGAAACTTTTTCCAGGTTTGTCTTGCTGCGAATTATGTTCTTGTTAGGAATGCCTAAAGATAAAAACACTATCACACTGCCATCTGTTAAGTGTATTCTATACATTTAGAGACAATATTAGAAGAGTACCTTGTGTACTGAATTTATCGTGGGATGGCCTCATCGGTCTCCAGGGTCACACCGCAACCAGGACACCCATGAACAATGAAACCACCCCTGTCATGTGCAGATGAATTCAATTTCCTCTCTATTATAATGTCATATTTGATTCACTTACTTTTATGTTTATTTTTAAAGGTTGCCTACTGCTCCAAGCCTCTTTTTTTCTTTTTGTCAGCACAGAAATATAAACCATTTCTCATAATTATCCAGTTCTGGGTCTATTTGCCTTGCCAGGCTTGGATACTACCTCAAATACTCACCTGGAGTACACTGCTTAGAAATATTTTCAGTCTATGAACATTAGGCAACCATATGATGACATCTGAAGTTTGACAGGTGAAATTATCATCACAGAAATTGTCTACTTGATTTGATTTTTGTTTGTGTTTATAGTACACATGCCAGAGTAGCACACAGTATATTGTATCATGTAGGCAGTATCCTATACCCTGCAAGAGGGATAGGTCACAACACAACCTCAATTTGAACCCAATTAGAATAGCAAAAGATTCTGCAAGAATAAATATGCTGTCTTTGCTGGTCTCCTCTTTAGAGAAACAAGACAATATGTCTACATTATATTCACCTAATAGATGAGACTCAGTCTATTAGAGGAGTTATAAAAGAAATTAAATCCTGTGGCAGGTGAGCACCCTGAGGGCACTGCAGTTTTTAACAGGATGTTAATATTCTCTAAGACCACTGCATGAACTCAGCAGAGCTATCTTCACAATTAGCTTTAGGGGCCACCTGCAGACTTCCCTTTTGCTTTCCTAATCAAAACTGCAATCCTAGGCAATTTAGCAAAATATTAAGTAAATAATTGCTTCAGAATATTTTAGGTTTAGGGACATAAATCTTATACTTTTTACATGCCTGCTGATGCTAAGAAGCAGGGAGGCTCCAACATTGCAATTTCAGTTTCGGGTGAGCTCCATCACTTTCCATTCTGAAAAATTAAATTCTATTTGTGGACAGATGTAACAGAATCCTTAGCTAAATTATAGTAGGAAGAGGATTTGACTTCCAGGGTCTATATAGTACATGCTCAGGATCAAGATATAAAAAAGTATGTAACCAGTGCTAGGGTTTCGGAGTGTATCCATGTGTACTTAGGTACGTGAGTTCCCTTTTTGGGATGGTTTTTGTTTTGCTCTTCCAAACCGATGCTTTCTAAAACTGAGCCCTACCAGGAATAATAAAGAGCTGTGGTGGGTGAGCCTCATAACTGCATTTGTGGGTGGAGGGGCCTTCCTAATTAGACTCTGGCAGCTTAAATCTGGCGGTCTCCGAAACAAAATGTGGTTGTGATAATGATGGCAGCACCAGGGTGTGCTGTGTGTGAACAGAAGACCATTTGCATTTTGAAATAAGCAATCTGCTTTTGGATGTAGCTCCTTCAGAGTGCCCACGTTTGGTTTAGATTCTGTTTGGGATCTGTTGGTGGTTTTCTTTATCCTCTTTTTTTAATCTCCTCTATTTTCAATATAATGATGGGGTTTTATTTATTCCCTCCCACCTGTACCCACCACTGCCTCTCCCGGCTGGAAGGCTGTTTATTTTCTTTTTTATTCCTTAATGATTACTTTAAGCACACGATTATTTTAAACACATGTGTTTGACATTAATAATACCAAATATTAGTCAATGTTCTGCTCTTCTCCCAAATGATAAATATAAAAACCTCAGAACTCAGAAGCCCTCTTCACCTCTGTAATAGCTTGGAGGTTATTGTCCCATATCTTAGTTTCATATAATTAAAAAAACCCTGAAAAGCAGTCACTCTTATTAACTTAAAAGGTGATGCTTAGCTGTACCCCTATGCTTCCAGTTCTTTGCTCAGGTTTCCCCCAGCACGTCCCTGTCCTTCTCACTCTTCATTCTCAGTCTCATTCATTCTCCCGAAGTGCATCTTTTCTGAGACCTTTCGGTGGGAATCTGTAGATGCTAATTGTGCTCAGTTTTCTTAGTCTGAGAATGTCTGTCTTTTGTCCTCACTCTTCACTCATAGTGACACTGGGCATGTAACAGTAAGTGGACAGTTATTTTCTTTCAGCACTTTGTATTATTTCCTCCTTTTCCCCTGGGTTTTAGTATTTTTATCAGGAAGTCTTTTATGGACTGTCTTTGCTTTGTAGATTATCTACTTATTTTAAAACACTATTTCATCTTTACTCCAGTTTCACTGTGTGCCTGGGTGGAATTCAATTTTGCTTTTCCTGCTCAGTCCCAGGAAAAAGAATAGCCTGAGGCCTCAGAAGGAAACCCTGTGCCACCTTTCCCAAATTTCCATCCCTCATCAATCATTGCCACGATGTTTGCTCTGCCCGCTACCGCTCGTTCCGTCATTTACTTAGTATCTTTCTTGAAATGAACTCAGTCCTTAAGTATAGTATAAATAATAGAGAAAAAAAGTCTGTGAACTCGTGGATTTAATATGCCAATTATATTTTTTCTAGTGAAAATATGACTTTCAGATATTTTATTTGAATAATTATGTGTACGTAAGTTCACCTGTGGACCACCTAGACTATCTGTACGCCAGCCAGGGCGCATCCTATGGAAGGAGCAATGCCATGTTAGAATGCCATGCTTGACTTTGTCCTCGGGCTTATGAGGAGGACGCATTCCCTGACTGGCTGAAATGATTTCTAGAAGGTTCTGCATTTGGATAGAGGATTGATTATCTGATTCTGGGAATCTTGCTCCTGGCCAATGGAAGTGACAAGAAGTAGTAAAAGCAGAGGTTACGAATTGGGAGTCCTCTAGAATCAATGCTCAACCTCTGCTTCACAAGATGGGCATATAAATCTGCATTTTAACGCTATGTTTGGGTCAGTCGCTTCCACCCAGGGAACGAAGTAGAGAAAAACTTAAGTTGGCACTTCATAGGAAGTTAGCAAAAGCAACAAAACACTGAACCAACTTACCACCGCTCTGGTGAGCCAAGGGGGAGAGAAATTTATGGGCATATTTAAAATGCTTTGCTTGATCAGACTATTCACACAAGTATGCTAATTGAGGAAGAGATGATTCCTCCGTCATATTCCCTCTCCAACTGGGATATTATCACTGTTTGAAACACTGAAGAGACTATGAAATGCTAATAGCTTTAAATTGGTTCGCATTCAGATTTCTAGGTGTTTGGGGAAACGAAACATGCTTTACAGTAATTGGCCTCTTCTGTAAATGTGGCCTCAGGTACCACTTCTGGTGTTGAACAGCCACTTTTACGTTCAAGAGTGATGGGTTCCAGGCCTACTTATCTCAGTCTTCCTTAAGTAGACATGGCTCTTTGCCATCTCACTGGGGGGCCTTCCCTAGTGTGGTACCTAGCTGCTTAGCTGGTTATTATTTGGTGTTCTGTGGAAAGTTTTATTTAAAAACAATTAGGAAACAGACCATTAATGCCCAAGAAAGTAAAATTTGGGCCAAGATAAAAAGGATGCAGAGATGCCAGCAAACCATAGATACTCAAAGAACTCCAGAGAAAGAATGAAATCAACAAGTCAGATTCCACCACAATGAGCTGTGCTTAGTTTTAGATAAATATACACTTGGGCATTTCATGTAGGGGATTCAGAAATAGAGACAGATTTAGAATAGTTTCTACTCCATTTATTAGAAAATGCATGAACTCAGTGGGGATTCAAGAGGGCACAAACTAATACAAAAGACATGTCTTTGAGGATCAACAGTCTCTGCTCCCAAATAAGGAAAACTGAAAAGAAAGGAAAAAAAAAAAAAAAAAAAGAGGAAGAAAAACAAATGTCTAAAAGCCATAGCTTCTGTGTTTTAAGTTAAGAAAAAGAGAAGGCAGCTAAGAATCCCTTGCTTTCCCCCTGCCTGGTGGCTTCTCCACGACCTGGAAATACACCGATGAAGGACAATAAGCTGCTTCCACTAGAGGAGACAGTATGGCCTTAGGGCTTGCTTTCTGCAATGGTGTCAAGTGAAAAGGATGATGTGAATGATAGGTCCCAAGGTTCCTGATGGAATAGTGTCAGCAGACAGTCTCCAGATGTCCGATGGCAATCTAGTAACCATAACTGTGCTCAGCTGTAGACTAGTCAGTAGACTCTACTTAGGGTGCCAAACTAACCCTCTGTTGAAAAACTGGTAACTGTTCAAGGTCGTTTGAGGAAGAGATACACATTAATTTTTAGAGCTGCCTTAATAAAGTGGCACAGACTGGGTGGCTTAAACAGGAAAAATGTATTTCCTTACTGTTCTGGAGGGGAGGCTGGAAGTCTAACATGAAGGTATCTATAGGCTTGGTTTTATTCCGAGGACTCTCTCCTTGGCTTGTAGACAGCTGTCTTCTTTCTTTGTCTTCCCAAGGTCTTCCCTCTGTGCATGTACGTGTCCCAATCTCTTCTTCTTTTAAGGACACTAATCATGTTGGATTAGGGCTCACCCTAATGACTCCATTTTACCTTAATTATCCCTTTAAAGACTCTTTCTCCAAATATAGTCACATTCTGAGATACTGGGGGTTAAGATCTCAACATATGCACTTCAGGGTGGGGGAGAACAATTCAGCCCTTTCAAAGAGGGGGATTTGGGAAAATATCCATGGTAGCTGAGTAGAAGTGAATGGTATGCTCTAAACGTCCTTGACTACCTACAAGTATTATTTAAGCCAAACCCGCTTTATGTGACTTTTCTAAAATTAATAATAAAATAGTAAGTTATTATAAGAATATTACAGAGTTTTGAAATACTCTTGTTTTCTCAGCACCCTCCAAATAGAATTCAGGAATCCTGATTGAGTATCAAGTGCTGGTGAATATTCAGTAATGATGGTATTAGTTAATAATTGTAAAACAATTCTGAATAAAAATTTTAAAAAACCTACAATACTGTGAGATTCTTTGTGACTTAAAATAAAACCTGTCATTTTTCTATATCTACAGGAATAAAAACTGTGTTGAAATGGGATAAACCAGTTTCAAAGAACTTGAGTATTTCTTGTTGTGGAACTACATTTGCCTCAAGAAATATTTCCCATAATTTCCTCCACCCCTAAGCTGTGTATCTGATATTCTGGGAAAAAGTTCTGTTTTTAGTTGACCAATTATGGATGATAAATAAATGATAAATATAATCACAGGCTGAAGTCCAAAAATTTGAAAAAATTTAAATGAGATTTAAAATGACATCTGTACCTGTACCTGTACCGGTATTATTATTATTATTATTATTTACATGTTATCTTTTGTTGGTTTCTTTAGGGGCAAAGTGTGGGCTGAAAGTTTGGTAGTGTTGGACTTGCATGCCTCTCACATAGCCTATTGGGCCCTTTGACCTACATCTAAATACTTACAAGTTTCTTTATAGAATGTGCCCTGTTAGAGGCTTGTTTCAGGCTTAGAGACTCAAAGAGAAGGGGAGATGTATATATAAAAACTAGGCTATACCTCTGAAGACGGAAAAAGACAAAAGGAAGTTACTTCCTAAAGGCCAATGTTCCCATTCCCTCTGGGCTTCAGAGGACTAGAAAAAGTTTCAGTTAGCAGACAGTTAGATTCATTAGTGATAAGATATTGTTCTCATTTTATCTTTTGTAAGAAAATAGAAAGTAAAAACAAAACAAAATGTATAGTTAATATTAGAGGCATGATTCTAACATATTAAAAAATGCAATGTTCTAGACCAAGTTTTATCTCAATAAAAATTGCTGACATAAAAACCATAAAAGTGCCCTGGCTGGTTTTGCTCAGTGGTTAGAGCGTCAGCTTGCGGTCCAGAGATCCCCGGGTTTGGTTCCCACTAAGGACACGTACCTTGGTTGCAGTTTGTCCCTGGCCCCAGTTGGGGTTTGTGTGGGTGGCAGCCAGTCGATGTGTCTCTCTCTCTCTTCCTCCCTCTCTCCCTCCCACCCTATCTGAAGATAAATGCAAAAAAAAAAAAACCCCAAAAAAACCAAAACCAAAAAACAAACAAAAAACCAAAACCATAAAAGTAAGGTATTTGTTGGAACCCTTTGAATATAGGTATATAATTCTTAATTTCATCTCTAAGTGTTGGGACTCCCCCAACTACACATTGACTTTATTTTGTGTGTTTCTTATTAAATTGATTTTACAACTAGATACATTTAAAAACATCTCCCAAGTAGTACTTATTATAGTTTGGAACAGCAATATATGACAATGCTTGACATCAAATAAAAATCTGCCTTTAAAATGATATGCATATATCTCCCAAATACCTCATTTCTTGTTTTTATGAGTGTTATGGAGGAATTCATTTGTGGTGAAGGTATTCACAAAGCTAATAGCTATGCTATTATTTCTGACTTTTTATACAGTGCTTTTTATCTAGTGATCCCCAAATGCATTACAAATGTAGCTTCATCTGTTTACCCTACACTAGCCACTCCCACCTTTCTTGCTTACAAATGGAGAAAGGGAAGCAAGGAGGTTAGACATGATTTTATTCAAATGTCTCTGGTATTTGGAAAGATTGTTGAGGAGAGAGGATTTTTTTTCTAACCACTGAGTTGCTATTCTAGTACCCACACCAGGCTTTTTCCCACGGGAAAAAATGAACTCTCTTACACAACAGCTTACAGTACAATATGTAAGACAAAATAGCAAAATACAGTTATGTCAATACTGTTTATGAAGAACAAATTTAAAAAAGATCTCTTTCATAAAATCAATAGCATGGGAGAGAAAATCAAGATGAATGGGCGAGGGAGAGAAGGTAACCAGGATAACAAATGGCTGGAATCTTCGCACATGCCCGCCTGAGTGAGCCGAGGTAAACAATTATTTGCTGAATGTGTGTTTTCACTGAGTAAGTTGGGTCAACAGAGTCTGATAAGAGGAAGAGAGGATAAATTGTTGAGGCATAAAATAAAAATGTTTATCTGAGCATTTATCACCCCTTGATCTAATGTGGAATTCATGGATGGAGCTGAGCACTCGGCAGGCTCGGCTCTTGGTTTATACATAGCCTCAGAATTGTTCAACAAACCATAAAACGTGCTTTCTCACTTTTCTGCTTGGATGGTTCAGAGCTGTTCTCGGGGGACCAATTTCTCTAATGGCAGGAGCTAATTCAATTGTGTGCTCACTGGGTTCAGAGCGAAGGCCAGGGAAGGGAGGCACCGCAGACCAGCATGCTGGGGGATGGAAGGATGGAGACTGTGTTCTGGAAGGTGAGGGGGAGCAAATGTATTGCTTCGCACTAAATATGTCGGTTGTGCACCTCTCCAAATCTTTCTTGCTCATGTAATTCAGGCGAAAACCCCACTGTGTAGGGATTACATACATTCTTCTTGATTTTGAAATGATAGTGGCAGTTTTTCTTTTTCTTGAAGTCTACTTTTTTTTTTTTTTTTTGTGGTACATGCCCCTAGTGGGACTGAACCTGGGACTCTCTAGTCTGCAGGCCGATGTTCAACCGCTGAGCCAAACTGGCCAGGCTCTCGAATTCTGCTTTTAATTCCTGTTATTTACCACTTTAAGGAACAGACTATGTCAGTTCACTGAGGTTTTTCAACTTGCTAGAGGACAGTTACCATCAATTAATTGGATGGTTTATACCAGTTCTGGAGTTATCATAAAGGTCCTCAAAATAACATTAATTTCATGTTGTCATTTGGAAAGACCTACATTGTAAACCATCACAGGCCAAGGTTAAGCTATAACTGTTCATTTTGTACTGTTCATATTTAGAATTATTGAGCTTTTGACAAGTTATGAATACTTCCTGGTGATAATGAATTTATATGAGTGCCACATTTGCCTACAAATTTCTGGCTTTTAGTAGGATCTGTGCTTTGATTTATTTGTATGTAGTGATGATAGGGGTGATCCTCATTCAAATATTCTCTTCCAGCCTCCTCCAGGAAATTTTGGTTTCATCTGTGCCCTGAACAGCAGGGAAAGGTGACTAGGCTATCTTGTAATTTAAGCCTTTTTCATTAAGGAAGCTTTCAAACTCTTATACTTAGTAGGCTTAGGTTGAAAAGATCTGTAACCGAGGAACTTGGTGTTTTTTTCTTGATATCTGGTGTCCAGTGAGAACAATAGAATTACAGAATTTTGGAAACCTAAGAGAGCTTAGAAACTCCCTAACATCTAGACTTCACAGATGGTGAAGTGAGGTTCAGAGAGGTGAAGTCACAAAATTATTTAATGGCAAAATCAGTACTTGAACTTGATTCTGTCCCTTTTATTTATTTATAATATGGGCCTCCTCTGTGGCAGGCACTGTGCTGTTGCTGTGGATACAGAAGTGGATGAAACAGATCTAGACCTTGAGGGATGGCAGCTCACTGGGTCTGTCTCCTGTTGGCAGAACCTGGGACTAGATCAGCTGGAACTGACTCCCTGATGAAGCACATTCATGATTCAAAGTGACGTTGAACAAACAAATTCCTAGGTACCTGTTTAATCCTAGTCTGTTCTACGTTTAACATTATGTTTTCTAGGAAATTGTCTTAAACTAGCTTCACTGATATGTCCCTCTTCCCATCCTTTTAGTTTGTTTGAAGTTCTTTGACATCAGAAGTTACTGTTTCAGACTTCTTTTGTGCTGGTGGTTTCTTCTGTTTCCACTGTTCTCCAGGGCTGGTAGTCCAAAAGGGCAGCCAAGGGAAACAAAAAACAACAAAAAAACCCCGTCAAGGTAATGAAAGAGGAGGCGGAGCTTTCTCCAGCACCCCACAGCCTACTATCTTAAGGATCATTCCTATGGAGCTTCCTCCATAGCCAGTTTCTAAAGACATTCCTCAGAAATAATCTGTTCTCTCCTTCATGTCGTCTTTCTCTTTCTATCTTGGCAGATGCTAGAACAAAGACCTAGGGCTTATGTCTACCAGCATGCAGCCTTGTTATTGGTTTTTTTCTTATTAGCAAGAAATCATTTTCCATGTTCTTAATCTTTTCATTTTGTCCTTAAGGAGAAGTTATGTTTACAGGAAGCTTTACCGTTTATACAGTGCTTCCATATATGCGATCTCATTGCGCCTCCACGCAAACGGGCAAGGCTGGCAGACTCTTCCTCGTCATCTCCACTGCACAGTGTGGAGCCAGAGGCTCAGAAGGTTGGTGATTAACAAGCTCACATCATAGGTGCTTGCTTGCCAGGAGAGTCATCTCGACTCTTCTTGATGTTCCATTAAGCCACACTGCCACCATGCTGACCTTTCAAACCATTTCTCTTAATTATTCATGTTACATTGAGGTATTTCCAAGCAACAGCATTTTGTCAGAGCATAGAACATGCTTTAAAAACGTTCGAGGAGAACATAGAAAAATTTAAATAGCAATATAAAGTTGTGTCCCCTTAACAATGTGTGAGTTTATGCAAAATTGGTTAAATAATTTGTATAAGTCATGGCATTTTATTATCTACAAGTAAGATCAGTGGCCTTGGAAAGGCAGTCTGGGTTCCAGCATGGAGGCTGAGTGCAGACTCTGCAACCGAACTGGGTTTACATCTTGGCTCTGCCACTCCTAGCTGTGTGACCTGAGGCAGGCTATCTAACATCTCTGTGTCTCAGTTTCATAACCTATTAAATGAGCATAAAAATAGGCCCTGGCTCATAAGCTTGTTGTGAAGATAGAAAAACATGTGTGCTGCAAATGTGAGCGCGCACACACACATACACACCACACACGCACCCCCACACACACACCTCACATACATCACACACCCATATACCATACCTACAACACATACACATACCTCACATACACCACACACCACATACCTCACATACACCACACACCACACAAACATCACACACACCACACATACACCACATAGCACACACACCACACATACACCACACACCACATGCGCCACACCACACTGCACACACATAAACACACACACACCACACATATCCCACACACTACACACACATTACACACACACACCACACACCATACACACACCCCCACACCACACACACACACACACCACACTCACACCACACACACACACACCACCCACACACATACACACACACCACACCTCGCGCACAGACAGTTCAGAACAAGGCCTGGCACAGAGTGAGCCCAATCGAGGAGTTAGCTAGTACACCTAAGAGAGTGTCAGGAAAGCGATCTGGACCTGGGCTGGTGGGAGGAGGGATCTGAAGAGTGCAGGAGGCCGACATAGCAGAAACGCGGGCGTGGGAGAGGTGGTGTCGGCAGGCACAGTGGAGTGGGCGAGATCGTGGCAGCCCTGAAAGAGTCCGGAGCCCTTGCACGGCCGCCATGCTGCTCTCGCTGCTGAGCTGGGTCTCAGGGTGCAGATTTAACCTCGGAGGAGGCTTGCAGAGCCCTCCTTACCTGAGTCTCTATTGCCAGGAGAATGACCAGAACAAGGACGTGGGAAATAAGGTGTGTGAAAGGTCCTAGCCAGGGAACTAGGCCACACAGTGGCGAACTTGGCCTCCGACACCTTGAAAAGAGAGTTCCCAGGTAAGAATGACATCACGGAGAGGACCAGAGCTCTCTCATCAGCTCTGGCCAACTGGGGTCATGTGGTTCTGGCTGCCAGAGGAGGAGTTGGGAAATCACTTAGCTTTGCTTCTACCTGGCCTGGTGTGGGTTGGGAGTGGGCAGAGTGGACAGGCTCAGGCTGCTGTAGAATTTGCTCTTTTAAATCAGGGTTTCTCAAACCATCAAAATGGAAATGGATCCCTCTATATGGGAGACCATAATTGCCAATGATGAATCACATAAGGGGTTAATTTCCAAAATATATAGAGTGCTCATACAACTCAACAAAAGAAAGACAAAGAACCCAATTTAAAAATGGGCAGAGGACCTAAATAGACACCTCTCTAAAAAGGACATACAAATGGCCAAGAGACATATAAAGAAATGCTCAACATCACTAATCATCAGAGAGATACAAATTAAAACAACTGTAAGGTATCACCTCACACCTGTCAGAATGGCCGCCATCAACAAATCATCAAACAACAAGTGTTGGTGAGGGTGTGGAGAAAAGGGGACTCTAGTACACTACTGGTGGAAATGCAGACTGGTGCAGCCACTGTGGAAAACACTATGGTGTTACCTCAGAAAGTTAAAAATTGAACTTTCACTTAACCCAGTGATCCCACTTCTTGGACTATATCTTAAGAAGCCTGAAACACCAATCAGAAAGAATACATATACCCCCATGTTCAAAGCAGCACTATTTACGATAGCTAAGATCTTGAAACAACCCAAGTGTCCATCAGTAGATGAGTGGATTAAAAAGCTGTGGTACATGTACACAATGGAGTACTATACAGCTGTAAGGAAGAAAGATCTCTTATCCTTTGAGATGGCACGGAAGGACCTGGAGAGTATTACGCTAAGTGAAACAAGCCAAGCAGGGAAAGACAAATATCACATGATCTCACTTATTTGTGGAATATAATGAAGTAAACAAACTGCTGAACAAAATTAACCCAGAGACATGGAGGTGGAGTACAGGCTGACAAGCCTCAGAAGAGGGAGGGGGTTTGTGGGGGAAGAGATAAATCACAGAACTTACATGCATGTATGCATGGCCAATGAACATAGACAACGAAGCTGGGGCTGGGGTGGGGGGAGGGGAAGGAGGGTGTCAATGGGGGAAAAATGAGAAACATCTGTAATGAAAACAAATTAATAAATAAAAAATTAAAAAAAAAAATCAGGGTTTCTATGTGAACCAGGTTCAGGCTGGGGCTGTCCATGGTGGAAAGTTTCCATTCCCATCTTCCCTTTTAAATGTGGGATCTTTGAGAGAGAACTGAGAATACGCACTGTTACTCCCTAGCACCTGCTTGGCATCTGGCATTATCACAGGTGATTGATGAATAGTTGGGGACTGAACTGGAAAAGCTGGAGAGAAGTGTGGGAGGTGACATTAGCACTGACTTAGCCAGAGCTGAAAAGAAATTAGGCCTCAGGCCTGATGCCTGGTCAATCAAGGTGCCCTCCAGATGAGCAATTTTCAAATTACAGGAAGCTCCATAGACTCCTGGTGATGCTTGGATATAATGGAGCAGAAGGGAAGAAAAATTGATCCAATTTTTTGTGGGAGAAACTCATACAGAAACATTTAAGGACCTCAGGGAGCCAATGAAAACAGTTTTAAAAAGGCACACTAGTGTCCTTTGTAAGCTGACTTCAATAAGGATTATTGTCATTTGCTAGAAAGGGAAACTGAGGCAAAGAAAAGCAGTGGCTCAAGCCCCTGTGGGAGAAGGCAGTGGTAGAGGGCAGGAGTCAATCTGTTTTACACGCTCGGTTATGTCTTTCTGCTTTAAAATGATAAAATCCAAACAGCAAATGAAGTTGCACATAATTCTGGGGAAGAGATCTGAAATGATTTGGTTCATAACCGGGGCGAGCTCCTTGGGGTGAGGAGGGAGATCCAGGGCTGCCTGTGAAGCAGGGGAACAGCGCAGATGTGAGACGCCTCCGTCTAAATGACTGTGTGGATTTCAAAATCAACACAGCGAGCTTCGGGCTGTGGCCTAATCCTCCCAGAAAGAAGAAAGTAGTTCTGGTCTCATTTTGAGCTGAATCCTCAAGCAGGTAGCCTGAGGTGGAGGGTGTTTGAAACAAGCATGACTTTAATTCAAGCAGATTCAGCTCAAGCAGAATGAAAAGCCAGCCTCAACTTATCCTCCCAGGACAACTGTCTTTCCTGCTCCACATTCAGACCATTTCAGTTACTTTCCACTTGCAGCCTGCGAATGGTTTCTGAAGAGTCTAGAAAGCTATACAGTCTTGGTTTGCAAAGAGCTATATTCCTGCAAGGCTGGGGTGTTGGCTCACAAAGTCTAGCGATTTCACTCATGTGGGCCGGGCTGGATGGAGTGGTCAGACTTCTATGCTGCCTTCAAACACCTGCATTGTCCCAGCTGCGGACATCACAAACCTTTGCTGTTAATGGAGAAGTTTTGAAGTCAACTTTCACACTGGTTTTAGAATATCAAAGGAATATAAAACCTATAAAGGTAATATTGGAATTCTAGCTCAATGCTAAGAAAAATGTTTTGGTGAAGTTGCCATAACCCTCAGGGTCCTGGAGATGGTGGCAGTGGGTGAGGGTAGGAGGGGGTGGGCAAGAAGGCTGTAATTTTATTTTCAAGAGATGATCAGTGAAGAGAAATTTATTTATTTTTTGTCTTTCTTTCCCTTCCCTTTTTAAAGGCTAGGGTATATTTTGTCAATTTACTTGTCGCACTGGACATGTACTATAAGTACTTGATTTTATGGTATAGTGGGCATCTCTCTCTCTTTTGTTTTAATCCTTACCCGAGGATATTTTTGCATCTATCTTCAGATATAGTGGGAAGAAGAGAGAGAAAGAAAGAAACATCGATGTGAGAGAGACACATTGATTGGTTGCCTCCCACATGACCCCAACCAGGGCTGGGAATTGAACTGTAAACCGAGGTACATGCCCTTGACAGGAATTGAACCTGCGACTCTGGTCTGTGGGCTGACTCTCTAACCGCTGAGCCAAACCGGCCAGGGCTCTGTCTCTGTTTTTTTTTTTTATTTTTTCATTTTTGTCTCTTTGTTGTTGGTGTCTTGAGCATCTTAAAGTAACTCTTCTCTTTCTCTCTATCCCCACTTCTTAGGATAGTGCCCTGTGCAAAGCAGAGACTCACCAAATATGTGTTGAACAAAATAAATAAATAAATAAATTTATAATACGTGGGATGACCAAAAGATAATGAAAAGATTAATTGTTTTATGTTTAGTTTTATTTTGGGTTGTATTTTGATCGCTACCTTGCATTGTGCTGTAGCACAGTTGGTCAGAGTGAACATCACGGACTCCAGAGCCGGATTTTCTGAGGTCAACTCTTAGCTCTCCTGCTCACTGTCTGTGTAATCATGGACAAATTACTTAACCTTTCTGTGTCTCACTTTTCTCATTTGTAAAATGAGAATGTCAGTGGAATGTATCTCATAAAGTCCCGAGAACTGAGTGATTTAATAAACGTAAAGCCTTAGACAGCTCCTGGCAGCTAGTACGTGCTGTCAGTGTGAGGTATTATTTTATTGCTCGTGCCCTGGGAGTGGTCCTCAGAAGGCCACGAACAGGGCTCTGTCTCATTACTAAAAACTCAAGCGAGTTTTCCAGGTTCTTTATATTGTTTTCATGAGTATTCAAAGTGACATGTGGTTTCCTCTCAGTCCTTTTCTGGGATTTATTTTTAGTAGCTGGGAAAACTGATATCTTAAATGATCACAGCTCCTGATGCCTGTGGACTTGCCCAAGACTAGCCTTCTAAAGAAATGCCATTGGAGGATTCTTTGGTCAGAGATGGGCTCTAATACCACTCTTTCAACATCTTACGGGAAGTGAGGGAATCACACGCTCATTATAAATGTACAACGCCAAAATGATAGACTCCTCTAACAGTCTTTGTCTTCGAAGTTTGCCTCTTGGGAGGGAGTCCTTCTGATTCACGTGACTTGTGTTAGGCCAGTGGAAAGCCTGATGGACTGGACACTGAAGGCCTAAACCGCTGGAACACGCCCTGTCTGGATGGCTGTAGTTCTGAGACGGAAGTCATGTAACAGCAGTGCACTGGCCCGCTGCAGGGTGCTTGGTAACAATTTTATGGCATGTCGAAATCTCCACAGTCTAAGACACACTACTCTGTTTTACCCTCCAGTGGGCCCTTAGTAATTATCCTTTGGTTGCTTTTCCTTCCTGTTTGATTTACTTTGTGTGCGTCCCTTCTCCAAGCCTAACTGTGTGGAGTCAGATTGAGTGGCACTAGGAACCGAGTTGAACACCAATGAATGTGGAATGGCTCATTACAGGGCAGGCGTAAGGAAGTAGAAAGTGCCAGTAATGAGGAGGAGTTCATATAATTTCTAAAAAGAGATTCTGTTTTTCAAGCTACCAATTGTGGCATATTAGATGTGCTTTCTTGTGTTGAAAATCTTGGCATCTCTTTCACATTAAACATTTCAAGATCATTTAGTTATTTATCCTTCAAATACAATGAGTTAAAGCTATCCCAAAAGGACGAAAATGGCAAATTGCTGAAATTACAACTGTTTTTACATTTCTCTAATGGAAGTAGTTTAAAAATCCATGGGGGGAAAATCCAATTTGAAGGAAAGCAGTATTAGAAAGCATGCAATTATATATAGTGAATATTTCCTCAATGATGGAAAAATTCAAAATACATGAAGAGAAGCCTCCGTGACCACTTTCTCAATAAGGTGAGTTGATATTGTACACTACTACTGGGGACTCCTGTTGCCAAGGAGGCAGAGTAGAAATTGATTTATTTTTGCACTCTAGACTGGGGTAAGGGTAACACTGGCAGAAAAGAGATCATGCTCCAGAAGCCACATGGGAAATAAAAATATGCAATTTGATTTTCCATTCTGATTCTGCTCCTGAGAACAATTAATACAGATGTTAATAGCAATTATTAATAATATTTAATGTAATAATATAATTGTTGCAGATCTTGAGTGAGATAATTTTCTCAAGTTATCAAGTTCTGATATGTGATGTGAGTCAAGGCTCTTAATTAAGTTTTACTCTAATGATAAAATAGGGGATAAACTTTACTTTTTGCTCCCTTGACAATGGAGGGAGTGCTTTCAAGATTTCATTTATTTATTTGGCAATGGAGACTTAACATTAAATATAGAATTTACTTACATTAATATAGAAGTTGGTGGACCTAATTTTGTGAATTCTTGTTGGGTACCCGTTGAGTGTCCTTTCTCACTCCCATATGTTGGCGTAACTTTTTATATAAAGTTGCTTTCAGGCAGGTATGAAACTATTGAATACGGAAAATGAAAAAAATGACTCCTGGTGTTTTCCTTAGTATGTGGGAAAATGCATAGAGTATAGTGAAGCACTCAAACTCACCCAAGGTGACTGTGTCAGACTGAAAATATGGGATGGAGTCCTCCGGCCTCACGTGTGGGCATCGAAGGGTGCAGCATTCATTTGGTCGTATCCAGGCCCTACCACGGAACGTAAATTTCATATGGCTTATGGGAATGAGGCACTTAAAGAAATTAGATGGGGAAATATAAATCAGGCACAAATGCTTAAAACTTTAGAAAGGGAATTGAAAAGTAATGAAATATATATGTTTTTTGCTCTCCATTTCTTGTGTCTATTGTTAAATGGAATTATTTTCCCAGGACTTGACAATAGGGTTTATGGGCTACCTTTCTCAATCCTTATATTATATAATCTGATATTCATGAGCTTTAGATATTATGCATTTTGCAATGTTTTACCCACAACTAGATCATGTGCTGTGATAGCCTAGGATCCACAGTGGCAGGCACAGTGCCTTTGGTTAAAAAAAAAAAAAGTACGATTTTTTTTTAGAAGTTACGTTAAAATACAGAAAAAGTTCTAAATAGCAATACAATGAGTACTGTGTATTCACCACTTAGGTTTAAGAAATAAATGTTACCAATAAGTTCAAACCCCAGGTATCCTTTCTCATCTTATCCCCTTTCAACCCCAACCAGAGGTCCCCTCTCTTGAGCTTGGTAACTGTTATTCCCATTTACATCTTATTCGTTTACTAAAGACAGTAATATAGAGAATACAGATAAATATGTATAAGAAAATGGGTGTATGGCTTTTCTATTTAAATCTTTTATGTAAATGGAATAGTCTATTCTACTGAAATTTTCCCTTTTTTGTTGTTTAGCATTACGTTTGTGAAATTCGTCCTTGTGAATATGTGTGACTCTAGTTTATTCATGTTCACCCCTATGCAATCTTCCATATCTACAGGTAATTCACCTGTTGTTCTCTTCATGATCATTTAGGTTGTTTCTAGTTTCTGACTTTGCAAACATGTTGCTACGAGCACTGCTGACACACTTTTTTATGTACACATGCAAGGACTTCTGTAGGATACATGCCTTAGAGAGGAATTGCTGGGTCCTGTGACACATGCTTCAGCTCTACTGGGTATTGCTGAGTTACTCTTCCAGGTGGTGACTACTAATTGTCATCCCCGGTACCAGTGTATCATTATTTCTACTGTACCACATGCCCTCCCACATTTGTGATTGTCAGGCTATTTAATGTTTTCTAATATGAAGAGTAAGAAATGGTATCTTACTGTAATTTTCATTTTTGTACTCCTTATTAGTAAAGGGACTGAGCATTGAACTCTATTTATTGGCCTTTGGGCTGCATAATCTCTGAATTTCTGTTATTATTTTTTGTCCATTTATGAATTCATTTAATTATCTTTTTTTCTTTATTCTTTTTTTATTGTGGTAAAAATATACATAACATAAAATTTGCCATTTTAACCATTTAAAAAACATTTTTTTTATCCTCATTCGAGGACATCTCTCCATTTTTTGTTCAGATGGAGTGGGAGGGAGAGAAAGAGAAACATTGACGTGAAGGGGACACAGCGAGTGGCTGCCACCTGCACGACCAGCCAGGGCTGGGGACAAACTGCAATCGAGGTACGTGCCCTTAGCGGGAACCAAACCTGGGTCTCTCTGGACCGCAGGCCGACGCTCTAACCGCTGAGCCAAAGCAGCCAAGGCTGTTTTAGCCATTTTTACATGTATTAAGTATATTCAGTGTTGTGCAACCATCACCACTATCTATTTCCAGAACTATTTTATCATCCCAAATGGAAATGTACCCGTTAAGCAATAATTTCCTTCTCTTTCTTTCACCAACTACCAGTAACTACCTGGTAACCCCTAATCTACTTTTCATCTATAAATTTGCCTTCTCTAGATATTTGCCATAGATGGAATGATATGTTATTTGTGCCTTTGCATTTAGTTTTACTTAGCATAATGTCTTCAAGTTCACCCACGTTGTAGCATGTATCAGAACTGCATTTCTTTTTTATGGCTGAGTAATATTCCATTACATGTATATACCACATTTTGTTTATCCTTTCACATGTCAATAGACACTTAGGTGTTTCTACCTTTTGGCTACTGGGAACAATGCTGAACTGAACATTGACATACAAGTATCTCTTTGAGTCCTCATTTTCCATTCTTTGATTATATATTTAGGAATGGAATTGCTGGCTAATATGGTAATTCTATGTTTCAGATTCTATGTTTTTAAGATACAGCCAAACTGTCTTCCCAGAAGCTGAACCATGTTACAGTCCCATCATAAATGTTCTAAAGTTCCAGTTTTCTTTGCATCCTCTCCAACACTTATTTTCCATTTAAAAGCTATAGCCATACTAGCACATATAAAGTGCTATCTCACTGGGGTTTTGATTTGCATTTTCCTAAAGACTATTGATATTGAGCATCTTTTCATGTATCATTTGTATATCTTCTCTGGAGAAATGTCTGTTCAAGTCCTTTATCATTTTTAAAATTAGATTATCTTTTTGTTGTTGAGTTATAGGAGTTTTTTTTAATATTTTGAATAATAAACCATTATTAGACATATGGTTTGCAAATATTTTCTTCTATTCTTTAGGTCATCTTTTTATTTTTTTGATAATTCTTTTATGCACAAAAGTTTCTAATTTTAATAAAATCTTATTTATTTATTTTTTCTTTTGTTGCTCGGGGAGTTTATCTTTTTCTTATTGATTTGTAGCTATTATATATAGATTCTGGGTATAAATACTTTATTGATTATATTAATTACAAATACATTCCTCAAATGTGTGACTTGTCATTTCTCCTTTTAAATTATATTTTCTTGATGAGCAAGAGTATGAATTTTGAGTCACATCAATACTTTAATTTATGATTTCGGCCTTTAGTCTTTCTTAAGAATTCACTTGGTTCAAAGGTTAAAGAGGTACTACTCTATATTTTTATGAAAGTTTTGTATTTTTCTTTCAAATGTAGACCTTTCACCAGGTCCCCCTCTCGGTGTGGCTGGCAGTATTCGAAGCATCTCTGGATGCCAGTGTTGCACTCAGATGTCTGCACAGTGCCCACAGGCAGCCCTTTGCCCCGCTCCTGCTTCCCGACTGGTCCTTTCAGGTTGTCCTGACTTTCCTCACTAACCCCTTCCTTTCCCTCCAGGACAGTCCTGGTTGGCCTTGTATATTTCCTTCAGTTCAGGCCCATTAACATTTGACGGAGTTGGGTTTAATCATCTGGCTTGTGCCCAGTATAAATATAGACTTGTTAAATACAGACTTATTCAAAGCGTAAATGTAAGTGTAAGTTTTGTTTTCTCTGTCGTTTCATTGGGAATCTAGAAAATGGAGGAGGAGGCCCCTGTATTGCTGCCACCCCCAGATTCTCCAGCACCTGACTCAGTTACCTCAGCCAATTGTAGCGCTGCCTGGAAGTGGAAGTCACGTGCTACTCTGGTCCTTCCCGACCTTGACATTTCAGATATAAAATATCTCTTGTTGGTGGAATGGCACATACAACTTGTTTTATGAGATGAGCATGTGTTTTTTTCCCTTCTAGTCAGAAGTCAGCTGGGATCCTTTATCTTCATAAATTACACATTTTATTTGGTAAAGGCTAATCAATACTATTTCAGAATCCCAATATCTACCTGTACCTGCATCTTGTGTTGAGAGATGAAAATAGTTGATAACTCTGAACTTCTCAAGCAGGGAGACAAATGATCGCTACTTATCTTCTCCATGGCTGGCATGGAATCAGGTGATCAAAGGAATAAGGTAGGTAAGAACATTGATTTGGGAGTTCCCACCATCTAGCTTTTTAAAATGGTATAAGAAAACTTGTCAAAGGCAAGAACTGTAGCTGAAAGAAGCATGACTACCTGTCATTCTCTTTAATAAACTTTGATGCATCTGTGATTGAGAAGTCATGGGAAAAGGCAAAGGGGTTCACCTGGGCCTTTGGAGATCTGAACTTTCATCATGGCTCTCCTTACCAGAAGGGTATGTTTTCCACATGTTATCTCTGGGTCCTTCTCTCCATTGGGGTAGTAATGCCTGCATTTATGTAATGTCAGGATTTTTTGAAATTTCACAGAAGGCAATGAGGGGGAAAATAATGGATGAAACATAAGCACAGGCTGCCAGGAAGGTATCATCGTCTAGCTGGTGAGATGGGGGCAACTGGTCCTGGCTGAGTTAGGAGACCTGAAAGCCACATCTAACTAAAGTGTTATTTTTAAATTCTCAAACTTCCCTCATATGTATCTATATGTAGGACTTCGCAGATATAGCCATGACAACACACAACTGCCACTTCAGATCAAAGGTGAAATGAACAGATTACTCTGTAGATACATAGAGAGAAAATGGGGTGTGTGGACTCTGAAGCAATCCCAGGAGCAAGGGAAAGTCTGACATCTGGAATAAGATCCATCCTGGCCTGGGCATCATGCCACTGTGTTTCCTAGCCTTTCTGTGTTCCTGCTCATCTTTTGAGGTAGGTTCCTTGCTGGTACAATGTGCAGTGGATTTGGGACCGCATAAGTATAACCATTCTTGTCAAAAGGTTCAGGTGCTCAGACAACTACTATAGAATAAGCCTGCTCTGCAGAATTATTTGATTCAAAATGTGTCCAATTTCTAGCCAGCAGAAGGCTCCTAGAAATGTTTGTAGCATCTGTGGGCACTGAACTACTCCAGCCCAGGGCTCCAGATGCTGACAGGCATTTCCCTCTATGTAATCAGTCTTAAAGGATTGCCATATGCACTTCAATCAAACTTTTCCCACACACGAGTTTCCATAAAATTGTTGCTCTGCAGAAAATCTTTTCAACCACACTCATGTAAATGTGGCTTTTTCTATGAATATAATAGAGTACATATACAATCTGGTTCAACAATAGCACCTTTATATACCCCGCCAAGCTCTATGCTGTGTGGTGGGACACTGCTGTTTGATCCTTCGGAGATCGTCAGGGAATGTCTGGTTAGGCTTTTCTTGCCTTATATAGTGGGTTCCATTATGCCATAAGGTTGGGGCTCAAGAATAAAACTTGTTTTATGGATTTCCAATCCCGAGTTTCATTTCTCCAAACTTTATAGCTTTTAAAGTATTTTCCTTATATCCAGGTGAGGGAGGCAGAGCAGGTGTTATTATCCACATTTTATAAATAAAGAAACCAAAGCTTAGTAATGACTTGGAAATGTTACTACATTTAATAAGATTTTTTTTACTATGTTATTTTTATGTTATGTATATTGTAGCTTAATCTTTGAACCATGTCTGGACAAAATAATAGGAGTCAGACCTATTTCCTTTTGAACTCTCTGAGATTATAGTAAAATTGGTATCGTTTTTTGGAAATATAAGCCAACATAGTTTTCATTCCCCTTCAATGATTATGTCCTACGAAAGGCGAAGGCAAATACTTCCTAGAACAAACATATCCATAGGATAGAGAAAGGGGCTATGACCTTCGGGATGTTTCTCCAAGTGGGAGGCAGGAGTGAAAGAGGAGAAGAGAGTGTCCTACTTCCTTAGCAGTAGCTGGGGAGGCTGCCATCTGTCTGAGTCTCCGTGAGTTGAACCTGATGCTCATGATGGCAGGATGTGATTGAGCCATGGGTCAGAGATGAATCCGGCACTTCTCAGTCTCTGAAGCCAGTGGATGGGGTGCAGAGGATTCCAAACTTCCCATGGGCCCTTTTGAGGGAACATACAGATATAGAAGGAGCAGTCAGAATCAGGGGGATCTTCTCAACCAGAAATGGGTAACCTTGACTAAGGACACCAGCTGCAGGTCCAGCACAGTGCTACCCCCCCGCCTCCAGTGGTCGCAGCACAGGATCTCAGGGCTCAGGGCTGCCCTGACAGGACCCAGAGGACCCTTGGGACTGATGAAGTCCCAGCCTCATCAGCCCTATCACACTGAAGATTTGCAAGCTACTCTTTACACCCACATGCCATGCTCTCTTACAAAAATGTGGGGATTTCATAAAGAAAACTAGAGTGAGTATTTGTCCAAATGAGACTTTAAGAAATTTTTTTAAATCAGCTTAGACAGAGAAACCTTTAATTTATTCATTTAAACTTTTTTTTTCAACTGTCTCCATTTCTACCTTCCCCATTCTCCTCATTCCCAGTGAGATGGAGATGCTCATGCAAGATTTCGTTTGGTTATAGGAATACAAAAGAAGCTGCAGTATATCTGAGTTTCAGGATGTGAACTGTCCACCTTGCTATAATAGGAGAGGCAAATATTTCAGTTGAGCTGAAGGCTATGTTAGAGGTCAGTGTATATGAGAATCTTGGAAACTGTAGGCATTTTTCCTTTCTTGTACTTGCTTTCATTCTTGCATGCCTAAGGATCTTTTATATAATGGACGTCAGCAAAAGTGCCTTCTCCAGGAGGGCAGTCCCCTGCCTACCAGGCTGGCCTCCAGGGTCCCTTGGCTTCTCAATGTAATTACCGTAAGACCTTTTGCGGTTGCCCCACGGTGTTTCCAGGTTTTCCCAGGAGCTGTGCCATAAATCTTTCACCCACTGAAAACTTTTGTATGTCCTTCAGCCAGAATAATTGGGAAGAAAATTATGTTCATGTTATTTCAGTTGGAGAAAGTGTTAATTCAGGGATCTGTGCAGTGGGACACAGAAATCCATTACTTCTAGGGTTAGCTGCATGTTCCATTGACCTTGGGCAGCTCTCTGGGCCACTGTGAAATGGATTGGGCTACATGATTTTGAATGTCATCATTTAGGATTTGTTTGATTTGCCTATTCATTTAACACATATTTATCAAGGGCCTACTATGCGCCATCCTAGGTGTTGGGGTGTGATAATGAACCAGTGACATATTGTCTTCTGTTTCTTTCATATGGATAGAAAAATTGAGAAACACCATAATAAATTATCAGGTGACATTTACTATAAAACTAAGATGCCATCACTAATTCCTTTATACTCTGATTAACTTTTCACAGCAGCACTTTTGTTCCAGATCTTCCTGGGCATGTTGGCCATCTCTCTTACCAAACCTGGTTCAGGCAGGTGCCCGAAAAGGGTGAAGACAGAAATGCATGAAGGAGAAACAGATGAGAAGAGTCATACCTGTGAGTTCACCTACTAATTTCATAAGAAAGGGGCCTTTTATGGTCATCTAGATTATTTTGAAGTAATGAAACATTTTCCTAAGTGGGAAATCATATCTGATGTGCCTCAATGAACTGAATCTAAATAAAAGCAAATTATTTCATGTGTTTTTATGAGGAACTTTGAAAGAAACAACCACCACCAATAACTAACGACCTGGTATATTTTACAATCTGCTGTGGAACGTGTATTTGATATGTTGCCTGGATTGTCACATCTCACTGCCGTGCCACACAGATGTGCCTGTTTCAGAGCTACATGTCCAGATGATGGCTGAGGGCGCACACAGTAACCCCCACCCCCGAAACAGTGCCTGACCATTCTTTGTTTAGAAAGCTTAACAAAACAGAGTCTGAAATGAGGGCATATACATCACGAGTGTTCCTAGGTAGATCACGTGTGGGAAAGCAAGCCCTTAGACCGGAAATAGTTAATTTTCTGAGTGTGCATGGCTTTCCTTCTCTAAAGGAGTCAAAATTTACATATAATGATATAGATGGGGAAAACTAAGAAAAGTTGTATTTACTGTCACTGTTCCTTTGCTTTTGAGTGCAATACCTGAAAATGGTGGCAAAAACTTAAATTTGTAAAGATATCTTGGTTTCGTATTTTGGATGAATATTCAGTTAGTTCAAATTTCAAACTTTTGTGACTGTTGTTTCTCTCCCCTCTTGAAGTTCCACCCTCCTTTCCAAAGTGTGCTCCAGGTGTAGGGGAAGGTGTGAGTGGCCTCAGGGCCACAGGGCAGAGGCTCTGGCCCACCTGGTGTGTCCTGGAGCTTGCTTGGAAATGTCCCTTGACCTGACTAGCTGGCCACTGGTATCTGTTGAGTGTGGTTTGTCCTGCCCAGCAGTTTACATGTTGTGTGTTAATTGTTGCTAATGTTCATAGATATTTTTCCACCCACTGCAGTTGGGACCAGCTATATAATTTGTGACACCCTGTGCAAAATGAAAATGTGGAATGCCTTGTTTAAAAAGTATTAGGAATTTTCAGATGGCTACAAGAGAGCATTAAACCAAGATGGGCATTAAATCCTTCTGAGCACAGGGTTCTCCTTCAATTCTCTGCGCCTTTTGATCAATCTTCTGTTCTATCCCCCGCTTTTCAGCAATAGCTGACCTCATTTCCGTCTCTATTGTTTTGCCTTGTTATTAATTTTACTTTACTTGCACTGTGGACAAGAAACATGGACTTTATTACGGTGATTCTTTGATATTTGATGAGATTCGCTTTTGGTCAATGTGTGGCAATTATCATAAAGTGTCTTTAGCACTGCATTGCTACAGGCAGAGTTCTATATATGTCAGTTAAACCAAACCTGTTTATAGTTTTTTTCCATCTCCTATCACCATACTCATTTTCCATTTTATCTATCAATTTCTGAGAAAGGTATATTAGAATTTTGGGGGATTTGTCAACTTCTTCTTCCAGTTTTGTCAATTTTTTTGGCCTCATGCAGGTTGAAATTAGAGATAAATCTTTCTCATGGATCAAAAAATTTATTATTATATAGTAATGTTCTTCGATGCCTAAATGTCTTTTTCTTAAATTATTTTTTTTCTGGTATCAGCCCAATTTCTGGCTAATATTTAAGTGATATATTCTTATTCTAGCTTTTATTTTAAATATTTCTGAGTCATTATGCTTTCCATGATTTTTTTTACAAAGCCCAAAGCTGTATATATATTTATACCCAATCTAAAAAGTTCTGCCTATTAACTGAATAGTTTAGACCATTTACATTTATTATTGCTTACACTTTTAATTTGCCTCACCTTACTTTCTGCTTCATATTTTATATTTTTTCCTGTCACTGAATCGTTTGAGGTTTTATTGCTTCATTTCCTACTGCCACTTTGCTATTCTTTGAGTGAGTACTTATACGATTTTAATATGTCTACTTAATTTACCAAAGTTTAAATTCCATATCCCTGCTTTCTTCATGAACAGTAAAATAAGTTAAGAGTTCTTTAAACATGATTATGCCCTTCCCATCTTCCATGTTATTGTTATCCACTATTTTAGTTCCCCTGTTTTTATATCCCTTAAATCAATTGTTTTATATAATCTGTTTACATCTAACCACATATTTGCCAGACTCCTTATTCACTATTCCTAGCATCTCAGACTTTCCTCCTGAGATCATGTTTCTTGTTTCTGAAGTATACATTTATAAATTCCTTTAATAATACTCTGTTGCTGGTTAGTTTTCCTAATTTGTTCTTGTTCTTTATAGCTGTGCACATGATTTGTAGCACAATGATTTTCTCTCGATGTCTGAAGCTATCACACCACGGTCTTGGTCAGTGTCGACTGTTATAATAGACTACCATAGACTGGGTGGCTTATAAACAACATACAAGTATTTCTCACAGTTCTGGAGGCTGAGTGAGATAGGGTGCCAGCATGGTTGGGTTCTGGTGAGGGCCCTTCTCCAAGTCTTTCAGACTACCACCTTTTCATTGTACCCTCACATGATGGAAGAGGTGAGACTAAAACCAAAACACCTTCAAAGGCCTAACCTCCAAATACTATCGCAATGGGGGTTAAGATTTCAACATGTGAATATCAAGAGGGGGAGGGAGGGGACACAAACATTCAGTCAATGACAACCACTATCTTTTGTCTTCCACTGTTGCCAGTAAGTCTGAGTATTCTTTGATGTGCAAAATAAACTTGTAGAATTCCCAGTCACAATTTCTGCAAATATTGCCTCTTTTCTATTCTCATTGTTCTCTTCTAGAAATCCAATTTGACATATGCTGGAACCTTTCATTCTGTCCTCCATGTCTCTGAATTTCCCTTTCATATGTCCATTTCTTCACGTTGCATTTGGAACAATTTCTTTAGGCTTGTCTTCCAGATCATGCCTACTCTTTCGCTGGGAATGTAGCTCATCAAGGATCCAGGCTTTATTCAAGAATCTTAGTTCCCAATTTAAAAGCCAGTATGTAGGTCCTGCTTCCATAAAGGTTGTTGTTAAAAGCAAGACTAAACCTAAAATTAGGTTATGGATAAGAGCAAATGCCCATGGTAAACCAAATCTTACATAAGGTTACTATGCTGATTTTCAGTTTACTTTTCTTTTTTCTCAACTCCTAGGCATTTCCTTTATATTTTATGATCTAAGCTATATATTTTATCTTATCCAGGATATCTAGATGTTTCATGCAAAAAAGAAGTTTCGGTACCTGTATGTGCCCTGTTGATAAAATTAAAAGTCCGGAGTTCATCCTTCACCCGAATTTTTTTTTTACTTCGTCAGATTTTAATAAGTATGTATCCTGGCTTTTCATGTCTTTGTGATTTGCAGGAATATAAAGCCTTCCACAATTCTGCTGTTTGTATTCACTGTTTCATTCATTTATCCACAAGGTTTTTTTCTAATCTATATTCTTTCTTAATGTATTAACTTAAATTTCTTTCTAATGACACTTTCTACTAACTAGCTCAATGTGAGGATACAGGCTTTCTTAGATGGCAAATAGATTACGGCAGAGTCGGACAAATGGATGCACTGATCATTATTACCCCAGCTGAGAAGTTATTTTTACTAATACTGAGATTGACATGAGAAGTAGGAAAGTTATGATTTATTTAAATGTTCCCTTAAGTGGAAATGCATAGATGAACAAATTACTTCTGCATAAGTATACAAGCCTCCAAGTATAAAAGGACCATGGTATATGCAAAAGTAATCTTTGTGGAACTGACAAATCCATCTTTCTTGGACAGCTATGCACTATTTTGGGCACTAGGAGGGAATAGGAGGGGCCTTGGGAAACTGAGGAGACAGCCTGAATCTGCTATTGCTCTGGGTGTGATCCCCTCATTTTAGGTTAGTTTCTATGTCCTTGTTCCTTAAAGTCTTTGTGGTCCTTTCCCACTAAGCCAAGCACACCTCAGATGGTACCTTGACCTCATTCGACATAATAGGTTCCTTTGCAACAATGCTGCATATTTACAATATGGATTTATAATTGTTATTATATGATCTGTTTAGATAAGACTTCAACTAGATTGTTAGCTCTTTCAGGACAACATTTTTTCTTATACCTTACATAACTTGTATCACATTGCTATGGCAGGTGCTCAGTACATACACGTTGAGTAAATGGATCAACACATAACTTTCTCAGTACATCTTGAGTGATCTAGCATAGAAATTCATATCTAGAGACTATTTTGAAAATGAGTTTCATATCCATAAATGAAACTATCTTAACCTTAATGGTCTATCATTTCAAAGAGTTTTAGTACTTAGTGACCATTTAATGTATGGATTATTGACCTATTCACTCATATCACAGATGCTTTGAGCTGTCCAAGTCTTTCAACAGAAATCTGTGTTACAGACTTCAAGATGAATGACTCTTTAGTCTTTAATGGTTGCTGTTATGAATGGCTGTGCCCTTAATTGATAGTTTAGAAGATTAACAGCTCACCAGATGGATTATTTCACTCTTCTGTGCATTTTAGAAATGACTATATCTCTAATGGCTCAAGTCAAATCAAACAAACATTTACTGAACTTCAACTATGGGCAAAACACTGTCTAAGTACTAGAGTGGGGGTCAGGTGGGTGGGAATCAACTTTAAAAACACAAAATGATAACAGAATGCATATGATAAAATGTCAAAATCACATAAAAATATAGGCATCTATGAGGATTGACCAATTTTGTATCAATGGAGCACTAATAAGAAATGATATCAAAGTCATTACTCTTAATATATTCCGAAACTGATATTCACTGAGTGTTGGCATAGATACATTTGATCGTGCTAAAAGAGTGTCTTGTTGAATATTATTGTTTATAAAACATGAAATTATCAAAAACATGAACAGTGTGTGAGTAATTAAGAGATGTGTTAGCGACAGCAATAGCAGCAATGGTAATCATGGCCATAGTTAAAAAAATAAACAAACAAACAAAAAACTTGTCAAACATTCTGTGTGTGCTTTTTTTCTGGATAGTAATGTCAAGTCTGAGAAAAAGTGTGTTGGAAATAAGGAGGACTCCTGTCTATTCATGAGATTGTGTGTAATGATGAAGAATATGGGCACTGCTACCAAACAGATCTTACCTTGTATCTCTCACTTCTCAGTGCTGGCACCACGAAGCTGGGTAAGTCACTGAATCTCTCCGCAGTTTTGTCACTCATGAAATGGGTGTAATACCTCCCTTGCCATGTGGTTATGTTAGCAGCTAGTTCTAAGTGCCTGGTGCATAGCTTGCACAAAGTATTCAATAAACCGTAATAATTATTAACCTAGTTATTTTATTAGTCCCAGATTTACATGTCTGCCATAACTATAAACATCTAGCAATGTTTACTACTTACTATTAGGGAGCGAGTGTTTACCACGTCAGTGTGAACTTTGACAATGGAGTGGATCTGGGCTGCAGCTGGGAAATTTGACGGGCAGCAGTCAGGCTGTCTGCAGAGCAAGTCGGTGGAAACAGGAGAGGAGAGCTGTAGCTGTAGAAAGTCAGTGTGGGTAACTGTGGGGAGAAAGTGAGGGTTATCACTGTGGGTTCCCCTTTGAGCCCATGAGGACTGCTTGTTAAATCTAGTTCAAAAGAGAGAAATATCACCAGAAAGCACACCAGAGCATGCTCTTTTCAGCTGACATTTCCTGCAGAAATAATTACGATTGCATTTTAATACCCAAAATGTATTTCAGGGCAGAAAGGCTGATGCTTGCCTTGAGAAGGATAATAGGTACAAAGTTTCTCTGAGAAAATTCAGATAGTATGCAAAATACATGATTATTGCGTTTCCTCGCACTCATGTGCGTGATTTTTTCCCCCCTCCCAACCAAGACAGAGTTTTCTTGACTCTTTGGCCTTCCTGAACGTTACTGCAGTTTACTGGAGGATCCGAGGTCAGAGAAATTTGTGCAATGCAGAAAATAAAGTGAAGAAAGACTTTATTTTCTCATTAATGTATTTTACTGACATAAAGTGAAACTGCTTGATAAATACAAATACATCTTGTGGGGAGAGTTGGCAGAATAATAAAAACGAGTTTCCCTCATGCCCGTTAAAGGTGCCTTGGATGCTGCCGAGGAACCTGCCGGGCTGTGGCCTCCGTGCCTCTCACGTGGCTGTGCAGCCTGGTGGCTGTAAGACTTCCAGCCCCTCAGCTTAGGGCCCCCATCGGGCGGGGCAGCCCTGTGACTCGTTGCCAGTAGCCGGCCCTTGGAAGGATGGTTAATGAGGTTTGAAGTTTCATTTAAACTGTCCTTTCAAAATCCTTTTCTTTCCATGAAGATGAAGGTCAAGAGTTTCCAGATCAGCTTAGCTGGAGTGCATTCCACTTCTCTGAGGCTGAAGAACGGGTCGGAAGTGTGGTTGGACACGCAGGGCCTGCGTCTGATTGAACTGGGTGGGACTGCCTGCTGTACCTGCAGAGATGTTTCCTGGGCAGGTACCAATTTGCCTCAGGCATTTAGAGGTCTTATTTCTTCAGGTGGGCTGGCCCATTATCTCCCCAGGGCACAAGCCTACTTTCCATTAGTGCTAATGTGAAGGGCGTGCTCACTGAATCGTGAGCGCACAGCAATGTGTGTGAAAGGCAAGACAAGACAAGGACTGTCGAAAGGAGTCGCCCCCCAGGCGGGAAGAGGCCCTGTTGGAATGCTGGCAGTCATTCCTGCCTATGCATTTCTTGACATCTCTATTCCTGTCTTTAGAAATGGAATTGGGAGACTGTTAGGACTATAAAAAGCCAAATGTAGAGCATGATAGTTTCTCCCTGGCCCACGGGTATCAGCGGGCTAAGGAGACAGATTTTCAAACTGCCGGGAAAGCAGATGCAAAGAACAAGAGGAAGGAAGACTTTCAGAACAGCTAGTCTCAGCCTAGCAGAGGAGGGAGAAAGGCAGGGTGCGCTGAGTGCAGGTGTGGTTGCTGCCGCAGAAACTCCTGACCTTCTCAATGCAGCAGTGACTCCTCGCCCGCCCTGCAGGGCATGCGAATTCCAGGTTTGTTGCTAAGTACTAATCTGTCACAGTTGGAGTCTCTAATAAAAGCTGTTTGTGTAGATGCTGTTCTTTGAAAAAAGTTACAAAGGTTGAAGTGGGTATGAGTAGGAGGATCCGAAGCCAAATTTTAGGTGGCTATGACATTGGCTTCGTAATAGCTTAACTGGGTAACCTTGATTCTATTCTCCAAGGACATTGGTGTCAGCCTTACTTTCACTGGGTCAATTAATAAATTCAACCAACATTGATTGAGTGCGCTGACATCAATGTAGCTGGAATGCCGTCCTCAGACTGTAAGAGTAATTATGGCCAGTGGCATCCTGTCACGTCAACCACTAAACAGCAGCTGCGTGTTTTGAAGTGTGAGCCCAGCCATCTGCATCAGAACCACCTGGGTGTTCGTGACAATGCACATTCCTGGGCCCCATTCCAGATCTGCTCTATTAGTGCTTTATGCACAGACACACACACACTCAGGAGACCCTTGTAAGTTTAATGCTCGAGAACCACTGCTGTTGTTGCTATTTATCAGTTTTAAAGTGTAGGGGGTGATATTTGTAGAGGCAGTTTTCCCCCACACGTATCTTTATGCCAGTGAAGGCGATGCGCAGACACGCTGTACGAGGATCAGGCCTCTGTAGAGGTCTGAACCAGAGGCTGTACTTTCCCAGGAAGCCAGAGTAGGACAGCAAACTTTTCATACTTAAAATCTATCTCCTTCCAAATCCTAGGCTGACAGGCACACATGGGTAGGTTAAGTAATCACCTTGAACCATTCTTTAAAAAGAAATGCCTTTGTCATCTGTGCTTAGCTCATATTTGCAGTTTAATGTAGCCATAGTCTTCTATGTAGGTTGATTTAAAAATTTTTGAATGGTCTTTCTATCTCTTTGGAACTACATACTGTTACGACACGTAATGCGTGTAAAGCATGTAGCAGAGTGCTTGTCACGCACTGATGTTCAGAAAATGTGTTCCGTTTTGTTGTTGTTGTTCCTTCCTGCGCTTGTCCTCGGTCCCCCTCTAGATGGCTCCAGGAACTTATATCACCTTTGTGGCAGCCACCTTTCTGACTCATGATTTCTGACTTAAGCGACAGGCAGCAGTCCATACTATTTATAACACTGGAGATAATTAAAGCTACCATTTGTTTTTTAATTAAAAGCATCTTCTTTACCTGCTGTAGCTCTTCGTGTAAACCTGGAGACGTATTCTTCCCATTGTGTCCCCGCCCTCCACGGCCGATGCAGAAAGAGAAGATCCATATGGGCAGTCCCTTTACAGGACATGTTTGGACTCCAGTTCCCGTTTGTCCCAAATGGGGAAAAGATAATATCTATGTTTCCTTTTTGAGAAAACGAATGAAGCTACCTTCCCTCATCAGTGTCATTGTGGAATTCCGAACAAAGATTTTAACCAGAGTAAGGACATCTCTGTTGATCTCTTGTGCTGACATTGTTGCTGCCCTAGATTAAGTATCTCTGCCCTTGGATCCATTGCCCAGAATCTCCTCATTGAGCAGCTCCAATGACAGGGTTTGGGGGAGAACATTAAATAGTACCCTTACCTTCACGTATATAACCATATGTAATCTCACAAGAGACCCTCAAGGGGCACAGAGAGGCCATTCTTCTTTGCTGGGACAATTTTTGCTAGGTTTATTGAAGATATTACATTTAACGCTCTTCACTGTTACTATACAAATATTCTTGAAGGTTAGCGACTATTTTTAGGGATCACACCCTCCACCAACAAGAAGATTACGGCTTGCTTTATTGGGATATTCTCTTTATTACGGCGGTCTTGAACCGAAACCTCAGTATCTCCGAGATGTGCCCGTATGTAGCTGTATCTACATCTATGTATTGTACCTTTAGCCCCATTCCTGGTGCTCCTTTATTTTCTCCATTTTCTAGAGCAGAGTTGCCCAGATGGCGAGGCACGTCCATCTCTTACACATGCAGCCTTTGCTCTTTGTTATTTCTAATTTATGTGTTGGAAAATCCTATTAAACCAGACTTGACAGGGCAAACAATAGTAATTTGCTTTTTCTGTTGATTGCAAATGTGACTTCTGGGTTACCTGAGTACTAATAGTTTCTTTTCTTCGCTTTGAGCTGCACTGGGATTTTTAAATAAAAAAGTCAATTTAATTTCCAGTGCCATTTGTTTTGAAAAGAAAAAAATAAAACAACCCAGGGAAGTTAGGGATTTCTGAGGTATTTACATTCTATCAGAATGTGAAGTTATAGTTTGTGGCCAGTATGCCTTTTAAAATTAATGTAGAAACAAAGTTAACATTGATGAAGAATTCAAAGAACCACAGTGGAAGAGACAGTGGGGGGATCCTGATTTTGACGTCAATTTTACACGGAGCTGATCTTGGGGCTCTGGATTTTTACCAGAAGCCTGCTGATGTGGAAAATCACTTACAAAGTTCACGAGTTGGGTGTGGGTTCATAGAGGCTGAGTCTCAGAGAATATGGCTAAGTGTCAGGGATTCTCTTAAATCAGATTAGCACTTGAGCGATGTCCACTTCAGGGACTGGGAATCTTGGGTGGAGGGAGTCTACTGAGGGAAGACACAGCAAACAGAAGAGGAAGGAAGGAGAGGAGCAGGGAGGATGCAAATACTATTTAAATAGGAAGTTTAGAAGTAATTATAACGAACTCAAGAGTAGCTTGAGTAAATATGAATAAGTACAGAAGTCTTCAATAGGTACTTTACATTAATAAACTTGATTATTTATTACTCCTTTTATCATGGTACTTCTGTCAACTTGGGAGAATGTCCTCAAAATAATCCTGAATCTTCAAAAAACATATTCAAAATCTTGGCTTCAGGCTAACCCATCGTTTCTATTTCTTTCACCCTTGACTCTGGGTCTATCCAACCTCCAATTTCATTTTTTTTATTGACCAAATTATGAAAACCATAAAGTGACTACATTATTTAAGCTCATCATTTTTCCTCATTGCTTAGTCCCATGTCAGGCACACAGTTGGCCAGCTGTTGAAACTGTTAAATCATTTTGTTCTCAAAGATAGAAGGCTTATTGGAGTATAGCCACCTCCTCATACACAGCTGGAACGTCTTGACCTCTTGCTCAGGGCGCACTCATAGGTTCACTACTCTGTGTATACGGTGCTCTGTATACATGCCTCTCTCTGTAACTGGGGGATCTCTCCCCCATTGCTCTGTATCTCCTGCATCTCAGCCTGGCCAGTGCTGCTCACTCAGTGGTAATGAGTGAAAGATTTAAATGAAAAGCAGAGAAAACAGAGAGAGCTCCTGGGTCATTTAATTTGGCTTTTCCCAGTCCCCTCCCTCCCTTTTTCTGTGAGTACTGGGGGACACTTCTCCCCAAGGGGACTGATGGCAGCTGCCTGTGGCTCAAGTGTTTTTCTGAATTTTCTGTAGGTTTGATTCAGATGTGAAGACTGTTTTCCAGAGTTTAATTTGGGCTTATTGCCTCTAACCCTGGGAGGAGTGTCCGCATGGTAATACATAACTCGACTGGAGAAGTGGAGGGTGGGGAGTTGATCCAGAGCACTGCGCTGCCATTCCAGGCCAAACTGTTTTCCTAAAGCAGGGGAAATGTTGTATTGAGGATCAAGAGTCCTCTTAAGTGTTCTCACCTCTAGTACAAAAAATTCAATTTCCCTGAAAGAGATGTCACCACGTCTCCCTTCCTGAGACTTTAATCTCTGTATCACAGTGGAAAGGACCCCGAGGATCAAAGATGCAATACAAATGACTGGGTCACGTTGTGAACCGCACGTGTGTGGTCATCCGGATGTCTGGGAGCGAGGTGGCTGGCGGCAGGCGGGGGGCTGGGGAGTGCCGGAGGAACAGCAGGGAAGCCTGGTGGAATTATCCGAACACAGAATGGTGATTTTGATCCTGTGTGCTGCCACCCAGCACAAGTTATTAGCTGTAAAAAATCAATTTTCTTTGATAGTGTCTCTATGTCTCTTACCTCTTCTCTGAAATTTAGGTGATGATCAAAGTAACTTTAGACAGTATATTGTGGGGAACATTACGTGTTTGTTGCATTTAGTTGCTCTGGACATTATAAAATCAATAGACTACAATGCTGAAGCCAAATTTCAAAATGGATACTGCATTTTTCCTATCTCCCTTGTAATTTCAATCAGATAAGGTTTTTTTGTTTTTTGTCCAGAGCTTTCGGGGTGAGCATTCTTTCAGCTTCTTGCAAAACGCTAAATGTAATGTGTGGATAGACTTCAATCTAACCACAATGTATTTATTTAGTTCATAATATGTGCAACGCGCATACAACGTGCTATGAAAGAAACAGACTTTGTATCAGATATGGCTCCTGCCCCTTTCCTCTCTTGCGGATTTTACTCCTGTGTGTTGTAATGTTTTTACTTTTTGTTCAACTGATGAGCTTATTTTTATAATAAATTAATAAAATACATTATCAACAAATTGGAAACAAGAGAAAAATATTGTCTCTAATTGATTACCCTAACAAAAAAACGACTAGCATTTTACTGTTTCCTTCTAGTTTTTTTTTTTTTTTTCTGGACATGTAGGTTTCCCCTTATAGTTGTTATAGTATACATATATGCTTATAGCTGTTTTACATTTTACAATATTATAAACATTGTCCATTTCACTGCAAAATTTTTACATCTTTATTGTGAAGGGTCATAATACTTTGAAGACTAGATGAGAGATACTTGTTTATTTATATTTATTTATTTTTTGATCCTCACCCGAGGACATTTTTCCATTTTTTGTTCAGATAGAGTGGGAGGGAGAGAGAGAGAGAGAGAAACATCGACGTGAAAGAGACACATCGAGTGGTTGCCACCCGCATGAACCATCCAGGGCTGGGGACAAACTGCAACCAAGGTACATGCCCTTAGCGGGAATTGAACCTGGGTCTTTTTGGACTGCAGGCTGACGCTCTAACCACTGAGCAAAACCGGGTAGGGCGAGAGATACTTGTTTAAATAGTCCCTTGTTTTTATAGCTGTAGTGGCAGCATGAGATGGTGAACAGAGCATGGGCTTCATCCAGAAATTGGGCTTGAGTGTAGGCTCAACAACTTCTTGCTCCGTGATCAGAAGCAAGGAATTTTCCTCTCTGAGCCTCAGGTTTCATATCTATACAATTTGCCATGTATTTAGTTAATGCATGATCTGGAAATGGTTGCTATTATTATTTAGGCTCTCTCCAGGTTTTGACATTATAAATAATGAAATGTGGAACATCTTTGCATATACACCACTTCCAGATTTTGTATTATTTTCTTTGGCTAGAACTCCAAAGTGAAATTCTTAGGTTGATCCATTTAAAGACTGTTGACTTGCTTTATCATGTTGCTTTCCTAAAGGATTTACTAATTTAAATCATACCATCAAGACAGGAGAGTAGGCCGTCTCACTTTATGTTTTTTAGGCAAAATTATCCTTATGTTTTCAAGTCATCTTTAAATTTCCTGCAAATGCAAATGGGATTTTCATTTTAATAGTCAACCTTCTTAATTGAGAATATTATAAACCAGTTCATTTATTAAAATATTTCCTATTTTCATCAACTTCTGTATTTTTCCATACAGTCCACATTTATCATCCAGAAGATGCATAAAGTTTTATGTGTCTTATTGCTATTGGGAATATCCATATATCATAATAATTATAGATCATAATTGTAGATTATTATATAATATTATATGATTACATAATACAATCTATGTTTTTCACATTTGTTTAATATTCATGACTGTTTTGTCTGCTTTTACCAGTCAGAAGTTCTAAACCTGTCAGAAGTACTATAAGTAGTAAGAGATAACAGGCATGCTTATTTTATCTGAATACAACATGTAAAAATTTTGTAGTGAAGTAGACATTTCCTAAACTGTGTTTTGAAGGGGATTAAGAGCTTTGAGCAAAAAGAGATGGCAGTTCATTGAGATTTGCAGTTCTCACCACCATATTAATGTTTCTAAAAAATCCTGAGGTAAAAAATGTTTAAATGTTGTTCAATTCAGCATTTCTCACTTTTATTTGGACAAGGAGTCCTCACAACACCCCCCATGCCCCCCTCCCCTTTTTCAGAACTGCACATATTAGCATTTTAGATGACTGTTTCTGAGGAACTTCTATTTAGGAAAAAAATACTATAATCTATCCCCATGAAATATAATACCAGGATTAATTGGGAAAATATGTTGTTAATAATGTCAAGGAAGTAGCCATTATTCCTTTTTAAGATGTCATCAACAGGAATGAAGATTGAATGTCTTCTAAGTATCTATTGAACAATTCAGTTTTTGTTGTTTGGCCCTACTAATATGATATGATATAGTAGAAGCTTTTAATATCACTCTTTAAAGTCCTGAGACAATGAATACTTGGAATTGGTGGGTTATTTTATAATGTGCCTTGGATTCTCTTTGCTAATACTGTTCAGAAGTTAGGATTTTTGTATCTATATTCATAAGTGAAACTGGTCTATGACTTTCTTTTTTGTGTTAACTTTGTTAGAGTTAGGTGTCGGGTCAGCTTCACTCCACCACATGATGCAAGTCTGCCTCCTGTGTTTCCTCAACGCAGCAGCTGTTTATATTCAACATGGGAAGTCTTTGCTCCTTGATCGAAATCATTCCCCGGTGAACGGCTGGAACCTGTATTGGGAGATGTTCTTTAATAATGCTATCAATAATTTTCTCAGCGTTCCTCTTGTCAGGTTTGGTAATTTATGTTGTTCTTCCAGAAAATTGTCTGTTTTGTCAAGATCCCCTAATTTATTTGCTTACAATTGTCCGTAGTATATTTTATAATTTTCAAATATTTTCTGTAACTTTTTAATATTGCCTCCTTTCTAGTTGTGCTGTTTCTGTCTTTTTTAAGAGCTATGTTTGAATATATTAATTAACTTTACTATTTTTCTTTTTTAATTTCTGATTTTATTAGTATTTTTCTGTCTTCTAAAGCTACTTATTTTGCTTTTCCTAAATTATTAATTTGATTATTTTCCCTTTCTCTTTTATTTTTTAGAGAATAAGAACACTTGAACATAAATTTACCTGAGTAGGACAATGAATTCCATAGAGTTCATCGTGTTTTACAACCATTTTGTTGTACCTAAATAAGCATTCATTGTATCTCTAGCTGGCCTGTTGGAGATCTCAGGAAAAATCCCCCAAATGGGTCTAAGACTGTGACTCTGTCGGGCATCACGGTTTCTTTCCCATTTTGCCTTCCAGGTCCAACAGGCTAAAATGACTTCAGAAGCAAGGTGTGTAAACCAACGCTAACAAACCAGTTACTGTGTGCCACGCATCACTTTAGGCATGTTGTGAATATTAACTCAGTTCATCTTGTGACAGCCTTGTGTGCCAGATGCCCTTCACTTCTTCATAGGTGGGGAAACAGAGGCACGGAGAGGCTGGTGGAGCCGGGACTTGAACCCAGTGGGTCTTGCTCCAGAGGCTGCAGTCTGACCCATTAAGTTAAACTGCTTTTCTGTTTTGAAATCCTGCCTGCTTCTTCCTTTGATACAAATGTCCCCATAAACAAGTTAGAGAAAAATATATCCCTTTGTACCCTGTGTAAGATTTTTTAAAAAGGTTATAACTGCGTATCACCATAGACTTCAATACCTGTCCCAGAAAAGTACTAAAAGGGTGAAAAAGAGTCAGGAGAAGCCACCCAATACGGCATCTTTGTATCCTGGATAATTTAAGCTGAAGGAATTTAAAAAACAGCAGAGCAAGGGCCCCCTGACCTCTGGAGAAGGGGGTCAGAGAGCCGGGAGGAAAGGAGCATCTTTACCTCAGAAGACAGATGGATGCTGAGAGGAATTCCAATGAACTGGCTTTGCTAATTTTCCCTCACTGTCTACCCTTAGCTGTGCCCTCTGTCCGGGCATGCTTCCCGAGACCCCCCTTCATCAAACCTAGCATACGAATGCCGAGGCTTAGCCTTCGTCGCGGGGGGCAGGCGGGGATCTGCATTTCCTTAAGTCAGCTCCCGTATCACAGAACACTTATTTTAAACAAAATTTGTGTACTTTTCTCCAGTTAACCTATCTTTGTCATTTTAATTTTTTTTGGTACAACCAGGGACCCTACGAGGGTCCAGCAAAAGAGGAACCGTTTTCCCTCCCCTACAGGGGTCAGAACACGTCCTTCTTACTTCACTCGTGTCTGGAATAGACTCGTGCTCATCTCCCTTGGAGGTTAGCTGCAGGCTTCAGGCCAAACCTGTCTGGATCCGTGCCCACTGCCAGGCCCGTCTTAACCACTGCAGAGTCCAGAACGTTCGGATCGTCAAAGGCCCCCGCCCCACTGACAGAACATTGCAGCGAGGTGGACGATGCTGAGACAGTCCTTGGCATCATTAGATAAGGAATAAAAGGAGAGCAAACATGGACTCGTCTCTAGGTTTTCTGTAGTCCCTGACTCAAACCAGGAAGAAGCAAGTTGTGGCCCAGGAGAACAAGGGGCCCCAAGTGTGGAGGTCTGAGAATAACAAGAAACACCTAAGGGTCTCAGGAGAAGCACCGGGAACATTGTGTCTGACCCTGCCTCCCTCCTCGAGGGTGCCGCAGAGAGCAGTGACCTCCTGTCCAGGTAACACCGACTGTTCAGGGAGTCCCCTTACGTTGTAAATGGAGTTTTGTTCCTGTTTAAACGCTCTTTGTTTTCTCTGACCAGGACATAAAAATACACAAAGAACGTTTCTCTCATCTCTTTTTTCACGGTTCTTCAGTTTTAGCTGCTCTGAAGGACATAGTTTATTTCAGTAGGCTCTTCTTAGCCCTCACCTCCACCCTCAAAGCACATTTTACATATACCTTATAGAGTATCGTTTACTTCAGACCGTGCTAAATACAGCATTCAAATTCCATAATAAACACACAGAAAATTACTTTTATTTCTATTAATTGGTTTCCTCTTTGACCCAGTTGCTTTAAGAAGATAGTTCTATTTTTTCCCCCCAGTAAATAGAGTTTTAGTTTAATTATATTGTTATTTTTAGTGTTTGTGTATTGTAGTCAGAGAACTTGTTTTATTTTTTTCCTGTGTGTTTCTATATACATAACACTTGATTTTAAGTGTTAAAATGATTTAACAAACACAATCAGCTTTTTTTTATGAACGAGGCAGTGATACTAACCTCAGTCACACTCACTGGTAGCACAAAGCATAAGAAATGTTAGCTGCTTCATATTTAGTGAGTGAAGTTCTGCATCAGTTATTAAGCTGATATGAGCATGCAGCTAAGATTCAGAGCATACAGTTTTTTCCCCCAAAAGTTTCACTTTTTAGTAGGTCATTTGTTTAATCTCAGGATTTACCTAACAACAAGGTCACCTAGTTACAAATCAACTGTAATGTATGGAAGCTTATGTTTCACAATGAAACCGTCCTATATGCACTGTAAATTATGTCACGATTCTTTGTGACTTTGTTTTGTATCTTAATTATATTAAGTCACAGCGAACCATTCATCCATTTCAACCATGCAAATATCCCACTTGCATCTTTTGGTTCCTGATGACACCCAATTTCTCAACTGGAACATTCTATTGTAAGAGACTGAAGTGGGTAAATTATTGTCCCGTGATTCTCTAGCTAAGAATGAGTGTTAACAGGGTCCCAGGAACCCCTGAGTGCCATTGCCCGAGAGCGGAGCTGCCCACACCTTAGCAGGAGTTACAACCACCTGGAAGGCTCGTTAAAACAACGATTGTTAAGTTCCATTCCCAGAGCTTCTGGTCTGGCGGATCAGAGAGAGGCACAGAAATTTGTATTCCTACAAAATGCCCAGGTGATTTTGATGCTGTGGGCCCCAGACTACACTTTGAGAATCACTACTCTAGAACTACCTAAGAAACACGCAGAACCGTTGCTCCAACATAGCATAAGGGGATATGTCAAACTCGCCGAGTCCCACATGGTCTCATTCCACTGGTCTTGATTGTAAGACTAAAAAAAAAAAAAATCTATTTCCCAATAAAAAGTGCTGTTCAGAGTCCATCTGCTCAGCTATCTGGCTGGCTTAGTCTTAATCTGGGGAGTTATCATTCTCAGACTGGGTCGCACCGTCATGCAGCCAGGGCTCTGGCATGCTTTATTCCTGTGGCAGACATCAGTGGGAACAGGCAGACTCCTGCTCTCTCGAGCCCCTGAAAAGAACTTCTCTGTACTTTGATGTGTTTTCTTGCTTACAAGAGCGAGCTAGACAAGAGGAATGCAGAAATGGGGTGGCAAAGACAGATGCTCCTAAGAGCCAAACAGAACAAGGAGGCATGTTTTGGGCTGTCCAGACGTTTGCTGAATTCCTTTGAATCTCTCTTGCCTCTGGGTGTGCACATTCTTTTGATGCTCAGATTTTATGATGTATTTATTTTTTCTATTCTAGACAAGGAAGAAGAATTAAGTTTCTTTTTGTGGTCTCCTTGCATCATTACAATATTACATTTCTTGAACTTCATGGGAATTATGAAGGGTTCCTCATGCTAATCAATTCTCTGTCATAAATAAATTAGGTTACAAGGAGAAACTTCCAGGTTATCTGACTAAGACCCTCTTTAAACACGTTTAGGAACAGACCCTCCGATCATCTCCGGTAGCCCATTTTAGTGTTAATTTATCTTTATATTGATGATGTTCTTTTCCTTGTTTTATACAAATCCTTAAAATTTAAGCCCCCCCTTTTTTTTTTCTGGCCCCATTTTCCCACAGAAATACAGATCAGGCTAAGTGTCTCCATGTGGTAACACAAGCACCAATTAAATCATACCTATTAAGGCAAAACCAATTGAGATTCTTTAATTTGTTTTTATGGGTCTACCTCTTAATGCTATATGCTATTAGTACCTTTTTTTAAGTCTTTATCATCTCCTTAAATATTTGTAAGCTTATTTTTCTTGAATAATAGCATATTTTCTTCATTGCTATGTGTCAGGCAGTGTTATAAACATTTCACGTGTTGTTACATGCTCTACCGAGTTAGACATGCATTATTGACACCTCACACGTTTCTAAAAAAAAAAAAGTCATTTTGCATAAAGATTCAGACATTTCTCTCAAGTGAACAAAAATAACTTTTCCTGGTCATTATTTTTTGTTTTTCTATCTTGTAAGGGTTCTCTGGAAATCGATCTTTGACTTGCACCAGTTGCTTTAATATTCTAATGTTTTCCCACTCTGGCAGTACCATTGGCTTCGAGGAAGACTGCATTTGACTGTGGCGTCCAGGGAAGTGTGATATGCTAATTAAAAGGTGCAGATCAGGAGATGTGAAATTTCTTCCAGGCTCTCAGTTACATGTAATACAAAGGTTTCTGACAGAAGAGAAATGGATGACGACAAATACAGAAGCAGGTGGCAGAAACGGTTTAAAAGAGCACTAGATGTCATTCTGGAAGGTTAAGGAAGATAAGAATACTCTCCTGAGCAGAGAAGTTTACCCCTTGGTAATGATTGGAAATCTTAGTGTCTAATACAGGAGTTTTTTCATTCATTTGGTTGTTCAAGCAACAAACACGCATAGTCCTTGACCGTGCGTGTGGCCCTGTGCTGAGGTTGGGTAAGTGACAAGTCCTGGTTCTTTTCTCTGATGAAGAAGTCCTCACAGGGCAGAGGGTGGAGGCAGCATTCAGCTCACCTGTGCCTGTCCTGTTCCGAGATGATGAGAAGCCTTGCTGACTTAAAACGCTGGAGAAGGGCATTTCCCCTCAGGATGTTGTCATTGAGAACAAAACGGAAAGGTCCTCAGGGGAAGACACTTTTTCCTACAGGCCCTTGATAGGAGAGAGTGTGAGGAATCTTGGTGGCTGTGGGCACGAGTGACTGAGAAGTTCTGTCCCTGGAAGCTAAGGAAGGGCCCCTCCCCAAACTAGAGCAGGTCCAGGTTTGAGAGCTGAAAGGGTGACCCAGTACTAAGGAGGGTGGAGCATCTGGTCCTGGGGGCCTTGGGTGAGGCCAGGCGGTGTCTGGTATTGGAAGTGGATGGTGGTGAGGCTCCTGGTGAGCTGACATGACCATTCTCTCTCCACGGTCAATTAAGGTCAAGAGCTCATCGCTGCTTTCTCTTATGAAAATGCCTTTCTACGTCATTTTCTCATGTATTTGGTGAGAGTTCTCTGAAAGGTGGATTTTGGTTCAGTGGCAGCCTCGTCCTCTCTCAGAGAAGGCAGGTCAGGGCTTCTGCCCCCACAGCTCTGGCCGTGGGGCCACTCAGCATCCAGTATGTTAGCGCATGCCTTCGCTTGTGATGCCCTCCGAGTAGGAGGTCCGTGACTGAGGTGCATAGCACCATATGACACAGCATACCATAACATCCCAGTTCAATCCTTGTTCATAAATGATAACAAGAGGAAAAGAAATAAAACTTTATTTTCCCATGATATCGAAGTATAAGATTTAAGTATATCAGCGTCATTTCGTCTGAGGCATAATGCATTTCAGGTCCCCCTCTCTCTTTCCCTCTCTTTGCAATTTGTCTTCTGACCACACTTCACAGAATATTTGTAATATTAGGAGTAGCACCTACTATGTGTCTCATGTGTTGGAAATTTTGCATATATTATTGCTAATACACAGAAACTCTGCTAATGTAGGTATTTAAACCTCTCTTCAACATTGAAATCAGAGAGATTTGTCAAAGGGGCAAAGGAGGGATTCAAACCCATGCCTGACAGGTACCAGAGCCAGGGTTCTCCCTCCCCAGTGGGTAGCCTCCTCTGGAGAAGTGATTTTTGCACATGGTAACACACCTAATCAGGGTCCTGCAAACTACTGGTGAGATTTCAGATATGGTTATAAGAATCAAAAGAGCAATTTTATCAGCAAATACAGCACTTAAAAGGGAGAGTAATATTACTAAAAATGACAATATTCCTAAGGATTGTGATTTAAACCACCATTGCTCCTGTGAGGCTATATTTAAAACAGTGTTAGCAGGAATTCAGTAGTGCCAGGAATCACGTTTTACAGTTACTTTGGAACCAGAGTGTATGTGGTTCAGTTTCCTTGCCGAAGTGATCATGTCTGGCCTAAAGATAGTTGGTTTGCTATCTGTAAAGATTTGTCCAGAGCTGCTGATCTGGGAGATTTAACGGTGCCCCCTGCTCAGCAGGCTCCTCAGCTCCTGGTGTCTGTAACTTCCAAGTGCAGCCTCACTTGGGCTGCTAGATCCATCCTCCTGTGTTTTGTCAGCGGAGTCAGAGAAGTCATTTGGAATGTCTCGTTCCAAATCCCTGCTGCTGGTACCAAGCACAGATGCAAACACAGTAAGCTGTGTGGGAGCTGGCTTTGATGCTTGTACGACGGTGGATGGAGCAGGTTACATAATGCCGATGATTACCCACCAGTCACTTTCCAGAGGCACAAAACCAGTGTTGTGGTCCTCCATGCTCCATCTCCCCCTGCGGGTGCCGGGACCAAGTGTCATCTGAGCCCAGCGAGATCATTTCCACATCGTTATGAGCCTCTTTCTTTGTGCGTGTATGTGGGCTGGCCTCTGTGCCCTCGCATCACAAGCTAATACTCCTGAGATACAAATATCTCAGGAGTCAGATCACTGCTCTTCAGCTGCACAAATGACTTGGCAGAGGTAACCACTGAAACAGAGCCATCCGTCTTCTTTTTTAAAGGAAGAAAACAGCGTGTTAAGGGCTAATAGAACAAGTGTCTGAAGATGTTTTGTCTTGTAATATGCGTGCATCACACAAGGTGGCAGAAGCAGCATTAGGCGATCCTCCAGTGCCAGGCTGGATGCTGTGCTGTTTGAGAGGCAGGAACCTACCTTTGCGGACTCCGCTACAGCAGATGTTTCTCTCCGTGTGCTCAAACGTTTCTGTTTGACTAGAGTGTGCATATAGTTTAATGACTCGCCAGCACTCAAATCCTCTGCTTTCCACGAGAAACTGTGTTAAATGATTAGATTCTTTGGTTGAAAATTGCACCGACTCCTGGCTCCGATTTATATTCCTCCTTTTCGATTGGAAACACAAGCTTATTCTCCATCGGCATTCTAGTTTAACTCAAGGGCGTTGTAACAGCTCTGCACATGACAGTTTTATAACCTATGATATCAAATTTTAACATTTTTCTTCTCCATATAGGATAGGAATATGAAGTTAAATATTTTATTAAATATTTGTCAAGCATATTAACTCTGTTTTGCTCCATAAGGAGAATTAAAAGTCCCTGGATTTTAAAATTTTAATTGAATGGTTAATACTTAATTTTAATCATTATTAATTCAATTTTTAATGTAGCCATTTTTATGGCTGAATTAAATATTTTACTGGACTCAAGCTAGTGACCAGGCCATTAGCAATGGACTACATAAGAGTGCCACACCATGTATAGGAATCCTACAGAACAAATTTATTTGTACTATCAACCTATTCAGTACAAAGAAATGGGCCATCTCTCAAAGTCATGAAGAAAATGTTTGATCTCTGGAATAAAAAAAAAAAAAAAAAGGAAGCTATGCACATGCCTAATTTCTCGTATAAAATTCACATGTCTTAGCCTCAGAATTTTTATTTTATTGATTTATTTATTTATCCTCATCCGAGGACATTTTTGCATTTATCTTCAGATAAAGTGGGAGGCAGAGAGGGAGAAAGAGAGAAAGAGAGAGAGACAGAAACATCAATGTGAGAGAGATACACAATGTGGTTGCCACCCACATGACCCCAACCAGGGCCAGGGACAAACCTCACTCAACCAAGGTACATGCCCTTTGCGGGAACTGAACCCGGGACTCTCTCGTCCACGGGTTGATGCTCTAAACACTGAGCAAAACCAGCCAGGGCCAGAATTTTTAACTGATACAATTTATTTTCCCAAGTTTTCGTATAGAAAATATTAGGATGGACTATGGGATAAAATGCTCATCCTCAATAAAGCGGTCAGGTAATTTGCCATGCTGGACCACCAGGTAGACAGCTGATGATGCCGGTCATTTATGGTCACTTCTTTCTTCTCCTCCTCCCCTGTGATCATGTTTCCACAGGATTTCAATACTTTGGCAAGTTATGTTGGTTTCTGTGTTTGTGTGTCCTTCCCTTCGCTTAAATTTTCATCCTATTGGTCCCTTTCACTTGGTTGCATCTCATCCTTTCCTCATCTACCTGACACCTACCAGCCCTGTGCCAGAGCTGGCCCATACAGGCTTGGGAGAATCAGTTTTGCACATCTTTCTCCAATTACAAGCTTAGCAACTTCAGGTTGATGGTTTGCAATTGACCACGGTGATAATATTTACCTCCACACCATGGGGTAGTACCCTAGATTCAAATGAATAACCCTAACTCCAGGTTGATTCTGTCATTCCCCTTGACACCCAGAATTTGTATGAATGGCACATTGTATGCAGTTACTCTCCAATGTGTTCACCTCCATAATTGGGAAATAAATATATTTATTCATAGAACTGATGATATTCTCGTCCGTGTTTGGGAATGACAGATGACTGTGTTACGCAGCTGGTGTGTCATTGAAACCATTGTACACAGAGCAGCTGAGCGGAGATTTAAATGAAAAGTGTCTCCACCTAGAGACCGTGCCAAAAATGAGCTCCACATTGTCTAAACGCCACACTGAGGCTAGTGAAATGTCCTGTACTTCTTCAATTTGCTGGCTACTCCTGGAGAGCTTGGCACAGTAGAGCAGTACAGAGAACTGAGAGGTCATAACTTTGATTTTTGAGAGGTCTTATAATTTACTTTATCTTGAGGGCTTTTGTCACCCTAGAAAAGAGATACCTTGACTTCCTACATCAATTTTGAATATTGTCACCTGGAACGCAAACAGTCTGGCAGAGTCACGTGTTAAAAGTATTTACAAATCCATGAAAATCCAGGACATTCTTGAACCTGAACTGTGAAGCCCTCTACGAGATTCTCCCGGTCTCCTTCCCGGTGCGTTGTTCTCTGCGATTCCCGGCCACCCTGTTCTTGCTCACACTGTCTGCTGCCCGGAGTTTCCTTTGTCCTCTCTCATTGTATTCAAACTTTCTCCTGTTTCAAGACTGATGTGAAATTTCCTCCCCTCCATAAAGCTTTTCCTGATCTCCTCACTTGGAAATATGTTTTCCACAAAACACTTACATCATTTTTTACACAACGTTCGGTTACTTATTCATTTCAACTTTACATTTACACACGTGTTTGATCTTTCCTCTTAGATTTGGCAGCAGAAGCCACATGTGCCAATTATTAAGCGATTGAGGCTCAGCTCCACACTCCCTCCCCTCACTGTTCTGCGATGCTGGGTCTGAGACTGCAGGCTCGCACCTGCCATGCTGGCTGCTCCCGTTAGCCGTTAGCCGTGGGGGCTCCGGGAGGAGAGGCTGCGAAGGGGAGAAGGGGCGAGAGAGGAGGGGCTTGCACTTTGTGTTTGCTCGATGTTCCTGAAAGTAAAGCGCCCGGGACGACACATCACATCATCATCAGCTGCACAGTCCCCTCTTTTCCGTCAAGGCCAACCCAGCTCTATCTGGCCCCACCTCTAGTTCCCTGTATGGCCACTGAGTGGTGGCCCCCACTCAGACATTGCTGCCCAGAGGAGGGGGTGACTTCTCTAGGTTCTTCTAGGTGGCTTCTAGGTTCTTCTCTGTTTCCTCAGCCAGAGGGAGCCCTGCTTCCTACAATTATCATCTCAGTCTTACCTTTAAAGGGCCAGTTCTTCCTCCAACACCGGTGTCACCATTTACTATAATAAAGACCCTGCTGAAGGTCCAGGGTGGTTTCTGTGCCCTGCCTGGACTCTGACCCCTACACAGTGACGGGGGATCTGTGTTTCCTCCTTTCCCTAGTCCCCCAACCCAGTTCCTGACAGTATGGTTTGCACACAGTATTTGTTGAATGGATGAATGAATATTTATTAAGATAAAAAATTCTGCTATATTTTATTATTCTATCTCTTCTCCTCCATTTTCATGATTACTGTGCTCAAATGGGGGCTTCGGTGAATGTTCATGGGCAATTTTGATGAATCAGGAAGCGTTTCCTTGGGGTTCATGGTGTAGCCTGACAGGTGACTTGTCACCATCCTTTGCAAGCTGTGGAAAACACCTGCCCCTTCGTGCAGGCCACTTTCTACTGCACACTCTGGGGAGGTTTCCCACGCTGGGAAAGACGCGGCTCTAGTGGTAACCACAACAGACATGCTTTATGATATTCACATCAAGAAGGGGAGTCCACCCGCCACGCGTTTGCTCTCTCCCGACACTCGGTAAGGAGATTTTTGAGGATGTGATTTTAGGGAGGTGGTGGAGAACACAGGTGCTGTACGAGCACATGAATAATTGCTACCTTAACCAGAGTAAACTTCGCAGAAGGCCGAAGGCATTATCCATTGCAGTGGGAGATAAGAAGAGTGCTGGGGAAGTGTAGACCCTGACCAGTGGGGCAGTCACGAAGCATGTGGTTTCCGGCCTGGAATATGAGAAATGCTAGGGACTGAATATGTGGTGCACATATCGGGATATTGAAATATTCCTGTATCCCTCTGTCTTGGCTTCTTATTGCTTACATCAACTTAAACAACTTTAATGATCTCATTAAAGTGCCTTTGAGAAAATTCTTTAAATGTAGGTGAGAAATGGGGAGTTATTACAATGGTAGTAGTGTGAGTGTTTTCACTGATGTTGATCATTATTAACATACAAATGAAGCCAATATTCCAGGGAACAAAGAAAACATTATTAAATCAGTCAAGGGAAATAAGCCACACCCTATGTTCTTTGCTCGCATCTAGGCTGTATCATTTGGGAATCATCTGAAACTAATTTCTCTCCCAAAATGTGAATTTGTTTAATATATGCTTTGCTAAATATAAATAACTTAGAGGTAAGTTGCAGTTCACCAGAACTGAAGTACTTTCCCTAAATCATTGTTATCTCATCTTGAATACCTACGTATTGTATAGATTTTGGACTTGGATTATTTTTGTAACCAACAAAATACCAAGAAACCTCAGAAATGCATAGTTTTGCTCTTTGAAAAGAAAAGGAAAATGTATTTTGAATGGGAACCATCAAGTGATGTGGGATATGGATGGGAGGGGGTTATTTCTGCCTGTACATCGAATAGCATGGTGTGGTATAACACCCCCAGGCCCTGAGTCAGTAGAACTGAGTTGCAGGCTTACCTCTTCCGCTAGTGAACCTCAGTTCCTTCTAAAAACAAGGATAACAATATCTTCCCAACAGGTCCCAGTGAGAATCAAATGCCATTCCCTTCCTGAACATTGCTACATTCTGGAACAATGCCTGGCGTGTAGTAGATTCTCAAACAATGCCGCCTGAGCTGGAAGGGACAGGTAGAGAAATTGGCATAGGAAATCACAGGGGGCCACGCGGTGGTCAGCACTGGCACCCAGACGCCTGTCTGGCCTGAAGGGGTGAGTGGCACACTGTGCCCACCACTTTCTCTCTTACCTTTGGAGCCTGAGATCAGTGTGAAAATCAGTGGGTACAGAGTGTGGAGCAATGAAGGACATGGCCTCAGAGCAAATGAAACATGGGGAGACTATGGAATCATTTCCTAGCCACGGAAGCCCCTCAAATAAAAACTCAGACCTCCTGCTGCTACCTCACTACGCCTGCATCCTGGTATATTTCTCCTAGGTCCACGTCACCAAAACATCATACCTCATAGCTGAGCCATGCTCTGCTGACACAGAGCTGTGTGTACCTATGATCAGCACACTCCCATGCACTTTGAGTTCGCACTTTCATAGTTCTCTTTTCCTTCTGGACTGTGTGCTATTTCTTCTCAGTGATGCAAAGTTTCTTGTCTAAGTTTGTCTATGTCCCTTCTTCAAACTAGCTATTGCAAATAAGTTATGAGGTTAGCAAGCTGATCCCCACGTTCAGAATTACATGGACAATAAGCCTCAATGGGTGACGTTGAATCTCAGGTGACTTTCCTATGAGACAAGTGCCTTGGCTTTAGTGCCTGGCATTTGTGACATATTTTGGCTGCTTAGAGAACTCTTACGTCCTCTGCAGTGTGTAGCCATTTTCTAGAGAGACAGCACTATTTATTGTAGAGTTCTAGATGAAATATTATTGCATTGTCCTGAATCCTCTTCTGGGAATACACCCACTCACTGGGCACCTGCCATAAAGTGGAGAGAGGTCGCGTTCTGTGCTGCCTTCATTTTCAGGGCTCCAGGTGTTGATAAGAGGCATCGGGAAGCGCTCTATGCAGACTCTAACTCATCTAGCCTCCTTGGCAACTACTCGTGGATGAATAGGCAAGTCAAGTCCTCAGAAAGAAAGATCAGGATGAAGGTTAACAAATATATTTTTGAGGTTGGAGATACGAATAAGCAGAAACTGCCAGAAGTTGAAAGGGAAGAGAAAGGGGGGATGGGAATTCAGGACCATTTTCAGACAAGAGAAGAGAAAGAAAGGACCATCCGAGGGAGGAAGCAGAGGAAGCATGGATGAACGCTGGCCTACTGACCCTCCACTGCAGTAGAAGTCGCAGGTGGAGGACAGCATCCCCTGGCCTATACTGATCACTGGCAAAGAGAGTATGTAAGATCCAGCTCCAGGAAAGTCCATGGAGAGAAGCACGTTCCTTCTAAATGCAGACCTGGAGAAATGAACAGAAAGCGAAAGATGAGTCAACAGGAAAGTGAACGCTTTGGTGACCAAAAAAAGGGAGTCGGAAGGTAGAAGACTGGTTTCAAATAAACTGTTGAGCTTTGCATGCTGGAGCGGAGCTGAGCAGTGGCAAAGAGTGATGGCAAATGAAGACCTCTGGTGCCTTCTGTGAGTCCAGGAACCAGGCACTTGGAGACTTGGAAAGAAGGACCCCAGAAACTTGCATGACTCGGAAAGAGGGACAAACAGTGCTTCATTTGGGCTGGAAGGGCTTTTATGGGGAGAATGCTGGAAACGCAATGGCAAATCTTACGTGCCAAAATTCTTCAGTGGCATTGCAAATCGATGTTGCTTCTTTGCCAATTATCATTCTACGAACTGGGGTCACCACCACCTCTGCTCTGAGCCACCATCATTCATTGCTTGGGTTACTTAATACAGTAGCTTCTTAACTGGCCTTCCAGTTTCTATTCAGATCACCTGTGTCTATTTTTAGTACAACACGCCGGAATAACCTTTGTTAAAGTGTGAATCAGATCTTAGTTTTCTCCTGTGTAGAATCCTGGGACAACTCCCCATTTCACCCAGAGTAAAAGCCAAAGTTCCAACAAGGATTTATAAAGCCTTACATGACCTGTCTCTTCCCCAACACTATTTCTTCTGCGATTCCACTTCCCACGACTCATCCTCTTATTCATCCTGCTCCAGTTAAATGCTCCCTTGCTATTCCTCAAATAAGGAATATGCTCTGGCCGCTGCCTCTGCCTGGAATGTTCTTTCTCCTAGATACCCGCACGGGTAACTCTGTCACCTCCCTGTGATCCTGGCTTAAAAGTCATCTTCTCAGGAAGATCTGTATTGACCACCTTATTTAAATTGTCATGCACATACTTCTCCCTCTGCATCCCCTCCCCTTTTTATTCCTACCATTCTACTTTTTCTTTTATTTTCATAGCACTTGTATATATTGTGTGCCATTGAGTTAGCTCCAACTCCTGAAGCCCCTATGAATACATGATGTCCAGTGTCCTGTCTTCAACAGCCCTGCTCAGCTTCTGTAGACTCATGCCCATGGCATCTGTTATGAAATCAATCTATCTCATAGTTCATCTTCCTCTTTTCCTGCTGCATTCTGTCTTCCCCAGTGTTATTATCTTTTCCAAAGAACTCTGCCTTCTTGTGATGTGCTCAAAGTAGGACAGCTTTAGTTTTGTCATTTTTGCCTCCAGCATTGTTTAGGCTCAATTTGCTCCAGGACCTACTTGTTCATCTTTCTGGTGGCCAGAGTATCTGTAAAGCTCTTCTCCAACATCATATTTCAAATAAACCAATTTTGTCCTCATCAGCCTTCTTCACTGCCTAGTTTTATAATCTGTACATGGTAATTGGGAATACGAGGGTGTGGATGATCTTAGCCTTGGTCTCTAATGACACATCTTTGCTCTTGGTGATCTTTCCTGGTTCTTCACCACTGCCCTTCTGAGTCTCAGACTTTTCTTTGTTTCCTGTCTGAAGTCTCCATCTGAACAAATGACCGAACCAAGATGAGAAAGGTCTTGAACAACTCCGACGTCTCGGTTGTTTATACTGAAATTGTGTACTCCTTTTGTAGTCAGGATTTTTGTCCTTGATGTTCAAATGTAGTCGTGCTCCTGTCTGAAGTCTCCATCTGAACAAATGACCGAACCAAGATGAGAAAGGTCTTGAACAACTCCGACGTCTCGGTTGTTTATACTGAAATTGTGTACTCCTTTTGTAGTCAGGATTTTTGTCCTTGATGTTCAAATGTAGTCGTGCTTTGGCACTTTCTTGTTTCACTTTCATTAGAAGTCATTTCAAATCATGACTATTTCTTCCAGTGGGATGGTGTCCTCTTCATCTTACTGATATTGCTTCCACAAATTTTTACTTCTCTCTTTTCAGAGGTCAAACAGATAAGAAGATAAAATGCACCCCTGTATAACACTTTGCCTATAGCAAACCATTCTGTTTCTATATTCTGTCCTGACAGTGGCTTCCTGTTTGTAACATAGATTGCAAATAGGTGCTGAGGCACACCTATTTCTTTCAGAACAACCCATACATTTCATCGACATGTCTGCAGAATCCATAGCCTTTATGATTCTCTAACATGCTATTTAATCCAACTGTTGGGTTTAGTGTTTACTACAAGTCTCCCCACACTAGACTGTGAGCTCTACAAGGGCACAGATTAATATATTGCTCATGAATGTACCCCGAGTGACTAGACCAGTGCCTTGTCACATAATAATACTCTGTTTGTTTGCTTGTTTGTTTTTACTGACTTAATGAATGGAAAATAAAAATCAACTAAATAAGTGTAGTGGGGAAAGGCAGGGGAGGAGAGGGTGCTCAGAGAGGTATGTGCATGGGTGTGGGGAAGGAAGCATGGTGTAGTTAAAAAGTTATAATAATAGAAAATAAATTAAAAGGTAAGTATGCTAATGAGATTGGAAAGTCATATGGAAGGGCTAAGATTATGTGGATCTCGTAGGCTATATTAAGGATTTTGGCTCAGGGACAATGAAAAGCCATTTCATTATTTTAAATGGTGGTGATAGTGACACAGTTAGATTAAAAAAAAAAATCAGTAGCTAAGGAGGACCAACCATTCAAATTGCTACTGCAGAAGGCCAAGCAAGACATAGTGATGCACTGGGCTAGGAAGATATTGCTATAGAAGAAAGTGGAGGATGAATCTGAGAAATATTTGAACATGCCGGCATATAGTAGTGGACAATGTTTCTGGGACAATGTTTCTGAGATGCCAGCCTGGCTCACAGACTGGCTGGCTGCCGGTGGTGTCATCCATAGCAATGAGGGACACTGGGAAAGGATCAGGTTGAATTGTGTTTTTTCAGATTCATATGTTGAAGTCCTAACTCTCCAGTGACGTTTTGTGGAAATAGTGTTGTTGCAGATATACTTAGTTAAGATGGGGTCATCCTGGAGTATGGTGGGTCTCTAATCCCATATAATTGATGTCCTTAATAAAAGGGGAAATTTGGACACAGAAACAGACTTGCACAGAGAGAAGATAAAGTAAAGAGACGCAGGGAAAAGACCACTGTTTACAAGCCAGGGAGAGCGGCCTGGAGTAGAGACTTCCCTCACAGCCCTGGGACACCTGACATCTTGATCTCGCCATCCAGTTTGTGGACTTTGTGCAGCAGCCCTAGCAACTGAATGCAGATGCCTTTGAGACATTTGAGTGGGGAGATACAATAAGGAACTAAACATATGCATCTACAGCTCAGAGGAGAGGTCGGCCTGGAGTCATCCATATGAATGGCATTTGAACTTCCCATCCTGGGGGTGAACAGCAGGACCGCTAAGACCAAACCATCTCCTGCAATGTCCACACCATCCCTCCCACGGAAACTCATTTTTCCTGGCCATCTGAAATGGTGGAAGTGTCGTCCGCCATCCCCTAATCCTGCTACCACTTCCTCAATCTCCATTTCTATTCTGCATGTCTCCCAATCCCAGCCAGAGGCTAGCATCGCCAGACCTTCTTGTTTGGACATTAGAAGCTCTGAATTTTGGGGGAGCAGATATGCATCGGTCCCTGACTCGGGAGGTGAGGGCAGATTAGGTATGCCCTGACCTTGGAGGAAGAAGGGTACATTTGAAACACTCTTCTACCACTTGACATGGGGAAGAAGATAGCAGGTTGTTTCTTCACAGCTCTACTCCCTGGGCCCCACAGAGGACATCACACTTAGCCCTCCTTGATATCGGCATGGGCAGCTTTCGCTGAGGTCAGATCTGAGGACATGAGGCTCCTGTCCGCCAGCCTCGAGGAAGACGGGGAGAGAGGAGGTTTTCTGAACTCCCAGTGGGGGTGTGGATGAGGATGAGGAAGGACGGGGCTCCCAGGGGTGGGAGTTGGGTTGCTCAGTATTTTTTGTTCTCGTCTGTAGACTCTACTTGTCAAATCTGGGAAGGTAGAAAAGATCCCATTTGGTACCTCACAGCCGTTGGAATTGCCCTAGCAGAGGGGGAGGGTGGTTGAGGCTGCAGAGAACAGAATGTCTTCCTTTCTCGCTCGCTCTTTCTTTCTTTCCTCTTTTTCTCTCCTCCCTCCCTCCTTTCCTCCCTTCCTTCCCTCTTCCTTTTTATAAAAGAGGGTTGAGGCACAATGGTCAGAGTGGCCATGAAGAGGACAAAGGACACCCTGACCTTGGGGTAGAAAGGATCTAACACACAAACTATTCTGGAGACATAAGAAAAGCAGTGTTCTTAGAACACATTCAGGGTTTAACTAAAACAACAAATCAAGGAAGTGCTGGGAGAGAGTAGGAGACCTGGAGGAACTGACTGGCTCTGAAGCAGCAGTTTTAGGGGCACAATGAGCAGGTATGGGAAGGTGGGAGGCCACGGCGGGGGTGGGCTTGGTACTGAGGGAGTATAGCAATTTAAGGAATGATGGTGCTGTTGGGTATAGATGGCCAGGGCAGACTATGATTATAGCATTGATGGAAAAATAAATTGCGCTGGTGGATTAGGTTGTGAAGAGAAATGGCAGAGAACCCATTAGCCAGATCACTCTGTGGTCTGAGATGATGATAAACCTCAAAACCACAGCCTTTATGTCATAAGTGTTGTAAGGCGATGGCTGAAAAATGTGCCCCAAATGACTTTATAAGTCCAAAATGTTCATTCCACAAAAATCTGTAATCCCATTCCTGTGACTGTTTACAAAGGAAATAATTGAACAGATAAAAAACTTATGTGTATAAGAGGATATTCATTGCAATGTTATATCATAATAAAAATGAAACAATATATTTTTTCTGATACTTTTTTTCTTTCACTCTTTCTGGAATCGCTGTTTCTTCTTAGCAGTCCGTGGGGGCGGGATCATGAACGGGTAGGTGCCCCCCGGAGTCGGGTGCGCTGAAGCATACCTTGCTCACCCTAGGCACTGCCTTCTGTGATAACCAGGTCCCAGACTAGCAGTCTAGTTCCCTTGTCTCTTACCCGTTATCTACACTTCCTGAAAGAAAGAAAAATGGGAAATGCATTGTTGAACTACTTGAAGTACTCTATTTGCCAACTGAAGAAGAGTGTCCAAATCATGAGTTGTTCAAGGCCCCACGCACACCCTCACTGTGGAGACTGTTGCTGTGTGCAGGCAATGAAGGACGGTTTCTCCTGTGCATTTTGTGATCAACGCATGAAGGATATTTCTCCGTGGGAATTACAATCTCTCTTTCTCACTTAGTTTCTCTGTGTGAGCATTCCTCTGTGATAATCATAGAACAAGGGGGTCAAAGGGCTCTGTCACCGGGCAGTGTCTGCAAGGCCAAATTGCAGCGTCCGCCCTGCCTCAGATTTGCCACATGATGACGAGGGGTAGTCTGTCTGAAGAAATAGCAAGGTTTGCTTCAGAGCCCTTTCTAGACTTTTCAGGGGCTACTTAGTTTACTTTGTACCGACTGCCTATGCCCTTCTGGTCTGAAGATCGATTCCATTCCATGTTAGCACTCTAAATCCCAAATAAAATCCAGAAAGTGCAGTTATGCACAGACAAAAACAGTGTCAGCTAAGAGGAGAATAAATACAAGATTTTGCTTCTCCCAATGTCGTCTTGATTAGCATCTTTTAAAATTATGGCTTGGAATGTGTTCGACTTTCTATTCCTTGCCTTAAACTTTCCTTAAAAGATCGATCTCATATGTTTTCTTTGTGCTCCTTTAAAAAAAGTCTCTCTGATCCTTTCTTCCTCCAATTTTCAGTTCTTTCATGGGTGGAACTTTCAACAAGCCCGAACTGCCAGGAAAACTCTGACATCTCGTTACTCCATGCTTCAGTGGCTGTTAAATTGATAGTTTCAGAGTGGATATCAAACTATCCACTCTATCAATGTTTTTTAGAAAAGGGAAAAAGATTACAGTCTGTCTAAATCAATGTGACACCTCTCTGACATGAGTCTTGATCGCTTTCTCCCAACATACCCGTTCCTTTTGACTATCTCCATCTCTGGATGGCTATCTGAGGTAAACAGGGCTTGTCATTTCATGAAAATCGCTCTCAATTTTGTTTAGGTTTCTCTTAATTTTCTCTCCTTCTGTATTTATCTCAGGGCCAAGGATTCACCATGAGTGTTGCTTCCAGCCGACACGGGTTGGAATTTCACGAGGCAGACGGAGTCTTGGTTCTGCCCCTCAGTCAAATTCCTGTTGGCAGCACATCCGTTTCCTCGGCTCCGTTTCCAGCAACAGTCCTCAGCAAGGGCAGCTGCTGCTCTGATCCTCTTCGGGTTTCTCTTTCATTCCCTCTTCACACATCGAACTCATTTCGTCTTGACAGGTTCTCCGTCCCCACTGGCCTGGGGAAGGTGGGACATATCTCAAGTGGGCAGAGTTGCAGTGTACTGGGCTTTGAACTTGTAAAAATCTTTATAAAAGTCTAAATCTTTAAAGGAAAGGAGAGACGCTTCTGGTAAATTTAGACAATGCAAAACCAGGAATGACCCGAGTTTAAAGATAAGGGTTAATCCTGTGATGTCAGTTCTTGGGCATAACTTCCCGGGAACCTTTAGATCGGCCAAAGCTCTTTGATTTTAAATGTCTTTCAAGGTAATCTTTTTGTGTTTGAAAAAAAAAGAAAAGAGAAAGAACAGGATTTATGACTCATTCAGTAATTTATCTTAAAGAATACAAACATGATATTTTCTATTCTCAGAAGCCGCTCTTCAGAGATAGAATTCAGCATCATGCTCTGCTACCAACTATTTCTACTGCCCTTCCCATCTGACACTCCAGCTACAAATGAGGTGCCATGAAGATGTCCACTGTCTTCCCCCACAGTTAAGCTGCACAACTGTTAGCCCACGCAGCAGTCTCTTCACATGTGCTCCTTGTTCAGCTATGATTACAGAGTCACATGCTGCCCGCTTGCCATGTAGCCCAACAACCAGGGAAGAGAAATGCTGCCAAAGAGTGACGCTCTCTTCAGCTTAATAGCATCTGTACAGTGAGTATAAAAAGATAATACTGTAATAATCATGGAAAACAACGTAACTTTTTAAAAAGCACATTACATGTGTGCAAATGGGTTGTAACGTATGTATGAAGTGGATTCTTTTCTCCATTATTCCAAGGCAGCCATCGTCTCTCCCTCTTCCTGTGGGACACCGCTGAGGGAGCGTCCCGGCTCTCCATGCTGGGTCTGTCCCTCGCCCACTCAGCCGAGCTCTGGGAACCCCAGGACACTGCTCCTTTCCTCGCACGTCAGGCTATGTAGGCGGTGAAGGAGGGCTGGGCGGAGAAAACATAAATGTTTATTCTGTGTGTTAGTTTGGGAAACAGGTACTTTGCCTGCGTTATCCACATGGCTAAAAAATAAAATAAATCAGTATTTATCATTTACGTAAATAAAAGAAAAACAAAATGCATCCATGTTTCTGTTTTGTAGACTTTAAAGTCTGTACGTCAATACAAATTCCTGAGAATCGACTCTGCAAACCTTGCCCTCAGTTGGATGTAAAGGGCGGGTACCAGGCAAGGTCTGGAGGCTGGGACGGCTGAGGAGCGGGGACGTGGCACAACAGGGGTGACCGGAGTGGCTTCTGGCACGGTGACGCCTGAGATGGCAGGCCTGGCCTGACCAGGTGTTTAAAGCTTCTCCTGGTCCCATACTGAGCATTTGAAGAAAAACCCCTCTTGGATCTCTGAGGCCTCTGGAAGGAAGTGCTGTTGCCTGGGGGAAGGGAGTCCTCAGCCCTGACTTTGAGCAGAGCAGGGCTGCCTGCAATCGCAGTTCCTCTCCACTCCCTCCACTCTGCCAGGTAGTTCGTTAAGGGCTTTGTCCTCGGGCAAATCAATCTGAAGTGAAACGAACTGGGGGGGGGGACTGAATTTTGAGTCAATGATACCTGGAGGTAATTAGCACACTCACTCTAGGAAAAGTAAACTGTATCGAGAACATGGTCCTCAATCATCAGCTTCCAAAGCGTGTCTGGTGACAAGAATGTTCCTCCAAGTAATGACTGCCTGTCAGAGAGACAGCCTTCCCTACTGGGCTTTCGCATAGATTCTTCGTTTATAGACAGGTTTCACAAAAGCTATTGCTGTGTGATTTACTCTGAAAAAAAATGCTTGTCTCTTCATAGCTGACCGAAGAAAAGGGGATTCAGGAGAGTGGAGAATTCTGTCATGTGTTGTATAGACATTCCAGACAAGCCTGGAGCAACAGTCCATTTACATACCCGCTGCACGGATCCATCAAGCGGGCTGACACACTCAGCAGCCTCTCCAAGCCCAGCGCTCAGACGGAGAGCAGGGTAACGAAGGGTCTGCAGTCGGTCCATACCTGGAACTCCTCTCACATGAGGGGGCTGGAAAAGGAGTTGAACAGAGCAGGCTAAGACAGGAGTTGAATTTTATCTCTGCTTTTACACAGAAGCATATGGTTTCCGCCCATAGGAAAAATCTGCTTCTCTTCTGGCTGCCGCACTAATGCACACGTGAAGGGAAAAGACTCTGCTATCAAATGCATCTCCAGGGCTGGCATCTGTGATTACAGCTTTCCGCTTGCCCCGCGTCCCTCCTCCAGGAGGTTTAAACAAACTGCCAAAAGTTGTGTCGTTTTGCTCAGGGAGTGGACAGTTGGGTGCTTGTTGTTATAGCAGTTAATAGCGTATCTATTGGTTGGGTCAATGCCCTAACTTCATTCATCCTTTAATTCTGCTTTTCTGCTAATGAATTTAGAGCTTAATAGAGAAGCCTTTTAGGGACCACAGGTGGCAACACATCTAGTTAGGTTGACTGTGGATAAGGGAGTGTCTGGTTTTAAGACCCCCTCCTACTGCAGAGACACAGGACAGGAGTTGGCAGAGTTAGCATTTGTCGCAGGCACATTTCATGTCGAACTTTGAGGGCAAGAGTCATGTGCCCTGGCTGCCTAGCATTTGCAGGAACCCCTTCATTGACATAACATAGATAACTAATGTGTCATAAATGCAGTTGATTCAAACTTTTATCTTTATGTTGGATCTTAGAACAATTGTCCGGAGAGAGACCAAGAATTCTCTGCTGCTATTGGCACCAGCACGAGAAAGGGGCCTGTCACCTGGTTGACACGGCGGCCTGTGAGTTCCGTGTGCAGAAGAGCGTGAGGCAGTGATGGAGTGCCAGGCGGAAGGAGCTGCAGGCAGCTCTGGACTGGGAGCTGGAAGCATGCTGGGAAAGAGAAGTGAACACTTTCCCCTCCCATAGTTCTTTACACGACTGGGGGATTCACCAATGCCCTCCTGAAGAAGGCATGCAGACGGCCCCAGAAATACCTTGTAATTAGATTTGCAAGTGACTTCTGGCTTGTTTTTGCAAAGGGTAATTCTTTGCCGGACTCTACACGCTTCATTTCAAAGTTTTCTCAATTAATTTTCTTGGCTGTCTTTGTGAGTTTCCAAGTCAACAGTTGGGTTGTTAAGGAGAAGCATCTGCACCAATTGGACCTCACACTGACATCCAAGTTAAAAGTGTGCAGGGTGGACCAGGCAAGTCGCACACATGCACATGGGAGCCAGAACAAGGTCTGGATTATGATCAAGTGGTGTGAGGAAAAAGAGAAGAATCGGCGCTTGTTCCAATGCTAAAATTTTTCAGAGTCAAGCTCTAAATATTCTTTTTTTAACCTCAGCAACAGCCTTCTAATAGTCCTGCCCATCTCAAGTCTTGCACCACTGAGGCCTCAGTGGTCTTTCTAATTTCTTTGCAGGGAGTGAAAGGCTCCCTGGCTCCTGCTGTGATTTGCAGCCACATCCCTCAGGTCTCTAACCCTGGCACTGGATGGCCCATCAATCCTGACCTACTTGGAGCTTCCCCAACATGCCCTGCTATGCCTTGTCTCTGCAGATGCTTGTCTCTGCCTGGATCCCCCCCACCCCCCCCACCCCATTCCCATTAGCCAATGGCAAGTGCCTACGTGATTGTAAAGCCACAGCTCAAGCTTTTCTCTGTCCATGGACCTTCCAGGCACGTGCAGTTGCTCAGTATATGAATGGACAAGTAAATAGCAGATACATGAACGAGAGGGAACCAGTGGGCTGACTGCTGTCATTCCCCTTTACGCAGAAAGATTCCACAGACTTGCCAACGACAGTGCTGCCTGGGTAAACATCCCGATCAGTCTTTAATTTCTGAGTCCAATGTTTTCAGTGTGGGGGGAACATGGCCCTTACTGGGCCAACTCTGACAAACTGCTCTTCTCATTCTGCTTCAGAAAGACTTGAAGATTGATTTCTTCATCGTCTCTAATATCACTGTCAGCGTCTAACATCTAACCTTCACAAAATCAAAACTGATGGAAACAACATAACTCAATGTGGAGAGCCTGCCAGAAGACAAATGGGTCGTGTGCAGTCTGCGTGGTTGTGTGGGTGTGCTCTATCTTAGAAATTATTGGTGTTCATGAATAGGCTCTGGGACCTCTGAAGACCAGGCCTTCACAATAAGTCAAAGGTACCGTTGTTTTATTTCCCATGTGAAGAATACATTCCTCAGTCATTTGTTTTTTCTTCCTTTAAAGATGTTGAGTTAGGGAAACGTGAGGATTCACTACAGAGGTGCGTGTGTCACAGAGCAGTGGAACCCCAGATATGCTGAAGAACTATGGTGGAGGGATAGAGGAGGTGGTCAGTCTGTGATGAAGAAAACTGCACTGGGACAGAGGGAGTGCAGTGCGTGGCTGAGGCGGCATCTCTGGGTCCTCTGCCTGGCATCCTTGACTACAGTGCAATGCCCCAGGATAGGCTGCAGTGTTTGTTTACAAAGATGTTCCACAGTCCAGTTGTGATCTCTCTTCCTCACATGGCATTTCATGCACTGGGGTTTATCTGTGGACAGTTCAGTCCTCCATCCATGTTCTTCCTTAGCATGCTCCCGGGTGGAAGCTGGGACAAGGTGTCGTCTCCAGAATTTCAAATATTTGCTACAAACTGATTTTTAAAACAATTTTTTTCCTTTATTAATTTTAGAGAGAGAGAGGAGATGAGAGGGAGAGAGAGAAACATCGATGAGAGAGAACATCTATTGATCAGCCACCTCCTGCATGCGCCCCACTGGGGATCGGGTCCACAGCCTGGGTGTGTCTCCTGACCTGGAATCGAACCGGCGACCTCTTGGTGCATGGGTCAGTGCTCAACCACTGAGCCACACTGGCCAGACACTACAAACTAATTTTAACATAATCAAAATGAAAGGGGTGTGGCTAACCATGGTCTCTGTTCAGGGAGTCCAAGAGTAGGTGCACTGTCCCACCCTGCTTGGCATTTGGGCTCCATGCCCTTGTTGTAGGGCTATGGGATGTTATGATCTAGTGTCTCTTTGCTCAGAGTGAGTGAGACGGGGACTGAGCCCCATCCAGGGCACACAGAGGCACCACTCCTGCTGGGTGCTACCAGACCAGGGGCAGACTGCTGAGGAGGGACCATCCTTAGCCCTCAGTGTGGGGAGGACCCCACACACTGGGCCTTGAGGAGCAATGGTGCCCCCTCTGTGAAGAAGCAGCAGTCTGTGGAGGACTAATCTGCTCCCACTTGGCCCTTGGGCAATCAAAGCCCCTCTGGAAGCCATTTGCTAAGACGTCTGTTGTTCTTGCCTGCGTGGCTCCTCAGATCTTGCCCCAGCCTCCAGAAACCCTAATCCCTCCCTTTATTCCTCCCTTACTTCTCTTCAACCTAGCTGCAATAGTCTTCTACTTTGTTGTACCTGGTATAATCTCTTTGCAGAGTTTAGTCTTCTGCACAAAGGGACCTTTATTTATTTATTTATTTTTTACCATATTCCTGCCCTGGGGCAGGGGACACAGGATTGAATATCTGTCTTAATAGGCAAGTTGGTGGGAGAGAAAATAACTTATTACCATTCCACAATATTATCCCACCTTACAAAACTTTAAACTTAATTCTGGTACAAATGTACATCAGAATATATAAGTATCTATGTATAATATTATAGAGTCAAGGATAAATAGTTTGGTTTAGATGATTGGCACCTATGTGATTCATTCATTGAGAGATATCTGTGCGTTTCCTTACACAGAAGAAAAGAGTCTGATTTTCATCCTTTATACGGTCATCCCATGTCTCAGTCTTACTTTATGGGTAGGCAATGCAAGGGCAGAGATGAGCTCATGGTCTCCGACATTACATTCTGCATGCAGAAAATTTCCCTTACAATTTCTAAGGCAATTCTAATTGGTAGCCCTAAAAAGACCTGGTTTTGAAGAAGCCAGGCCTTTGAATTCTAGAGATGTATCTGTCTGAGAAACTCTGGCATCCTCTAGTCACTCACTGTGAAGGTATGTGTTGAGTAAGAAAGAAAGATTTTCTGTGAGTTGAGATTTTCTAGATATTTTCTGCAGAGGAAAAAATATATAGTTTCTTAGAAGAGAAAAAAATCCCTGAATACGTTTAACAAATGTGCACTCCCCCTTGTAAAATAAATCATACTGTTTAGTAAACTATCTCCCAGTATGTTAAAATATGAAAATTAATGACTAGTCATAAAAATTGAAAGAAAAATATTTTGAGCAAGAGATCTATAAAGAAAAGATTTTGCTTAACTTTAATAAATGGGATTTGGAAGATGAGTTATGCTCTTACGCAGTTTCTTGTATTTATAAAATAATGGGCTTATGAATCTTCTTTTGCCTGACAGGGTCAAGTTATGTGCGGATTTCCTTTCCTCTTTATTTCAACTATTTGGGGTTCACTTGAGCTGTACTATTTGCTCTAATGGAGAGTTATATCTCATGCTTGGTGGAAACATGAGAATCATAACACCCTTAAAAACAGCATTCCGGAATTTGTCCCAAATGAGCCTTCAAGATACTGTCCCTTAGGAGATTTAAATATAGTGTAGGTTTGAGGAAGTTTTTTTTTTTCTCCATGAGGCCAACTGGTTGATTTTGGATTATACCATTTACTCTCTCGTTTCTTTTTGAAAAGTGGTCATCTTTAGTAACATCCTAAACCCTCACCAGAAAAAGTTGCTATCTAAAACAAATACATAAGAATTCCTTTGTTTTAATGTATATATTGGAAAAGAAAAAAATATTTCTCTCTAGAAAAACTATTCTGGTGGTTGTTTAAAACTAGAATGATAATGTGATTTGAGAATTATAATGATTCAGAAGAGAGTAAAAACAATTTGCAGTCAGAGCATATTTGAGAGATCCAACCACATCATTAATTGCTGCATACAAATTCAAAGTAAAAGAGAGGAAGATTATTATTATTATTTTGGTAAAGCAATGTTTAATTATCAAGACTCTTTTCTACCCATTTATCATCCCATACCTGGAAAGTGCATGTAGCATCAAAAGCAATTCTGCTGATCCTGCAGGGAAGGTGGCATGTTGCAATACTATAGTATTGATTTTTTTTTAAGATCCCATGCATAACCTAGTAGTGTTTTTTTGTTGTTGTTGTTTTTAGATAGAAAAGATGCAAATATTTAGTTCTCCTTCAGCATGTAAACACCCTTGCTCCCATTCCGCAGTGGCCTTTGCTCCTTTAGTGAGATCAAATCCATTCCTGTCACTTTGAAATAATTCAGTGAGCTCACCATTTTATTTTTTTCTGGACTAGTTGGGAGACTGCTCTATTTCTTATCAGCTTCAGGCCTTCCCATAGCCATCCTTGTTAGCATCTCTGTGAAAAAACGGAATTGGTCTTCTCCAATTTTTCCACAAAGAAATCAGTGTCATGAGACTATAACACCCACATCTTGGGCTCCGCACTGTATTTTATCATTCTCTGAATGCTCTTTGGGCGCCACACTCCTGTATTCTTAACCTCTAACTCATTGTCCCTGGATTCTGCCTGCGTTCTCGGCGTGAATCCTTTTGAGAAGCTGTCTCACAGCTCTCTCTGATTTAGTAAGGTGCTGCTGTCTGGATCCCAGTGCTGGGAAGGGTTAGGCCTTCAAATTGTGTTTCTCTTCAAGATTTGATTGGGTTTTTCTATTCCTGGCAATTTTAGTAGGGTGTAGAAAAATAGTATGATGGCTATGAAATAAGAGTTCTATTTTGAGCCAGTCGTGGTTTTAAAAATCAAGAAACATCTTGTATCATTTTTAAATTGAGGAAGTCTCTAACCATATTGGATGATGTAGCTCATTCAATAAGTATGATGTTTATAGTGCTAAGCATCCTGCCATTTCTCTGATCCACAACTACATGGAACATTAAATCTGAGATTAAATAAATATTCCAATATACTGGATTTGAGGACTTTTTCCTTTTTCTTTTCGGTATTAGAATCCTTCAAGAGTGCTTTCTTTCAGAAGTTGTAAGGCCTTTTGAAGTTTTCTCTTTTCTTTTTCTTTCAGTCCCACTTAAGAGCGTATAATCTATATAATTAATCATCTAATACCGCTTCCTTTACTGTGAAATGAACATGATAAATGGTAATAATTGCCAATGATTTTATAACAATTCACAGCTTTGGGTGGATTTAGCAAGTTTAAAAATGGATCTGCCTACCCAGACTCACTTCATTTGTTTAATTTCTTGGGAGAGAGTGAACAAGGATGGCTTTTTTTTTTTTTTTTTTTTTTTAAGCTGGCTACAAATCTGGACACCTGCTTACAAGTGTCAAGTCAGGGGTTCTAGGTGCCTCACAATGTGTGTTACAGTTTATTATACTGAAAAGTAATAATTGCTACAAGTCAGGATTGAATTCTGTAATAATACCTACTTAAAGTGAATTACTTATAGAATTAGTTTTAAAATAGATGATTTGGTGCCTCAGGCTTTAATTAAATGAAGTGAAGGGCCCCGTTCAACAGCAGTGGAGTAAAACGGGAACAGTTGTATGTGCGCTTGTATGAAGGGAGTGAGGCCTCCGTCACAGCTGGAGCATCTGGCTTGGCAGGTCACATTCGTGATGGTCGTATTGCCATAAGACCCAAGAACTGCAATAATACTCTCTGTGAATACTTGTAACGTACGACATGGTGGGACTTCCAATTAAGCTTTTAAAATGAAACAGAAAACTAAAGGTTGAAAGTTCGTATCTGCCACAGGCTTCTCATAGGGAGCATTTTAGTGATCAATTTTAGTTTCACGAATTGCAAATGCAGTTGCCGCTTTTCTCTCTTTGCAGTTTCTCTCTCACTCTTCATTTTTCCTAGAACTTTCCACTGATTGGAAGGGTTGTTTCCCCTTTGTTTTCATGTTTTTTTTCTTAATTTATTATAGATCTGGAAAGCGATCGTGTGTGTGAAGATTAATGAGAGACTTATTCTTAGAGGCACACAGAGCTTCAGGCCTGGGCTTCGAAACTTCTTGCTGTTGCCCTTGAAGCTGCCAAGGAATCTGCCATCATGAAAATACCCTGGCTTGTGCTGAGAAGCCAAGCTACTCGAGGTTAAGCTTTTTTGGTGCGAGGGTCATGTCTTGTTCCGGGTAGATGTTCCACAGTATATGGGAAGCTTGATGTGGCTCCACAGTGGGGGTGCAGCATGGATGGGTTAGCATGTCTTTTTGCTGTTTCTTCTTTTAATGAGCCAGCGACTTACGTCAAGGTGTTTGAAGCCCAGTATCGGACTTATTTTTCTTTTATACTGGCTACATTACCTATAGTTAAAGGTATTTAAACATCCCTGAGAAGCAGGATCCCACTGATTTAAGCTTTCTAGTTTTTAGGAGAGATCTAATTTTGACGGTGGTTTACTCCTGAACCCCTAGGATAGAGGGAGAAGGGAGTGGAAACACAAGCTGAGTTTGAGCTGGAGCAATCTGGCTCCTCATCATAATCCATTACTATGGTCTGACTTCCTTATACTTTTCAAGTGATTATAGAGACTCATAGGCTTGAAGAATTTCAAGTTATTTCCAAGGGGCACCCAGATATATTCAAGTCATCTAGTATCTTAGGGTCCAAATGTCCTACTAAATGTCCAATTAAAATAATTGAGGTCTCTGTTTTACATACAGCTACAGAGGGTATAACCCTATAGTATTTAAAAAATCTGTGAATGCCTGGGTGAGGCAGGCCAGGGAGATGGGAGGGAAGGGTCAGTTCCATTCCTGTGGGAGCCACTTCTCATTCCATACTCCACCTCCAGCCTCAAATTATAACTCTTTTCATCTGTTTTCTGCAACTGACAATGTTGGTCACTCTTCTCGTAACTCCACTTAAGGGTGACCCCAATTTCTCATTGATCAAGGCAGCATAATATAAGGCTGGTGTTGAAAGAGGCTTCTGTGGAAGTCCTGTTTAACTGGAAATCTGGCTTATCCCCGATAAGCAGTGCTATGTACTCAAGCTCCTGGACTGGTCACGTGCTTGGAGGTGTGCATCCTGGCTCCACCTCTTCCTGGGTGGGACACCCTGGGGAAGTTACATCTTTCAAGTCTCGGTTTGCTTTTCTCTAAAATGGGAACACAGATACCTCCTAGAGTTTAGAATTAAATACGGTAATGTAGGTGAGTTGCCCCGGCATGTAGGAGTCATTTGATAAATGACTGAGCCTTCCGAAGTTCGGTGCCCCACCGCGGATATCTGCGCCAAGGGTGGGAGAGGCCAGAGAACCACAGTGCTCATTTTAAATGGTTTAATTCAAACCTTTGATAGCCTCACTCAGTCCTTGATTACATATTATTCTATTTCTTCTGTGTTAGCTTCTATTGTGGAATGGATTCCCTGAGGGCAACTCTGTGTCAGTCTCCTAACGCAGCTGTAGGCACTTAGCATACCTTTTCTACTTGGCTGGAAGCTGCTCATTAGGACATGGACAAACATGAAAGAACTTTATTTTTCTAGGAAGGTCATGAAGCCCAATACATAGCCCACTTCTGAGTATAACAGCTCCACTTACACTTCTCTGCAGAGTGGCAGAGATGGTCATTGTTTAAAGGCACTGAGGGTTGGGTGGTTTGTGATGCAGCCAGTGGAGTTAGCTACTATTATTACTATTCTCTTTTAGAAAACAAAACTGTTACTAGGCAAAGAAAGAGCACACAGGCTCCTTGAGCCCCGTGATTGTTGTGAATGATGCTGTGCCTCCATCCCCAGGTCCTGTGCGGTCAGGAGTCTCGGGGCTTGTGATGCTCCTGCCACAGACAAGGCACTCCCCAGGTGGTGTCCCTTTTCCCAGGGTCTCTGCCATCAGCTCTCATCACTGTGGGTGTCACTTTCTTGCGATTCCAAGGACCTCAACTAATCCACTCATAAAATAGCAAGAAAATGGAAAAAGACTTATATAGGTTAATTTGCATCCTCTTTCCTGTTTTAGCATTTCTTCTAAATTACGATCTTGCTGCAGTGGATGCTTTTAGCCTGAGTGGAGGCATTTGTTCTCGAAACCTTTTCTGCCCATAGTTGGGTTTCTTTGTGCTGCTGCTTCTCTAACTGCAGCTACTTGCCATCCGCAGCTTCCTCCCAGGGAGTTGGAGGGGATTAATGAAACTGTTTGCAGAGCACTCTGAGTCCTTCTGAAGAAAAGGCACAGTTGTCACATAAATGTGGATATCTGGAGTTGGCAACTCATTTGTCCCTGTGTATCTATTTCAGATCATTTGGAATCTTTGAGGCAATAATTTGGAAGGCACAACCTCATGCCCTTCTCTTAGTAAAGGACAGCGTTTTGCTTGGAGCACAGATATTTTTTTCCACCCTTTTGGCCTCGCCGAGCTTTTTAACGATCACTTCCATGCTGCCTGTTTCTAATCTGCTGAGAGATGCTGTCGGTACAAACTGTACTGTGAGACTGTGAGAAAATTACACCACGGCCCACGTGGAAGCCCTGCTTTAGGTTCCAGAATGTCTGCTGGGACCGCTGTTAAGAATATGTGTCTAAAGAAGGAGCTCATTCTAATTCTTGGTGCACAGGTGAGTTAATAAGTGTGTGCATTGAGACCAAGAGCTGATGTATCAAAGATGTGGCTCTCTATCACCTCAGGGGTGTTCTTAATAGTGGTGCTGGTTTTTTCCCCTTTCATTTTCTTCAAATGTATCAAGGGCTGTCATTGCTTCTCAAAGAAAGTACGTATTAATATGTATAAGGTAAGACTGCTCCTTTCTAAGAATTAACTTGACTCGCAATCATTACAACCAACCATAATTCACATGGAGAAAAAAGGTAGCGCGTACACACACACACACACACACACACACACACACACAACAACAAAAGAGAACCATAGCTATGAACTTTTCCAAGGCAGAAAATGTCATACATTAATGCAAAGTAAAATGCAGTCCTTTGCTTCTTATTTTCCTCTCTGAAGTTGTAGTATTTGCTAGATGATGATTTTTTTTTTTGTTTCTGAGTCTAAACAGGCTTCATTTTATATGCTGTTTTGAGTATATATATCAGTAGCTAACTCATGGTATGTGAACATGGTAAGACCCCATTTCCATTTGTTTTAGGTGGGTGACTCCTGTTTGTCTTAGGCTATGACCTGTATTTTATGGATGCCTGTTTTAACAGCTTGAAGGTCAGTAATTTAAAACACCTACTTCCCCGGCAGCCGTGTGAACCTATTTTTCACAAATATTATATTTTAATTTCTCTTTTGTTGAAACTGCAAATCCTAGAAACATGTAGCCAGCCATTTATTGAAAATTTCCTGAATGAAGATGCCTTGAGAAGTCACAAAATAGTAAGTATCCAATCTTCATCCTGAGCAATAGTAGCAACACCTGATCTGTGAGTGCTCGCTGGGTTGGGAGCTCTTCACAGGATCTTGACGAATTCTCATAACAGGACTTTGCGTTAAGTATTACTTATCGTTATCCATATTTTGTGGACGAAGCAATGGGGACAAGGAAGGGAAATGCCACTTGCACAGGGTCTCTTGCCCCAGAGCCTGGGCTTTCAAACTGCTTGGGAGGAAGTCTCCGTTTCCTGTCGTTGGAGCTGGTCTCAGTTGCCTGGAGCTGCCACAGCAAAGCCACGGGCCGGGTGACATAAACAACATGAATTTATTTCCTCACAGCTTTGGTGGCTAGAAGTTCAAGATCACGGTGTCAGCAGGATTGGTTTCTCCTGGGGCCTCTCTCCTCGGCCTGCCAGCGGCCGGCTCCTCCCTCCCTCTTCACATTGTCCTTTGCGTGGGCCTGCGTCTTGAATCTCCTCTTTATAGAGGAACACGAGTCAGATGGAATCAGGGCCACCCCCCTGACCTCATTTGATCTTAATTACCTTTTTAAAGACCCTCTCTCCAAATGAGTCACATTCTGAGGAACTGGGGGCTAGGACTTCAACATCTAACTATTGTGTGTGGTCAGGGGGGCGGGGCACAATTTGCCCATCAAAGGGCTCATCAAAGCTGAGTTTTTCCAGATTCTTCTGCTCTCTTCTCTTACCTCAGTCCAGGCATCAGAGGCACTTCTAGACTGGGAGGGGCAGAGACACCATCTTTCGGAGGAACCTGAACTTTGAAAACTCAATGGCCAGAGGAGACTTGGAGGCTGCGTGCTGCCGTATCCCCCAGGGGGCCGAGGGCCGGTGCGGGAAAGGGCAGGCTGGAGGCTGTGCAGTGAGAGAGCGCACAGGGCCTTGCTGCTTAGGGAGGACAGGGAGAAAGCTGTCCACGTGTGAAGCAGGGCAGGACAGGAGAAGGACTGCTAGACAAAGGAATAAACAAGAGCAGTAAACCACCTACCAATCAAAAGCAACCTTACTCCAGAGTGATGCTCCGAGTAGGGTTTTTCCTGTGGGATGTCACTTCTACCCCGGGGTCAGCTGCGGCTGCCACATCAGTCTGCGGGAAAGGCTCATTCCAAGTGGTATTCGTAACACTGACAGAGCAGGTGGCTCTGGCCTCCATCTAGTTTCCTTTATTATTCTTATTTCTTGTGAGTGAAATAATGTAAAAATCAGAACCGCGAGGAGCCCCATATTATTGTTCTCCCTTTCTCTCGTTGCCTGAAGGGTCTTGGGAACTCTGTTGGGCTGATAATGCACTAGTGGGGCGAGGCTGGGACCAGGCACTGGGCAGTCTCGGTTCTGGTGTCAACCCGTCACTGAGATGCTGGGTGACCTTGGGCTGCACACTGATGTTTCCCACGCTTCATTTTTTAGGCCTTATAAATGGGACTTACAATCTATGCCCCACAGGTACGAGACCGGCCTTCGAGTGTGATGATGTGGAATAACAAATGGGGAAATCGTTTTAAATTTTGACATCAGAGTGCAGTTCAAATGAAAGGACTCTTAGAAAATTTCGCGTTAGGGTCACGAAAGTTTTGTTCCTTCCTTGTCCAGCTCCACAAAAAAAAAACTGTTTTTCTTGGCTGGGGATTTTTCCCACCATCACTAGGATTAGGTGAGAGCATGGAGGTGAAGTTAGCAGACAACCAGGTGAGTCCTTGGGACCAAGATGGGGGTAAATGCGCATGCTGTTGGGCGTCTGGGCTTCCTGTGGCTGGTTATTTGTGTGGCTGGCAAAGAGTGTGGCTTTAGGCAACCACATCCTCTCTGCATGCCTCAGAACACTTGAATCTCTGAGCTATACATTTGAGGAGTACTTTCCTATCAGTTTTATCCAGACAAGCAAATTGCATTTTTTCCCCATTTGTGTTTGTTTTGGGGGGGAAGGGGATTCACCTGCTAGTTTCTTTCTGTTCTGTTTAAGGCAGGCGAGGCAAAGCGTGGCTTATAGGCATTTGTCGTCTTTTCAGGCTCTCCTGCTCCTCTCTGTCAGTGGGAAGCTTTTCCTTCACCCTTGATCCACTTTTCTGTATCAGCAGCGATGAGGCCTGTTGTTCCAGAGGAGGTGTCATCTAACCCGGCCAATTTCATCAGTTTACTGCACAGTCATCCAGGGGAAGGCTTGGCAGGCTCCTTGGCAGGGAAGCCTTCACTGACACTGAACGGATGGCTTTCAGAAACAAGTCTCTGTTTGGTGGTGCCAAGAGCCAGCTGTTTTAGGAGACCCCTCCGTTCCCTTATTTTCTGCCCTAACCAGGGAGTCATTACTCTGGCCTGAGCTCCTGCCAAGATGCAATTCAGAGAGCAGCAGCCTGGATACACCACTTCTTCCTGGAGCGGCAGTGAGAGCCTGCGCCGTGCCTGGTGGGGATTCTGCTTCTTTCAGGAGGACCCGAGGTCCCCGGAAAGCGCCAGAACCCCAGGCAGCCTCTGTGCTGCTCCCGCTCTCTCCTGGGACTTCAAAGCACAGGCCTCACTGACCAAGGACGGGCTATGCCCATGACCGTCCAGGAGTTCTACATGTGGCCAACCCCAGGCTTTTAGACATGTTTAAACAGAAGCTAACGCCCTGCCGCTGTCTGATCTTGCTCCTCTTCAGACCCCTAACGTAGTGTATCAGAGATTTCTGAGGGTTAAGGGATGATGTGAAAATTGCTCCGCTCTGTCAGGTGGTGAAATGGGCAGCTCTTTCGGTAATCCAACAATTTCAGTTATCAAATTGCCTTCATGATCCCTGTTTTCTTGTGGCATGCATGGTCTCCTTCTCCAAAACATGTTTCAGGGCTTGGGCTGAAACACGAGAAGCAGAGTCATCTACTATTTCTCAACTTCAAAATAATGATGTCAAATGATCACTTGAGATAGAGTTTCTCAGTGCCTAAAGAGTCATAAATTTGTCCATTTGTGGAATGGAGGCCACCAGAGACTATGTCTGGTAGTTTGTAAATTCAACATTCTTATGATGATCAGTCATGCATTTATGACTTCTCCCCTTGGGCACGCCACAGTAGAGAAATGACTGCTCAATAGGAGATGTATTTAATATTCTCTGCTCTCGAGTGTCAGTGGCATGGCATTGTCTGCAGCCTCCTGCTCCAGAACTTATTCATTTAGTTGAAAGGAAAACCTACCCACCTACTACCGAGTACACTGTGGGATAGCTCCCCATGCCTGGGCCCTTGTCCCTGAATCAGTTGGAGAGAAATATTTCCTCTGATGGAAAAGGCTTTGAAATAAATGGTGAAGGGACCCAGAGAGTAAGATTTTTTTTTCATGCTTTTTTGGAAACTTTTTTTTTGGTGTTTATTTCAAAGACTTAAGTGTACTTTGGGGGGTCCCTAATCATCATAAGCCCTGGGAATTTGCTTCTCTGCAGCTGCTCCCCCTCCCCAAGAAGCCCTGCATGGAGCAAAATAATTGTCTGTTTCTGCAAGCAGCCTCCTGTGCAGATGGAGCCTGATTAGCATGTGCGCTTGCAGCCGTCCACTGCTCCAACCACATTTGGAAATCCAGCCACCGAGAGGAACGTGGGCTTGACATTCATTAACATTCTTTGGCTCCCTGGGAAATGCACATAATAGGGTAAAATTGCCATTAAGGAGAGCAACACTTGAGGGAAATATCTACTCAATAAAGACAGAGATTCTTCTCATCAACAGCTGAGGAAAAAGTCAGTTGCCATTAGGGGTAAAAGAGGCAGCCTCTTAATATGAGTGGAGATGGCTGAGTTCAGCAGGTCTGCCGCTTAATGAGTCCCACCATTCTGCATGGGATCGCAACTGACTCATTGATTCGCAGATGTTTCTCAGGCCTATTTTGGTCTTAGCAGATCCCAGAAACAGTTTAATGATTTCCGTCCCCAGGGTTGACTGTGTTAACTTTAAGAAAAGACAAATATGGAAGGAACAACTCTGAACACTGACATGGAGTCCTCAGGTTAGGACTTTGCTCCCCTTGAATTGGGGAAATCATATTTGTGGGTATTCTCTTTGCTGGGGACTTGAGTTTCCTAGTAAGATACTGTGAAGTAAGTGTGCCAGAGATAATTTCTACACTAGACTCAGATTCGCTTTTACATCCTTAAGGCAATTTGGTTTGACCCTTTGGCGTCCATAGTCCTTTGAATTTGAATGACACTCTAACAACACTGCAGGATTCTGTGTTATATGTGCTGAAATTAACATTTGGAAAGGCTGTCCCGGGAGCAGCACTAAGAGTGTTGAGACCAATCTAGTTTCCTGGACATTTAAAATTTTCCTTTGAAGAGACTTGAAATTATATCTGAGTTCATTCTTTATTATTAAGTTAGACTAAGGTGGAAGTCCATGCCACAAAACCTTAAAATCCATTTTTATTTTACCCTCTCTTGACCAATGAAATGCTCTATTTCCTAGTGCTTGCAACTACTATCCTTGATGATTGGTGGGGAGCAATGAGTCCGTGTCCTGCATAAAATTATCAATGTGTTGAATAAGTTATTTAAAGCAGCGGGTTTCTGAATGTCTGGTTGAGCAGTTTTAAATTCCTTCCTGGGATATAACACCAATTTGTGCACATACTATTTTGATTCTTTTATCTCCAAATGGCCTTAATTCGATGTTAGGCATCTGTACTGCATTTCAAAATCATAGAAAGCAGCACCCTGTGCTCCTTGTTAATAACAACACTACCTTGTATTTGCATAGCAGTTGATAGTTTGCCATACATTTTCGTATGTCTTTTCTAACTCCATCCCCACAGAGGGCCTATGTGACAGGTGGAATGGCCCTCATTTTTCTTCGATGAGGAAACTGAGGCTCAGGGAACACATTGCTGAAGTTTTCACAGCAAGTTTTGTAGCGAAGTGTAGTTTGGACTTGAAGCAACAAGCCCTTTGTATAATACAGAGCTACCTCTCTTTGTTAGAGAAACTCTTTTGTTATAAACATTAATCTGTTGATGAGAATCCAAGATACTGCCTTCCATACCTGCCGCTAGGTTTGGCTGCAGGTAGCTGGGTTTAGCATGTTTGCTGACTGGGCAAACATACTGAGGTGGGAAAGAGTGATTTTTTTTTTTTTGGTCACAAGCAGATGATTATTAAAAAGAATTGTGTTTTAACGGGCTGTAATGCTAGAACTGTTGGTCGATGGGGTAGTGTGGTCCTCCTCAGGGCTTGCACGCCCACCATTCTCCCTTGAGATTTAGTGGTGCGTATGACGTGTTTCCTTCTCTTTCGGTCCAATGATGTAACTTGATTTTGTAGTGAAAACCAGTCATCATCATAATATTGTAAATGATATTTTTATTGGATTTTTAATTTTACGATCAACTCACAGACAAAACACTGAATATTAAATTATAGTTATGGAGCAAAATGTGACTTTTACAAACTCTGACAATGTGGAAATTGTGGTAGAGCTGACAGAAATCAGGAGGTGAGGATGGATGGTGGGAAGATGTGGAGAAGAGGGTTCTGATTTCTTCATCTAACAATGAAAGGTCAAGAGATACAATTTAAAGTCAATGGAACATTATATGGAGGGTTAACTATATTATGTAAAGCCATGACGTTAAGCAGTAGATGGACTAAAAGTAATATAATTAATAAAACCTGATGGGGAGAGAAAGGGAAAAAGTATAATTGAGATACTTTTCTCAGCTATGATATCATTGAGTCAAAAGTTAATGTGTAAAATTAAGAAATCATGAAAGAGTTGTTTAACGTATTTATGACCACCTGACTAAACTGTGCCTACAAAAGGTGGCGGAATTCAAAGTAAAGAGGAGACTAGAAAAGTCTTCTTTTTTCATAATATTCTGTACAGTTTGATTTTTAAACAATGTACATATAACAAGTTTTTTTTTTTTTTTTAAAGAACAAGGACTTTGCCATTGTGTTTCTGCCACAGATTGGTTGGTGTATCTGAGAAAGCACAATGACTGTGTTAGATGACCAGAGGATGAGGCAGGCCAGACTTTGAATGGACGAAGGAGTTATGACTGCAGCCCTACACAGATAGTACTAGCTGAGCCAATGGACTCAGCAGAGCCCTGGACCATCAGTTGCTGGCCTGAGCCATGAAATAGCATCAATATGACATATGCACAGCCTGGACCAAGTGCCAGTAGATGACCTGTTAGTTGTGATTTCACCAATAACTCCCTGTGTTGCTTGGACAAGTTTGAGGTCTCTCCTCCTCTGTAAAAAGTAGGATTTCAATTCTAGACTCCCTCCTAATTTTGGCTTTCTATTTTTCTGTAATTGTTTCATTTTTATTTGTAAGTTATACATAGTTATAAACCTTTTGAACCTAACATCACAACCTTAGCTCGATAATCTAAGAGGCGACTTTAGAATAATAATATGTTCTCTCTAGGAAAGATCTTTGTGGTACCAAACAGCTATCAATCATGCTTATGTCCTGAACAGTGTTAATTGACTCAAGAATGTGTTAGTTTATCACTAATAGATTTCTTAATTAAATTACTAAAATGGTTCAAAAGAGTTCAGGCTTTTGGGAATAGGATTCAGTGTACATTCTTTTCCATCAATTTTTACAATTTGAACTACTTATTGCTCATTTAAGGTGTTCTTTGAATATGTTCCCAAATTTCCTTAAAATAAGCAAGAATTTAAACTTCACAGAGAGCATGGTTCAATGCTTACCTAACAAACGACTTTGCTGTGCCCCACGTTGGAATTGACCCAATCACATTTTCTTCAAAAAAAAGTTTAATCCTCACCTGAGGATATTTTTCCATTTATTTTCAGATATATTGGGGGTGGGGGGGAGAAAGAGAGAGACAGAGAGACAGAAACATCGATGTGAGAGGGGCACATCGACTGGTTGCCTTCCGCATGACCCCAACCAGGAACAGGGACCAAACCGTAACTGAGGTACGTGCCCTTGACCGGAATCGAACCCGCAACTCTCTGGTCCATGGGCCCACGCTCTAACCACTGAGAAAAACCTAAGGGCTCTTTAAACTTTTTAACTGGTCATATTCTCATGATTTCAGTTATGAGACTTTCGGCAGTACATTTAATATGTAAGAAGGTGCAAAAAATGAGCTAAAAAATATTTTAAAAAATTCTTTCTTGGCTTCTAGGTAGTCAAGTCTTAGATCAATTCTTTGAAAATTTGAATTTAGGCGAGGAAAGCAAAGCTGAATGAGCAAGATGATTTTTCCTCCTCAAACTTTTGAATTTTTAATGTTTGTACAGATAAAGGCTAGGTGGAGTAGCTTTCCAAATAATAAAAACTCATTGCCCAGTTTTCTGACCATTATTCAGGTAGCTGAAAACTGCTATGTTCATCACTGGGCCATGTTGGTCCTATTCCAGTCGTTCTGGCTGAATGGACATTGATTGATATATATACTGTTCTCCTTCTCTTAGTGTTTTGTCTCCTCTGGTACTCTTTAGGCTGAAATGTGAACTGGGGCCAGAGTATGGGAGGCTGCATGGAGAGCCCCATACCATCCAGGTGAGGCAGAGGAAGACAGATTACAGGAGCAGGAAGCTGGCTGAGGCAGAAAAATGTTTTTTTTTTTTTTTAAATTAATTTACTTATTTTTGTTACAGATGTTTCTCCCCCCCCCCCACTGATTCCCCCCTCCCTCCCCTCCCTGTCCCCAGCTTTGTTGTCCATGTCCATTGTTCATGCATGCATGCATATAAGTTCTGTGGTTTATCTCTCCCCCACCACCCCCTCTTCTGGGGATTGTCAGTCTGTACCACACTTCCACATCTCTGGGACTACCCCATTCCTCAGACTGTTATGTTCATTATATTCCACAAATAAGTGAGATCACATGATACTTGTCTTTCTCTGTTTGGCTTGTTTCACTTAGGATGATACGTTCCAGGTCCCTCCATGTCACCTCAAAAGATAAGAGATCTTTCGTTCTTATAGCTGCATAGTAGTCCATTGTGTATATGTACCACAGCTTTTTTATCCATTCATCTACTGATAGAAATTTGGGTTGTTTCCAGACCTTAGCTATTGTAAATAGTGCTGCTATGAACATGGGGGTACATATATTCTTTTTGATTGGTGTTTCAGGCTTCTTAGGGTATATTCCTAGAAGTGGGATCACTGAGTCAAATGGAAGTTCAATTTTTAATTTTTTGAGGTAACACCATATTGTTTTCCACAGTGGCTGCACCAGTCTGCATTCCCACCAGCAGTGTACTAGAGTCCCCTTTTCTCCACACCCTCGCCAACACTTGTTGTTTGATGATTTGTTGATGGTGGCCTTTCTGACAGGTGTGAGGTGATACCTCATTGTTGTTTTAATTTGCATCTCTTTGAAGATTAGCGATGTTGAGCATTTCTTCATATGTCTCTTAGCCATTTTTTTGTCCTTTTTGGAGAGGTGTCTATTTAGGTCCTCTGCCCATTTTTTAATTGGGTTCTTTGTCTTCTTTTTGTTGAGTTGTATGAGTACTCTATATATTTTGGAAATTAACCCCTTATCTGAAATATCGTTGGCAATTATACTCTCCCATAGAGTGGGTTGCCTTTCCATTTTGGTGGTTGTTACTTTTGCTGTGCAGAAGCTTTTGAGTTTGATGTATTCTCATGTGTTCAATTTCTCCTTTGTTTCTCTTGCCTTAGGTGATGTATCAGTGAAAATTCGGCTGTGTACAATGTCTAAAATTTTGTTGCCTACATTTTCTTCTAGGATGTTTATGGATTCATGAGTCACATTTAAGTATTTTATCCATTTTGAGTTTATTCTTGTATATGGTGTAAGTTGATGGTCTAGTTTCATTTTTTTGCACGTAGTTGTCCAATTTTCCCAGCACCATTTATTAAAGAGGCTGTCTTTACTCCACTGTATGCTCTTGCCACCTTTGTCAAATATTAATTGAGCATATTATCTTGGGTCCATTTCTGGGTTCTCTATTCTGTTCCATTGATCTATCTGCCTCTTCTTGTGCCAGTACCAGGCTGTTTTGATTACAGTGGTTTTGTAGTACAACCTGAAATCTGGTAATGTGATACTTCCAACTTTATTCTTCTTTTTCAAAATTACTGTGGCTATTCAGGGCCTTTTTTGGTTCCATATGAACTTTTGAAGTATTTGTTCTAGTTCTGTGAAGTATGTCATTGTTATTTTGATGGGGATTGCATTGAATCTATAGATTGCTTTGGGTAGTATGGACATTTTAATGATGGTAATTCTTCCAATCCATGAACAAGGTATGTGCTTCCATTTTTTTATATCTCCCTCTATTTCTTTTTTCAATGACCTGTAGTTTTCTGCGAATAGGTCCTTTATTTTTTTGGTTAAGTTTATTCCTAGGTATCTTAATTTTTTTGTCACGATGGTAAATGGGAATGTTTTTTTAGTTTCTCTTTCTGTGAGTTCATCATTGGTGTATAAGAATGCCATCGATTTCTTGACATTAATTTTGTATCCTGCTACTTTGCCAAATTTACTTATTAAGTCTAGTAAATTTTTGATGGAGTCTTTGGGGTTTTCTATGTAGTTTCACTTCCTCCTTTCTAATTTGGATCCTTTGTATTTATTTTTCCTGTCTGATTGCTGTGGCTAAGACTTCCAGTACTATGTTAAATAAGAGTGGTGAAAGTGGGCATCCTTGTCTTGTTCCTGTTCTTAAGGGAAATGCTTTTAGTTTTTGCCCATTGAGTATGATGTTGGCTGTGGGTCTTTCATATATGGCCTTTATTATGTTGAGGTATGATCCCTCTATTCCCAGATTGCTGAGCATTTTTATCAGAAATGGATGCTGGATTTTGTCAAATGCTTTTTCAGTGTCTATTGATATGATCATATGATTTTTATCTTTCATTTTGTTTATGTGGTGTATCACATTTATTGATTTGCGAATATTGTACCAGCCTTGCATCCCTGGGATGAATCCCACTTGGTCATGGTGAATAATTTTTTTGATGTATTGCTGGATGAGATTTGCTAGTATTTTTTTCAGGATTTTGGCATCTATGTTCATCAGGGATATTGGCCTGTAGTTTTCCTTCTTTGTAGTGCCTCTTTCTGGTTTTGGAATTAGAATTATGCTGACCACATAAAACAATTTTGAAGTCTTCCTTCTTCTTGAATCTTTTGAAGCAGTTTGAGGAGAATGGGTATTAGTTCTTTGAATGTTCGGTAAAATTCCCCTGTGAAGCCGTCTGGGGCTGGGCTTTTGTTTGCTGGGAGAGTCTTGATTACATCTTCAATTCTTCTGTTGTTATTGGTCTGTTCAAGTTTTCTATCTCTTCCCGGTTAAGTTTTGGGAGACTATGTGTTTCTAGAAATTTGTACATTTTGCTTATATTGTCGAATTTGTTGTTCTATAATTGTTCATAATATCTGTTAACAATCCTTTGTATTTCTGTGGTGTCAGTTATTATTTCTCCTCTTTCATTTCTGATTTTGTGTATTTGGTTTCTCTCTCTTTGTTTCTTGGTGAGTCTAGCTAAGGGTCCATCAATCTTGTTTATCTTTTCAAAGAACCAGCTCTTTGTTTTATTGATTCTTTAAATTGTTTTTTTTTTGGTCTCCATGTCATTTATTTCTGCTCTGAACTTTACTATTTCCTTCCTTCTACTTGCTCTGGAGTTTACTTTCTGTTTGCTTTCTAGTTCTTTAAGTTTTGAGGTTAGATAGTCTAGTAGTAATTTTTCTTGTTTCTTCAGGTAGGCCTGTAGTGCTATGAACTTCCCTCTCAGAACTTCTTTCACTGCATCCCATAGATTTTGTGTTGTTGTGTGTTTATTTTCATTGGTTTTCTTCCTTGATTTCCATGGTAACCCATTCATTGTTCAATAACATGCTATTTAGCCTCCATGTGTTGTCTTTGCATGTTCTTGTTGCAATTGATTTCTAGTTTCATGCCATTGTAATCTGAGAAGATGCTTGATATGATTTCAATCTTCTTGAACTTGTAGAGACTTAGTTTGTGCCCTAACATGTGGTCTATCTTTGAGAATGTCCTATGTGCACTTGAGAAGAATGTGAATTCTGAAGTTTTGGGGTGTAATTCTCTGTGGACATCTATTAAATCCATTTGATCTAGCGCTTCATTTAGAGTTTGTGTTTACTTGTTAATTTTTTTTGTTTAGATGACCTATCCAGTGATGTCAGCAGGGTGATTAAGTCCCCTGCTATGATTGTATTGCTGTGGATTTCTCCTTTGAAGTCCTCCAGAAGATTTTAAATATATATTGGTGCTCTTGTATTCGGCGCATATATGTTTACCAAGGTTGTATCTTCCTGTTGGATAGATCCTTTCAATATTATGTAGTGGCCTTTTTTGTCTCTAGTTATGGTCTTCATTTTGAAATCTACTTTATCAGATATGAGTATTGCTACCCCAGTTTTTTTCTCCTCTCTGTTTGCTTGAAATATTTTTTTCTATCCCTTCACTTTCAACCTATGTGAGTCTTTTGTTGTGAGGTGGGTGGGTCTCTTGTAAACAACATATGTGTGAGTCATGCTTTCTTTTTTAGTCAGCTACTCTGTGTCTTTTTGTCGGAGCATTCAAAGCATTCACATTTAAGGTGATAATTGATATGTACTTATTTATTGCCATTTTTGTTTAGTGTGCTTCTATTTTTCTTCCTATTTCTTCTACTAATTATTATAGCAGTCCTTTTATCCTTTTAGCATATCTTGCAGTGCTTGTTTGGTGTTAATATATTCCCTTAGCCTTTTTTTTTTTTTGGTCTGGGAAGCACTTTATTTGACTTTTTATTTTAAATGATAGCCTTGCTGGGTAGAGTAGTCTTGGATTCAGATCCTTGTTTTTCATGACCTTGATTACTTCATGCCACTCCCTCTGGCCTGTAGTGTTTCTGTTGCGAAGTCAGCTGAGAGTCTTATGGGTTTTCCTTTGTAGGTAACCTGTTGCTTATCTCTTGCTGCCTTTAGGATTCTCTCTGTCTTTAATTTTTGGCATTTCAATTATTATGTGTCTTGTTGTGGGCCTGCTTGGGTTCTTCTTACTTGGGGCTCTCTGTGCTTCTTGAACTTGAATGCCTTCTTCCTTCACCCAGTTAGGAAAATTTTCTGTCACTATTTCTTCAAATATATTCTCTAACCCTTGCCCATTTTCTTCTTCTTCAGGGACTCCTATGATGCGAATGTTATTATGTTTCCAGTTGTCCCACAGTTTTCTTAAGCTATCTTCCTGTTTTATAATTGTTTTTTCTTTTGGTTTTCTGATTGGTTGATTTTTTTCTACCCTGTCTTCTAATTCACTGATCCGGTCCTCAGCTTCCTCTACTCTGCTGGTTAGTCCTTCCAGTGTGTTCTTTATTTCTGCTATGTCATTCTTCATTTCCACTTGGTTGGTTTTCAATGTTTCTATATCTTTACTCATGGTGCTGATGTCCTTACTCATGCTGTTGAGCTTCCTCAAGATCATGGCTCTGAACTCTACCTCTGATAATTTTCTTAGCTCCATTTCATTTATCTCATCTTCGATAGAGTTCTCTTGTTCTTTCATTTGGGATTTGTTTTTTTGTTTCACCATTTTTGCTATCTCTCTGCATTTTGGAGCCTGCCAAATTATCCCTGTGGGTGTTTGTGTTCTGCTGTTTGTGGCTCCCTCTACCGGGTTTGGATGAGCCTGGGTGGGCCCACGTTAAACAGCACTGTCAAGTCTTACTTTCCTGGGTAGATTTGCAAGCCCAGGAAAGGTTCAGTTATCCTCTAGCTTTTTCCTGGGGGCTATGTCCTTCCTTACTCAGTACCTTGTAATGTAGCCCTGGTGTTCTGCATAAGAGGATTTCCAGAGGTTGGGATAGAGGCTGGTTGTTAATGAGCCTCAATTTGCATTTACTTGCCTCACCTGGGAAAGGCTGAATCTCCGAGGGTCGGGGCTGCTACTTTTCCCCACAGTTCTGGGATGGCGCACACTGGCCATGCTTTTTTGTGGCCGCAACTCAGCAAAAACTCTGAGTGCCCTCAAAATCCTAGGTGTCCCCACAGAGTTCCAGCCCAGTCTTTCCTCCCTCTGCTGGAGTCCACCGGTGAGTGGCTGTGGCTATTTTAGTGCTCTGTCCAGGCTCTCTGCACTGTGGAGCGGGCTTTATTCCCCAAGGGCACTGCTCACAGTTAAGACTGCTGCTGTCTGTGGGCTCCCAGCCCGCCACCCTCTCGCACCTCTGCAGATCCTACCAGTGTCCCTGGTTATATGGTCCTGTACTGCTGCTTTCCTGTTGCTTTTTTCTGAGGTTTTGTCTTTATTTTAGTTGTAATTCCTGTTTGGTCCTGGGAGATTGTCTGTGTAGCTTCCATTCACTCCGCCTCCATTTTCACATCCTCTAAACCTATCTTGTGCTCAGCTAGGTCACACAGGCTTCTCTGGTGCCCCGCACCCTGCAGGTCACGTGGGTAACTGGATGGCACATTCCCTTTGGGGCACCTAGCTCAATGCCTATGTTATGAGCTTCTGGGTTGCACAGTCCTCTCTGGCGCTTCAGCACCCCCCCAGGTCCTGAAGGTAAGTGGATTTCACAGTCCTTGCTGGGTAACACAAGCCTCTCTGGTGCCCTTGCACCCTGCAGGTCCCAAGGGCGGGCAGCTGGATTGCACCAGTCCCTCTTGGGCTCCGGATTCCCACCACTCTTATGGACTGCTGAGTTGCATATGCCTCTCTGGTGCCCAAGCACCCCACAGGTCCCAGGGGTGGGCAGCTGGATCGCACCAGTCCCTCTCGGGCTCTGGCTTCCCACTGCTCTTGTGAGCTGCTGGTCTGCGCAGGCCTCTGTTGAGCCCCAGGTCCTGCCGCTGGTGGCTAGGGAGTGTTGCTGCCCCATGGGGCTCAACTCCTGCTCAGCTTTTGCTGTAGTTTGGGAATGGGTCTCAGCTGCTGGTCTGTGCTTCTGTCGCCTGGGGATGGATGTCTCAGGAAAATGGTTTTGTGGGGCTGAGAATGGATGAGGATGAAGAAGATGAGTAGAAAATCGTTCAAATAACTCTGTGTCAAGCTATTTACATACATTAATCCTCACAGCAACTAAGGTAGATATTAAAGTGGTAAGTCTAGGTCTGGGGAATTTAAATACTTTGCCCAAGGTCATACAATAAGTAAATATTGGAGCCAATATTTGAACTCAGTTCTATATGAATGCAAAGCTCTTATTCAACATGACTTTATCATTCTACCTCTCATTAGTTATAGGCAACTGGGTGTTGTGGATTGGTCAAAAGCTCCTGTGTACTGATGTGGATGTTGCAAACAGGAGGCGTTTTTTTCTCAAAGACACTAGATCCCATTCCTGTTTACCTAGCCGCTCACAAGTTGCTGTGGCAAGCTTCCATATGCAAGCAAGAAACAGTCTGTGTTGGGAGGCCTGCAGAGGGGTGAAAGTGGGGTGGGCAGGGACTACTTCATTTTTTTATTTTTTATCCCATTACAAAGCTTATCTCAGTAGCACAAGAAATACTTGCTCCTCTGGTAACCAAGTCAAGGACCCTTTGTTACATTTTTTCTTTTTTGAATGAAATGAAAATATTCTATTAAAAGGGAATTCTTCACTTCAAACTATTGAATGTCATGGTAATTTTAGCTTGTTAATATTTAGGGTCTTGAAATGAAATCTCATACACTAATGTTCTTTGGGCTCATGGCATTTCCATTTGATTGTGAACAGGATTAATTTTTATTTATCTTAAACACTTGCCTCTCATTCCTTTTTGTTTTGAGATACTTAAGCGAACGTTGACAGTTACGGCTGACTTACTAAGCTGCCTCAGTTATGTAATGATTTCTGTCAGTTATGCTATTACTAGCTGACAATAGCCTTAGGTTTCCTGGCATATTTTTAGGCCTTACCATTAAAGCATTCCTGATACCTTTAAACATTCTTTTGCTTCTTCAGGCATCAAGTTGACCTTTTTTTTTCTAGTTCCCTTTAGCCCTACACTTCCTTTTTGAATCAACTGTTTGCCTGACATGAAAAATGAACTTCTACAGTTATAGACCCAGTGGCCTTTTCTCAGTCCTCGTTCTTCTTGGCCGCTCTGCTGCAGTTGGCACCGCTGCTTGCCCCTTTTCTGAACTGTCCTGGTCCTTTGGCTTCCAGGACACTGTTCTCCCCATTCTTTTTTCCCTCCAACTGCTCTTCCTGCTCTTCATGTCCTTTATGATCTTTATTGTATATCCATGCTTTTCGATTTTTGGTTCACAGTACAATGCTTGTAGAAGATTGTACAGCATATAGGAGTTTCCAGATGAGACTGCTCTAGTCGGAAGGTGACTGGAGCATGGGATGAGGACCTCAATCTCTTGGCATACCTCTAACCCAGCTGGGCATGTCCATGTGCTTCTACAGACCAGCTGGGAGTTTTGTTGCATGCATTCCGGAGATCTGTGTTGTTTACCTTCATATCATAGAAGTCAGAGGTGTGTAGTATTGACCTAAGGCAAGCTCAGTTTATTGTAAAGGATACGTTTATTTGGGATTAGCGGAGGAATTGCAATTTGGAACAAGCAAACTGTTTCAAGCTACAGGCAAGTCCAAAAAGACAAAGGGAAGGTCACCTTTTATCAGGTTTCAAGAAGCAATTGGGTCGGGTTGTTTTGAACGTAAGTTCCTTGGAGGAGAACAAGAGTTTGAGGCTGTGGTAATTTCTTATTGGCTGCAAGTGGTGGTTGGTGCATTGTTATGAAGTCAAGTTAGTACATTGTTTCTTCTTTTTTAAGCAGGAGATGAAATTCCCATGTGAAAAATGTGCTCCTTGTTAAAATAATTTTAATATTTATTTTTCCTGCTGGTTACACAAGCTGTAATGAGTGGTATGTGTTGAGCGCTCTCCCTTCACAGCTTCCCAACTCCATTTTGAATAAGTTTCCCTCGACCATTTTTTTTTTTACAGTAAAATCAAGGTATAGATAAACAGTAGGAAAACCTGGATTTCAAGTGATGAAGTATCAGAAATAGAAATGGGCAGAAGGTCCAGAAAATTTAAAGAGAAGTCAAGGAGAGGACACTCAGCAGATGTGAGAAACAGCAAGGATTCAGACACCAGGAGTTTTCACGTGGGCCCAGGAACATCTGTGACAGCTGTCAGATATCAGGAACAGAAGTTAGCAACCCAAACTCTCAGTGTGCCTGGCTGGAGTCCAGGGAGATACCAGCCATGGCTGAGCAGCAGAAATCAGAGGACAGGTGGCTGCTCATTAATCGTCCTCAGGTGTCTGTGAGCCGTTCTGAGCTACAGAAGGGAGCAGGGTGATTGACTATGGAGTGAAGAGCTTTGAGTGCAGGTGAGATTCACTCTGGATAAAACAAACTTGGGGTTCTTGGCTATAGCTCCTTTATTGCCACATTACCTTTTGGGGATGTCAGTTACTTCTAACTCTGAGTGATGGTTTCCTGTCCTGTTTCCTTACCAAAACTCTCTCTGGTTGGATAAAAACTGAACATTTCTACCTAGAGATCTTGTCACTTCAAGCTTATGTCTTTCATATGTGAACACTGGCTCCACTTCCCAATTCTTGGTTTCTTCATTAATCTCTTAGGCTTACAGTCTTGTAGACATTTTTTGACTCATGTCTCTTCTTTGTTCCTCCTCATCATCCTGTCATTTCAGAAGGGTCTCTCACACATGCATCCCATTCTCTCTTTAACTCGGACCATTATCCTTAATGCTCAGATCTCTTCACACCTGCCTCTTCCATGGTCCTGCTGCCTCCAGTCTCCTCTTTGTTTTCTGATTAGTCTTCCATAAACTCAACTTTTATTATTTCTCTTCTAATAAAAAGTGGATTCAGGAATTACCCATGTCTCTTCTCTTGAAGTAAAAACATCTTTGGCTATTTTATAAAACATTGCTACTTTTACATAACCTTTCCTGTCACTGTGCGTCTCAGAACAGTCTTCTTAAGGGTTTGTGGGTGTACTCACTCACTCACTCACTCACATATTCACCAACCCACAACTCATCGGCCCTTCATCCCCCAAATAACAACCCACAGAATTGACTGCATCTAACCCTGCAAACCTGTGCATATATATGTTCCATGGCCAGAGGGAATTAAGGTTGCAGATGGAACGAAGGTTGTTAATCAGCTACTTGAGTTAGGGAGAGTATCCTTGATTATCCAGATGGTCCTAACAAAATGACCAACAGGGTCCTTAAAAGTGAAAGAGAAAGGTAGAAAAGAGAGAAAAAGAAGACAAAAGTAGGGTCTGAGTTATTCAATATGAGAAGGACTCAACCTACACTGTTGGCTTTGAAGATCACAGAGGATTCAGGTGTGAAAAGATTAGAGGAAGGGGGCCGCCCCCTAAGGACTATGGCAGCCCTTAACAGCCAGGGAAGGCAGGGAAACCAATCTCATTCAGAGCCTGCAGAAAAGGGCGCAGCCCTCCCCGCACTTGATGTCAGCCTGTGTTAAACTTCTGGTCTACAGAATTATAAGGTAATATACTATAAAATGAGAATTTTAAGCCATGAGTTTATAGTACTTTGTTACAGTAGTAACAGGAAATCAATATATCACTCACCCAAAAAATAGTTGCTGAGTTACTGAATGCTCCTTAGGAGCCAAACACTCTACTTCCTGCTCATGAGGGGCTCATAGTTGGCGGTGTTCACTGTGGGAGATGAGGAGAGAGAGAGACTCTCATTGATCTAATACTTGTTCTATTTTATTCACTCATTTAACAAATATTTACTAAGTGACTATTATTTACCAGACACTATTGTAGGCACTGTGGACAATTCTCACCATTTGGAACTTACAAACTAGTTGGAAGACACACAATATGAAATATAAAGTGTCCATGGGAGGTAAGTGCTATGAGTGCTATGAGTAAAACAGGTTATGTGAATCAGAACTGAACAGAGTAGCTACTTTTGGATAGGGTGGTCAGGGAAGACCTCTGAAAAGAAGTAATGTTTTAAAAGTGCAGAAAAATACCTCTGATCATAAGTTAAATTTATAACATACATTATACATTATACACAATATAAATTCTAAATTAAATATCTGATATGAAAATGTGCTTTATGTGTTTCTGAGCACTCTTTGTGAGCTTCATCACTCTAGATGCACTGACATGCTAGGTCTTGGGCATGTGGGATGGGAGACCCTAGATTTTCCTCTCTGCTGCCACAACCAGAGGCATTTCTGGAATATAATTTATTGAGTTGAAACTTAATGTTGTTACTTCTGACCAAAAGTGTTCATTATGTGGATTCTCTTCAATACCTTTGGAAGTCCCTTTAGTAGATCATGAGAAAGTCTTCATTTTTAAACTCATCTTCATGTAGTAACCAGAGTAGATGGACAGCTAAGAAATTATTCTACAGACGTTACAGTCAGTTTCCTGTTTTGACCTCATGTTGGAAGAGCTGTGAGAACATGATTTTCAGTACACAGACATGACTAATAATGATATTAATCTGTGAATTCCTTAAAGTTGGTTTTCAGGCCAAACTTTTATGTTATGATGAAGTATATTATATATAATGGAGGATCTTGAGTACAGCTGCCTTTTTATTAAAATTGTTTTTTATAGTTAAAGGATCTTTTAGAGAGAGAGAGAAGGGTTGATTTCAGAATTATCTATGCTGTATTGACTTTATTGCACCCTGAGGTGCTCTTGAAATGCAAATGTGGGTGTTCATTAAGCAGAAATGGTTTCAAAACTATTATGCTCTTGTATGTTAATGCAGGTAGAAATTTGAAAGCTTCCTGCCTTTATTATTTTTTCTCTTACATATTTTTGGGAAGGAAGTGTTGGCTAGAGAATATGTATGAGTCAAGCTAAATGCTAAAAAATCTCTCAAGGAAATGTATTTATACTTAAAAGTAAGGATGTGTTTTGCTTCCCTGGTTATACTGGTGTTGAAGTCACACTACACTTCTCCCATGCTCCCTCATAAACTCAGGGTTTGAACATGTATTTAATAATTAAGCACCTATTCAACAGCTACTAAGACATTGTATAGTAGGTAAACAACCAAACAACCCTGTGTGTAATCCACTCTCTTTCCAGTGCACATTGAAAATATTCACAGGACTATAGGAATTTCATCTCTGATTCTTCCTGCTTTTCACTTTCGTTCATATTGCTTCAGAAGGATACAACAATTTTTTAACCCGACCCAGGCAAGCCATTTGGTCATTGATTTGCTACTCTTTTGACATGCCTCAGCATGAATACAATTACATAGAAATAGTCTTTGAAGTTTATTAGTTTATAACTAGGACAATGCTGAGGTGAGTAGAAAGTACTAGAAGCACCCGTTAACGAATTGCATAGTTAGTACTCAGATGTATACCTTAATAAAAATGAAATACTCACCCACTTAGGGTGATATGAATGATGAGTCATCTGAAGATGCATAGGACATTGATATCCTAGGATGCATGTTTTATTATCCATTATCACTATGGCTTTCATGGCCATGTCACATTTGGATATACCAGATGACTCTGAATTGTCATGATTTTCTGTGAGAGGATACATCATAGTGCAAAAGCAGATCTGGTAGTTGCTTTAACACTACATAAAAAATTCTTTTACCTGCTGGTTTAACAATTCCATGTTAAGAGATCCAAGTTTTTCTTTCTTTTTTTCTTTTTCTTTTTTTAAAAAGACATGTTACTATATAAAGTAGTCCTCACTTGTACTTACAGAGCTATATAAAATTGCCTATGGGAAACATTTCTAGCTGTAGAAATTACAGAACTTGTTAGTCAATGATTATCAGAGAATAATGTGTAGAATGGTATATTATAACTTTTGGAAAATGGATTCACTTGGAGGCATACTCTCCCATTTTTTAATTTTGTTTTTCATTTATATCTCTGTGTTGCATCTGTTTATTTGATCACTGTTTTACAATAAAAAGATATGGAATATGAAAAACATTTCTTATGTGAAGAGCTAAGAACAAAGGGTAAAAGAGACTAAGAAACCTAAGGTGAAACCAGAAATGAGAGAGGTGTACAAAATGATGCCAGGGGTCCTCTTTCTTTGCCAGAGGAGTTGACTTTGAACATCATAACAACCAAGGCAAAGAGAGAACATCTTCATAGTCATTCTTTGACTATATAGGATTTGTAAGTTTCTCTTCAGACTTTCCCCCAAAACCAGGTGACTCACAGCAGTCAACTAAAACTTTTTAGTCTATTTTATGATCAGAAGATTTTGCTGAACAACTAGGCTTAGTGTAATGGGTTCTCCATGATCATGCCCTAGTCTGCCTTTTAGGTTTTTTGTCAGATTCCAGTTGAATGGAATTGTTTGCCTTTCCATGAGTGCACCCTGTTGCTCTGCCTTTTCACATACTGTCCCTCCTGTCAAGGATGTTCTCTGTCCCATCCTCCAAGGCTGAGCCTAAACGCTACTTCCTTCACAAAACCTTCTAGAACCCCCATAGCCAGATTTTTCTTAACTTCTCACTCCTATCACACCCTTACTTGTTTTTCTCTTTGCATATTTAACCTATTATGCTTTCTATTTGTGATGTATGTACAGGTCTTATAGCCTCTGATTATAAAATACTGCATGGGAAGTGCTCCTCATTATCTAATTCAATACTTTATGTATAGTTGGTGCTCAATATGTGCTTTTATGAATGAATGAATGAATAAGTGAATGATGAAAGAATGAATGAATTTTAGCAGGTACGATGTCAGAATCTCCATAAACTGAAGTGGTTTGGCTTTATTCCCAACATGGAGTGAGCTATTTTTTGAGAGTTGCATTTGATTTAAAAAACAGAATTAAGGGGCTATAAAATAGCCTGCAATGAGTTATTTGAGCAGTCTCACTGTTTTTTAAGAATGGTAATGTTCCTTTTATTATGCTTTTCATTTACAGCATGGCCATATAGCCAGCTCTTTTTGAAACACAATCCCATTATGACTCCTGCCTTTTGCCTCAAACAACTTCCCACAACATTAAAGGTATAATATTGCAAGAATAGCTTCTGACAGAGAGGTTTCTGGTTTGCAGTTGGGGGATACAGAATGTCAAATTGCTCATCATTTCTGGATCAGAAGGGAAGTAGTTTGAAGATTTTATTTTACCTGTGTGGTTCCAACCAACCATGTCATGGAAAACATATTTCCCTAAATAGGACAAGGAAATGGCTCAAATAATTCTCATACTTTGCTGAAATCCAAACATGAAGTAGGATTGATTTTGTTTTCTTTCATTTCTTTGGATGATCCAAACAGAAAGAGAGCATGTAAGAAGAAATAAAAGGTTCAGATTCATTTTGAGAGTTTGTTGTTTAACTTTTTAAAAGAGTCATAGGTATGAGCCTTGAAGATTTCTGTACCTGGATGAGTACCCTGTGGGGCATAGGTGTGGGTTTAGGAGTGCTGGAGAAGCTGGCAAAAACAGTGAGTGGAAATTGCATGTATAGAAAAGACTGGAGGCCAACAGGCAAAGTCTGTATTCAAGGTCCTCTTGCCTTCATCTGCTTGTGCACTTTTGACATCGTCCCATCCATTTAAACTGACTTCTCCATCTAGTCCCCTTGGGATTAGATTCTCCTTCTATTCCAGTAGAGGACTGTACCTTATCTGAGAAATAAAGTGGAGACAATTAGATATTGCGAGTTAAATGAAATAAAATTAAATAAAAACTCAACAGCTTTTCTTTGCTTCCTGGACAAGTGTGAGTGTGTGTGTGCGTGTGCGCGCGCACACGCATGTGTATTTGTGCGTGTGATGCTGTTACAGTGTAGCAGGATTGGCAGGGGTTTTGGATGTAGTCATTCATTATTTATGTCTTCATTCTGCCGTGCACATTATGTGTGGCACTGGGCATGTTAATTATCTTCTCAGACCCCCTATTGTCCCTTGCCCCATCTGTAAAACTGGAAAATTGTTGTAGGGATTAAATGAACTAGCAGTAAAAGGCCGAGTGCGGTACATGCCCTATAGGAGAAGCTCGATGAACACTACTTGTGTTGGTTAATTTTATGTCAACTTTCCTGGGCTAAGTGATGCCCAGATAGCTGGTAGAACATTATTTTTCAGTGTCTCTGCAAGAGATTAGCATTTGAATCAGTAGACGAAGTAAAGAAGATTCACCCTCCCCAGCAAGGGTGGACACCATCCAATCCAGTCGGGGCCTGAATAGAACAAAACAGCAGAGGAAGTGTGAATTTGCTCTCTTTGCTTGAGCTGGGGCACCCATCTTTCCCTGCCCTTAGACAGCAACATTCCTGGTTCTTGAGTCTTTGAGCCAGGACTTACATCTTCAGCCCCCTGACTTGGGTCTCTGGACTGGGACGGAATTACACCACAGGCTTTCCTGCTTCTCCAGCTTGCAGACAACAGGTCTGGCACTTCTTGGCCTCTGTGATCAGGTGAGCCAATTTCGATATTACATCTCTTATCTATAAAGATCTGTATCTATAGAAAGGTCCTTGAGTTGTCCAGGAGGAGAATGCTAACATCAATTTGCTAATTTACTGAAGACCTTCCTAATTCAAATAAGCACATTAAAAATTTGCAGCTATTAAAATAGAAGTAGAATGTGCTAACTTCTGAGGTAGAGACAAAGTTGAATAAAGAAAACTTCATTGGATTAAATGATATACATATGACACATAGGCATGGACAACAGTCTGGTGATAGCCAGAGGGAAGGGGGGTGGGGAGAGGTGGAAGTAAGCCAAGGGAGGATAAATGGGGATGGAAAAAGACCTGACTTCGGTGGTGAGCACACAGTACAGATGATGTTTTGTTGACTTGTACATTTGGAATTTGTATGGTTTTACTAACCAGTGTCACCTCAATAAATTCAATGAAAAAACCCCACACTAACACATAAAAAAATAAATAAAAGCGTAGAAGGAAATAACGTATGTTCCACTTTTTGCTGTTATAATCAAAACTGCAATAGATCTCCTAGTACACAAGTCCTAGTTTATATGTGCAAACATTGCAATAAGAAGTATACTTGAAAGTAGAATTTATAGGTTATAGGGCATATGCAATTTTTAGCTTTATTGGGTATCACCAAGTTGATGTGCAAAGTACTTACTCTAGCTTACACTCTCACTTCCAAGGACGTAGAATTCCTATCTACCCACATTCTTTCATATATATATTTGTGTCTAAACTTTTGATGTGAAATGTCATCTTATCATTGTTTTAATTTGCATCCCCTGATTAGAAGTGAGGTTGGGTATCTTTTTTTCCCCTAATGGTTATTGGCAATATGGGCTTCCTTTTCTGTGGTTACTTCTTCATATCTTTTGCCCATTTTCTGCTGGTTGTTTTTCATATTTTGAATCTGTGTATAGGAGTTCTTTAGGTAGTCTGAATTCTGGTCCTTTATCAATTAGATGCGTTGAAAATATCTACTTCCAATCTGTGTCTTATCTTTCTGGTTTAAAATTTTTAAGTTGCTAATTTTTATTTTTCCCTGATGAATAGGGTTTTTGTGTGTTGATTTAAAAAATTATTTCAAAAGCTGATATCATAATTTACTCTCCTATATATTCTTCTGGCCATTTAAAATTTCTATTTTTTCTGTTTTGTTGACTTGGTTTTTGCTACTTCTGGTGCGGTATTCAATAGGTTCCTCATAGGGACTGAGAACACAGCCAATTTTAGCCCTGAATCCAGTATGTTAAGAAAGATGAACTACTGAATAGATGAAATTTGTTTTCGTGTATGGCATGAGGTAAGAGTCTAAATTAATATTTGTGTAAACAAAAATTCCTTTGCTTTGTTACTATTTGTTGCATACTTTGCACTGAATTGTTATATACCTGCTTTCTCTACAGGCTTTGGTTTCATTGGTCTATCACTTTTTCTCTTCAAGAACAATGCTCTGTGGTGGCCGTCTTGAAGTGCTCAATAATTTTATCTTTGAAATTGTCTTTTAGGAGTGAATTCTGATGAGAAAATGAAGCGTGCACCTGGTACTTAGCTCAGGATGCATGCTGCTGCCTCCGCTGTCTACCTCCCGGACAGGTTACTGCCCTGCTGCATGCTTGTCCCGGCTTAGCTACTGCTGCCTCTTTCCACAGCAGATGGAGCCTGGATGTGGGAAGGGCCCTGACGCTTGAGCAGCGAGTTGCTGGGCAAAAATCTGGGGCACTTCCAAGGGTCTGTACTCTCCACAGGAGTATCCCCAGGCTGGAGGGAGTGGGACATAGCCAATAGAAAACATCGTGATAGGTCAAGAAAATGACTGCCAAAGAAAAGAACAAAGCTCTTTTATTTTTTCTCTCCTGTTTTTTGAATGAAGGAACCTAAATCTTCATTTTGCATGTGACTGGGACATTAGGTAACCTGCACTGTGATGGTGTTTGGGAATACTAGCATCTGTGTGTGTTCATCTTCCCATGGTACTCACGATCTTATCCCACTCATAAGTTTATGTTGCAATGGGTATGTATAATTTTCACACACATTTTAAGATGAAACTTTGGTACCCATTGAGAACACCTGCAGGGTCCAAGATCCTTTGAAATAATTTAGTTAATCTGAACACAACAAAGCTTGATGAAATTTGGATGTATTTTGCAAAACTGCTATTTCAGAGATGTATGTAGCTCAAGCATAGGGATCAGAATGACTTGTTCAAAGCTAGCAATAGGGGGCTGTTCTTGTTCTTATTCTTAGTTTAAACAGGCTCACCCACTGTTTTTTGTTTCAAGGCAAAAATGAAGTCAGTGCCGGGAAACTTACCCTCCACCCCCAGGCAAGTACATTTATCATGTGTTTCTCACCCCTCTCCCCACCAGCACCTCCATGGGGAGTCCAGGGATTAATGAATTAGTGTTGGGAAATTATTTATACATTCTTGTACAAAAGTACCATAAAAAACAATGTATATGATTATTATTTAGAGTCAGTATACTAAGGGTTTTGAGAACATAAAGCATATTTAATATATATATATATTTTCCTTCCTTAAGGGAATATCCAGAGAAGAGCTAATTTATTGAGTTAAATTCTCTTTGGTTTTATTTTCCACACTTGTTTTATATCCCAAAGCACCCTATCAAAATATAGCCTGCTTCCCCTCAGGCCTCTGGGAGAGGTGGGAGGGGTGCACGTGAATATCCAGCACGTTTCACAGCAGAAGTGGGGACGTGCCTGGGCCTCATTCTTGACCTCATCTCAAAGCCCATTACAGACATGTTTTGAGACTGTTCCTTCTAGAAATACAAAGGGTGAGACTGAACTTTGATTCCAGAGAATGATGATATTCCTTAAGTTTTTGTTGTCGTTGCTCTTCAGATTCTGAAACAAAGAGAACCATTTTTGTTTATTTGATCCCTTTCACATACCAATACACAAATTTTATTTATTCATAGTATTGTTGATCTAGTAACAAACAGTTGTGGTCTTGACTATTGAAATACCTCTCTACCTTTTCCAAGAAATATGCAGCTATTGTCTAACCTCTGGCATTCCATAATGAGAATTTCAGTCATTTAGATTATACTTAAGTACTAACATTTCCTAAAATAACCAATGCCTTTAGGGAGGTTGGTACACTAAACCTTATCTGTCCTTTATACTTCAGGGTAAATGGTTTACCAGATCCTTCTCAGAGAACATGTTTAATTGGTGGGAGAGGGGGATGTTTCATGGAACAATATTAGGTAGGATTTTAGTAAAGGGACAGAGTACGGGAAAGTAAGACAAAAATAAAACACACACACACAAAAAGCAGGTCACAGATGCTTAAGGCAAGAGTCACCCATTTCACAATGTGGCCTAAGCCTCCAAAATTAATAGAAATGTCTCTTACTCCTATCTTCTTTTAAAAATTTGTTTTGAAATCATTCTAAGGAAAAGATTTAAGACAGATGTGGCTGACTCATGGGCAGTTACAAAGTACAGGGAACCGCTTAGTAAGTTCACAGCAGAAATGGCAAAAACAGAGTCTCTTACAACATTGCCATGAATAGCCATCATTGTATGTCTCTCCTATCGTACTGTAGATACAGATTGCTGTATATAACTCCTGGCATTCATCAAGCAACTTCCACCTCCACCAGACACATGGGAACTGAGGTGCCAAGAGTCCACCAGCATGAACCTTTTCCTGTCGTCTGAAAGAATGATGCCTTACTAATGGTGCTGAGAGTCCATGCTGAGAAGAGATTCAGAAATCTAATGACAAAATTTGCCTCTTTTAAAAGGATATTGTATGCTGCTAATACCCATAACATAATTTATTTTAGAAAAAAAAATTTTGAACTATGGGCTCATGCCCATTGTCAGCTTTAGAGATATGTGTTAGGTATAACCTCCCTGGAAGTATGTACTGGGAATAGCTAATGTCTATAGTAGTTTGGTGGATTAAAGCTGTGATGAGATTTATTGGATGATGGTTCCTTTCTTTACACTTACAATTCATGTTGACTTGGGATTTTTTTTGTGTAATAGGAAAATTAAACTAGTATAGGACATATAATAGAGAACTAAATGTGTAAACTATTATAATACATTTTCTTTAAAAAAATTTTTAAGAGATGTCACCTCAAATACATCTTTATTATTAATCATTTACCTCGGGTTTATCAGGTAGAAGTTTGGTCTAAATGATAACTAAGGATCCTTTTACATCTAATATTTCTAACCTGAGTACCCTGTGATCACACAGAATGCCTTCAGTTATTAACCTGAAACTTTGTGTAAAGTTGACAGAAAATCTGTTAGAAAATTGTTTCTAACTTGAAAAAAGAAAATGTCCTTGTTTATTGAGAAAAAACAAACAAAAATATTGACCAGAAAAACAGCCTAGACTCATTTCTGAACTTCTTGTCTTCCTTTTGCCCAGCATAGGGAAGGTAGATTAAAATTAGATGGTACCCTTTTATGAAACCATAAACCATAATAGGCTTAGAGGTTTTCCAAGATATAGTCATCTTTTCAATGTTTCTAGGTTATATCTGATAACTCTGGTTGACCTAGTTGTAATTTATACCTTTAATATTTATCCTGGAATTCTTGGCCACAGACTTTCTGGGGAAAAGATAATGAGAAAATAATATAGGCTTCTCACAGGTCAGTCTTTTCAAATTTACTTCTTTGTCAATAAATTCCTTGAGCTCCACATTTCTTATTGAGTGAAATAATGGCTGTGGACTATAGAACTTAAACAAAGGCTAAAATAAATTTTGGGTAAATGACCTGGGAAGTATACCAGAAGCCACACTCAGCCATATACTATTCTCTAGACAGAAACAGAAAACTAGCTCAGTATATTTTTGAGACAAAGAATAATGGGGATTTAGTACAGAGACCATGAATCATAGAATATTGTAAAAGAAATCAGAAGAATAAAAGAGAAATTGCAGGAATCAGAAGACAAAAAACATTTTAAAATGAAAGATCCTCAGATAATACAACTAAAATATTCCAAAAGAAGAAATCAGAATTAATGTCTGAAATTAAGAAACACTTCACAATGTACTTGCCCTAATTTAATCAGTAACACAGAATTAACTTACTAATTATATGTAATGAGTGCATTGTGTGGCTGTACCTCTTGTACTTCTTTCTGGAGGTTCAGATCAGTGATCTCAGCTCTTCTACTATAATTTATGGTGTAATAAAATAGGGAAGTTACTGGACTATTTTATTGATGGCCATAAATTTGCAAGGGATTAAACTTGGCTCTTTCTAATTAAGTTAACAAGGAAAAAATATAATGTATTTAAAAATGATGGTATCTTACATGTACAACTTTAAAACATGATAACTTCTCTGTTATTTATATTTCAAAAAACCTAAATGATAAATGGAGAAGGTATTATTTTTCTAATCTGCTTACCTTTCCCCAACTATTAGACGTTTTGTGGAAGTTTCAAAAATTATGAAGTTAATTAGAGGAATATCAACAGTAAAAGTAATTTATTTCCAGCTTCACAGTATTTTCTTTCTCCCATATCAAAGCCTAAAAGGAAAAATAACCATCTTAACGAGTTCTTGTTTTTAGCAGACACAGAAAGAGTTAAGAGTAGTTGGCAAAAATTCAACTATGTCTACATATAAGGAAAACCAAGTAAGCAAGAGAGAGTGGATATTAAAAGATAAGCAAATGCATTGTAAGGAAGTACCCAAAAAAGAGAGAATGATTAAAATCTTAATATCTGATTGCATTAAATTTAGGGCAAAAAAAACATTAAAAAATATGAAAGCTGTTTTATAAAGGGTGAGTCCAAATGAAGAGCTATATACTAAATAACATAGCATCAACATTAATAAAACACAAATTACAATAAATTCAAGGAGTAATGTACAGGAACATTTATAGTAGAAAATACTGCTCTCATTTTATGACTTATCAAATAGACAAAAAGTATGGGTGTAGAAGACCTAAATGGACTAATAAATAGAATAGGTCTAATTAGCAGATAGTAAATACTAAATCTCCAAAATAATAAAAGAAACCCTTTCAAGTGCCCAGGGAATATCAATAAAAATAAGAAATATTAGCAGAGTCAATAAAATTTAAAAAGTAGTAATAACTGACCCAAATGATTCTGGCAGTATCAAAAACAAGATATTCTATAAAGACTTGCACAGGCGCTAAACATTTAGATATTGAATACATTACAACAAAAATAATTTAAAATATATTGCTAAGCCCACAATAAAGTTAAGAAGATCTCTATAAGACAGAAAAATTGAAGACAAGCTAAAACTACACATGTAGGTGAATACTAATACAGAAACTGGTACTGCCTGGGGGACAAAACCCAATCCTGAGAAACCAGGATTTTGAAGATTAGTAGCTACTTGGAATGAGAAATAACTGAGTTTTGGTGCAGCCTAGGGATTGGGGGGACCTCAATCCACTTGGGACACCTATATAAGGTTAGGACACATGAAAAGTTAAAAGATTCAGGAAAGGATGGGCAACAAAAGTCTGCCAGCTTGTGAAGATAAATAAATAAAGCCTTTTTGTCTATACGTCATTCAGTTCATGCCTGTTAAGGATTTGAATTTATGCTACTAATAGACAATGAGTCCATACCTGAAGTAATTCAGTATAGTGACTTAAGTGTGATCGCATTCCCGATATCAAGAAAAAGCAAATGTGAATCTTCCTGGGAGAAAAATATCCTTCAGACCTTTTGGTAGTCATTTATTAAATTTAGCCAAATAGCCCTGGCTGGTTTGGCTCAGTGGTTAGAGTGTCAGCCCGTGGTCCAGAGAGACCCAGGTTTGGTTCCTGCTAAGGGCACATACCTCAGTTGCAGTTTGTCCCCAGCCCCAGTTTGGGTTGTGTGGGTGGTGGCCAGTCGATGTGTCTCTCTCACATTGATGTTTCTCTCTCTCTCTCTTCCTCCCTCTCTCCGTCTTGCTCTATCTGAGAATGAATGCAAAAATGTCCTCGGGTGAGGATACCAAAAAAACCCCCAAAATTTAGCCAAATATAAAAATTACTAAATTAAAAATTACTAGTCAAGTAACAATCTACCACTAAGAACAGATCCAGTAGAAAAAGAAACAACAGATTTAGTTTTACAAAGATGATTAATATTTGAATGATTATATACAGATAATAAAATAACTATTTATAAAATACTTTAAAGAAACAAAAGATGATTTGAAATGAATGAGACAGACGTAAATGAATATTTTACATGATCAGGTAAAGTTTGGAAAATACCAAAAGACATTCTAAAAAAAATTACAATCATCAAAATTAAAAGAAAAAGGATAAATTTACCAGTAGATTTGAGAAAGCTGAGGAAAGAATTAGAACTAAGGTAGGTGGGGGAAAAAGTACCCACAATGCAACATAGAGAACAAAAAATCATGGACAATATGAAAGACAAGTTTAACAAAAAAAGAATGGTCTAACAATATATAATTGGAGTTCTATAAGAAGAGAATATACAGAATGAGAAAAAGTAAATATTTGAAGAGATACTATCTCATAAGATATTAGAATCCACTTATATAAGAAGCATAATGTATACCAAGCAGAAGAAATATACATTTGGATCACCACAGTGTAACTGCAGAATAATAATGACAACTAGAAGACATTAAAAATAGGTGGGGAAAAGAGAAATCTTCTACAAAGCAATGGCAGAATTAAAACAGACTTATCCATAGCAAAAGTGAAGCTAAAAGAAAATGAAATAATGTGTAAAAATACTGACAGAAAATAACTGTGAACCTAAAATTCTATATCTAGCAAAATGTCTTTTATTAAAGGTAAAATAAAAACATTCAGATAAACAAAACATACTGTAAAACAACAATAGTAAATAGTAATAATAATAAGTAACAATCATAAATGATTTGTGGAATTAAATTAAAAAATAATGACAACACTAACAAAAGATATATAAAGTATTGAACAATAATAGCATGTAATCTTAGGTATGGGGTTGGATCAATTTATAGTACTCTAAAATTCTAGTAATTTTTGTAAGAGGGACAGAGATATGTGTTAACTGTAGATTTTGTTATTCTAAATGTAATGGTAAAATCACAAGGAAAACAAAAAGAAAAGAAATGGTATGTATAAATTACAACTTAACAAGGAAAAAAATGGAATGAGAAAAAACTTTAAAGCAGACAATCCAAAAGAATAAAGAAGCAGTAAAGGCATAACAAATAAAAAAATACAACACATGATATTAGGAAAAAAATCCAAACATATAAATGTATTGGATTATACTCACCAAATAAAATGGTAAGACAGTATATAAAAAAAATCAAACTATATACTATTTGTGGAAAATGTTCCTAAAATATAATATTATAGAAAAGCTGAAGATAAAAAAACAATATAAATCAAGCAAATATTAAGTAAAAGAAAGCTGAGCTATCTAAACTAACATTAAAACATGTAGACATAAAGACCCAAACCAGGAATAAACAGGATCATCACACAATGATAAAAGGTTCAATTCACCAGGGGGATATTAGACTTTTAAACTTATATGCACCTAATAAAAGAGCCTTCAAATACATAAAGCAAAAATTGGTAAATTCACTATTATGAATGGGATCACAAAAACATCTCTTTGTTAACAATAGGTTAAAAAATATGAAAATATAAAGTATTTGAACTGAATTAGGTGTATTTAATGAACCTGCAACTAAGCATATATATGGAACTTTATAAAAAATGATCATAATTAGACAATGAGACAAATTTCAACACATTTCAAAGATCTGGTATCATACAGATAACATTCTTTAATCAAAATACCATTAAGTTAAACACCAGTAAAAAATAGATAGCCATAAACAACTCAATACTTCTAAAAATGAATAAACTATTCTAAAAAGTTATCCAAATAAGAAATAAAACATAAAAATTAACAATATCTTTAAAAAAGAGAGACGGAGAAGGCACATATATATGGAATGAAACAGGGAACCAGTTAGAGCAGAAATAAGATAATATTAGTATACTAAACATAATTTTATTATTTTCAATACATCTGAAAATAGAGTATAGGGAAATTCTTGAGAAAATATAAATTGTATATTAAAAACTGACATAAGATGAAAAGTAAGCTTTAAACAGTCTTTACCTGTATCTTTCCCAAAGAATGAAACATCATTCAGATTCTGTTCAATTTTGCATTCACATTGACCAATGTTTAATAAACACTGATCAAGCATGTGAGGATATAGAATTAAATGAATAAAAACCAAGACAAAATACAGACAATAGGAAAATACCCAGAGATGGTCCAGATACCAGGATTATCAGAAACAGAATTTAAAATATGTTTTAAAAGGCAGATAATAAAATAATTTTATTATTTGTGACTAATGACAATTTTGTTTCCTTTTTTCTCATTCTTATACTTTTGTTTGTTTGTTTGTTTAATGGTGCTTTGCAAATACTTTTCCTCAGGTCTATAACTTATATTTCCAATCTTTTAGAAGTACCATTTGTAGAGCAAAAGTTTAATTTGTCAGCTTTTTTATTTTATGGATCATGCTTTTGTTTTCATATATAAGACCGTTTTGCATAGCTCCAGGTCATAAAGTTTTCCTCCTATGCTCTTCTCTAAAATTTTTATAATGTTATGTTTTCCATTTAGACCTATGATCCATTTGGAATTAATTTTTGTATAAAATGTGGGGTTTAGGTCTAAGTTTATTTTTTTGTATATGAATATCCAAATGTTCCAATACTATTTGTTGAAGAGCTGGCAGAACTCTTTATCATATCATATCAATCATATCATATCATATCATATATCATATCATGTTTTAATTATTTCTTTCTATGCCTGTTTTTCCAGAGAAGTATGTATTTCTTCTGCACTGAGCCTGCAAGTTATCTTTGTATCTGGGGATCTATCTTAGATCTTCAAAAAGTCAAAGCTCAATAAATGTTAGTTGCATTAATAGATAATAAAACATTTAATTTAGATTTTATGTCATGGTAGATACATTCAGAAATCTGTGTCATGGAGATGTCTATTATTTTTTTTTCTTTCTTCCATTCCTATCTTAGAGAACATATCCGACCCATATCCCATAATAGTATGTACTGGTGACCTTGGCAATAAATAATTGGATCAGAGTCATAAACGCAAATCAAACTGGGCCAACTAGCTTTTCCATGCCAAAATTTGAGTTGAGACATGGATAGAACAATTCAGATTGCCCTGGGTTCTGAATCTGCAATATTATACAGACCCAAGGGCTGAAACCCCAGTGTTGAAGGGGTAGTGATGGACCAAATAGAGGTGGAGGAAAAACTGAACAGTCACTTGAGAGGCAAAACTAGGAACAGAAACAGAGGGATAGATGTTTGACTTTTCAGGTCTCCTGTGCTATTTGAGATCCCCTATTTTTAAGCTAGTTTCATTGGGGGGTTTGTCTCATTACAATTAAATAGTTTAGCCAAATCAAGGTAGTAAAAATAATGCAACAAATAACATTTAATTAAAAATAACCTACAGGGTAATTAGATTTTATAGAAATGTTTGTAATTCCCAAATGACTTAGTATATACAAAGTTTTCTTAAGAATGGTTACAACCTACTTATAGCTAATACATAGAGCCATGATGCTTAATTTAAATAATTTTAGTGACATTGGGAGTAAAGGGGTATTACACTTTTTGAAATGGTCTCTGCTTTTGTAAAGACTCAGTGAGTCAATCCCAAGCAAGCAGTGGATGCTGGTGATAAAAAGATGGGCAACAAAAGAGTCTGCCTTTAATAAGCTCGGTATGTAGCAGGAGAGATGGGAATTAACAAATCAGAATTTAAGACTCTGATATAAGTCATCAAGAAACAATAACAAACCGAACAGTCCACACAGAAAGCCTGGAAGTAGTGTAAGCACTCATAACAGTGGAAGACCACCGATTTTTGGTGTGGTCAGGGAAGGTTTCAGAAGAATTCGAGATGTGAGGACTGAGGTACGTGCAGGTAGAGAAGAAAATGGAGGTATAAAAAGTAGAAGAGTTTCCTTGACAGGTGCCTTTATTTATGGAAATGTAAATACTGCTCAGCTTTTTTTGAAGGGTTTGGGCATGCAGTCAAAGTTACATACAGCTTTCCCATGCCTTATTTGCAATTTAGTCTAGAAAATGGTCTCAGTTCAGCTATAATTTTTGGGAAGAATCTGAGCAAAGGAAAGATGTTAGTGCCAGAGCTTGAGGAATAAGCTGTTTCATGGTGTGTGGACAGTAATTTAATTAAAAAGGTTATCTTTTGGACTAGCACTCAAATTTCCTTAGTCTCTCCTGACGACCAAGGGCACTCTTTGTTAAGTCTAATGTGCTAGCCCTCAAAGTTGCCTCGTGTGCAAGGGAGCTGTCAATCATATACTTAGCACTACAGCAGAAGGTTCTAAAGGGAAATCAAATTGCGGTCCATTTGGAAATGTCACAATCAAGTGATACCGGCAAAAATGAAGAGGTTCATTGACTATTCAAATTGGTATATAAAGAAATGCATGTTTTTGCTGCTAATCGAACATAAAGCTGGCCTTTGAGCTGCCTATGTGAAGCCTGAGACCACCCAGACTTTAGCTAATGTTAGTGTTTACATGACACATTGGAAACAAACTGGGCAATTACAAAGGCCCAGTCTAACTAGATCCTAACAGGCTAAATGCCCTCCAATCCAAATGTTAATAGCTTTGACCTTCCTTGGTTTTTAATCTCATTCTGTCTTGCAGAGTAAATGAACTCCAGGTTATACTGTACAGAGGCGTCCGATTTGTTTTTCATTCTGTTTTGTTTTTTGTGTTTTTTTTCTTTTCTGATATTGCTGGGGAAAATGAAAGTCTGTCTTTTTTCAGTTGGGTGTATCACTGAGTGTCTGCATAGAAAGCCTGCTGATTGCGTTTCAACAAAGACAGATTCGGTTTGCAGCTGATAAGGAGCAAAGTCATCCATGCTGTGCTTACAAAGTAGGCGAGGAGAGTGAAAAATTAGTGATAAAAGAGCTAATCGTATTGTTTTGCTGGAGGAGAGAATGGTACTTTTGTGCTTGTTTTAAGAGGTGCTGGCATGTTGCCTCTCCTTCCCCCTCTATGCTTTGGCAGCAGAACAATTTCCAGATTCCCCAAAGTGTTATAGATTATAAAGGACACAGTGATGTTGGAAGGGTTTCCTAATATTGAGTAGGGTACAAACTGCACTGGAGATTGGCTGTTTATTCTACGTACTCATGACCCACACAGCACAAACTTCTATTTTCTCCCTTGGGTGTTTCTAAAGCAAAAGATAAATATTTGAGCTGTCCGACAAATTCATTAGTGTTTAATTTTCTAACATATTTAAATGCTTAGTTGTGCTAAGAATAAAGTTAGACTTTGGCAGTCATAACGAGGCCATGTGGCTGAAGGAAAGGGTCAGGGAAGGGGGGTATGTTTCGGCTCCTTTAGTTCAGGATGACTTAGCTGTGAGCCCCACTGAGGTGGAAGAAATAGTAATGGATCACAGCTCTTGATGCAAACACAATTGCAAAATTGGTGTCTTTTAATTTAAGGTGTTTTTGGTGACAACTTCATCATCTGCCCAGTTTTTTTCCTAAAGGAGAGGTAACAGATGATGTTTTGTCTAGAGGCAATTTCCATTATTTTACAGTTTCTCACAATGCTGATTTCTGCATTTAGTGGTGACCTGCAAAGACTTGTAACAGTGGCAAGCCGGTGTCTATCTCAGGTCATCTGAATCCTTCATGCTTTTCCTCTTTCTCATATTTCATTTACTCATTCAACACAGTGCTCCTTCCCAGCCTTCCATGGGCCAGGTGCTGGTGCTCCTCAAGGGAACAAAGCATGAGCACCACCTCTGGGAGTTTCTGACCTTGTAGGAAAGACAGAAAAGCAGACAAGTAACTATAATGCAGTATACGACATGGCCTAGTAGTGGTGCTTACAGAGCACTGAAATGCCTCTCTTTCATGTAGTGAAGGAAATTTTCCAAATAGATGACAGTTAATTGTATCTTGAAGAGTATGTTAGAGTCAGGAGATGACCAGCAATTCTAAAAACCCAGAGTGCAGCCCAGCAGGTGTGGCTCAGTGGTTGAGCATCGTCCCGTGGACTGAGAGGTCCTGGTTTGATTCCCAATCAGGGCACATGCCGGGGTTGCGGGCTTGGTCCCCAGTAGGGGATGTGCAGGAGGCAGCTGATTGATGTTTCTCTCTCTCATTGATGTTTCTATCTCTCTCTCTCCCTCTAAAAAAATCAATAAAAACATATTTTGAGAGATTGAGGAAGAGAGAGGGAGAGAGAAAGGACCAGAGCCCTGCTTCTTGAGCTGTCGTACAAAGTTCTGTGTCAGGGGGTATATAAAGCCACAGAACAAATATGCCTTTATTCATCCAATAAGAGTTAATTTTTTACTCATTTGACTAATCTTTGCTGGGCATCACACAGACATTAGGGGTAGAAAAAACAAATGAGACATTCTTAAAACTCATCATGGATTGTCAATTCTGGGGAACTATATCTCAAAACAAATATATATATATATATGTATATATATATACATATGTAGGTATGTATATATATAATTGAATAGAATGCAACAATTTATTCATCAAACAAGAATATTTCACATGGATATTATATTTGCAAGAGCGACTTTTGGCAATGCCCCTAGTCCCCAGAAGATGTGTTTATTTTATTCCGGAGTCAGATATACTGTGCTGAAAAGCTTCTAGGAGTACTCATAAAGTATACTTAAAGAATTGATGGGAATGTAGACTTGGAGGGGTAGGTAGGCACTAAGCATCGCTAAGTTTGCATTTATAAGAAAGGAAATTGATCACTGAAAGAGGATTAGAAGCAGGAATAGCCTGATCAGTTTAGGGGTTTAGAAGGATCACTCTGGTGAAAAATGCCTGTAAGTAGTTCTGAAGTCATGCTTTAAAAATATGGTTCCTACACCTGTTTTTTATTTTCTATGACTGTGCTGAATCATTCGCTGTTTTCCATCAATGTCTAGACAACTAAAGCTGAGGACCTTAAATGGACAACCCACAAACAGTGCATGAGCGAGAGGATTTGCCTTTGTGGGATTTCTCTTAAACGTGAGGACACCAAAAGCACAAGTCAAATCTAAATGTTGGAACCACCTTTATTCATACTTTGAATTAGTTTAGCCTTTTCTTTAAGGGATCTAAAAATATTTCACATACACTGGATGGGCTATTTTTCAAAGTGAGATTGCTTGGTTGCAAGCTGTTTAAACTAGCTCTAGCCGAAGCGGTTGTGGGAGAAGGACACATTGAATTATTTGAAGGGCAAACAACGTAGCCAGACCTTAAGAGGACAGTAACCAGGATCTGGAATGAGAATAAGTCTGAGACCAAGGGAATTATTATCTTTCTGTGGCTCTTTGGTACATATTGAATATTTAGCTTCATTCTTTGTTATCTCTGCAACACGTTTTCTTCCCTTGTTTGCTTGATTTATTTTTAATGAGCATGTGTATAAAATGTCCACACCAAGTCATGTCCGTTTAGTCTAAGCAACATCAGAGAGTAGACAGTGTCAGTTTTTCCGGAGAGAGAGTTCAGCCGTGACTGAGAGGAGGTCCTGGAACCCACTGCCTGTGTATCCAGGCTATGGATCAGTCTTGAGGGCAGATAACTTCCTTTGGAAGAGGGGCTGGAGCAGGTGCCATGATTAGATGAAGGAATAGCTATAATCTCTGACAGCTTCCACCAAGAAAGCCTGGCAAATCCCCGGTATGAATGAGTATATTTTCCATAGGAGGAAGACCACTCATGCTTTTTCTGTATTTCCTTTCTCACCTTAATATTTTATAAAGAATAGACAGCTATATTAATCATGATTTTCCAGGTTGCAGTGTTAGAAACTAGACTCGTATTAGTAAAAACATTGTGTTGCCTAATTTACCTGAAACATTTAGACAATAGGTTGGCTTCAAGCACGGCTAGATTTAACTACCCTGACAATGTTAGCAAGAATCTGTTTCTGTCCATCTCCAGGCTCTGTTTTCTTTGCTGAAGGCCACATTCCCAGCTGGGGTCTCCAGCATGTGGTGGTCAAGACAAACACTACAAGCTCCTGATGTATATCTGCTTAAAATTTTGGTGTTATCAAGAGTGTTGCTACTTTTGCTCCAATAATAATTGAGGCTCCAAAATTAAAATAAAAAAATATATTTTCCAGCTATTTAGTTAACTTGGAGAGAAAAAAGTAAATTTCCACCTGAATTGTCTAAGAATTCTATTATATGTGGACATTATATGTAGGTAACAATGTGCAATATATGACTATTGGGATTGAAGACTGTAAAATGTAACACTTGATATTTTCTAACAGCTGGAAAGGCATTAGCGTAGGCAGGTTTATTTGTTTATGTCTCCTGTAAACCATAGCTAAACTGTTCTTTAATTGATTTTAAAAATATTTTCTTATTTTGATGAGTCTTTTTGTTAAATCCTGAAGTATGAAAATTCTTATTCAGCAGCTTTCAGAAGTTTTTAAATATAATACTGTTTCATATGTGCACACTTGTGTTTATGGACTGGACTTCATGTTCTCTACCTGTATTTTAGAAAGACTGCCTAGTACTGCAAGAGATGAACTGAAAAATATTGATGTTATGAGAGAGGAGTAGTTAGAAGGCTATGTCAGAATGGACAGTTGTCTGACTTAGAGGTGGAAAAAGCCTGAACCAGACCATAGTGACGGAGCAGAAAAAGAATATAAACACAGGAGAGACATATTCATGTGAAAACAAGTTTTCTTACAAGTTTTGGCCAACGATGATGTTGCATATCGCTGCTTTTCATATTTTTATGATTAGCACAAGAGTAAAACAGTGTCATTAAGTGGGCTAGTTAGTGAATCTGTACAGTTGGCGTCAGAAATCATTTGAATGAGAAACTTCCTATTAGCACAGTTTTGTCGAAGGAAAGAAGAGGCTGGAAGCTCTGGGAGCAGAGATGGTTCATGCCTGATGGAAGCAGGGCAGGGGCGCCCAGGCCAAGCAGGAGATGCCCAGGGAAGCTGACCTAGGGTACGGGAAGCAATGCAATGTCGGCTCTGAAAAGAAGACAGGAGATTCAGTTCTGATGATGATGTACTGCTCGTGGCCCTCAGGCTTCTCTCTCATGGCTGTGGCTTAGGAAAGTGGACCTATGGGTTTTTCTACCTTTCAGGTTAGTAAATAGTCACAACAGCTACATGCTTTGGGGCTGGTTTTCTTCAGTATAGACAAAACAATTTTATTATAGATATGAAGATAACCCAGCTGCAAGCTGCATAAGAAAATATAAATACAGTTTTGAATCCAAAACCTAGCCCTATTTCACTTTGGAAACTTCTTACTGGTCTGTTTAGGACTGTGTTTTTCTGTTCCAGACTCCTTAGTTTGCGGCATCATTTTATTTTCTCTGAAATCAGACTACTTTTCTATTTATCTCTCTTGTTCTCAACTAGAAAATTTGATTCTCTTCTAACTTAAAAAGTTCAAAGTTTTGAGTCTTCTAGGAAGTAGAAGATATTTGATTTCTTTAATACATGTGTGTTAGATGAATAAGGTCACACTTAGCCAAGTTGTCATGTTGTAGACAAGGTTCAGTATATAGTCCATCACAATAGCACATATTCAGACATAAGCAAGAATTAGGTGGCAAAGGATGTGTGGGTGGAAATTGCTAAACAATATTTGTGTTGCTCTAGTATTTTTTTTTCTTTTTTTCTTTAGCTTTCTTTCTCTTCTCTTTCTGTTTGTTCTAATAGAAAGAGAGGAAAGGATATAAAATGTAGGGAAAAGATTAGAAGTTGGAGTAGGGAAGAAGCAGAACAAGGAACCCAAGCTAAATAAATTGGCCCCTCATCACTGAATGTTCATTGAGAAAATATGAATTCTTTGGATCAATAAGTTCCTAGTTTGGGATGAAAATAACTACTCACAGGTTAATGAGATTGACCATTCATACCATCTTTGTGTTGGTTACTTTAATATTATTTACTCATATTAGTGATAACTGGTTTACTTTTGTCCTGTAAGGCTGAACCAGGGTCTATAGAAGCAGGAAAAGATTTTCTAAGGTGGAAAGCTTTAGGGTGGTGCGTTTCCAGTTTCTTTTCGCATCTACTCAGGGTTAAGCAAAGAGTGTGTTACAGGAAATTCAAACATTGATTAGGAAGTGTGTAAACTAGAGTTCATTTATTAAAGCAAAATTAAACATCTGAAGTAACTCATGCAAGAATGGAATGTATTGAAAGGATCTGAGAGAGCTTGGAGTTGCTAGCAGAGTCTAATGGACCAGGTTTCAAACAGAGAAAAACCCAGTTAACTCCCAAAGGTTTAGTTGACATAACTACTCCACAGTGCAGGCCAGATACCATCATGGAAATGAAGAATTTTTTTCTTTATTTAAACATTTATTGAATATCTACAAGATCCAGGCAATGGGATAGCACAGAGAATGAATGAAGGCCCTGGTCTTATGGAGCTTATGTTTTGGCATGGGAAATAAACACTAAACTATTAAACAAATAAATACATAACACCTGCAGTGGTGATATGTACTAAGCACAATAATGAAGCAAGTTCTGAAAGGAAACGTAGTAAGGGAACAGAATGATGAGGAAGGTACTAGAGGCCAGGATGGAATAAGCCAGGGGATACCGTGGGACAAGAATATAGCAGAGACGGGGAAAAACAGCTGCAACATGAGTAGAACAAGCAACGAGGAGGGAATGTGGTCAGAATAGAATGAGTGAAGGGGGTGAGGTGGGAAAGTAAAAGAATGCCTATGGCTCTCTGACCTTGGTCTTTCCCCTTAAAATGGAAGTCTCTGGAGAGACAATCATATTAGCTGAGCTTAAACTGTGTGCTCACTTCTTGGCTGAATAAGAAAGAGAAGAGGCACAGGCTGGTAGGAGGACTTTGTAGAGATCCCGTCAGCATTTTGGGGGTAGGGGAGATCTGGGCGCTTGGATTCACCATCCTACCCAAAGGAAAAGAGGTAGAATGTCCAAAGGAGAAAATGGAAGTATAGTTAGGAAGTATAATTAATGGCAGGCATTGAACTATAAATATCCCTATGGAGAGTTAGCTTAAATGATCTTTAAGGTGCTTTTCAACATTAAGATTAATTAAGTGGTGGGAGTGAAAGAAAAGCAGTAAACAGAGAAAGAATAAAAAGCTGAGAGATGGGCTCTGCCATGCGTCAGTCCCTCCTCCCGGGCTTCTCCTACCTTCCACTCCCCATTACCACGTTAGCAATGCTCAGGTTGATCACAGGGCACAAAAACAAACCCTGTGGAGGGAATTTATTACAAGGATAAATATTATGGAAAATAAAGAATCATTGGCAATTAGCTGTTCATGGCTGAACATCTAGGAGAGCCGACATGTTCTAGAGAAGCAACAGCAATCCTAAGAGTCACGTGTAAGAATAAATCTGTCCATTGTTCCATCATTGTAGGAGTCAACTTCTTTCTACCTCTTCTACTGAAACTCTCTGCTTCTATCCCATTCCTGACTCCTCTCTTGTTTTGGCTCTTTGAGGACATCTGCATGTCACCTTCTCTCCACATCAGCCCTTCACATTTGCTCCGCTCCTCATCTGATCTCTGGGTCCTTACATTCAAACTCTATGAGAAGATCCTATAGGATTGTTTGGTTGTCACTATTTATTATAGTCTTACTATTGTGTAAATCTCTCACTTTAGGTGATGTTACAGTCTGCTGGCCAACCCATGTACTTACTACTGCTGATTCAGATGATTACGTTGATTTAGGCATCTAGGAAAAATGGTGGGGTCTTAGAAACCAAGGGTTGTGCTTAAGGGACTGTTTATTGATGTTTTATTCAGAAGGAGTTGGTGAGTGTGGTAGGTGACCAGAGTTTCTTAGAGTTTTTTTTAGTTCAAAAACAATTCTAGCCCTGGCCAGTTTGGATCAGCAGATAGAACGTCAGCCCGCGGACCAGAGAGTCCTGGGTTCGATTCCCGCCAAGAGCATGTACCTTGGTTGCAGTTTGTCCTCGGCTCCTGTTGGGGTTGTGTGGGTGGCAGCCACTCGATGTGTCTCTCTCACATTGATATTTCTCTCTCTCTCTCCCTCTCACTCTATCTGAAGATAAATGCGAAAATGTCCTCAGGTGAGGGGAAAAAACAATTTTTCAAAAACAATTTTAATCTCAATATATAGAATGTCTGCTTTGTGACAAACATTTAAAGCACATTATTTCTGGCTATGAGAACTATCTTATTATGTAGGTATTATTCCTATTTTTAAAATTTCCAACATCACACAATCAGTAAATGGAAAAGCTAGGATTTAAATCCAAAGTCTTTATTATCTTTAATAACATTATTCTTCTGAGGCCCCAAACACCTTTTTGTGAAGAAACGGGAACATCATAGAAGGTCCAAATAATTTGGATGGACCACAGGCTTCAATGCATTCATTAATCCAAAAATGATTTTGAATGGATACTGTATCAAGGGACTAAAGAAATAAAGTGATGAGTAGAAATAATCTTACCAGATATAAATCCAAATGTTTCCTATAAAATAGTACTAACTGTGCTATTTTGCAATCAGAATGTCTGAATGCTATGAAAATCTGGCAAATAATTTTTTGCAATGTGCAAGGCAGAGAACTCTTTAATAATGTAGGAACAATAGAGAAAAAAATCTTAGAAGAAAATGTTCAAATAAAATATCCCATGTAATCTTGAAATAATAAGAGAAAGGGTTAACAATGTTATCTCTTTTCTGGAGCTCATGAAAAGTCATTGTCCAGGACCAGTTCTTCAATGGTAACAGGATCCTGTTCTGCATGCCAAGCAAATGCTAAGAAACAAAGTTTTCTTTTAAAATAATGCCATTTATTTTGTGAAAGAACTGTCACAAACATTTAAAATACCAAAAATTATAAATACCTTGACTTTTCCTGGATTTTTTGTTTGTCAAATGCATGAAAGATGATATTCATAAGAGATAAGAGGTTGTCTATGAACCATTATTAAATAGGGACAAATTCACAGGCACCCAACCAAAATGTGCCACTTGAGCTGATAGGTGAAATTTCAATGGGCTCTCCTGGGTCAAGGAAGAGAAACCAGTAGAAATAAAAACCAGTGGCTGTTGCCCCCTGAATGACCCCAGTGTTGTAATGAGTTTTCAAAATAATTCACTGTTTAAACTTGTAAAGAAAATTACTGAGTCTCCATGAAGGATAAATGGCCAACTGTGGCTATAAACTGAAGCAGTTGGGAGAAAGGGCTTGTTCATAGATCTGCTGGTGCTCCCAGACAGCTTATTGTTAAATTCTAACACAACCCGAAGCACATGAAAGTGGCCTGCCTCATGTGTCTCAGTGTTTTTCTCCACACCTGAAAGCTACCTTTTCTCTTAGCCTGTAGCTGGCTGGGAGGTTTTGGATGGTGAGTTTAATCACAGATTACTTTTTCTACTTTTACATTCTTAGGCTTTTATATTGCCGCTGTCTTTACAGAAATAGATAGCACTATAAATATATCTACCAGGTATCAATTTAAAGACATAATGAAACGTGAATCAACAATAAATTCACATCTGAGAGTTCTGACTTTTACCTTTCTCTGATGGGCTAAGGTAACATTTACGGAGAACAAAAATAATAGTCACCGTTGAAAAACAGATCCCATTAGAAATAGAAGTCCTGGGCGGAGACAGATCATAACTTCAGTGAACTTTGTATGTTTAGCACATGAATTTAACATGAAAAATGTCTATTGATTTTGTTTTCCAGACTGTAGATTTATCTTGCTCTTCTTCCTTAGGAATGCTGTAACCTACTTATCTTGTAGGGGCTGCCATTCAGTTAATGAGAGGATATTGTGAACGTGGATGAAGAAGAAAGATGCCATGAATCATAAGGAAAATAATCCAGGGCATTATGGTTTGTGCCACCTCGAGGTCATAGTAGATAAAGAAATGAAAGGTCTGGCTGGTTTTGCTCAGGAAGTGGTCTGAAGGTGATGGAAGCCTTGATTAGCCTGAGCAGTGGACAGGGGGACAGCTTTGTCTTTCTCTCCCGATCTCCAGCTTAGGTAAGAAATACCCACATTTATGTTTACAGATTATAAAGAAAATCTGGACCTGGTAATTTTCGAATGGTGGCATACAGTTAGAATTAAGATGCTGGGGCTTCCTTTTTAAGACACGTGGGGGCAGTTCAGGAGGAGGGCACATCAGAAAGGCCGCAGCTGCCGAATCGGCCGGTGTTTGAGGTCTTCAGTTAATGCTTTGCTAGAGGAACTAGAATTTTGTGATTAACTTTTTTAGAAGAAGTGTCAGAAATGCTTTTCAACACATAGGTTATGACACTAACTGGAGCATAAAGAAATCTTGGTTGTCATCTGGGTCACGAACTGGAAGGGTTTAGCATTCTCTAATCCCCAGTAATGATGGGCAAGGTGGATTTCGAAAGTAAGACAAATAATCTCCCCGAATGAAGTGCCCCCATTCTGTTACTTCAGAGAAAGTTCCCTGAACTGACAATGGATGTGCTGTTTTTTTGAAACCAGATAATTAGGTGTATCGTTAAAAACACATTTCTTCTGAGAATATAATTCGCTCTTTTCTACCTTTTATTGAAATTAATGGGGGAGATAATTAAAACAAACACCCAGTTTATCTTGTTTTTATCTCTCTTTTTATTGTTTATGCAGATAAATTCTGCATGGACTATGTCTGATAAAAATGCATAAATATCCCAGAGACCTTGGCTGTTCTATTTATGTCACTGTATGCTATGACTTTGTTAAATTAACATTTATTAAGTGGAGCATACACGGGGTGCTGGATGGTGAGCCATGATTTCACAAAAGTCCACAGTGGAAATCAAAACAGGAAAGTCTGTTACTCACAGGCCCTGGAGGAAGTACCTGGCATGCCTGAAGGGGCCACAGGGGGAGGTCAAGGCAGAGTTCAATGGGAGAGAGGCAGGACCTGGGCCACAGGCCTGGCATTTACTAGGGTTCATGAGTAGAGTGCTTTGGGGTTCCAAGGCTAAAGCACAATTGGACAATTTAAGCCAAAAAGAGAAGAGTTTTGGTGAGGTCCATGGGGTCTAATCTAATGGGTGCACTAGGGAAAGGCCCTGAGGAAAAGTCGGGAGAGTGTTGATCACAAGGACTGTTGGGGAAGTGACAACAGGAACGTACATTTACTGGTGACTCTGTGAGCTAGTATCTAGGACGCGCATGAGGGGCTGGTGCCAGTTTCAGGCCCCCCCAGACCACCTGCTCACACAGAACGGACGCCTAGACAGCAACACCACAGAGTCGCTTAGCTAAACTCACAACACTATGTTACAGGAATGGCTTTGGCCTGAGAACAACCCCTCTCAACTTGCAAAGCTCAGAGCACAAAGCCGCCCTACCAAGGCCAGCGGCTCTGAAGCGAAGAGATGCAGCGTAATGAGCTCTTCTGATAGCCTCTTGAACAGAATATCAGTTCAGAAACCTGAAGTGTTTGCTAGTGACAAGGGCCCAACTGTCCCATAAAACTAGAAAAGTGGTGTTTGTTGTCTATTTCAAGAACTGGAAATGAAAATCTTAATGACACAGGAAATGCTCTTCAAAGGCCAAGAAGTCTTAGTGAAAGATAAGAGGATCAATCAGTCTTAAATACGAGCCGGGATGCTCCAGCGTGCATATATGTATTTCAAAGGCATGAATGAGACCCAGAAATAGTGTTAATTTTACTTTGAAGTATATAATGAAACCCCTCAAGTACTGAGACTTCAACACACCCTTTTCCCAAAATGACCAAAATTTCCATTTTCGAGCGTTTATCATTGCTCCTTCTTCCGTTCCCCAAGTCTTAACAGAATTTTTAAAGAGCAGCTAATAAGTGAAGTATACTTCAGTTTCATGTAATGGATTGGATCAGATGATATTGGAAAAGCAGGTGGGGGGTCGAAAACCTGCAACAGTGCTGAACTGTGTGGGTTCAATTGGTTCCTGGCGCAGAGGCTTGTAGTTGGAGTTATTCCGGCGAATGGAAGGTTTCTGCTCTATTGCGTTGGAGGCTCTTCCCCAGGGACTGGTCACCAGCAAGGCCAGAGGTGACAGGGAGGAGATAAGCCAATTACCAATTCAGACAGGGAGAGAAGGAAACAGAAGCCACAGGGAGAATCCCAAATGAGACTCCTGGTCACTGTAGGCATTCAAGGTAGAATACAAATATGAGTTTCAAACCTGCTCTAGAGAAACATGTTTTAGAGGAAAATAAGATCAAAGGAGGCAAAGTTTGGCAAGGCAAAGGGGCAGAATACCTTTGTTGAAACTTACCATTAAAGCCTAGCTTGGTGCTTAGCTTGCTTTTTGTGTTCTTGGCACACTTTGGGATATTAGAAACTTACTGGTGGAATTGAAGGAAATGAAAAGCTCAAACTAACCGAAGCAGTTCAGCAATAATTTCAATACAATCACCCCTACAGTTGAACTATCATAGAAGTGTCCATAATGGCACTCCAGGGATCGAGAACTGGGGGGCAAGTAGTGAGGAGTCAGAGGAAGCCCTGGATACTGCCACTGTGATCTTGGGCCCCTTACTTAATTACTCTAATGATCAGGTTCTGCACTTGTAGAATGGGGAAGAAGAGTTGTACCTCCCCCTTGGAGTATTAGGGAGAGTAAATGAAACAACCTGGAGATCACAGCCCCTGGCACTGTTCACTGTCCTGACAGCAGTCTCTTGAGCTCCAGAGGTCAACTTCTCATCTGGTTCAGTCAATTCTAGATCTTTCTTGGGCAAAAGTGTGCTGCTTCTTATTGTACAGCAAGTTTTTGTTCTGCTCTTACCAATCCCAGGAGCCCATCACCAAAACGTCCTGTCCAACAGCCATTGTACGGAAAGTGCACATATAGAGTAGCACTTTTATAACAAAGACCAATTTTATACATTGAACAAAATTTGGGCACACCTGTAGAGGGTTCACAGTACACTGGAATGCCATGGGTCGGTGATTGAAGAATGAACTTTGTAGGAAAAAGAGGTTTCTTTCCTCCTAAATCAAAACTTCCCTTTCCCCCTAAATAGTGGGTCAATAAATCACTTCATTGTTCTGTTTCCAAGCTCAACACTGCCAGGCACTACAGAAAGTGTTTTACATGTTAGCATCATTCATTTTCCTTTCTTCGAAGCAACTTTTTGAGGTAAGTAATATTATTTTTAAAAATCATGTTATGAATAAGAAACTAAGACATAGGAAGAATAAGTAACATCAAATTTAGATCTTTATGATTCTAAGGCTTAAGCTGTAGAATTTGTTTTCTGTGATGCTGAAGCTTCTGATCCTGGAAGCGAACATGGAGAAACTTTGCTGTGATACCTCCTCAAATTCTTGTTGAGCCCACATTAAATGCATATGTATACTCCTCAGATGAAAGCATAACACTTTGAAGGAAATCAGAAACTCTTCACCAGGAAAACTTTGATGACTCTAGTCCTAAGTTAGATGTAGGCGCAGCAACCCTGTATTATTAGGTGACTTCTTTAGTGGCTGAAGGCATTTTGTGGTAAGCTTTGTATTTCCCACAAAGCCCAGGGCGCATAACTTAAGCACTAACTGTGGTGTCCAGCTCTGTGATTTATTGTTGTCATTCGAAATAAAATACTTCTATGCATAGTAAAACAAAGCAGGAAATGAGGGCCTGAAAATGGTTGTGGTTTGTCAATGGTAACTCATTGGTATAATGATTATTTGTTTGTTTCTGAGGTTTTGAAAATTGCTTTAGAAAGCCTAGGGGCAGAAAGCTTCATTTAATTAAAATATTTTAAATCAAACCTTTGGAACTTCAGTTCACAAAGCCTCAGGGTACAACCAGCAATTATAAAAAACTCAAATGTGATAGGGTAGATGAATATAATAATACGGGGTATAACTTTTTGTTATTATTTCTGTTTGCTGGGTTGAAATAATTAGGCAACAGAAAATCTTTAGTTAACTATTGAAATTCTGAGGATATTCATTAATTGCTACATAAATGGTTTGGTGTTTCCCAAAGAGTGTTTTTTATTGAGTTTATTGGGGTGACATTGATTCACAAAACCACACAGATTTCAAGTGTACAGCTAAAAAAAACATCATCTGCATACTGCATCATGCGCCCATCATCACCAGCAAAGTCTCTTTCTGGTCCCATTTTTCTCCCCTTTGCCCACTCCGCCTACCCCTGACCCCCTTTTCCCTCCAGCTATTACCACACTGTGTCTATGTGTGTGTGTGTGTGTGTGTGTATGTGTGTGTGTGTGTGTTTGTGTGTGTGCATATGTATATGTATATGTGTGTGTATGTGTGTGTATATATGTATATGTGTGTGTGCATATATATGTATATGTGTGTGTGTATATATGTATATGTGTGTGTGTGTTTGCTAATTCCTTCATGTCTTCCATCCAGTACCCCTTCTCCTCTCCTCTCTGACAGCTGTCAATCTGTTCCATGTATCTATACCTCTGTTTCTACTTTGTTCATCAGTTTGTTTTGTTTATTAGATTCCACATATAAGTGAGATCATACGATATTTGTCTTTCTCTGAATGGCTTATTTTTCTTAGCAATAATCTCTAAGTCCATCTATGCTGTTGCAAAAAGTAAGCGTTCCTTCTTTTTATGGCCATGTAGTATTCCATGGTGTACATGTACCACAGCTTTTTTATCCACTCATCTACTGATGGGCACTTGGGCTGTTTCCAGGTCTTGGCTATTGTAAGTAACAGTGCAATGAACAGTGCAAAAATTCTTTCAAGTGAGTGTTTTAGTTTTCTTAGGATATATTCCCAGAAATGGGATAGCTGGGTCATAAGGCAGTTCCATTTTTAATTTTTTGAGCAAATTCCACACTGTTCTCTGCAGTGGCTGCACCAGTCTGCATTCCCACCAACAGTGCAGGAAGGTTCCCTTTGCTCCACACCCTACCCAGCACTTGCTATTTGTTGATTTATTGATGATAGCCTTTCTGGCAGGTGTGAGGTGATATCTCATGTGGCATCTCTCTGATGATTAGTATTCATGGGACATTGGGATAATGCTTCCGGGTTGCTCAGTGAAGAAAGGATGCCCTCCGAGACTCTGCACTGCTGTCTTGGAAACGGACATCACCTGTTGGCTTAGGAAAGTCTCTTAGAAGGATCTGCAGTACAGCAGCCTGCGTAACCTGTGTACACCATCACTTCCCAAAATGTTTTGGCCATAGAGCTTCTCTCCCGACTCTTCCCACAGACCCCACGCCAAATAACACCTTTTCACAAGCTATTGAACTAAAAAAAATTTTTGAGGAAACACTGATACATATTTTTTAAACCAATATTGGTACTAAACCAGTTGTGTGCATATATGGCAATACTTGGTTCCTCCCACACATAATTCCTACTTTTTCATAAGTGTTGTCTGTTTGCTCTTTGCTAAAATTAGGACCTGAGCGTACTTCAGTACCATTTCCTAACTGAAACACACAAGCCATAAGAGATGCTAAGTTTACTTTCTGAGTATACCAGCAGGTGGAATTCAGTAAAACCACAGAAACTGGCCTAAATGTGGGGTAGATCAGCCAGACTTGTGGAAAGTTTGAAAGGAATTTTAATTTTATTCTAATAGATAAGTTTTATTCCTTGAGTACTGCCTAGCAAAGATCCTTGAGGGAGTCTATTCTACTGACTAGAAAGAAATTATTTATAATTACAGTAGCATTTGTTTATCTGCTGAATGTATCAAATTGTCTGAAAACTGCTTGCTCAATCAGTGAGCTGTTTTTGTCTTTGGAAATATTACTTTGCTTAGCAAATTCATTTATCCTAGGTACAAGAAAGTAATCCTCAGCCACTTTTCCCCCAGCTGGAGGAAAGGTAAATTTTAACCTAACCAGTTTTCTAATTATCACATGTTTTGAATTAATGGGGTCCAAATTAATTAAGGTTTTATTATAGTTCCATCCTTAGGAGACCAGGTTTCATTTCTCTCTTTCAAAGTATTTTCCATCTGAATCAAAAGAAGATTAACCTCACATTTCTCATTGTTGGAAGCCAGTGGGTTCCAACTTCCTTTTTCCTTCGGTAACATACCTGAGGGTTATGAAATGCCCCCTCTGCAAGGAAAAGATGAGGTGTGTGGGGGGCTATAATTAGGAAAATCTCCTGAGGTGATTCTGATAAGCTCCCTACCCCTTCTTGAGAATCCTGGTTTTGTGCCTTTGATTAAAGCCTTGTACCCCTCAGGCAAGCATGGAATTAGGGCAGGAAGGGCCGAGGAGGCCCTGCCAGGACTCCAGCTAAGCTAGGGCTCTCATGGCAGGGGGTTTATCATAAGTAGTCAGCGAAGGCACGGAGAATCAAAGGTATAGCAGGCACCCTAAGCATTACTCGCACTGTTAGCTGTCTCCACGGTTTTTACTGAGCTCTGGGCGTGGATAACCCAGGAGCAGCCACAAGGAAGGAGGCTGAAGGCTTTGGGTGGAAGCAGAGGCAGAGGTAACTGTTAATCTGCTTGGTGCTGGATCTATGAATAAGATGGAAAAAAGAACCCATTCAAGTGCTTGCCCGTCCTTTCTCCAGCCTTGGCCGCAGTCTCCCGAGCTTGCAGATAAAGGAAGATACTATTAAATGTGGGCTCATAGATGACAGAGGTGGGTGTCTGTAAACCAGGCTAATGAGGGGCTAAAAAGTGACTTTATGAGGAAATGAACAGTAGACTGGAAATTATTAATGATATCACCATAGTCATAGTTTTGAATTCCAATTTTGATCTACCTTTCGAAGGTTTAGATGATAGAAAAGCTGGTGAAGATAAATATTCAAATTCTATTTTTACTTGTAAGCAAAATATTATATGTGAGTCAGGTACAGGGTTTCAAAAATATATATTGATACAGTGAATATTGTAGGTTATTAAACAAGAAGCCCTTCGGGAAATAACTTGCCCTTACCTAATGCTCTTATTGTTTTCCTTTGTTTCAGGACTCGTCGGAGGCTTATTTAATTACATCTGTATTTATTTAAGTTTCTTTTAACTGCTTGTCCACATTTGATGACATTGTGGTTGCCATCTAAATATTTTAATTGAGGGCAGATCTGCTGATTAGGGTTGAAGACTGATATAACAGAGGGTCTCTCCATCCTGGCGCTGGTTCCTCAAACACATTCCAGGACGTTATTTAAGAACATATGAATACTAAGTGGCTTATGTTCACTTATCACTAAGTGGCATTGGGTTTGAATCAACAGGATTAGGCTGGTTGTCAAGAGACCTGTTTTCTTATAGCTCTGTGAGCACAAACAAATCAATCACTTAGGCTGTCTGAATTTCAGTCTCCTTATCTAGTGAATAATGGTTTCTTCCCGCGGCTCCTGTCTGTTTGTAGGTCAGTGGCACCCCAAGGAAGCGTTAGGTTTCAGACGCTAGGTGGTGATGTTGTGCTGCATTTGAAGAGTTCTGGACCAAATGTAGTCAGGGTCTAGAATTAGGCTTCTCCTTTTCACAGATTTTAATAAATATGATGTATGACTAATGAAACCCCATCCATGAAACAAACATAATTGAGCATGGAAATAGCACAAGGAGCCAGAAAAAAAAACCCCAAATAACCTCTGCATGCTTTTTTGACATGCTAGCTTCAAATGCATTGCATTTTATCTTAATTAGCTTAATCATTCTTTGGTGTCCAAAGTCCCTAGCTCCTTTTCTCCTCTTTTATGTTAGACAATTGATCAATCGATTGAAGCTTCACGGCAGGCCTGGCTCTTGGTTCCGACTCCTGCTTCTCACTCATCTCCTATCCAGCCCTTCAGGTTCCTGGAACTATTCTCTTCAGAAATATTTATGAGACTTCAGGCTGCCTGTTGAAATGCCAGAAATATACAGTTGATCCTTGAACAATGAGGGGATTACCCACCCCTACACACACAATAAAAAATCTGAGTGTAACTTTCGATTCCTCAAATATTAACTATAGTCAGCTTTTCCTATCTGTGAGGATTGGTTCCAGGACCCTGGCAGATTCCAAAATCTGGGAGTGCTCAAGCCCCTGATCTACATGGTTCCTATGGAAAATAATACAATACTTAATAAATAATATTACAAGAACGAACTGTTCTGTGTACTCACAACTGTACGCCTACTCTTGCCCCATCCTGTAAACTGGCACGGAACAGTGCATAGTACCAACTAGTGTGGGCGTCTTCAGAAACACACTCCTTAAAAATACATTTTCTGATGGTAGGTCCGAGGCCGGGAAGAGTGCTCTCCACGCTTCCTCGGGACGCTTCCTGCTGGTTTACTCAGGCAGCCGGACGAGGGGCGTGGGTTTGCCAGGGTGGTGGCCGCCTTTCTCTGCTTGGGAGTGAGGTTTTTGGAGCTCAAAGCCCAGAAGGAAATACCGAGTGCTCCATGAACTTGTTTCTGTTGGGCTCCCCTGTTCCCTGGCCCTGTGTCTGCAGATTCTCTGGACGGTTCCTGCTGAGTGACGGCAATCACACAGCTGAGCTCCCGTCCTGCGGAAGGAGGGCCAACTTCTTAACAAAAGGAGACGTCCGGTAACACCCCTGCCCCCCAGGCCGGGATCCTTCGCACATGGAGTAGGCCCTTTTGAAAATAATATGTACATTTTGAATAATTCAAAATATCTCTAGCACCATTACATCTCACTTAAGAAAACACAGCTTTCCATCCTCCCCCCCCCCCCCCCTGCAGTGGTATACTCCTTCCCTGACCTGAGTAGTGGGAAATGGGGGGACTTTTTACTAGAGATGCTGTGTGGGGTCCCAGGAAGGTGGCCGTACCAGACAGGGCTGGGGGAACCCTGCCTTGCAGACGGGTACTGCTCCCTGCCGGCACGGTCATCCCGATCGACACAACTGGCCGTTGTTCTGTGCACAGCTTAGGCTGGGCCGTCATATGTCAAGAACTCATCCTAGATCTTAACCGGAGCGGGTACAGCTCTGCTGTCTTTTGTCTGAGCGACACCGCTGTCACTTTCCTTCCCTTCGACTTACGCACTCGAACACATTGAAATAGAATTCATTTGAGGCTTATGGGAAAAGTGGTTTTAAATTTGAAATGTTCCACTCCAAATAGATAAGGCTGAATGAAAATTAACTTGACTCTTATAATCCTCTAATTTAAGGCTAAGAGAAAAGAAGCCTTTTCACACAGTCTAGAAACAGCCACCTCATGGAGCATTTTCATTGCTTGGTCGAAGGAACCTGAGGCAGAAATAGGCTCCCCGAGGACCTGAGACTCAGAATTTACAAATTGAATTCTTACATGTTTTCCCCATTCATTGAGCAATAGAAGAAATACAAGTTAAGAATACAAAGAGACAAAAAAAACTTTGAGACTAAAGGCAAAGGGTACTTGGAGATGATTTTATACAGCCAGAGGAATGGACTCGCAGGGGTAGCACAAAGACTTTTTTAAAAAATGAATTCAGCCTGTATTTGGGTGATAGCACAGAGATAAATACATCTTGGCACAAATGAATAGAAATCCTCACAGTTTTTCCAACCACATCTGTTTTAATTTCATTGTATAGCTATAACAGAGTAGTTTATACGACCAGAATAAATGTGACCTAAACATTGGTCTATCTTAGGTTTTACAAGTACAAATTGAACTAAACGGTGCCAAATAAGTAAAGAAAGCTATGAAAATAAATACATAATAGTCTAGCATTGTACTTAAAAGAGAACAAAGAACACTAGCCAAACAGACCCTAAATTTAAAACACATTTCAAATATTACTTAGGGAATTTTTATCATTTTATTTCAGGTATGGCAGATAATGGCAAATTCAGTAGGTCTTGGTAAGAGAATTTCATCAGAAGCAAAAAAACAAAAACAAAAACCAGGAAGGATGAAAACTGATTATATTCTGATTTATGTAGTTCGTTTAAATTCTGGGTCATTTCTTCTGGCAAATGTAGATTCCTTGATTCTAAAATTTCTATACAGGAGATTTAGTCGTCAAACAAAGGTCTCATACTAGGGTACCATACAGCTTTCACTCGTACTCTGTGTACTTGTTCTGTGTCTTCTACATGAGGCTTTTTCACCCCAGTGCTATTGCTTTCCCCTGGGAATTTTTATTTTTTTGAATTTATTTTATTTTATTTTTTGGTACGTGCCCCTAGCAGGAACCGAATCTGGGACTCTCTGGTCCGCAGGCCAACGCTCCAACAGCTGAGCCAGACTGGCCAGGGCTGGGAATTTTTATTTTTTAAAAATGTAGGGGATGGAAGAAAATACTTGCATCTTAATAGAATTTTTTTTTGTTTTGCTTTGCTTTTACAAAAAAACAAACTTTATTTTCTACAGTTCTGGAGGCCAAAAGTCCCAAATTAAGGGATCAGCAGGTTTGGTTTCTCCTGAGGCCTCTCTTTTGGCTGCCGGAGGCCACTTCTCTGTGTCCTCATATGGTTGTCTGTGTGCCCTTGTCTGGTCTCTCTTCCTCCCTCCCCTCATCTCCTTTTATAAGGATACAAGTTATGTTGGATGAGGATCCACTCATATGACCTCATTTTACCTCAATTACCCTGTCTCCAGACACAGTCACATTCTGAGGTAGTGGGGGCTGGGACTTCAGCATATGAATTTGGGGGTGGGGTGGCACAACTCAGCTTGCATCCCAATTTTCTGTTTAACTTTTTGAGAAACTGCCAACCTGTTTTCCAAAACAGCTGTCTTGCTTTATATTCCCACCAGCAAGGTATTAGGGTTTCGATTTCTTCACATCCCCAACAACACTTGTTATCATCTGTCTTTTGAGTGTAACCATCCTGGTAGTATGGGAAGTGGTATCTCATCATAGTTCTGAGTTGCATTTCCTTAACGAATGATGACGTTGAGCATCTTTTCATGTGCTTGCTTGTTGGCCATTCGCATATTTGCATTGGAGAAATGTCTGTTCAAATCCTTTGCCCATTTTAAATTTGGGCTATTTGTCCTTTTATTGTTCTGTTCTAAGTGATATATATATATATATATCATACTAGACTCATCAAATATATGATTTGCAAATTATTGTTGCTGTGTTTATAAGCTGGTTGGGTTAAAGAAACAAAAACACCTTCCCAAACAAATGTACTATTTGCTATTTAAGGGCAAACTAAGAATGCTCCCTATCTGACTCAGGAGCAGTCATCATGGTGAGGAACGAGATCCCTCCACCTCACCGCAAGAAGAGAGTTTTCTTCACGCTGTCTCTACGGTGGTGGGAGAGAGGGCTTTACTGCTGTTGGAGTGGGCACGCTGTGCTCAGGTGTCCTCCCGAAGCCAGCCATTCCTCGACAGACACGATTCTGAGTCCCCGGTGCTCAGGGCCAGGGCTCAACTCAATTGTAAGTAAATAAACCACTTAGGTGAGGTCCACCCTAGAGCAATGGATTACATGGAGAATGAATGTTATGGAAGTATACAGGGCTCTCCAGAAGAATATAGACGATAAGGAAAGCCAGGCAAGGAGTTAGCTGGGTGCGGGAGACAGGGGGCAGGAAACAAAGCATGTGGAGGCAGAAAGCAGGCGGGGAGAGGGGTCAGTGATAGGGCAGTGCGGGAGGAACAGGCCTGCTGGCACGGACAGGCTCCATGCGAATACTGACCGCCAGCCTAAGAGTAATGGGAAACCTTGGAGGTATTTTAAACAGAAGAGTGCCATGATCGGTTTTACCTCTATAATAATATTCTGATTATAATGTATCAAAAGTTCTAAATTTTTCCTGCTGTTTTTAAGTTTTTAAAGGAAAGTCTTATTATGACTTTTATACAACAGCACAGATCCATTCAAGTTGGGAACTAATTTTATTACCTAATCTAGAGAAGGCCGTTAGACTTTTATGTAGGGATAGAAGTTCATATTATAGTAAGTAAAATTATAAAAAGATAGTCAATTTATAAAGATATAATTTATAAACTGCTTGATGTAAGATTTTTATTTTTAAAAAGAGCAACCTTTGTAGTGATCTAATATTAATTCTGGAAAGTTTAAATATAATTTTGATAAGATAATAATGTACTCATTTGACCAATTCCCAATTTCCAGTACTATAATTTTCCCCGTATGCTTTGTTAAATCTTAAAAATCCAATAAGCAATGTAAAAATAGAGATATAAAGACTCATTACAGCCCTGGCCGGTTTGGCTCAGCGGTTAGAGTGTTGGCCTGCGGTCCAGAGAGACCCGGGTTTGGTTCCCGCTAAGGGCATGTACCTTGGTTGCAGTTTGTCCCAGGCCCTGGTTGGGTCGTGTGGGAGGCAGCCACTCGATGTGTCCCTTTCATGTTGATGTTTCTCTCTCTCTCCCTCCCACTCTATCTGAACAAAAAATAGAAAAATGTCCTCGGGTGAGGATAAAAAAAAAAAAAAGACTCATTACACTATGTGGACCTGCTGGAAAGTCAATAAGCAATCGACTTACTGCATCCTCTGAGATATGATATTTTTAAGTGCAGTCATGTGAAAGAAAAAATTTTATTGGAAGTAGATCAGTTTAATTCTGGTTCATATGGATAATTGTGGAGAATAGATATGCCATCATCACTGCCATCTGTTCAGTCTCTAAGATATGAATTCTGTCATTAATAATTGATAATTCTAGAATTATCAAAGTGAGGGTAAATTTTTTCTCTTTAAATATCTGTGTGTATATATGCATACATATTTATATGTGTGTAACTGTGTATACATATATTTATATGTGTGTGTATACATATACATACATATACATTCAACTGTGCAAGAAATGTCATATTATTTTTCTAAAAACTAAGGAACTGTTACCCTGAGTGCTCACCGCAGCAAGGTAGCGGGGGATTCGGTCCCATTCATTGCTGGGTCTCCCTTCCTGAGTAGGTTGGTAAGAGAGGCCAGGATTTTATATGCAGCAACGTGTGCAAGGAGAGCCCTTTGGTTTTGGTAAATCTGATATCCGCACGGTTCTTAAAGATGGTGGTTCTGCTTGTTCCAGGCCAAGCTTGGTTCTCAGAGTCTGGACTGAGCCCTGGAACCCGGAGCCAGCTTGGGTTCCCTTGGGGTGTCAGAACAATTACTTTCTGAGGTCCTGGTACCTTTCTGGGGGCAGCTGGAGGACAAGGACACAGCTTCTGCTCTCCAGTTTCCTGCTTGATCTCGAAAAATCTTTGAGAAAGCCTTCTATGAGTTTAAGCTTTTGAAACCAAAAGCCAGGGAGTGGTCAAGGGATGTGTTCAGCCAACTTCTGTGCTCAACACTACAACACAGGACACACAAAGGCATGTCCTGACCAAGAAAAGGAAAAATACAGTAACAATGAAACAAAAGGTCTCCAAGATTACCCTACCATGTATGTGCTTTTTAAAATCTAGTCAACTAACTGGGTGCAATGAGCTCATGTATGTTCCAATAGAGGCAAATATAATAATAATTAAAATAGCAATGAAAATAGCCAGAAGAAGAACCACGCAACTTACTATATGGCAGGCCACTTATTTGTAACTGAGCCAGGTAGGAGCACCGCCGGCTCCCTGTGTCCTCCAGCCCGTCCAGGTGCTCACTCCTGCTGCCCCTACCACAGGGAAGGAAACTCTACTTAGAAAGTTGAGTAACACAGGACTGGGGTTCTGGGGCTGAAGTTGCTCTGGCTCCAGAGCCAAGCTATTGACCCTCTTTTAGCATTTGCCTTTTTCATAGGGATTACTCTTCATGCTTTGGGAGCTGTGGGCTTTTCATTACGATGCACTGTCCTCTGTCAGCGTCAAAGCAACGGGGAGAGAACTTGAGGAGCACGCTGGTTCTCTTCCTCACACCACAGCTCGTTTGGCGCGCGTTTCCAGTAGACTGCATTTCACGTGAGGGCACGTTACAGATGGGTAGAATCTGAGAGTAAGTTTAGAATAGAATCCCTGATTTTAAACACACGACATTGCTGATACTTAATCATGTGCTCTAAGGTAGATACATTGGCCAACATGAAACCACATGTGTTACTCTTGCTTATAGCTCCATTTCTGCTCATTTTCTCAGTGTAGGGCAGGTTTTAGCTTTGAGCAGATTGATGTGAGGCCTTTGGGGTCAGTTTTACAATGAGATACCTCAGTTGTAAATTTGTTTTTTAGACAAAATGCTATGTACTATTTTGTAGAATGTTTCTCTTTTGGCTAATGGATGAAAAAATACTTCTGTCAGGGAAAGCTTATTTACTGTCTTGCTGCTTTACCATCTCAAATACTTTTCAAAGCTTTCATTATGCTGAATTTAATGTGCACACATACGAATGCACATGTATGTATATACATGCATTTAAACATACACACACATATAAATCGGTGTATATGTGGGTGTTTTCCTCAGTTGAACCATTTGGCATGTTTCAGTATGTTCATGATATTATGTTATAATGTTTCAATAAAATATTATTTAGCAGTTATGTTTATTTGTGACCCATCTTGTTTTAATTTAATGAGTGTTAAGGACATTTTGATGAACTGTGTTTGATACTCAGAATGCTGTCTTGTGTCCTGTTGTGGGAAGACATCTAAGAGGGGCTGGAATCAACTTAGAATTTTAGCAGGTACTTCTCCCTATGGGCCAGTGAAAATCCCGACTACCTACCAGAAGAGGCTTTGCTGCTTCATGCTGGTGTGACAGCCACTGGAGTGGCGTTGAGACGTGGCAGCAAAAGGAATTCCAAACCCTAAAGATGGGGAAGCTTCCAACCATCAGAGAGCAACTCCTTGAACATTCTTCTATACAGAACTGGCTTCTATTGCCTTAGGCTTTTGAGGAAATTCCTTTTGCCTCATTAAACTGAGGATGCTTTAATATATGTTATTTTGTTTCAACCAAACCCCAAGTCTCTACAGAGGAATCCCCCGGGTTTGGGAAGCAGCTCTGCGGGGAACCGCATAGCTCATTACCTCCACAGAAATGTGATTGTTCAGTATCAGCTCCCCAGATGCGTGAATGTGATCTTCTTAGTGCTGGTTAGGCTTGCGTGCGCATTCTGGGGGAAGAGCATCTTGCCCTTGGTCCAGAGGCCCCCCTTAAAAATTTTTTTTTATTGCTTTGAGAGAGAGAGAGAGAGCGAGAGAGAGAGAGAGAGAGATAGAAACACCGATGATGGGGAATATCAACTGGCCACCCACAACCTGGGCATGTGCCTTGACCGGGAATCGAACCAGGAACTCTTGGTGCATGGATCAATGCTCAACCAGTGAGCCGCACCGGCTAAGCACCCCTTTTTAATAAGGCATCCGTGGTACCAAAAGTTGTGTGATGTTCATCTAGCATAATTTCAAGAGTGATCCCTTTGCGTGCTGTAGAACCACAGCCCTTAAATGTCCTTGACACGTAAATATGTTCGCACAGCCCTTAAACAGAATCTGTGTTTTGAAATTTATGGTGTTTCTGCTGCCTCTGATAACAATTTTCACACGGTCTTCTCATCAGAAAGTCCGTCTGGTTTAACAATCCACAGGAGGAATTTGCTGGAAAATTATGCTCTCCCCTGTTTCTTTTCCTAATAATTTGTAATACAAGTTCTAACATGAAATTAAAATTCTTTTATAATTTTATTATCTAGGAAGTGATTTTGCAGTCTGCTGAGAATCCAGTGTTGAAGTACAGCACAGTGTACAAAATAATTCTTGTTTTAATACATCACTATGACTCTCAGAGGAGTCTCCGCTCAGCTCAGTTTATCATTAGCTTCTGTATTACTCAGGTTTCCAAGTATTTAATTCAAAATGAAAATTAAACAATATTCATTTTGCCAGGGCAGTTTCTAGAGCAACTGGTTTTGAAACCCTATATTTTTTTAATTAGAAAAGCTCTTACTGTAACTATGTCTAGTTTTCCTAATTGTTTAGAACTCAAACACTAGATGCCAGAAAACCTTCAGAGAGTGGACTCGGAGCCCCAGAGCCCCTATTGCACTACACACCATTACTATTGATGGGCACTAGTTAAAACCTTATGAAACCACTAAGCGTATCGCAGGAAACCCAAATCAAACAATATCAACCCCCAGTGAGTTTTTCAGGAGATCCAAAAAGCATTTTTGGCTTGTATATAAATTTAAAAATGAGTATTTTTAACTAGGAGTAATTATTGCATTTCGGCTTATTTAGGTTAGGCCATTTTCTTATTCAATTATCATAAAGCCTCATGGCATGTTGGAGAGGCATGAGCTCTGCCGCTTCGAAACGCTGGACTGAGTTCAGTCCTGTGTCTTCGTGGAGCAAGTTGGTGTAGCCACTCGGCGCCTCAGTTTCCTCATTTGTAAATAGGAATCAATCATACCCCTTATGAGTGGGAGGTAAAAATAGATGAAATCACCTAGCATACAACTTGGCTTGGAGTAGCCTCCCATTAAACATTCCTTTCTTTGCTTTTCACCTATCAATTATTTAAAAATGAAACGAGGTAGAAAAGCATAAAAGTAGAGCCTCCTGAATTTTGCTGCTGAGAGCCAGGCTCAGATTCATGGAACAGGCTTTATAAAAATCTCACCAAGCCCTCAGGATTGATATTTCTATAGCATTAACAAAAGAGAAAAATGAGATTTTTTTTCCTTCCTCCAACCTATTCTTTTTTTTTTTTTTTTTATTCCTTTTTGTTCACTCACTTACAGTGTATTGAAGTGGAAATCACTTGAAGCCCTTGAACCACCCTCTGAAAACTTTGCTAAATCCTACATTTTTGGTTTCACTCCAGATATAGTACTGTGTCCCCTGCCTTTGAAGCCTTTGAAGTGTCCACATTGTAGGTTGAACCTGTGGTGTAGCCCAAACTGGTGGTTTCGACTGCACAAATCCATTTTGAAGCGGGGACAGGCGGAATCGAAACGGGATATGAGAGGGGGTGGTGTTCGCTTTCCTTTCTTGACCCCCACCTCTCTCCACTCTCAGTCTCTTCAAACACTCCTGCTGTAGTCGCAGACATATCAAAGACCGCTCTACTATGGCTGCGGTGACACTGAGGCTGGAAGTGACTGCTGTACCCGACCACAGCTGCTCACTGCCTTGGGGGACTGAACTGAAGCCGAAGTACATCAGGAGGGCCTCAGGTGCAGCAATGACCTCAGGTTCCTCTGCACGGGAGAGATTTGAATCGGGGGTAAGGGGTAGCATCGAACATTAAGAACGTGGTATTTATGACATAAATTATGAAATTGTTATTGTAAATTATACATGTAAGTGATTTATGATTTTACCATTCTACAGGGTATCTGTGAACATTAACTACATGGCATTGTGTTGCAGTTTTAAAAATAAATATAAATAGCATACTGTACAATTAAAAAATATTCTGAAGTAGTATAATGGTGAAAAAAGCTAAGAGCTAGACAGTGTTAGAAAACTCCTTTGCCTCTAACCAGCTGTATGGCCTCAAGGAAGTCACTTCACTTCTCTGTGCCCCTGTTCCCTCATCTAACAAATGGGATTATAATGGTACCAATCTCTTAGGCTTGTGATGACTGTTAAATATTAACGTGAAGAAAATTAAATGCTATATGTATGGCACTTAGGCCAACACAAGGCACATTGTAAATACTATGTATCTGCTCTTGTTATTGTTAACATGTTTTTGTAGTTTACATGCTTTGATAGATTATTTTAAATGCTGTATCATTGCTCATTTTAACTGCTGTAGCACATACCATTGTCTGCATATGCCATAGTATATTTATCTATTCTCCTGTTGATGGATAATTACTTCTTCCAATGAGAAGTACAAATGATAAGAAAATAAACATTTTTGCACTCATTGCCTTGAATGCAATATGCAAAAATATCTCAAGATGAATACTCAGAAGAATTTCTGGCTTATAGGGTATGAACAAACAGATTTACTCAATATTGCCAAATTGCTCTCCAAACAGTTGGGCCAATTCGCGCTCTTAATGTCAGTGTGTGAACATTTCCATTGCTTCGCATCCTTGCCAATTTGAACATTTTTACCAATCTGGTGGGTGTGAAAAGGGAGTGGATGGCATCTCATTATTTACATTTTATTACCAATTGGGCTGACATCCTTTTTCATGTGTTTATTGGCCATTTGTGATTTCTTTTCTGTTCCTATCCTTTGCCCATTTTTCTACTGTTTTCTTTTTCTTACTGATTTGAAGAATTCTTTGAATATTTTTAGATAAAAATTATCTATTGGTTATATGGGTTGCAAATATCTGTTCCAAGTCTGTGACTCATCTTTTAACTTTGATTATGCTCTCTTTTTTTGTGACAAGGTTTTTAAATTTTATAATTAGTTTAATATCAATTATTTTCTGTATGGGTTAGGCTTTTTGCACCTTGTCTAGGAAATTCTGCCCTAACCCAAGTTGGTAAAGGCGCATGTCTATGTTTTCTTTGAAAATTATTGACAATGTTGATTTTTATATGGAAATCTCTAGGTTAGCTGGGATTTGTTATTGTTTATTGTGTAAGGTATGTTTCTATTTTTTTCCCCACATTGAAAACCAAATATCTCAGCAAAATATTGCGAGCAGTCTTTTTATTTATTTATTTATTTATTATTTTTTACAGTGGGTAATGCCAATTATGTCCTATAAAAATAGCCATATTTTCAAGTTTTTTCTTCTTCTAGGCTCTCAATTTTGTTTTATTCATCAATGTGTATGTTGCTGCATCAATACCATATTGTAAACTCGCTTCAAAATACATCTTAATATGTGTTAGAAATAGTTTCCCTACTTTGCTTCTTTTAAAAATCATCTTAGCTATTCTTGACATTTTGCACTTTTATGTTGTCAAGTTCTATAAAAAATTCTGTTGGCATTTTGAATTGAATATATTGATTCTATAATTTGAGGAGAAGTAATGATATCTTTATAATATTATGTCTTCTAATCCACTACTGGAAGATAGTGCTTTATTTATTCAGTTTACAATTTATGTCCTTGTATTTTCCTCATATTTCATAAAGCTCTTCACATAAAGGTCTTGAATCTTATTTCTTAGGTTTCTAATGAAGTAGTTAAAGGTTTGGTTGCTATTGTAAATGGAGAGCCCCCCCCCCCCCCCCCGCATTTATAATTTTGAATTTGCTTATACTGGTATATAGGAATACTCTATTCTTTTAAAACCTTAGTAGTTTATTTGTAGATCATTTTGAGTTTTTTATGTAGGCAACTATGTTTTTTGTTTTTCTTCTCAATCTTTTTACTTTTTATTTCTTTCCTGTCTTATTCCATCATCTAGGATGCATAATAGAATGTTGACTAGAAACCAGAATAAAAGTCTTGTTGTTTGTCTGACTTCCATCTCAGTGTGGTCAAAGGCTGTTGATTGCTTCAAGTTTTTTATCTATAAGTTTGATCAGGTTAAGAAAATTACCTTCCATTAGAATAGCACTATAGTTTTTTAATAATTCTGTCTTAAATCATGAGTCTTGTATTTTGTAAAAAATAAATTGCATTTGTTGAGCCAATTATTTAGTTTTTTATTAAACTTTAATTTGTCAACATAGCTTATTTCACTAAAGATTATTATTTTTTATGTGAACTATCTTTTCATTCCTGTTATAAATATAACATGGTCATAGATGACAAAAGGAAGAAAAACATGTAAAGGTCTTAGAGAAGAGCATTCCATAAAGAGGGGCCAGCAAGTTAAAAGGTCAGCAAGGTGTTCGATTATTTGGAAGAATATGGAATAGCATGGTCTGTTGAGGGTGCTACTCCATCTAGGACATCTCTGGCAACCAATTATCCAGGTGTTGTGATAGTCTCAGCCCACTGATAGTGATGCTATTGACTAATAATGACTGAAGCAATTGCTTCATGGGTGGGGCAGCCTGGTCCTCATATGCTTGGTTTGCTAGTAGCTGTATCGTATAGCTGGCAGTATGTTTATTCAAGATAGATGTCTTTGAAATGCATGCCTCGGCCATCGAAAGCTTAATGTCAGGCATTTACACTACTCCAGTCTAGGAGCTCAGGGCTTCTCAAGGTAGTGTGTTCTTCACACACTTTTCTATATCTTCCACCTTAATTCTGTTCATTCAGATCACACACATGACCCTCTTTCAGTTCTTTAGAGGCAGAGTTAAATGCAGTCCTCTAGGTTATAAAAATACATCTCTGTAGGCTGACCTTCTCTATGGTAAAGGTGAATAATTGGCTCTGGGACTTCTTGGTCAACATTCAAACTTGATCTATATCCAGTTATGAGCAAACAGAAACTATGCCTGAGCCACACTCTTATATCATGTGAGTCTGTACTGGTGAATACTCTTTTATAAGTGATCATGAAGAACATTGGAAAAAGATCCAAAGTGTGTCAAATTGATTCTAATTGTGAGAAGTAAGAAAAGAAGACACCGCTCTCTGTCAAGTGGGTTGAATGAATGGAAATATATTTTTCCTGGTTTAATTCAGGATGCCCTGGCAGTCTATGGGTGGTAAACACACTCCTTGTATACTGAGGACCTGAGGTTGCTCTTTCAGTGGTAATACTGGAAGGCAAAAACTTGAAATACTGAGTGGGACACATGTAACACATTTGAAGAGAGCTAGAGGGGAAAACACTAGAGAGCTCTGTCTCAACTATGTGTGGGGCCAACAGCAGAACAATCTCTATTTGCCTTCTGGGACAGATAAACCCATCCATCAGGCTGCATCTGGTGCACAGACTGAGACCTTGACACCCAGGTGCTGAAGGATTTATTGGCCTTGTTTGGGGACTCGTAAACTTCCTTCTTGGCATCTTTTCTCTGGCTCCTTGTCCATGCTGTGCTTTGACTCATGAAGCCTATTGGTTATGCTTGTCAGTGTTTCAGTCCTCTCCTTTGTGAAGGAGATAGTGCTGTACTTCTTGTACCACTGAGTATTTCAGAAGGTCAGACATCTCCTTACCAAAAAAATCTTCACACTTGCCAGCAGATGACATAGTGACAAAACTAGCAGACTATATTTTTTCTCTTACCTTCTCTCTCTATTTTTACATTTTGCAGAAGCACAGAACTTTGACTTGCTAGCCAGATACAATTTTTCCTTTGCTCTTAGACTCTTCCTGGAAAGAGATGGCTGGCTGCTTGCTTAATGATCATGGCTCTGAGGCCTCAGATAGCCAATCGCTCAGAATGTTGTCTACCTTAGACTTTTGATATCATTGTTTTTCTCTGTCCTAAGACTATATTAAGCATATATTTTCATGGGCTGGGAGAGGTAAATTGTTCTTGTTTCAGAAGAACTATTTTTCTGAAAAAGCATTTATCTAGGGATTTCTTGCTACATGTTAATCTCTCCAAATGCATTTCAAATTAATTCTGTTTGTGAAAATGCTCTTTAGATGCTCAGTTGATGTGTATTGTATAGATTAGTACATGTGCCTATCGTGAGTTATAAGGGATAACTAGACTTAACACATATTTGAAATACATTATCATCTTGAAACTGTTCAAATTGATGTGTTTTAAAATGATAAGCTGTCCTGTGCTGCATTGAAAATCCTTTGAAAGGTGTGTGGGGAATGTGCTATATTAGAGGCAGAAAGATGTCTGATTTTAAAACAATAATGATAGGTATATATTTGAACTCTTACTATTCCAAGTATTTCTCTTGTAATGCTCATGGCAACCCTTTGAAGTATGCACTATTTTTGGCCTATAAAGAAGCAGGATAATATACAAAGGCATGCTTCTTGGATTCAGACTGGGTTTACATCTGGGCTGTCCTACTTACTCAATGTGTGAACTTGGGCAGGGTATGTAACCTCTCTGTGTCTCATATTTCTTATCGAAATATATAAAGCTCTCAGAATAGTTTCTGGCATAACAAATGACTGGTGCTAGCTCTAGTGATCTACTCTTATAGATAAATGACCATTTTTGCAGATGTATACAAGGAGTTAATGAGGCACAGGGTAGTTAAGTAACTTACCTGAAGTTACACAGTAAATATCAGAGCTAGAATATAAACCCTGAAAAACTTACTTCACAAAAGAAATCTTTCTACTGGTACTATACTATTGCTTTTCACAGGAGATACTGGACAGCACATTTATTGAAATATCATCATTCTGTAAATGTGTGGTGGTGCCACTCATTATTATTTTCTGAATGTACTAGAAATTGCAAAAATACTTCTGGTTAAAATTTAGCTTTAGGCAGAGTTAGCTTTTGTTGTTAGTGCCAAATAATTTTAGGTAACCTATTTCTAATTTTTTTTTTCTGGAAGAAGAGTCATTGTTTTTACAAGATCAAAATCAGGAGAAAAATGAAAGAATTGATGGAGAACCTTGACTTCATCTGAAACAGAAGAAATATTGGGTTTACCAAGAAATATTTTTGTGTAGTCACCATTTATTCACGAATGTTTGAACTTCTTCACTTCACAAAATAACAATTTAAATTAATTTAATTATAAGTACATTTTTATATCACACTACTCTGGATGATTTTCAAATTGTCTTATGATTAAATAAAGTAACTCAGTTCCTTCAAAGATGGAGAGTCACTTTGGGAACTGCTGAGAATATGGTTCTAGACTAGCTCTCATATTACATAAATGTTCAGCTTTTCTATTTGGTTTTCCATTCACATTCCTAGATTAACTCTGTGGTCTTTAAGGTTCTTGGCCAATGGGTTTACAGGTTTCATAAAATTTGAGAAATTTTCAGCAATTATTTTTTTGTGTACTTTCCTGCCTTCCTTTGTGTCTTCAATTTCACATGTTAGACTGCTTCGTAGTTGTCCCACAGGACCCTGATGTTGTGTTTATTTTTTAAAGTCTTTTTATTTTTATAGCTTTATTTTGGAAGCGTTTTTAATAATGTGCTTTCAAGTTCATTAATTTTTTTCTATTGTAATATTTAACCTGTTTCTAATTCTATCTGGTGTGGTTTTTATTTTCTTTTTTATACCAGATACTGTATTACTGTATTTTCCACCTTTAGAAATTTTATTTGTGCCTCTTTTATATCTTCTATTTCTTTCTTTATCATAGTCATGTTTTCCTCTAATATTTGGAGTATATTTATACCAGTTTTGATATTTATGTCAGTTTTATCATCTGTGTAATTTCTGTGTCTGTTTCTACTGATTGATTTTTTCTGGTTTTGGGTTATATTTTCCTGTTTCTTTGCATGTACAGTAATATGCAAAGATTACAACTATTCATTGGACGGTTGACATCACAAATTTTGATTGCATTAAATACATTGTGAATTTTACACAATTGGTTGTTGGATTTTACATTAAAAAAAATAATGATGGTGTTTGTTCTGGTGCGCAGATAAATTGCTTGAACTCAGTTGAACCATTCTGAGGCTTCCTTTTAAGCTTTTATAGGGAAAATCCTGAGCAAACTTTGGTCTAGTTCTATTTTAGCCCCGTCACTAAGGTAATACTTTCTGAGCATTCTGTCTAATGCCCTTATCCTATCACTCTTGTAGGTGAGAACAGAAACTGTTCCTAACCCTGTGCAAGGTCCACATATTATTTCAACTACTTTTTTTTCTGGTATATCCTACCCTGGTCTTAAGTAGGTTTTCTCATACATGTGCAGATCAGTGTTCAACCAAAGTCTTGAAGTAACTGTTCTGCAGATTCACAGAGCTCTCTGTGTCTAGAGTCCTTTCTTTGCTACTTTTCCCTGCACATTTTAGCTGCCTTGGCCTTTACAAACTGTAATCTCTGTGTCCTCAGTTCCATGTGACAACTGAACTCTGTGTTCCTCCCCTCCTGCCATAGCCTGGACACTCTAGGCGGCGAGCTGGGGCATGGCAAAGCTCACCTTGTTCCCTTCTCTCAGGCATCCTAGTCTTGCACCCCTGTGGACGGCAGCATGAAACCATTGTTCCACACATCGTGTCCTGCTTTCTAGTTGTTAAATGTGGCAGGATAAACACTGTCCCTGTTACCTACCCACCTTTGCTGGGGTCAGAAATATTGGGTTGATGTCATTTGACATCCCTCTTTTCTCAGTTCTTCATCATCATTGTAACTGCCAAAAAGGACAGATGGAAGAAAAGTCAGTATTTAGTGAGAAGTCAGTATTTGTTAACCAAAAAGGTGGAGAGAAGTGTGATAAAAAAAGATGGTTTTAAAAAAGAGCTCGAGAGGGACATCCTTAGGCATATCTGTTCTTGGAATTATCTCTGTGACTCTTTACACTTCCATGTCTCATTGCTCACCAGCTGTGCTTATTAAAGCTCTCCAGGTAATAGTCATCAACCTTGCAAGAAATAGGGATTGCCACTCCCTTGGGGCATCTTTAAGAGATATTTAAATCTCAGAAATAGCCTCTTATACCAGTCTCTCAGCATTCAGCTAGCAAAAATTTTCTGTTCTACTCCAAACACTTCATTTTTGGACTTTCTTCACAGGTAAGAGAGTTACACATTGAAGAACTGGCTAATGATTCAGTTCCACATCACCGAACTGCCTCAAAGTGAACTTAAAATGCTGCAAAATCATGATTACTTATCCAAAGAGTATATGGGGTTTTACAAATACATATTTAGTGCCTGGATGAATCTGTTGATGCAATCATTACTTTAATCTCCTTTCTTGTCTCTGTAAGAAATCCATTGACATGTTATATATTATATACATGGCAATCCCATACAGAAATTGTAAAGAATAATAGCATAGCTTTTAGGATAGACCCACTGGGGAAAAAAACAAATAAGCTTAGGAGAATCCTTTTCATTCACATTTTAAAATAATTTTCTTGTGAAGTTAATCATATATATAGAGAGATGTGTATTATAAATGAATAGCTTATGAAAGTGAACATGCATATTTCCATGGCCAAGGTCAAGAAATACAACACAGCCAAGACTAAAAATATTCTCCATATATTTTATCCCTATATGTATGTATACAAAAAAGTATGTATGCATGTACAAAAGTGAACATAATTTACTTTTATGTATTTTTTAACTTCATTAAATTAAATCATAAAATCTGATTTCTGTGTTCCTCCCTTACTCAATTGTATATTCATGGGATCTATCCATGTTGTATGTAGCCATAGTTTACTCGTTTTCACTGTTTTAGAGAGGCTCCTAATACTTCATTCCAGTGTGCCATAACTATTTATTCCCTCTATTGCTAGTATATATATAGGCATTTTCAATTTGGGGTTCCTAAGAACAGTGCTACTGTGGACATTTTTGAACATGAGCCATCTCTAGGGTAACTACCTAACAATCTGTGGGTATACAGTATTAGTTCTTTGAGGTTGTGTTAATTTGTGTTTCCCAGGCTACCAATGAGGTTAAGTTCCTTCTTATAAGTTTATTAGCCACTTGGATCTTCTTATTAAAAGAATGCCTTTATTAGTCTTTGCCTCATTTCAAAATTGTGTGTGTGTGTGTGTGTAGTTAGAATATGAGTCCTCCATTGTGTTTTCTTCTCCTCTCTTTACTACTAATTTACACTCTTTGTTACGTCTTCTGATGAACTAAAGTTCTTAGTTTAATGTAGTAAATTTGCCAGTTTTGTCCTTTTTGGTAGTGCTTTTTGTGACTTTCTAGGTGATTTTTACCTACCCTGAAGTTATACAAATATTCCCCTTTATTATCACATAAATGCTTAATAGTCTTTCATTTACTGTTTAGATCTTTAATCCACCTGGAACTGATTTGTATGTATGGTCTGACTTCATGGTCTAATATAAAGTTTTTAGCATATGGACATCAAATTGTTTCATTGCCATGTATTTTAAAGCCTGTTCTATCCACACAGCTCACCACTAAATACATGTTCTTATAAAGCAAGTGTCCATACATGTGGTCTATTTCTCAGCTTTTTATCTTATTTTATTTGCTTGTTCTTCTCCATTTGCACCAATGTCACACTGTCTTAATTTATTTTCTTTATTTGCATCAATGCTACTTTGTTTTTATAGTGAATTTTGATACCTAGTCAATAAGTATGCCAAATATGTTTTTTTTTCATTCAATTGTCTTGGCTCTTCTTGACAGAAAAAAAATCCTTTTTGGAATATAAATTTTAATTGCCATTTCTCCTTTTTTGAAAAAAAAAAAGTTAAAAACCGACTGGGATTAATTTGGATTATACTGAATCTAAAGATCAGTTTGAGGACAATGATCATTTTTATAAAATTGATTTTTTCCAACCTTTAAAACTAAGTTATTTTCACATCATTTAATTCTTTAATGTCTCTCAATAAAGTTATATCTCTTTGTTTCTCAGAGATTCTCATTGCTGTGTTTGAATGATTCATAGTCACTTTATTTTTAAAAATCAAACTGTAAGTATTTAACAATTTTATCAAATGCATTTTCTGCCTATATTGAGATTGTCATAATATTTTTTCTCCTTTTATCTGCTTATGTGGTGAATTACCTCGATTGGTTTTTGAATGTTAAACTTAAATTTCTTGAATAAATGTGCTTAGTCCCAGTGTATCATCTATTTTATATAGGCTGGATTTCATTTGCTACTACTATATTTAAAATGTTTGAATCTCTATGTTTGTGAGTGACTTACATTTTTTCTTGTACAGTCCATGTGAGCTTGGTTATCAGGGTTATGCTGGCCTCATTAAATGAGTTGGGAGAATTTCATTCTGCTCCTGCCATGCCCCACTCCTGCATTTTTTGGATGAGTTTGGGTAGTATTGGAATTACTGCATTTGGAATTTTTGATAGAAATTGCCAGACAAGTAATCTTGGCCTGGAGTTTTCTTTGTGGAAAGATTTTTGGGTAATGATTCAATGTTTTTAATAATTATGTAAATATTAATACTTTCTATTTTGAAAAATTATATTTTCTATGCAGTCATCCATTTCACCTAAATTTTCAAATTTGTTGGTATAAAGTTGTTCATAACAGCTTCTTCTAAAAATACATTTGCAAGATATCAATTTGCATTTTCTTTTGCATTCCTGGTAATAGTTATTTGTGTTTTCTTTAATGGTTCCAAAGAACTGACTTTTAGATTTTTTTTATTCTATCTATTATATGTTGATCTATTTTATTGACTTTTTGGCCTATCTTTATTTCTTTATCTCCATTGTACTTTTGTTGCATTTTTTAAAACTTTTTATATGGATGTTTACTACATTAATTTTATAAAAACTTTAAAAAACTAACACATATAATCCACAGATTTCCTTATATATACTCCTTTAATTGCATCACCACAAGTTTGATTATACAATATATTATCATTCCATTTAAAATACTTTCTAAATTCCCTTATGATTTTTTCTTTGACATATGGGATACTTAGAAGTTTATTTTAACATATTTTCACATAAATAGTCTTTGCTTTTTATTTTAGAATAATTGTACTTTGGTTAGAAAACATACTGTGTAATACTTTAATCCTTTGAAAGCTGTTGGGACTTGACACTATGACCCAATTTATGCTCAACTTTTGTGAATGTTCCACAAGTACTTACAAAAAATGTTCACAGTGCAGCTGTTGGGTGCAATGTTCTAAACATACCCACTAGGTTAAGATGTTTTGCTATTCTAGTAGTTACTATAATAGAAATGTTATAATCTGCCATGATGAACATGGATTTGTCCATTTCTCTTTGAAGTTCTGTTTTTTAACTTTTCCTGTCTCTTTGCTTTCAAGTTTTCTGCATTTTATGTCTTTAATTTGTCTATTTAAAAACCATATAGTTGGATTGTAGTTTTTTTTCCAGCTAAAAATAATAGTCTTTTAAATAGAACATTTAGTACATTCATATCTTAATAATTGCTTATATGCAGAAGTTTTAAACACAAGATTTTTGCTCTCCATTTATTATACTTGTTGAATGTTTTGTTTTGTCTTCTTGCTTTCTTCTGAACTGATTTTTTTAATCTTTCCATGTCTTTCCATAGTATTTCAAAAATTACACACTTTTTTGTTTCTTTTAGTGATTACTCTGGAAATTATAATATGCTTTCTTATCTTCCCAATGTCTAAATTTAATTGTAGATAAAACAAAGCAACTTGCACTACTTTAATTACATTTTCTATCTCCCAACTTATACATAACTATTGTGCATTTTTATTCTATCTCTTTTATTCACAGAAGACATTTTATAAAAAGAGTTTTCCAAAAATTACAACTTCTTTTGCTATTCATTCCTTTTTATGTCTCAGAACCCACATCCGAGCTTGATTTCCTTGTATCTGAAGTATACCCATTGAAATATCCTTATTTGAAATGTGTTGGTGGTTTGCCCTATCAGTATTTTGTTCATCTGGAAACGTCTTTATTTTGCTTTCATTATTGAAGGATATTTTTAATAGGCATAGAATTCTGGGTGGACAGAAGACAGATATCAATTAATTCTCTATGGCTTTTATTGTTGCTATGGAGTAAGTAGTTAAGTAATCACATATTAGAAGATGGTTACTTTTTTCTCCAGATGCTTTTAAGACTTTCTATTTGGTTTCAGCTTGTGTAATTTCACTGTGATGGTACAGATATAAATACCCTTTTTAGTTTTCCTTCTTAGAATTTCTTGGGCTTCTTGGATCTATGGTGTAAACTCTTCTGTTAGTTTGAAATATCCTGAGTCTTATCTATTAAAATATTGTTTCCAATACACTCCCTCCTTGCTTTTAAGGACTTCTGAGGTGGTGTGTGTGGGGTTAGGGGCAGAGGGTGCAGGGGAAAAGCATCCTGGCTGGAAGATAAGTATCATGTCATTAACTAGTAGTAATATTAACTAGCTAATATTTATTGGGCCCTACCTGTGTCACATGCTACACAAAAATGCTTTACATTTGTGTATTAGTTACCTAGTCTACATAGCATTAGCAGTTAAAAAAATGTATGTATTATTTCACATAGTTCTTGAAAGTGAGAAATCCAGGAGTGGCTTAGCTGGGTGGTTCTGGCTTAGGATCTCTCACTAGGTTGCTGCAAATCTGTGGGCCAGGACAGCAATCGTCTTGACTGGCCGAAGGATCTGCTTTCAAAGCCCATGCTGAGGCTGCTGGCAGGATGCTTCAGCCCCTTGCTGGCTGTTGTGATATGAGCTTCAGCTTATGTCCAGTCTACACTTGTCTCCCATTTAGGACTCTGCAGACATAAATAGAGTTCTTACTCAATATTAGTTGCTCTGAGAATAAGGCCAAACCTAGCAAACTTTAAAGAAATTAAAATTTATAAAATTGGCATTTCATTTAGTCTAGTTGATGTTTGACAATTAATATTCATCTTTATTAATTTTATCTTGAATGTACACATGAAACCCTATGAATCAGAGACATATATTTTTATGAAATACCTTACCTCACAGTAAATAATAAATGCATCAATTCCCTCCTCCCTCTTATTTAAGGCCTTACACCTGGGGCATAAGGATAAAAACCAGATCAAATGTCCAGTGTCCTAGACACTTCCTAAGTGAGGATCAAGGATAAGGAAGCAGCTGTCCCCTCTCCTCCTTGGACAGGGAATGGGCTGAGTCTTAACTGCAACCCTTTGGTATGCTAATAAAATCTCTGTAGAAGCCAGATAGCCCCACAGGTCTCCAGCCTAGAGATGTCTTTAAGTTTTGGCCTCTGTCTCTTTTCACATGTAAATACCCAGGGAGACAGTGTTCCAGTTCCCCTGTGTCTTCAGCTGTAACACAGATGCCTATCCTGGGGTGTGACTGTAGGCTTTCGGGGAAGACAAAATCTGTTGTATTATTCTTTGAATCAGATGAATTAGGTAAACACATGACTATAGACCTAATCTTTGTGTGTGTGAAAATGTTTCTATGAGAAGTGAGAGTAAAAATGTTCTATTTTTATAGCTCAGGGGGCCAGGGCTTTTTGCAGGAACACTGAGAAGTCCTGGAAGTTTTATTTCCCCATAGTTGTCCTGCTCACTGGCCTGAGGAATGTCTGTTGTGCCACTTTGGTCTAAAAAAGTGGGCTCTGCAACTGGTGTCTCTACCTCTTCTCCATGGGCTCTTGGGCTTATTCCTGAAGAGGAACTACTGTCTCTCATAATAAAAGACAATACGTATTTTTTCCTGGAACTCTTAAAAAGAATGAAATGCTTCTAAGAACATCAATGGAAAACATGTTTTTTTGTTGTTGTTATTGTTAAATCTTTGCTTTCTTTAAAATCCAAGCTGGTCATTTTACTGACAAATTTCTTCCTAAAAAACCAACTGTTAGTTACTTATACTCATGGAATGATCAAATCTCATTGTATTAATCAACTATTGTTGAGGTAATGCTACATAACAAACAAGGCTTCAAAACTTCATGGCTTACAAAACAAACACTTACTCTTCTTGCTCCAGAATTTGTAGAATTTGGCTTAAATCAGCTGTGCTTGGTTTCAGAGGTAGGTTAGACTCAGTTCTGCTCCACATAACTTCTTGTTCTGGGAAGAGTGACAACTTCTGGCATATTCTCATAGTAGATGGCAGAGAAACCAGAGGATGAACAGATAATCTTTCTCAAGGCCTTGCCACATAATTGGCACCTATCCCTCTCACCCACATTCACTGGCCAAACATGGATGGGTGAGGAAGTATTCACTGCCCCTAGAAGGAGGCAATGTATAGACTCACAGCAAGGGCATAGGTGTGTGATTCTTTTTTTTTTTTTTTATCCTCACCCGAGGATATTTTTCCATTTTTTGTACAGATAGAGTGGGAGGGAGAGAGAGGAAGGGAGAGAGAGAGAGAAACATCGACGTGAAGGGACACATCGAGTGGCTGCCACCCGCACGACCAACCAGGGCCGGGGACAAACTGCAACCGAAGTACGTGCCCTTAGCGGGAACCGAACCCAGGTCTCTCCGGACCGCAGGCCGATGCTCTAACCGCTGAGCCAAACCGGCCAGGGCGGTGTGTGATTCTTTTAAGGGAGGGAGCAAAATGTCTGAAAAAATAAGCAATATACTATCTTCAAGGTTTGAAGTTTAGGACAGCTTAGAAATCTTCTAAATTCAACTCACCAGCAGATGTTTAAAACTGGAGTTCATTGTTTAGGAGGTATGTGGCAGAAAAAAAATGTGGCAGAGATCGCGAGCTGTCCAGCAAAATGGTATGGTCTTTCTTACAGTGGGTGGAGTTTTGCTAGGAAGCAGATACCTGACAGGGAATACATTTGTCAGACCCTTTGTATCTAGGTGCAGCCAATGACTAGTTTCACCAATGGAATATGAGCAAAATTCATGTCACTTGTACTTTGACGTGCTAGAATATCTTGTCCATCTCTGTTCCCCTTAGACTAGCTAGAGCAATGGATGCTGAATTCCCAGAAGAGGGTGAAACCATGAAATCCACAGAAACCTTGGTTCCTCGGTGACCCTATAGGGAGAAGCCACTTGCTATCCAGAAATGCCCACACTAGACTGATGATACACAAGTGATAAATACATTTAGCCAATGACATTTTGGAAAGTATTTCTTATATTTGTTACAACAGCTTATAACATCTTCAGTATTCTTAGTAATTCGGCAAGAAAAGTATTTAAAGTAATTTGGCAGCTTTGTGAGGGAACAGGAAAATAATAACCACCTAGATTTGAAATTAGGTTATAGCTTCTAATTCTGACCTACTGATAAGGCACTGCTTGATGCTAAGAACCGTTTTTAAAACAATGGGTTGGGGCTAGTTAATCTTTATGTTTTCTATCAGCTTTAAGATTTTATGATTTTGAAGGAGGCCTTTCCATGTCTTCAAAGTATATGGAGCAAAAACTATATTCTCCCTTAAGTGTCTTTTGGGTCTCTCTGACAGACAGAAAATGGGCAGGCACTCTTCTGTGAGAGAAAGAACAAGACAGACTTGGTTTTCATTCTACAACAATGCCCTACGGTGATGCTAGCCCCAGCACCAGAAATGAATTAGACATCTCTGTGCAACTACATTAAATCGCCTTGGGTAAGTCATTTAATGTCTTGAGACTTGGTTTCTGTCCATAAAATAGAGATGTAAGAGTGACTTTGCAGCATGATTTTGAGACTTAAATGAGCTATTATACATAAACTTCATGGTGCAGTGATTGGCACATAATAATCACACAATAAATGTCCAATATTATCATTGCTGTTGTTCTTGTGTAGATTAAGTTAGAGGTACAGGCTTTCCCTGGCTTTGGGCTACATATGAGACTAGAGAACTGAATGATTAAATCCCAGGAAAGATTGAAGAAGTTGTCTTTGTGGAGACCTAGATTCATAATAATAAAATCCAAATGACATAGATCTATAACTGCAAATCCACTAGGCTTGGAAATGACAAGAGAGGATACTTACTCTATAAGCATCTTAATACATCAGATAACTTTAAATGAATTTTCTGGCTTATGCTGTCCATGCATACAAGGGGATGCTGAGAAACTGCACAGGAAGGCCACACATTTGAGCCATCATCAGGGACTTATGTGTCTTGTTTTGCTTTTAATTGCCACCAAAGAAAACGAGGAAGCCGATAGGACTTCATAATTTAAAAAAAGAATGTTATAAACATGGGAAACAGGTTTGAGAGCAGTGTTGCTGATCTAGTGTTTTTAATGACCATTGGATCCTGGCTAGCAGAAAGTGTGAGTTGCTTATTGAGGGCAGACGGGAGCCACAGGCCCTTTTGTGCCAGGAAGCTCTTAGAGATGAGGACTAACTTTTACTTGGCTTGACTATCAATAAGGCAGAGTTAAAACTTCTCTTCAGAAAACATGGGATCCCTGAAGCATATCCAAGTAGCCACGTCCTTCCCAGGGTTAAGTATACTCAGTGCTGTCCTTTCCATCTTCTTTGTCTCAGTTTGCTCTGTTCTCTCCCTAACCTAGTTATGTCACCTAAGGTTATAATTCCTGATATAATTATCTGTTTGCACACACACATTGCTCCCTATGTAGAATGTGACGTCTTTGAGAGGGAAGCTGTTTTACACAATTATAGGGATCTCTGAATGTAACTAGCAAAGGGCTCAATACCAGGAGTTCATTAATAAAAACTAATTGAAATGAGTTTTCAACCATCTGTATGGAGGACGTACTGCATTTGTCATTTGGTAAAACTGGGTCATTTTTGAGCTTTTAAGGCAATACTGAAGTTCTCTTAAGGATGTGACTTCTTAATTAACATTTCTATTTTGTCCTAACTCAGAGGCACAGGATCCCCTGAGTTGCCCACCAGATATAATGAGAAATGTTGTGGAATTTTGGGAGCTGAGAAAAAGAAAAGTTAACTTGGAAAATTCTTGACTCTCTGAGTCCAGCTCTGAATGACAAATTCTGGAGTCAATATTTTCCAAACTGCCAGTGATAAGCATTTTCTAAAGCCTAATTTAAAAAAACAAAAACAAAAAAACTATGCCAGTTTAAGAGATGTAGTTTGAACATCAGGCACATGTGTTGGTGAAGTCTGGCAGATAACTTTTTGTATGTGAAATATCTTTGTAAAAGCAAAAGGAAATGGTAGGAAAAGGAAAATGAACTTTCCAATCAGGCATGTTCAAAAGACTCTAATTCTACTGTCTTGGTGATTTATTTTCTCTAATGTACACTTCCTTTGAAAAGGATACTTGGTTCAGAAAGGAAAGGAAAATTCATTCTTGTAATGTGAGAATTCTCTGAAAACCTCTTTGCCTATTGACCCAGAATCCTTTTTTTTTTTTACTTCCCCCTTCAGTGATAAATTATCTTTAACTACTATGGCATTAAAAACTACTTTTTAAGAGTCACTTTGATTAGAGGGGAATTATTGGGTCAAATTTTGCTTCTGGGTTCCTGAGCATATTTTCAGGAACTGATCTGCTACCAGATTTGTGTCTTCTGTTAACTCTTTATGTGACACAATTTATTATGCCCATACATGGAAGACTGGGGACACTTCCAAACAGTTGACCAACCCACAGTCATTTCATTGCATGGCAGTCCTTAGTCAAGCAGCGAGGAAAGTAATAACGATCTCTAAAGAAGACAGATAATTATTATGCTGATGAGTAACAAGGCACAGTTTTCTTATAGGGTCTAGGAGTGCATAGATGGAGTGTGGGGAGTGTCTTTGTCTCCTTGGGTTAAAATGTAAAATTGGTTGGGTAACACCAATCAACCCTGTCTATTTTGTGATTCTGTCTGAAGTCTGAGGGAAGATACTAACAGTGGATAGGAAATCGGATTTGATGTTGGAAAGAGTCACTGGAAGGGAGTATGTGGGACTCTAAGAAACAACTTGGAGAGAGTGCTGGCTTTGTGCTTCCAAAAATCTCTAGCTACCGATCAGCACAATAGCTGTAAGCTCTTGGTTGATTACAACAGCGAGGTTTTCCCCAAAGGACAGTAATGGTCTCAATTGAAAAGTCTATAAACAAGTTAGTTTAGACATCTAAACACAACTCTTAGCTATGCAAATAATAAACTTATGGCTTGTAAAAAACAACTTTTGCTGTTTTTATTCTCTCTGATGCCTAACCTCAACAACAAACATTTAGCTTGAAGTTTGGTTTTCTAATTCTTTTTGCTATCCATTTTACAAAACAAATTAATTTTATAGTTTCTTTCATTGCACTTCATTCAAGCTTGTCTTATAGTAAGGACAGTGTTATTTAAGATTTCTTTCTGTCATGTGAGACTAATTGGTCTAATTCATTATGTAAAAAACTATATGGGCTATGCGACAAATGAGGTAATGTATTTTGAACACCAGTGTAATTGCTAATGAGATCTAATGTGAGTAAACTGCCTGTAACTGAAGTGTTTCAGCTTGATGGATATGTTACACTTTACTAAGGAAAGAGCTGAAATAAGTTATAGCATCAGTTAACAATGCACTTGCAGATGGAAATAGAGAGCAAGAAATAACATAATATAAACTAAAGTATTTCACTTTAAGGATAATTTTTATGTGATGTGTGGTATTGTTCCAACACGATGGATTTGAATAAAAGGCCAACTCGTGACCAAATACTGCTTTCAGCGGCCTTTGGACCAACATAGCAGCACGTTCATTTTGCTGATGGTGTTTCCAGAGGGATTGCTATCACAACAAAGCTAAGGTCCAGAGAATCTTGCGATATTTATCAGTCATAATTGAAAAGATTTACATTCCATTGTGATGTGACAAATCTGGGATGACAATTTACAAATAATGCATAGTCTATATCCTTGAAGAGAGAGATACAGGAATTTCTGTGGCTATAGTTTTGCCTAGACTTTTCTTTTTGATTACATAGATATGTATGGATTAATAATAGACACTAGGGCGAAAAGAGAGATGTTTGTATCAATATGGGAAAGGAAAGAGATGTTGAGCCAAGTAGAAAAGACATAAAGTTCAAGAGGGCTTAGCAATCTCTAGGGACAATCAAGAAAACAGCACTTCAAATCCTATGCAAAGTATCAGTGCGTCCCCACTGGTGCTCTAGTTTGAAAAGTAGGGATCCAGATATGTGATATTCAAAGACTAAATGGGCCAACTATTGCTGTATACCTGTCCCAAAATCTGGACTATTTAGAGTTAATGAAGTGTCTCTGGTTTTTAACTCAGGAAACTGGCAAGAGTTGGGTAGGATTCAAGTCCTAGGAAAGGACTGGGAAATAGATTTATTAGAATATAACATCAGAGTGGGAATGGAAGCTAGAGGACGGTCCTGAGAACTATGGGACTTAGCTTGGGAACTCAAATATATAGGTCCTGTCATCAAAATGAGTTCCTGTGATGGAGGACAAAAAATATTAACTGACATTTGGGAACTACCATGGGAAACCAAAGGTTAGCACTCTAGGTTAATACTATAGTAGAGAGCAAAACTACAAAACTGGAAATTCTATCACAGAAGACACCTTACTTCTTTAGGACCTAGAAAATAATTTGGCGCTTAGTGGGTATATATATATATATATATATATATATATATATATATTAAATTTTTTGTTTTCTTTATTGATTTTTAGAGAGAGAGAAAGGGAGAAGGAGAGAGAGATAGAAATAACAGTGACAGAGAACATCAATTGGCCGCCTCCTCCATGGCCCTCACTGGGGGTTTGGCCCACAACCTGAGCATGTGCCCTGACCGGAATCAAACTGTCAACCTCTTGATGCATGGGTCAATACTCAATCGCTGAGCCACACTAGCTGGGCTGTAGTTATATATTTTTTAAAGAATATATATGAGGTACAGAGTTCTACATGCATATAAAAGTGGTTTAGATAGTGCATATTAGCTATAGCTCACTTGAAATGGAATCAGGGTTTGAGTTAGTACTACTTTATCTGATAGGAAAACCAAGGGCAAGTTGGAGAAGGAAAATATATGGTGGGTAAGAGAGAGAGACTGGCTTGCCCAGCCAATGATAGAGCTTCTTCAATACCGACCTCAATCATTGTCATACCTTGAGAACTAATACAGAGAGCTATTTCAGTTTTTAATATTTCAGATCAAAGTTCCATGTAAACCCTGTATAAGACCACTCTCAGATTCCATCAAGAACTATGTATAATCTAAACAAAACTGGCCATAAGCCAATCTCTATCTACCCACCTCACCTATCTAGCTTTTCTCTGGGACCAGCCATGAAGGTGTTGAGGTGGAAGAGGCATCTCTTTTTATTAATCAAAAGACTTAAGGAAAAATGTATTTTTCAAGGAATGTGACACAGGATCACAAAATATGTGTAAATATGTAACATAAACTTGTTGCTTTATAGATGTTTGATGGTGATTATAAAGAGAAAAAAGTTAAAGTGGTAATTTTTAAGTCCTGTGTTTAAATAAGAATTTTCAGAAAATCAATTACATTCTTTACAGTTTAGAGCAGTGGATGAATAGGAAATAGGTAACTTTACTCGGATCAGTGGAAACTAACTAGAGAAAATTACTAGAAATATATTAAAATGGGAAATATAATACAAATAATGCCAATAGCGAAACTTACGTGGTGAACATGGTAAACATGGAAGCAGTAGGCCATGCAGTATTGTGTTCAATAAGACAGTTACAGATACCTGCTCTCTGATGTCTCCCAACATAAACTCAGGAACAAATGGATTTGGCTTACTCAGCATCCTTCTCTATCTGAAACTAATATCTAAACTCTAGCAATCAATACCCATGAACTGAATATATTCACATAGAGAGGGATATTTGTATATATGCACACTTATGACAATTTAATTAATATGGTGATATTCCCCAGAACACTTCCCTCAGTCTGGAAAGCACACTAATTAATGAAAATAATAGCCACAGTTAGTCTCTAGCTTAGCACGCATGGGTCAGGTGCTTGGAAGCACAGTCTTGCTGAGTGAGTTCTATGCTTGAGATTGGACATTCCTTGCAGCCTTATATAGGCCTCTGCTCCCACTTCACTGTGGGTAACTGACCATCCCAGCAATGTCTCAGGGATTCCCTTTAGTTGCATTCGATGATAATTACTCACTCGCGTTCTCATTCTCATCATCCCTATTTCTTGGGTGGACAGCCATTTGTTAGTAGCTGGGATAGTGCCCTGGGGACAGCCTGCCTAGTCATGGCTATAACCTCTTTTAAAATTTTCTTTTTCTGATTTTTATCAGAAACTACTAATTGCCCTTCACTATCCATTTGATCCTGGCAAAAATTCACCTAGCAAGAAATTACATTCCCTAGCTTCTTGTACCTCCATACGATCATGTGACTGCTTTTGGACAAGATGGAAGTGAGAGAGGTTTGTCCTACTTCTGTGTTAGGCTGGTTGCTCTCATTCCCCCTTTTCACTTCCTTTTGCCAGAGAAGCAGTGATGACTAGACCTGCCCACCTTACACCCAAATATGGAAGTTCCCATTTACCCTGAAATGCTCACCCTGGGCTGTTACATAAAATAAATTCTAATTTAATACATTATATATATATAGGGACTCTTCATTATAGATGCTTAGCCTTTTTCCAGGGTATTACGTGATTTTGCACCAAGTGCTAGACTCTAGCAACACTTGATAGACCTGAAGTCTTGAGTCATTTTAATGTGTTTCACGGTTTTGATTGATTCTATCCTGGGCAAACCAGTGGACCAGTGTGTCTCTTTCTTTCTCTTGGAGTTTATGATGCCAATCCTGTTCCTCTAATGAAGTCAGTTTCATTCTCACTTCTGAATAGATTGGCTTCTCTGGACTTGCTGCCAGACTTGCCTGCCCGTCTTAGCTTTCTTTCTAGAGATTGGCTGTACAGAGCTCATCAGCTCTCTCCCACCGTAGGACCCTGTGCTTGTGCTCTGGGTCTGCAATGCTTTTTCTTTTTAAAAAAATTTTTTTTTAATCCTCACCCAAGGACATTTTTGCGTTTATCTTCAGATACAGCAGGAGGGAGAGAGGGAGGAAGAGAGAGAGAAACATCAATGTGAGAGAGACACATTGAATGGTTGCCACCCACATGATCCCAACCAGGGCTGGGGACAAACCACAAGCGAGGCACCTACCCTCAGGGGTAACCAAACCCGGGACTCTCCGGTCCGAGGGCTGATACTCTAACCGCTGAGCCAAACTGACCAGGGCTGCAATGCTTTTTCTCTAGATCTTTGCATCATTTACTTCTCAGTTCAAATATTACAAGCCCCAAGCTTCACCCCACACTACATTCTCTCTTCCACTACTCTGTTATGTTTTCTTTATAGCATTTTCTACTATCTACATGATTTGTTTGTTTACATGTTCATTCTACTTAGATAGTACACATTTGAGCACAGAGGATTCATTTATCTTGGACACGCATATCCCTACTTCCTAGAACTGTGTCTAATAGAAAGTAGGTGTTCAATAAAAGTTGGTTGAATGACTAAATCTCCTAAAAGACATTAAGGTGACAAATCACAGTAACCTCAAGTAGGTAGAAGTCTCAAGCTAAATACATAAAATGATAGTCAAGCATGATTGAAGTTTTAGTAAAATTTCAATCTGGGAACTTTCTTTTCCAGAATGTTTCTTTATGTGCAGCAGCTTATACCTATTAATGTATAGAGCCTGAAGACATCACACAGAGTGATTTAAATATGGAAAGTTTTAGAAATGAAAAAACTAATAATTCCTGGGAAAATTTTGTGTGTCTATTTAATAATGAGACAAATTATAATTTCAATGTCAATTGATTTATTTATCAGCATAAAGAAAAAACGAAATTATACCTGAAAAGAAATTTTAAATCATCTTTGTTTGAATATGTATTTGTTTGATTTAAGCTTGTTATGGTATCTTTCCTTCTAATCTCTTATGTCTCTGAATCATTTCTTTAGGGTTTAAGCCATTTAGGTCCCAGTGGCCCAATTAATGTACACCTGTTCTTCTACTAAGACTTTAAAGTCTACTTGTAGAAGGGGTTTCATATGTAAATTCTGGTGTTTAAGTCTTTTGGTGATGAAAACTTGCTGACTCTAAGTTAATAGTGTCTCTATTGGTCCCTCAAGTTTTTTCTCTTGGCTTTGTCTTTTCTTCCTGGTAATCCATCTATCATGGGTTGAATAGTGTCGCCTATTCATCCAGAACCTCAGAAATAGGATTTTTGCAGATATAATTAAGGTATGTATTAGGATGAGGTCACACTGGATTAGAGTGGACCCTAATTTCAATGAGCAGTCCTTATAAGAGACACAAAAAGGAACACAGACACAGAGAAGATGATGTGAAAAGGGAGCAGAGATTGGAGTGATATGTCTACAAACCAAGCAATGCCAAGGATTGCTGGCAGGCTCTGGAAGCTAGAGGTGAGGCATGAAAGATACTCCCTCAGAGCCCCCAGAAGGAAGCAACCCTGCTGACAACTTGAGTTCAGACTTCTGGCCTCCAGAACTGTAAAAGAATAAAATTCTCTTGTTTTAAACTACCCAATTTGTGGTAGGTTGATTTGGCATCCCTAGTAAACTACTACCATGTCTTTCTGGTTTACCAGGCAACAAGCTGAATAGCCTCTCTGAGCTCTGTCTTGGGCATGGAGGCCAGTGTTGTTTCTCAGGCTCAGATTCTAATTTCCCTCTCCCAAGGCTGTCTCTGACACAAAGTACAAACTAGCTACCTTTGAAAAGGGTGACACTCTTTTAAGTTATGATAGACACTCGAATCAATTTTAGTCTAAATTCAGACTTCGGCTCTCTATTCCTTGATTCATAATTTGTGAAAACACACCAGATATACCTAACCTTTTATTCTTTCTGGTAATGGAAAAGTATTAAATAATTAAAACAGAATTCAAAATATGATTTTTAACCTATGCCTTTCTTAGGGTATTTTATTTTATTTTTTTAAATTATAAGGCCAGCTGTATCCAGTGTAGCTCCAGGAACCCTAATGTGCTACTAGAAAGAATGTGAGCTCCATAACTTGTCATTTCTCTTTTTAATTTCTGTTGAAGGATTTCACTGTATCCTTTGGGTATCTCCATTTCATTCATTAATGAGTCCTGGGGATAGGAAATGAATGATGGAACTAAACGGCCAGGCAGGAGAGAAATACCGTGGATTTATTTTTTCCCTGAGTGTTACTGCTGCTTTCATCTTCACTCTCTTGCTTCAAGTCCCTATCATATTAGCCCTCTATTTAAAAAAAGGACTAAATAAAAGCTTAATGGTTTTTTTTTTTTTAGAAACTATTTTAAATTGATTTTTAGAGAGAAAAGAATGAAAATGGAGAAACATTGATGAGAGAAAAACATTGATCAGCTGCCTCTGCACATCCCCTACTGGGGATCAAGCTTGCAACCCGGGCATATGCCCTGATTAGGAATTGAACCAGCAACCTTTTGATGCACCAGACGGTGCTCATCTTACTGAGCCACACCAGCCAAGGCATAGCCTAATGTTAACTTATTTTGGTATCCTATTTAGTGTTGACTCATTCTCTTTCATTTTGGGATTTTAGCCTCTTATTGTAAGTTTGTTGACAGCTTATAATGAATTGTTTTAAATTGTGATTATTTTAGTTTTCAGGCCTTTTGTGTAAATTATTAATATGAAGGATGGAAAGAAAAATACCTATTATTTAGTTTTATTTTTGATACTTCCTCGGAAGCATTTCTTAAGTAAATGTTAGGACCCAATAGAAAAGGCAGCGTAATTTGCATTTTATAGTCCATGGTCGAGCTTTTAGAAATATCTACATAACATCCTTTTTTGATTTGTTTTGTTTTGTTTTGTTTTTGTAGGCATTGATTGCTGCTTCACTGTTAGAGTAGCCCATAATTCACTTAAATGAATGGTTTTGCATTCTGTTCTTCTTGGAGGAGAAAGAAGGCAACTTCCATCACTGGTTTATTGACTGTGTTTCACATCCCTGTGATAAACGTGTTCATTCATCCAACACATGTTTATTGGCCATATCTCAGTGTTAGAGCCATAACTATAACTGCCCCAAATTGAACTTAAACCATGTTTACTCTGTTTCCCCAAACCATCCATCAAGTCTGTATCCTTCATAAAAACTGATGGTACTGTTACCCACCAGGATGTCCAAGATAGAAACCTTCAACACTCTTTAATTATTTTGTCCCCCACCCCCCACCCTCACTTTTGCACATCCAGTTGGTCACCAATTCTTGTCAATTCCACCTTTTTAGGTATCACTCGGATCTTGCCTTTCTCCTCAGCTCTGATGTGTGTCTTGTTTGGGCACCGTCCTCTCGCACAGGCTTTATGAGCAGCTCACGCCCAATGCTCCCACTCCCTTCCTAGCCTGGTCATTTCCTAGTATCCTGCTGTGATTACAAGAGGTTGATGAACTCTTTAATTACTATACTATTTTAATTTTCAATGAGACTTTATAAAAAATTTGAAAGCTTGTCTTTTTTAAGAAATAAGAAAGTTTTCTAGATGCAGAAACATTCCTTTATAGACTTGGCCTCTGCACACTCCCTTTGGTCCAGCCAGACCAAATCGCACCACAGAATTTTACCTGCTTGTAGGCATAGATTGCTGTTTCACTTACATGAATAATTCACTTAAGTGAATGATTATCCATTCTGTTTTACAGGGGAAAAGATGATAAGCCAACTTCTGACACTGGCATATTGATTCCACATTTCATATCACAGGGCTGGGTGAACAACCTAGAGGGAAAGAGAAAGGCAGGAACTGAGATATGAGTTTCTAAGTTCATACCCAATGGTTGCCATTCTTGGAAAATTCCAGAACAACCCAGATAGGTTTTGAGAAATCAGGGACAGTTAGAATTAGTGCCTTGCTTTCCTAGGTATGCCTGAGGAAAGTGCAAGTCTCTTGAAGAAGGCCCCTGTCCAGCTTTGAGCTGCTATCAACAAAAATGGTAGAGGAAATTGTACGCCTCTCAGTTACCCATTGTCAGAGTGTGGCTGCAAGTTCCCACCTGCCCCACTGGGAGTTTATGGAAGCTTTGAGGGCACAGATAAATTAGGTGGACTGTGGATTGGGATGAGGCAGTCAGGGGCATGTTACCCTAAAAGACCAGAAGGTGCCATGCTTCAGTGCACATTAGCACCATCATCTCAAGGAAGGTTAGCAAGGATTCAGAAGAAAGCATGCTCACCGGAGACCTGCCTTCCTGACTCTTGAAAAGTTCCATGTCCCTGGTGCAGTGAATCAGCACCAGGTGTTGGACTACTGGAGTCAGACTGGAACTTGGTTCAGCAACCTCAGTATTTGAGTTCTGGCTAAGAAAGAATTCAGAGCCAAGACTCAGACTATATGATAAAGTTTATTTAGAAAGCCACAGAGGTAGAGGAAGTGAGCAGTAGAAGAAAAAGGCTCAGGAAACAAGTTACAGCGAAGGAGAGCCCTTGGAGCTTAGGAGAGAGGCAAGGAAAAAGTCTTGGGTGGGGAGAAGGCTTGGGCATGCCCCACTTTGTTCTTTTTCCTAAGGGCTTTTAAGGGTGGGGATTTTAGGGGAGGTCCCAGGGGAGGATCTAATAGAATATCCATCAGCTTTCCAGATCTGTCCTTTCTAGGTCATGGTCACTAATTGGTCAGTGCCAGGATAGGGGTCATTAGTCATCAGAGCTGGTCCTGATGTCAGTCATGGCAGCACTTGTCTGGTTTTGCACCTTTTCTGAGCCTGGAGGTGAAACACAACGGAGGCCTAGATGTATTTGATGCAGGTCAGAACCTCATTGTCGTGGAGGGCTTAATGCTTAAGGGCTATTCTCCAGCCTCCTTGTCTGTTCCTTCCCTAAGGGGGTCTAACCCACATGACAACATGCCAGGGAGAAAAGTCAGGGGAGGGAGTGAACCTCATGACCAGTGGTGTGAATGGTCGAGATCTAAACCACATGACCAGCAATATGCTAAGGGAGGAAAGGTTACCGGGGGCGAGGTCCTGGTTTTCCCAGTTTTGCCTATTGCTAGGTAGCCGGGGCTTTCCCCCTGGTGACCTTCTGTACCTGGCCCATCTCCTTGCTCTGCTCATGTTGGTCTCATTGCCTACCACACTAGCAGAGGCAAACCCAGAACTAAGGAGGCAGAGAAAAGACATCTAAAGAGAGGATTCAGCTGATAGGGGGCTTACATTTTGAACTGGTTCAAATGTGTGGCATTTGAATGCCAGAGGAAACCAGGATATCTTTAACTGCCACATTTTTTATTCTTTGTTTTTGTCATCAGCTAGAATGGAGATTCACAGGACAGGGCATGAAAATCTATAGCTCCTTGTCCGGCCCCTCCCCCTGATCTGAACAAATTTGAATAAATTTAGACCCAACTGCAATAAACTTACCATATGCAAACCTCCAAAGGATCCCTCTTACCTGTAGTATAAATGTCACACTCTTTGGGGGGCAGGTATAAAATGGGGGGTGAGGGCAGCACAAGTAAGTTCTCAATTGCCTTTTCCCACCACTGCCCTTATTCATTGCTGCAGTCCAAGTGCTCTGGTTTCTCCCTAAATCTGGAAACCCAAGTTCCTTCACATCTTTGTGGCACTGTATATGCTGTCTTTGGACCTGGAGCATTGTTTTCCTGGGCTGCACACAGGAAACAGCTCATTTACTGAGATCTAAAGAAAGTAGCACTGTCTTCTTTGCATCTCTGTTACTGCATTTGTTGTATTGCGACTCGGTTTTCACATGCCTGCCTGCTACCACATGAGCCCAGCCTGTCCCAGTGCAAAGTGAGGAGGCAAAACACCATAGTCATTCATTCAATGTTTGTTGAATTAATTAACTAATGACACTCATAAAATCTTGTAACAGAATTGTTGTCTGGTATGTAAAGCATATTTTCTCTTAAACACCACTGAACTTTGCAATTTGCTTGCCCATTAATTGGTTTTCAGTCTAATCACTTAGTCACCAAAACAGAAAAGCTATGGTTAGTGAAATTCTGATTCAGATATAAACTTTTAAGTGTTAGATACTAACGGCCATTATTATTCTCTCTGTTAATTCACCTCTCGATTTGAAACGAGTTTTCAAATTAATTGTTATTTCATAAAGTTTCTGTTACTTAAATCTTTATATTTCGACCCCCAGTAAAGACAAAAGACTTAAGCCTTGTTTTTGGATGGGTGTGTGCATGACCTCTCAGAATCTAACATCTATGCTTAAATGAAATAAACCAGAGCCCTGGCCGGTTTGGCTCAGCGGTTAGAGCGTCGACCTGTGGTCCTGAGAGACCCGGGTTCAGTTCCCGCTAAGGGCACGTACCTCGGTTGCAGTTTGTCCCCGGCCCTGGTTGGTCGTGCGGGTGGCAGCCACTCGATGTGTCCCTTTCATGTCGATGTTTCTCTCTCTCTCTCTGTTCCTCTCTCTCCCTCCCACTCTACCTGAACAAAAAAATGGGAGAATGTCCTCGAGTGAGGATAAAAAAAAAAAAAAAGAAATAAACCAGAAATAGTTATAAGAAGAAGAAAGCAGAGAAACAGAATGAATAGTTAACCAAAATGTGACCCTTCAGTATGTTCCACAGTACTGCCTCCAAGTATAAAGGAAAATTTAGTCCCAGGAAACTTGGCATTAAGGACTTATTTTAAAAATTACTGGCTTTATATGAACCAGAACATGACAGTGTTTATGAAGTATCTTCAGAGACCACTTTCAATCAGAATAGATTAACTAGATTGAGGTAATGTCATATTATTTTGAACATATATGTAAGTATATTTTAGAAGAACTGAAAATGATATGAGAAAACAATCCTGTAGTGTTCTAAAGGTCACTGTACTTACAGGCAGAAAATTGGAGTTTTAATTCCAAATTTACTGGTATCTGCATAACCCTGAGCAACTTAACTTCACTAGGAATGAAGCGATAAAGGATTTCCAAGTTCACATCATAAGTTGTAATTAGTTAGCATCTAAATCAAAGTAACATTAAAGAAAGTGAGTAAAAGCAGAAACTGGAAAAATATAAAAGGAAGAATAAAATTAAAAGGGTAAATGGCATAGATTTTAAAACTCAGGCAATAGACAAGCAATCTGAATTTGTAAAAAAAAAATACTATTCTTTCAGGCATCTTTTCAATAAAACTTATACCATCTCAGTTTCCTTTTTGAAACCTAATAACTCTTTTCAGATTAAAAAAAAACTAGGTTAGTTCATATATATATATATATATATATATATATATATATGTATATGTATATAGATATAGATATATTAGCCCACACTCTAATTATTGTGAATTTTGTGTTGAATATTCAAGATCACAGTCACAGTATTATTACCCATTCTTTTATAAACCTTTCCTGTTTTCTTCTTCTTTTTTTTTTTTATTTTGCAGTCTAACACAGGGGAACTCAAAGTGGAATATATGTCACTCTGTGGGTGAAGGAAGAAAACATTTGAACTTCTACTAATATTTATTTTATGTGATATTTTTCTGATTTATGTTGAAGTAAGTTTTACCACATTCATAATAATATAGAGTAGTACACATAACAATTTACATAAATATAAGCGGTTGTGAATACATGATGGAAAGATTTATACTGATTAGGCTGTGTACAGAAACTAAAAGCTCTTTAGGGACAGGTGCCAGCCATTAAAGATTTCATCCCTTCTGAGATCTACCTATCAATTTTTTTCTAGATATAACTTCAGTTTTTATATAGCTCATGTTTTATTATAAAATATCAATATAGTCAACAAAGAAAACTTGAGGAATAAAAAAATATGTAAGAGGAGAGATAAATAACATAATCCCCACGTCTCATCATTCATGTATACATACACAATCATTGTTCTTTCAAGATCATAATACCATAAAAATCTATCATAATTGTATGTGCCCATGATAAGTCACAGAAAGATGAAAAACTTTCAAAGCTATCTATGATTTTTTTTTGAAGAATTGAATGATTTATTTTAACACTTTTAGTTTCTGTTAAAATATACTTTAAAAGAGTGAGGGGTCCTATTATTTAAATCTGTTATTTAACTAGATTAATATCCTAGTTTAAAATACATATCTGAAACATTACGTGAGGGATAGTACACAGGGTCAAAACTAAAAGAAGTGACTTTCTTTTTTAACCCTAGAAAAATAATTAGAACCAATTTGACCAGCAGTTGAAACCATTTCAATTACTGTGCATGATGTCAACAGCATCAACTAGAACTCTGCATGATTCTCTCTGTACAATATGTGAGCCTGGTTCCCAGATGAGTAGGACTTTTGGTCATTTTTGCTGCTGTGATGTTGATTGTTGTTGACATTAGGCATCCAGCTCTCCAGACATAATAAAGATATTTTTGTAGGAAAGAGTAGTTTCTCAGTCCTGGCCAGTTTGGCTGAGCAGTTAGAGCGTTGGCCTGCGGACCAGAGAGTCCTGGGTTCGGTTCTCCCTAGGGGCACGTACCTCGGTTGCAGTCTTTCCCCAGCCCCGGTTAGGGTTGTGTGAGTGGCAACCACTTGATGTGTCTCTCTCACATCGATGTTTCTCTCTCTGTCTTCCTCTCTCTCTCCCTCCCATGCTGTCTGAGGATACATGCAAAAATGTTCTCGGGTGAGGATAAAAAAAAGAAAGCGTAGTTTCTCAGAATGACTTTTACTTGTAATTTTCCCACCTAGTAAAGGAGACTCGGTTCTCATTCTCTTTTATTCATGCATGTACTTAGTTCAATAAATATTTAAGTAGTTCAAATGTACAAAGCACTATCCCAGATATAATCTGTATATTCTTGACAACCTCTCCTCTCTGCATTTTACTTTCAAAATGTCTTGACTGGCTATTTTACATGGACTTTGCTGTGTATCTTATTAGCATCCTATGAGCATGAAATTTACCTATCTGAGCTCTCTTGAGAATAAATGTATTTTAAAATTTAACTTGCTATAATATTTTGAAACTTTTCAGTTTGAGTTTTAAGACACATATTATAGAGGCTATTTATTAATCCTGAGACACTTTAGCTATAGAGAGGACAAGGTAAGCTATGAGTGAAGTTCTCAGCCTAAAACAGGCCTAAGATTGAGATTCTAAACAATGATTTTCAAGCTAGTGCCTTTTTGAGTATAAAAGTTAAAGCACTTTTTTTTTTTCAATTAAACTTCAAAACTTAAAAAAAATATTAAATGCACTAACTATTTGATAACTTTCCCTCTAAGCATTATTGATTGTTTAAACCCATAATTCTTGTTATGGGTTATAATTTCATATACTAACCTATAGATGTTCTATTGCTTACCAAAATAACAGTCGTCTTTCCCATTTTTTTCTGAAGCATTACTTTAAAAGATATAATTTTCTGAATTTATATCTTTCTCCTTTGGTTTCTCATCTATACAATGGGGATATTACTAAGATCTATCTCCCAGGATTAATGAGAGAATTAAATGAGTTAATAGGCACAACGTTCTGAGAATAATGTCTGGTATGTATGCTCCAAACATGGGTATTTTCTCTTAAGCGTTTTATGAATACTTTCACTTCCTTGATTGTCTTAGGAAATCAGAACATTTACAAATCAAACGAAGACAATGGGAATAAGGAAAGAGCTATGGATCTTAGTTAAGCATTTTGTTTTTTTTCATTGACAATTGTGCCTATGATATTAATTCTATACTACTCACATATTACAAATTTGTGAAAAAAATCGCAACTGCATATAATTAGGTTAAATAGATGGATGATTTTCTGGCATGAGGAAGTACTCTAAATCCTGAACACATTCCAGAAATACTGTTTCAGCCTCTCCTTGGATTTCCTTCTATTTGAGGAATCTATTTGTGAGAGTATACATCTTAGGGTCATTACAAAATCCTAGGTAAGATTGGGAGTCAGAAGTTTTTCTAAAAAACAGCTTGTCCTAAACCTTGAAGTTGTATACATGTTTTTCTCACTTCCTAGCAGAATGTCGAGGGTGGCCTTCCTTTCTCTGCTTCAGTTTCTCTGTATTTCTGTCTATCAAACGAGGAAGAAGAAAGGGATCTCTTTCAGTGGAACGATTTTTCCCTACCAGTGAGACCAATGTTTTCCCTCTGCTTAGTTAGACAAGTGATTTTCAACGCTCTTTTTTTATTTTATTCTGAGAAGGCTTCACTTCAAATTCCTCATGTTACACATCGCTTCTTTGTCAAACAGCCCCAATACCCAATACATTTGGTTCTCACAAACTCCTAAACCATATGCTCTTAAAGAAAACAATTCTCTCTATAAGATTACTACTTAAGATATTTAAAATAAACAACTTAAAATAACTTGACTGATTTTAAAACTGAAATGTGTCATGGTTTTTGTGTTTAATTGCATTGTTGAGGATTATATTGGGATCATGTGACTACAGTGGCATCCCTTTCTCCACAGACCATTCTGTTTGCCAGATCCCAACATTCACAAATATTTGACTATTACCAAATACTGATATTCTCTAACCTATGAGCTTAGATTTCAATGGAAAATGCAGGAAAACATTTTTTAAAGAATGAGAATGGCTAACTAAAGAGTTTAAAAGTAGGCTCTGGGCTTTTTGATCACTGTTTATTCTCATGGTTATGAGATCCTTGTCTTATTCACTGTAGTGAAAATCAAATACTTTAAGGCAGTTGGCCCAGGTTTGATTTTTAGGCATTTTGATTTATAAATTGAATTCTTGGTAACCTTTACAGGATTCCCAACTCCATTATCATGTTATTACTTTTGTAATGTGTTTTGAGCACTGCCAATGTGTTCAGAATTGAAAAGCATGTTAAAGTGAGCCTATTCCCACAATGGTCTAAACATTTTAGCTGAATTTTTTATTTTTCCACCTCTTCACATTTTGAAAATGCGCTGTATATTATTTTACCCCAAATAGAAGTTCCCTTCAAAGTAAATGTTGTTTGAGAGTTCTCATTTGCTAGTATGGCTAGACTCTGGATGATGTTTTTTGGGGGTTCCTTGTGGTACCCCAAGGTAACAGCCACCAACCCATTATTATATATTTCAAAATGTGTGGGCTACATTACAGGAAATGATCTTTGAAGTGTCCTTATTTTCGTCTAATATGTATGTGTATGAAAAATGTCTATTTTTGCTTCCAAATTCCTAAATTTCCTTGTTGATCTAAGTCCATATTTTACTAAAGAATATGCTCATTGAATATGTTATGAATTTCTTATATTAAGAGGCCAGAAACCAGAATAAGCATCTTTGTCTTCCAAGTGCTCCTCTCTTAACTTCCCTCACCATTGAAGATGATGCAGTTGTTCCTTTCCCAGGGAAGCATCCCAGAATCACTTTAAGGTGATTATCATTTTATCTTCAAGCTCACTAAACCATTGAATCCCTGCTCTGCTTCTAGGCCTATAAAACTATTATGCCTGAGATTTTGACTATATAATAATAGATTCAAGATATCTAGGGTTTAGTTATACTTTGCATGCCATTCACTTAACTAAGAGGCACAGAATTTTATACTGACTTTTAGTTTTCCTTTTGTTATATTAGGCTTGTCAAATTTGGGAAAACTATTACTTAGTTTTTACCTAGAACCATTTAGGTAGATTTAAAAATCTGGTGTATTCAAACTGATTATGACATATTTTTATTCTTATTTTTCACTCCCATGGTTTCTTTCTACATCCCAGTGCCAATAAATTTGGAAGCTGTTTACTAATCTATTAAATTGTAGAAGCAAGAATATGATAAAACTAGAATACTTTTAGTTATACTTTGTTATAGGAGCACCACACTGTATTTAAAGACTGCTACAGAACTTAGAGAGTTTGACAGCAATGAAATCATAGTAGGGGATTTTAACACACCATTGACTTTACTGGAAAGATCTTCTAGACAAAGAATCAACAAGGAAACAGAGACCATAAATGACACACTAGATCAGATAGATTTAATTTATATTTACAGAACACATTACCCCAAAGCTGAATAATATACATTCTTCTCAAGTTCACATGGGATATTCTCAAAGATAGACTACATGTTAAGACACAAGCTAAGTCTTTACAAGTTTAATAAGATTAAAATTGTATCAAGCATCTTTTCAGATCACAGTAGTATGAAACTAGAAATCAATTACAATAAAAACACTCAAAATCATTCAAACACATGGAGGCTAAATAGCAAGTTATTAAACAATGAATGGAAGGTGATCAAGGAAGAAATAAAAACCTTTCTGGAAACAAATAAAAACGAATGCACAACACAAAATCTATGGGACACAGCAAAAACAGTTCTGAGAGGGAAGTTAATAGCATTACAAGCTTACCTCAAAAAACAAGAACAATTTTTATTAAAAAATTATTTTTCCTTTATTGATTTTAGAGAGAGAGGAAGGGAGAGGGAGAGAGAGATAGAAACATCGATTGGCTGCCTTCTGCATGTCCCCCACTGGGGATTTGGCCCACAACCTGGGCATGTGCCCTGACAGGGAATCAAACCAGCAACCTCTTGATGGATGGTTTAATGCTCAACCACTGAGCCACATTGGCTGGGCTAAGAACACTTTTTAATCAACTATCTAACACTACAAATTAAAGAATTAGAAAGAGAACAAAAATATCTACTTGAGTTAGTAGAAGAAAAGAAATTATAAAGATCAGGGTGGAAATAAATGACATGGAGACTAAGAAAACAATAAAAAAGATAAACAAAACTAAGAGCTAGTTCTTTAAAAAGATAAACAAGATTGATCAACCTTTAGCCAGACTCACCAAGAAACTAAGGGAGAGGACCCAAGTAAATAAAAATCAGAAATGAAAGAGGTGAAGTAACAACTGACACTGAAGAAATACAAAGGATTATAAGAAAATACTATGAACAATTATATGCCAACAAATTGGACAACCTAGGTAAAATGGACAAATTTCTAGAAGAATATAAGCTCCCAAAACTCAACAGGGAAGAGTCAGAAAACCTGAACAGTCCAATAAAAACAAAGGAAATTGAAGCAGTTATCCATAAACTCCTAGCAAACAAAACCCCTGGTCTGGACAGCTTCACAGGGAAGTTTTACCAAACATTCAAAGAAGAAATAATACCTATTTTCCTCAAACTATTCTAAAATACTCAAGAGAAAGGAAGACTTCCAAGCTCTTTTTATGAGCCCAGCATAATCCTAATTCCAAAACCAAATAAAGACACTTATAGGCCAATATCTTTGATGAAAAAAATGCCAAAATTCTCAAGAAAATATTAGCAAATCGTATCCAGCAATATATTAAAAAATTATTCATCTCTACCAAGTGGGATTTATTCCAGGAATGCAAGGCTGGTACAATATTCGCAAATCAATGAATGTGATACACCACATAAACAAAATGAAAAATAAAAATCATATGATCATATAAAAAAAATCCAAAAAGGCATTTGACAAAATCCAGCATACATTTTTGCTAAAAATGCTCAGCAAAGTGAGAATAAAGGGATCACACCTCAACATAATAAGAGCCATATATGACAAGCCTGTCGCCAACATCATATTCAATGGGCAAAAAGTAAAAGCATTTCTGTAAGAACAGAGATGCCCACTTTTGCCACTCTTATTCAACTTAGTACTGGAAGTCTTAGCCACAGTGATCAGACAAGAAGAAAAAATAAAAGGCATCCAGAATTGGAAAGGAGGAAGATAAACTCTCATTATTTACAGATGACATGACATTGCACAGAAAAAACCCTAAAGACTCCACCAAAAATCTGCTAGATTTAATAAATGATTTTGGCAAAGTAGCAGGATACAAAATTAATATCCAGAAATTGATGGCATTTTTATACACCAATAATGAACACTCGGATAGAGAAACTAAAAAAAAAAAAAAAATCCCATTTATCATTACAACGGAAACAAGATACCTAGGAATAAACTTAACCAAGGAAGTAAAAGACCTATTTTCAAAAAACTATAGAACATTGAAATAAGAAATATAGGAAGACATAAAAAAAAAATGGAAGTATATAACCATGTTCATGAATTGGAAGAATCAACATCATTAAAATGTTCTTACTACCCAAAATAATATATAGATCCAATGCAATCCCTATTTTTTTTTTTAATTTTTTTTTTTTATCCTCACCCGAGGACATTTTTCCATTTTTTGTTCAGGTAGAGTGGGGGGGAGAGAGAGGAACAGAGAGAGAGAGAGAAACATCGATGTGAAAGGGACACATCGAGTGGCTGCCACCCGCACAACCGACCAGGGCCGGGGACAAACTGCAACCGAAGTACATGCCCTTAGCGGGAACCGAACCCGGGTCTCTCAGGACCGCAGGCCGACGCTCTAACCGCTGAGCCAAACTGGCCAGGGCCAATGCAATCCCTATTAAAATACTGGTGGCATACTTCACAGAGCTAGAACAAAAATTCCAAAAGTTTATATGGAACCAAAAAAGACCCCAAATAGCCACAGCAATCTTGAAAAAGAACAAAGTTGGAGGGATCACAATGCCAGACATCTAGTTATACTACAAAGCCACAGTAATCAAAACAGCCTGGTACTGGCACAAGAACAAGCATATAGATCAATGGAACAGAACAGAGAACCCTAAAATCAACCCAAGACAGTATGCTTAATTGATATTTGGCAAAGGAGGCAATAGCATACAATGGAGTAAAGACAGTCTCTTCAGTAAATGGTGTTGAGAAAATAAGACAAATATTGGCAAAAAACTAGATCACCAACTTATACCATATATAAGAATAAACTCAAAATGGATAAAAGACCTAAATATAGGTCAGAAACTATAAAAATCCTAGAAGAAATTGTAGGCATCAAAATTGCTGATATCACATGATGCAGAATTTTCACCAATACATTGCCTAGGGCAAGAGAAACAAAGAAAAAAAAAATCATAAATGAACTACATAAAACTAAAAAGCTTCTGTACAGCAAAAGAAACCAGTATCAAAATGAAAATGAAACCCGCTCTATGGGAGAACATATTTGCCAATGTTACATCAGATAAGGAGTTAATTTCCAAAATATATAAAATACTCATACAACTCAACAAAAGAAAGACAAACCATCCTATTAAAAATGGGCAAAGGGCCCTGGCTGGTTTGGCTCAGCGGTTAGACCATCGGCCTGTGGTCCAGAGAGACATGGGTTCAGTTCCCGCTAAGGGCACATACCTCAGTTGCAGTTTGTCCCTGGCCCTGGTTGGGGTTGTGTGGCAACCACTCGATGTGTCCCTTTCACGTCGATGTTCCTCTCTCTCTCTCTCTTCCTCTCTCTCCCTCCCACTCTATCTGAACAAAAAACAAAAAAAATGTCCTCGAGTGAGGATAAAAAAAATAAAAATGGGCAGAGGAACTGAAGAGACACTTTTGTAAAGAGGACATACAAATGTCCAAGAGACATGAAAAAATGCTTAGCGTCACTAATCATCAGAAAGATGCAAATTAAAATGACTATGAGGTATCACCTCACACCTGCCAGAATGGCTGCCGTCAACAAATCATCAAACAACAAATGCTGGCGAGGGTGTGGAGAAAAGGGGACTCTACTACACTGCTGGTGGAAATGCAGACTGGTGCAGCCACTATGGAAAACAATATGGTATTTCTTCAAAAAGTTAAAAATGAAACTACCATTTGACCCAGTGAACCCACTTCTAGGAATATATCCTGAGAAGCCTGAAACGCTAATTAGAAAGAATTTATGCATCCCTGTGTTCATAGCAGCACTATTTACAATAGCTAAAATCTGGAAACAACCCAAGTGTCCATCAGTAGATGAGTAGATAAACAAAGCTGTGGCCCTGGCCGATTTGGCTCAGTGGTAGAGCGTCGGCCCATGGACCAGTGAGTTGCGAGTTCAATTCCGGCCAAGGGTATGTACCTCAGTCGCAGTTTGTCCGCAGCCCTGGTTGGGGTCATGCGGGAGGTAACTAGTCAATGTGTCTCTCTCACATTGATGTTTCTCTCTCTCCCTTTCTCTTCTTCTCTTTCCCTCCCACTCTATCTGAAGATAAATAGAAAAATATCCTCAGATGAGGGTTTAAAAAAAGTAAAAGCTGTGGTACATATACACAATGGAATACTATGCAGCTGTAAAAAAGAAAGACCTCTTATCCTTTGAGATGACATGGAGGGACCTGGAGAGTATTATGGTAGGCGAAATAAGCCAGTCAAAGACAAGTATCACATTATCTCACTTATTTGTGGAATAAAATGAACAAAACAAGGTGACGATCAAAATAAATCCAGAGACATGGAAACATGGAACAGACTGACAAAACTCAGAGGGACAAACCAAAGAACTGATATGCATAGCTGCATAACCAATAGACAGAAACAACAGTGCAGTGAAGGTGGTGCGTGGGGGTGGTGGTAGGAGCCGGGAGAAGGGTGTTATTGGGGGAAAAAAGGAGGGACATCTGTAATACTTTCAACAATAAAGATAAATTAAAAAAATAAAGGACATGTTGAAGCATGGCTAAATACTAGAAGTATTTAATATCCCTTAGTATTCAAAAATGCTAAAAGCTGATAAAATTAATGGTAGAGAAATTAGCTGAATATTCAAAAATATTTATTTAGTGATTGAAAACATTTATTTGTGACCAATTTGATTTTGACCGACACAAAATATTAATATTTTGAAAATATTTGCAAATAATTTGAAGAGGCATAAATGACAGAAATTAGTCTAAAAATGAAAAGTCCAAATAATTCATCAAAATTCAAAAAGCCCATAAAGACTATAAAACAATTTCAAGATTTTGCTGAAATTGTCCACTCTCCTCAGCCCAATTATACCAATAGTGTATTTAATAAATAAACAAAATGCTCAAAGACATGTGTGCATCTCAAATTCCCCTACTTAGCAGGATGCCAGTTATATTGGGTTAACGCCTCCCTAATATTCTCATTTTAACTAGATTATCTCTGTAAAGATCCTATATACAATTAAGGTCGCATTCTGAAGTAAGGAAGGTTAGGATTTCAACATGAATTTGGCGGGGGGGGGGGGGGGGGGTGCACAATTCAACCCATAACACCTTACCTGGTCAAGGAGACACGAATTAGAGAGAACACATTATCCCTGTTCTTAGGTTCATTCATCCAACCTATATTTAGCCCCTGCTCGGTCCCAAGCATGGTGCACATGGTGGGATACAGTGTTGATCCAAGAAGATGTTCTTGACCCTGCCCACCTGACCCTTACAATCTAATGATTGAGTCTCTGACTTAGAGTCTCTGAGTTATATTCATGGTCAGAAGCCATAAACAAAAATGCCTTCACCAGGTGCCAAGCATGGAATGTAGTGAGTCCAGTTTACTAGAGATAACAAAAACCCCATCGCAAACCCAGTGACTGGCAACTGTTACTCAGCCTCAGTGTGGGGAGACACAGCAAATGGTGTGGGTTGTGGCCCCACTGGGGCGTGCCCATCCTGTCTAAAAGGGGCATCCCTCCTGATTGCTGATGCATGGACTATGGTAGAATTTTGACATATGCTACAATATTTTAAAAGAAACCAGAAATCTGTATTTTTATATGAAGTCACATGATTTTTTAATGTTCACAGCTTACATGTCTAGTAACCATGTAAAACCCATCTACTGGTGCAAGTGTCCTTGGCTTAGAAGAAAGAATACATCACAGGGAGTCTGATGGCACAACGGTTGTAATCACCAATCATATAGGAGGGGAACTTAATGCTCTCCTCTTAACACTCTGCCAAAAAGTGAATGGAGCATGTTCCAGGTGGCTTGGAGAAAACCACTAGACAAGGGCTGTCCTGCTGACTGTACCTAAGGAAGATGGCAAACAGAAGACAGATCACACGTCAGAGGGAAGGTGGATTGTGTTTTCCAGGAGGGAAGACACACTGCAGGGAAGGACCAGCATTTCATATGATAGACTGTAGCCTGTAGCCAACATCTAATTGTGTTAATTAACTGAGATATTTTAGGACTTGCCTTAAGTAGGTTAATAAACTTCCTCACAACATCTAAACTCTTATCTTTTGCTCCCTCTCAATGCAAGTATGCACATTTACAAACTTTGCTTGAATTTTCCTTTTGCAGTCTCTAAACAATTAGTTTTTTTGTTTCTGATGTGCTAATGTGTAAATTATGCAAAGTGCCTAATTATTCTCTCTTACATTTGCGAAAAACATGCTTATTTAACTCGAGTTGACAGTGTCTTGTGCTCACTTTGGCAGCACATACAGTAAAATCAGAATGTCTCCATTTTACCAAGATGCTAGTTACAGATATAACTGGAGGCAAGAATCCAGTATTCTAGCTTCCCTTTGTGCACATTTCTGAAAGGAGCATAAACCTTCAGAGATTCGAGGTGTTAAAAGGTTTTGAGAAAAGGGTTGGGGTTTGCAATGGCCCATATTTTATCCCATGGTGGCAGAGTCAGGGGAAAGTTTAGAGTGGGGAGAACACATGGGTCGATGGGATAAAAACTTTGAGGAAAAGTAGACTTCTTCCTGGACAGTCCTGTTGGAGGCCATGTGGTATGTACCAGTGTAGCTAAGCAAGTACTTCTCAGCTTCTCTCTGTCCTTTTTAATATTACCTGTGCCACTGGACTAATGGCTCATTACACCTGTGTATGAAATACCATTACCTCTTTCTGGTTTAGCTTGAATGAAAGTCCATTCCCTGAGTAGTTGAATCAGGGAGTACACAGCTGAAGTCCATTTCAGTGTGATCTGTATTTCTCCGTGTTATAGCAGGTTGACTTCCTGTGGATATTGTTTCACTCAGGTGTTTTCATCAGAATTTGACCAGAATTTTGTTTTTACCAAATGGCAATGAAAACCTTATTGAAAACTGCACTTAATTTTCATCATGTATCAGTTATTTCCCTTCACAAATATCAATCCAAATGAGCCACATTTCCCAGCAATGATGTAGTGAAAGAAAACAATTCATTAAATGGCACTTGCGCTGAGCCTGGTGACAGATCAGGTGCCGTAGAAGAGGAAAGCATGTCCTCATGCACACGCACAGATAACAAAGACTGGGAGGTAACCAGGCTTCCAGGATTTAAAATATAATTTGGACGTTGAAGGATCACGTCAAGAAACATCCAGAGACAAGTGAAAATAATATACAATTAATTCAAAAATAGAATGCACGTTGCAGGTTTGAATTGCTTTCTGAACTTCTGCACTCTAATAGAAATCATGGGCTGTGTTAATCAGGTAGTATCCTGGGAGAGATGGAACTTGAGCTGTGCATTGAAAGAGGTGGACTATTTAGATGGCAAGGGCGTGATGAAAGGGCGTTTGGACCCTTCATGCTAGGGCCGGCCGTGTATGCAGGGCAGTAGGGAAGAGACCGCAAGTAGAAAACAGTGCTTCATTTTATATCATTATTTGAGAGTTGAGGCAAAACAGTAATATCAGGCCAGTGGATGTCCCAGGACCCAATTCAGAAAATGATGTTGCATTAAGTCATCATGTTCCCTTGGTCCCCTCCAATCTGTAACTGTCTCTCAGTCTTCCTTCGTTTTGCATGATCTTGGCATTAGAGTCACAACCAGTTTGAATTTCTTCTTGAAAAGTCTTATAATAAGGAATGTTACTTGTAATGCACCAAAAAAACAAAACCAAAAACAAAACAACAACAACAACAACAACAACCCCACAATCATTTGTAAGTATGGTTCGTTTAAAAATGTTGCTACCGTTTATCCCCGGCCCTGGTTGGTCGTGCGGGTGGCAGCCACTCGATGTGTCCCTTCCTCTCTCTCCCTCCCACTCGATCTGTACAAAAAATGGAAAAATATCCTCGGGTGAGGATAAAAAAAAATTAAAAAAATGTTGCTACCAAATGTCATAGTTTGTGACAAGGGCGTGATGCCCTCCACTGTGCAATGTGAACATCCTCACCTATGTGCTCTGTCAGTGTGCCTCCACCTCTCAGGGCTCACAGTGCTTGTCTGCCTGTTGGCAGCTGGACGGATCGCTGAGACAAGGCAACTTGTATGAGAGCGGGTGTGACTTTCATACAAGGAAAAGTATTTGGGATAGTGTCTGTGCACATGCTTGAGTGTCTGTGTGTGAGAGAGGAAGGAAGGGAGGGAGGGAGGGAGGGAGGGAGGGAAACAGAGAGGAAGGGGGAGAGAGAAGGCAGGGTGGGGGAGGGGAGACAGATACAACCAGTGGAGACTGAACCCAGAATACGATGTATAACAAGGGGCATATTGGAGGTCCCTCTGGGCAGTCTGGGGTAAAAGTGGAGCTTGACAGAATGGTTCCTTGATCTTTGCTTCCATTTTCTATCCCTGCCTCCCTTTCTTCCTCAGACCTTAGGTCCAGGGACTAAGTTGCTCATCTCCTGGGCTCATGACACATGGCCTCGGACAATGAGCCTCTTGTTCTGTAGTGTTTGCTCTTGATTCGCAATGCCCGTTTCTATTTTCCCCCCACATGGGGGCCCATTATAATGGCTCTTCTGTATGCCCTTGCAAATGTATCATTTTTCTTAAAATTAAAAAAAATTTTGATGTCACATCATTTTCATTTTTCACCTTTTGGAGTCTTGTTAAAAAATGTCACAGAGCAAGTATACTACCTTTTGTCTTTTTTCTTCTTTAGCGTTTTACCTTTTACATTTATTTATTTAATCTACAAGGTGTTCCATTATACATGGACTGAAATAGGGATTCAACCTTACTTTTCTCCATTTTGAGTCATTTTTTTCTCAATGTCATCTGTTAACTTACCTCCCCTTGATTTGTAGTGCTACCTTTTAGTTTCATGCTTACATGGATCAGTTTTAGAAATTTCTCGTGTGTTCCATTTCTTCTATTTGTATGAGCCAGTTTTAGCAGTATGTTGTTATTATTTAAAAATTGTTCCCAGAGCTCTGTAGAATTTCCCAATCTGTTAGATGACTTTGTCATCTTTTATTTTTCAGAATTGACTCAGCTATTCTTGGATCTTTATTTTTCCATATAAGTTTTAATAATTTGTTGGTTTTCTTAGGAATTTCCTATGCAATTTAATTAGTATTATATTTATAGGTTAATTTAGGTAGAATTTGCATCCAGTTCATGAACAGACTATTTCATCTTTTTTCTTTGGGTCTTTTCAGTTTTGAAAGTTTTGTTCTAAAAGTCATGGGCATTATTCATTAGGATAATGCCTAGATGCTTAATAGTGTTGTTTATATTGTGAATAATAGCTAATTTTTCTGTTTGATTACTGTTGATGTGGAGAAATAACATTCAATTTTATCTGGCAGCTATTTCTTCTATATAACTTTTTATGTAGATGATTAGATGATCTGAAAATTATTATAATTGAAAAATATTTAATATTTGAAATGTTTATCTTGTTCTAAAACAAAAGGGGAAATCAAAGGTTTTACATTTTATATAAAATTTACTATAAATTTTGGCATATAGCTTTTTTCAAATTAAAAAAGTTTTTTTTCCATTTTTAGTATATTGCAAATTTGTTTTGATATAGATGAATACTTATTCTTAATTTATTGTCTTAATTATGGGATTTTAAAAATCTTTAAATTGTTTATGTGAGAAGTGTTATTTTTATATTTGTTGATATCAAAAAATTCTTGAATTCCTGGAATAAGCCATACTTGACCATGATGTATAATTTTAATATATAAATTTTATTAATTTAGCTAATATTTAATTCAGAATTTTCCTCCTATGTCATAAGATAATAATTAAGACTCTTATTTTATTGGCTATACAGTTTTGAAAAAGACATTTTAAGCTTTTCAAAGCTTTCTATCTGTTTCTTTCGGAAACAACTAGTATAACAGAGATTATTGATAGTATGGAAGAACTATCTTGTAAGGCTATCTGAGCTGGGAATTTAGATCTTTAATGAGCATTTTAATTCCTTTGCAGGGGGTATTATTGCTTATTGAAATAGTAAGAAATTTTACTATGTTGTCAACTCATTCTTCCTTCCTATATCTCTGTGGTGTTCTTGAATCTATTACACTTTCTGACTGAGTACTTCTACCAAGAAGATTTTCAAAGACTCTTTCAGAGCTAGTGTTCTGAGTCCTGTCAAAGGTAACCATTCATTCTGTAGATGTAACTTTTCTGCTTTTCAAGCTGCTTACTAAGTTTTTTCTGTAAGCTGTTATATTTTTTACCTCCAGTATTTCCTATTGGTTCCTCTTTATAATTGCTTTTCATTCTTGATGTAATTACTATTCTCCCATATCTTTTTTCAAAACATCTTTAAAAAATTAATTTGACATTCTTTTTATTTTAGAATATTAATTCAGCTTTGTCTAATAGTTTGTTCAGTTAATTGGGTTTTTATTTTTTGGTTATTTGTTGTTGTTCTGTTTTTTTTTTTTTTTAAACAAGAATTGGGCTTCTCAGTGGTCTTTATTTTTCCCGAAAGTTCTTAGTTCGGAAATTAGTAACTTCTGCTAGTTATATTTATTTTCTTTTGCAGATAGGGATGGGGGATGCTAAAACCCAGATACTTGTATGATCGCCACCTTGTGAGTTTAGGAATAGGAGGCGGGTGGGACCTGCCTTGTGCAAAGGACCTCTGCATTTAAAGTAGGGCCAGACCACCCGTCATGTGCCGTATCCCATTAGACCTCTCTGGGCTTCAGGGAGTTTCCTTGAACCTTCCTATTGACACTGTTATTTATTGAATTACCCAGAAGCTACAATGTGAAGGGGAGTGTCTGCCTGCAAATGTATTCACCCCTACCCTAGATAGCTAGCACCCCGCCCTGCTGTTGCCAAGCCCGCTCCCCTGGGCTGGCTGCTGACAGTGCTGTGTCTGCTGTGCTTGGGAATCGGGTGGGCAGTGACCCACCCCAGGAATCTGAAGAGAAAAAAGAGCTCAACTACAGAATTTGCCTTTACACCTAGACTGTTCCCCAAAGTGTTCTTATGCGCTTGTATTTTGAAATCTTGCCATTAAAAATATTATACTCTCAGAATTACCAATATCCCCTTGATTCTGCTGTCTCTGGGTTTAGGTTCAGGGAGGGTGCCAGCTGCCTATATTTGTTCACTATCTTGTCAAGGACCCTTAATTTCATTTTCTTCATTTAATTTTGGAGGAATGGTGATAATAGTCATCAGTTATTGACTGTTTTATTTCTTTGGACCCACTGTTTATTCCTGAGTTTTTCTTCCCAGGTTATGTTTTTGACATTATTACTTAAAAATTATTTATAACTATTTTTCTTATTATATACTTAATTCCTGTGTTGTTTATTACATATTCCCCAAACTCCACTAAAGAAAATACTTTCTCAGATTTCAGATTGATTTTATATTTAATGACAGTGATTTCAGGGTCCATAGACTGAATCATAATTTCAGGTGTTTTAAACTTATAAATCAGTATTACTAAGGTGTAACTGAAGAACTGAAACACTTTTATTGCAAATCTGAGTGATAACATGGGCCTCAGGATTGCCCTGGAATATGGATGAGCACCAACCATTTAGGAACAAATATTCTGGCTGATAACAGACAGACAGCCAAACGCAGCCTCTGATAAAGATAAATAACCTGTACTCAGGGAAATTTTTTGCATCATTAAACATGGTGAGCATATTAGCTAGCAGGGGGTGGAGCCGAGTCCCCAAAGAGATAAATCTAAATTATGTGCGCTGCAGTGATCATAACAGTAATGCACCATCTTGGCTAACTAGCTGACATCAATGGGAAGGGAATTTCAGATTTAAATGAACCAAACTAAAAAGCATTTCGGTGCACATACAGATTAATTGGAGCATATTCATGAACTTTTCAGTGTTATTATGCTGCTGCTGCTTTTTTTTTTTTTTTTTTTTTTTTGATTGCTGCCAAGTACAAAGAGCTTAGAATTTTCCTGTCAAATCTTGCATCTTTGTTTTTTCTTCTCACTTTCTTATGCAGCTTGATTAATTACTCTCCAATTTGCTCTCCATTAATCTCCCTCCTACACAGTTGTATCAGTAATTGCCAAAAAAATTTCCTCTTTTGTGTGCAACTAAGACAGATAATGTAAGTTTAGTGACATTTCTTTTCTTTTTTTTTTTAAATAATTTTTTATTAATTTATTTTTGTTACAGATGTTTCTCCTTTTTCCCCATTGACACCCTTATCCCCATAACCCCACCCCATACCCAGCTTTGTTGTCCGTGTCCATCGGTTATGCGTACATGCATGTAAGTTCTGTGGTTTATCTCTTCCTTTCCCCCACCACCCCTTCTTCTGAGGGTTGTCAGTCTGTACCCTACTTCCACGTTTCTGGGTCTACCCAATTCCTCAGACTGTTATGTTCATTATATTCCACAAATAAGTGAGATCATGTGATATTTGTCTTACTCTCCTTGGCTTGTTTCGCTTGGGACAATACTTTCCAGGTCCCTCCATGTCATCTCAAAGGATAAGAGATCTTTCTTTCTTACAGCTGCATAGTACTCCATTGTGTATATGTACTGACATCATAAAATTAATTCTAGTTGTCTCCTGTTCCATATTTGTAACTCTGATTATAAGAGACCTCCATAGTGAAATTTCTTTTAAATCAGTCAATAAAGTAGTCATTTGTTAATACCGTACTTTTGAAACACAGAATATCCCAAATTCTAAGTTAAGAAGTACTGTTGTTTCAGGAGACGCACCTTATTGATAATATAACCATTTTAAAAAATCTGAGAAAGTGTTATGATGACAGAATTTGATTTTTTTATTTTCTGTTATTTGTGTTGGACAATATCTTGATAACTTGGTATCTACCTATGCTCAGAAGGTCACAATATCTACTTTTCTTTCACTCAGTGCCTTTTGTACTTCTAGGAAATTGTAGTACTATATTGGTAAATGGAGAAGAAAAACACTATTGGTTTGTGGGGATAAATTAGCCAATATTTAAAGATATGTTTTTTTTTATATATATTTCAATTAAAGATAATTGAGTGAGCTCCTGCTAGACTGTAAGATAGACATGATCATGGTCGTCTGATTCATAGTCATGTGTCAGTGTACAGCAAAATCATGACATAGGTGCTCAGTAAGTATTTGGTGAATAAATGAGTGATTTGCAAAGAGATTTTATTTTGTCTATGATAAGGAACAATTTATAAAAACTTGGCCATAGTGCAGCAAATTTGACTTGTTTTAACCAGTGGAGAAAACAGCTTGAAACAGGCACCATCAAACCATTTCTTATTGCTGCTTTTCACATGTTTGTGATTATGCCACTCATTGTCATTATTAAGATTTACTCATTACAGCCCTGGCCAGTTTGGCTCAGCGGTTAGAGCGTCAGCCCACAGACCAGAGACTCTTGAGTTCGGTTCCTGTTAAGGGCACGTACCTCAGTTGCAGTTCATTCCCGGCCCCTGTTGGGGTCATGTGGGTGGCAACCAGTCGATGTATCTCTCTCATATCAATGTTTCTCTCTCTCTCCCTCTCTCCCTCCTGCTCTATCTGAAGATAAATGCAAAAATGTCCTCAGGTGAGGATAAAAAAAAAAAAAGAAGAAGATTTGCTCATTAGAGACAAATTACCAAACAACTCATCATAGTTAGATATTTAGAGACAGTCTAGATTGAAATCGCATTTCAGCCTCTTACTGTGGAAAGCTCTCAGTCAGTCCTTTCACCTCTTTCTCTCTCATTTGACTTTTTCAGAGTGTCAGGATACTTCACACCTGGGGTTGTTGATAGGGTGAAATGAAGTGTCATATGCGATGGTACCTGCCACAATATACAGAAGGTCAGTGGTAAACATTATTTCCCCTCTTCCTTCTTCCCTATTCTTCCCAGTGCAGGACAACGTTTTGTGAATCAGAACCTTTTATTTGGAACACTGAGTTCTCACTGATAATTAATATTACATTTAATTGTTCTTAATTTTAAAAGTTGCTAGAAACATGACTCTAAGAATACTAAAGCACATACCAATACTCTGTCCTGTTGAAAAGAAATGAGATTTAAAGCCTAACTGTTCTATCTGCTCTTTTTGCTCTGGAAATGATAACCTAAATCTGTTTTCTCTTCATTGCTGAGACTGCTTCTTTCCAATGCTCCTGGAATCTGTTACAAATTACAGTAACTCGTGATTTCAGCACCTTGGCCTCTGGCAGTTTCTCTGGTACTTTCCTGATCTCTAGTAATTTTTGTACGTCTCAATAGCAGAGAGTGCATTTACTTTGCTCATCTGTACTAGAAGGTGTTAGGTGTGCTCTCCTGCTCACTTGTAGATGTCTACGAAGTGGAGAATATTAACAACACCATGTCTTTTCCTCTGACTTTCTTTTAATTATTTATGTCCCCTCTGCCTCCAACTCTTCTTCCCCTAAGTGCAAACACACACTCAGATGAGGAAGAAACTACCCAAGTTCCTGCCTTCATAATAAGATGTCTCCTCTTTCTAACCTGACCTTCTTCTACCAGATTCTACTCTGTGGTAATCAAATTGAACGTTTAAAATGCATTTATAGCCCTGGCTGGTTTGGTTCAGCGGTTAGAGCGTCGGCCTGTGGTCCAGAGAGACCCGGGTTCGGTTCCTGCTAAGGGCATGTACCTTGGTTGCAGTTTGACCCCGGCCCTGGTTGGTCGTGCGGGTGGCAGCCACTCAATGTGTCCCTTTCATGGGTTGATGTTTCTCTCTCTCTCTCTCTCTTCCTCTCTCTCTCCCTCCCACTCTATCCGAACAAAAATGAAAAAAAATGTCCTCGGGTGAGGATAAAAAATAAAATAAAATAAAAAATAAAATGCATTTATACCTATCGAGGTTATTAAGTAGAAAGTTAAAAAGATTTAACTTTAAAAGATATACAAGCAGAGGGTCCAGTTTGAGGGAAAAGGAATGAAAAGTTAGCAAATGGAATTATTGCAATTCAGGTACTTTGCTCTGGCCAGATGTACTTATCTAGTTCAGCTCTTTTTCAAAAAAGTTTGTGAAGAAGTTAAATTTATTAGAGTAGCCCCCGCACGCCCCCCCCCCCCTCGCCCTTTACTATGGTCTCAAGAGACTTAGCCAAGTCTTTAAGGATTCAGCACAGGAAATGATTATCAAGGAGGAAAAAGTCACTGGGGGTTGAGGGGTACTTTGCTCGTCCAGCTTAGTCTATCTTAGGGGTACCTATTTAATACCCAGTGTAAGAATCACATGAGAGAGGCACCCATCCCTTGGGTTCTTAGTTCAGAACAAGTTCTTTAATTTGTTTCTTGCATCTAATTATTACCACTTTGGAACCTCCTTATTCCCAAAGCTTTTCTTACCTTAGTCTTACCTGGTATGAGATTTGCCCTCAATCTCCATTGATGGTGATCCTTGCCCACCCTCTAGGGTCCCTGGCAGTAAACACCTTTCCAGGGCTCAGTTTGCTATTTATTTTGGTCCTCTTGGTTCAAGAATCAGAGCTAGAGAGTGGTGATTCAGAAAGATTTGCTCTCTCTGTCTCTCTGCAGCAAAGCTGTAAGAAAGTCATGTAAAAATTTCTTCTTCACAGAATGTCATTTATAAGCTAGACCATGCAGTATGCTGATGGAATCAGGGAGACATTTGATCTTCTTATGCATATTGTTTAATATCCTAGTTTTAAATAACAATATGCAAAACATATTTCTTATATCTTTGCTGAGAAAACCTGTGACAGAAATACAAGGTAACTCTTTGCATAAAAGAAATGACCAACTATGTCTATTATCATTAGCTTGTTTTTTGACAATGTTTTATCATACTATTGTTTTGCTCTGTTTACACCATTCTTAATTTTGTCCTTTGTTGATATTATACTTGTTTTCCCTTTATTTAAGTAAAAGATGTATAAAACATTTAAAAAATCAAATTACTTTAAGATAAAAAAAGAGTACAGAACAGTAACAAACTTTCAGAAATTTACATGGTTAAACATTGCATAACTTTGGGACAAAAGTTATATAGTCAGCCAGGTCTGGTTTAAATCTTTCCACAGAGAAACATTAAATAATATGATAATTATAGTTTGTTTGCTTGAATTATCAAACATTATCCATGCATTGCAATTGGTTGTCTCATAGCATTCTTTCAGTGCATATAATCTTTAACATATAAGGCAGTTGTATGTGTTCTTCTTTTTAAAAAGGTATTTATTAATTTAAGTAATTTATGCAGTATGGTAAATATAATATTTAGTACAGAGTAAACATTCAACATGGTAGCTGTTATTGTGTTATTATTGTTATTATGACATCTCAGAATATCAACAAGTCTTACTTGAAGTTTGTTGTAGTTCATGGATCTGAGAATTTGTCTTTTGTTCATTCTAGAATGTTTTCAGCCATTATCTCTTTAAATATTACTTCACTTCCCTTGTTTCAACTGCTTTCCTCTAAACTTTGATGGATGTTCATTAGGCATTCTCATTTTATCCTTTATGAGTCTTAAGCTCCATTTCGTGTTTTTCAATTCAGTGTCTCTGTGCTGCATTGAGTATAATTTCATCTGCTCTAAGTTCCAGTTCAATAATTGTTCATTTCAGCACAATCTCCTGTCACCCTATCTAATAAGTTTTTTATTTCAATTAAACTTCTAATTTCTAGATGTTTTATTTAATTCTATAAATCTTTCTGGTAGTTTTTGATAATTATGATATCATTATGTATGTCTTCAACTCTCTCTTAGTTTTCAAAATGTATTAAGTATACTTATTTTATAGTTTGTATTTGATAATTTATATATTTGTATATCTTTTGTGCCTGGTTTCTGGTTTTGTGGATTGTTGTTTCTACAGACTCTTGCTACTAGTGTCTTGCTTAATTGTGTAATTGGTTTTTTGTTTTTTTTTTTTACTTTCTGAGAGCTTCTGTTTATTGGAACTCTATCTGCGTGCATTATTTGACCACTAGATTTCTTTCTTTCCTCCTGAGGGTGTTTTTACTTGTCAATTGCTACTACCAAAATATGCCTGCTTTTAATTAAAATATTAACTTGTGTTTTATTTTTTTAGATTTTGTAAAAAGAATGAATATGGGTGAAGATAAATAATTTTTCTTGCTGTCTGTCTCTGCTGGTTAGATTTTATATTTATTCCTCCTTTCCACGGCTTCCAGCTTTATTGGGGGGGGGGGCGGTTTCTTACGTTTCTCCTCCATGGCCCCATTAGTAACTGACACTCTATATTAGTAGTTCTCAATCGGGTAATTTTGTCCCCATAAGGGACATTTGGCAATGTCTGAAGACATATTTTGGTTATTATAACTGGGGGAAGGTGCCACTGGAGTCTAGTGGGTAGAGGCCAGGGATCTCCTCAACATGCACAGAACCGTTTCAACCAAAAATTATCTGGCTACAAATGTCACTAATCACCAATTGGAAGCCAAGGAACCATTTCCAGGTCAAACAGGACTGGTAGGTGCCACAAAGCAGCCAATAGCTTCAGCTCACTTCCTTGGAGTCTTGCATCCACCTTGCTCTAGCCTTGGAGATTTTCTTACTTTCTGGAAAGTTCATTCATGAACTTAAAAGGACTTCAAAATTATTTTAATAACTTAAAATATTTAGTATTTATGTTTTGTTTGTTATTTTGCTTGACCTAGTTCTCTCCTCTTTCTCTTCTTTTCTTTTTCTTTTTTTTTATTTGCCTTGTAGAAACAAGGCCAACCAAAAATTTGGTTGCCTCCAAAAAAAAAAAAAAAAAATGGGAGAGAGAGAGAATCTCTCCTCTTTCTTTAACGGCTGCAGAAGATGTTGTATGCCTGCCCCTAATCTGTGATTAGTCTTTAGTTATCACTCATAAGGTAGCTTCTAATCATTTGCTATTACAAACAATGCTCTAATGAAAGTCACTTTGTAAATATGAGAATGTATTTGTAGAATATTCATCTAAGAGAATAAATGCTATGTGAATTTTAAATTTTGATAAACATTTCCATATTCTCTACATAGGGTTGATCAGTTTCCCCTCCCTCCAGCATTGTATGAGAGTAACTTTTCCTTACACACGTTGAAATTCAAATTGATAGATTGAAAAATGGACCTCATGATACCCAAATATAGAAAGAATGACATTCTTCATACAACCATCAAAATTTAACAAATACCAGGATTTTACCACATTCCTTTCAGTGATCTCCCTGCTTCTATTTTTTCTTTTTCTTTCTTTTTTCAGTGTTGACACTATTACAGATGTCCCCTCACCTTTCCCCCTTTTCCCACCTCCACCCAGCCCCCACACCCCCTCCTCCTCTGGCCCTCACCACACTGTTGTCTGTGTCTATGGGCTATATGCTTTGGCTAATCTCTTCACCTTCTTTAATCCAGTCACTCCCACCCCCTCCCCTATGACATTTGTCAGTCTCTTCCGTGTATCCATGCCTCTGGTTCTATTTTGTTCTTCAATTTGTTTCCTTTATTAGATTCCACATATTACTGAGATCATATGGTATTTGTTTTTCTCTGACTGGCTTATTTGACTTAGCACAATACTCTCCAGGTCCAACCATGTGGTTGCAAAGGCTAAGAGTTTCTCTTTTTTACAGCTGCGTAGAATTCCATTGTGTAAATGTACCACAGCTTTTTTATCCACTCATCTGCTAATGGGCACTCAGGCTATTTCTAGATCTTGGCTATTGTAAATAACACTGCTATGAATATAGGTATTCATTGCTGAACTATTTAAAGATGATCCAGACATCATTTTACTTCATCTGTATACTTCAACAAGCATTTCCAAAACATGTAGACATTTTTTGTATAACCACAATGCCATAATCATATCTAACAAATATTTATTGATCCATATCATCTAATAAAAAGTCTTAAGCAGATTCTCCAAATATGAAGGGGAAAAGTCTTTTGATTGATGGTTTGGTTGAATCAGAATCTATACAAGTTTCATCCATTACATTTGGTTTTTATGTCTCCTTTCTTTCAAATTAGAACAGTATTCTTTCCTTTTGACCCCCTGACTTTGGTTTATAGAAACCAGATCATTTGTCCTATGTAGAGTCCCACATTCTGAATTTGTCTGTTTGCTTCTTTGTGGTGCAATTTAACTTGTTTATGTATCCCCTGTAGAGGAATGTCAACACCTGACACTACATTAGATTTGGGTTCAACATGTTAGCAATACTTCACAGGTGCTAAAGTGCATGTTTCATGCTTTTACCACTTTCTGTGATGATCAGACTGATGATCAGTGGATTCAGGTCATCACAGTCTGAGCTCTCCATCTTCAAGTTTCCCATTTGCATTTTATCAAATGGCTTCATCCATGTGATCATTGCTTGAATCATTGATTTTATGAGGGATTGCGAAATGGTAATTTAAAAATAATTCTACCATTTCTTCCATAAGTTTTAGTTAGAACTCTTCAATAAAGGTTATTCTTTAGAACCTTTCCATACCACCTAGAGCTGATTATTTTCTTTGAAGTATACTTCATAGAATAAAGGCAATATGAATTACTTCCTTTTATCTGCTTATTTTTAGAATCAGGGTTTGGGGTCTTAGTTATTTCCAGTGGTTTTCTAATAATTTCATTTAAATTTTAGGTTCTTTCTCTCCATCTCTCTTATTGAGGAGGCTGTTATGAGAACTCTTGAGTTTTCATATTTTGTGTGCTTCATTCATTTGAATTCATTACTCTCTTTTCAAACTCAAATTGTTACATATTGGCCAAATTCCCCTCATATTGTTTCCTGTGTCCCTGTGACATGGCCCATTTAGTTCTTAATAGTTTCATTGCTTTTTGGCACAACCTGATGTCCCAGGTACATCTTGTATATTTTCAGCTCTAGACCTGGAATCAGCTAGTAACTATTGCAATTTTTATTTTATTTTTCTTGTTGAGAAGGCTAGCACATTTTCATAGATTTAAGAGTCATTTGTGTTTTCTTTTTTCTAAACTAAATATTTGCCCATGTTTTTCCTAAAGAGTTGTTGGTCTTTCTCTGATTGATTCATAGAAATTATTGCCTGTGATAAGACTTTCAAATATTAGCCACATTTGTTATTTGTCTTTTGACTATTTATGGTGTTTTTATATCTTATTTATTTTTAATGTAATAAAATTTATCAATACTCTTATGGCACTTGGTTTTAAATCTTATTTAACAAATTCTTTTTAAATCTTGAATTATTAAAAAATGTTTTCTCCAAGTATTTTTGGAGTTTCATTTTTTAATCTTTTAATAACCTTTAATCATCTGGAATTTATCTTTGTTTAAGGTGTGAGGTAGGAATCCACTGTTTATATTCAATTCATCTTTTCCTTACTGATTTGAAATATCAAATTTATTACTAAAATTAGTTATTAAATTTCAGTTCTGATCCACTGATATATAGCAGAGATAGATTATTTAATCATATAACAAACCACACCTTGTCAGGAAAAACAATTTTTGTCTTCCGTGTAGTTTTTTTTTTTTTTTTTAATCCTCACCCGAGGACATATTTCCATTTTTTGTTCAGGTAGAGTGGGAGGGAGAGAGAGGAACAGAGAGAGAGAGAAACATCGATGTGAAAGGAACACATCGAGTGGCTGCCACCTGCACGACCAACCAGGGCCTGGGACAAACTGCAACCGAGGTACGTGCCCTTAGCGGGAACCGAACCCGGGTCTCTCCAGACCGCAGGCCGATGCTCTAACCGCTGAGCCAAACCGGCCAGGCCAGGGCCCGTGTAGTTTTTTAAAAAACATTTTACTTAGTATGTTTGAAAGCATACCCAGAATGAAATTGATTTAAAATGTTTTTTGTTTTTTTTATTTTATTTTAGAGAGGAGGAAGGGAGAGAAAGAAAGAGAGAGAAACATTGATGAAAGAGAACACCGATTGGCCACCTTCTGCATGCCCCCCAGTGGGGATTGGGCCCACAACCTGGGCACGCGCCCTGACCAGAAATTGAACTGGGGACTTCTTGGTGCATGGGTTGACGCTCAACCACTGAGCCACACTGGCCATGCTAAAATGTTTTTTGTTTTTTTTTTTAAATAATTTTTTTCTAAAAAGATTTTGGAAGTTTTTATTATTTTTTATGCCCTGGATCATTTTAAATCACATTAGAGTTATCTATCCCTCTGATATTTCTGTGAAGCTATCTGGTCCCAGTACACTGTGGATGTGTAGTGCTTAGTAATGCTTTCCTTTCTAGTGGACTCTCTCTCTATCATTTGTGACAAGTTTTCCTCATTTCTGCTTTCCAGGAAATGATCTATTTAATTTGGATTCTTAAATTTATTTATAACGACTAAGTGTATTTGGATTTGAAGAGAGAAGTTTCTTAAAGACTAAACCAGTTGAATAGAGAAAACTCTGATTGATAATAGGTATGTTAGTGGTCTTTTTAATGTTTTTCTGCTGTGAAACATGTAAGATTTATATCAAGTGTATTGATATTTTAAGATTCTTTTAATTTCTTGTCTATTTTGAATAATTATTTCTTACTTTTCATATTTATATTTCTCACTTTTTTCTTGGCTAGATATTTATTATCAATTTACTCTCTCTCTCTCTGTGTGTGTGTGTGTGTGTGTGTGTGTGTGTGTGTGTGTGTGTGTAAGTCAGCTCTTCAAGTTTTATCATTTTTCTGAATCACTTTGTTTTGGGTATCTCTTTCGCATGTAGCTTGTAATTGAGAACTGCATTCAGTCTGATCTGATAGTCTATTTTAGTAAGTGAGTTTACCTTAGCCTTAGATATTTTATGTTATGCTTTCTGAATCATGAAAGAATTCATTTCTGTTCAGTTTTTCCTTTTTTATTGTTTATGTTCATAATTTCAAATAAGCATGCAGCTTTTAAATTTATCAACTAACAATTTGATCTGTCAACTAAAATGTCTTGACCCACCCTCCTCTAAAAGTCCTCCTCCCCTGCCTTCCCATTCCTGCCTCATCTGCGTACATCACACTCCCTTTCTCTCCTCCAACCACACACCTCACATTCGTTTGATCTTAGTCCTACTCTTAAATGGACTCAACGCTCACTGCCAGGCTGGACATTTTGACATAGTTCTTCCATTCATTACCTTGTTGGCTGAAATTTATTTTTTATTTAATTCTACATTCAAAAGCATCTCTGTAAAGGCTTGTGTGTTTTAATTTTACTTGAAAAACTATTTGTCTAGGAATGTAGTTATGAGTCAAACTTCCTTTCTTTGACTACTTCGTAAAAACTACCCATCCCCTTTTAATATCATTAGGAAGAAATCTAGTACAAGTTGGAATACTTTTTTATTTTTTATACATTGAGTTTTAAAATTTATTAAATTTATTGGGGTGACATTGGTTGATACGATTATATAAGTTTTAAGTGTAAAATTCTATAACATATCATCAGTGAATTGCATTGTGTGTCCACCACTCAAAGTAAAATCTCCTTTTGACCTCACTTACTCTTTACTACCCCACCCCCTTTCTTTCTGGTAACCACCATATTGTTGTCTGTGTCCATACAATTTTTTTCTCTCTCTGACAAAGGATTTTTCCATTTTTGAAATCTAGTAACTTTATTAAGATGTGCCATGAATTGATTGTTCTAAATCAGCTTTTAGTTTTCCGGGATGCAATGTGCTTTTATATAACAATCATTTTATTTCTTGAATTATATCGTTAAATATTTATTCTGTTCTGTTATTTTGGTTTTCTTATTCACCAATACCTATTACTTGTGTTTTAGTCCCTCAGCCCATCTTCTATATCTATAATTTTCATTTCAGATCCCCTTTGACTCTTTTCATTTTCACTTCACTTTGTTCTCAGTCATGTCCTCTTATCATCCTTACTGTGTTCCCAGCAGTTCCAAGTCTTCCTCAAGTTTCTTCCACTCAGATACACCGTATTACAAGTGTCACATGGCTCCCCCATCCCAACACGGTTCATCTTCTACAGTGTTGAAATTTCTTCTATGATTATTTATATTTTGTTTCTGTCCTTTTTTATAAAGCAAATTGACTTGTTCAGTTTTGAAAATCCAGGGTGATATATTTTTTACTTGCTCATGACTGTGTTTTTGTTTCATTTTAGTTTTCCGAGTGGGCCTTTTTTATAATGAATATGCTTTACATCAAAATTTTAATGTTTTGGTTCAGATTCAATTATTTAAATGTACTTTTTTCAATTACAGTTTACATTCAATATTATCTTGTATTTGTTTCAAGTATATAGCATAGTGGTTAGATAACCATATATACACTTTACGAAGTGTTCTCACTGATATTTCCACTACCCACCTGGCACCATACATAGTTATTACAATATTATTGACTATATTCCCCGTGCTGTACTTTACATCCCTGTGACTATTTTGTAACAACCAATCTGTACTTCTCAGTCCCCTCTCCTTGTTTACCCATCCTCCCTCTGGCAACCATCAGTGTGGTCTCTGGATCTACTAGCCTGTTTCTACTTTGGTGAGCTTTGTTTCATCTGTCGTTTGTATCCAAGTGTTTTCTTAATTTTTTTCTTTGTGACATTATTGTATAGGTCCTTAACTGGTTCTTTTTCAATTACTCCTTATTCTTGACAACAGTTGGTTTTTCCTTTACCCTCCATTATGGGAATTTCATGTTGGGAAGGGCCCAGAACTAGCTGGAATTCTGGTTATGATTTGTGTGTGTGTGAAGGAGAGAGAGAGGGAGATAAAGAGAGACAGACAGAGAGAGATTTGATATTCTGCATCTGTTTACATTTTCAAATCTTTTCTCTTCTGCTACTGTTCCACTGTTCCCCTGTCCCCTAGACACACCCTACAGGCTGAGCTAGCCTTACTCTCCACTTTAACGAGACTTTATGCCAAATGGAGTCAAGTGCAGCACTGCCTCTAGCCCCCAAACTCTGTCCATTGTTACAACTAAGTTATTGTGTTTTGTTTGTTTGTTTTGTATTGTTTTAAACTTCGAGATGTGTTATGCTCTTAGAAGATTTGTGCTTGGCTATGTTTTCCTGGCATCTGTATTACAAACATCCTCTCTCCTGGTCTTCCCATCCCTTCTTGAGCTTCAATGCATTCGTTCAAGCCTCTTCTTATTTTGTGATGCAGAGTTTCAGGCATCTCAGTTTCACTGGGAATAGTATTTGCATTTTCCTCTTCTTCCCTTTGTTGCTTTAAGAAGAGTTCCCAGAGGACAATAGAGAAAATCAAATGGTATGCACTTATTTAAAAATCATATTGTGACTTAAAATTTTTCCTTATTTTCTTATTAATATTTTCCACGTATGAAGATATTTTCTTTCGTTCTCCCCTAAGTGGGCATGGGAATTCTTGATACAGTTGTTCTCTTAGCTTTTTCTTCTTTCTGCTACTTAATTATCTAATGGTCATTTCTAATGGTGACACATAAAAAATTCCATAGGTTTTGATCTTACTGTAGAAGCACTTATAAGTGTATGGCACATCCTTAGTGTTCAAAAATGTTAGCTTAACCTGAATCTCATTACAGTTTCTTGTTCTTATTCCTAAAGAAGAAAATAAACTAGAATATAAATTAAATTTTAAAATTACTTTCTAATTACAACCTATGTATTCTGAGATTTCGTATGAGTTCTAATGATAGAAACATGATGGATATTTTTTTGTATCTGAAATATTATGCATTGAGTGAGAGAGAATGTGAAGTACTAAATTATACCTAAAGTGAAAAATACATCTAGAGTTCCATATAATAAATCATAAAAATTATTAATTTTAGAGTCTTTCATTTATTAAAAAAGTATATTGAACTCTTATTAGCACTTGCTAAATCTTGAATCAGAATCATGTGGCCCTATTATATCCCCAAAGACCAGATGCAATTTAAATTGGATACTTTTTCTGGTTCACGCTTTAGTATGAAGCGTGGAAAATAAAACACATTGTAGGAAAGTAATGAGACTGCATTCTATTGATTATATTACATACATATGATCATAACTTTATAGTAGTATTTCATAATAGTGTTCTAATTGAAGTAACTTTTTAAAAACCAACTTTTCTGCTAGTTCCTATTTTTATGGTGTGTGTGTGTGTATGTGTGTGTCTTTCTCTGTATAAGTTTGTTCTTGAATAACTTTTGTGTTTTTACTTGGATTTTTTCCTCAAGTGACATCTTAGATGTTAAATTTCTGGTGGGTGGGAAAATATCTATGTTGTGCTTTACCTGATGTTGTGTTTAGTAAACGTGTTGTGATAGTGATACCCTGTAACCGGTCCCTTCTCTTTGCTCCATTCCCCCCCGCTCTCTTTTAACACTTATCTGCCATCCTTGCTAGACTTCTGTGCTATTCACTTTTGCTGTTCTGTTTAGGTCTGCTGGTGGCGATGGGATTTCTCTAAAGCAATAGTTCTATTTTCAGGGGGGAAAAGGGTTAGCAATTCATTTGATGTATTTTCAAACAGCATCTTTTTGGCTGCCTGGAGTAATCCGGAGAAGTATGAAAGTTTCAGATCATTGAAATCTCTTAATTCGGACAGTTACTATGATTATATTATTCTGAGGACAAATCTCCTGCTTTCCTCGTGGTGTCCTTTGTACAGGAAGGAGCCTTCGAGCTATCTGGGGCAGAGAGCTACCTCATTTATAATTTAAGTCCTGGAAACTACTATCCACATCCGTGGTACCATACAAATAAAAAATAAAGAATGCCACTAGACAGCACAAATAATCAACCGTATAACTTTGAAGGGGTGAGAGGACGAGAAGTAAAATATAATAAAAAATTATGTGTAAACTGTTCCACAAAAGTCATTTTTTATTACTAAGGCTATAACACCTTTTTATCAACTTTGTACAGCAATTTTAATAATCTTTAGTGAATGTTAATAAATCATATTGACCCTTAAGGTGCCTGGATGGCTAGAAATAAACACGCACAGATTAACCATGTTGCTTCTCTTCAGCTCTGTTAGGCAGACAATTATATACAAGGTCAGACCAGGGCACCATTGATATTGTTTGGCAACCAATTCATTCCTGAGACCCTTGACCCCATTTTAATGTGTGCATTCAAAAGAACACTCCATGTGGTGTTGCTAACTGCAGCCAGCAAAAATTGGGAAGTTGGCATTTTTTTCCCCCAACAACAGGGGGTTGGAAACGCTGTTAGAAACTCATTTAATGCAGCTGAAAGTTCATGCATCATTTTAAAAATTTTGACTTAACCAGAATGCTTTTATTCATCATGTAAATGCAATATGTCAGATGTGGCATGAAACTGCATGGACGAGCTAAGAGTGGACCTTGTAAATTCAGGGTTTTTTAATAAAATTTAGAGTGACCTCAAGACCTCAGCTAACTTCCCAATTGCCTTCTACTCTGGTGTTTTTTAAACAATGTGCCTTTTGTCAGATTTCAACTTCTATTGATGGCTTTTTCTTAGTATTACTTAATTCAAAAGTTTAAACTTTTCATTTAGAAACACATCATTTTAAATGGAAATGAAACATTTTGGAAATAGCTAGATTTAACAAAAATAAGCAAATTCATATGGCAGTTCATTTGAGTTATGGATACTTTGTTCAGGAAGCAGGAAATGACCTGAAAGGTGAGTACAAAGAAGAGGGAATGAATCATAGGAAAAAATTTAATCTAATGTGCTTTAAAACCAATTATATTTTTAATACCATCTATCCTCAGTGGGCCCTCAAGAGGCGTACACATATTGCTAGAGTTGTCATTAGGATTTCAGGAATGACTTCAAATCTTTCCGTGGCAAATATTTCCAATCATTTGTAAATTTAATTATCAAGTTAGCAAGCACCCAGATTTGATTAACATGTTTGCAAACATGATTATGCACCAGAAACAGCATCCATTCTTCCCCCCTCAGATATCCCTTAATCCTGTCCCACTGCCAGACTTGTCTGGGCTCAAATTAAGAATCTGTATTGGAAGTTACAGATGTAATATCTGTATATTACACTATGAGAAGAGACGAGGTTTGTTCTCAATTCCCCTTGCTGGTACTTTCCACCTTCGTAAATTATTGAAGGCAACACATTCTCTCAAGTTATATTTTATGTAAGTCTCAAATGCTATCATAAATAGTGTATCAGAGACATACACTCCTATATTAGCCCCAAAGTGATGCTGCTACTAAAATTCAGTTTAACGAATTTCTACAGCTCCCTGTTAATTCTATTTCATGGTAGCTTTGCATTTGTATGGAATTTGAAAGCACAAGCGGTAACTGCTAATATCTGAAATGAATATAAGTAAACCAGAAAGCTCAGCCGTGCTCCTTCTTCGTGATTCATTCTTAGAAAGACAGTATCATCTATATTTGCTGTGCTTTCCTAGTATACCCTCATTGGCACATTCATGTTAATTAATGTAAGATGCTGGGATTCTAGCCCACTGATTTATTATTCTACAATAGCTATTAACAATATAATTCTTAAATCATTTGATTACTTACATGATTTTCTAAAGATGTATATTCGCCAGAGAATTGTGTCACATATCTTAACCAGTTTTACTTAGTTCAAAAATTTTTTAGTTATGAACAGAGGAAGCTAGATATATGTTTCTCTCCAAATAGTTCCCTGAAGAGCCCATCTGGACCTAACCTGCTACCTGGGGTGGTTGATGGGCCCCCACGGACTACCTTGGAGGTGGAAGATATGAGATGCTGATGCTTACCAGTGGTAGGCCCTCTATTAAGAGGACAGCTTAGATAAAAAAGAAGTTCCAAGGGAGCTATTACCAGAGGTGTTTCCTTCTGTCACTGGTCCCTAAGCATTTTTAAAGGAACTTAAAGAAGAGATAGATACTTACTTTAATTTTTTTTCTCCCAAAGCCTTTAGATTATGATGCTAAGAGTAGGGAAGAGTAGGTGATAAGAGGGAATCTCTAAGTACATGTGTCTAGACAGGAGGGGTTTTGAGATCAGTGCTGACAATCTTTTGATGTACTACCCTGTGTAAGGTATGATGTAGTGTGTTGCTGAGTATACTAGAAACTCATGTATATACCTGTCTTTCCAAAAAACCTGAAAAAAGTAATCTAGATTTCCTCCCTCACATTGAAGAGAAAGAAAATAGTCTGCTTCTCCACTGAAATATCTTGCTCATCAATTTCATTCAGTTCAATTTAATTGACAAATATTTAATAGCAGATAAAGTTTAGGAAGATACCAGCAGAGTAAAACAACACATGACAAATCTATAGTTCTTGTGGAACAAAAGCCCTGAGAAAAATTACAGTGAAAGACAAAACCTCAAAAATTTTATAGAGAATTTTTAAACAGGAAGTCCACTGGGGTTCACCTTCCCTGAAAGTTCATCTCAGTTTATCTTGTTAAATGATGACTCTTCTTCCACCCCCAAAATATGTTGAATGTGAGAAAAAACAAAAGCTAAAGGCTAGAATTTCCAGCAGGATTTTATTTAGGGAGAGATGTAAAGGGGGTCTTGCTCTCCCACAATTCTTATACCCAGAAAAATCTTTGCCCCTGTTACTGAATTTGCCCGTGGTTGCTCCCTCCTTGATGGATCAATTGCCCACCTTGGTGTCTTTTGTCACAGATAGAAAGTAAGCCTTTTTTATCTTGTTTCATTGCTACAGCCCAGCTTGAGTTTAGCAGCCTAAATGTTTGCTTTTCTTGGCGGGGCACTGAATCATTCTTTGGAATTCTGGGACTGCTTATTGTTGAGTAGCCCCAAGCTGCCAGACAGATGCCTTCTATAAGAATCTGGAGTACCACAAGGTACATGGAACAATTCTGCTTCTAAGAATCTCCTAGAAAGTATGACAACCCACAGGCAGTTAACCCAAGGTAGAATGTAAGCTCAAGGAATATCCATCCCCTCCTCTGTAAGATGGAGATAACAATTCAACCCACTTCATAGAACTGCCATAGTGTTAATATGGCACTTGAGTGAGGCATGGAATGCTAAGGCAATAATTCTTCAATGGGTGAGGAAACCTTCCACGTCCTCAGGTTGCATGCCTTCACCTTTGCATTTTTATGGAATTTGAAAGCACTACCCACAAACTGCTGCCTAAAAGAACATATCCACCAGATAGGTGAGAGACACTTCTGGTGAAATGATCAATCCCTCTATCTTGCTACAAGATAATTTATATGTAAAAACTCACATAATTCTCCAGCTAGGATATCATAGGTTACAGTTTCTACCTCAAATACTTCTGGCTCATTGATGTACTAACATCATCGGTACTTGGGAAGCTTGGGGCCACCCCGATTGACTCTTGGGCTACCTTCTGGATTATCAGGAGTTACACAGGGATTATACTCATTTTCATAAATCCTAGGAAAGATACATGAATAAAAGGTATTTCTGGCTCTCCACTTATCACTCTTGGCCTGCACTAGAAACTCAAGCATTATTTCTTAGATGTCTTTGAGGCTATAGATATGTGAGCCCTATGGCCTTCTGATTCAAGCCGGCCCCTTATGCTTTTGCACTGATACTTCCAATGCAATAAACTCCATTCAGTTCATTTTACCGCTACTTTGCTCTCCTAGATTACTCTGTGTAGGACACAGAAATGTGTATTCTTATCAACTCATATCAACACTGGGGCCAACACCTCTGGTTAAAAATAAAAGTCCAGAACCACATTCTGCTTCCAAAATGAGTTAGAATTATCAAAGTTAGAATTAACTTTGAAAGAAATAACAAAGAAAGAAAAAAAATAAGAGTATAAGGCCCAAAATGTGGCCTCGAGAGAAGAAATAATGCCTTATGTATATGTATCTTTCTCATCTTTTTGGATTTATTACCTAGGTGAATGGTGTATAAATCAGAATATTCTAGTGCTAAAGAGTAACAAGTGATCCTAAATCTCAGTTGCTACATCAGCAAAAGGTTTTTTCCTGTTGGGGCTGCATGTCCATTGTTTGGCTGCAACTATCTGAAACCCTGCTGGTCTTATGGCAGAGCTTGAAGATGGACTATGATGAGCCACAGCTTATACTTAAAACTGATCTTAAAGCATCTATTTTAAAATGATATGTGTTACTTTTGCTTCTGTTTTTTTTTGTTTTGTTTTGTTTTTGTTTTTTTGCCAGAGCACATCACAAGCCAAGTCTGACATTCAATGGGTGAGAATATTTTATCCTTCCCTAGGGAGGGGCAGCTAATATTTTGAAAATTAACATCATCAACTTAATAGCTTACTTTTGCTTTAGATTTATCTCTTAAAAGTTTACTTTAACTTGGCATCCTGTTTTCATCTATTATTCCCTAAAAGACAAATTTTAATGCATTGCAACCCTTGCTCTGGAATAAATACCTGATATTAGTCTGCTCTGGTCGCCATAACAAAATACCATAAACTGGGTGGTTTAAATGATATAAATCAATTTTCTTGTAGTTCTGGAGGATAGAAGTTCAAGATCAGGGTGTAAACAAGGTTGGATTTTGGTGAGAGTTCTGCCCTTGGTCTGCAAATGTCTGTCTTCTTGCTGTGCACTCTCACGACTTTTTTGTGTAGCTGAGAGAGAGAGAGAGAGAAAGAGTGAGAGAGAGAGAGAATGCTCTGGGGTCTCTTCTTATAAGGGCACTAATTCCACCTAACCATAATTATCCCCCAAAGACCTTATCTAAATCTAATTACTCCCAAAGGGCCCATCTCAAAATACCATCGTGTTGGGGGTTAGGACTTCAACATACTGATTTGGGGAAGACAAACATTCAGTCCATAACATACCACCTCCTGCATTCAACTCAGCCTCAGAAGCAGCAGCTATCAATGTTTCATTTCTTTTCTGGACAGGCACGAGCCATTGGGATACTCTGTATTCAGTGCTCAGGCTCCCTGTGTTTTGGGGGCATGGCTGAACATGTAAATAACTCTGTTCCCAGCCCAGTGCTGGCTGTTTCTTCTTTGTGATGAACAGTAGTTCACTTCTTCCCCAGAGATGAGCCTCTCACATCCATATACCTCAATGACAGAGTCCAAAAAAAAATATTTTCTAATTCATCCCAGATAATTTCCTGTTCCCCAGTCCCCTCTCACATTCCCTGTAGTTATCACACATTACTTTCCCCGGATTCTTTCTTTTGTCTCCATGGCACAGAGCCTTTGTTAATTTTATCAGGTGGGATTAACTCAATTATGTTTATGGATGGCTGCCATATTTCTCTTCTATTTCCTACTGACTGTGTTATCTTCATTCTTTTCATTTTATGTCTAGACAAGTAAGTCATTTACAGTTATGTATGGTCTCCACTCCTCCTGCTTTTCTTCTGTTATTCTTTTCCCACTACACATTCCAATTATTTCATTCCTCTGTCCCAGTGCTCTTGAGATGAAATTCAAAATTCTCATCAGAGCTCAAAAGGTCCTACAGGATCCGGCTCCTGCCTTCTTCTCCAACTGCATTTCACACCTGTCCTACCATTGTTCATGCCGAGCTACACAGGCCCTCTTTCCGTGCCTGGGACAAGCCAAGCTCTCCACGCTTCTGGTCCTTTGTCCTTACTGTTTCTAATGTCCCCTAGACTCTTCAAGTGGCTGACTGAGTCCATCCTCTTCAGAGTGCAACCTTCCCTGGTCCTCCTAACTAAGAAAGGCCTCTCACATCCCCTAATCACATCCTTTATGACAATAAAACCACATGCAATTTCTTTATTTGTTTGTCTCCCTCATCATAATGTGCTGTTATGACAGGAGTTTTGTCTTCAATGTTGTTGTGTCCCAGTACTTTGTATAGTGCCTGTCACTACGGCATAGCGCCCAAACGAATGATTACGTCATCACAGTGCTGCTTCATTGCACAAATTCAGAATTTGTTTTCTTATAGCCTTTATCTGGAAGGCCTAGTTTGACTCTCTGGGATCTTATAGAATACATTTAATCTGCCTTTCACTTGACAAGTTATTAAATATTATAGGGTTATTTGTTTTTTGTTTTGGTCTCTCTGTGCCTTCTTGTCCATAGGCTTAACATCATCAGGCCCTCAACTACTATTCAGGTAAAATGTGTTGATGACCTCTCAACACTCCATTTGGATTTAGTACTTTTTCTGTAATTCTTTTTTCTTTATTGATTTTAGAGAGAGAGGAAGGGAGAGGGAGAGAGAGATAGGAATATCGATTAGAGAGGACATTGATTGGCCACCTCCTGCATGCCCCCCACTGGGGATTGGGTATGTGTCCTGACCAGGAATCAAACCAGCAACCTCTTGGTGCATAGGTTGATGCTCACTCAACCACTGAGCCACACTGGCTGGGCAAATTTATGTTTCTTAAACCAGTCAACATATGGTATTATGTTATGGCCACCAAAATTGACTAATAATATAAGAAATGACTTCTTTTTCTTGCTAAACCATTGGCTCAAATTAATTTCTTCAAATTCATATAAATGATAACTAATTTTGTCTATAAAACTAAGATACTTTATTGTCTCAAGTAGACAGACCAATTCTTATATTAGGTATTACTTAGCAATAATATGCTCCTCTTTCCCTCAATCACCTAAATTGTAGGGCTGGCAGTTCTCAAAATCATCTCTTCTCTAAAATATGATTTAGATTCAGACACACTTCTGTTGATCAGTGATGTTCCCCATTCCATCTTATTGATGAAATGATCAGAAAAGCTCAAGGATGTTTCAGTGTTCATCAAATCATCATTAGTTATTAATACAACAGACGAAAATCATCTGTGTCCAGATTGTAGAACTTCAATATTTTAATGTTTCATTTATTATTGTATAGTATATGTCTTTTTTTAAAATTAATTAATTTTTGTTACAGATGTTTCTCCTTTTCCCCCCACTGATTCCTCCCTCCCCCTCCCTCCCTGCCCTGTCCCCAGCTTTGTTGTCCATGTCCATTGTTCATGCACACATGCATATAAGTTCTGTGGTTTATCTCTCCCCCACCACCCCCTCTCCGGGGGATTGTCAGTCTATACCCCACTTCCTATAATATATCTTAATTATATATGGATATATAAATTTCTAGACACATTTAAATACTGCTGCTAAAATCCTAACAGTGGCAGAAATGGTCTCAGAAGATATGATATTCTAAATTATATCAAATAAGCAGCATCTTAATACTCCTCTTTTAAAACCTTTGTATTGAAACAACTTGGTAAACAATTCAGAGACATTGGTTTGCCTACTATATGTTCTTGGATCACGATTTTGAAAAAAAGGATATAAACTCACACATGTTGTGCCAAATTAGAGCTGTAGTTTTACAATTACCAGCATAGTTTGATGGAATAGGAATAAAAAGAAAGTGGTGTGTATATAAAGATATTGGGTGGATAAAACTTCATAGTTATCCAAAGAGACCTTTTAAGATTAGCATTTTTCTTTAGGCTAAGGCTGCACTTTATATTTAAAGTTAGAACATATTATTCAATAGTTTAATTTATTTAGCTATGCAAGGAAGTGTTTTACAGGTAAAATATTTTGATTGGCCCAGTGGCATGCTGTGTTGAAAATAAAAAGCAATAACAAAGACCATTAATATTATTTTACTCTTTTGAAGGGAGAGGCAGTGGATTAAACAAACCTAAAACATTTTAGCCTCAGGTTATATCGCGCTATGCTATATAGTGCAGAACTTTGAGGTCCCAATGAATCACTAATAAGGAACTGTAAAAAGTTGAAGTATATATTTTATATTTAAATATATATATTTGTTATAAATATATACATATATTCCTCATAAAAGCACATGCCCTCTGACCTGAAGTGATGGTGATTATGGTATATTTATAATTAGAAATAAAACAGTGCATATTATAATCTTATTTAAGTTAAGTATATAATGCATATAATTATGTAAATTATAAACTTGAGGAAGAACCATAATGTCACTTTACATATAGCTGACTGGGAATATGTGTGTGTGTGTGTGTGTGTGTGTGGCGACATGGAAGTGTATATACAAAATCAGTTCTCTTTGTGTGGCAGGATTTCAGATAATGGGTGTGTGTACATGATTTTATTTATTAAAATTTGAACAATGAAAAGATACTGCTTTTTCAATATGCTAAAATTATTTCTAAAGTTTAAGTCATCTATGTTTTAAAATGTGTCTTCCCAAGATTCTATAATAGAATGTTAATTTGTCTCCTCATTCTAATCAACAAAGATTATCTTTCTCTGTATTGCTTAACTGTCAAAAGCAGAGTACCTAGACTCTATTTCATAAGACTTTTACAAAAATGCCTTTGCTGAGTTATGATGAAATGGTATGCCCTCTGCTGATGTGAGAATTGTCCTCTTGCCCATTTTATTTATGCCTTTGGTGAAAAAATGTAATTTTTTGATATTATCCACTGTATGACTCTGTGTACTTTATACAAGGAGTGTTGCCATAAATTCCTACCTGAGAACAGTTGCAAGAGCAGCTTTGACTCTGTAGATAAAAGTTGTTTTCTTTTTGTTGATAGGGAAATAAAAATGATGCAATATAACAGGTTTCCCTCTTTGCCTTATCTACTAAAAAACTTAGTGGTGAATCTATTGTCCCCAAATTGTAATATTCTCAGATATAATTGCTGGAAGATTAGCTCTGATACTTTTGGGTGGATGAATTTACTTGAAATATAAGTGAGTTGGGTTGCATAGTGTTTAAATATGTAAGTTATTTTAAATATTTTTCAGACAGAGGGTAAAAAAACTCATATTATAAAATTTCTAATTAATAAAAAGAGCATGTAGAAACACTGCTAATACACTTAATTTATTCCTTTACTTATTCATGCTCCAGGACGCAGTGATATGGGAAAGCATCGATGAGCAAAACAGAAAGGGTCTTTGCTCTTATGGAGCTTGCGTTCTAGAGAGGGAGCTCTGATAGTATTATGGATAAACAAATGATATAGTATGTCAGAAAAAGAAATGTGCTATAAAAAAGATTAAAGTAGTATAAGAAGTATTAGAAGTTACTGAAAATGTTTTAAACTATGGGAGCAATAGATAAAATACTCTTATTTTTAAGAATCTCAGTTAATATTGAATAAAATTCTTTTTTAAATATGTTTTTATTGAATGTTAGAGAGAAAGGAAGGGAGAGGGAGCAGGCGAGAGAAAGACATCAATGTGAGAGAGAAACATTCATTGGTTGCCTCCCATATGCACCCTCGAAAAGGGGTTGAACCCACAACCGGGGTACACACCGTGACCTGGAATCAAACCAGCAACCTTTTTGGTGCATGGGATGATGTTCAACCAACTGAGCCACACCAATCAAGGCTTGAATAAAATTCTTACGTGATTAAGCAAATGTTATAATTGGACTTTTCGTTAAAATGTGTTCATCATTTTGGAACATGTTTTATTGAGCAACTATATGCCAAGCAATGTACTAAGTTCTGGAGATATAATGATAAGAAGACAGCTATGGCCTCTATTCTCATGGATCTCAAAGTGCAGTGAAAGAGATGGGCAGACACAGCTCTAAGACCTCATGTGGAAGAAGGTGTGATGGTGAAATGTCTGCTTTGTGAGTGTGAAGGCAGGGCCCTTGACCTTGAAACAGCAAGGGCTTTCTTTGAGGAAGAAATGAGAGGCAAGCTATGTTTGGACCAAAAAAATTAATGGAGATATAGTTCCTGAAAGATGGAACTTTGTATCCAAAGCCACGGAGGTGAGAGAGAGCAGGACAGACACCGAGAGGAAACCCGGTGCTCCGCGTGGCTGCCACAGGGCTTTGGGGGGAGTGGGCACTGCCTAGAGGAGAGCTAGGCAGGTGCCTGGTCAGCTAGGGCTATTAGGTCACACGAAAGAGTTGAGCACATGCCAACAGCAATGGGAAATGACCAAAGCATTCAAAATCTAAAGCCCCTTTGAACAAGCAGTTCTTGATGGACACATGCAGAAAACAATGACAGCTTTCACATCATGGCCCCTGTCGGCCAAGCTGTGGACTAGCATTTTCTCTATCTTTGCAAGAAATTTCAGATAGTTTCTGTAGACTTTCCAGCCACCCTTAAATACCTGAAAAGCAGGTTTTTAGTCATTTCAATTTTTTGTCTCGAGCCCATGCTCCCCTCTGATGAGCTTTCCTGACTCCACCATCTCGGCCAAACTTCTTGTCAGAAATGATGACACTCTTCCCCAAATCTTCACCTTCTTCTTAGGCTTTAACTTCATGCAAACCTGGCATCTGCGCTCACTTTCCTACCAAAACCTCCCTCTCTTTTTTCCTCAGTGACATTCTACCTTTGAACCTGGAGGATTTAGTATTTGTGCAGACAATCAATAATGTTCGACATTTTCACTGACCCATCCTTCTTAAATAATCAATTCACTTGCATAACTGACACCATGTTTTCTTTGATTTTCTCATCTATTTTGGGCTATTCCTTGTGAATTTTTTTTCAAGATAGTTTTTCTTTTTTCTGATCATGCTACCTTGTTAGCGTTGCTCAGGTCTCTTTTCCAGGCCCATTTCCTTCTCCTGCCTCACATTCTCCCTGGGTGATTGCACCCACTCCCATGGCTTCACTGACCATCTCTATGCCCATAACCTCAACATCTCCATTTTAGACAAGCATTGCCTCCTCAGTTCCAGAGTGTTTGAAATAGCTGTGATGGAAAATTAGAGAGAGTGCTAACCACAGAAATATCATAATATTTAGACTGTGTTGAGATTGGTGATTATTATTTAATGTTGCCAACAATCTGTATAGTTTGACAGCCTGGGTTTTCTGGACTTTTCCAGGTGAGTGGATAGAAAGGCAATAGAGAAAAGAAATTGATGATATAGTCAACGGCATTTTCAGAATGGTGGACTGACCTGGATAAGAAAATGAAATCTGTAGGGCCTTGAGAACGATGGACAAAGATTGACCTGTGGCTTGGAGATCCTGAAGAAAAGTTTATTTGTACTGGTGCAAGAAAATGCTGAAAGGTGACAAAGTCATGGTGAGAGAGTAGGATGTGTAAATTCATCATTTCAGAAGCAGAAGTTAGTATCTTGATTAAGGGCATAAAGTGGATGGCTACATACAAGTGAAAAAAGTACATCCCTGGAGATGGAGGTGACGAGGAGTCAGGTTATTGAATGTAGCCATCATGTGGGTGTGACATCTTGCCTGTAGGGCAATTCTGCACTTGGAGGTAGAGAATGAAACCCTGAGCTGGAAACAGAGACCTGAATGGGGGAAGATGACCCAAGGGTCTGGAGGTGAGACATGGATGAATTTGTTGCATTACTGATGCATAACAGTAAATGTGTTGTGTTAGGTAATATACAACCAAGACATTTTTCAATTTACACTTGTTCCATCCTTTTCCTCTATTTTGTTGTGGTTGGTAAGAGGATAAAAGTGGAGGAGTGTGGTATTTTCTGACCATCTTAAAATAGTTGTCACATAATTAAGCACTGCAATTTCAAGGGTCCTTGCACAGCACAGAGGAGAGTGTAAATAGCTTACTGGACCCTATTTAGAATCAGCATTTAAAAAATATTGAAAGCACAATGTCAGTCAACTGTGTTTATATTTTCCCAGACTTGTGAAGTGACTATGAAGTGATTTATTTTTTCATATTCGAACCACTGGGGTTAGAAAGCTGAAATAGTGAGGAAGATAAAGAGGTTTAGTGTATGCTATAACAAGCCATTGCTATATTTTTTGAGAAATTTATTTAACAATTATGCCATACAAAATTGTATGTATAATTTTCGTTTCAATGTTTGTAAGGTGGGAGGGGGCAGACCGTGAGGTAAGGATCTCCATTCAGAAGACTGCTGAAGGAGAAAGCCAAGGTCGGTGTGTTTTTTCTATTGGTTACACATTCTTGGGCACAGTGGCAAGGAGCCAAGCTGAGCTGGAATTCCGGTCACTTCAATCTTGTTTGTGAGGACGGAGCCGTGTGCCCAGGAAGCAAGGCAGTATTTGCAGCAGGTGGGCTAGCCGGCATCCTAAGATAATTTTAGGAAAATCTAATACACTACGACAACCGCATTCATGACTGCCAGTGCTGTGCTTTCAACAGACTCTGGTGAGGCGTTATGATGTCTCATTCTTCTAGAAAAGATTTTATGTGAACCGAAAAGTCTTCCTGTCTGTCCATTCACCTAACACTGCCAAGAGACAGAAAAGGATGGAAACATAAATCTTATTACCAAACCTAAATTGTTCCCTCTGATTTTGTCTCAGCGCTTGACTCTTGCTTCATTCCCCTGGCATAATGGATTTCTTCAACGAGGGTGTCGATAAAATTCTCTATAATTTATTTTTATCTTAGAAATTGTCGTAGAAATTCACTGACGAGGCACAGCTCAAGGTGGTGTGGAATAAGCCACGTTGATCTGTTTGTGTGGGTAGAGATACACCATTGCTCCCAGGTGAAAACACAGCGACTTTCCTCTGTTCCCGAGAAAGAACAGCTATCTCTTCCCGGGAGGATTCAGACTGCTGAAATTTGTGCAAGTCCTTTTATATCTAGGAGTTCGGAAACCGAGCTGGATGACATACTACTTCTTTCTGTTAGTATGGTTGCTTATTACATTGTACAAGTCTGATAGTAACATTTAAACACCTAAGGAAATGGTGTACAAGAAGATCTCCACATATATCTCCGCTAAGATGGCACAGCTAGAATACTATTTTTAGACTAATAAGCTTAGTGGTTAAAGTGTCATGCACTGAAGATTAAGTACTGGAAGGAAATTAATCAGGAGACAAGCACAGGGTTACGAGGAAGAAATCGTAGGCTCTCATTAGAGGAGTCAATCAAGAATTTTCAAGGCATAGTTTTTATCCCTGGAATAATCTTGGGGTCCCTCTCTTAAACTTCAGGGAATTCTTCTACATTTGTTATATTTACATCCTTCTTAATTAAAGGTCTCCAGTCTTGAAGAATACCAAATTACAAAGCATCTTTGAGGTTCTCAGCACCCATGGGACGCTGCTCCAGCAGCTGTCTGCCTTGATCCTGCACACCTCACCTCGGAACGCCAAGGCACTCAGAGGAAGGCTCGCTGAGTTGGGTAAGTACTTTGAAAAGACAAAGAAAGAAGGACAGAAATGAAAACCAAGGAACAATCGACGATCAAGCCAATAGCAGTGTTTTCCTTGGGGCTGTGGAGATGGAAATGTTCCAGGAAGAACCAAGGCCCGGAGAGCTGGCGGGCCTGGGGTCGAAGCAGACCTTTCCATGTCTTTTCTTAGGGGTCTCAAGTAGCACGTTTCTCCCTGACGCCCTCGTTTTCTAAACGAAGTACCTAGCAAGTTCTTGGGAGTTGCATTTGGATTTCAAAGCCGATTAAATGTTTCTGGCCCTGAGAAAGAAATGGGTAATTGTGAAGAAAATGCTGAATAAAGCTGCTTAAGTTCCCTTGTCGGCAGCGTGGAAATGTGTGGCTCTTTCACGAGCAAGTGCTTCCTTTCAGAAGCCGCTGATGGACCCTGGAGGGTGAAGACCAAGAGATGAAGACAGGAAATAAATGTATGTGGCGTCAGGTCGGTGAGCGGGACAGGCGGAGAGCAGAGTGGGGCGGGCCTGTGGGGTGGCAGGGGGCCGTCAGGGCTGCAGGAAGCAGAGGGGAGCCGGCCACCTCTTTGCTTTGGCTCCCATGGGGGCTGGCAATGGTTCTCCTCCAGCTGCGCCAGCCCAAGCAGCAGAACCCACATTCTCTGTGGTCAGAGAGGGAAGCAGTGAGCAGAAAGAGAGAGCTGGTCAGGTGAGCCTCTCCAGAAAATCTCTCCCCCAACCTATTCTCGCTTCTTACCTCCCTTTTCACCTCCTTTGTTAGCACCATGGTGGTCTACTAACTGGCCTCCTGGCTTCTGTTCCCTTCCCTGTGCATTCCATTCCTCCTGCCCCCAGAGACCCAGGCAAATCAATTTATTTCCCAGCTTAAAATCCTACAATGACCTTTTTTTTGCCTGCAGGATGAAGTCATTGTCTCAGCAGAGCAGAAAAGCCTCTGCTTGTCTCTTTCCCGATGGCTCCCCCACTTCTAACCTTGCCCTCCTCGCTTCTTGCTTTGTGTCACTGAACCCTTCAAAGCCCAGGTGTCTCTTGTCCTTTCCCCGGACACCGTTTATGTTTCCTTCAAACCAAGGGTTTGGTCCCTCACTCCTGGAGGCCTTTCCTAGTCCCTTCACCTCTTGTCCCTGATGGAGCCCCTCACTTTGCTGTCACAGGAGTTTAACTGTTACAACCGGATTTCTGCTAAGAACTAGTTTCCCTTCTGTAGAGAGGGAGCCTGTAGGGCAGGCAGGGACTTTATCTTCTTCGAGCACTTTCTTCGCCTGGCACAGGGCAGGAACCTTGTGAAACAGTAAATGAACATGGATTCTTGAAGACAAACTTCTGGTTTATGGCTGCTGCAGCTATTGTTTTCCAAGCCTAGCTTTATTTGCCATTCTTCCTTTTAGTCAAACACTCTTGATTCTCTCACTGAAAATTAATAGCTACTATCCCTAATGCCTTCAGGCCAAGTTTGCTCTGTACTATAATTTCTCAACATTTCACAGCCAGTTCCCCCTTATTTGAAAATTCATAGCAATGTGTCTTTATGTTTTCTTCTGTCTCTAGTAAAGCAGCTATAATATACTGTCAGATAAATGATGTGAAATGTAGAAATAAGCAAAAGAGAACACTGGGTGTACTTTCATAACAGAGCTGAGCTTGTCTATTTATTGGGCAATTTTTAAAGGATGTATCAGCAGAAGTTAACTTGTAGATTTTTTATTTGGTCTAGTAGATATGTAAATGTTTTTGGTGGGATGAAACAGATAACCCCAGAAGTTTGGGGCTTTGGTCATGTTGGACATTAACCAGTTTTGTATCTAACTCAGCAATGTGTTGAATTGCCAAAAGAGACCTCGTTCCTTAAATGACCTTTGGAGTGGTTTAACATCTTCCTAGTTACTTCATTAATTAACAAGTTACATTAAACCTGTGACATGTGTGCATTTTATATTTGCTTGAGGGTAATGATTTTACCCTCTTGAAAATTATTCTTTAACAATACATAGTAGAAACGCACATGTCTTTGTGGGAATCAAACTTTAATCCCGAGTCTTTTGTGACTGTCTGCTCCATAGTCGTCCACACTGAAGAGCCTTGGTTTTCTTTGTGTGCAGAACAGGAATGCTTGCTGCTAAGGCTCAAGGATTAAGTATCATGTGTAAGCTATAAAGTGAAATACAAATTGTGCATTATTATTTGCTATAGAGTTACTCTCTATGTATCCTGACTTAGAGTTTTTGTGTATTTTAGCACAGTGAGACTGTCACAGTGACAATTCTGAGAAACCAAACAAAATTAGAAGAACCAAAATTAGAAGAATAATTGAACACATTTCTTTTCAATCACTGCTTAATTTTCTCATTTTACCTTTTAAAGGCACAAGGGAACCCATGTCTATTTTCATCATTATAAAAATATAGGAGTTATTTAAATAAAGTAATTAGAGTAAATCTACTTTTCCTGGTTGTTTGTTTTAGGTATAAATTTCTGTGAGACTCGGTCTGAGGTTTATTTATGAGACAATTTTCTAGGAGCCTCATTTCTTATTAGGAATCTACTTGGTCTTCAGGAAAATATCTTTCAACTCCACAGTGAGCCCTACCCAGCAGCAACCTGGAGGAGGGGAGACATCTGGGAAGCTTTTTGGTTTTAATGATTATGATAAGAGTTTGTCTAAAATAAGGGTTCTGAGGCTATATACGACATTGAAAACATAGTGACTTAGAGGATTTACATTCAAGTGGAGAAGAGCTGGGAGTAAACTTATTTGCCACCAAATTGTAAAAGATGAGGTGGGACTACTTAATGTAATTTCATGCATACACATTTTGTCTTTCTTTTAAAAAAAACCTAAAATGCATGTTATAAAATGGATGCTTAAGGAAATAGACCTGAAGGAAGTTTGGTCGTAAGATATAAATCAACAACAACAGAGTTTTTGAGAATTTCAAATAGCTCAAGACTATATTTTAAAGTGAGATAGTTTTAGTTTTAAAAATATACTCAAGAATCTCAATTAAATGAAAAATTTCAAGTTGTACAGTAAATCCAGTTATGTTTAAGTATATTTTCTCTTGTATTCAACAGTGACCCTGCAGTGCTGATAAGTGGCTTACCTGGCTTCTTCCTCACTCTCGCTCTTTCTTCCTCGTACTTGGCACACAGTAAGTGATCAACAAGGGAAGCCACTCACATTGTTCCGACTCCCCCATAAATGTGCGAAACCAGAGTTACTGAGGTAAACTTGCCCCTAAGAGTCTTCTAGCAATAAAGAGGACACATTTATGACATTTTTGTCTATCAGCTACAGTTGTTATACCAGCTAAACTTCTACCTCTCTTAAGAATTTCCCTTCAAAGATGACATATCTAAATAACAAATATTTATTGAGCATTGTTGAATATGCCAAATATTGTGCTACAAAAAAATAAAACATACTGTGTGTACTTTGAACACATGGAAGAGAGACACATAAGCTCAAACCCTACCCTGCACAGAGGTGAGTACTATATGTAATCGAGAAATGTACGCTGCCTCCTGCGGTAAGTGTACAAAGGAGCAGTCATCCCACCTGGGAGGGAGGGGAAGGCGATTTCAGCATCACAGTGAGAAGGACACAGAAATGACCCTTAATGGTTCCTTGGAAACTGTTGTACCCATTACCATGTCCCTGACAGTATGCCTTTCTGCTTCACTAATTGTTTATTGGACATATAAGAGGGCCCCCAGTAGAGAGGAGAATTTGGCAAACTGCTAGATTCTTGAAGTCATGCAGGATGAGGTTTTCAACCACTCTTTGGGAATATGAAATATATTTGGGGGAAGTGTAATCTTTGAAGGCTAGAGAACATGGGCACACATGAACTAGGCCCCAAATTCCCCAGGCCTGCAAAGGAAGTTTTAGGGTGCCCATAATTTCCCTCTTATTTTAAAAAAGTAACTACTGTCCTAGGTCCTGAAAAATAGAAGCCCTTTTTTACCGAGTAAAGGCAAACAGACTCCCCCTCCACCCCCATGTTGGTGCTCTAAAGTCATGATATCAGATAATCTATTTAGAATCCAATTAGTGAATATTTAGGGCTCTGATCTTCCCCTAGTAATCCTAAAAACATGACTGTTCTATACAGCAAGGATTTAGCATGGATTTTGTAGCTGGCAAGAGTGACAGAAACATCAGCTTATCCATGACAACAGCAAAAGCTTTCCTCTTCCCCAGCTGGGATCTGCCACAGCTAAAACCACCTGCTGTCCATATTTGACTTTCTGGAAGCTCTGTATTAGGACTTGGGGCCAGATGATTCCAAACCAATGAGCTAATACCCTCATCTCGTTTCCTGAGGCTTTCTGGTTGAGTTATGTCCAAGGTGAGACTGGAAACCTCCCACCAAAGACAGCTTTTTACTTTGGCTGGTGAGTGTTTTCAGTCTCACAGGGGGGCCTGAGATATAACGGATGATCCTCTGTTTTAGTTGCTTAAAAAAATAACAATAATCAAGGAAGTCATATTGCAACATCACTCGCTTCACTTTGATTTTACAAGCAAATCTCAAGTTTCTATAAAGTATTTACTCTCCACATTTGAATAGGAAATACAAGTAATTTATAAACTCCTTTAAACCCAAATTAGAGAGGATATTTTCAGCAGTTAAAAGAAAGTCATCCTGTGAGTAATTCAAGTCATCGGGATTACTGGCAGGAAAAACAGGAACATTTTCTAGCAGTAACAGAGGTTGTATTTTCTTTACCCAAGTTATGTGCTTTTAAAAACCATCCGTTAAATTTCCTGAAGACACACAATATTTTGATTTAAAAACATTCTGGGACATGTTAGTGGGTATTCCCAGTAATGTATCAATAGAGGGACTGGGAAAGTAAGGAGATTGTCAAGTGAAGCAGGTAGAAGTCAGCTTCCAAAGCGATTCGTAACGCAGAACAGCAGTTTCCAGAGCTTCTGTGAAAAACGAGAAATGTATTCCCATTTCTGACACCCATCCATTGAACTGACGTACTACCAGAATTCATCTGGTTGCTTTCATTTTTACCTTCTCTAAAAATAGAATTCCCAACAGGGATTTGGTGTTACCTGTCCTGGGGGACAGGGTCAAACCTATCACATTTTATTTCTAGTGTGATCTAGTAAACTAATGTTTCCAGTCAATTGACACCGGGATGGTTTAATTCAGACATGCAAGCTGAGTAAAAAATTGAATAAGGTAAAAAGTCTCCATGGAGTTGTATTTTTACTGTCTTGTAACGTCTGAAGGGACGGAAAACTCATCACTCTGCTTCTAAGATAGGAAAAAATGCTGATAACAAGAGAAAGCTTAAATAAAGGAGAAACTGCTAATGTAATAAAAGGGGGAAAGATACTAAGACACTCCTCCAACAAAGGAATTAGAAGATATTCCAAAGGAGATACATGAAAAAATGAATAGGGAAAGATTTTTTGTTTCCCTGTGGGTGGTCTCTGTTGTTTCTGAATCAGTGCTTAAGAGAGACTGGGAGTGAGGCTCCATTACCTTTGGGTTTCACAGAACTTTTCAGTATCATGAACACACACTAGACTGTGTAGGTCCTGGGAAGGTGGTGAAAAGAGAAACTTATTTCAGTAAAAAGAGATGCAAAAAGATACTTTTTGTAAAAATTACATAGATTGCATAAATTATAGAAAATAATTAATGTAACATTTGAGATAATTTTCTGACCATAATTTCTGTGGTACCCCCTCTGAAGCCCGAATACACTCATCCTTGGGAGGTGGTGGGGGAGGGGGTGAGGGAGGATGGAGGGGACCAAGTAGGGATAGAGACACAGTGCACCCACATGTGTGAACGTGGGTATGTGATGGGCCGGATTTCCAATCTCCACGTGGCCACGTGGCAGCTGTGGACTCAGCGGGGCTATTTACCCTCTTAGGCCACATTGCTTATACCTTCTAGAAGGAAAAATAATAGTTCTTACCTCAAAAGATTATTGACGATTGCTTAATATAATGCTGGAAATGCCCTTAGCATCACACCCAGGAAGCTCTCAACGAGTGGAAGATGTTATTATTAGCACTGCGTTTAGTACTCTAATGACCCCAGGACAGGAGGGACCTGCCCAAATGAAGTCAGATTCTTGTTATTTCCTAAGCTGCGTGTTTGAGGTAAAATGTTTATAGATGTTTGCTCCCTGGACCATCTCTGGATCCCAGCGTTAGATTGGTATCTGCGGTGGCGTTGGGTACACGAGTGGGCACGCTGGCTCACTGCTCGGCACTGTTTGTAAAGTGATGATCTGTCTTTGACAAGAGGGCCTTTTACTTCTTCCTGGCAGAGCGAATGTGCTTCCTGGCGGTCCTTAGCTTCCACACAGTGTATTGTTGGGCTTCATCATTGGAAAGGCACCGTTCAGCTGTTTTTTGGAAAGAAGGTGCTAAAAGACCTAAGCCATGCCTAAGCCAGGTTCTGTCCCTTCCTAGATGGATTATCTTTAGCAGCTCACATTGCCTTTTGGAACAGCAATTTCCCAAAGATAAAATGAGAATATTAACATATACTTGCTCAGATCAGTGGAGGATAAAATGTTATGTTTGTAAAGTGCGTGGCACAGAGTTTGTGCTCAACACATGCCCACGCCCGCTCTGCTCTCTCCATCAAGAGGCAAAATAAAAGTAAAACCCCCGCAAACTCAAGCCAAACAAATTCCCAGGGATTCATGTCATATTATGGGCTTTCCATACAAGTGGCTTAGGAGGGAAAACATTTCAGCTGCAGATCTTTGCTATTTTCCCAGAAAAATTCATAATACTTATTGGGCTTATGGGCAAATACCTTTTCAGATAACAAGGCTCTGGTTCCAAGGATGAAAGGTGCTTAAAACTCAGTGAAGAAATAATAGCAAACTGGCTTTGGGGAATCTCTGTTTTATTATGATTGAATTGGAGTAAGAACCAGATTATTTTATTAAATGCTACTTTCAGAAGGATAGAAAAATATAAATCCTAAAAGCAATTTATAGTCTCACGGTGCTGACCATTTTCTTGATTCTTTCTAGTTCACTTCTTTGTGACAGGAAAAAATTTTTACAGGATCAACACTGTTACTTGATTGGGAGTTGACAGGTTGAATGTTTTTGGGTGTATATACTGCTTTGAAAGAATTCCTGACTTACTTCAAAATTAGTTTTTTCAGTGAATTCAACCTTCCGTGATCATCCTTGCCATGAGTCTTTCTTTAGATGACTCCAGAAAGATAAAATATATTTTAACCAGCCTTAATTTACTTTAGTAATAATCTATTTTTAGAACTATATCAATTAAAGAACAAAAATGTAATGACTTAAAAAATTATACAAACTTTTTGCTTGTGCTTTATTTTGTTTGGATTTTTTTTTTTTTTTTTTTAACTGTTGAAAGTATTACAGATGTCCCCCGAAGGAAACAGGTCATGTTATATTATTCTTCTGTAGCTCTGTTGTTTTTATTTCTTCAGTTTAGATTTTTGTACTGGCCTACCAAACTATGACAAGCTGTAATTCAAAATCAAATAAAGCTTTATTTTATTTGTGTATAAATATTAGAACAAAAATATGTCCATGCTTAACAGAGACGTGTTCCAATATTTAACATTCATTTTAAGGGCTTTGTTCATTATTGGGTTTTTTGACAGGATTTAACTTTAATACATTTGTACATAACAATCTACCAGAGAGCAATTTGGGTTGAAAAATTGTAGAACTCAAGTTTCTAGCACCTGCTTTGATATGCTGTGAGCACCAAATAACCCCATCCAAGGACACCATTCAGACGCTCATTCTTTCAGAGGTAATCTTGGAGAAACTGGAGTAGTTGGCCAACTTTTATGTAGGACTACAGAATTTAATTGAAAATTTAGAAGAGGTGATCATTACTGAGGGCTTATTATGTGTCAGGTAACATATTTCGTGTTTCTCATAATTTAACTCAGTTGAATATCTTGGAAGTTCAGATTGTACCCAGCTTCGCATCTTGAGGGTCAGTGAGATCAGATCAATCTCCCCAGATCTCCAGGTTGGTAAGTGGTGAACCTGTGATATCAAACCAGATCTGTGATTTTATAACTCATGTTCCTTTTTTTATCCTCACCCAAGGACATTTTTTTCATTTTTTGTTCAGATAGAGTAGGAGGGAGAGAGAGGAAGAGAGAGAGAGAGAGAAACGTTGACGTGAAAGGGACACATCGAGTGGCTGCCACCCGCACAACCCAACCAGGGCCAGGGACAAACTGCAACCAAGGTACGTGCCCTTAGCGGGAACTGAACCCAGGTCTCTCTGGACCGCAGGCCGACGCTCTAACCGCTGAGCCAAACCGGCCAGGGCATAATTCATGTTCTTTCTGTTCCTATCATCTGTGAAAGATGAAGAAGCTGCTTTTAAGTGGTCTTTTTATACTGTTGCAATCTATTAAAGGGTTTTGGTGAACGTCTACTTCCATTAACATATGTGTTTTTCTACATATGTACACATTCACTGATTAATTCTTTCAACAAATATTTATTGAGGGCTTACAGTATTTCAAGAACTGTTTCACAATCTGTGTTTAAGTGAACGACACAGACAAAAATCCCTGATTTCATGGCACTTCTGTTTTTCTGTGGGTGTACGTACCAGTGTTATGTGGAAGACTGAGTTTCTATTCCAATGTGCATCATTCCCTTCTTAGATGACACACAGTTGCCTGGAATCAAAACGACAAGTCCCAACATGCCTTACAGTTGAATATGGCCTGGGGAGTAAGTAGAAGTTTAATCTAGAGTAGCTGCTTCCTGGAAATTTCTGTCAAAAGAGAGCTGTTGAATCCCATTGCTGCCGTTTTTCCTTCCTCTTTCCTGCTGCTTGGAAAAGGGTTCAATTGGCTGGGACTGCATCCTGGAAAATGAGGACAAAGGCCATACCATAGGGAGAGCAGAGCAGAAAGTTAGAAGTAGCCTGGCTCCCAGGTGATGGAGGAGCTTCCAAGACAGCTCTGGATTGCCTGCATCTGAATTGTTTAAAAAAAGAGAAATCAATTTCAATCTTATTTAGATCTCTGTTACTAGTGGGTGAACCTAATCCATGGTAAAACACTTATGTGAATGAATGGTTGATTTTATTGTTTCTCCTTGCCTACTATATCTTTATGTCTTCTTCTTTCACCAAGCACACCCTAACCCCACCCCACTCTACCCCCTGTACCCACGCATTGAGTTTTGTTAGGAAAACATCACTTGAGCTCCTGGATCCAACTGTGCCTGAATTTACCATCTAGATTTTTCAGTTATAAGAATTGATATATTCCCTTATCACTTCAACCATTTCCAGTTTGCTCGGGAGAGTTTTGACTAAACAGTATGCATGTATTTATTTGTTAATGCATGCAGGTATTACTTACTTTTGTTAGATCTAAGATTGATTACTATGTAAACAATGTACAGAAATTTACCCCTAGTCCTCCAATTTTTACAGTTGAAAAATATGAGGTACAAAAAGGTTAATAATTCACCTCAAGTATCACTGAAAGCATGACTCATTCAGATCCAGTCAAATAAAATTTGCATCTATTCTTTGATGTCATCTTGTCCACTGTACATCTAAAATTGCAATGCTATAGTACAAGTCATATTTTCACTTTTATTAGTTGTACTAGTATGGTTATCTTTGGGAGAAAAATAAATACACCCTGTATATGTGAAGATAAAAAGAATTCTGAATAATCCCCTCTCCCTCATTCTTTAAAATATCATTGAACAGCAGAAAAGTATAAGGATGAAACATGTCATAGAGTTCAGTTTCTTCCCAGTGCAGAACTGATTCTTTGGAAATCCTGCCTAATATGTTATCCAGCCCCAGTTTAAAAGTCCCCAATGCTGAAGCTTTTATCAATTCCCTATGAAGATTATGTCGCACATGGTAGATTGGAACATACCAAACAGTTCTGAAACTCAAAGTGAGCTCATTTATTGCTGTCACTAGTGAGATTTGGCTGCCCAAACACAGTTCCTTCCTTTCTTTACTAATGTCCTCAGTGACTCTTGGTTCTTGTTCTTGTCTTTGAACATTTTGTTAGTTACATATCTGCACAGATTAGGTTCCTCTCTCTTGGTAAATTCATTGGACTTACACTGAATTCCAAACCCCCTCCAAATAACTGTGAAATATATCATAGTGAGAATTATTTAATATTTTAGAGGTAAAAACGCACTTGGGTTTTTTTGTGTAAGTATACTTTGACAGAAAGGCTGTAACTCAGCTAATTATCATAGTCATTTACATACCATATATACTCATATTTTTTAAAGTGTAGTTTTAAAGAGTTGTGTTCAAACACTGGTAAATTGAAATACTTTCTATTCTTAATGTTCTGTTTAAATAAAACAATGTTTATATTCTTCTTGAAAAGGTCAAAAATTAATTTTCTAGTTAACAGTCATTTAACAGCCTCCAATATCTTTCCATTCTACTTCAAATAAGACTCAAACCCCTTACCACGACTTACGAGATCCACTTGACGTAGTCTTGCTCGCCTTTCCAACCTCACACCTCCTTCCAGTGACTCTGCCTACCCAAGCCGTAAATACACAACCAGTTTCTTCTTCTGGTTCAGCTTATCAATTTCCTCCTGCTCTCAGTCCATTTTATTTTATTTCTAACCCTCTTCATTTTGTACTTATCTTCATTTTTCAGTGTTACTCTCATTTTTCTGTTTACCCCACCAGGTTTTAAGCTTCTTGGAGCAAGGATTACATACTGGCTTCCAAATTATATATATATTTTTACCACTGTATTCTTTCTTTATTATACACTGCTTACCTCATAGTATGTGTTTTAATATTTGACGAAAGAGTAAACATATAAGTAAATGTATAAGCTTAGAGTAGATGAAGGTAATTATTTTGAAAAAACAAACAAACAAACCTATGTCTTATATAATTAAATTCCATTATGACAACTGATTATTCAAACAGTTGGCTATAGATTCAAAGAATCATAGAATGTTATTGTTGAAAGTAAATGAGGACATTATCATTTAGGAGGGGGACATTAGGCCAACACTTTATTTTTTAGATGAGGAAGCTGAGATCCAGAGAGAATGAAGAGCTTGTCAAAGGTCACATCAGTAATGACTAGCAGATCTAAGAATAAACCTGGGTGCTCTTGATGCCTATGTATATCCAACTACCCTTGTCTTTGAATCCTTAATATTTGTTATCGCATTCTACAGGTACTAAAATAATTATTATAGCATTAACAACAATCATTGGTTCCCCTCAGCTTTTCCTTATTATGCTTTGTATTCATGTAAAAAAAATATGATAATATAGATATCCCTTTCCCCATTTTTATTAAATACTATTTGTTGACAATATATATTTTTTTCACAATAAGAACCTGGTTTTAATTTTGAACTTGACCTTGAAGCTGAAAGAGCTTTGGATTGTTACATGCTAGTGCTCAACCTCTCTCTCTGTGCCTTACACTCCACCTCCCTTAGCCCCGCTGTAGCTCCATTCATCAAACTGAAGAGGGAAATGAACCAACAAGAGGGCCAACAAAGCCTTATGCATCTCTGAATGAAGCAAAGCATTGCAGGCACAGCAAGGAAGAGAGGCGGCGGTGCTGTGGGCTGTATAATGTCTGTAAACTGCTTGTAAGGGATATGTAACATTTAGTGTTATTGACTACTTATGACACCCTTAAGAGTTTCAAGCCACTTTGAACCAGAGAGAGTAACTTATAAAAATAAATAAAGTTATTAGATTTATTCTGTGAATTGAAGAAAAGAGAGGGCTAAGGGGGAATTGGAGGGAGAGTTGGGGGTTGTATTCTTGGGGACATGGTACCTTATCCCATTTGTTGATTAAAAGTCATGTATAATATGTATAAAGTATTAAAATGTCTAGAGATGTTTAATGGCTTTTAAGGTAACTATTAATAAGGTTCATTCTAGTTTTATTTGATCGCCAGTTAGGGAAATCACTCTTGCGGAATCATTAGGATATAGACTAATAAAATAAACCACAAAGCTTCTTGGTGGATGTAACAATATTGTAAAGCTTGATGAAAATGAAAAGTGTCTAAATTAAGCAATAACAATTGGGAAGCAGGACATTTCCTGGGGATTAATGACAGGCTGGGTGTAGTTGATGAACTATGGTTATTCTGTGGGCCGTTAACCTCAGCTGATCATTAATTTCCAAGAAACACCTGATGGTGAGGTCATTACTATAACTGTCACCTTAAAGAAGGGGAAGGATGGTAAACTCCAAGTGGTGAAGTTAGAAGAATAGTTATTATTTTATAGAAAGCACAGTGCCTTGTAGACCAAAGGACTGTAAGGTTCTCCGGGTCATTTCTCAGTTGTCAATTCAGTTCATAAGTGGGAATGAAGCAGAAAGTGCACCTCTTTTGAGAGAGAATTCCATGGAGGACAGGGACAAGGATGTATGTTAGACATACAAAGGATGTGACTTTTTTCAAGCACCAGCCTCTTGAAAAATGACAGATGGAACACTGAGAGCACTTCTGGTGATACAAGATGTATAGCAATGGCAGGGCTCAGTAGTGTTTGGGACTTGATATTCACACTGCTTCATCTGCATTGGTTTTATTTGACTGTAAATAAGATGGGCATGATGAAGGGGACTAGGAAAGAGGTGAACAATGTATTTTCACAAGAAGCGTGACCTTGGATATTTACATTCTTTAGATTTCAGTTTCTTCATCTGTAAAAATGAAGGGTATCTAGGTATCTCTAAAAACAGTCCAGTTCTGAAGATTCTCTGATGTGTGTTTAAGGAGTTAAAGATGTTTCTGGAGTAAAGCCTATAGAACTTTGAAAAAGTGAGGTTAACCATTGGGAAAGGAAACCATGAACATCACCTAGAGGAATAAGCAGATTTCTGTGGGTGGAAGTGAACCTTCTTAATGCAAATTATTTGTAGTATTTATTTATTTTTGAAATTGACTCATTCCAGGTTGCAGGCTTTTAACAAGGCAAATATTATTTAAATGGCAATTCCCTAAAGTTTTAATTGGAAACTGTATTTGAAAATAAATCCTACAGGCAGCTGGTTTCTGCTCTCCTGTTGTGCAAATCCTGTATTGCCAGAGGGCAGCTTTACTGGTGGTGATATTTCAAAGCCAGAGACTCCTATACACAGCGGAATTTGCATGGGGCGAGGAAAGCTAACTCAGGCTACACAGGTTGCCATGTTGACTCACTGCTTTGACCTTAAAACTCTGCTCCTTTCCATTCTCTCACCCACTAGAACTTTCTGATGTTCATTAGTCCAATCATTTGTTCTTTCCACATTTATGAAGCACTATCTATGTGCCAGGCACTGTGCTAGGTGTTGAGAAACTAAAGGTAAATAAGACATAGCTTCTGATCTCTAAGGAATCATAATTTCATGAACACAAATAAAGTTAAAAGAAAGGAAGAAAAATTATAAGAGCTGTTACAAAAGAAGTAGAGGCACAAAAGAGAAGTGATCCTTTCTTCCAGAGAAGGCGTGGCGCTCAGGGGAGGCATCACAGAAAAGCTCTGATCTGAGTCTTAACGAATGAATGGGGATTGTACAATGACTCTGGTGAGGATGGCTTTCTCCACAAAAACACAAAAGAAATGAGCATATGCAGAAGAAGCAAGTAATTCCAGATGAGTGGGACAGAGGGAAGGTGACTGGAGGTGGGACTGCAGAGGAGAAGGTTCAGGTCATGAAAGGCTTTTGCATATTGTGATGATGGGTTTTCACGTTATATATGTAATATATAAAGCACATATAAAGCTTATCTTGTTAAAGGAGCCCTTATTAATAATTATACCATGACTATTGTAACATATATAACCAGCTACCTATGGGGGGATAAGAAAGTTTCAAGCAGGAATGTATTGAGATTAGACTTTTTAAAATCCTCACTCAAGGATATGTTCATTAATTTTTTTTAGAGAGAGCGGAAGGGAGAGAGAAAGAGAGAAACATCAATTGGTTGCCTCCTGTACATGCCCTGATGGAGGACTAAACCTGCAACTTATGTATGTGCCCTGACTGGGAATTGAACCTGCAACATTTCAGTGCATGGGACTATGCTCCAACCAATCAAGCCACACTGGCCAGGGCTAGACTTGCATTATAAATAGATCATCCTGGAAGGTGAATAGAGAGTGGATGGAAAGAATAAGACAGGTGAAAGTCTTACAGAAGGAACAAGAAGAAGAGGCTAGTCTAACCTGAGTAGCAGTGAGCATAGGAGAAAATATGAAAAAAATTTAGCAGTTGGAAAACAAAAAATGAAATCATTCTTGAATAGGGATGAGGAAGAGGGAGGCATCTAGAATCAATCCTGATTTGGGTAACTAGGTAGATAGTGCCATTACAGAACATAGAGAATAGAAGAGGAGGAATTGTAAGTTGGAGTGATGCTATGAACAGAATATTTTCATCCTCCAAAAGTCATATGTTGAAATAGTATCCCCAGTGTGATGATATTTTGAGGTGGAGCCTTTGGAAATGACTAGGTCATGAAGATAGTGAGGGTAGAGCCCTCATGAGTGAGATAGTGCCCTTACAAAAGAGACTCAGAGGGTAAAAAAAAAAAGAGAGAGACCCAGAGAACTTCCTCTCCCCATTGGCCATGTGAAGACCCAGCAAGAAGATGACTGTCTATGAACCAGGGAGTGGACTCTCACCAGATACTTAATCTGCTGGAGCCTTCATCTTGGACTTCCCAACCTCCAAAACGGTGAGAAATAAATGCATCTTGTGTAAGCCACCCAATTATGATATTTTTATTATATCAGCCCAAATGGCCTGAAACAGGTGGGGAGGGGGCCAAGAGAAAGATGTTAAATTTAGTTCTGGCCATATTGTTTCTCAGGTGCAAGTGATTGAGACATATTCACATGGAGATATTTAGTAGGAAGTTGGATGCATGAGTCTGACTCTAAGGGAGATATCTAGGCTAAGGTTATAGATAAAGTATTTAAGGCTACATGGTTGATGAGATTGACTGGGGAGACTGTACAGAATAAGGAAAAAAGAGTTGAGGATAGATTCCTTGGGGACACCAATGTTTAGGGAATGGATAGAAGAAGAATCCTCCAAAGAAACTAAAAAAAGAGAGCCCAGAAAGGAAATAACAGAGCAGCAGCATCAAGCTTGCAGGAGCAAGAGTTCAAATGGCAAGACAGCAAAGTGTAAGCTATGTGAAGTGTGAAAAAATGTTCTGTTTTTGACAATTAGGTGGCTACCGGTGGTGTTAGCAAGAAGGTGGCTTTAGAATAGCAGTGAGTCAAGCAAATTGCACAATCCATGCTGTTGGTTGATAACAGAAATAAAATTCAAACCCAGGGTCTCTGACTCCAAATCCAGTGCTTTTTCTACTATGTCAATTTTTCACTTATTTCATCCTTGCTGGATATTCTGTGTGATATGGATGAGTCCTCACAACCCACTGAGGCCAATGAGTCCTAGAAAAAACTCCCACCTCTCCTGCCCTTGGATCTTCTTATCTGTGTTTGCTGTACAAGATATTGAAGTTTTTCTTTGCCTGTACCTACACCTGCTGGATTAGACCGTCTTGCAGGCCTCAGTACAGAGATGAGCCAAGCAGGAGCTCACCTTTATTTTGGAAACCATGCACATCTCCCTGTAGAATCAATTGTGTCCATTGCTCTCATTTAATGAATTCATTCAATAAGTATTTTTGAGTACTTACCATATGATAGATAATGTGTTAAATGCTGGACAATACAGCAGTGAACAAAACATGCATGGTCCTTGACACAAAGAAACATACATGATCTCGTTTCCCACATGGGAATAACTTTCTGCTCTTCCTCTCTGTTGCTGTCATTCCAGACCAGCTCCTGATGTGGTGTTTACCTTATAGTTAGGAAGCTAGAAACTAGAAAAAGTAGGCAGTAAAATAGTATTATTTAAAATAGCTACATATTTTCAGTTATAAATGTAAAGATCAGTATTAGAACTGTTGTATGCTAAAAATAAGTATTGTCTAATATTGTTTCAAATTTAAATTTGTTTTAAATTTAAGTTCCTTGGAGAGAGTAGGTGATATGGCCACAGTTAGTGTATTTTTTAATTTTATTTTATTTTTCTTTATTGATTTTAGAGAGAGAGAGGAAGGGAGAGGGAGAAAGAGAGAAACATCGATGAGAGAGAACATTGATTGGCCACCTCCTGCATACTCCCCACTAGGATTTGGCCCACAACCTGGGCATGCGCACTGACTGGGAACTGAAATGGTGACCTCCTGGTGCATGGGTCGATGTTCAACCACTGAGCCATACCGGCTGGACCAGCTAGTGTATTTTTAAACTCATTGTTAAAAAAGAGTTCCCTGAACCCCAAATTTTTCCCCAGAATAATGCATGTGTTTGGTGTTTTCAGGTATAATGTACAACATATTGCTTTTATGTTGATCAGGAAATTTGAAAAAGAAATTTGGTGGCTGGTTAAATTTAATACATATTTGAAGCCAAAGGATTTTGTCCTATCTCCTGTTACCTTTGGAAAAATCCCTGGACTTTTTTCATGTCTGTTTCTTCATCAATAAAATCATAGTGTTGAACTTTATGTCTTTTGGCTCTTGGTTCTGTGATTCAATTGCAGGCTAATGTCAATAGTAAAGACTAGGAATCCATAAATGTATTTATTCTCCTACTGATTGTGTACTGTTACCCTTCATTGAAGATAATTGTTCTTGCATCCTCCACAACTCGGGTCTACCACATCCTAAGTGAATCTTTTTCCAATGAATGAATGGATGTGTCAGAAATGAGGAAACCATTTAAAATACACTGTAAAAAGCAGCCATAATTCTGTTCCCTCTTGACCTTTGGCTGCACTCACTGGCTCTTAGTCAAACTAACCATTTGTTTTCTCTGAATAAAGAAAATCATACCTCTTTGTATATTGGCTCTATAGTAATTTGTGATTTTTAAACTTGGTTGAGCCTTCAGTATTAACTGCCAACCTTTTACTTATCTCTAGGTGAACCTACAACACCTATTCTAAATTTCTAGCCCTCCGCTAAAGCTCTCAGTCCAACTTGGCTAATTATCTTGACTTTGTTTTTCATTGAGAAGATAAGAAGCTGTAATTATATGGACATCCCTCTACAAATTGTGTTTTTCTCCAATCTATTTATCTTTTATTTCTATTCATCTTTCTTATTTCTTCATTCCCTTCTCAAATAAAGACAAGGCTCTTCTCTTCTGAAGTGTTCTGATCCATTTTTTATGTTAATTTTATAACAAACAGTCAACTTAGAACGTAGCTACATCTCTTCCTTCCTTCCTTTCTTTAGTCTTCGAGTTTGACTCTCCACAGGCTCCTCCCCCTCAGCCCTCAAACATACACAAGCATCCACATCCCAGAGGACTGTCCCGGGGCTTTAATTCCTGCTTAGAGTCCTGGACTTCCCATTCCCTAACTCCATTCCTGTCATCCCTCATCAAAGTGTTCTGACCACATTTCTTCTTTAATCTCCACTTCTTAAGCTGACTTGAACATGCCTTCACGTCATTCTGATCAAAGCGTGTTCCTGAAAATCCCTAGTGCCTGAAAAATGTGGAATGATTTGACTTTTCCACCGTATTTTGAATGACATTATCTGAGCCCTTATATATTTTGAAAATCACTTTCTTCTTGAATATCTCTTTGCTTTTTGTGTCCTGGGCAAGCTCAGAAACTGTCTTGTCCTTGCCTAACCTTGGAACTCATTTCTGATCTACATTTCAGCTTAAATTTTGAACTTACACCATGCTATCTCTTTTTAACAACTGTATTGAGGAATAATTGATATACAATACCATTGTTTACAATACGATAAACTACATATGTCTAAAGTATCCAATTTGATACGTTTGAACATTGAAAAACTTGTAAAACTGTCACTACAATTAAGGAGTGAGTAGATTCATCACTACCCAAAGTTCCCTCCCCTCACACCACCCTTTCCCCACTCCATTTTCATCAGGCCGTCACTCATGTACATTCTATCACTGTAAGTTACTTTACATTTTCTTACATATATAGTATATAGTGTTTTTTGCTTGGCTTTTTTTTTTTAACTCAGTTTAATTACTTTGATATTGGTTCATATTGTTGTGTGTTTCAATAGTTCATTGCCTTTCATTGCTGAGTATATCCCACTTTATGGATATATCACAATCTTTTTTATACACTTATCTGTTAATAGGCATTTGGGTTGTTTTCATCTGGGGCAATTACAAATAAAGCAGCTATAATTAGCCATATATAAATCTTTATAGAGCCATTTGCTTTTATTCCTTTTGGCAAATGCCTAGAAGTAAAATGGCTGGGTTGTGTGATAGTGTATATGTAACTCTTTAAGAAACTACTAAATCAGATTCCAAAGTGGCTATTCTTAAGTACAGTTTTACATTCCAATCAGCAGTGTATGAGAGTTCCAGTAGCTTTGCATTCTTGTCAATACATTTTAAAAATTGTAATTGTTTTACTAAATGTATTGGGGTGATATTGCTTACTAAGATTATACAGGTTTCATGTGTATGTGTCTATGACACATGATCTGTGTATTGCATGGTGTGCCCACCGCCCAAAATCAAATCATCTTCTGTCACCATATATCTGACCCACTTTATCTTTTACTACCATTCCCCACTACTCTTCCCTCTGCTAACCACCCACTGTTGTCTGTGTTTATACATTTTTGTTTATTTGTTTTTCTTGTTTGTTCATTTGTTGCTTTCAGTTTTATTTTTTCAATTTTTATTAATTTATTTTTGTTACAGATGTTTCTCCTTTCTCCCTCAGGCACCCTCCTCCCCATCCTGCCCCACCCCCACCCCCTAGCATTGTTGTACAGGCCCATTGGTTATGCATACATGCATAAAAGTTCTTTGGTTTATCTCACCCATCTCTCTCGCCCCCCTCCTCGGAGGTTTGTCAGTCTGAACCATACTTTTTCCTATGTCTCTGGGTCTATTGTGTTTATCAGCTTATTTTGTTCATTATATTCCACAAATAAGTGAGATCGTGTGGTATTTATCTTTCTCTGTTTGGCTTATTTCACTTAGCATAATACTCTCCAGGTCTCTCCATCTCAAAGGACAAGAGATCTCTCTTTCTTACAGCTGCATAGTATTCCATTGTGTATATATACCACTGCTTTTTTATCCATTTATCTATTGATGGACATTTGGGCTGTTTCCAGATTTTAGTGATTGTAAATAGTGCTGCTATGAACATAGGGGTACATATATTCTTTCTGACTGGTGTTTCAGGCTTCTTAGGATATATTCCTAGAAGTGGGATCACTGGGTCAAATGACAGATCAATTTTTAATTTTTTGAGGAAACACCATATTGCTTTCCATAGTGGCTGCACCAGTCTGCATTCTCACCAGCAGTATACTAGAGTCCCCTTTTCTCCACACAGTCACCAGTACTTGCTGTTTGATGATTTGTTGATGGCAGCCATTCTGGCAGGTGTAAGGTAATACCTTATAGTAGTTTTAATTTGCATTGCTCTGATGATTAGTGATGTTGAGCATTTTTTCATATGTCTCTTGGCCATTTGTATGTACTTTTTGGAGAGGTGTCTTTTAGGTCCTCTGCCCATTTTTTAATCAAGTTCTTTGTCTTCCTTTTGTTGAGTTGTGTGAGCACCCTATATATTTTGGAAATTAACCCCTTATCTAATGTATCATTGGCAATTAGTGGGTTCCCTTTCCATTTTGATGGTTGTTTGTTTTGCTGTGCAGAAGATTTTTAGTTTGCTGTAATCCATTGTGTTCATTTTTCCCTTTATTTCTCTTGCCTTAGGCATTGTATCAGTGAAAATTCTGCTGTGTATGATGTCTAAAATTTTGTTGCCTACATTTTCTTCTAGGATTTTTATGAATTCACAAGTCATGTTAAAGTCTTTTATCCATTTTCAGTTCATTTTTGTGTATGGTGTAAATTGGTGGTCTAGTTTCATTTTTTTGCATGTAACTGTCCAGTTTTCCCAATATCATTTATTAAAGAAGCTGTCTTTACTCCATTGTATGCTCTTGCCATCTTTGTCAAATATTAATTGAGCATAATGTCTTGGGTCAATATCTGGGTTCTCTGTTCTGTTTCATTAATCTATATGCCTGTTCTTGTGCCAGTACCAGGCTGTTTTGATTACAATGACTTTGTAGTATAACCTGATATCTTGTATTGTGATCCCTCCTACCTTGTCCTTCTTTTTCAAGATTTCTGTGGCTATTCAGGGTCTTTTATGGTTCCATATAAAGTTTTGAAGTATTTGTTCTAGTTCTGTGAAATGTGTCATTGGTATTTTAATGGAGATTGCATTGAATCTATAGATTGCTTTGGGTAGTATGGACATGTTAATGATGTTAATTGTTCCAGTTCATGAACTAGGTATGTGCTTCTACTTATTCATATCTTCTTTTATTTCTTTTTTCAATGTCCTGTAGTTTTCTGCAAATAGGTCCTTTACTTCTTTAGTTAAGTTTATCCCTAAGTATCTTATTTTTTTACCACAATGGTAAATGAAATTGTTTGTTTTTTTTTTGGTTTCTCTTTCTGTGAGTTCATCAATGTATAAGAATGCCGTCAATCTCTTGATGTTCATTTTATATCCTCCTACTTTGCCAAATTTGTTTGTTAAATCTAGTAAATTTTTGATGGAGTCTTTAGGGTTTTCTATGTACAATATCATGTTATCTGTAAATAATGACAGTTTCACTTACTTCTTTCCAATTTGGATCCCTTTTATTTTTTCTTCATTTCTAACTGCTGTGGCTAAGACTTCCAGTACTATGTTGAATAAGAGTGGTAAAAGTGGGCATCTCTGTCTTGTTCCTGCTTTTAGTTTTTGCCCATTGAGTATGATGTTGACTGTAGGTTTTTCATATATGGCCTTTATTATGTTGAGATATGATCCCTCCATTCTCACCTTACTGAACGTTTTTATCAGAAATGGGTACTGGATTTTGTCGAATGCTTTTTCAGCATCTATTGATAAGATCATATGGTTTTTATCTTTTTTGTATATATGCTGTATCACATTTATTGATTTGCAAATATTATACCAGCCTTGCCTACCTGAGATGAATCCCACTTGGTCATGGTGAATACTTTTTTTGATGTATTGCTGGATCCGATTTGCTAATATTTTGTTAAGGATCTTGGCATCTATGTTCATCAGGGATATTGGCCTGTAGTTTTTTTTCTTTGAAGTGTCTTCATCTGATTTTGAAATTAGAATTATGCTGGCCTCATAACATGAGTTTGGAAGTCTTCCTTCTTCTTGAATTTTTTGGAATAGTTTGAGGAGAATGAGTGTTAGTCCTTCTTTGAATGTTTGGTAAAACTTCCCCGTGAAAACTTCTGGGGCCTGGCTTCTGTTTGCTTGGAGTAACTTGATTACATTTTCAATTTCCTTAGTGGTTATTGGTCTGTTCAAGCTTTCTGTCTCTTCCTGGTTCATTTTTGGGAGACTAGGTGTTTCTAGAAATTTGTTCACTTCACTTAGATTGTCCAGTTTGTTGCCATATAATTGTTCATAGTATTTGTTAATGATCCTTTGTATTTCTGTGGTGTCAGTTGTTACTCCTCCTCTTTAGTTTCTGATTTTGTTTATTTGGGTTCTCTCTCTCTGTTTCTTGGTGAGTTTAGCTAAGGGTCCACCAATCTTATTTATTTTTTCAAAGAACCAGCTCTTTGTTTTATTGATCTTTTGAATTGATTTTTTGGTCTCAATGTCATTTATTTCTGCTCCGAGCTTTACTATTTCTTTCCTTCTACTTGCTCTGGGTTTTTCTTTTCTTTTTTTTATCCTCATCTGAGGACACTTTTGTACCATTCTTCAGATAGAGCGGGAGGAAGAAAGAGAGAGAAACATTGGCATGAGAGGTTGAATGGTTGCCACCCACACAATCCCATGGGGCCAGAGACAAACTGCAACCGAGGTATGTACCCTTAGTGGAACCGAACCTGGGACTCTCCAGTCCATGGGCCAATGCTCTAACAGCTGAGCAAAACCGGCCGGGGCTCTGGGTTATTTCTTTTTGTTTGCTTTCTAGTTCTTTATTTATTTTTAATTAATTATTTATTTTTGTTATAGATGTTTTGTTCTTTTTTTTTTTTTTTTTTTTTATCCTCACCCGAGGACATTTTTCCATTTTTTGTTCAGGTAGAGTGGGAGGGAGAGAGAGGAACAGAGAAAGAGAGAGAAACATCGACGTGAAAGGAACACATCGAGTGGCTGCCACCCGCACAACCGACCAGGGCCGGGGACAAACTGCCAGCGAGGTATGTGCCCTTAGCGGGAACCGAACCCGGGTCTCTCAGGACCGCAGGCCGACTCTCTAACCGCTGAGCCAAACTGGCCAGGGCTGTTATAGATGTTCCCCCCACCCCCCAGACACTCTCCTATGTATCCCATCCCTCAGCTTTCTAGTTCTTTATGTTGTGAGGTTAGTCAATTAGAAAATTTTCCTGTTTCTTAGGGTAGGTCTGTAGTGCTATGAACTTCCTTCTCAGGACTGCTTTTGCTGCACCCCATATATTTTGTGTTGTTGTGTGTTCATTTTCAGTGGTTTCCAGGAAGTTTTAAATTTCTTCCTTGATCTACTTGGTAACCCATTCATTATTTAATAACATGCTATTTAGCCTCCATGTGTTCAAATGCCTTTGCGTGTTTTTATTGTAATCGATTTCTAGTTTCATGCCATTGTGATGTGAGAAGATGCTTGATATGATTTTCATCTTCTTGAATTTATAGAGACTTAGTTTGTGTCCTAACATGTGGTCTATCTTTGAGAATGTCCCCTGTGCACTAGAGAAGAATGTGAATTCTGCAGTTTTGGGGTATAATTCTCTCCAGATACCTATTAAATTAATTTGATCTGGTGTATCATTTAGAGTGTCTGTTTCCTTGTTATTTTTTGTCTAGAGAATCTATCCAGTGATGTCAGTGGGATGTTGAAGTACCCTGCTATGATTGTATTGCTATTGATTTCTTCTTTGAAGTCCTTCAGAAGATTTTTAATATATTTTGGTGCTCTTATATTAGGTGCATATATGTTTACCAAGGTTATGTCTTTCTGTTGGATAGATCCTTTCAATATTATGTAGTGACCTTTTTGTTTCTAGTTATGGCCTTCATTTTGAAATCTATTTTATCAGATATAAGTATTGCTACCCCAGAATTTTTATCCTTTCCATTTGCTTGGAAGATTTTTTTCTATCCCTTCACTTACAACCTATTGAGTCTTTTGTTGTGAGGTGGGTCTCTTGTAAACAACATATGTATGAGTCATGCTTTCTTATCCAATTAGCTACTCCATGTCTTTTGATTGGAGTGTTCAATCCATTTAAATTTAAGGTTATTATTGATATATGCTTATTTATTGCCATTTATGTTTATTTGTGGTTATATTTTTCTTCCTATTTCTTCTACTAATTACAGCAGTCCTTTTAAAATTTCTTGCAGTGCTGGTTTGGTGCTAATATATTCCCTTAGCCTTTTTTTTTTTTTTTTTTTTTTTCTGGAAGCTCTTTATTTGACCTATTTTGAATGATAGCCTTGCTGGATAGAGTTGTCTTGGATTCATGAGCTTGTTTTTCATGTCCTTGATTACTTCATGCCATTACCTTCTGGGCTGTATTGTTTCCTTGAGAAGTCAGATGATAGCCTTATAGGGATTCCTTTGTAGGTCACCTGTTCCTTATATCTTGCTGCCTTTAGGATTCTCTCTTTGTCTTTAATTTTTGGCATTTTAATTAGTATGTGTCTTGGTGTGGGCCTGTTTGGGTTCTTCTTACTTGGGGCTTTCTGTGCTTCTTGAACTTGAATGCCTTTCTTCTTCACCAAGTTAGGGAAATTTTCTGTCACTATTTCTTCAAATATATTATCTAACACTTGCTCATTTTCTTCTTCTTCTGGCATTCCTATGATAAAGATGTTGTTACGTTTCCAGTTGTCCCACAGTTCTCTTAAGCCATCTTCCTGTTTTTTGTTTTTTATTGTTTTTTTCTTTTTGGTTTTCTGATTGGGTGATTTTTTCTACCCTGTCTTCTAATTCACTGATCCAGTACTCAGCTTCCTCTACTCTGCTAGTTAGTCCTTCCAATGTATTCTTTATTTCTGCTATATCATTCTTCATTTCCAGTTGGTTGATTTTCAATATTTCTATATTTTTACTCATGATGTTGAGCTCTTTACTCATGCTGTTGAACTTCCTCATTATCATCACTCTGAACTCTACCTCTGATAACTTGCTTAATTCATTTTATTGATCTCATCTTCAGTAGAATTTTCTTGTTCTTTAATTTGGAATTTGTTTTTTTGTTTCACCATTTTTGCTATCTCAATGGGTTTTGGAGCCTGCCCAATTTTTCTGTGAGTGTTAGTGTTTCACTGATTGTGGCACCTTCTACTGGGTTTTGATGAGTATAGGAGGACCTATGTTAAACACCACTGTCAAGTCTTAGTTTCCTCGGTAGATTTTTAATCCTAGGAAAGGTTCAGCTATCCTCTAGCTTTTTGCCTGGAGACTATTAGTCTCAGTTACTTGATGAGCCTTGGGTTGTAGTCCTCAACTAAATGAAAAACTTTCTCAGGTGTTCAGGGTAAGAGGATTTCGAGAAGGTGGGGCAGATGCTTGCTGGCTGTTAATTAGTATCAATTTGCATTTCTCTGACCTGGCTGTGTGGTGTTGAATTTCTGAGGGAGGGTCTGTTGTTTCTCCCTGGGCCTCTGGGAAGGGGCTCTTTGAGTAATATGGCTACTATCCTGTGAGAGAGTGGTTCAGCAAAAAGTTCCCATTGCCCTCTCACCTCTCAGAGTCTCCACACAGTTCCAGTCCCATCTGCTCTGCTGGAGCCCAAGGTAAGTGACTGTAGGTAATTTAGTGCTCTGTCCTGGCCCTACGCACTTGGAGTTGGCTTGGGATTTTAAGCCTGAGGTAGCTGCTCACAGCTAAAACAGTTGCTGTCCATGGGCTCCCAGCCCACCCTCTTGTGCCTCCACAGTTCCTACCAGGCTTGATTCAGTGTCCTTTTTCCTGTCCCTGGTTATATGGGTTCTCTCCAGCTGCTTTTCTATTGCTTCTTCCCGATGATTTGTCTGTATTTTAGTTGCAATTTCAGTTTTGTCTTGGGAGATGGTCTGTGTAGCTTCCATTTACTCCACCACCATTTTGGAATCTCTTGTTACTTTCAGTTTATATCCCACATATGAGTGAAATCACATGTTCTTAACTTTTTCTGTCTGACTTATTTCACTTAGCCTGATAATCTCAAGATCTATCCATGTTGTCACAAATGGCAGTATTTCATCTTTTCTTATAGCCGAGTAGTATTCCATTGTATATATGTACACACAAATGATTATCCAATCATCTATCAAAGGACACTTCAGTGTTTCTATGTCTTGGTCACTGTGAATAATGTTGCAATGAACAAGGAGTGCATGTATCTTTGCAAATAAATATTTTCAGATTTTTGGGGTAGAATCTCAGAAGAGGGGTTGCTGGGTCATATGGTAACTATATTCTTAATTTTTGGAGGAACCTCCATACTGTTTCCCATAGTGGAAAATATGCTCAACTTCATTAGCTATTAGGGAAATACAAATCAAAACTACAATGAAACACTACCTCACATCTGTTAGAATGGCTGTTATCAACAAGACAAGTCATAACATGTGTAGGAGAGATTGTGGAGAATGTAAACTTGTCAACACTTTTTATGTGTTTGTCATCTGCATACCTTCTTTGGTGAAGTGTTTTTTCAAAACTTTGGCTGATTTTTTAATTTTTTTTTTTTTTGAAATGGCTGTTTAGGTTTATTGCTATTGAGTTTTGAGAGTTTATACATTCTGGGTACAAGTTTTGTGTGAGCTATATGATTCACAAATATTATCTCCCAGTCTGCTGTGTCTTGTCTTTTCATTTTCTTACCAGTGATTTTTTTGTTTTTTAGGAACACAAATTTACTTTAATAAAGTTTATCACTTCTTTTAAATGAATAGTGATTTTTATATTTTATCTAAGAAACCTTCGTCTAACTCAAGGTCACAGGATTTTCTTCTGTGCTTTCTTCTAGAAATTTTATTGTTTTAAATTTTAAATTAAGGTTTATAATATAAAGTATGGATCAAAGCTCATCTTGTGCATATGAATATCTGATTGTTCCAGCATCATTTTTTGAATCGTTTATTCTTTCTCTATTGAATTGTCTTTGTTTCTTTAACAGCAGCAACAACAACAAGAACAACAAACAACTACATATGTGTGGATCTATTTCTGTACTCTTCATTCTGTTGCATTGGCCTGTTTGTCTATGTAAATGCCAGTACTGCACTACCTTGATTACTATAGCTTGTAATGTCTTCAAGTCAGACAGTGCAGCCTTCCAGCTATGGCATTTACCAAATTGGTTTGTCCATTCTAGATCCTTTGCAATTTTCTATGAAGTTCAGATTATTTTGTAAGTCATTGATATGGTGTATCTCTCCACTTGTCTTCTTTAATTTATCTCAGCAACTTTTTATAGTTTTTCAGTGTACAGATCTTGTATATCATTTGTCAGTGTATCTTTTAGTGTTTTAATTTTTTTTGCTATTGTAAATGACGTTATCTTTAAATATCCTCTCTCATTTCTTGTTAGCAGTATATAGAAATACAGTTGATTTTTGTATGTTGTTCTTGTATCCTACAACCTGTTAAACTCCCTTTTTAGTTGTATAGCTTTTTATAGATTCTGTGAAATTTTTCAGGTAAATGTCATGTCATTTATGATTAAAGGCAGTCTGAGTCTTCCTTTCCTCTGTGGAAGACTTGTATTTACCTTTTTTTGCCTGCTGCACTGGGCATGATCTCCAATACAGTGTTGAATAGAAATGGTGATAAGACATTATTGTCTTGTTCCTGATTTCACAGGGAAAGTATTCAGTCTTAAATAATTAAGTATGCTGTTAGGTGTAAGTTTTTCAACGATACCCTATATCAGGCTGAGGAAGTTTCTTTCTATTTCCAATTTGATGAGAAATTTCATTTTTGTTTAAAACCAAAAATAGACATTGGATTTTGGATCTTGTAAAACATTTTTTTTTCTGATCTATCAAAATGATCATATGGCCCTGGCCAGTTTTGCTCAGTGGTTAGAGCGTCGGCCTGCGGTCCAGAGACCCAGGTTTGGTTCCCGCTTAGGGCACATGCCTGGGTTGCAGTTTGTCCCCAGCTCTGGTTGGGTCGTGAGGGAGGCAGCCACTCGATGTGGCCCTTTCATGCCTATGTTTCTCTCTCTGTGTCTCTTCCTCTCTCTCCCTCCCACTCTATCTGAACAAAAGTGGAAAAATGTCCTCGGGTGAGAAAAAAAAAAAATCATACTGTTTTCCCTTTTTAGTTTAATGAATGACCCATCAATTTTCAAATGTAAAACCAACCTAAGTGGGATAAACCCCACTTGGTCACTATATATTATCCCTTTAATATATTATTGGATTTGATTTGATTTTTTAAACTTTTATAAATAAATTTTAATATATAGAGAGAAGTATGTTGCTTTATTTTCTTATAAATCAGGGATAGGCAAAACTAGGTTTACAGTTGTGAGTATGCAAAACACAAGAGTTTATTTATGTATTATTATTCATTAATTTTTGTATTATTATATTAGAATTTCAAACCTACTTTTGCCCACCCCTGTATATTTGTCTTCATTTGGATATCAGAGTAAGTTTGTATTATTTTTTCATAAATGTTTGGCATAATTCATCAGTGATGACATATGTATCTGGAGGTTTTTTTGTGGGAAGATTTTGAATAAAAAATTCAACTGATTTAATAAATGTAAGACTATTCACCATATCTATTTCTTTTTGAGTGAGCTTGGTAGCTGTGTGTTTCAAGGAGTACATTAATTTCATTTATAGGTCAAATTTATTGACAGAAAGTTGTTTATAACTTTTATTATTATATTTTTAATAACTATAGAATTAATTTAATTTTACCTCTTATTCTTAATATTGATAAATAGTGACTCCCCCCTTCCCCCCACTTGTTAGAATGACTAGAAGTTTATGTATTTTGTTGATCTTCTTAAAATAAGTTTTTGTTTTATTGATTTTTTTTCTACTGGTGTTCTATTTTCTATTTATTGAATTCTGCTCTTATCTTTATTTCTTTTCTCCTGTTTACTTTGACTTTAATTCATGTTTCTTAAGAGATGACCTGAAGATGGAGGTTAGTGCTATAAATTTCCTCCTACATCTATTTTAAGGACACATTTTGATAGTATGTGTCTTTATTTCCATTTAGTACAAAATACTTTTCCTTTTGATTTCTTGTTGATACCAAGAAGTATGTTATATTGTTTCCAAATACTTGGAGAATTTTCAATTTTATATTACTAGATTCTAATTTTATTACATTGCCAGGTAACAGATTTTGCAATGATTTGAATGTTTTTAAATTAGTAAGATCTGTTGTTTGGCTCAGAATGCTACATTGTTCACTTAAAAACAATGTATTTTTTATTTTCATGTGTGTATGTGTGTGTGTGTGTGATGCATTCCAACTTTCAATTGTATCAAATTGGTTGGCAGATTTATTCAAGTATTCCATAACTTTCAGATTTTTAAAAAAATTTCTTCCTTCTATTATTGAGTTAGGTGTGTAGAAATTGTTGACTATAACTGTGGATTTGTCTGTTTCCTTGAAGTTTTGGATTTTGCTTCATGTATTTTGATGCTCCTTTATTAAGTGCATAAACATTAAGAATTGTTATATTTGATTTATGAATTTATTATCATTGTAGAATGACCTTCTTTGTTTCTGTCATGTTCCTTGTTCTATACTGTCTGATATTAAGGTAGCAATGACTACTTTTCTTTGATTAGTATTAGCATGGCACATTCTCCCTGACTCCTGCATCTTGTTAGGCAGCATATAGTTATTTTACTCTTTTATCCAGTTTTACAATCTCTTCTTTTTAATTATAGTGTTCAGACCATTTACATTTAATGTTGTTAATGATATGGTTTGGTTTAAATAGTCCATGTTGCTATTTATTTTCTATTGTCTCATCTATTCTTTGTTCACTTTTTCCTCTTCTTTTGTTTCTGACTTGAGTATTTTTTATGATCCCATTTTATCTCCTTTGTTGGTTTGTTAACAATAATCCTTTGTTTTGACATTTAAGGATTTATAGAATACATCTTATGTTATTAATGTCAAATACTTTACTTTATTTACACATATTATAAATCCCACAACATGTTGTTATTATTTTTGCTTTACTCAGTCAATAATTTTTAAAGGATATTTAAGCAATAAGAATAAAAGCCTTTATATTTGTCCATGTGTCATATTCATTGCTCTTTATCCCTCTGTGTAGATCCAGATTTCTATATGGAATCATTTTCCTTCTGCTTGAAGGACTTCCTTCAACACTTACTGCAGTTCTTTTACTGGTAATGATTTTTTCAGCTTTTGCATGTCTGCAAATGTCCTTAACAGTAAAAAGATCAGTAATTGCTAGGGGTTGTGGGTATAAGGGAAGGGATAAATACGAAGAACACAGTTTTTAGGGCAGGGAAAATACTCTGTACGATACTGTATAATGAATACATGTCATGATTCATTTGTTCAAATCTATAGAATTCACAACATCAAGAGTGAATGGTATGTCAACCATAGACTCTGAGTGATTGTGCTGTAGGTTTGGCAACTCTGACAAATGTACCACCCTTGTGGGGGGGTGCTGAGAGGCTCTGCTTGTGTGGGGTCAGGGAGTGCAAAGGAAATCACTGTCTCACTCTCTCAGCTTCACTGTGAACCTAAAATTCCCCTTAAATTTTTTTTAAGTCCTTAATTTACCTTAATTTTTGAAAATTATTTTTGTAGGATAGAGAATTCTTTATTTTTCTTTTTTTAAATACTGTACTGTTGCTCTAATGTCTTCTTGCTTTCATTGCTTCCGACAAATCTGTTGTCATCCACATATTTGTGCTTCTACCTGTAATTTTCCCTCTAGTAGCTTCTAACATTTCCTTTGTACCCCTGGGTTAAAGTAATTGGCTTGTATGTTCCACAGTACAGTTTTCTTTATATTTATATTTTGTACTTAGACTTTGTTAAGCTTCTTAATATATGTGTTTATAGTTTTCATTAAATTTGGAAAAATTTCAGCCACTATTTTTTTTAATCTTCACCTGAGGATATGTTTACTGATTTTTAGAAAGAGGAAAAGGGGGAGGTAGTGAGGGGGAGAGAGAGAGAGAGAGAGAGAGAGAGAGAGAGAGAGAGAGAGAGAGAGATTGGTCAGTTGCCTCCTGTGTGTGCCCTGAGTAGGGATCAAACCTACAACCTAGGTATATGCTCTGACCAGGAATAGAACCCTCAACTTTTTTGGTGTATAGGACTACTCTCCAACCAACTGAGTCACTTGGCCAGGACTCAGCCATTATTTTTTTAAAATATTTTTTTCTCTCCCTTCCTTTTCAGGAACTTTAATTGGTTATGTACTTGATTACTTAAAATTGTCTCATGGTTTACTAAACCTCTGTTAATTTTTATGTCAGTCTTTTCTCTCTGTGCATTTTATTTTAGTTTCTCTTACTATGTCTTGAATTTTCTATCTTTTCTTCTGAAATGTCATCTGTCATATTTTCAGCCATATGTATTTACAAAGCATTATGCCTTGAAGACATCATTTTGTCTTCTAGAAATTCAAATTTAGTGGTTGGAGCACTGGCCTGCAGACCAGAGAGTCCCGGGTTTGGTTTCTGCCAGGGGCATGTACCAAAATAAGTAAATAAATAAATGAATGTTTAATCTTTCCTCTAGACTCTTAAATACATGAAATCCAGTTATAATGGCTTTGTAGTGTCATCTATATTATATCTGGTTTGGTTTTGATTGATTGACATTTTTTCTTCTCATTATAGATTGTATTTTCTTTCTTCTTTTCATACTTGATAATTTTTTATGTATTCCAGGCATTGATTGCTGGTATTGTTGTACTTATAAATAAGTCTTCTTGAACTATGTACTTGAATGTAGTCAAAGTACTTGCTAATAGTTTAATCCTTCTGGGTTTCCTTTAAGATTCAGTAGTGTCTATTTGTTTCCACTCTTGAGGCGATACTCTTCTCAGTTCTTTCACTGATGCCCGTGAATTATGAGAGTTTCCGCTTTGGTTATTGAGGACAGGCATGATTCCTGGCCTGGTACGATCCTTAGGTACTGTTACATATGTGTGTGTGTGTGTGTGTGTGTGTGTGTATTTTTTTAGATTGATTTTTAGGGAGAGAGAGAAAGGGAGAAGGAGAGAGAGAGATAGAAACATCGATGAGAGAAACACATAGATCGATTGCCTCCTGCATGTGCCCTGCTAGGGATCAAGCCTGCAACCCAGGCATGTACCTTGACTGGGAATCGAACTGGTGATCTCTTGGTCCATGGATCGATGCTCAGTCACTGAGTCACACTGGCTGGGCGGTACTGTTACTTTTAATCCTTCTGGATGGTTCTTCTCCTGGCCTCAGGTAGTTTCTCCACATGAATCACTGCTTGTTACTTAACTGAATACTTAGTAGGGACCATCTTCAGATCTTTGGAGTTCTCTTTCTGTCTATCCCTTTCTTTTTCAGTATTGTGTCCCTCAAAAACCTGGCATCTTGGCTTTCCTGAACTCCTAGGGGAGTCTCCTCAACTCACAATGTTCACTGGCCTTTCCCTGGATTTCCCCGCCCTGGGAACTTTCCATAATCTGGGAACTTTCCCCGGGTAATAATCTGGGCCCATGATGGGGCTGCTTCAGTGGTTTCGTGTTTCTGGGAGATCACTTCTGTTCCTGCCTAATCTGCTGACAACCATGGTTTTACGTATTTGAGGGTATGTTAGTTACTTTAAAAAGGAGGGTAAAGTTGGTCTGTTACTGTATTTTTCCCGCAAGTCTTATTTTTCTTCTTAATTTTTTATGCCAACAATTTTTTGTATTGAGCAGTTCTCATGTTATTTTAGATATGAGTATTAACTTAAATTTGCCTATCCTCCTTAATCATTATCTTAAGGGTACAAAACCTTTATTGATTTTCTTTATATTCTCAGTACTAATGTAATGCTGACTATATAGTGGAGGTTCAATAAATATTTGTTGAATGAATGAAACTAAAAATAGGGGCACATCTGTAATGGTCTGTTACATATTTTACATACATATGGGGTGAGCAAAAGTAGGTTTCTAGTTGTGAGTATGCGAAACACAGAGCTTATTTTTGTATTATTAATTATTGTATTATTTAACATATGAACAACTGTCAACCTACTTTTGCCCACCCCTGTATGTATATAGTATATTTCTGACATTATATATGCAAGTATGTGTGTGTGAACATGTATTTTATGTATGAGGCCATCCCTTACGTTACATTTATAGCTCTATAACTTTTTTTAAAAATTTATTTTAATTTATTTTTTTATCCTCACTCGAGGACATTTTTTTCAATTTTTTTTGTTCAGCTAGAGTGGGAGGGAGAGAGAGGGAGAGAGAGAGAGAGAGAGAGAGAGAGAGAGAGAGAGAGAAACATCGATGTGAAAGGGACCCATTGCGTGGATGCCACCCGCACAACCAACCAGGGCCAGGGACAAACTGCAACTGAGGTACACACCCTTAGTGGGAACTGAACCTGGGTCCCTCTGGGTCTCTCTTTGCTCTAACCACTGAGCAAAACCGGCCAGAGCTATAACTGTCTTTTTTATACAACTGACAGATGCTTAGTAAAAGTTCTTTGCAGCAAAGAAAGGTTGATTAGGTTTTATTTCAGCAAATGAACAACAAGATTGATGCTTAAAATGTAAGGTGTTACCTGCCCAGCCTTTATTCACTCTGCATATTAATAAGCATGTAAGTATGATTGTTGAATATTAAAAAAGAAACACTATTTCTAGGACTCAAAAAGAAAAAATCTATTAAAAATATTAAATATCTCATGTATGTCTCTTTATAATTGCAAAATAATGTTTGAAATACATGCCTATATCTGTTACCATCACAGTTGGAAAGAAGCCTTTAGAATAGTTACATCTGCTCCTCCTAGCTTCATTCAGAGCTCCAAGGGACAAGGTCTGAGAGAGAGCTGATCCTTTTCTAGTGGGCATGAAATTTGGTAACCTTAGCTCTGACCTTTAATCTGCTAAAGCAGTGAGACCGAGGCGTTTCTCTGGGACACTTGAGAGGATACAAACCATTAGTTACCAATGGATGAACTCGTTCCCTTACTTTTAATAACATTATATCTGTGTTTGTCTGCTCAATGTAATAATAACTTAGTGAAGGAGAATTAATTCCACCTATTATCTACATAAAGGATAATGAGGGAAATCAGTTTCCTCTAAGGAAGTTTCATTCAATTTGGATATAAGCCAATCTACTTTAGATTGGTCCCTGGCTTTTGGATGACTTTCAAGCCTTGAGGCTCTGAGCGAACATACAAGGCCATTTTTGCATCTCAGAAAAGCAGACACAGAAGCTTTCAGAAGACCCTTGTCACTGAAAGTCCCTCCCCTTCTGGAAAAGCAAACTGCTAGTTTGTTGACCAACAGGTGCAAAATATAATTTTTCCCCACATTCTAACCCTGTGTCTGCTGAGATAGTTTTAATTCATATGATTTGTGCATAAATTATTTGATTTGTGGGTATGATGGCTCCTTGAGGGATTTCAAGTATAATGAAAACAACAAAGGAGCCAATAACTAGTGAATTAAGAAATATTCAGTGTCAATAAGGAAAAATATTTTGCATTTTTTTTTTTAACACAGGAAGGTTAAAGCAATTTCTTTCAAGTTAGTTACCAGTTTTGAAAACCTGTCTTTGTGGGACTCACACTAAGTATTGACATTATATATAATGCTAATAATTTTTGCAGCAAAATACAGAATATTTAAAATAGAATAGAATATAGAATTTAGAATATATAGACTAGAATGTTTATACCCATATTTTCATGTAAGTATAGAATTTGCATTAACAAAATTAACTGAGCAATTTGATGTCTCAAAGATAGAAAAGCAAAGTTCCTAAAATATGCTTTCTTTAAATGGAAAACAAAATGTCATCAAAGATAAATTGCACTTAAATTGTCTTATTCAAAAAATGTTAGTGATCCTTAAAATGTTTCCTGTGCACATACAGCATTCTTATGTAGGAAAACATTACTAACTCAGATTAGATGTGGAAGAGCTGTCTAAAATAACAAGCGTGTTGAATTACAGGATTTATTTTTAATGGTCATTAAAAAGCTCATTACTTCTAAATTCGAGTCATGCACCTTATAATAACGTTGTGGTCAAGGACGGCCCTTGTAAACAAGGGTGGTCCCATAAAATTATAATGGAGCTGAATTTCCTTTAAGAAATGTAAAAATATGTGTTTTTTTCTCTGATGGGAGCAATGTCTGTGGGGCTTGGCAATAGATTCCCACTCAGTCACAGCACCTCATTTCTGAGTGCACTGATTACATCCCAATCAGTCAGCCACCGACCCGTGTCAGCACAGAAGCCTGTGCCCCCAGACCCAACAGACATTGCTGTAAATGCTTTGTTGAGGACCTAAGATCCTGGACAAGGACACGGGTCCACAGGAGCTACCGTGACAAGAATTCAATGCCATTGCCACTGTAGTGAAAGCTGCCAGTGGTAGTGAGGAGCTAGCCTGTCCTTGTACTTTGGAAATATTTTTAGGTCATAATGATGTAAAACAGAGATAAGTTGTATTTCTTCTATCAGTTCAATGCCAGAGAGAGGCCTTTGTGTCAGAGAACCAAAAACACATTTTAAAAGTCAGAATGCTGAGTCCTCAGTTCTTTATTCTCTCCATAGGAATGCTCCTTTACATGAATACCATAGTTGCAACAAGTTGACCACTGCTCCAGCATAAACTAGACAAAAATCACATCGCCATGACAATCTCCAGCGTTCCTGTATCTCTCCATCTCGATACCTAGTCCTTGAGCCGCAGGCCACCCCTTTCACGCCCCTGACAGTCTCTGCATCACTATTCTGGGGATTTACACCTTTCCCAGGCAGCTTCTCCTTCACATTTTCAACCAGTCCAGCCCAATTTCCTGTTTGTTAAGTAGCAATGAAGCTTTGATGTGCTCTTTCTGACCCTGTCCAAAGGAAACGGGGGGCCCTGGGTGGGTGACTCAGTTGGTTGTGTAAACTAAATGGTCGTGGGTTTGATTCCTAGTCAGGGCACATATACAGGTTGCGAGTTCAATCCCCTTGGTCAGGGTGCATATGGGAGGAAACTGATGCATGTTTCTCTCTCACATCAACGTCTCTCCCAGTCCCCTCTCAAAAATCAATAAAAACACATCCTTGGGTGAGGGTTAAAGGAAAAGAAAGAAGCAGGGGGAGGGCTTATAAAGTCTGCAGTAGTTTATGGTAATGTCCTAGGCCTTCACATTTACTCACCACTCACCTCCTGACTCACCCACAGCATTTCAGTCCTGTAAACTCCATTCACGGTAAGTGCTCTATACAAGTGTACCATTTTTTATCTTCCATACCATATGTTTACTGTACCTTTTCTATGTTTAGATACATTTAAATGCACATTGTGTTATAAGTGTCTCTGGTATTTAGTGCAGTCCAGTTTTGTAGCCTAGGAGTAATAGGCTATACCATCTAGTGTAGGTATATAGCAGACTCTCCCATCTAGGTTTTTGTAAGTCACTCTGCGATGTTCACACGACGATGGAATCATCCAAGGACACATTTCTTAGAATGTATGCTCATCGTGAAGCAATGCATGACTATACTACTACAACCAACACAATACTTATGACTCGGTGTAGGCTGCAGAGTTAGTGTCCAGTGGAAATACTTATAGACTAAAATAATTAAATCAGAGTTGAGGGAACCACTGAATCAGTGGAAAGGATTTTTCTATTTAAGTTGGACACTTTATTAAATGATACAAAAGTAACTAAATGGACATTTAAGTACTTTTTTATTTTAAAAAACAAAATAAAAGTTGTATTCCTAATATTTCCAAGAGTTGTACACAATTATTTATTCTCAAATAGTCTTTTCTCCTTTATATTTGGTTACAAAATTAATCTATTCAACCCACTGAAAAGGGTATCCTAATCAAAGATAAGCTTTAGCTTTCACCTTGTCCGAGTTTCTAGAATTTCCAAACCGGCGAAGCCCACATGAATAAAGTCTTGCTGTATTTACAATCCCAGAATAAATAACACAGAAATGGAAGGCATGTTTCTTTGGGGACTTGAATTATTCACAAAATGACTAATTGAGCTAAAATGATATGTAGATTTTCAATTTATAATTATTCTGAACTTAATCATTATAGATATTTGGGATCATGAAGAATTATCTGATAGGATTTTATGAAAATGAAGCAAATGTGTAGGAAGACAGTATATGGCTAGCAAAGAATTGTGGCACAGTGAGGACTGAATAAAATAATTGTTGATTGATGGTGAAAAGTTTGCATTTTCCTTTACATGGCCTCCTACAGTACAAAGCAATCAAATGAGAGCCCAAGTAGAGAGGCAGAGAGGATACTAACTATTTTATATGTACACTATTTTTGTGTGAAGTATAAAAAAGATGCCATCATATTAGACAATTAAATCTTAAGGCTAAAAATTTTAGTTGCACCATTTTTAGGCTAGAGTAACTATTATAGATTATCTAAAAGATGAGAAAACAATTTTTTTCCTGTGCTGTTCAATGTGTAGTACTGTATCCTATTTGCCTTAAAAGTTATCATAATCATTATCATCCTCAATAACTGTTAAGTGAGTAGAAAGAAATATGTTATTGATAGAAAATTTACTGTGGACTGATTTCTGTATGAATCATATGGTTATAAATGTTTAGACACAAAGAAGGAAGCAAAAGCAGAGATTTATGGTAATTACTGTGCATTCATGACATATGTACCATCAGCAACAAACCACACACTTCCCCTAAGGAAGGACATGGAGTGTGGTTTTGAGGGACAATGGTGATGATGATGATGGCAACAATGAAAGTTATGCAGTGGTTGTTCTGCATTGATTGAATAAACATTCATATTGAGAACCTATTATGTGTCAGGGACACTTCTAACCTCTGGGTGTAAACAGCAGGGAAACCCAAACCCAAAAGTTCACATTCCAATGAGAAGAAGCAAACCGTAAGTGAGCATGTAAAACCCATGTCAGATGGTGATAAAGCCTTTGGAGAAAGAGGGGAAGATGGATGCAAAATGCAGAGTGGTGTTTTATGTAGGGCAATTAGTGAAGACCTCCCTGGTCATGTGTAAAACATGTGTCATGGACAACGTGAGGAAGAAAGTCATGGAGAACTCTGGAGGAAGACACTCTCAGGCAGAGGAAAGAGCCAGCCCAACGGTACAGAGCGAAGAGTATGCTTGGCCTGTCAGAAGAGCAAGAGGGCCAGTGTAATTGGAGAGAGACGAGTGAGGGGCGATGAGGTCAGAGAAACTGGGCAAAGGAGTAATAGGGTCAGAGGATAGGGCCTCACGGGTCACTGATAGGATTTTGGCTGCTGAACAGAGCCACAGTAAGGTCAAATTTAGTTTTTAACAGGATCACTTTGCCTCCTGTGTAGATAAACGATTGTGTGTGGGCCAGGGAGAAAACAGAGAAACCAGTGAAGGCTTTATTTACAATAACCTACTATAGAGTTGATGATTAGGATAATAGTGATCAAGATTAAGAGAAGCAGCCCTGGCTGGCATGGCTCAATGGTTAGAGCATTGGCCCACGCACCATAGGGTCGCAGGTTCAATTCCTGATTAAAGGCACATACCTGGGTTGCAGGTTTGATCCCTGGGTCAAGGATTGTGCAGGAGGCAACCAGTTGATGTGTCTGTCTTACATCAATGTTTCCCTTTCCCTTTCTTCCTCCCCCCACCCTCTCTCTCTCTGTCACCCCTCCCCATACTTTTCTACTCTCTCTAAAAATCAATGGAAAAAATACCGTGGATGAAGAGTAACCAAACAAAAAAAGATGAAGAGAAACAGGATTCTGAAGTACTGTAAAAGCCTTGGACTTGCTGACGGATTACATATGGGGTGTGAGAAAAAGAGAAATGTCAAGGACGACTGCAAGCTCTCTTGGCCTGAGCAGCTGAGAGGATGGAGTTACTATGTACTGACATAAGAACAGGCAGGATGATGAGGTGTTTGACTTTTATGCATGTTAAGTTTGAGATACTTACTAGACATCCAAGAGAAGACGTCAAGGCCAATGGAAGGAATTTGCTCGCATTCCAGGGAGAAGTTCTGGCTAGAGATGTAAATTAGGGAGGTTTATCAGTACATCAATGTCTATTTGAAGAGAGGAGATAGAATGGAGTTACCTTGGGAATGAGTAAAGAGAGAGAATTGTGAGGCCTGAACCTAGGCATCTCTAACATGTGAAGGTAGGAGAGTTGGGGAAGAATCAGCCCAGGATCTAACGAAGAAGTGGCTAGTGAGGTACAAGGACAATCTTAAATGTGTGTGACTCTGAAGCCAAGTATATAAAGAATCTCAAGAAAGGGCAAGTGATATCTTGGACAGTTTGGCTCAGTGGTTGGAGTGTTGGCCCATATACTGAAAGGCTGTGGGTTTGATTTCTGGTCAAGGGCACATACCTGGGTTGCAGGTTTGATCCCCAGGGCTGTGCAGGAGGCAACCAATTGATGTGTCTCTCTCACATTGATGTTCACCCCCCCATCTTAAAACAAAAACAAAAAACAATGGATAAGTGTCCTTGGGTGAGGATTAGAAAAAAAGAAAGGGCAAGTGAAGTTGAGCCCTTAGAAAGTATGAGCAGCATGCTGGTTGCAGGGGTGGTGAGGGGGAAATAGGGAAATATTGGTCAAAGGCTACAAACTTTCAGATGTGTAAGATGTCAAAACATCACCTGTGTATACTATATATATTATAGTGTGTATATAATATATATATATATATAATTTTTGTCAATTATCTTAAATAAAACTGGAAAAAAGAGAAAGAAATGGGAAGTGATCAACTGTATCATGTGTTCTTGAAAACTTTGATGCCTGAGAATTAACTATTTGGTACTGGGGACACCATACAAGATCTTGAGAGCCATTTGGCAGAGTGCTAGGGATAAAAACTTGATTGAATGGCCTCAAGATGAGGAGGTAAGGCATGAGAGACGAGGAGTATGACTCATTCTTTGAGTATTTTTGTTGTAAATGAGAGCAGGGAAATAGAGTTGTAGCTGGAGGTGGAGGTGGAATTCAGTGCAGGTATTTTATTAGTCATTGGAATCACAGATATTCATGGGGCATTCTGGCATTTCTATGTATTGATGGGAATGATCCTGTAAGGAGGGGAAAAACTGATGATCAAGGAGAGAGGACGTCATGTTTGCAGTGATGTACTTGTGTAGATAAGTGGTGATAGGGTCTAGAGAACGTGTGGACGGGCTGCCATTAGCTGTGAGCATGGACCCATCACCAAAGTAACCAGATGGAAGCCAGGTTCTAGGTGTTCAGCTGCATGGGGTGGTGGATGTCATTGTTGTGTGCACAGAACTTGGTTTGTGCTCCTTCCACTTCCTTAGTGGACAGAAAAGTAAGTTCACCAGCTGAGAATGAGGAGAGAGATATTGGAGACTGTGGGACAGATGCGAAGGGGTAACACAGTCATCTAGTAGACAAAGAGTGAATGAACTCTACCGAATGAGCTGCTAATTGTTTAAATTTATAATCTCAGTTGCACCCACAAAATGCCTCTGAGAGGCAAATGTTCTGATTGTTTACAGATAAGAACATGTGGCAAACTGACCTCAGCCTATATGTGTATGCTAAAAGGTTAGGTTCTTTTGGTGGATAATGGCACAAGATTAGTATGTAAGCTAGCGGAAGTCTGTCATCAACGAAGATGTCAACAGGAGAAGGAAATGCAGTAGCGACTTCTGGACTCTGACCCTTAGAATGGGTCAGAATGGGAACTGATCTCCCCACGACTGTACTTTCTTGACAGAATGTTAGCTGCCCATGCTTTGAATGAAGACTCAAAGTATTTGGCACTTACATGTTATTATGATGATAACCTGAGATGCTTTCATGAAAATTATGTGTATTATAATATTAAGCAATCTCAAAGAGGAACAAGGAAGGCTCCATGGCTAGGAAAGGGAGGCACTGGGATTTGAACCCAGATAAGGCTGAATTCAGAGATCTTGATTTCCATGAGCTATGTTGTTGCTCTCATAAGATACAGCTCCTGCACTCCAAATAGGCAGGAAAGTCATAGACATGACTAACAATCACACAAGGCATGCTATCAGGATCCATGTCTAGTCAAGATTCCTACCATCCAAGTTTGAGGGAAAAAATATTCACTTCTGGCTGGTATGCAAGGAAGGCTTCAACGAGGAAGAAGGATTTACATTGGATTCTGAGTGATTATTAGGACTTGAGAGTATAGACACAGCAGTTGCATTTCAAAGATCAGGGAATAAAATTCTTCACAGTGGTGTTACTCTAGGAAATGACATTGCATGAAGACTTGAATTCTTTATTTATCATCCACCTCTCTGCATTTTTCTACAAAACTTGAATTTCTTCTGGTGGGATTAGGGAGATAGTGTTGACATAGCTCCTCCTTAATTAAGTATGGCATTGACCTCCCTCTACAAAGGAAACACACTGTCTCTTTCACTTGTTACCCATGAGATGTTGGGCAGAGCTCTGGGAATTGATATAAAATACAGGAATATTAATACATTTCTCACAGAAATGCTCTGAGTATTAAATAAAATAGTACATGACCGGGTTTTGTAATGTGTAAACACCATATAGATATATCTTAGGTGTTGTTTTCCAAATTCATCAAGTGTAATAATACTTGAGAAAAAAAGGCAAAAGAGCAACAATAAGCAACATTTCCTTAGGGGTCTTTGCTTGTGGACCTATGACATAGTTTGGCTAAAGGACCTTTTGTATATTCATTTAATGGCTTTGAAAAGATTTGAGCATATCGTTCACTTAGACATTTCTATCCATTTACGGAAGCACCGCACTGTGGCCAGCTCAGCCGCCAGCTGGCCCAACAGAATACAAAATAGTGACAGGACCCCAGAGCTGTTCTTGATTGACCCAAGGACTTCAAAAATAAAATAATTCAGTTCTATTATTTTTCATTTCCTGCAAAACATGAAAGCTGTTAAGTTTTGGGCTCTCTTGCTGTTACAAGGAAAGTCAAGTTGAACAGTCCCTTTAGCCAAAAACAGAATAATCCAGTAGTTTCTGTTCCAGAAACCTGCCACTTGCAGATTAAACACCCCTTCTTCAGCAAAGTGTTCTCTCTTTTGGGGGACTTTCCAGAAACACCTTGCTGCACGGTGCTGGCCAATTTGATTTCCAGCATTCTCTACTTGGCACGCCACTTGGGTTTCTAGGGAGGCAGAGAGGCAGCGTGCTGTTAATATTGGTTACTGATCTTTTCAAGTTGCCTAAAGAAGTCCCTTTGGCAGCTCAGAAACTTAGTGTTTAATTCTGTTAGAAGCTTTCAAAGTTGTGATTAATCTCTAAAGAGGATACACATGGTAAATGATCTCTCATTTTCTATAAGCAGAAACAGCACAAATGCATCAGAATTCAGAGTCCAAATAATATTTTATTTCTTGTTCTTTGTTTTGTTTTGTTTCTCTCTTTTTTGAATATGTCATATTAACCTTTGCATAATCTCATTTTTTTATTTGGTATATTTGCTAAGAATCTGGTGAAGGATTAGGAGAGGATGGAATCATGACAAATTAAAGTTATGAGTATAGGTAAAGTACACCGGAGAAGTTGATAGAGTTCAGAGTATGTAGAGTTCTGCCCTGCACACACCATACTCAGTAAGCTGCTCTGGGTCAATCTAAGGATTTTCAGCATGAACCATGGACCTTCTTTTACCAAGTTCTCTGGAAATGCCTTCTCTTCCTTTTTCGCACAACCCCAGTCCACACGTAATCCGTGACCCACTGGCATCACTTCAGTTCCGATCTAAGACTGCCAGGCAGTGCCAAGCTACCAGGGAAAGGGTGCTGGGGGGAAGAGGTGTGAAGAACAGGGCCACATCCCTGCCCCTCCTGTGGTTACTGGCTTCAGCCTGTGGCCTCACCTGGCCTAACGTGGAATGGAGAGTGCCTCTCCAACACGAATGTGCATGGCAACACCAGGGAGCTGGTGCTTCAGCTTCAGCTTCAGCGAGCTTAGGGTGCACCTGAGATTCTGCATTTCTAACACTCCCAGCGGTGCTGACGCTGGGGTCGAAAGCCACACTTTGAGTAGTGAGGAATTAGAAGGTGTATCACTCAGGGAGGCACTTAACATATTCCAGTTCAATTCCAGCTCCGGTAACGGCACAGGGCCTAACAGGATGTATAACAAAGCAACACTGTGTTTTAACAGCATTTCCCTGACCTGTCTTAAGGGATCTAGCATAAAATGATTTTATTATATTTATCAAATACTCTCTGCAAAACATATTGCAGTAAAAATCAGTTAAGCATTTATGACCGAATAAAATGACTAAAGTGCTGTAATTGTCTAAAGAGCGATACCCAAGAAATTCACCAGAACTATCTGGGTGCACTGGGTCTCACAGCCTCTTTCATCCATCAAAGGTTTTCCTCCACAGATGTCAGCCAGGAGGTTATCTGTATAGTAAACACTATGCAAAGCTTTTTGGATCCTTTCTCTGGGACAGGTTGCCTCCGTTGACTGTGTTATCAATCAGGGCATAAACCACAGCCATAGTGTTATCTGAGACTCAGAAGTTCACCCTGGCACACTAACTGCTGGGGAGTTATGAGTCGTGGGATTGCTCTAACACAGAGAGTATTGTGCTGTGAAGATTATGAAATCTTATTAGAAAAAGCTCTGCCCCAGATCTGTAGCAGTTAAAAATCAGAGTATTTCTTTCAGATACCGTAGGGAAGATGAAGAATGTTGGAACCTGTTTATATTTACTCAGATGTACTCCCAGGATGCAGAGCCGGCTGCAGGAGCCGAAGCAGCCCTCACTTATTAGTGCGAATTTCCCCTTTGGGGGTTATTTAAAAATATTTGTACATATTTCAAATCCCTCAATCTGCTTTGTGGCAAATGGTTGCTTAAGCAGCCTCTTAATTATTTCATTTGAGTTTTTGCAGAAGGACTGTTTCAGATATTTGGCACAAAGCTCAGGTTTTTGAGGCCTTTTACTACCTCCTGAAGAGATTTCAGGAGAAGGAAAAAGAATCAAGGGGTGTTAAATTATTACTCTCTTTGTGTAGTATGGACAAATGGAATTGATTGTGGACCTCGGTAGACGAAAGAAATACTTGCACAGCTGCGTGGTAATAATTTTTATGTGTGTTAAAATTATGTTCTTGCTATTTTGTCATTCTATTCCAGAGTGAAGCTTTGGAAGACTGGCATGGTCATAATAATAGTAAATGGAGTCACATTGTAGATATCAGGTCATAAATTATCTCATGAACTTGGAATAAAATGTAAGCAACATCATTTAAAATCTATGCTAGGTAGATAGAAACAAATACAAGCAAATGTTATTTCACAATAATATCAGGTGGATCATTCATCAGAGGAGGCAAATGAGTCAGGTGCCAAACCTGGACTGAAGCAAACTTTGATTAGGAGGTGCACACCCCGACTTTGTCCGCGCCTTCGTATTTGAACTGCTGAAAGAGGTGCATTAAGTGTGGAGAGATGCAGGCCAGTGGGATGTATGCACTGGAGATGTTTGAGATTATGGTCATTCTGGATCATCACGTGGTCCATTGATTCTTTGCAGCCAGGGGGAAAATGAGGTGGGGTCACTCCCTAATTGACCCCACGGCAGCTGATTTGAAAACAGCTGAGTTCGGTACCCACGGACAACTTATGACTGTCTTTTCCAGTGATTTCATCATGTAGCCTGTTGCATCTCATTCTATATATTTATTCATATCTAAGTGCTACGAGCGTAGGAAATTCCAGTAATAGGTGGTGAGAACAACATTCAGCATCGCAGATCAGGTTGTGCAGAGACAACCAATTAGAAAATATACTAACGCAAGCTTCATGCACATTCTGTCTTCTTTCACATCACACTGTGTGTTTTTGGTAGACGTGGCTGGTCATGAAGATAATTAAGTGTTACAGTTTAGGAAGAAATCCAAAATTTGAGTGATTAAAGTACCAGAATTTGGATCCTTCTGATTATGATTATGTTGAGTGATGCTCTCCAAGGACCGATATATACTGCTTTCTGGTAAATAAAGTTATCAGAGAGAAATAAGGTAAGATTACATGTGTATGTATATATATATATTTGCATTTGTGCTTGTGTACATATGTTTATATATACTGTATATATACACACACATGTACACGTACACAAATATACTGTGTATACACTATATCTCATACCACATGAGCACTTTGGAAACTCTCCCATTGAGACTGATGATCTATGTGGTCCAAGTTCCTAAATTTGGAGAGAAAAGGAACATCAGGGAAGGCAAGGATAGATGAGACAAGTCCAAAATAACATTGAAAAAATCCATAATCTCTACCCAGTGAAGATCATTTTGTAGGCACTGCATTGGCAATGAAAATTATAGTTATATGCCAAAACCACTTCAAGTATCTCAATCCATACATGTCAGCTTTATACAGAGCACTGGATGGTCTTTGAAAGCATAGTTCTTACCTACATTAAATAAATGAAATGAAATCCTACAACTTCAGACCATGGGCAGAAACCTCTGTCTGGCCCAAGAAAAGATACAAGTTTAATTTAAGCAGACCATGTCCTCTGGTAGTCTACCATTTAGTTGAAAGCTTTAAAACACAACAGCACCCCAAGTAAAAACCAAATAGCAGATCTTGGAGGTTACATAGAGCAAATAGTTCTGTTTTACAAAGAAGGAATCTGAGAACAAGAGACTGTGCAGATTTCTCCAGGTCACACGGTTGGCTGGTCAGGGGCAGAGCCCAGGTGACAGGTCAGGCAGTCTGACCCCAGTTTGTCCTGATCCTCTGCAGTGTTGTCTCTGTGGAAGCTGTGACCTGGGGGAGGTTTGTTGGGAATCTGTTTTTAAACTCAGCTGTTCTTCCTCCAGTTCACAGCTTGGCTGTCTCCACAGGCGATTCTTTCTGTCCATGGTGGGGCTGGGGGTGGAAGGCAGGCATGAATCAGCCAGTTACCCAAGAAATCACTTACTTTTCATGATGATAAGTACTGGGAAGTGCCCTGGCCAGTTTGGCTCAGCAGTTAGAGTGTCGGCCAATAGACTAAAGAATCATGGGTTCAATTTCCAGTCAAGGACTAGTACTTTGGTTACAGATTCGATCCCCATGCACGAGGGCAACAGATGTATGTCTCTCTCTCACATCTATCTATCTCTCTCTCTCTCTCTCCCCCCCCCTTCCTCCCTTCCATTCTATCTAAAAATCAATGGAAATATACAGGCGAGAATTAAAAGAATATCTATCTATATATCTATCTATGTCTCTATCTATGTCTCCATCTATGTCTCTATCTATGTCTCTATCTATGTCTCCATCTATGTCTCTATCTATGTATCTATCTATCTATCTATCTATCTATCTATCTATCTATCATCTATCTATCTATATCCATCTATCCTGGGAAGCAAAGGGGACCATGACAGTACATGGCAGGTGTGGGGTTGGGGAAGGATGCCCGAGGAGGTGACACTTAGGCTGAGCAGCGCTGGGTGAGCAGGCATTCACTGGGTGCAGTGTGGAGGGTGACGGAGCTCCTAGGCAGAGGGATCAATGTGTGACGACCTGGGGCCAGAAGTAGTAGCGTGGCACCTGGGAGGGTCTAAAAGATGACCGGCATAGTTCACATGGACAGAGATTTGACGCAAGGCTTGGACGGCCAGGAGGAAGGGATCAGACAGGGCCTTGACCATGTTAAAGAATTTGGTGTTTATTTCTAAGAACAATGATCTCTTGACACTCAGTGAAGGGTGTTTTATCTCCAACCATGCAAACTTTATAGCCATAAATACTGTGGCAGGAGGAAAAAACTGAGGTTTAAGTATCTAATTTTCCCTTGGAATTTAGACTGGAGCTTTTCTTTCTTTCTTACTTTTTTTTTTTTTTTTTTTACCAGAGGCTCTAAGACAGGAGTCAGCATCCTTTCCGAGCAAGATGTGAAGCTGGCATTTCTACGGTCCTGACATACAGAGGAGCGAGGCCTCGCGAGGGGCACGGCGTTGAGAGGTCAGATTCCGGGCACTCTGGCACAGGGCGTCTGCCACTTGGCCCCTGGGAGCTGCAGTTTCCTCTCCTGCCCCCACTCACCTGTGAAACTGTATAAAATAAGGTTTACTTCCAGACAGCCCTTAATATTTTATTTTCCATGGGTCTAGAGAATCCTTCAGTCAATGCCTAAATAAAGGAAGCCCCCAACTCATAAACCGTCATTTTGCAAGCTCGTACATCAGACGGTAGGGTGACGTTGGCCTTGCCCATTCAGCCACCCACTAAGCCTGCTTTCCCCGGCCCGAACCTGCGCTCTGGGCCCCGCCCTTTCTCCTGGAAGCGTGCTCATAAATGGCAGTTCTGTTCCAGGGACACCCACGATGGCAGTAGTGACCCAGTCTTCTGAGCTTGGGGAAAACGGACGCAGCTTAGAACAAAGGAAAAAAATTGAATTTCCTTCCTCCTCTCCCGGGTGTGATTTTGAAAGAGTCACATTTTTGTCAAATTAGAGTGATAAAAGGAAATCCCGCCTGGGTGGGCAAAGGGGGAGCAGCAGACTGTCTTAGTGGAGGGGGACTGCAGAGCGAAACCTCCAAGCTGGGGTGGCGGCGGGCCGGGCATGGAAGGGCAGTGAGGTGTGCTGCCTTGTACCGAGTTAGGCTGGTCCCGCCGCTGCTCCTGAAGTCTGTTCGGCATCCCCTGTGGAATAGGAGGACTGGGTGGCAGCTGCTTTGTTTCCTGGCTTTCTAGGATGGAAGAGAAAACTGATAGCATGCAGGTGACCGGGGTCTGTTTCTCAGCCTCTCACTCTGTCTCTGAAGCCTGTTTTTGAAAAGAAAAAAAACCCACAACAAGTGAAAGATAGAAATAGTCTTTGCCATTTCTAGGAGACAGCGCAAATGCCATGGGAATGAAATGAAAAACGGCAAAAATCACCTAGCGCAGCTTCAGCAGTGGCCCTGCTCAGTGAAAGAGCCAGGGCAGAGGTGACAGTGGCCTGTGAGTCAGAAACCACAGAAAAATTCAGGGCAGAGCCACTGCAGGGCCCCTCGGGTGCTCAGGGGGCGAGAGGACCCCACCAGTGACCTCGCTGCGCAGAGTCAGAGAATAAAGCCAGCAGCTGAACAGATGAGCGCAGTCTCAGAGAAAAGCATCTAGGTTCTTTGGGAGCAGAGACTGTGCCTTACATCTCCCGGAATTTCAAGAGCCTCTGTCTTCCCAGCCACCCAAATGCATCCTTAATAGCTGAGGGGAAGAATCGGACCCTGAGGACAGGAGGAGCCTCTGGAACTGTGGGAAGAGCAGAGGGCGGTGCCCTCACACTGAGAGAGGGGTGCTGAGTAGGAAATGGATGAGAGAGTGCTTTCTCCTGTCCACGGAGGCCTGGAAGGGACCTCATTTCCCTAGATCGGTGGATCTAGCCATTTAGAAGGAACTACTTGTGTAAACTGGAAGATGACAATAGGTATTTTGCTGTCTCCAATGACACGCTCTTTTGGAAGGCTTGGATATCCTACGTTTGGTTACTGAAGTTCCCAGGCTGACTCCAAGGGCCTGTGTGGGTACATCATTGTAACGTGGGCACCAAGGGAGTAGGCTTTGGGACGGGCACACCACCCAGCTACCCACCCTAGGTCAGGGTTTTTCACTGTGTTCCCACTGATTGTCAGTCCTACTGGATGCTCTGCTGAGAAAGAGAGAGAGTAAGAGGGAGAGAGAGAGAGAGAGAGAGGGAGGGAGGGAGAGGGAGGGAGACAGAGAGAAAGAGAGAGAGAGAAAAGAAAAAGGGTCCATGGCGAAATACCTGAGGAAACGGAGTGTTCCACACCCTTCCTTTGGTGATACATCATCTAAACAACATAGAAAGAAAGGTCTAAATTTAGTTAAAAGGCTTTGTTTTATTTAACCCAGAGTGTCCCGAGTTTGAATAAGCGTAAACACCTCCTTGCCATTTAGCAAATGTTTCCTACACTTTGGAAAACGCTGCTGCTGAGGCCGGCGTGAGAAAGCTATCAGAATTTCCTCGTTTCTGCAGATCACAGTCACAGGATGCTGAACTTTTCCCGGAGTGATCCGAACAACCTCTGGAGCACATGTCAGAGTCAGGGGCCCCCTTTCTGGATCTGGATCTAAAGTCAGATTAAACCTGGTAAAATCTGTCATTCTGATCTCCCTGTCACCAAATGAACGAAGGAAACAGCTTCACTGTCCTGTGCCCCATCTCCCCCTGCCCTACTCTAGTCCGTTTCTCAGAGGCTGTGCAGAGAAGGAAAGAAGGGTCTCATTTAAAGACCCTAATAAGGGTTTGTTGTGGGTAAGCAGAGTGAGCATTTCCTGTTTACAAGAGTAATCCTTTGCTCTTCCAACCAGCAAGTCCTTGAGAAGTCAGATGGCATTCGGGCATTTACCGATGCAAAAAGCTGGGTACAGCGAGACAGGGAGGTAACGGGGTTCCTAGCTGGGCATGTCCTTTCTTGTGCTTCTCCAATATGGGCTGTTGCCCAGACAGCTCACAGGGGAAGAATACAGGGGAGCTCACTTCTCGAACCAAGTCTTCCCTCTGAGCTGGGTTTGCGGGCTTTGCAGGGATTTGTCAGGGTAGCTTCTATTTTCATTACTGTGCTCTCTGCGAAACGAAAGGCCTTTTGAAATAAGTGGAGATGTTTATCCACTAGGTGGAGCTACATCCTTTGTTCTCTGACGGATGCTTTTTTCCCCCTAAACTTAAAAAGTCCTTGGTTGGGGTGGGAACCGCAAAGAGAGTATACTTGCTTCAATTCTCTCACCTTGTTACGGGAACTACAGTCTTTTGATAGAAAAATGTTAAAGAATGGGCTTGTTTTTATACTAGGAACGAGAGCTGTGGTGCGTCAGGCTGTCCTGTGAAATAGGCACATGGTGAGTGGAATCAGATTGCCTCACGAGAATTAGTTCTGTGACTTGCTAGACCCACAGAACATGGGAAGTTATTTAACCTATTAGGTATTTCACTGCTCGGTTTTTTTACATGTGAAATATTGCTCCATAGGTTGTTTCTGGAGAAAATGAAACCTGTCTGTGTCAAGTACTTGGCTGGGACATACTAAGTCCTCAGTAAGTACTAGTTGTTGTCATTGTTCATATTTTTACTTTTCACTGACTTGATGCCCACTGACAGGGGACTTCATGTTTTCATATGAAAATGGGAAATTCAGCAGGATTTGTATTTCCTACTGGACTACCTGGATTCTTTTGCTCCCCTTGGGCTCCTGCACTCTCTTAACCTTCTTAACCCTTGGCATGACCTTTCATTTTCCGGAAAATCATGTTCCTCAAACTTTAGTGTCAGCAAAGCACCTGGAGGGCTTTTAAAGCTCAGAGTGCTAGAAGATGTGGAAGAGTCTGAGTCAGCGGTCTGGGGTGAGGCATTTCTGAATGTGCATGTCTAACGGATGCCCAGGTGATGCTGAGGCTGCTGGTGCCAGGCCCATGCCCACGGCCTGAGGAAGACTTGTTCCCACCCTTGCGTGACCGTCCATGACAGGCCTTTTATGGCAGAGTAGGCTGTGGCTGTGACGACAAGGCAGGACTGGACGGGCTTCGTTGTTGTTAATCATCCCCCGAGGATAATTTTTTCATCGATTTTTAGAGAGGGTGGAAAGAAGGGAGGGACTGGGGGAAAGAGAGACAGACAGAGAGACAGAGATACATTGATTGGTTGTGTTCTGACCAATCAGGCAGGGGGATGGAATCACCAATCCAGGTATTTGCCCTTGACCAGGAATCAAACCTGTGATCCTCTAACCATCCAGGTTGGATGGGCTTCTTTTTAAAGCTGCTCCATCCCAGACTGGCTCCCTTTCACAGCTTGTCCTGGTATCTAAAATGCAATCTGTTTCCTTGAAAAAAAATAACAGATCAATTTATCTGCAACTCCTTGTCATGTCTTATCACTGCCTGTCCTTCCTACAATGTTGACTAAGTCATACTGGACAAACTCAGGACTTCCCAGTTGATTGCTCTTCGGAATCAACAGTTGGGCAAGAAATAGCAGGTGATTCCTCCATATTGAACAATGACCTTCAGCACCACGCATGGCACATGGTTAATGTTCAATGTATTTGCTGAATGAATAAATGCTCTAGGGACGACACATGTGGTCTAACGAAAGGAGATTTCATCAGTCAGAAAACTTTCCAACTTCCAGCTGTGTGACCATAGGAAAGTCACTTTATAACCCAAACATGACTTACAAATATTAGATATTGCTACTTACAGCCACATATCAATTAGAATGATATATTCTTTATGGTTGGACCATATAAAATTGCCTCTCTTTGGCCTTTTTGGATTTTAAAAGAGGGTATCTTTATATAGTTTAACCTAATACAATTTCTGTATTTCAAATTAGGCACAGGCTTGATGAAACTGTTTTTCCAATATGCTTCTAATTCTAGGGACTGCATTCCTGCCTCTCTTCTTCTCGCCACACAAACGTGGAGGGGATATTTAAAAAATAAGCCTGATGTTGGCATTGTAAAAATACCGTTTCATTCCTGTCTAAGATGATCCTTCATCACTATTTTCTCATTGGAAGAATGATTCTCCTTCATTTGGAAGCAGCTGGCAGATGTTCGGTGCTGCGCTGGCTCTCGGTTTTCCGGGAGCGCTGTGATGTTGAAACTCCACTGTGTAGGGTTCTTCACTTTATTCCCTCACTTCTTCCACCCCTTGCCCCAGAAAGTGCCTCGACTCTCCCCACCCCTGTTCAAAGGGTACATTAATCTTTGTTTGATTTTATTTTTTAATAATTTTTCTTTATTGATTTTAGAGAGAAAGGAAGGGAGAGAGAGAGAAACATCGATGAGAGAGAACATTGATTGGCTGCCTCCTGCATGTCCCCACTGGGGGTCGGGCCCCCAACCTGGGCACGTGTCCTGACCAGGAACTGAACTGGCGACATCTTGGTGCATGGGTCGGTGCTCCGCCACTGAGCCACACCCGCCGGGCTGATCTTTGTTTTAATCTTCCGCAATATCATGACCTTTCCCCATTTCTCTCTCTCTCTCTTTATAATTACAACTAACTGGAGCATGGGCCGATGAGATTAGCCTTGCAAACTGTGCGACAGAGCTCTGACATTCTTATTTCAGTTACACAAGTACCAATGTGAAAGGGTTAAGCTCATCAGCTGCTGAGTCCTGGAACTTGTGGTGCTAGAAAGTCAATAAGATACTCTCTGGGGGAGGCAATGCCTCACTATTCAACAGTCATTCAATATGTACCTATTGAGCACTAACTATATACTGGGAGGCTCTGGTCACTTGGAATGTATCTATTAAGTCATTATTACAACTAACAGCAGGTTTTGTTAGGGAGAAAGGTTAAAAAAAAAGAAAGAGTATAATAGTCGTCAGGAGCTGTGGGAGGAGATCCCTAAGTAATACTGAGGCCAGAAGAAAGATATAGAAAGGTACAAAGTAGACAAATTTCACTTATTTTATAATTTTACTTCATTTGACCGTGTACAAGGATAACATTTGCTGAAGGCTGAATTAGTTATATAATAACTTTATGCTTTAAACCAAAATATTTATTAGTCAAATCTCTACACAAAAGTACCATGCAGAAGCCACACGGCCACGTTGACTCTTCCCACTGCTCGCTTGCTTGTGACTTTGGGCAGGTTACGTAGCTTCTCGGGCCTCAGGTCCCTCCAGTGTCTCACCTGTAAAAATGGAGGTAACAGGAGTGATGACTTCAGAGGGCTGTTGTGAGGCTAACACAAGCTAATGTGTCTAAAGTGCTCAGAATAATGGCAAACTGTCAATATTAGGTATTTTTAGTTTCAAGGAATATCACAGAAAGTGTTAAATTATAAAAACATGTGTGGCATATTGACAGTAGCTACATCCTCCTCTAGGAGATGTTGTAGCCTTGGCCTTTTTAAAGGTCTTCTATATGTTTTTTGGTAAGTATTTAGTTTGAAATGGCTTTGAGATCACTATCACTTTTAAAAATTATTCAATACTCTAATCCAGTGTGTTCATGATCAGTAAGTTCTTTTCCCCCGCCCTTGATATTTAGACTAAAACTTCTCTCTTCTTAATTCCAGTCTATTTTCCCTCATTAGCATCCTTTTACTGCGCCTGTGACTTTTTTTTTTTTCTTTCCTCATGTTTACCTCTTTCTGATATTTACAGAAGTACAAAAGAGAATTTGTGAACTTGGGCTAACTCCTCGAAGGGAGCTCCCCAGGGATCCTTTACAGACAGGTTTCTGGGTTATACAGTCTGCAGGGGGCACAAGCAGAGAGCCACGAGTATCTCTGGGAATTTCTCATGAATAAAAGTGGAGAAAAACAAAAAGCCACCCATTTGTGAATTAATAAAAATGGGGTTCTAGCCTTTCTTTTGAATTTCTTCAAGGGCTTTAAATTATGAAGTAAATTCACAAAGTGCCACACAGTCTTCAGCATTAATATTTGTGTGTTCAGAATCGGGCCTAGGGGTTAATTACAGCATGATTCCCAGGATTTCATAGCAGGATTGTGGGCGGCGGCGGGGGTGGGGGGTGGGGTGGGGTGGGGGGATCCTCAGAGATCCTATCCGCATTTAGATTGTGCTGGAACTTTTTTTCATACTTTGACATCTTGTAATTATTTCATTTAGTGGTTGTATTAGTGATATTTGGAAAACAAAAAACACGCACTGAAAAAGTTTATTTGCACTTGCTTTGTATTTTATACCATGGTTCAGTTCTGGAGTCTTTTAAACCCCAAAATTTTATCTAGACCTCAGCATTGATGTTTTTTTTAATCCTCACCTGAGGACATTTTTCCATTTTTTGTTCAGATAGAGTAGGAGGGAGAGAGAGAGAGAGAGAAACACCGACGTGAAAGGGACACATCGAGTGGCTGCCTCCCACATGACCCAACCAGGGCCAGGGACAAACTGCAACCGAGGTACGTGTCCTTAACGGGAACCAAACCCGGGTCTCTCTAGACTGCAGGCTGACGCTATAACCACTGAGCCAAACTGGCCAGGGCTCAGCATTGATTTTTATGAGACAAATTATGAGTTTTCATAATTCTTGCACATATATTATTAATTTATCAGAATATTTATTTCAAGATGTCATGTTCAGAGTTTAGTTAGCTCAAGTTTTGACATCTATTAATAAGTTATGTTTTTTTGTTTTTGTTTTTGTTTTATGTGCCCCTAGTGGGAACCAAACCCGGGACTCTCTGGTCCGCAGGCTGATGTTCAACCACTGGGCGAAACTGGCCAGGGCCAATAAGTTATGTTTTGATTACTTTTCTTAAAAGTTAAAAAAATTATTTCTTATCTCTGATACCTTCAATAGAGGGAAAAGTTGCGCCATTTTTATTCTACTACAAAATTGTTTTCATAGTAAGAATTTTGAAAAAATCCAGAATCAGAGATTATGCAGGAGTTGTAAAACTGGATACAAAAGCTACACGTTGATTTATTCAAGCAAAAAATCATAGGCAATGGAATGAACTTCTTTGATAGTTCACATTTTGTTGTTGTTGTTAATCCTCAGCGGAGGATATTTTTCCATTGACTTTTTTTTAGATAGAGTGGAAGGGAGGGAGGGAGAGAGAGAGAGAAACGTGAATGTGAGAGAGAGACATTGATTGGTTGCCTCCCATATGACCCTGAGGGATCAACCTGGAATTGAACCTGCGACCCTTCGGTCTGTGGGCTAATGCTCTAACTACTGAGTCAAACTGGCCAGAGATGATAGTTCACAGTTTTTATTCTAGCTTTCCCATAAGGCTTTATCCTTAATACCCATTTGAGGTGGTAACTAAGATATGACACTAAAATACTTCAATTTGAAATCATAAGATCTCATTTTCTGCCTCCTGTTCTTTCATTTTCTTCTGTTTTATGTTTAGGGCAAGTGTGGGCATATGAGTTTGTGAATTAAAATTAGTGCAAAAATAACACAAAATGTACATCATCTTGGTTCAGCCAATAGCTCTAAGTCAAGGGTCACCAGCCTTTCTGCTCTTGAATTGAAGACCTGTGATCCACTAGACTCTTTATAGAGAAGGTCAGAAGGATACCAAGTAATGGGTTTGGGGGCTGGTGGTGATAGTGGTGGGGTAATAGACATAGGATCTGAGGACACAATGCCCACTGGGATTTCTGATAGGGTGATAGTTTAAGGCAATGTTCTCCTCCAATAAAGTGTGGAGACTAGCAAACTCCAGATGTGTGTTTTTTTGTTGTTGTTTTTCAGCTATCCATATTCACAGTATTTGCAAAGCAGGTGGATATGCCACTGTTCCGTTGTTCTGTCCCCCATTTACATGCTCCTGGCCAGGGCTTGAGTTCACAGATATGTCAGTGAGGTACCAAGTCAACTGACCTATCCTAGCTGGTGGGATGTTTGGAGTTCTGATAAAAGGAAGGAGATGTTTAATTTTGCTTAGCTACTACCTCCAGCATCTTTTGGCCTAAAATGGGATTAGGACATCAGGCAAAGGTAGGTAAATAGTTGAAGGGGGTATTGTGGCCTTGGCTTCATGATATGGTTAGTTCATTTAACTGCCCTTTGCAAAATACTGAACAACAATCTAATCAGGAATTTAACACTACTGAAACAAAATAGCCACATCATTATTTCTGTTTAATGAAACACTGAAACCTAGAGAGCTTCAGCATGTAGTTTAATGTCACAAATAGTAGAATAGACAAGATCACACTGAAAAATCCCTCTTGTCTTGTTATCTGATCTATTCTTTCAGGCTGCAGACATCCCTTTTAGTGTCTGGTGAAAAGAAGGGAAAAAAAAACATTTCCTGTATTTACTATAAGATTGAAACGGACTAGATTGTCTAAAATATTTTTCCTAGAAGACCTGCAACGTTAGAACGAATGCTGGACGTTTCTGAATCTTAATTGTGAAGCACTAATGTTGTGCATTAGCATGTAGCCTGGAGAAATTCTTACTTTGGGTGCCAAATTAAACTAATTTACACTTACTAACTAACTAAACACATTCTTAGTGTGATACCATGCTCAGATTTCTACCAAAATATTATAGTTTACATTTTTTCTACTATTTTACAAAATTGTGGGAGGAATGATATTTTTCAAGCTTTGAACCATGATTTTTCATGGCCTCCTAGAGGATTGTGATACAAAGACCCTAAAGATACTAACATTAACTGTCAGAGGCTATTATAAACTGTCCCAATGAATGGCATAACCTGCTGAGTTGAATGTCATTACTAGGAGGAACATCCTGAAACATGATGATACACTAACAGTTTTTTCCTGAGAATTTGTCTATGTCTATTATTACTAATCCCTCAACCCAGCTAGATGCTTTATACAATGTTCTTTAAACAAAAATCTCGCAGGAAAGTCAAGAAAGTTATATATAATGTAGGAAGAAGTTCTATATAAGCTGATTTTGGATGATCACCCAAAGTTTTTATTTAAGCAGATTCTTATCTAGAGCCAGTATTCTACCCTATAACCTTGTTTATTCTCTGAGTAAAGCATAGCCAGACTGCTTCTACTTTAATCTGAGCCTCTAAGGTTCATGCACAAGCTTTAGGAGGTGACTCAGGTGAAGCACTAGATTGACTTTCATACTGATCTGGTGATTGGCTATTCCCCTGGAAAGCCCAAGTCTTGTCATGAGTCAGGAAAGGGTCAAAGGACATTTTAGGATGACGATTTACCTGGCTGAGCATTAGTCACTCCATGCTGGTCATGGAACACCGGATGTTTCATTAGCTGTGGGAAGTAGAGCATATTTTCTGACAAATATCCCCCAGAAATCAGATTCCAAAGTCCCCTTTATCCTTGGGTGGCTTGAGCTGCACACGTTCTGCCTCGCTTTGTTAGAGCCTGGACCCCTGCCATTCCTGTGATAAAGGCAGTGGGGAATGTCTCACCTATCTCGGTAATTTGAGCTTTTGTCCCATTTTCCAGGCAAGATTTCAAACTTTTAATTACCCACTTAGTAAAACCCAGATGTCCCATTTCAAAGACCTATTCCCATTAGGGAATTTTCATTTCCAAGCAACAGTTGGATGAAATCCTAGAGTTTTACTGCATCCCATTTCCAGTACTTTAGCTTCACTTTTTTTTTTTCCCTGAGTAAATAGGACCCTAAACTTTTAATTCTGAAAACCGACTTTAGATAGAATTTGGAGTAGACCACAATCCACTACATTGAAACTTTCCATCTAAGCCCTAACTGGTTCTTTTCAAAATATTTCTTAGCATGTATTTGGTTCATAAACCTTCTTGGGGTGCTAAGAGGATAAGTGACTTTCAATTTGAAAACACATTACAAAGTGTTCCATTTCTAAAAGTTTAAGGAATACCCTAGTCAAGGTCTTACAACATTTACCTGACAGTGATTTTGATAAACGGATTCATCACTGGGTTGGAAAAAGGCCAGAGCGAGATGGCTCTTGGACCAATTTACTGAGGCAATGCGTATTGGCAGAAAATGTGTAGGGGTGTAGTGTGACCTTGTTTACAGGGGATATTTCCACAGCTGTGCTAGCTGAAAGACTCGACTTCAGTTGCTATCTCCATCGACCAGATTGGCTGCTCTCATCACCTGTTGAGGGCCTGCTGCATCAAACAGCCAATTTCTAATTTCAGGAGAAGATAACTTGGGAATTTAAACTGGTAATATTGACGTGTAGGTAAAAATAGCAATGAAAGGATTTAACTTTGATAATCACATCGAGATTTGTTTATTTATTTTGCTGTGGAAGTAACATGGATTGAATGTGGATCTCCTGTCTGCGGTTTCCTAGAGATGAGGAAACCCAGTCCCAGAGAAGTCAAGTCACTTGTCCGCTGGTTTTCCCGCCTGTTCTTCCTCCCTCCCTTCCTTTTCCACTAAAATCTCTTAAACAGTCCTGGGCCTCCTGTAAATCTGGGTGTGCACATAAACATAAACAGATGTATGCACAGATTTTCTCTTTCTTATTCTTACAAATAGTCTTTTAGTGAAAGTTATTTTAGAACATAACCTGATATAACCAAAACGATGGCTCAGTCCACCTGAGTTGCTTTTCTAACATCGTAGATAACATTTGTAGCCACTGATTTGCACATTGAGATAAGCAAGATGGATAGTAACAATAGTAGTAAGAGTTGAAACTATTTGTTCAAAACCTATGACATATGGCACAACCATCTCATTTAATCCTTACAACAGCCCTAGAAAAAGGTATCGTTTTTACCCCCATTTTGTTAAAGAGAAAACTGAGGCTTAGAGTGGTGAAGGAACAGATTTAGGGTCGCCCAAGTGGAAGATGTGGACTCCAGATTCAAACGCCATTTCCTGACTCCAGACCCCAGCTCTGCACCCCTATTCTAGAGGGCTTGCCTTTCCTCAAGTCCTCAGAGCTCAGTCCTGCTTAACCAAGGTGAAGCGACACTGCCTTCTCTGGTCCCTAAGCAGAAGCGTCTGCCTGCTCTGGCATCCTTACCCTCCTGCGTCTGGCCTCTGTAGAAAAATATTTAGGTTTTTTGGTTTGTTTGTCTTTGCTGTTGTTTCTGTTGTTTGCTTGCTTGGTCTATTGCTCATTTCTCTTCTGATCTGAGAAAAGCAATCGGGCCGCAGCAACAGTCCCTGGGGCCGTGCCCGGATTCCCGCATGCGCACTGCCCCGCCCTGTTCTTCAGGGCTTGGGTTTGCTATTCGCTCACCTGCTTTATATTGTTAGTTTATTTCTTTTTTTCCTCCTTTCCACTGTTGAAGCAAATTTTATTGGGCCTCTAAAATTACATATAACTTGTACTCCCCAAGCTTAGGTCAAGCTTATATTTTAATGTCATATGAATACTTAAAGTGTATTTGAAATTGGCAAAACAGGATTTTTTTCTGTTTAATTAAACATTTCAACATAAAATATCTCAAACTTTCAAAAGGTTTAGAGAATAGCATATACACGTGAATACTGATTACCCAGCTTTATAAAATCTTGACATTTAGCCAAATATATATATTTCTGAACTCTCTATTTTATTCCATTGATCTATATATCTGTGTTTATGCTAATAGCATAGTGGTTTGTTTGTTTGTTTTTGTTTTTTATCCTCACCTGAGGACATTTTTTGATATTTTGTTCAGATAGAGTGGGAGGGAGGGAGGGGGGGAAGAGAGAGAGAGAGAGAGAGAAACATCGACGTGTAAGGGACACATCAAGTGGTTGCCACCCACACGCACCCACACGACCCAACCAGGGCCGGGGACAAACTGCAACTGAGGTACTTGCCCTTAGCGGGAACCGAACCTGGGTCTCTCCGGACCGCAGGCCTACACTCTAACCGCTGAGCCAAACCGGCCAGGGCGCATAGAGTTTTAATTACTATAGCTTTGTAATATACTTTGAAATCTATAGGCCTTTAGATGTGTGCCCCATCTGAAGTTTCAAGACACGTAACTAGGCCCCTTCAACAAAAAGACTGTGTTGTGTCTCATTTGGCTTTGTATGTCCTGAGGTGGGCAGCCTGCTAAGAACACTCTCTCCATAGTTACAGTCCAGTCCTGGGGTACCCAGGGACACGTCCCTTGGCCATCCCAGACAGGCAATCAAGGGTGGCTCAGGGTTGAGGCCGCAAAGACCCGAGCCCCTGATGTGTGTAAAAGCTCTTTCCAAGAGACACTAGCACTCTGGAGTGCGCACACGCAGTGCTCACGGCAAGAGAGCACCCCAGGAGGATGGCACCCCATGAGAACAGCGCTGGCTCGGGAGGATAGCCCCGTGCATGCTCTGGGGTCCGTGGAAAGGAGTATAGTCAGACCCCAGGGTGTTTAATCAGAAGCCTGCCCGTGGCTGGAGCCACGATGAGGAGCTAACAAGCCTTTCCCAGAAACACTGAGCTCCTGGGTCAGCTTCCCCTGGCTCTGCCATACAGGGCTGGCCATTTAAGAACTCTCTCTCTGCTGGTGACACACCTGTGGGACCCGCCAGGGAACGCCCGGCTGGCCACCAGAGCCAGGCCACGGAAAGGTGTTGCTGGGGGCAGCAGCAAATACCGGGCGGCAGAGGCGTGTCAAAGCCCCACCAGGAGATACTGGTGCTCAGGAGCGCAGAACACCTGGACTGAAAAAAAAAAAAAAAAAAAAGGCGGGGTCCCTGGGAAGAACAAGGTGGAGAGAGTGTGAAGATGGCACTCTGTCTCCATCCCAGAGAGCATCCAGCACGCCCCCCTCAACTGTGCGTCAAACCAGATGCCTGCCTCGCACGCCAAGCTCCCCAGACCGGACCCGCAGACGGGCCTCACCCGCACCGGTCTGCGCCCTCCACGCGCGCTGCACCTGCGCCTGGCGGTGAGTCCATGCGCGCACGCGGCTGCCCAGGTGGCTCCAGCCTATGGCTCTTACTGTTCGTTTTCAAAGCTAGGTGATTTGGTGGCTGGTCCTTCCGGTGCAGGTCTTAAAATTTGGAGGTACTTGGTGGGAGGTTCAAGCTCTTTGTTTCTCGGGTTTAAGCTTCCTCCAGACCGTGGGCCTCGCGTGGGACGGGTGGGGATTTGTGGTGAGATGGTGAGATTCTGTGGAGCCTCTGCTGCCGGCTTCCATGTGGGTTTTCCCCGTTTGCCCAGTTAGGAGGCGTCTCGGTGTCACCAGCTTCCCCCTCCTCCAGAAGAAGTTGTTCCATGTGTAGCTGTGGATCTGGTGTGTAGAGCTGGTGGGAAGAGGGGAGCTCAGGATCTTCTGTCTCCATCTCCCACACTGAAATTTCAATGAAAGCACAGACAACTAAAACTGCTACTTCAATGTGCCTTTATATGACCAACTGTGCCTGATAAGGGCAATTTCAGACTAGGATGCGGACTGTGACCTTTCTGGTGATATTCTATTTATATTTTACACTCTTTCAGGTGCTTGCACAGGCATACAGGATCACAATAACCTTACTCCCCACAACTGAAAAAGGCATACATACGAAAACGTGGCACTGGCGGGCAGAACCCCAGGTCTCCAAGTTCAGCGACATCATCCATGTTGAAGTGTGTTATGAACAGTGCCCTGGGGAGCACACGTGTGCAGAGGGCTGGAGCGGCAATGCAGAGGCTCACACAGCTCCGGAGTATTCACCCCTGCTTTAACCCCCACCTCCAGTTCTGACTTCGTCACCTTCTTCTGTCCCCTCACTCAGACCCAGCGCTCCAGTCTTCTTGCTGGTGTCTGATCATGTCAACATGTTCTGGCCCCAGGGACTTTGTACTTCCTGCTTCCCTGGGCCTCCTGTTTAACACTGCATTATCCCCACATTTTCTGTCCCTTTCCTTTCCTTTATTTTTCATCATTTGTCCCTATTTCATATATAATACATACAGTTTATCTTGTACATTGTCTAGTCTCCCCCCATCCCCCGCAAGTCTATGAATGCAGTGATTTAGTCTGTTTTATTTTTTTCCCAATGCTATAGCCTCGCACCTAGACTAGTGTCTATCACATAGTATGTGCTTCATAAATATTTGATGAATGAGTGAAATAAAAACTTTTAATATATTATTAAAATAGCTCAGAGTTACTAACAAAATAAAGGAGTTTTGACTTTCTATGTACTCTGTAATTTAAAAAGCCAGAAAATTTGATGATTTTGCTCATTTCATTGGTGAGTCTCGTAACACGTTCCATGGGTGATAGGTAGGGCTCTGATTTGGAATGGAAAGTTCCATCTCTATAGAGAAACCTAAGAGACCCTTACAGAAACCTGCAAGCCCTCTGTTGTTTATCAAAGGACATGTATTTTGATGTGGAGGCTTGCAATAACGTAACCTCAGTTGGTGTGGCAACTTAAGAGTCAACAGCCTGATATCATAGCTTTTATGAAAAATGAGATTTAACATTAGAGAGACAATATCCATTTCTCATTTATGTCCCAGATCTAGCCTCTTGATTCCTCTGATCCCAGGCTTTGTCTGCCTTCCTGCTGCTGCACACAGATTTCTACCAGTTCACTTTACAAAATATGTTTGCTCTCTCCTAGAATATTGCTTTTGTGAAAACGTGAAAATAGTATCAGTCTTGCTGTTCAGTCCATTTGATAATTTAGCATCATTTGGCTAGATTTTAAGGGAATTCATGATTTGTAAAACAAATGTAGTTATTCAGAAAACATGTTTTGCTCTCGTGGCATTTTATTTGCAGTATGTTTCCTGTAAAATATATTTCAAATAATTGATAACATGTGTGGGAAGTTACACATAACATTGTATGAATCTTCAGTGTGTCTTAGTTGTGACTATCCAGATACTCATTTTAGGGAAGTGACATTTTTATTCATAATTAAGCATCAGGGATAAATAGATGTTCTGAAATTGGTAAATGCCTATGTATATGGAAAAGTGCAAATACTGTTAAAACTGTCATTTTTGGCCCTGGCTGGTTTGGCTCAGCAGTTGGAGCATCAGCCTGCAGACCAGAGAGTCCCAGGTTCGGTTCCTGCTAGGAGCACATACCAAAAAAACAAAAAACTGTCATTTTTGTAAGATAGACCAGCTTCTCAAGCTGATATCTGGCACTGTCTCTTTTATCTTTCTATGGAAATTGAACACTACTTGTATGATTAGGTGTTGTGGTGATGGATGCTATTAAGGAGCATGGTGTTTGATTCTCACTGGCAGATTTTCCGAACACACTGGCAGAGGGGTGGGCCATCTTTAGGTAGCATGTGCTCCAGTCTTAATGCATATGAGCTGGTAGCATTTCTTTAATTGTCTAATTTGTTTTATATTGCCAGGTGGTTTTGATTAATGATCCAAAACAAGTGAATTTGTGTACAGAAGACAGAAAGAATTATGACTCAGATGGTTGCTTTTAGGTCAGTACAAGTTGCAATAGAAATACATAATCTTGTTATTGATGCAACATTAATTCCTTCCATATTGAGGGGGATGAAATACCTAATTAAAATTCCAACATTTCCTTCCCCCTTTTTAATATTCCTACACACTAGTAAAAATCTACAGAACCATGAATGAAATATTTTAATTTCCCAGACACTGGATTTTCATCAAAAACAGCTTTAGTGCTACTAAGTACTGAGAGATGCAAGGAATAAAGGGTCTTCAACTCCCCTCATTCTCCTCCTGTTTCCCCAGGAGTGGAAACCACCTAGCCTTCCTCTGTCCCGAAGTGCAGGAGCCTGAAACACGTCTCCTCATTTCTGTTGTTTTAAAAATATTTGTATTTGAATAGTTTTTCTTTCCTTTACTTATTTAACAAGCACAAATACAGTGCTTTCTGTGTGACCAGAGTGTTCTAAATGCTTTAGGAAAGTCTACTCTTCTCCTTTCTGTTTCTTGTGTCCTTTTGTCCTTTCTTGTCTGTTTCGATTACAGATATATATGATCAACTTCTGAGCAAAAAAGTTCTCTCACAATCAGGTAAAGTCAAAGAGTACACTGATTTCTCATGGGATGAATGCACACTCAAACAAAGGGAAGGGCTTCTGTGTAAGGAGGGTGAAAAGTTCTTTGGGGGTCTCTGGATGCCAAAGAAGCCCATTGATCTGTGCACGTACTTTACATTTTGGTGAGACTAGGCTGTTTCGTTTTCCAACTGCATTGCCCCCTGCAGTTTTCCCTGCAAGTTGAAAAGGCTGGGTAGTCAAATAAAGTTGAAGAAACACTGCTTCTAGTAAGCTTCCCTTCTGAAAAGTCATCGTGAATGCTTGTGTATTAAGATTCTACAACCAAGAAACTTGTTTGTAACATGTTGTTTCCTCAAAAAATTAAACAACGAATTACCATATGATCTATCAATTCCACTCCTGGGTACGTACCCCAGAAAACTGGGAGAAAGGACTCAAACAGATACTTGTGCACCAATTTTCATGGCGACATTATTCACAATAGCCAATGACTGGAAGCAAGCCCGTGTCCATTAATAGAAGAATGGGTAAACAAAATATGATATATACGTACAATAGAATGTTATTCAACATTAAAAAGGGAAGAAATCCTGACACATGCTATAACAAGGGTTAAACTTGAAGACATTATACTCAATCAAATCCGCCAGTCCCAAAAGAAGAAACACTGTACAATTTCACTTATATGAAATACCTAGAGCAGTCAAATTCGTAGAGATAGACACAAAAATGGTGGCTCTAGGGATTGGGGGAGGCAATGGGAGTTGTTATGTAGGGAGTACAGAGTTTCAGTTTGGGAAGATGAAAACGTTCTGGAGATGGATAGTAGTTGATGGTTGATAATGTAAATGTACTTAATGCACTGTTCACTTAAAATGCTTAGAATGTAAATTTTATGTCATATATATTTTACCACAATGAAAAAGAAAGAAAGAAATCTGTTTTCGCCTATCATTTCCCAGTTTATGTGATCATAAAACACTTTTCTTTCAAGGAAACAAAGTTTTTGGAGGAGTAATCAGAACACAATTAAGAAAAACCTAGTCTATACACTCAGTGTTAAATTCAACAATGTGAACTATAATATTACCGTCACATCTAAAACACTGCTTGTCCTCCTTTGCTCATAGGATAGTTAAAACTCTTTGCTGTACACAACCTACCTGATCTCTGACCACACCTGTGTAGTCAGCTTGACCACACCTCAGCTTGAACCATGGCTTCAGATGAAGACACATGTGGTAGTTAAAACCCATACAACTTGAGAATGGTGAAATACAGAGGAAATAGGTAAAAATCATGTAGAAGTTTTAATCTAGGTACATGAAAGGTGGGTTCTGCCATCATATCAAAGGGACCACAGTGGACAGGAGTTTGGGAGAGTGGGGGATCAAGAAACTGACTTCAGTTTTGCTGATGAGACATCTTTTTAGTGACGGTAGATCTCCAGGAGAAGGGATGACTGTGATCAGCATTGCAGAACCCAGGGCACTTTGGAATCATGAGGAAAATGGAGGGGGTTAATCTTGGAGAAAGATGGGGGGGGGTCTCTCATACTCAGGTGCAAGTTGTCAAAGCCCCCTTTCTAAGGTGAAGAGACAACTACTGAGGTGAAGGGTCTGGAAGAAGCAAAGAAAATAATACATGGATCATACGTGGCAAGAATGTCTGAACTGCCTCCTCTTATTCTAAATAATGTTCTGGTTTTGGAGGACCTTTTATTTTTCATTTTGAAAAATTTATTTTAAAGAATACATTTTAAGGGCTCTAATTACATCTGTTATTATAAAAACAGTCAAAGAAATCAGGACAGTGATTTAAAAAGCATTCCTCTGACTTTGTTCCCTCATAATGAAAGCTATACCAAACAATTAGTCTTCAGATGTTAAGAGTAAAAAACACAGAAGTTTATAGTTAGACTAGAGGACAAAAGGCATCTCTAGCCTCTGGAATAAAACATTCAAAATGCCCTAGCCTTGCACCAAATGGATTAAACTTGTATAGTTTTCATTCACAATTTGAGGTATAATACTTGTTATGTGAAAACATCATCAAGTTTTCCGCAAAGAAAAAGAACTATATTCATGCTGAGCCTATTACTGTGAGTGATGTGGCAGACAAAATAGTAGATTTTAAATGATGTAAATGAGGGTAGATGAAAGCCCCATGTCCCTTCGGTTCAACACTTAGCACAATGCTGAGTACACAGTAGGTGTTCAGAATTATTTGTTGAATGAATGGATCAATGATCGAATTGATTTCTGAAGGTTAAGAACTGTTATCAAAGAGCCGAGCTGCAATGAAATGTGTATCCTGAGTGCACTTTAATATTTTCACTGACATCTAAGAGTTAGGGGAAGGATCACAGGGTGTAAAGACTGTTAGCACTCAGGAGAGAAAGGGATGGTTTATTGTACTTCCAAGAAAGGTCAGTCCTAGGGAGTATTAATTGTGAGTGAGACTAAAGAACATTTGGGCTGAATGTCAGGGGAAGTTTTTGAAGAGTAAAGAGTATTAAGCTACATAACAGAGCCAGAGGCAGAAGCTCAGGGGAACCGATGGAAGACTCAATGTCTGAAGAATTTGCAGGGAGACTGGACCAAGTCCTGGAGAGCAGTGGGAGAATCTTGTACCCCAAAGGTATATGCACTAGCAGACCTTGTTTCTCTGTTGTGTATTGCTGCACTGAAGTCATCTAAAACACACACAAAAAAAACATGCATATGTGTGGTCTGGTAGAGGGGCCTTTGCAACATGGAGAATATCACAGTGATACAATAATACTAAAGGAGTTTGTGTTTGGAAAATGATGCTGTAATCAGGTCAAGTTGAGAGAGCAAGTAAGAAGCAAATGATTCATTCTCCAGTGCTTTGAAATGGTGGGTTTATCAACTACGCATATGATTAACTATAAATGTCTACAACAACAACAAAAAAATAGAGTCCAACACTAATTAGAAAAAATGAAGTAGTTAGTGAATTTCGTTTAGGTCTATGATTCTTGGAAAATTAAATTTGAGGACAGTGATGCCATGCAGCTTAAATATACTCCAAATCTCTAATATCCCCTGGAGCTAGAAATCTTCTAAAATCAGCTTACATAATGAAGCCTTTGTTACAGCTCAATTTTGCTTATATAGAGCGAGTGCTTTGTGGTGTATATTTTGTATGTTAATTTTAAAAGTTGAGCTATTCTCATCCAGGAAGTGAAATTACAGGTCACTCCACAGAACCCAGTAAAGATTTTTGTTATAAAATGAAAATAGCTTTAACTAAAGAACTTTTAACTCAACCCCAATACAAATCTGCTATCTTCGGCTTCCTAGAGCTACTGTCTAAATGCACTTATCATTTTAAGAAGGGCCACTTTGAAAGGTACTACATCTCTCTTCTCAACTTAGTATTTAAATTTTTTTATAAATTATAGAAAAATAGTATTTGTGAAAATAAATTTGGATGCCATTAGTTTTATAGATAAATATATAGATACATGCATAGATACATATAGGTGAAAGAGAGAGGAAAGAAGGAGGAGGCAGAGGGAGAAAGAAATAACTGAGATTCTCTAACACATGTAATTTAAGAACATTGTCATTTTGAGTACAATAGAATCCTTCTGCTGATGATTCATGACTTAACATTTGTTGTTGTTTTGTTTGTTAATGGCTATATCCTATCACGTGGAGAATCTTTATAAAAGACCAACTTTGCAGTGAAATATTCTACATAAATAAGGTTAACTTTCTTATTTTTAAGTGCAGGATGTGAAAAAAAAAAGAGCAAGATTTTCAGCAATTATAGGCTATATTTTAGATGGTCTGACATGAAGTATAGGTTACATGAAATGTCCAAAATCTATGTCATGGAATTTGAACCCTCTGGGTGGGTAAGCAGTGAGGGCTCAGGAGTTACAGGGGCGAGGAGGGTCAACCTGGCTCAGCCCTCTCACAGTCCCGACTGGCTGCTGGACATCTCCCCGGGCCTGTCTCAACGGCAACTCGAAATCAATAGAACCCCTCCCAAACGTGCTGCTCCTCTCCTCGTCCTTGTCATAGTTCATGGTACCCCTACCTACCAGAGACCCACCTAAAAGCTTCAGAGCTAAAGCAGAGAGGCCTGTGTCCCTGTCGCCTGGAGGGGACCTGCCACGCCGCTCCATGGGGTGCCAGGGAGAGACCCGAGTGTCCCGGGCAGTCACCTCTGTCTGTAGGTGTTGGTTTGAATACAAACTACTTCGAACAGAAATGCAAGTGGTGTTTACAAGTATCTGCAGGATGAAAATAGCCATTTTTTCCCCTAAACAAATATACCTCGTGTTGGGCAAGTTTGAAGTATTTTAATTATGAAAAGGCAATAAACGATATCAATTGTTACTAATTTTCACTCTCCTTTTCCAATTTTGCTTTATCACCTTCAGTTAGCAATACAATTTTATGAGTTGAGGAATGACAGTGTAGGTGACAGTCCCTTCTTTCTTTTTTTTTTTTATCCTCACCCGAGGACATTTTTCCATTTTTTGTTCAGGTAGAGTGGGAGGGAGAGAGAGGAACAGAGAGAGAGAGAGAGAGAAACATCGATGTGAAAGGGACACATCGAGTGGCTGCCACCCGCACAACCGACCAGGGCCGGGGACAAACTGCAACCGAGGTACGCGCTGTTAGCAGGAACCGAACCCGGGTTTCTCAGGACCGCAGGCCGACACTCTAACCGCTGAGCCAAACCGGCCAGGGCTTTCTTGATTGACTTTGACCTTATGCACCAAGCGAACTTCTTGAGGATGCAAGTGACAGTGGATTCTCTGTTGAGATTCCCCGCAGGCCTGTCCATGCAGAGCCCTGGTGCCTGCGATTTAATCATGCTCGTTCCTAATTTCATCAACAGTCCGTCAATAATTCTGTAAGTTATCAGATTAGATATTATCAGCTGTTTCCAAACTGCTCATGCCTGCCCACTTCCAAGAATGCGGTGACCTGGTTTTCTTTTCTGAGTTACGACTCCCTATTTTAGATAATTTTGTTGAAGTGCTCAGACATTGCCAAGCTCCTTGACATTATTTTGTGTATAATAAAGTGGAGACACATAGGGATAAAGAAAACCAAGAAGGCTGGTTCCATTAGGAACATACATTGGAACTGTCTAACTCCCATAATACTCTCTTAATATATGGTAATAATCATAACACTTCATATAGGTTTCCTTGTAGCATAACTGCAGAAAGGAAATAGGTCTCATGGTGAAGTTCCCTTTTGAACATCCTCCACAAAATAAGTCAAGATCATGCTAAAGCGAATCTTCAGTATCCAGTGAAATGAGTCACCTTTTGTGAACAAAGAAGGAAACATGCCTTTAGCTTCCACCAAACATTTGGGTCTTAAAAAAAAGCAAAGGCTGTAACGATGGCTCTCAGAAGCCTCATCTGACCCGAGTTTGTGAGAGGACAACGGCATCCTTCCCAGCATGCTTGGCAACCGAGTTCTTCACAACGGAATCAGCAGGCATGTCCCCAGGTAGCCCTCCAGTCTCCAACCCTACCCCCCCCCCCCCCACACACACACACTGTTCATTTCATTGCTGAGACAGAAGAAATGGAAATGAAGGAAAAATATGAACTATAGAGGGACTTTTTATTGCCTGCTCGTGGGACGGTATCATATGTTTAGGAAATTTATGTATAACTTGATTCGGATCCAAAACATGTGGTTTTAGCACATCTATGAAAGCAGTTTAAGGACCATGCTTCCCGGTTCCCCTCCCTGGGTAGGCTTGCTCCCCTGTGGTCAGAGTGCTGCGCGGCCGGGAGCAGCCACCCGGCCTTCCTTCGGAGCCAACGTGAACCACCAGAGGGGAATCAAACGGCATAAACCAGTTCAGAGACATCTGGCAGTCACAAAGGGCTCCCTTCTGCGCTCACGTTCCTGGGAAGCCCTGGCTTTCAGTGCTAGCGGTACCCCAGGTTACGCAGCTCACGGAAAGATGGTTTGGTTTCGAGAAGGACGCGGCCGGGACCGCCCGCCGGCGGTGGCCGGGCCTGTCCGCGCTCGGGCCTCCCCTCGCTGCCCACGCAGCCAGCGCTGGGCCGCACGGCGCCCATCCCGCTCTCCTCGCTGCAATCACAGCTTCTCCTCTACAGTGCAGCGTCGCAGATGAGAAACCTCTTGGAACTACTTCACTTACTTGGCAGCCGACTAAGGTGATCGTGTGTCCTGTTTTTCTTTCTGTCTTTCTTTGAAAACTGGGGACAGGTCTTTGTTTCTGCTGAAGTTCGCCGTTTCCTCCTTGTTAGTGATGTGCAGCCGACTTTGTGCTGACGGCCAAAAAACTTCTGGACCGCTGCCCTGTTGGCCTCCGGAGACGGATACAAAGTCTTCCAAATAAAGTCAGTGGGGTTTTTTCGAACGAGGGTTTACCAGAAACAAGACATCTTCTTGCTGCTGAGGACCTCGCTGTCTGCTGAGGAACTTGCAGACAGACAGCCTGGGCGTGGCCTCTCCCAGGTCTGCAGGTGTATTTGAAGACACTTGACAAAAAAAAAAAAAAATGGTTTCAGCCAGTGCAACAAAGAAGTTAAGCCTCGATTTTATTTTTTAAGTTTTTCATTTGGCACCAATCGAAAATGTTTAAACATATTTCCAGTTGGATATTCTTTGGGCAGATCCTGCAGCGGACTTTCTGTCAGTTCTCAGTAAAAGTATAATCATGAGACAATATGTTTAACCAAGTTTCCCCAAATGTATGTATTCTGCTGCTACCATGAAAAAGACTATCCTATTTTGGGTGACAGGCGCTAGGAAAATGAAGCACAAACAACTCCTTCCCGTACAAGCGCTGCAAGGTGCGCTGTTGTCCTTTCCCGAGGCCTGATCGCGCTCTGGCTGTCTTATTTACCTAAGACCCCATCCACCTAATTACTGAGATAGCAGCAAACATGTAATCGACTCCTCTCCTCCAGACCGTTTGAATACATTATCCATTTATTTAGTGTTGGGCTCAGATTTAAATGAGTCATTTAATAACCCCTGTGCACAGCAAGGTAAGTTGCAACCAGCTGGCAGCCACAACTCACAGGGCTGTTAACCACTGCAACCAGGCCCAGACCCCACGCCCCAGCCTTCTTCAAGGGCATTATGGAGCTTTGCTCCAGCTCTAATGGCAGGACTTCCAGCAACTCTGCGCATTAGGTAATGAAACGACCATGAAAACTATTAGGGTTTTAGAAAATAGATGTCGGTGTCTATTCTAATGACTGTAAGGGCTATTGATAAAGCTGTTTGAGGTCGATCATTATCAGAGAGTGAGAAGCTCCATGAGGCCTTCAGGGGCTCCGTGAATAGCTCAACCACTTGAACCCACAGAAAGGTCATTTTGTACGAAAGGTCAGTGGCACTCAGGAATGGAGAATGGATGACAGCATGGTTGTGAAGGAGGACAGAATGATTTCACGTCTACTCTGCACTCTGCATTTTTTAAGAATGGCTTTTATTTAGACATTATCTCTCTACTGTTCTTTAAAATGGAATTTACCACTTTCTATTTTGATAATTATTTATTATGGTTACTGTTTATGGTCTGTCTGTCTACCACTTCATCCCTGCCTGGAATGTTCACTCCTGATCTCTACTCTCCTGAGTCTACTTGGACATAGGAGGCACCAAAAAAAAAAATGGTTAGATGAGTATGAGTGCATATTTATTTTTAAAAACTTATTAATATAGAAATGTGTAAATATATAAAGAAATGTACAAGATAATAAAAGGCATTGATTTATCCTAACCCACTGAACAATGCCTTTAACATTGTGGGAAGGCACATATACTCGCCCTTCGTGACATGAATCTATGCATAAATGTGTATATGTCAAAATTAGAATTTATCAAAGCCCCCTCCTCATTTATTTCCGAGAATTCCCCAAAGGGTGCACACCTGTCTCAGTGTTTCAGTATGGTTCCTAATCAATTTATGTAACTCTGTGGTTTTTACCTGGGTTGTTTCTGCCACCTCCCGTCTGCACCCACGTGGAGACACTAGGCAACATCTTGAGAACTTTCATGTTGTCGCTGTTGGGGTGGGGTATGGGTATGCTACTGGCAGCTACTGTGTGAAGCTCAGGGATGTTGTTAAATTTCAGACAGTGCACAGGACAGTCTCTCTGCCCACTCCTCCCACCAAGAAAGAATTCCAGCCCAAATGTCAATGGTGTTGAGGTCAGAAACCCTGATCTACATTCTTCCTTTCTGGCTCCATCCTTCTGGTCATGTTCCCAAGTCTGTGAAGCCTCGGCATGAAGTTTCCTTCCACTGCTTCTCCACTTCTACCTATTAGGGCAAAACCAATGCCCTTGCCACGGATGCTCCCTCCACGTCCTCACATTGATCGCAGCTGGTAAAGCTACTCCGCGAGGTTTCCTCCGTGGCTGGCTCTACTCAACATAGGAATAGCTGCTCTTGCCAAGGTGTCATCTCCACTAGCATTTCCAGGTGACTGGCACCAAGTAGGCACCATGCAGACCATGAGAAATGCCTTCTCACTGCTTCTGTGCTCTGCACATGGACAGCATGTGGACACCAAGCTGTGCTTGTGTCAGAGATTCAGAAAGATTAACTTTTAACCATTGTTTATTGCTCAGATGTTCACGGAGTTGGTCATGAAAAATAGTTTTGTTCTCGTTTCTCTAAAGTAGGAGTTCAAATTAAGTTCAAAGGGCCAGCTGAGAAACCATTATCCCCGTCAACATTTTTCTTATCCCAACCCTGCTCAGACCTGAAACTCCTGCCCCCTCCTCAGCTCCATTTGTAACCAGGGTGTCAGGAGACATTGGGTAAGAACAGAAGGAGATGGACAGCTGTCTGCAAAGAAGCATTTGGCCTTGGCCTTCCAAAAATGCTCTTTTGTGTTGTTTTATTTTGCTACCATTTCCCATGACAATATTCCAGTATTTTTTCAGGTATATAGAAAGCGATTATTTTTTTCACTCATGTCCTCTTTTATATTTTCAGTAGTCTAATACAATTTACTTAACTCCCTCTTGTTCTTTATTAAATATATTTCTTGGAATTTTTGTGCTTTGGGTTGCTATTGTGAATGATTGTTTTTTAAATGACATATTTGAACTTTATATGTGTATATAAATGTAAATAGTTATATAGCTTGTTTACAATGACTCTAAACTTATTTTATTAATATAAATACCTTTAAACTTAATTCTCTTGGATTTTCTAGGTACTCATATCATCTGAAAATAATGACAATTTGTTTTCTCATTTCCAGGACTGTGTTAGCTTGTAAGTCACCTTTATGCAAAAAAAAAGAGTTAAAATTACTTTGTTAATGTAGACATCTGTATATGGGTGGCTGGATTGGTGCATGGATGGAACCTCTATGAAAAGGAGAACTAAGTGCTCTGCCTCTGGGCTGATGCAACCCCACCCCAGAGGACATGGTGCTTGGGCAGAACAAACCTGTATTTCAGCCCTTCCTCAACTGTGGCTTGGAGCCCTGATGGGGACAACCTGCTCACTCATAGGAGTGGGTCTTACCTAGACCCTTTCATTTAAATTTTACTCCCCTCACCTTCTGTTTTATTGCTTTTGTCAGAACTTGTAGAACAAGGTTAAATAGTAAGGGTGATAACAGTAGTTAGCTTGTTGTTTATTGAATATTGTTGAGAGTGCATTTGTATTTCTCTATTAAATATGCTGACTTGAGATACATATTTGTTGATTTGAGATAAATATTAGTTAGTATTTACTTGCATAAAAAAAAATCAATGGTTTTTCTATTTTCCAACAGTGACTCGTTAGAAAATGGAAAATAGATACTGTCAATGGGAGCAAAGAAACATATTACTAGAAATAAATTTAACAAGAAATGTACATTATTGAATGTATATATATATACACACACACATATATATATATGAGAAAGATCACAAAACTTTAGTTCAAAGCATTAAAAAAAGCTTTAATGATAAGACATACTAATTCCTAGTTGAAAGGGCTCAAAATTGCAAAGGTAATCAATTCCTCAGTAATTAATATATAAATTCAATGCATTACAAATAAAAATCCCAGGAGGACTTTTGTGTAAACTGATAAGCTGATTGTGAAGTGTCATCTGGAAGAAGAAGTGCTCAAGAATAGTTTCAAGTTGAGACACTTCAAAAGGGGCGCTTGCCCTGTGAAGACTCGTGGGTACAAACCGTAATAATTCTCAAAGTGTAGCACTGGTACAGAAAGGCCACCCAGGGTGGGACAAAAGTAGGTTTACAGTTGTATGTGAAACACAGAGTTTATTCTTATATTATTATTTATTAATGATTGTATTTTTTCCCATTCAAACAACTGTAAACCTACTTTTTCCCAACTCTATATATCAGTGTTACTGAAAAGAGAATCTAGAAATATATGTGTGTGGGTGTTTATGAAATTCATATATGTACATATACTTAACAATGTTAGTTTTCCAAATCAATGGGAAAATAAAGATTACCGTCTGGCCAGTGTGGCTCAGTGGATTGAGTGTTGTCCCATGGGCTGAGAGGTCCTAGTTAGATTCCCTGTCAAGGCACATGCCCAGGTTGTGGGCTTGATCCCCAGTGGGTGGCGTGCAGGAGGCAAGCTGGATCGATGTATCTCTCTCACATCACTGTTTCTATTTCTCCCTTCCTCTCTCTCTAAAAACTCAATAAAAACATATTTTTAAAAAAAGAAAATGTAGACTACCAAATAAATGAATAAACAATGTTGAAATAATTATCTATGAATCTAACATAAAATAGACACTTCTACGTTGTATCACATAAGCAGAAAATACCCAGTGGATTTAAGATCTAATCATAACAAACTGCATTATCTGCATTATAAAATAATTGGAATAAAATATGAGTTTTCCATATACATATATTTTAGGATATGCTAAGGTTTTCTCAAGAAAAACATGAAGTCTAGAAGCAATGCAGGAAAAAACTGATTTTGTAAAAAAGGTTAAAACTGGTACTAGGAAAATAACCTAAAAATTAAAATACATAGCAAATTAGAGAGGGGTTAAAAATTAGAGCATACATAGTAGGCAAAATGTTACCATCCTGTATATATGAAGCTCTCCCACGAAGCATGACAATAACTGTTTAGGAATAATCTCTTCATCGTCACAACAGATGAGGAGCTGAGGCCCAGAGCGGTGCTGTAACTTGTTCAGATTCATACAGTCAAAAGTAAGGTGACTGATTTCTTTCCTTTTTTTTTTTTTTTTTAATCCTCACTCAAGGACATTTTTCCATTTTTTGTACAGATAGAGTGGGAGGGAGAGAGAGGAAGAGAGAGAGAAACATCGATGTGAAAGGGACACATCAAGTGGCTGCCACCCGCACGACCAACCAGGGCCAGGGACAAACTGCAACCGAAGTACGTGCCCTTAGCGGGAACCGAACCCAGGTCCCTCCGGACTGCAGGCCTACGCTCTAACCGCTGAGCCAAACCGGCCAGGGCAAGGTGACTGATTTCAACCCAGCAGTCTCTCCACAGCTGTCCTCTGAAATACCATGATTCCCTGCTCCGAAAAGCGAAGCTAAACAGTATTGTGAATTTGGAGGAAAAGGATTTTTTTCACCTACAGCACCTGGGAGTTTACATTGACACACTTTTTGAAAAGAGATTTGGTAATAGTTGGAAACATTTAATACCTAAAGTATGTTTACCCTTCGAATCACCATTTCTCCTGTTCTCCTCGTGCACAAGAACATTTCTACACTGTGACATGATTTATGATATATTTGGTGTGTAATTGGATAATCTGTAACTGTGTGTATATAAAGTTTTGTTTATAAAATGAAACATTATAGACATATGTATGTCTATCTGCTGGTCCATTTATTTATTTCACGAGAAAGTTCTGCGGGATGCGCACCTGCTGCTGGCGCCACCTCCTGGGAAGCACAAACGGACTGCGATGCAGGTGAGGTCAGAGGGGGCAACCTTCACTTCCTAACAGAGATTTCTGCATTGTTGAATTTTATTGTGGGGCTGTAATATTTTTAAAATAATTATAAAAGGAGGTCTCATTCTAGTGTTCATTTTTATGAGGCTCTTTTAAAATTTAAGAATAAATTAAACATATTATTCATTGTATTTTCCTCATTACTGAGATGACATGGTTTTTCTTAGTTGTTGGATTGATTTGAAATGTAATATTGAAGGATTTTTCCCAATTTAAGTGACAATGATATTGTAAGACAAAGTCTTAATTTTTCGGAGCTTGATACTCCACAAATATATGCTTAACTTTTATGGCTAGTATTTGTTTAGAATTTTCAGATCTATTTTTACATACACAATGGGTCTATAATTATCTTGCTGTGTGATATTTTTGTTAGTTTGTTACAGCATTATGCTGGCTTTATAACATGAACTTGGTAACTTTCCATTTTTTTCCCCGACACTCTGCCAAAATTCATGTGGTGTTGAAATTAAATGTTACTTAAAATTGTGAGGAAACTCACCAGTGAAATTAATTTTTATAATTACTGTTTGTTAAGTAAAACAATTTTTTTTTTGTCTTCTAGTTTCTGGTTCTGCACATAAGGATGTTGGAAGTGACCACTCTGTTCTAACCTTAAGCTGAACAGATAAAAAAAATCAACACTTCTGGCATCCCTGAGAGAGGTGAGGCGAGCCTGTGCCCGGGCCTGGAACCCAGCAGTGGGTCCTGGGCGCCGCTCACCTGCGTGGAGACTCGCCAGCAAGATCCCTCACAGGAGCCGGTGAGGAGGCAGGGGAACCTGAGTTGTAATTGATGAGCTGCTGATGGCTCAGGGCAGAGAGAGTTAAAAACGCCAGTCATAGGAGCCCCCATGATATTGTGAGAGTTACTTGTAGGAGCTTGAAAAGCTACCCCTAGTAAACACTGGAGAAAAATGCCCTTGGGCTTCCGGTGGAGGATGGTGGGGGAGGAACCATTTTGGAAAACAACAACAACAGAGCATTCTGTTCTTCTTAACCAGGCCTGCCTTCATGGTAAATTAGTTAACCAGGGCTTAACCCACCGTGGGTACTGTCACAGCCTAACTGACCTAGGGAAGGGGAATACCCACTGTAGCCATCCTGTCTCAGGGGTGAGAATAAAAACAAGAAACACTCGTTCACAGTCCAGAGGCATAAGCTCACTGAAAGACGGAGAACTAATCGCAGGACTAGAGAATGCTTCCCATCCCCCCAAACCCAACAACTGCATTATTGAAGTCTTATTTATAGCAGTACATCATGTCCAGACACCAAGAAAAAACGACAAGGCATACCAAAAGGCAAAAAACATAATTTGAAGAGACAGAGCAAGCATCAGAACCAGACATGGCAGGATATTGAAATGATCAGACTGGGAATTTAAAACAACTATGATGAACATGCTAAGGGCTCTAATGAACAAACTAGACATCATAAAGAACAGATGGCCAATGTAAGCAGAGAGATGGAAACCCCAAGAAAGAACCCAAAAGAAATAGTAGAGTTAAAAAAACATCGTAACAAAATAAAGAATGCCTTTGATGGGTTTGTTAAAGGAGTGGACACAACTGAGGAAAGAATCTGTAAGGTAGAAGACACATTAATAAAATCCTCAAAAACAGAAAAACAGAACAAAGAGTGAAACAAAGAGAACAGACTATCCAAGAACTGTGTAATAACTACAAAAGGTGAAACATACATGTAATGGGACTATAAGGAGAAAAAGAAAGAAAGAGAGAGAGAAACAGAAGATATATGTGAAACAATAATGACTGAGAGTTTCCCCAAATTAATGTCAGACACCAAACCACAGATCCAGGAAGCAAAGAGAACACCAAGCACATTAAATATCCTAAAAAACTACACTTGGCATATCATTTTCACACTAGAAAATCAAATACAAAGACAGAAATCCTGCAAGAAGCCAGAGGAAAGGACACCTTACCTAAACGGGAACAAAGATAAGAATTGCATTCAACTTCTCTCAGAAATGATACAAGCAGGATGTGTGGAGTGAAATATTTAGTTTTGAGGGAAAACCCCCTAACCGAGAATTCTGTACTGTGTGCAGTTATGCTTCAAAAGTGAAGAGAGACTTTTCTCAAAGGAAAAATTGAGAATCTGTTGCCAGTAGACCTGTCTTGCAAAAAATGTTAAGTTTTTTAGAAAGCAGGAAAAGAATATAGGTCAGAAACTCAGATAAGCATAAAGAAAGGAAGAGCATCAAAGAATAAGTTAAGGTAAAAAAAAAATTTTATGATTCTTATTCATTTTTAGTCTTTATTGTTGAGAGTATTACAGATGACCCCCCCCTATATTCCCCCTTGCCTCCCACCACAGGGTTCTTGCCCCCCCCAGGCCTTCAGCACCCTATTATCTATGTCCATGGGAAATGCATGTATATGCATAAATTCTTTAGTTAATTTCTTCCTGCCCCCTCTTCCCTCTGAGATTCATGAGTCTGTTCCATGCTTCCATGTGTCTATATCTATTTCATTTCTCAGTTTATTTTGTTCATTAGATTTCACATATAAGTGAGATCATGTGATATTTGTCTTTCTCTGACTGGCTTATTTTACTTAGCATAATCATCTCCAGATCCCTCCATGCTGTTTCAAAGGACAATAGATCCTTCTTTTTCACAGCTGCATAGTATTCCATTTGTAAATGTACCACCGCCTTTTTTTTATCCATTCATCTACTGATGTGTACTTGGGCTGTTTTCAGCTATTGTAAATAATGCTACTATGAACATAGGGGTACATCTATTCTTTCTGATTGGTGTTTCCTGATCCTGAAGTGGATCACTGGGTCAAATGGCAATTCCATTTTTAATTTTTTAAAGAAACTCAACACTTATTCTTAATCAATCTGACATAACAATTTGTTCAAATAATAATGGAAACAATGTATATGCTTATGCATACTTATACGTAAGTGAAATAAGTAATAGCAATGACAGGAGGAAGGAACTGGAATTATTTTAATATTGTAAGATACTCACACTACATGTGATGTAGCATAGTGTTATGTGAAGTGAACTTGAATTACTGTATTGTAAATGTGTAGGGTGGGGCAAAAGTAGGTTTACAGTTGTGAGCATGTGAAACAGAGTTTATTTGTGTATTATTGTTTATTATTATTTTCCATATGAACAGCTATAAACCTACGATATACCCTGTATATTGAAAACAGTGGATAATCACTCATAAAGTAAAAAATTAAGTATAGCTGATATGCTTAAAAAATGGAGAGAAGGCTTGGCCAATTTTGCTTGAAGGGTTGTGGGTTCGATTCCTGGTCAAGGGCATGTTCCTAGGTTGCAGGTTCAATCCCTGGCCCCAGTCAGGGTGTGTGCCGGAGGCAACCAATCGATGTGTCTCTCTCACATTGATGTCTCTATGTCTGTCTGTGTGTCTCTTTCCCGACCTCCCTCATTTCAACTCTCTAAAAATTAATGGAAAAAATATCCTCAGGTGAGGATTAACAACAACAAAAAATTTGAGAGAAGATGAAAATTTGATAACCTAGATGAAATGGACCAATTCCTTGAAAGACACAATCTGCCAAAACTCACACAAAGAGAAATAGACAAACTGAATAGACTCATATCTATTAAAAAAAAAACCTGAAACAATAATCAATGACATTCAAAACCAGAAAGCAACAAGCACAAATGTGTTGTTTACTAATAGATTCTACCAGATATTTAAGAAAAAAAAGAATACCAATTCTCTATAATCTTTTTTAAAAGATAGAAGCAGCAGAGGAAATACTTCTTAATTCATTCTATGACACCAGCATTACCCTAACACCAAAACCTGACAAAAACCTTACAAGAAAAGAAAACTACAGACTATACAGACCAATATCTCTCATGAATATAGAAATATTCAGCAATGACAAAAAAAAAGAAAATCCTCAACAAAATATTAGCAAATTTAATATAAAAATTTATAAAAATAATTATACACCACAACCAAGTGGGATTTATCCCAGGTATATAAGGCTCTTCATTAAACTTAAAATCTTCTGCTCTGGAAAATACAATGTTAAGAAAATTAGAAGAAAAGCCACAGACTAGGAGAAAATATTTGCAAAAGACTAATCTGATGAAGAACTGTTATCCAAAATATACACAGAATTCTTAAAACTCAACCATGAGAAAACAACACAATTTTAAACATGGACCAAAATCCTTAGCAGGCACCTCACTAAAGAAGATGTACAGATGACAACTAAGCCTACGAAAAGGTGCTCCGCATCTATGCCATCAGGGAAACACAAATGAAAACAATGGGATACTCCTCCGCACCTGTCAGAATGGCCCCAACTCTAGCACGCTGACAGTAACATGTGATGGCACACGTCACTGGTGTGGTTGCAAAAGGGAGGCAGCTTGGAAGATTTTTGTTTGTTTGTTTTATAAAGCAAAACATACAGGCGTACCTCTGAAATATTGTGGATTGGGTGACAGACCATCACAATAAAGTGAATATCTCAATAAAGCAGGTCATACTCTTTTTCCTGGTGGAGGATCTTGCTTTCAAGTTGTGAACATGCAGTAGAGCGAAGTGTACTAAAAGGAGGCAGTGCCTATACTTGCTATTCCTCCCAGCAGTCTGGTTCCTTGGTATTTACTCAAATGAGCTGAACACTTACTTTCACACAGAAACCTGTCCATGGATATTTATAGCAGCTTTATTCATAATTGCGAAAACTTGGAAACAACCAAAATGTCCTTCAGCAGTTGAATGTTTAAATCAAGTGTAGTACATCAAGACAATAGAATATTATTCAGCGCTAAAAAGACATGAGCTATCAAGCCATGAAAAGACATGGAGGAACCTTAAATGCATATTACTGCCCAAAGAAATCAACAGGAAAAGCCTATATAATGTATGATTTCAAACTATATGACATTCTGAAAAAGGCAAAACTATGGAGAAAAAAAAAAATCAATGGTTTCCAGGGGTGATAGAGTAGAGATGACTAGGCAGAGCATAGAGAATTTCTGGGGGCAGTGAAAATATTCTGTATGATATAATGATGGATTATACTTTTGTCCAAACCTATAGAATGTAAAATACTAAGACTGAACCCTAAGGTAAGCTTGAGACTTTGGGTGATTATGATGTATAGGTTCATACTTGGTAAAAATGGTGTGTGATGTTGATAGTGAGGGAAGCTATGTGCATACGGGAGCACAGGTATACGCCACGCCTCTGCATCTCCTCTGTTTTGTAAAACTAAACTTCTCTAAAATACAGTCGTACATTTTTTGTATCTTCAGAATTTCTCCTACTTCATGAATTATTGGTTGCATCTATTTTATTAGAAATTTAAATTTAATCTGATTTTTAAACTTTTATACACAGTAATCCCTTATGATTTATAATCCTCTCTCTCTATTGTAGCCCTTTAGTAATTTAATTTTTATTTGTGCTCTTCTTTATTAGTTAGATTTTCTAGAGAGTTGCCTATTTTTTTCCCCTAAGAACTATCTCTTATTTATCTAAGGATTCAAATGAGAATATTTGCTTTGATTTACATTTTTGAAATACTTACTTTTTGACATTACTGATTAGCTTGTTTTTCTCAAATAACTTTTTTTTAGGAAATACACCCGTGTTTTATTTTTCTTCCTTAGATTTGATATACAGTCTCAATGTTAATAATCTCATTTTGTTTATGCAAAACTGGTCATCCACAAAGTTAAAATTATGCCATTAGCTACTGTCCCCATTTCTTGTAGAGTGGCAATTCTAATGAATATGTAAATATGGTGATTACTTTTAGAACAAAAAACATATATGTTTACAAATAAATAGCTCACTTTTGTTGTTGTTCTTACAGAATCATGGAGGCATTAAATGGAACTGATTATGGAGTTGGTATATAAAATAAAATAGATTACTTAGGAGAAAAAAGCATCTCAGTATCTTAATAGAAATGTCTAGACTGGAGGAAGGAATTCATATGCCCAGCTAACACCTATACATTTACACAGGATAAAAAGAATAGCACTTTCTGAGCTAGAAATTGCTCAGTCTCAGGCAGTCCCTCACCTTGCTTCTCACTCGGTGGCTGCTGACCCATTTCTGAGTATTCACTCCTATTAAAAAGGTGAAGTTCTCTATGACAGTATCTTAGAACAATGTAGCCCAGTGTTTTTAGTTCATTCATTTGTACAGTTAGGTGGAGAGATTAGGAGGATAGTTCGGGAAATGCTGCCCTTTTGGAAACAGGTTGAATACCAGCTAAGAGAAATGCCAGGAGAGGCTCTAAGAAACAATGGATTGGCACGGGGCTGTGGGAAGGTTCTCAGCTCTGGAGTCAGGAAGGGCTTTGCTTAATCTTGTCTCCAGGACTTTAGGACTATAGGGCAAGAATGCGAACCTGACCTTCATCCCCTTCAACTGAGAACGGAAGTGATACAACTTGCCTTTCAGGGTTCTTGTGAGGATGAAATGTAAACTACATGCAAAACGTATTTAGAACTCTGTATAACACACTTTGAAAACACTGTGAGTAAGTGGTAAGCCTATTTTTACTATGATGATGTGACTACTATTTCACAAAAGAGATCCAGTGTCTTTTGTGATTTCCGACTGAAGGCACCCCGGACATTCCTCAGTCATATCCTTGGCACGTTTCTGCCATCCAGCCCTGTAGTTACTTTTACGACAATTCAGTTCTACAAACATTTACCTAGTGCCTATTCTGCTCAAGACGAGAGACTCGGTGGTAGAGGTACAAAAATGAGAAAAATGAGGCTCCCCTTAAATGAAGATTCTTTGATTTATCTCTTCCTACCATGTACAACCAGTGGACGCAGACATTAGGTTAGGGAAAGCAGGAGGGGGTGGGAGCAGGGAGCAGGGGGTCAATGGGGGGCGGGAGAGGACATCTATAGTGCTTTCAACAATAAAAAACAAACAAAAACAAATGTAGATTCTAATCTATAAATTCACACCCCGATTATTTGACCCACCAAACAATTCTGATTAGCAAACACCGTATGTTCAACACTGTCCTCTAAGTTCCGTTTGCCTGAGGCATTATTCCTCTGAGTACAGTGGAATTTTACTGCTCTCATCCATTTAACTTGTTTTACTTTTATGTGAAATCAGATGTGAAAACAGGAAGAACCTGGGAAGAACTTTTGGCCCTTCAGTGGTCCAAAGTGGAAACAGTTACATTCTATTAAAAATGAAGGAGTTTAGCAAAGTGTTTTAAAATAGAATGATATGGGAGCTCAGCGGGTCATGGAAATGCTTTAAGAGGAATTTGCACAAGGACTCTCTTAGGGGGCACAGATCAGAGATCAGCCATCCACAGCACGAAGGGTGCAGTACCTTTCATCTCAGCCTGTTCAGTGTCATAAATAAACAGGGAGATTGTGTGCATGGCTTGGTTGAGGCTCTCTGGATTTGAGAAGGAAGGGAACATATAATTTCTACATGTGAAAGGAATGTGAGGGGAATGTAATAAACTTTCAGATTTCGGGGGTGTAGGAAGTGGGCTTCCATTCAATATTTATGTGTAATCCTCCAGGATTCTGTGAATTAGTCTTTCCTTTCTGTTGTGACATGTTTGATTTAAAAGAACTTCGAGTTCATCTGTTTGAAACAAAAGTTATCTTCACTATCTGTTTTCCTTTTCTCTGTCAGAAAGTATTAAGAGAACCAGCTTTTAAAATGAGTTTAATGAGACTTGGGGTGATGAACATACAATACAGTATACAGATGATGCATTTCAGGATTGAATACCTGAAACCTCTATAATTTTATTAATCAATGTCACCCTAATAAATTCAACAAATAAACAAACAAAAATAACATAAATTGTGAGTTTATAAAATTTTCACACATTCATTTAACAGCCCCACACAATATAACGTACAGTGATAATCCAAAGTAAATATGTAAAGGCAATTTAGGTCAGAAAAATTTAATTTTCTTCTTGAATGAGTAAGGAAGAAAATACCAGATAAGGCATATAAAAATATTTGAAACTTTTTCTGAATTACACTCTATAAGATATTTTCGTGACAAGTAAGGAAAGTCTGGAGTAGATTACTTTCGATGATCTATGGACACGTATCTGCTTGGGTGGTATAACCTCAAGCAAACGGGGAGAATACGTGTGTGGAAAGTGCAGAATATCTCCTCATTCTGGATATATCATGTAGGCATTGAGCACACCAGTCTCGTGCAGAGTTTTCTGTGAAACAGTATCTGAGATATTAATGGGCATTAAATACCTCTAAAAGGTCTCACTGTCAAATGAGTTTTAACTGAGTCAAACAGGTTTGCTCAGTGCATTAATCTTCAGTAAACCCTGTGTCTCTCTCTAAGAAGTAAGCATAATATCCATTATTTAGTAAATTTGCTCATGGAATTGTGTGTATAAACGTTCTAGATTGTTTCTTCCAGGAATGTGCTACATGGAGACACAATATTATAGACACAGTTCTCAAATTACTGACTTACAACTTCTTACTTTTGTCCTAGATGTTGGGCGCTCTCAGTTTTGTCCTTCCTGACATTGTGCAGTGGAGAAGGAACATCTGCAGGCATCACTGCAGATGAGCAGGGTCGTGTGGGCGTGGACTCCCCCAGCCGTGCTTGAAGCACAGTGTTGCTCACGGGGGATCTGCAGAAATACTCGATGCTAGTCGAACAACTACAGAGTTATATCTGTCCCGAGGAATGGATTTTAAGAGGTTTTTGTGAAACAGGAGTAAGTCCATAGAAAACAACATGTTAATGATGAAGGGGCACTCATTCAGACCCTTCTAACATAAAAAATATAAAAGGAATGGGAAACATTTAACCTAAATACGAGAAGATTACTTAAAAACAGCGATGTATGCCTCTAAACATTTGAAAAATGACATTTAGAAGGGCAATTACCTGTCACAACAGATAAAAATCGATCTACTGTATAGACATCACCGGGCTGCAGATTTTTTAACACAACATAAGGAGATCCTTTCATGTGGTCAGAACTGTCCAGGAAGGGCTGTGAGCCCTAATGAGGCAGTGCCCCTCACACCTCATGTGAACGTGTTCAGCAGGAACATTTGAAAGGGACATGAGGGTAGCTTTCGTTAAGAAACTGCAAGATGAGATGATAAATAAGATCCTCTTAATCTCAAGATTTTGTGACTTTTACTATAAATTCTCCCATGAAAATGAGCATCCACGTAAACAGGAATTTCTCATGCCTCCATTCACAAGATTCTTTGAGCAGTATCATAAAAACATGGTGTTATTTCAACAGATACATTTGAAGTTCTTTAAGGCTTTTATGTAAATATTTCTGTAAATAATTTGAACAATATTATTTCAGTCTTGAAGTAAATGGTTCACTTCTTTGAAAAGTAGAAACAAACTAACAGATGACCTCAGATTTGATAAATGTTTTATTAGTGACAGAGTAAAGAGATCCGTGGCAAAATCCAGAGTATACAGCCAGAGCAGTATCTTAAAATTAATTGATTTAAAAACATGCCATTTTTACATACAAAATTCAGTTACTACCCCAGTCATTAGTATACTTACCTTGAAATAATATTGAAAATAATAGCTACCTTTTTAAAGGTAGCTTACACTGAGCCAGGCACATTTATGCCTCCTGGTAACCCAATGGAATGAGACCTGTTATCACTGCAACTATTATTTTAACAAATAACAAAACTGAAGCTATAAGAAATGAAGCAACTTGTTCCGTCACCGTGGCAGAAACTTCTAGTTGTTCCAGAAACATCACTTTCCTCTGGGAGCAAAAAAGGATATTTTCCCAGCTTCCCTTGCAGTTAGATGTGGACATGTGACCTAGTTCTGGTCAGTGGAATGAGAAGGAGGTCCCCCCTTTACAACTCTTTCCCTTTTGAACAATCAGGTACAGATGACAAGTCCCTGAGCAATCCAAGACCTTAAGGTGGAAGGAGATGAATTACCACCAGGAGGGAATCCACCAATCTGACAAGCAGGAGCACTAGCCTTGGACGATTGTGTGAGTGAGAAATAAACCTCTGGTGTGCATGTTGAGGTCTATTTGTTACAGCAGGTAGCATTTTCCTAACTGACATGTCACATGGCTCATAGATGAAAAGGACAATTTTTAGACCCAGGCTGTGTGCTTCAAACACCATGCCTTTTACCACTAAGCTAGCCCTCTTTTTTCTAATATTAATTGTGATTAGTACTGAAACATTGAAATTTTTACCCTTTTGATCATAAAAATGCATTTTTAAGATGGCTGATCAAAGTATACTTATTATCTATTCTGTGGTCATAGAACATATATTTTCAGGACAACGATAACTGATCCCAATTCCAGAACTTTAGCCTCATTTAGTTTTGCATTCAATAAATTGAAACATCTCTAATTTATTGAAACAAATTAGTTATCTCTTAGAAAGTAAGAGAGAGTGCAGTTGATAAAATTGAAAAAATGGATTCAAAATATAGCTCTATTTATTATGTTTATACAGTGTTTATATATTATTGATAGTGTTCATAAATTTATTATTTTAAAATGATAAGCACTTGTGAATTATAATAAAAAATGTATATTTGGTCTTCCTCTCCTTTTCTGGCACAGAAACATAGGAATTTCCTAAGTGACGAGAGCCATAGAAGTGTCTGTTGTTATGTCAGTGAGGTGACTTTTGGAAAGCACTTTAGGATGGGGGCCGGCTTCTAAGAATGTATCATGGGATTAGAGGATTAGACCATTTAGTCTCACCACCCCTGACCTCTGAGGAGGGGAGAAAAGCTGGAGGTTGAGTCAATTGCTAATGGCCAATTATTTAATCAGTGATGCTTGTATGATGAAGCCTCCATAGAAACCCAAAAGGAGGGGGTTCGAAGAGCACATGGAGATTTAGGGAGAATGGTGTACTCAGAGAAGGCATGGGAACACTGCACTTTTCCCCCATACCTTACCCTACGCATCTCTTCCATCTGGCTGTTTCTGAGTTATATCCTTTTACAATAAACCTGAATCTAGTAAGTAAAATGTTTCTATGAGTTCTGTGAGATACTCTGGCAAATTAATTGAGGTCAATGGAACCTCTGATTTATAGTCATTTAGTCAATAGAGCAGGTGACAACCTGGACTTTTGATTGGCTTCAGAAATGTTTGTGGAGGAGACAGTCTTGTAGGACCAAACCCTTAACCTGTGGGATTTTTTACTATCTTCAGGTAGAGCAATGTTAGAATTGAGTTGAATTATAAGACACCCAGCTGGTGTTGGAACATTGCTTCTTGGTGCCATGTAGACCTGTCCCCCAATACCCACACATTAAGATTTAGTGGTCAGATCCTCTAGCACCCTATAAGAATGTGCTGCTATTATTCTCATTTTATAGCGAAGAATGTTAAGACACAGATTAGGTGACTTTCCCAAGATTATACTGTTAGTAAGACATGAAGCCAGGATATCAGCCCAGGGAGACTGCTTGCAAGGCTCTGGTCTCAAACACTGGCAAAGTGCATCAGATAAGCATGACAGGAAGTCAAAGGATTGGGCTCTTTAATCTGGAGAGAAAAGAAGGCCCCATGTCAATAATTCTCTGTTAAGTATATAATAGATTGTTAAAAGGAGAATGATGACTCTTATTCTTTAGTAGGAAGTGTCCTTATAATTCTTGTGACTTCATAAAACGTCGTCAAACACATCTTTACACTAAGGATTGCTGAAGACTGAATTAGAGATAGAAAAATTCCTTTTCCAAAATGTGTACGATTAAGATAAAGAGTGGCATCCTTATGATTTAGATGGTATATGTGTCGATGAATTGGAAAGTAAGGAAATAAACCACACTTTTAGTTGTTTATGTGAGAGACCATGCGAGAAACTAGCCAATAGTATCACCCCCTTTTTACATAGGCTTTTGCCATGCCTTACCACCATGTGATTGCCATTACGGTCCCAGGAAATTGAACAAGGACTGTCACAGAGGAAGGCATCTACAAGTTGGCTAGTGGTCCGTGAGGGGTTCTATCTACCTAAGCAGTTCTGTCCAATTGGACTACCCTAAGCTGAGATGGTGCACGGTCAGCCTAATGAGGAGCTTGTTTTCTTAGTGAGTATAAATATGAGACATAAAGAGAAGTAACTAGTAAATACTAGAGCAACAGTTACTGAGAGACTCATAGAAGCAAAACAGTAAGTGAAGCACTGAAGTGGAAAAATGGAGAATGTGACAGTGTTATGAGACTGTTAAAGAATAGTGGCTGTCGCCCTGGCTGGTTTGGCTCAGCGGTTAGAGCGTCCGCCTGCGCTCCGGAGAGACCCGGGTTCGGTTCCCGCTAAGGGCATGTACCTCGGTTACAGTTTGTCCCCGGCCCTGGTTGGTTGTGCGGGTGGCAACCACTCGATGTGTCCCTTTCACGTCGATGTTTCCCTCTCTCTCTCTTCCTCTCTCTCCCTCCCACTCTGTCTGTACAAAAAATGGAAAAATGTCCTCGAATGAGGATAAAAAGAAAAAAAAAAAAAAAAAAAAGAATAGTGGCTGTCGTTCCTCGTGTCCCCATGTAATTTATATTAAACAACTTGGCCATCAATCAAGTATATTAGTTTTGTATTGCTGCTGTATCAGATTAGCACAAACTTAGTGGTTTAAAACAATAAATATTTATTATTTTCCAGTTTTAGAAGTCAGAAGTCTGACTTGAGTCTTCTGGGCTAAAGTCAAGCTATCAGCAGGGCTGTCTGGAGGTTTTTGGATAAACCCTTGTTTGTGAGGCTTTTCAGCTTCCAGAAGCTGTCTGTATTCCTTGATTCATGGTTTCCTTCCATCTCCAAAGCCAGGAATGGCTAGTCAAGTCTTTCTCATGATGTCATCTCTCTGGTTCTTATGTGTCTCCTGCATTCTCCATTTAAGGAACGTTGTGTTTATACTGGGCTCACCCAGATAATCCAGGATAGTCTCCTTATTTTAAAGTCAGCTGATTAGCCCTGTTGGTGTGTCTCAGCGGTTGAGCATCAACCCATACACCAGGAGGTTGCTGGTTCGCTGGTCAGGGCACTTGCCCAGTTTGTGAGCCAGATCCTAAGTGAGGCGTATACAGGAGGTGGCCAATTGATGTTCTTTCTCATCAATGTTTCCACCTCTCTCTTCCTCTCCCTTTCTCTCTCTGTAACATCAATAAAGAAAAAAAAATAAAATAAAGTCAGCTGATTAGTAACTTAATTCCCTTTTGCCTTGTAAAATAACACACAGGTCTTGGGGATACAGATATGGACATGTTTGGGGGGCACTAGTCTCTCTACTAACCAAGTGTAATAAAAATGTTATTTTTAATAAATATTCAGTTGCAAATATTGAATTAAAAAATGTTGTTCCCTTGTAACTTTCTACCACTGATACTTAGTAATGAGGTTTAAGGCCCTATGATATAGGTGGGCTAATAGTTAACCTGCTGAGGAACACAGATAGATCCTGGTGTTTTAAGGAAGGGGTCATGAAGCAAGAAAAGACAGTGGGCCAATCCTATCATATATGACTCAATATGTCCAGAATTTGAACATATTGGATAACAATTTATTAGGTACTCAGAATCATGGAGTGTTACAATAATCTGAGCATCATTCAGATCTGTGACAAATAAGGTGTCACTGATAGTTTTTAGTAAATATTTTATATGCTGGTGCTTGCAAGAAAGTAAACACAAATGTGAGTATTCTAGTGCACACTCAGAAACATGCAATTGTTTAATAGAGTGTCATAGTGAGAGTTTGAATTGACTGTGTAAAACTCTACTACTGCCCTGGTCAGTTTGGCTCAGAAGTTGGAGTGTCGGCCTTTGGTCCAGAAAGACCCAGGTTCGGTTCCCACTAAGGGTACGTAACTCGGTTGCAGTTTGTCCCCAGCCCTGGTTCGGTCGTGCGGGTGGCAGCCACTCGATGTGTCCCTTTCACATTGATGTTTCTCTCTCTCTCTTCCTCCTACTCTATCTGAACAGGGAATGGAAAAATGTCCTCGGGTGAGGATTAAAAAAAAAATTATAAAATTCTACTACTATTTCCCAAATGAAGCAGTGATTCCTTTATATTCCTTTCCTGAAAAGGATTCTTACTGATAGAATCTATCAGGCAATGGGGATGACCTTCATGAGTCACTGGGTTATTTTGATTGTTGTCTGGAGTGACATGCATAAATATGTCTAATTAAACGTATGCATTTGTCTCTGTTCCATCCTAAAATGGCAGTAAGTGACTAAAACAAACAAACAAGATACCAACCCATGAGGAGAAGAAACCGTATACGAGAGAAGAAACACAGTTTTGGAAGATGAAGAATGAAAGGAGGAGTGGCCACTGACCCAGCAGAAGAAACGCAAACGTCAGTGCCTGGGGAAGGCGGTGAGCATGAGAAGCAAGGTGAAGAGCCCTGCAGAACTCCGGAAGAGCCCAGCCTCAACGACCTCTGGAATGGAAGGTGCAGGAGGCTACCTCATGGCAGGCGGATTGACTGAAAGTTGTTTACAAAGCAAGTAGACTTTCTGATCCTCATTCCAAGTTGAGTCTCTGGATTCAATGACACCAGGCATAATGGAGTAACCTGCAGTTGAGCCCACCCCAGATTCAGTCAACATACTCTGTCCATTCACACAGAGCTTCCTGTCAGATCTTTAGTGTGTTATTCTTGATTACAAAGAAATAAGAATCTCATGTAAGGAAAACCTATAACATAAAACTTACAGACCAAAATCAATAAAAGATGGAGCAGAGAAGAAAGACAATAGAGAAAGTGCAAAGCAAAACAAAACCAAAACTTCAAAAATATCATTAATCTCAATGAGAATATAATATATCCAAGAAACAAAGACAGTGAAAGAATAATAAAAGGTTCATGGAAATCATCAAAGAAAAAACATTGACATTCTAGATGACAAAGACACGAGTCTCCGATTGAAAGAGCTTACCAAATGGAACTAATAAAAACCCGTATCTAGAAACATCACAGGATTTCAGAACACCAGGGATTAGAATGATGATCCTAGGAGCTTCCCAAGGTGGGTAGGCCCACAACAGTCAAACCTCGGTTCTCCAGTGTCTCGTCTCCCATGTTGAACAATTTGGTTCTTGGGGGGGGGGGGGGGGTGTAGAATGGGGGGGGTGTCTTGGTTGTTGACCAAACTTTAGTTTTTGACCTGACAACCCTTTCATGCATGGCAAGTGTGTCTGTCGGGCAACAAAGGAGAGAATGCTTTTGTTGCTGGCGAAATCGATGATTAGCAGCACAATTTTAAAACATAAAGAGGCCATCAAGAGTGCTAATGTTGCTAAGGATGTGAAAGTGCTCACAGAGCCACAACCACAGGCAATTGAAGAGATAGGAAAACTATTGTTGATTTGGGTAAATGAAAAACAGCTGGTAATAGCATTTCAGGGGCAGTGATATGTGAAAAAGCAGAGATACTGACACTGGCCTCGAAAGACACCCCTGGGAAAGACACCCCTGGAATGAGTGCTGAAAGTGATTCAATAAGGCTGGTAGGGGTGATTCCATAAATTTGAGAAAATAAGTGTTTATTTATAAATTAAACAGTACATTAGACATATACTGTATATAAGAAAGATTCTAACGGAATTATTTGTGGATCTGAAACAGAGTAATTCTATTTACATTGTTTTGAAGGGAAAACAAAAATGATTCAGTTTGGTTTTGTAAAAAAAATTTTTTTATATTGATTTTTAGAGAGAAAGGAGGGGAGAGGGAGAGAAAGAAGCATCAATGAGAAAGAACACCGATCGGCCGCCTCCTGCATGCCCCCCACTGGGGATGGGCCCCACAACCTGGGCATGTGGCCTGACCTGGAATCGAACTGGCGACCTCTTGGTGCATGGGTCAATGCTCAACCACTGAGCCACACCGGCCAGGCTTGATTCAGTTTTTTAACAAGTCGCTTCTAGAACAGACTTCCAGAAGGAATTAAGTTTGAGAACTGAGGTTTCACTGTATATATAAAATGAAAACAGCAACACTGGATGTTAAATGAGATTGGAGTAGTGCCTATCAAGTTCTGAGTAAAACTGGTTTTTAACCTAGAATTCTTTAAGGCAGTATCGTGGACAGACAGGGTGGCTGCCATGGTCCCTGACTCCTAGTGTTCCTGCCCTTGGGTGATGCCTTTCCCTTCAGAATGGGTAGCACCTGTACTTGTTTCTAAGTAACAGACTGTGGTAAAGGTGATGGGATGTACATGAATGCCTGCTTGGGTTCTACAAATCGTAGAGCCTGTCTTGTTGGAGTCTCTTTTTCTTTTGCCAGCTTTGAGGAACTAAGCAGCCATGTGGGGAAACCCCATATGACAAGCAACTTCTTGGAGCTGAGGATGGTCTCTGGCTACAGCCAGCAAGAAACTGAATTGAGTCCTGCCAATACCCTGTGTGAGCTTGGAAGTCAGTCCTTCTCTATTTAAGTCTCAGATGAAATTGCAGCCCAAAGTAACACCCTGCTGCAGCTTTGGGAAGACCTACCTAGTCTGTGCCCAGACTCATGACCTGCAGAAACGGTGTTGTTCTAAGCTGCTAAGTTTGTGATAATATTGTTTCATAGCAATAGGAAAGTAATACACCCAGTAAAATTATTTAACTGGGAAGGTAGAAGGAAGACATTTTCAGACATGTTAGGCCTATGAAATCCTAAACTTGACTTAGAGTCAACTCCTCAGAGCTGTACATCTATCAAATACGACGGCATTCAAGAGACTCTAAGGTGTGAAAGAGTGCTCAAAATAGACAAAAACAAAACCAAAAACAAAAAAACCGAACTGGCAAGCGGTAATTATGGTGGGGGGCACTTTATTGTGTTCAATATCAGACATCTGAGAAGAGAGGGAGAACCCCACAGTCTTTTCTTTTCTTTCTTTTTTTTTTTTGTAACACCACACTGTCCAGAGCACTGTGCTCTGCAAACAGTGTACAACTATGTAGAAGAGTAAGAGAATTATTAAAATAGAACCACAAGAAACTCAAAGCAACCAAGCGCAGACAGCATGTGCAGCCAGGTTCGTAAGTATAAATAATGCTATCATGAACAGTGGTGCCTTCAACTGCCAAGAAGGGTGTGAGAGTATTTGTCTGAATTCCCTCTGCCCCAACCCCTGTCCTGACTCCCCAAGGACTTAGTCTTTCCCCGCAGGCAGAGGGAGGCCGCCTTGAATGACATGGATGAGATCAAACCATTCCTCTGCTCTAGACTTCCCAGGGGCTTTCTCATTTCCCTGCACTCAGTTCACAGCCGTCCCCACCTTAGAGCCTTGACTCCTACTCTGCCCTTCGCCGGTGCAGCTATTTCTGTGGCTTTGTTTCAGCACCACCACCTCGAAGAAACTCTCTTTTGTCATGCCGTCTCAATTAGTAGCCCCTTCTCCTTTTTCTGGGGGGTGCTCTTGCCATTATGTATCGGTCTTCTGTTCCCTGACTCCCGACCAGATTGTAAAGTTCTGAGGGAGAAAGGTTTTAATTGTTCTGTCACCACACCCATACTTTTGGTGATCAATTAATATTTAATGAAGGAATGACTGCATTAACTTTCAAAGTGAAATGTTCAGTTTTCTGAAGTAAAGAGGACATGATAAGGTAAATCATTTTATTCAATACTATTTAAAGTTCTTCTAAATGTGTACATTTGCTTCAAATCCACAAGAAACCTGCTCATCAGCAGTGGACAGCTACTATCCTGAAGAAGTTCAGTATAACTGGAACAGAATGTATACAGTCCATCGCCTCCATAATTGAAAATTCGTATTATTTTAATCATCAATACACTGGGCCTACTGTGTGATCTTACAGTCATGTGGAATTAGAGGCCGGAGTCAAGATTGGTATTGTGCTATTGGTTTTCTGACTTTCCAGGCACCACTGACTTGAAAAGAGCCCGTGTTCTCTGTAATGTGGCGCGTTAGGCGGAATCAGAGAAGCAGCTGCCCTTCTCCTGACGGTCGCCCGAAATGGAAATGAAGGCACCGCACTGTGCGTTAGGGGAAGTCTCTGAGGTAATTCCATTTCCCCGCAAATTAATTCTCTTATTTTGTTTAAGTTAGATCGCTGCCTCATTGCTTGGCATTAATGAATTTTTAGTACTATAAAGAGCAGATGAGAGGTGAAGAACTAGCTTTAAATGAGTTGAGAAGCCAGCAGGCCACTGAGGGGAGGAGGTGAGTTTGCAAGTTCTTCCCCATGGCTCTACTTAGTGCGCCGGGCCGTGGACAGGAGGGCCGGGGCCGTGGACAGGAGGGCCGGGGCCATGGACAGGAGGGCCGGGGCCGTGGACAGGAGGGCCGGGGTGGTGGACAGGAGGGCCGGGGCGGTGGACAGGAGGGCCGGGGCGTGGAGAGGAGGGCCGGGGCGGTGGACAGGAGGGCCGGGGCGGTGGACAGGAGGGCCGGGCCGTGGACAGGAGGGCCGGGGCCGTGGACAGGAGGGCCGGGGCGGTGGACAGGAGGGCCGGGGCGTGGAGAGGAGGGCCGGGCCCGTGGACAGAAGGGCCAGGGCGGTGGACAGGAGGGCCGGGGCGGTGGACAGGAGGGCCGGGGCGGTGGACAGGAGGGCCGGGGCCGTGGACAGGAGGGCCGGGGCGTGGAGAGGAGGGCCGGGGCGTGGAGAGGAGGGCCGGGCCCGTGGACAGAAAGGCCAGGGCGGTGGACAGGAGGGCCGGGGCCGTGGACAGGAGGGCCGGGGCCGTGGACAGGAGGGCCGGGGCCGTGGACAGGAGGGCAGGGGCCGTGGACAGGAGGGCCGGGGCGTGGACAGGAGGGCCGGGGCGTGGACAGGAGGGCCGGGGCGTGGACAGGAGGGCTGGGGTCGTGGACAGGAGGGCCGGGGCGTGGACAGGAGGGCCGGGGCGGTGGACAGGAGGGCCGGGGCGTGGAGAGGAGGGCCGGGGCCATGGACAGGAGGACCGGGGCGGTGGACAGGAGGGCTGGGGCCGTGGACAGGAGGGCCGGGGCGTGGAGAGGAGGGCCGGGGCGTGGAGAGGAGGGCCGGGGCGGTGGACAGAAGGGCCGGGGCCATGGACAGGAGGGCCGGGGCGGTGGACAGGAGGGCAGGGCCCGTGGAGAGGAGGGCCGGGGCGGTGGACAGAAGGGCCGGGGCCATGGACAGGAGGGCCGGGCCGTGGAGAGGAGGGCCGGGGCGTGGAGAGGAGGGCCGGGGCCGTGGAGAGGAGGGCCGGGGCGGTGGACAGGAGGGCAGGGGCCGTGGACAGGAGGGCCGGGCCGTGGAGAGGAGGGCCGGGGCGTGGAGAGGAGGGCCGGGGCCGTGGACAGGAGGGCCGGGGCGGTGGACAGGAGGGCCGGGCCGTGGACAGGAGGGCCGGGGCGGTGGACAGGAGGGCCGGGCCGTGGACAGGAGGGCCGGGGCGGTGGACAGGAGGGCAGGGGCGTGGACAGGAGGGCCGGGGCGGTGGACAGGAGGGCAGGGGCGTGGACAGGAGGGCCGGGGCGGTGGACAGGAGGGCCGGGGCCGTGGACAGGAGAGCCGGGGCGGTGGACAGGAGGGCTGGGGCGGTAGACAGGAGGGCCGGGCCCGTGGAGAGGAGGGCAGGGGCGTGGACAGGAGGGCCGGGGTGTGGACAGGAGGGCGGCTGCACGGAGGCCGCATGGGCTTGTGGACGGGGCGCAGTATCTCTTCCTCCGCTGGTCATGCTGGAGTCCTCGTTCAGTTCTTTCAACTCACCCGTGTTGTTTTCTAACATAAAGCGTGAGCACTTTTACCTGACTCTCTGGTGTTCCAGTGGAGAAAATGTGGAAGAAAGCACCGCGAGAGAGCTATTATCATATTACACAGTATACTCATACCAAGCCCAGATGAAATTCCTGTGGATGCTTTATCAGCGCGAAGGTCAGATTCCAACCAGGGTGACCAACAGTCTAGATTTGCCCGGGGCTTACCTGGGTGTAGCATTGAAAGTCCTGCAGCCCAGGAAGCTTCTTAGTCCCAGGCAGACCAGAACAACCGGCCCCGGGAGGTACTCTCCTGAGCTCCAGTCTAGCAGGACCATCTTTACGGCCATGGTAAGTTGTTTTGAATTAAAGTACTGTATTGTCCTTAGGAAAATCCTGGTTTCATTCCAATCACCGATACTTAATTCTTGCTGATAATCCAACTACAAGAGCAGTTCAGCACATTGCTTTAGCCCAAGGATAAACATTTAGCTCTTATCAAAACCTTTTATGCAGCAGTTATTTTCCTAAGATTTAGAGGAAAAACAAACATGTATATGTAAAGTTATTTATTATATCATTTATTTTTAATAGCAAAAATTGGAAATCAGCTTAAATGTCCACAATGTGGATTAATTTAGCAAAATGTTAGTTATATTCACATAATGAAAGAATACATAGCCATTGAAATTACAATTTTTACAAGCTATTTAATGACAAGGAAAAAGACTTTAAAATAGTATTAACATGATAATAGCTGTAAAGTTATATATCGTACTATATACAAAAATTATTGAGAGGAAATTATGAAACTAATAACAATAGGTAATCTTGGATGACCACTATATATTTTATAATTTCTATATAATCAGCATAACAAAATAATTACTGAGGAAACCATTAACACTTACATTAGTGGTTCTTCACCTTAAGTTGCCTAAGGAGCATTTTTTTCCAAGTCATAGTTCTTAGCTCTGCCTTTCAATATTCCAAATCATGTTCTAAGCAAGGCTCTTGATACTTTAGCTTAAACACCACGCCGGAAGATTCTAATGCCTGTGTCATGAACTACTTGGAGAAACACCAAGTAATGTGTCTGTCTATCTGTACCCTATTTGTCTTTTCTTTTATCTAGCAAGTTCATTGAACATGAAGATAGAAGAAACGATTCTTTAATTGGTGAGATGTCAAAGCTCCATCAGCTGCCCAATCAGTTACAACCACTGATTAATGATAGCAAGTTTGCTATTGGCTCTTCATCCTTTAGCTGAGGTTTACCACTGAAGGTCAGCATCAGAATCTCTTTTGGAGATTTGTGAGAGCCTGAGCACGTGCAACACACACACACACACACACACACACACACACACACTTTCCCAGGCCAGATGTGGCACAGTCAAACCTGTGGAATCAGGATCTCTGAGCAGGAAAAGCATGCACTGGCCTGGCTCTACATGTGATTCTGACATTCACTCCTCTTTACCAGCTACTGCTGTAGCCTGAGATTCAAGTTCTTATTAAAACATAAATACCTATACAAATGTAGACCTTTGAAACTGTTACTAATTATAAACATCTTAGTAAAATTTAATTTGTCAGGTCTATTTCTGAAAGCAGATTTTGATGAAGATAGAAGGAAAGAACATGAAAGTCGTGATCCATGAGGAAGAATGAGGAGTGACTAAGAAAATGGAATAAAAACAGAAAACAGCCTTAAAAACCTATTGGCGGTGCTAGAGATCAACTAACTGTCCACCTCATCATTTTGTATAACCTAGCCCCTGGCCCTGCTGGGCACTTTTACCAACTTCAGAAAAAGTAATTAGTTGCTATTGGTGAATAAAGTGTAAAAGTTAAATTGCTCACATTTTAACAGTAGCTGAATAGTCAATGCAGCAGAAAGCAGCCATTTCATTAGAGCTTTTGCAAGACCAGTAAGTGGTTCATTATCAGTTATGTAGCACGTATGCAGATTGGCTTTGATTTACACCTCCCAGGCCACACTCCCCATATTCCTTAATTTTCTCCTGGTTTTCAATAGCTGGTCTTCAAATCTATGCCTCTGATGTGTTCTCATTCCAACAAGGTGGGTCAGTTCAGAAGGGAAAGAGTCAATTTCTGCTACAAAGGAAAAACGTATTTTTAAATGGAATGCATTTTAACTTCTTACCTGCTAGGTTCCAAAGCTAGCTCACTCCTTTGAAGAATGAGGTGAGAAATAGATAAGTTTTCTAATGCCTGAAGTGGAGGTCACAGGAGCTTTTCATCGGAGAATAATGGTTGCCTCCGAACCAGCTTGGCATCCCCTTGAAGACTCAAGAAAAGTGACCGAAGCATGTATGTCAAGGGGCAGAAATAGTATGGGCAGCTGTAATTTGTGCTGGGACTGTTCTGTATTCAGAAACTCAATTCACTTTCTTGTCTTTAGTTTACCAAAGAATGGGGAGCAGTATTTTTCTTACAGAGTTGTTATACAATGGAGTCACTTAAATATAAAAAAGACAGAGGAGAAGGCTAACTGTTCCATAGAACATGCTCGTTCTCGGGAATTGGAGTAATGAGAACAGGAAAAGGTCAGTGGGAAAGATAGTGCAGGATGGTAAAGAATGAATCAGTTCTATTCAAACTCCTGCCTTCCACCTTCCTGGTGTGGACTGGAAGTGACTTGTATTAATAGAGCTAGTTAACAAAGGCTAGATCAGTGCGGAAAGTCAGAGAATCATCAAGCAGGGTTATATCTGAGTTATTTTAAAAAGATACAACCCTCACCTGAATAGATTTTGGTAATTCATGTATGTACCCGACTCTGATCCAAGGGGCATGGTGTCCAGAACACAACACTTGAGCTGCTCAAATTACAGGAGGCACTGCCTCTGCCTTCTGCGAACACCTGGAGTTTTCACGGTGGAAACACTCCACTGGTGGTCTTGCTCTTCTAGTCTGGATCAACACCTGCCCCTCAAACACCGCATAACCTGAATACAGGCTCCAGATAAGCCAGTGTTGAAAGAATGAGCAATTCTATTAAGCCTTTTTGGGCAATCACTTCTGCGAGAGCCTTGAACATATAAAACATTCTTGGAAATGTAACATTTAGCTGGTGATCTGACAGTGATATCGAATGTTAGAGATGGGAAGGGACTCCTATTTGCTGGGGCCATTTTACAGATATGAGGCAACTGAGGCCTGACCGGTTATGATAATAATGACGCAGAAACGTAATGTGTAATCTAAATTAGGATATATACTTTGCTGGAGAGTTACCTGTGTTATTACCTACTCTCAACAGCTTCCTGAACAGAGTAAGATTATTGATATTTTTATATATTAAAACCTGGGGCTCTGAGAGGTTAAATAACTTTTAAAAGGCAGCTTGGAAGTGGCTATGCTGGAACTTGAACCTCAGTCTGTTTGAATCCAGAATATTCTTTTCCTTCTACATAGGTGTTTCTCAAAGCTGGTTGATGTTCAAAAGCACATGAGAGTGTAAAGCTGGCTTTAGAAACACTGTCCTCTGCAGCACCGCCCAGCAGGGTCCTGCCTGAGGTCTGGGGGCATTTAGAAAGCCAGGCTGGGTTTGCACAAAGACACGTGGGCTCCGGGACCGGCTCCATTCCACACCCCTTCCATGCCGTGCATCCTAATCCATCAGAACTTCGACCCCGAGCCCTTGGGCTACCTTCAATCTCTAGTGCTATCTGCATCAGTCTTGCTCAGACCCAGGCTGCCTTGGTTTGTTTCCTGTCTATAGATTTATTTTTTCTTGAAGTTTCATATAAATGAAATTATGGAATATTCTGGCCTCTTTCGCTTAGCGTATTTTTTTCATACAGTTGACATTCAGTATCATATTAGTTTCAGGTGTACACATAGTGGTTAGACATTTATATACTTATGAGGTGATCCCCCTGATAAATCTAGTACCCACCTGGCACCACATAGAGTTATAACAATATTATTGACTATATTCCCTATGCTGTAACTTTACATCCCGTGACTGTTTTGTAACTACCAATTTGTACTTCTCAATCCCTTCGCTTATTTCAGCCTGTCCCCAACCCCCCTCCCATCTAGCAACATCAGTTTGTTCTTTGTTCTGTTTTGTTTGTTCATTTATTTTGTTTTATAGATTTTTTTTTTGAGGTTCATTTATATTGTAGCATATTTTGGTGATTTGTCCCTTTTCATTGCTGACTAGTAATCCATTGTGTCGGTGTACTTCAGGGCAGAAAGCCAAACTCTTTAGCTCAAAATATAAACCTTTAATAACCTGGCTGCCGCCTGGACAACTGTCTCCTTCCACTGACCTCCCCCCACCTGCCCAGCCTGACATTTCACTCTAGCAATGCTGAACGCCTTACAGCTTTCGAGAGTACTGTTATTGTCAGCGTACCTTTAAAAATAATAAGTCATGTAATGAAGTTCTATCTGCTTTGAACACCCTGATTACATCCTGCATCACATTTCTTTACCTGACTGGTTTTTTTTTTGTTTTTTTCTCCTAAAACTCAACTCAAAAGCCACCTGCTCTGAAATAGCTTCCATCCTGACCCTGGCCTGACAAAGCAATTGGCAGGTGCTCTGGAGGTCCGCAGACTCCTCTCCATATCACATGGCACTACAGACACTTGTTCCTGGTTTGCTTCCCTAGGCTTGTCATCATAAAGTCATCGAAGGAAGAAGCCACGACTTTTTATCTTTAGCATCTAGCACAATATGGCACAAGGTAGGAATTTAATATGTTTGAAAATTCTATCCATTACCTGCCTGTCTTGTGGCTAAGTGTTCTAAATGCTTTTAAACTAAACGAGGGAAGAATCTGAGCACTATTGACAAGGGAACAAAACAGGTAATTATTTCCAAATGCAGTTGTTCTGTGAAATATGGGTAGGCTAGAATTACTGAGACCTCTATCACAAATTATTTGTAAGCACTTTAGGGATTAGGTGTTTTGTTTTTTCCATGAACTGATTCTTATTGTAATTTTAGTGATTATTAAATGAAAAAGAGCCTTAGGTATTACCTAATGCAAGCATCTTGTTCCAGGGATGGAAATTGCTGAGGGCCACAAAATGAAATTCACACATGTTGTGGCTTACCTGGACATGGCAGCTGGCTGCTGTGGACTGGTCTTTCCATGGCCAGATGCTGCACCCCTTTTCGGAAGGTGGAAGCAATGGCCCTAAGCATCAGGGGCGAGGGAAGGAACCCTAGAGTCCGAAAGCCTCTGCACCCTCGCTCTCCCTTTACTTGGTCGGTGAACTTGTGAGACACTTGACCTTTCTGTCACTTCAGCTTCCTCACATCAAATGTGAATTTTCAATTACATCTCCTGTGCCAGTTATTCAGCTATTGTCTTCTGGCTTTAAACCCACCCTTCTGTACTCTGCTTTGGGGTGCTGGGACTGGGACGTGTCTCCTTTGCTATCTGCCCCCTTAGTAGGGGCCACTAGGGAGAGTCTGAGAGACTGGAAATAAAAAAAGGGACACAACCCTGTTTTGATTTCCTCTTGTCAGCTCCACACAAACAATACTCTGCCCCTAAGTACCAGTTTATTGTAGTGAGTCATTTGTTATATACACATGTTTACATTTTCCCAGCACAGGCAGAAACAGCCTCGTAGAGCCTCATCAGAAATACTAGCACCAGCCAAGCAGTGTCCTCCTCCTCAGAAGTTTCTGTGTTTGCTCCACAAGGTCCCTCTTTCAAGCTTATGCATTTTCATAATTGGAACTCCATCCATCTGTTCCCCTGGCCTTGGTGGTGGTAGCTGCTTCTGGTAATTACTGCCCCCCTGTTCCCTTTCTGTCAGTTCAGTTCTTCCAGCTCTAGTTAGCAATTCTCCTTGTTAAATTCTCTCTGTTAAAATACATGATGTGGCCCTGGCTGGTTTTCTCAGTGGTTAGAGCGTCGGCCCTCAGACAGAAGGGTCATGGGTTCGAATCCGACCAAGGAAATGTACCTTGGTTGCTGGTTTTGTCCCCAGTCCATGTCAGGGTCGTGCAAGAGGCAACCACTAGATGTGTCGCTCTGACGTTGGTGTTTCTCTCTCTCTCTCCCCCACTCTATATAAAAAATCAATGGAAAAAAAATTCCTTAGGTGAGGATTTAAATTAAATAAATAAATACATACATGATGTGGTTTCTATCTCCTGACTAGACCCTGACTGATGTGTCTTCCTCAAAGGGGTGTTGTGAACATTAAAATAATTGTCCATGGAAAGGTCGTTACAGCGCCTGGCACATTGAAAGGGCTCGGGAAATGATAACTATTGGTGTTACTAATTAACTTCCATTGCTAAAGAAAAACTGTGTATCTGTTATGAATATTTCCTTCTATATATTTTCTTCCTCAAGAACAGTAAAGAAAAGGCTAATCATACAAGCTTCATGTTTTTGTTTTGGGTATTTCTGTACTCATGCATCCTTTTGGAATTATTTCAAGTTTGTGGGAGGCACAGGAATCTGGTTCCCCAGATCAGTTTTATGAGGGTTACTGAGTCCTCACAATAGCAACTCTCATGCCACTATTTGACTCCTGCAAGACAAAAATCTCTAGGGGAAGTATGCCTGTGAGTCATCCACACTGATTTTCAAAACAGCAAACTGAATAGAGAGCTCAACTTATATAAAGAACTGACTCATTCTTTTTGAGGTTTGTTTTTTATTGATTTCAATCCCAACCAATATTATGGTTTCCATATGCGCCTTTCTTTCTGGATTCTTTGTAATTTGTGTACTGTCTCTTTTTAAAATTTTAACTTCAGACATTTTTTTCTTAAATATTCCAATACATCCCTCTGCTTATACATAGATGCTTTCTTCTCATTATTTCAGGTGCCTCTTTGGTTAGATGAAAACTCTAGATTTTATTTCTTCATTCAGTCCCAATGGATTGTCCAGATCTTCTGCTGAGTAACTGGTCAATGCTCTACCTATACTTAAGCCAAACTGTAGGGAGAAGAAAGGAAAAAATTGTTGATCATAATCTCCTGAAAACTAGAAATGATCTTTTATGTTATGGAACTGTGGAAAATAGATATTGAAGGGTTTGCTCTTTTTTCTAGGTATAGTTATTTATGAGACTGATTTGGTTTACTAAGATATGTAAGTTATTCTGCCCTTACTTATTTGTCAGCAGATTAGTATTTTTGTTAGAGTTCAGGTCCAGGGGGTGCAGATGGATCATGCTGTGTGTGTGTGCGTGTGTGTGTGCGTGCGTGTGTGTGTGTATGAGTGTGTGTGTGTGTGTGTGTGTGTGTGAGAGAGAGAGAGAGAGAGAGAGACTATATATGTACATAATTAAAAGTGAAGGTGAGGTTGGAGGGGAGCAATCAATGACTGGTAACAGCAATAATTGCCTTGTACTTAATTCAGGTAGCGTGCTTTGGTCATACTTAGTAGCTAAAAGAGGCTGCTTTGGCAGTATTAGCAAAAGTGCTGGTGAGGCCCTTTGAACATTATGCTTCCACATTTTCATCGTACTTGTCCAGCCTTAATTAGCCCACCCATAGCTATGAATCTGAGCAATTCCATTATAGAGGGAAATAGAATCTTTCCTGCTTCTGTTTTAAGTATGTCCCCACAATTGAGCTAAACCTAAGCTAAAGGAATATTAATAAAGTAGAACAATTTGAATTAACTCAACCAACCCAAAGAAAACATTCTCTCCAACATCAAGGTTTCTATTCCATAAGGAATAGGAATATACAAATATAGATAGAAATACTTAGACAGGGAGAGGTCTGGTGAAATGTTTTCCCTTCTCTTTTGTTACAGAATAAAATTTACCAAAAATGGTCCTCAAAGGGTCTTTCTTGTACTCTTTATATTAAAAAAAAAAAAAAATGTCATAGGGAAATGGAAGACAGGCAAAAGTTAATTTATATTCCTTAACATATCTTCTTTTCTCTTTTAGTCTCATTTGGGAAAAGTCTTTCCCACGGGCTTTACCCCTTTTATTTCCTGCATGTTAAAGGGTCTTTCTTCATTGTCTACCCATGTGCTGTTTTGGCTCTTTTAATAAGCTTTTCAATTTACTCCCACTTTCTGTTGGTATTTAATTATCCAACTACCTCACAATTAAAACTCATTCCAACTGCTGAAGAACTGCTGTCTAGCACTTATTTAGCTCTCCCCTTAAGTATATATTACATATGATTAACCTAGGGCTTCCTCGATATGTATTTTTTCATTCTCTAATTTTTCAATACCAATTGGTGACAGTGGATAAAAATGTAACTAAATCATTAGTGAATGATTTTTCAAAGGTTAAAAATAATCAGGAAAAAGGAGGATTTAGGAAATTAAAACTCAAATGATCTGATAACCATTCAGGAAGAACCAATTGTTAATTGCTATATGAGTAAAACTTTTAAGTGTCTCATTATTGCACAATGGGAGAATGAACTCTGATGTCACAATTATTTAAAATATTAGGAACTTTAAGTTATTTTACTTTTTTCTTGACAATATGTGCCTGTGTAATTGAAGTCTGGTGACATCCTGCCCTTGAACTGGTTTATATTCTCAGTATCTCTACAGTATCACAGTGATACCCATCATCCACCCGGGAGCTTAATGATATTCTCTCTGGAGCCCATCTGTGAACCACTGTATCAGATGGGAGGGTCACAACTGAGCAACATATTAAATTAGATTAGCATAAAACATTTCATCTTCTCTAGGTTGAGCTCTCAGTCTTGACTTGTTTTCATCTCATCTGTCCTGGTTTACTGTCATTTCTACAGATATCACCTGATTACATCTGAGCAGATGACACATCTTAAGACACTGCTGCTGCTCTACCCAGAGAGTTGAGTGTTCCTCTCAAGGCTTGTACTGACCTCTCAGAGCAGAGCTCTGAGGCAGCATTTTTTTGTCCTTCATATTCTCCCCCTGGAGGGCAGGGGATCCTGGTATTCCAAATGTCTGACACTGAAGAAGTCTGACCCTGGTTGCTATTTAGAGCACAAAGGAGGCAAAGTAGCCACTCCAGGGGCTGGTGGAGAAATCTGATCTCCATTCTTCACTGAATCCTCAGGGTAAGGGGGACCCTTCATTATTTTCTCCAAATGAAGATTTTTTTTCCTTAGACTAATTCTTGTTTCAAGAAAAGGATCTACTGTTCTCTCCAAGCTGAAAACAAACTGTTAAGTACTGTAAATTGTGAGGCTAGAGTAACAGCTCTGGTTTTTTTATTCAGTGGTTGAAAAAAAAAAATAAGAGTGAGATTTCAATATTCCTCTAAATGGTGTAGAGATGAGAATCTGCTTTAATGTATTTTTGGACTGTCATTTGTCCTGTTGTAGTGACATTTCCTAATGATTCTCACATTTCCACTATGCAGAAGTTGGGATAAATGTGCCTTTCTTTGGTCATCTATGGTGTGAAAACAATTTGTACTTTGTAGGAGATTAAATGGAGTGTCATGCACAGATATCTACACACATTTTTTTCTCATGGAAATTTTTTTTTGCTGGAAAGTCAGCAGTTTGAGTAGTTAGAGGAGATCTTCTAGAAATGAGAAAGAATAAATGATAGTTAACTGAAATAATATCAAGTTGTTAGAAATGGAATTTTATGGATTCCAGAGTCAACTTAAATTCTTCCTCTTGGACTGTAACATAAATATTATACAACTAGATACTTGTATTTAACATTTATAAAGATAGCATATACAGCGGAAAGCAACAAATTAACAATCAGGAAAAACAAACAAAGAAAAACTCATAGACACAGACACAGTGTTATGATTACTAGAGGGAAAGGGTTTGGGGAACAGTGAAGGGTAAAGGGGGTCAAATATGTTTCACCTTTGGAGGTGGGCACACCATGCAATATACAGATGATGTGTCAGAATTGTACACTTGAAACATACATAATCTTATTAACCAGTATCACCATAATAAATCTAATTTAAAATTAAAATAAATAATTTTTTTTTTTAAATCATGAAATTTTACTGACATACATACATACAAGATAAAATCTGAAAAGATAGTTGTTGCATTTTTAGAAGAATGTTAAAAACATTCCCAAAATTGCTAAGGACCATTTCCTTACGTATAGAAATATTTTTTCCTGCATTAGATTTTTTATGCTAAAATATTTAATTGTACTAAACATTTATTTAATGGTGATGGCAGGACTTAGAACAACAGGACTTCACAGTGACATGACTTTTTCAGTGAACTTGAGATCATAGCCCTTGAATTTTGAGAGACCAGAGGGATAAGACACCAAGAAACGTGTAAGGAATGTATATTCTCATCAATTATTGCAATTTATCAACTCGAAAACACTATAAAAATCAATTTTTCTCTATTGTCAAAGATGTCATTTATATATTTTTTGCCTTTTCCCCATAACTCTAAAGCCAAAACTGAAATGTATTAATTTGGTTTATTTTGTTTTAATAAATGTGCTAACATCCATTTTTTTCCCCTCTTCTAAAGCACCTTCTAAACATTGCTAATCTAGTTGCTATATTTTTAAATAAAAATATTTGAATACCAGGCTTTCTGTCTTGGTACTACTTTTAGTACCAAATTAATATTACTTGGTAGCCATTCCACAGAGGCTTAGAAACTTCCTGCTCTAGGATGCTCATTTCAAATTCACCACCTTGGTAATCATTCTTCATAGTTTACGCTATGACTCCGTGAACTAGTCATTCTTCTGCTCGATATTCTTTGAAGTCACTACATAGTATTTTATGTATCCCAGGGCCACTGCAGCTTTCTTTCTTCAAGATTCTCTACGCTTAATGCGATATCTTATTCGGATGTCAGCAATTTTTGTTCATAATAGCCTCTACCCTTTCTTTAAGTGGTGATTCACAAAGTGGACAGGAAATGATCCCTGGGATACAGGGCAGAGAGAGAGAGAGAGAGAGAGAGAGAGAGAGAGAGGTGTGGTTGTGTATTTTGAAAAAGCATATTGAATATATCTACTCTATTTTTTTCATATTATAAATATAAAAAATGATGCTAAATAAAATCTTGGAAGACGAGGGTATTCAAAAGATAGAGTAGAAAGCATTGGAGGGGATAGGAATAAAAAAGAATAAGCAAGTTGCTTTGGGGCAAGAAGTCAATTATTAGCTGACATGGAGGTAATGGCTTATATGAGCTGCATATTGTTATTTTATGACATTAAGTTGTTATCTTTATAGCTGTTATAAATAGGATGTATTTATAAATATGTATCTATAGGCATGTCACTGGGGAAACAGAAATATGGTACAAATGAGTTAGGCTGTCATGTCTATTCTGTGACTATGGGAACAATTAATTCTCAATATGCAGATTTTTGGTTTCTCTTGGCTGACATCACATTCCTGGGTCATCTCAAACTAATTGCTGTGTATTCAGAGAATATAAATCAAAGCTACTATGAAGAACATGGTAGGAAGATACATCTTCTTTAAGAAGTCAGAAATGCACCCAAAACTTATACAATATTGAATGTCAATAACACTTTAATTAAAAAAAAATTTTTTTTGATCACTCAAAAGTAAAAAAGAAGTAATTTAAACTTATGTACTCACACAAGTTTTCCAAAATATTAAAGAAAAATCTGCAATCAAGTCTTCCTGGCTCTCTCTTTTATATTGAAACACAACTGTTGCATCTTTCCCTCCCAAGATCCCTCATTTAAGGTCTTCACACTTCTCAGCATCATTAGCCAGCACTGACCAGAGGTCACTGGAGAAGTGATGAACATCAAAACTTAAATGGTTATTAGTAAGAAGCTATAGTAACAACAACAAAGAAAACCTTTTTGAGGGAAAAACTTGAAAGGAAATAAAAAGTTGCAATTTGTGAGAAATTTACCACTGAGTTTCCTAAAATGAAAAGTATATTCTTTTATTTATTTATTTATTTATTTAGTATCCTCATCCGAGGACATTTTTCCATTTTTTTTTGTTCAGATAGAGTGGAAGGGATAGAGAGGAAGACAGAGAGAGAGAGAGAGAAACATCTACATGAAAGGGACACATCGAGTGGCTGCCTCCTGCACGACCCAACCAGGGCGGGGGACAAACTGCAACCGAGGTACGTGCCCTTAGCGGGAACCAAACCCGGGTCTCTGGACTGTAGGCCGACATTCTAACCACTGAGTCAAACCAGCCAGGGCAAAAAGTATGTTCTTTTAAATGTATAGTTTAAGACCAAACTTTAGACAAATGATCATATTTATTATACTTAAAATTTATTTCTGGATATAATATCCAAAGCAATCTATAGACTCAATGCAATCCTATCTAAATCCCAATGACTTTTTTTAACAGCAAAAGAGAAAAAAAAATTCTGTATTTGCATAAACCACAAAACCCCAAATAGCCCAAGTAATCTTGATAAGGAAGAACTAAGCTAGAGGCATCACACTCCCTGATTTTAAAAGCTATACTAATTAAAACAGTATGATATTGGCATAAAAATAGAAATACAGATCAAAATAAAGAGTTCAGAAGTAAAATCACACATACATGATTAATTAATTTGTGACAGATGAGTCAAGAATGTAAAATAGGGTAAAGACAGTCTCTTCAATAAGTGGTGGTGAAAACCCTAAACATCCACATGCAAAATAATGAAACTGGTCTATTATCCTATACCATACACAAAAATTAACTCAGAATAGCCCTGAATCTGTAAAATTCCTAGAAGAAAACATAGGCAGTATGGTTTTTTAAAAAACTGACACCAAAAACAAAAGCAACAAAAGCAAAAATAAATAAGTGGGACTATATCATACTAAACAAGCTTCAACACAACAAAGGAAACCAAAGGTAACCTATTGAATGGGGAAAAAATATTTGCAAATTATATATTTGACAAGGGACTAATATCCAAAAACTATAAATAACTTATACAACTCAATACCAAAAAGAACAATGTAATTAAAACATGAGCAGAAGATATGAAAAGACATGTTTCCAAAGAAGACATACAAATGGACAGAAGGTACGTGAAAAGATGCTCAACATTATTAATCATTAGTGAAATGCAAATTAAAATCACAGTGAGGTAATACCTCCTAACATCTAGAATGGCTATGATAAAAAAGACAAGTAATAACAAGTGTCGGCGAGGATGTGAGGAAACCAGAATACCTGTGCACTGTTGGTGGGAATGTACATTGGCACAGCCACTATGAAAAACAGTATGAAGATTCCTCAAAAAATTAAAAACAGAATTAAGATATAATACAGCAATTCCACTTTTGGATACTTATCTGAAGAAAACAAAATACTAACTTGAAAAGATATATGTACCCCTATGTTCACTGCAGTATTACTGACAATAGCCAAGACATAGAAAGAAGCAACCTAAGTATCCATCAGTGGCTGAATGAATACAGATGATGTATTATTTAGCCATAAAAAATAATGAAATCTTGCCATTTACAACAACATGGATAGACTTAGAGGGCATTATGCTCCATGAAATAAGTCAGATGGCGGAAGACAATAGTATGATCCTTCTTATATGTGGAATATGAAAACAGTAGCAACAAAACGAAGATCACAGACACAGAGGTGATTAAGTGGAGGGGTGGTTGGAGAAATGGGTGAAGGGGGTCAAAAGGGAAAAAGAAAAAAACATTTTAAAAATCTAAAAGATCAGTTTACAGACGTTATCATACAAAAATACACATTTATACAGAAACAAGATATAAATATACTGAATATGTTCATTTGGATAAGTTTTATGTGCAATATATGTAAGTATATTATTGATACTTTGGCTCAATTTGTCATTTTTCCAGAAATATGTGTAATTCTCTAAATTATTTTTATAATAAATTATTTTGTAATTTGTCTAAATTATCTGATTTTATGTTGACTTCATTTTCCCATTGGAAATTTATCCAGATGTAACTTAAAAATACATATCTTTAATGTCATAGTAAAAAGAGTATGAAGGAACATATCTTTTGCATTAAGTTAAATTGTTTTCTATACTATCCTGTAGGGAGCAGTCATTTTAAAGAATATAATGACTAATAAATGAACAAATAGTGATCCTTTGGGTGTCACAACTTTGTTAGTTATTCAAATGGAAATAATAGAAAGAATGACTGTTTTAAAGATTAGATATACAGATCTCTACAACAGACACATTCTGCTTTCCCACCATAGAGCTCGAACAACTGTATGATGTTAAATATTATGAGGAAAGGAAATATTCTTAGTGTCATCATGAGTGAAAAAGGAGAAGCAGAAAAAAAACGGACAGCCTGGCTTTTAGCTGTAGAAAAATGTCTCCTCTGTGACCTTTCAAAAACATTTCCTTTTGCTCTATTTTGATAAATAAAAATAAAACAGTAATTACCTACTCAGGAAATAGATCAGCTCTCCAGATGTGAATCACTGAGCCAGACAGTGGTGCAGCTCCCAGGCAGAGGGGCTGCATGGGGGGCCTCCAGTGTTCCCCACTTCATAAGGGCATTCGTGCTGGAAGAGACGCTTCTACTGCAGTTTTACTTGAGAAACACAGCCAACCATTTGGGCGCTATAACCTCCAGATTGCTCTCAGAGCTGAGGCTGCCTCCAGCAACATGAATGAGATGCTTATTCTGGACAGTGGTTTCATAGGAACTCTTGGCTTTAGGGAGAACTCTGTGTCCAAGGAGAAGGGGCCTTAGAGTCAAAACCAGCCAGAAACCTTAAAACCTGTCTCTTCCTGGGATCGTATCCCAATGGACATTGTTCTTTTCTTTCCTTTTTTAAAAAAAAAAAAAATTTTTTTCTTTATTGATTTTTAGAGAGAGGAAGGAAGAGGGAGAGAGAGATAGAAACACTGATAAGAGAGAACATCAATTGGCTGCCTCCCACATGCCCCCCACTGGGGATCAGGACCACAACCTGGGCATGTGCCCTGACCGGGAATCGAACAGGAGACCTCTTGGTGCATGGGTCGATGCTCAACCACTGAGCCACACCGGCCAGGCTGGACCTTGTTCTTTTCAAAGAAATGAAGGGTAATCTGTTCAACACATTTACATTGGACACACAAGAATTGAATTACAGTGAAAATGCAAGGCCCTGCCTCAGCCCCTTCTACGTGGGCATGCTTCGTCCTCAGCCCCTGATGACAGGAAATTGGTCAAGCATCACACTTTGCTTCACATGGCCACATCCTCTCAGCCACAGCAGACGCATGGTCATTCCAATCAAGCCCCGCCAATTCTTAGGTCGGCCAGGCTCCTCTGGTGTCACCTGGCATATACACATACACAATGAACTAAATTGACTGTAAGAAACTCTCTTGTGCATTTAAACCAAGGATTACCCAGGCCAGGAGCCCCTTAGCAATGGGCGCTGAGGCTTAACTGCCTTGTGTAGAGATAGGCAGGTGAAACTAAACGAATGTTTTAGATTTTTGTTGCTGCTGTAATAAATGACAACAAACAGAAATTTATGCTCACACAGTTTAGAGGTCAGAAGTCCAAGAGGAACCTCACTGGGCCGAAACCGAGGTGTCCGTGGAAACGTGCTCCCTCTGAAGGCTCCAGGAGACAATCACTTCCTTGCCTCTCCAACCTCCAGAACTGCTCTACCAGCACTCCTGAGTTCATTGACCCTTTCTCCACCTTTGAACCAGCATTGCAATACCCTCAAAGCTCCCCCAGCTTCCGTAGTCAGGTCACTTTCTGTGTCGTTCATATCTCCTGCTTTCCTCCAAAAAGATCCTTATGATTATCTCGGGCCCACCAGATAATCCAGGATAATCCCCCATCTCAAGATCCCTAACCTAATCATACCTGCAAAGGCTCTTTGGCCATATAAAGTCACCCGGGTTCTGGAGATGAGGACCTGGGCGTTTTGTGGGGCTGTTATGCAGTCTATCACGCTAGGCAATGTGCACAGGTGAGTTACAAGGGAGCTAAATGTAGGAGTGAGCAGGAGACCCACAGAGACTGCAGAGGGAGGAAGGCGCTGTGCCGGGAGGCAGGGCTGGCCCTGAGCGAAGGCCCCCGGGTTTCCGTGGCTGCAGTCCTACCACCACAGACACACCCTGGTTCTTGCTCTTTCTGAGAACTGAAGGTCAGCTTTACCTGTGTGTGACGTCCAGAAAATGAACCGCTGCAGCAGCGGGTAACTTGAGGTTATCTCTAGCCCTTGTCAGCAAAAGGTCCTGACTAGAGAAGAGTCATATTGGTGATACTCTCCCTTAAAAGTGGGTGGCATGTTTGCTAATTGTCTGGGCATTTTACTGAGTAATTATCTTACCAGTTTTCTAAGAAAATTGGTGGGTTTCTTCCTCTGGGAACTTAAATGGTAGCAGCTAGGATTCAATGAGAAGAAACTTGAGCAAAGAAAACTTGCCGTCACCTAGACTTTGGCTCTTAATAGCTGTGAGGCTTGGGACAAGGCTCCTGGCCCCAGCCTGTTTCTTGTTTTCCTGGGAGGTGTAATGGGGATAATGATAACACCCTGCAGGTTGTCGTGAGCACCACATGCTGGTCCGCACGGAGTCCTCTGAAACCTCAGAGCCAGTGCTCTTGATCGTAACTGACGCCGGAGCCGGACGAAGGCTTTCGCACAGAGTGCGGCAAGACCCCCAGAAGGTCAGATGCATTTTTGATGAATTGGGATCCTGCAGTTTTAGAAAAGAAGTAAGGTGTGTGAACAGGCTAACTTAGAAATTACAGGAGGAGAGAAAGTGAGGAAAAAAAGATAAATGGCAAAGGTCAAGTCTGACTTATGGCAAGTGATCGTTTGCTAGAAAACGGGATGTTGTATGTACGACAGGTATACGGGGAAGGCCTGTGTTTTAGGGGACAGGCTAAGGTTATTTTACTGGGGACCCAAATAATGGTGATTGCCACTTGTCTCCTGTGAGAAAGTTGGAGGTTACTTAAAGCTATGATTTTACATGAAATAAAATACCCCAATTCCCCGTGGCTCTTATTTGCCTGTATTTTGAAATTGCAAAGAGAATGAGAAACATCAAGGAAATAAGATAAAGGCACCTTATCCAAACCAGGAAGGAGTGAAACACTTGAAAATGAATGAGACAATCCTGTTCTATTCTAAAAGAAATTAAAAACAATTTATCTTTCTCTGTTTGTGAAAATAGGCACCAGGCAAAATGGGGCTCAGCGCATGAAATCTGTGATGAAAATTCCAGAATTTACATGAAAAGTCCTGACATGCTCTTGGCATCAAACAAAATGTCCAGCGCCCTGAAGGCAGCAGGAGCCCCCAGGAAAGGTCTGACGAAAGCAAAACCTGCGATTCTCTTATTCTTCACGCAGTCCAGCCAGCCCAAGGTTACCTCCAGGACGCAGTCTTCATTGTATATCAGCGCTAAGGTGATCTCAGGGTGGAAGTCTATTTTGAGAATGGTGAAAGTCTGCTGTATATCAGTTGCTTATCTTTGGAAATACTAATAAAGGAGCACTCACTGAAAAAACACTCCAATATCCTGGCCTTTTATTTATTGTTGTTGTTTTCACAGAAAGGTATAAGGTATAAAGTACCTTAGAAAAAGGCATTGTCTCTCCATTTTCACAGTGCCTATAATGGTCTGGTTGTGTGTCCCTCCCAAATTCATGTGTTAAAGCCCTAACCCCCAGGGAGGCTATATTTGGAGATGAGAACTCTAAGGAAGTATTTAAGATTAAAGGAGGTCACAGGGTAGGAATGTGATCCTATAGAACCAGCATCCTTATAAGAAGAGACACCAGAGAGCTCGCGTTTCCTCTCTCTCCACACATGCACAGAGGTGAGGTCTTATGGGTCCACAGTGAGGAGGAAGCCACCTGCACCCCAAGGGGGAGTTCTCACCAGGCACTCACCCTGCTGGCCACCTTGATCTTAGATTTCCAGCTTCCAGAACTAAAGAGAAAATACATTTCTGTTGTTTAGGCAACTCAGTCTTGTGGATACTTTGTTCTAACAGCCAAGCAGACTATGACAGGGAGTAACCTAACTTGCTCCCAGAAGGTGGGACGTAAAAGTATAAAGTAACCTGAAAGCTAACTTTAAGTTGGAAGTCTTAATCTATTCTATTTTATTTTTCTGATATTTACCTAATAATAGTAGAGTCTACACAGGACTTACTGACTTCAAATAGATGAAAATATTATGGTAAACATCTGAGACGCTGCAAAATATAATTGACGTGGACTTGGATGTTTTTGTTTGCTTATGATTTATGTATGCTTCAAAATTTACATAGTTATTTTCTGACCCATTTTTCTCATCAAGGAAACAGGAAGAACAGGTACCTATGAAACATGCCAGACCTGCTACAGAAAATTCATGCGAGATGTCTAAGAAATGAGTGAGGGGAAGCTAGGAAGTTCTATCTCAGTTAAGATCTTTCAGGGAACAGAGACATCACTATATGACCTCCAATGACATCTGTGCATTGTACAGAGAGTAAGGGAGTGTGCACCACCGTGTAACAAATAGGTCCCCTGGAGAACTGGAGCAGTGTTCAGAACCCCTCAGCAGCTCTGCAAATCTGTAATCCTCATGCCAGTTTTCTTCCTCAGCCTCTCTGCTCTCCCTCTTCTAGGACTTATGCAGACCTCCTTTTCATTAAGACTCTTTCTGCATTGTCTTCCTCCTCCGTGTCAATGTCACTATTTGCCTTGTATTCTAACTTCCCAAGAAAGGGTCTCGTTAGGCGGGTTTGTCCAATGTGCACTTCTCCTGGGATGAGTGCTTGTGCTCTGCCATGTGATGGGCCACTGGCACCTCATCATGTCAAGCCTTGGGACAGGCTCTGATTCAATATGGTCAGACTTGCATGGTCGTATGGCCCAAATGAAGGACTTCTAATTGACATGGGTCGATGTTCAAGACTTGCTATTAAATAGACATATGGGTGTAGCTAAGACGAAAATCACAGATGTGCATTCATATCAAGATCTTTCACATTTCAATAAAACCATGCCTATGTCAATGTCCATTTTAGGACTCTGTACCCTTCACTAGTGACTTATGTTTTCCATTTCATCTACTTCCTTCTCCTCTCTGACACTGTGGCTGGGCACGACCTATTTCCATCTAGTCGGATGAACAGGCAGGAGCCAGTTGGACCAGGGACAGGCCTGGAGAGGGGAGAAAGGGATGTGTGTGCTAGCGCCAGGAACATGTCAATTCCCAGCAAGCTGAGCATAGTCTCTTAGTCCCATTCCAGAAAATAGTCTGTTGTTCAGTATATAAACAGGGCTCCATCTTAAATGAGCTATGTGACTTTAGGCAGTACCAACCTCATCAAGTGAGGATATGGAGTTTGGATTATTCTAAGCATATTGGGAAGTCAAGGGGAGGTAAGCAGAAGAGGAACAGATGTGAATTACGTTTAGAAAAATCACCCAGGCTGCAGTGTGGGCAGTGGATTGAAGGTAGAGGCAGCAGAAGCAGGGTGAGCAGTTAGGAGGCTGGTGCATTTGGGAGGAGGTCTGTCAGGGGAATCAATGCTTCGGACCCCTCAGAGAGGTGATGATGGATGGCTAGGAGCCCAGGTGGGCAAGTGGGATTATCTCGGTGTAGATGGAGAGCAGAAAACAGATTTGAGATACGCTCTGAGGATTGAGACAAAGAGACATTTTCATGGACTATAATAACAGCGACAAAACAGTAATGAGGGATCCAACAACAACTTAAAATCCCGGCATGGCCCTGGGCCATCCATGCTGTTGGAGAGTTCTCTCTCAGTTCTCTTTCCTTTTCTCTACCCTTTTGCCCCCAGGTGGCTGAGGGCTTCCAGCAGCTCCTGGTACTCAGATTCTTTCTTAATTCACTTCCCGTAATCACTTCTTATATCTTAAATTCTCCCTTGGCTTTTATGCAGTAACCAACGTTTATTTTTACCACTAAACAGGAAAGATTTCACATACAACGTCCCCCAAAATAAGGCATCTGCATTTAGTGTGGAATAATTCTTGTTGTGTTGAGAGGTCAGCAGGTGGCCAGGCCTGAGATCCTTGTGTGCCTGCAGGAGGGCCCTTCAGAGTCCTTAGGACGATTCTATTTTCTTCAAACCTCTGACCAAGCAGTGCCAGCCTGGTATTGGGTATTTCTCTTCTGTGAATTCTGTGCATCACCATTTTTTTTTTTTGTGGTGCTTTTAAAAATAATTTACCTAAAAAAATGTGCACACACGCACACCCAGGTGTGCACCACTCCAGGATCGGATCTTCGGGGCAGGCCCAGGACATGGTATTTGCACAAGCTCTAGAGGTTGGGAGTCAGCGCATGTTTTCTTTCTTTTTCTCTCTTTTCTTTCTTTTTTTGATAATTACTTTTATTTATTTATTTTAATTTAGAAACATTTCTAACTAAGATGTAATTGACGTGCAGCATTGTCTTCGTTATATATTATACATTAGTAAACTTTCTCTGTAAAGGGCCACATAGTATCTTAGGCGTTGTAGGCCGTGTGGTCTCTTTCCCAGCTGCTCAGCCCTGTAGTGGTTCCTTGAAACTAGTAAATAAGTGTGTGTGGCTTTGCTTCTGTAAAACTTCTTTACAAGCCAGACAAGGGGCCACATGTGGCAGGAAAGGGCCCCACATGGCTCTCCAGCCCCGCGGGTCCCTGCTCCTCTGACCCTGGTTTGGGGATTTGCATCAATTCTTGATCACCCATGGAGTCTCTTTTTTCCCCTTGAGGGTTTACTACATGCAAGGTGCTTAGGAAATACTGGCTCCTGCCGTCAAGGAGTCACGGTTGCTGGAGAAGTCAGAGAGAGAGCATGGCCAGGGAAGGGTAAGCACTGGTATCTACCGAGGAAGAGGGGAACCAGAGCAAATGCTGGTGAGGAGGGAGGCTTTCCAGAACAGATGACTTGAATTCTGCCTCGTAGGCTCCGCTCTGGTTCAAGGTTCCGGGGTCAACTGTGGCCTGAAGGAGCAGTTTTCTCAGATGTCCTGGCCTCTGTGTACTGGGCTCCTCCCCGGCTGTGCCCCCTCGTGTGCCGGCCGCCCCCGCCCAGGCTGCAGTCCTCCTGCGTGCCCGGGTCACTCATCTGTGCTCTCAGGCTCCCTCCTTCCTTCTGCCATCAGTGGTTTTATGTAACCCCGTTTTCATACTACTCTCCTCGCTCTGGGTCTGCTTTCTGTGGTTCCAAGGAACGTTCTGGGGCTGAATATGTGCAGGGTGTGCCGGCTGCGTCCCGGAGAGACCTCCTGGCTTTCCGGACGTGGCTGATGGGACATACCTGCCCTCGTCCTCCCAGCCAGCCCTCCCTGGCCCTGAGAAGGACTTTACTGTCCAACTCTCTAAGTTGTCTGTCTTTCCTTTAGGCCGGCCCAGCTGGTCCTCCACACTTCGCTGCGAGCACGGGCAGTGGCTTGTCTCTAGACCCCGGAGGAGAGCAGTGTACCTTCCCAGCGGACGCACCGGCCGGACCTAAATCCCGTTTACAAGCTGGAGCAATAAAGATCCGTTAGGGGTTACTTCTGTGCTTTCTATGGTTGGTTTTGAATGCTTTACAACTCTTATAGCTCAGTAGTGGGCAGTCATTCTGCCCCTCATGCTGTCTCTGGGTGTCTTGATGAAACTCAGTAACCCCACGCACAGTCCGGCCTCATTAGCTCTCCGCTGAAGCGCACGCAGGAGGCAGGCCCCTGCTCGCTCTCTGGGCCGGACGCCGTCACGGTGCGCAGGAACGGGAGGCCTGCGGGTATTTCCTCTAATGAGATGCCGAGGTTTTCTGAGCCGAGTGAGACATGGCTTTGGTGTTGGCTACAGTATCCTTCCTGACCAAAGTGTCAGTTAATTTCCAGAAAGATTAAACCACCCCTACATACACAAATGTTCAAAATTCACAGGCCATCTGGGGTTCCCGCATCCTCACATGAGAGACCCCAGATGGATTGTAAACTCATCCCTGTGGGTGATATAGTGCAATCACTCCTCGGTCCTCCTGCTCTTCCCGGTGGCACCTGATACTATGGCCATGATGAGGTTAATTTATGTGGCTTGATATACTTTATCATCTGTCACTTGTACAGCTCTCGCTGTGCCATCTGGTGTCTCCGAGGCAGTTTCGGGAAACAGCATGCATAACAAGGTATCTGCATTTGTGAATTCTTTCAAGCATTTATAGGTAATAGCGAAAAGATATTTTGAGAAGCCAGCTCCTGTCTCTGCCGCGGATCAACACTAACATGGATAATCTAACATGAGGTTCAAATAAAGCCCACTATATTTTGCAGGAAAATACATCTGAATTAATCTGCAATCACCAATATTGATGGAACCTATTTATTTTAAGACCCTGAATATCTCTATCAGGCTCAGAATATCTTACTGGGCTCTTGTGCAAATGAGTAAAAGACAGAGGCAATGGCTCACTCTCAAACATGATGGATGATGAGACAAAACAGCACATACTAGCACAAAAAAAATTGTTTAAATCAAAAATCCTGCTGCAAAATGCTTAAGTGCCCCTATTGTAATGATTTCATATCTGTGTCTCATTTTTAGCAATGTGTTGGGACCTCGAGAGAGCACAACAAAACACTGAATAGATAAAACCTTGAGAAGCAGACAGAAAATAGACTAAGGGAAGTGGGAATGTTGAAACAATACCGCACCGGCCAGCCAGGCTGCGGTTTGCATGCCACTCGCTGCCTGGTGCCGTGGCAAGGGTGGGGGTCACGAATGTTAGGGCTCTTGCTCTTTAGACTTTGTAATGTGTTTTGGGAGAGTAAGAAAATAAGATATATATTCAAGTAGAAAAGAGTAGAATCCCAGGGAGCATTTGAAAGGGACATTGCAGAGCATGGCAAAGTTCTGGAAAGAAGTTAGTATGGCGTCAGGTTCCGAAGGAGTGAAGAATGGCCCTCAGAAGAGAAGCTGGAAGGCATGCAGGACAATGCAGAGGTCAAGAGGCAGAGCCGAACCTCCGCATCCAGGTTATGGCCGGCTGTTGGCTCGAGCAAGCAGGGAGTCCAGGGTCTGATGGAATCACAAAACAGGAGGGGGTCAATTAGTACAGGCTGTTAATATGTTCAACGGAGACGTTGAAACTTAATTTAATCGGCATCATAGAGACATTATATTTTCAAGGAGATAGTGAATTAAAGTTGAATTTGAAGGGAAACATGTTCTAGCAGCAGTATGTATTGGTATTTCCAACATGGATGGAAGAATAGCAAAAACCCAATCGAGAACCTAATTGTTGCAGCGGGATAGCAGTTAAAATATAACGGTAAGGTAGCTCGAGTGCATGGGATGTCACTATTTGAAAAGCAGTTTTTTAGCCCAAAGTGAGTTAACAGATACCACGAAGCCTTATCATTCCCTCCACATTCTTTGTCTTCCAACCTCTCATTATTTCTCTCTGTGGTAGAGGGTTAAGAAAACACAAGGCAGCAGATATTTCTTAACGAGCCAAAGAATGTCTGAAGAGCTGTGTTATAAAGACAGGGATAAATTAGAGAGTTCAATTGAAAAGTCAATTGATTAAAAAGCACCCATTAAAGCCTATTCTAAGACCATCTCTTGACACTTTCTGATTATAAGTTTCTAGGAAGGAACATCTGGATTGCATATTTGAGTGATGCCTCTCACTGTGAGTGCCCAGCTGGGCCAGCACTGCTTCTGACAGTGGCAACAACGGACTGGTGTCAGAAAGAGAAAGAGTTGCTCTTTGCATTGATCCCTAAAAGGCTGGAGAAGTGGCCTAGCCAGGCCCATGTCCCATTTGAATCCACACTGCAAGTACCCCTTGGCTCTCCTGGACCAGAAGTCATTCCGATCCCTGGTGCCTGCTCAGCCCAGGGCTGGCAGACAGGAGGTGCTCGACACACATGTTTGTGCCCTGAGCTGTATGTACTGTAGGACTTCCTGGGGAAAGTCCCTTTCTTTCCCTCCTGAACTGTCTTTATTCAGACCTCTGAGAGTGCAGCCTGGTGATCTTGGAGTGGAGTGATGGTGCGGGGAGGGGGTCATCTTTACCATCTGATGTTTCCCCTCTGTGTATTCGGTTGATTAGACACGGCATCTTTTTTCCTTTTGTTTTGTGGCTCTGGGTGGAGTAACTCATCACTTTCTATAGCAACCTTAGCCATTTATTCCTTTTTTATTTTGTACAGGAGCAGCACAGATTTCTATAGAAGGTCAGATAGTAAACACTTTGTTCTTTGTGGGCCCTCTGGTTTCTCAGAGCTGTCCACCTGTGCTGTCGCAGTGTGAGTGCCACGGGCAGACGGAGACAAGGGGCAAGGCTGTGTTTCAGTGCCACGTGATGTATGAACAGGAAGTGGCTGTGTTTGGACTTTGGGTTGTAGTTTATTCACCTAATTTAGTCTCTATGGTATATGGTCTTAATTTATTGTTTTGAATGTTCTTATATTTTTATTTCCCAATATTTAGCCAATATCTACTCTTTTCTTTCTCTCTCTCTCTCTTTCTCTTTCTTTCATTTTGTTCCAACAGACACTTTTGCATTCATTATTGTGCCACCCATCACTTCTGCACTCATGATCAAATAGGTGGACTGGACTTTGTCAAGCGTTGTTTCCTATACACTCTAGGTACTCGGTTCTTTAGCATACAATTTACTCTGTCTTGTGAAGTCAGTCTCTACAACAGTAGGTGACTCTGGCACATAATAATACAGCAAAATACAATAAAGGTTGGCAACTTCCTTCTTAGGAGCTGTCACTGATCTTGTGAATGGTTTCAGTAGAATATTATCTTGCATTTCCATACAGTCGGTAATTAAGCTTCACTTGGCTCTTCTTCTGCTGTGGAGCCTCTAAATATTCATTTCCTCCCATTTTTGACCTTCTTTGAAGAGCTAAGGGCTATAACAGGCAATTTACCTTCTCTCAATTACCTTTGCCTGACCTGGACCCTATGTTTTTGCATATTCTGAGGAGGGAAAATTATGCGGAGTCAGTGGTCATTAAACTATCTTCCATGAGGTATCAAGTTTCTTTGACTTACCTACAGAGTTCTTTGAATACTAATTTGCTTATGGAAAAGCCATTTCTTTCATTGCCATCATGGTATGTGATAATGGAGACCAACAGAAGCTTCACAACTGGAAAGACAATCAATGTAAGGGATTTTTCCAGATGATATCAGTCTTGAGACACACAATCATGGCAAATGTCATCTTAGGAATCTTGTGTTTGCTAGCTTTTTTTTTGGTCTTGTTTTACTACTGTCACTTGTAAATATGGAGTTATTGCAGAAACCAAGGCACACTTTACCACAGACTTCTTTTTTAAATGTTATGTCACATTGTAGTTGACCCCATTTGCCCTTTTATCTTCCCCCAAGCCCCTCCCCCTCGTAACTACCACCATGTTGTCTCTATCTGTGAGACTGTTTTTGTTTGTTGTCCTTTTGTTGTTGTTGTTATTATATTAAAAAATGTTATTTGTATTACTTCATTCTATTCTTCCTGGGCAATCATGGATGATCCACCTCCCCCGAGAATAAGAGATCTAGTTTAACACTGCCCAACTGACACGTTAAAAGAACGTTTATTAAAGTACAAAATACTGTTCCCAAAACAATGGTAGTTTTATTGCCTCAGATTAAAATAGGTTGATTAAAGAATAAAGAAATAAAATGTGAGGAGAAATTGTAATCTGTCCTTCACAATGGGCAAGAAACCAAGCTTTTGCTTTTCATTGCTGAGATTCTCAGTGAATGGTTGTCTTGGCCAAAACAAACACATTTTTAAAAATTCCTTTGAGAATATAGTACTATGAACGTGTCAGGGCTCCCTGGTCAGTGAGCTCAATAAACTCTGGACAAAGGGTTTCGCTTTTCGTGTGTGTTGAACCTCAGTTTACTCAAATACATTTCCTGGTTTCCACCTTTTAAAACCCATTGACCACTCTCATTTGAAGTATATTGATAAGCAATGGAACCTGCATACACTTGTGGTGGAAGGAATCAATAATTCTAGGTCCCAGGTCTTTCCTCAGCCATGTTATCTCACAAAGCTTGCAAATTCTGCCAGTCCTGAGAATCTAGTCTGAAATACTAGCTTTAGAGATGGCTGAGGGCATTTCCCATTTCATTAACATTTAAAATACATTCAGGCAAAGTCATAAATTTACTACAGTCATTAGATTCCTGTTCCCAGCTGGGGAGGAAGGAGAGTTTGGGGGAGATGTCCTGCTCCTGCAGAGTGATAAGGGAGGAGAAGGGCCTTACAAATCCCAGAGCTCAAAATAAGAACACTACACTCGGAAGAAAGTAGGAAAAAATCTTCTTTAAAAAAAAGGCCTACAGCTGATGGAGATGTTATCGTGAAAACTTTAAAGCTGGCTTTGGGTGTGGGATAGCGGGGAGGGAGAAATGCAGTAATCACCCTGCTGTTTCTCTTGGCCTTTCAGAAGATGCTGAAATAAACACAGGAGGATCTGTGCACAGAGGCACGCACAGTTTGGGCACTGTGCAGACCACGTGTCACGGAGTTGGGATGACACAGACGGGAACGAGTCTTTTTTCCCCCGTAATTCTTGCAAAGATGGAAAGAAAGGAGAAAACTTGTATTCTTGCATCAAAGAACAAATGTGAAAGCTAGCCACAGATATAAAAGTGTACTACATGTTACATGGAAATCATGATTAGATTTACATTTACATTTAATTTGATCTCCTTTTTTTTACCTCTCTGCTTCCATTTTTTAAATGCCATGGGGTAAAAGGACAGGACACATACATTTAGTTGATAGAGAAGAAAAGGCTCTTGTACTTTGTATTAGCATTACATCTAGGGCATCAGCTCTACAAGTATCAAGTAACCTGTCTCTGCGGCAGAGTTGGACTTGTGAACACGTCTGCAGGGTTCGGTGGCTCAGTGTTCAGGGTTGTCTGCTGCCCCAGGAGGAGGAGGCTTTGCTCACAGCACCTACTAGGAAGCATGATTAGAAATGACAGGCGGTGAAATTCAGATGACCTGAACTACATGGTCTGATCTGATTTGGCTAAGCCCATATTCCATCTACTCAGCAAACCCATACGTAGTTCATAGAAGAAAATGTTTAGCTAATTAATGAAAACTTACTAACCATGAATTTCCAATGGAAATACTTAAAAGAAACCCTTTTTATAGTACTGTGCTTCTTTCTGATTGATCTATGATTGACAATAGCCATCAGAAATAAAGGTTCGTAGTTTATATTCATTAAATCAAATCCTTCAATGAGTGTGATTCCATTTTTTCATTCTGTAGATTAAGTTCTATAACACACCAAAGAGCACACAGTCAGGTAATGAGGAAGGTGGAGCTGGAACCCAGCTCTGCCGAACCTCAAACCCTTTCTTCTAACCCCTCGTGCCTCTCGTGTGGAGCCCCACCCACTCCTTTCCCCGCCGATTCAAAGCTGTGTTGACGTTTTCACATTGCAAGTGAACACAGACTGGCTCTGGACTTGCTTCTTGAGAGACCTCTCTATCCTCAGGGTGCTGACAAAAAGGAGCCCCTACCAGTTGAGGGGAAGAAAGAGCCCCGCTCTCTAATCCCCCTCCCTCCCACAGAAAAGATCATTTTTCTGTCTACCTTTGCAACCTGAAATGTGTTTGGCTAAATAGCGACTGAATCCTTGGTGGAGTGAGGGAATGTGGTGAAGAAAAGCGGAGGTAGATGCTTCAGTGCCCTAGACAACATTATTACTACAGCTGGTGGTGCTGTGTCATAGTTACCATAACAAAACAAACAAATGGACAAAACACACCACCACCAAAAAGAAAACCCAAAACAAACAAACAAACAAACAAACAGAGGTTTTTGACTCCTAGTGTTCAAGAGCTTGTTACAGATAAAATTATGTTCTGACACATGAGAAGTCCTGTGTTCCCTTTTCCTTGATGGCTCCTCCCTCTGCCCTCTCTTCTTGACAGTACTGTGGGGAGGCTTGTGGGTGCTGGCATTGCCTCAGAGTCTTGATGCAGATGGAGAGCCTTCGGCCTGTGACGGCTCCCTGCTGACTGCGCTGGGCGTGCCCTTCAGAGTCCTCGGCCTGCTGCAATGAGAACTGTCCGAATGAGCTTCACCAGTGCTCCCAACCACTTCTCAGACCAGCTGTGGAATGACAGGCTTGGGAAAGAGTAAGGGAATTCAATAGACCATGAGTGGTTATATCGAGTTTAAAACTTTCAGAAAGATAACCTGGGAAAAGAAGACGAAGATATAGAAAGTGATCTTTATTCCTACAGGTAGACAGTGAATGGGTCACTGGTTCAGGCACGGTGGCAATTCCGGTCAGAACCAACCCAATGTGTGATTTATCACTGTCAGAAATAAAAATTGCCTTTGCATTTATCATTCTACCTCCTTATTCTGTTCTCTCAGCTAAACTCACAGGTTCCTTTTTACTCTTCCCTCTTCCATGCTTTATAAAAACTAGAGTGGGTAAGCATTTTCCTCTGTGCTGACCCACAGTAAGTTGAGAATGTACATGGCAGTTGGGATAGAAAGACACACAATTCCATAATGCTAGTGACATCTGCGTATCTCAGCATCTTTGCGGTGACATTGAGCTGCCCAAGGACCTGTCTTTGTTCACCCAGCTGTTGATTCCTTGCCAGAAGGACATTCCACCACATTAATCCCACTGATGGCCTGTCTGTGTAGATGGATTTTTAATCCGTTGATTTAAAACAAAAAAAACAACTACCTAATAGCTCTGTTGATAACCATTACACATAATTCCATATTTTTTTTAGCTCTTAGCAATATAGTTCACATTCTTTAAAATATACTAAAATTAAAAAAATATTTTTAATATTTCTCCAGTGTGTTTTCAGTATTTCTAACTTCCCAATAATAACTTTCTAAACTAATAAAAATCATACATATAAAAAACTTTCAAGATCTAAACACATTAAACAATAAATATACTCACTTATTAAACTGTTTTTTGATTGTTTAGCTATATGAAAACTTCAGAGTAACTGTTAAAACAAGTTAACACTTTCTGAAATAAGATTATATTTTATCAGTACACTGCAACTGACAAACATTATGAAACATTCACTCCTATTTCTGTTTGATGGATATTACTTATGTCTTAAGTAATATTCTATATTACCACATCGAAGAAACCCTTGTACCAAGAGTCAGAATCTATATACAGGACTCTGATTTCTCATAGTGAAAAAACTTTGGGGAATAAAGAGGAGTAATAAGAAATGCATTCTGAGTTAGTGCTATGACTGTGCAAAACAAAGAGACTATTTTGAATGCGAACATATTTTCTTTCAGCTGTGGGTAAAGAATGTCACAGTTGGACTAAAGTCTTATTAGCTACTGTATCAAACTGAAATAATGTTTCTATCAGAACATGTCTCATTTTTATAAATATGCATCATTTTAACTGTAAATGTTGGCAGACCCATATCTTAAATTGGGCAATAAACTAGTTTTCACACCTGAAGAATTATAAGATTTTTTAGAAGCAAATTTTATTTTCTCTAATTTGTAAATCAAGTAAAACCTTTCCATGAGTTCTTTCGCTCATTTAGGTTGTTTACTTAATATTCCTATTTTTAAATCAACTAGGGAAAACAGAAACCTTTGGACTCATACTGGTTTAATTGTGGACAACCTAACAGGGGACAAGTAAAGCCTGTAAGGAAAGGTGGGAAACAGAGATTATTTATTTTGCCACCAGCTTCATATGTGGTGATTAGAAAGTTAGATTAAACTTTGATCTAAAGAGCAAAAATTGAAGCCAGGAATCGACTTTTTAAAATTTTGGAAGTAGGTGTATAAAGAGAAGAAAACAAACTTGATTACTGAGTACGATGAGCTGTTCTATAAGTCATGAGCATGTACGCACAGCCATGGACATAGACAACAATGCTGGGGATGGGATGTGGGGGGGGATTGGGAGGAAGGTGTCAATGGGGAAAAAAGTAGAAACATCTATAACAAAAATAAATAAATAAATAAATAAATAAATGAATAAATAAATAAATAAAATGCAAAAAAAGCAAATTAAAGTATCATGTGATTGATCTATGTAATATCATCAAACACATACATATACATTCAGTACAGTGAGTAATGTTTGGTGATAAGCCGATTGCAAGCACATATCTCAATGAATCATCTATATCCCTATAGCTAAAGCCTTTCATTGTTCTATTAATTTTGTATAAAATTTATCATTAATTTATTTTAATTTTTTTCCCGAGTTCTGGGCTGGTTTTGCTTTTTCAAATTGTGACAACAACATGCCAATTTGATTCATTATAAAGTGTATGCCTTTTACAAAAGAATTGAAAATGTTCAAAAAACTTTTGAACCAAAAATGACATTTTAAGTTTCATATTCAGTGTTGTGTAGGCAAGTAGACAGGAATTCCTGGAGCACAGAAGTATAGTTTTCTTCCGGTGAGCCTAAGTTATCAGCAGAAAACAGCTGGGGAGTTAATTTCCCGAGCCCTTTTTCTGAACTGAAAAAGATTTTATAGAGTTTGTAACTAGAACACAATCAATTGATCCTGAATGGAGTAGCTTTAGTGTTTTATTGTTTCTTTAAAACTCTTTTGCTTGGTTCTGTTGACCACAGAACTGAGAAGGCAACCCCTTCCCAGTTCTGGTGATGAGGAGGTGATGATGGCACATTGCAGATTACTCACCACCCAGTACTTCGGGCTTTTTTCCTTTGGTTTGTTTCTTTGTTTTTCTCTTTCTCTTACTTTCTTTTCTCTCTTCCTTTCTGAAGGCAGTAGATTGTGAAGAATATAGATATTGGTGCTGAAAGATCTGATTTCAATAGAAAGTTCAGAGAATTATTGTAATTGCTCTTAAGATTATATTCTGGCCTTGGCCAGTTTGACTCAGCGATTAGAGCATCTGTAGACCAAAGAGTCCCAGGTTCGATTCTGGCCAAGGGTACGTACCTCGGTTGTGGTTCATCCCCGGTCCCGATTGGGGTTGTGCTGGTGGCAAATAATCGATGTATCTCTCTCATGTCAATGCTTCTCTCTCTCTCTCCCCCTCCTGCTCTGTTTGAAAATAAATGTAAAAAAATATATCCTTGGGTGAAGATTAAAAAAAAAAAAAAGATTATATTCTGATGTTTTGGGCTGTTGACTCTGTGACATCTTCATTCATATAACATACATTGTTGCTTTGTACAGGAACATAAACTATGAGTTGATATTATGAAACTCTCCTTTATTTCTCAACTAAAGTCATTTTATAGATTACTCTGAAATGAAAATGTTACCTGGGTATGTGGGCCAAGGGTCCTGAGTTTTTGTCTCATAATAAATGACATTATATATGACCTTAAAGAAAGACTTGCCCCTGGCTGGTGTGGCTTATTTGGTTGGGCATCGTCCTGTGCACCAAAGGGTACTGGTTCAATTCCCAGTGAGGGCACATGCCCAGGTTGAAGGTTCAATCCCCAGTAGGAGGTATGCAGGAGGCATCTGATCAACGTTTTACTCTCACATTGATGTTTCTCTCTCTCCCTCTTTCTTCCTCTCTCTCTAAAAATCAATAAAAAAATATTTAAAATACATAAGAAGGACTTGAGTTTACACTTGCCTATCTGTAGAAGTAGGGATAATATACATGCCTAATGATTGAGAAAAAGCTTTGATGCCTCATATGAAAGAAGAAAACTATATTCTTTAGAATTAAATACTTAAAATGGATATAATTTTATTAGTCTTCATTATTTCTTTGTGAAGCAAATGTGTTTCAGGAATTATGAGACTGTCTTGCAGACAAATATAATAAAGCATAGAGTTGCTAATGGACTTAGGACATTAATAAAGAGTCCAAACTTAAACCCAGGTTTACTGGCTTTTAATTCCTTTTAATATCTTCTTTCCACAGTTTTGAATATTCCTTATTTTGTGCTTCACAAAGGATAATAATGAGAGGTATTATTATTATTATTTGCAGAGGTATGTTGTGTTGATTATACTGATAGATCAAAATCCTTTCATCAAATCTGCCTATGTTGTGGTTCAGAAATGCTTATGTAACTTAAGAAAAACTTAAATCTTTTAATCCTTAGTTACTCCATCTGTAGGGCTTTTGTGGTTTATTAATAACATAGGACTTTTATATTTTAATAATATTGACATCATAAGACATAAGTATTAGATTAAACAATAGGCATAAAATGTTTTCTCAAACGCTAATGAATTATATACATGTAAGACCTTATTTTTGAAGTTTGTGTGTAGCCAGAGTATTGAGGACATTAAATATTATGCTGAAAGTGTTGGATTACTTTGTTGTGCTGTGGAGAACACTTAAACTTTTCAGAAAAGGCAACACAAAGCCCAAAGAGAGCTTGAGGATCTCGCAGCTGCCTTGTGATGGACTGAGAGAGAAAACGGCTGAGGTGTGTGGCATGGGGCAGTCAGAAGGCTAGCACGTGTTCAAGTGAGCGCTAAAGAAGAGTTTGAACCAAATCAATGACTATAATATTAAAAAAGAGACAGGAAGGGATGCAAACGTCTCTGCAGAAATGGAATCTAAGAAAGCAGGCTAAAGAATAAGGAGGGTGTGTTAGTAAAGAAAGAATGAATTCTAGCTTTGAGAATTCAATCTCAGGTATATGAGACAAAAATTAGGAAATTTAAGAGAAGATAGTGGATGTTTGTAATAGAGGGAACACTAACTTGAGCGTATGTTGCCTTTGAGGAATCGTCAGGGCACACCCATTGGTGATGACAGGCAGTCACTAAGGACCATTGAATGAAATCGGGAATGTGGTCAGAGGATAAAATTGTTAAAGTCATTTGCAAAGACGTAATAGTAGTCCTGAGAATGGTGGCCTTTGATGAGAAGTAACTATAAAGACAGAGGAATGTATATTCTCATATTAATTGACTGTAAGAAACTGAGACTCCAGAAAGAGGCTAGAGGGCAGGGTCAGAGAAATAAACAATAAAGAGGAATATAGTATCATGGGTGCCAAGGAATGTGAAAACTTGATATTGTCATGAAAATGAACTGTTCTATATTTTTAAATATTTTATTAGAGACAAAGAAGGACAGGACTGTGAATAATCATTAGAAATACTAATTTTGAGGAAATGATTGGTGAGAAGTGAGAATGTAGAAATCACATTTGTCTTCTTCACTGTATCATTAGCATCTCTTTCACTTGAAATTTAATAAATGTTTCCGTGAAAAAATAAATCATGAAAACCAGATTTTGAGAGTTCAATAAGTGGAATGGTAACAGAGAATTACAATTAGAGTTGTAGAGGCCCTGGCTGGGTAGCTCGGTTGGTTAGAGTATTGTCCTGATATGCATTTGACCCCTGGTCAGGGCACATACAAGAATCAACCAATGAATGCATAAATAAGTGGAACAACAACAACAACAAATCAGTGTCTCTCTCTCTCTCCTCCCCCTTCTCTAAAATCAATAAAAATTAAAAACTTGCCCAATGGATGTGGCTCAGTGGTTGGGCATTGACCCATGTACCAAGAGGTCACCGGTTTGATTCCCATTGAGGGCACATGCCCAGATTGTGGGCCTGATCTCCATTGGGGGGCATGCAGGAGGCGGCTAATCGATGTTCTCTCTCATTGATGTTTCTATCTCTTTCTCCTTCTTTCCTCTCTCTCTAAAATTAATTTTTTAAAAATTAAATAAAAAAGAAATAAATAGAGTTGTACAACCTGCTTTTCTAAGACTACAAAATATTTGCAGTGGTGCAAAATATTATTTCATGGGTATATATTACTACTATTAGCTAAGATTCATGTGTAGCTTACTGTTATCTCATTCAATCTTGTCAAAATCCCATGAGGGAGGTACAATGATCATTTCCATTTTAAAGTAAGAGGACTGAGAGGTTAACGTGAGCTGAAGATCACATAGCTGATAGCAGAAGAATCTAGGATACATCTGATCATATCACTTCTCTCCTTAAAATTCTTCAGCAGCTTCCACATCGAATCTTTAGTGTCTGACATGCTGAAGTATTTATTACCTTCCTACTGATGGAGAGATCGACACAAAGAAATCAAGTCATTTGTCCACGATCATACATAGTTCATTAGCGTAGAGATATGAGTTTGGACTCAAGCACTCTGATGCCAGAGACACTGTTTCTAATCACTATACAGCACTGTTTCAAATGACCTCATGTTTGACATGGCTCCTGTGAGAGCTTCGATGGGGCATTAATAAAAACCAGAATAATTGCTAGTAAATTGGGAGAAAAGTGAGCATTTGATGGTGAATAATATGTTTGGTAGGCTTGGCAGAGTGGAAGAAGTGGAGATGATCCACTTTCTTGGAGGAACGGTGCTTCTGAGTGAAGATGAGATCTGAAGCATGATGATGAGTGGCTGAGTAGCGATGCGTGGACCTGGAGGTCACTGACGTTGAGTGTTTTAAGACTTATGAGACTAGCGTTTTGAAAGGCTGACTGAGATAAACTTTAGGAAACATACCTAGGCAAAGGAGTCCCCTTTCCCCCCGCACAGTGTCTCAGAATTATTGATGGTGCTCATGTTCCATATCAACAGGATGCGGTACGAATCCTATGGAAGGTGTTACATCCCATGTTGCTTCTTTCCACTCTAGAGCTGTGAGCCCGAAGAAGTTCTTACAGAAGCGAATTCATGGGATTTGCTTTTTAAAAATTCTTTTCTAGAACTTAGCCCCACGCTTTGCATGTAGTAAGCATTCAGTATACGTATGCGTAACGGAGATTGTGTCTTGACAAAAGGCTCCTCTCTCTTCTGAGAAAATATCCTATTAGGCACCCTCCATTCATTAAGTCTTTCTTAAGGGATGTTGATGAGTAGTCTTCCTAAGGGAAGTCATTTAGGGACAGGCATTCAGTTCAGATGTAATGGGTTTGGTTTGGAATTCTGACAAGGTTGAAGAGCTCCTGGGTGACAGAGGATGCCATATGTTTTGGTGTTCTATTCAAATGGGATTGCTCCGCAACTTATCGGCATGCTGCAGCATGACTCCAAGGCCTGCCTCCGGAACATGGAGTTCTTCCTATTGTTCTGAAGTTCCTTTTAATGCTTCCTTGATGAAACAACTGCATTTAACCTCTAAGTATGGCCACTGGATTGTGGACTGTGGGGAAAAGCGTTGCAAGGAGCAGTAGAATCAGTGGCTGAAAAGACATAGCCTCACCGTCAGGAGAGAACTGCATTTGGGATTCGTTATTCTTACAGGCTGGATTTTCTCCTTGTACCCACACAGACACACACATATGCACACACGCACACACCTACCCTCTCCTCCATGAATCTTCCCCTTCAAAAGTGACATTTTTCTAAGGCACACTGCACATCAGAATACATGGAGGACCCAGCGAGACAGAAAACATAATTCCTCTTTAACAGGAGACATTTCTTTAGATTCTGATTTATTACTGGTTCAGTACATTAGGGAAAGAGGCAATAAAAGGCAAAAATGAGCCACATTTTCATATAACAGACAGTCAGCTCCCATAGACTTTTGTGTCCTTCTTCAGAAATCCCTTTTTCTTCTTCGAAACTGTTGCAGATCCAGTTTTTCACTGTGTTGTATTAACCTCAGCGATAACCCAGTAAGGGTCAGTCTGCCACGGCCTCCTGGACGGGGAGAATAGAAGCGAGGGTTGACTTGCACGGAGTTCAGTGCTTCGGCTGCTTTGAAGCCTATGTGTCAATTTGTCTTAAAACGCACACGTGCAAGCACCGCCTTTGGTTCTTTCTCTGCCTGCTTAACGCGGCTTTGTCCCTCGAAGGCCGACACACGCCGCACCACCGTGTTCCTAGCAGCAAGCCCCTCTGGTGTCGCCCACCGTGTACCTGGTTCTTTCAGACAAATTATTGCGATGATTAAGAAAGTCTGATGATATATCATTTTGGGGGGATTCCAGACCTCCTGTCGGATGATCGAGTCAGGAGGGCGGGCCGCTGCGGTTACTCCATATCGATGCTCCGAGTTCAAATGGAGTGTCAGGATGACTGAGTACAAGGGGTCTGTGGAATGCTTTAATGTTGCCTCATTTCAAATCACTTCATAAGCAGCCTGGTAATGAGCTCAATAAATTCTGGTGGAGGAGAAAAAAATTAAAAAAAAAAAAAGAAAGAAAGAAAGAAAAAAAGAGCCCTGTATTCACTACAGAAAAAAGTAGGTTGCTATTTTATAATTAGGCCTCTGGGCTGGAGAGAGGGAGCCTTATTTCCCATTTGAAATCCACTTTGTTAGCTCTGTGATGTGGAGATGGCTAAATGAGTATGAAATATTATAATTAAGGACATCACAAGCTGTTTATCTTATCAGCAGTGTTTTTCCTTAAAGGCTGCCTCACTGACCACTTGCGCATTATAACTGCTTTTTTCTTTGTCTTTTCCTTTTTTTTTTTCTGTGCATTGCTAGTTGTAACCAACAGAGGTTCTGGCTCTGAAGGGGAAGAGAAAAGATATGAACAGCAGCCCATCAACCAAAGGTCACAGGAGAGACCTAAATTGCTTTTGTTTTACCTGGATCAGGCATTCTTTTCATTAACTGCAAGAGGCTGTTTGTTTATGGAAATAAATGAGTTCATAAACCCTGACTAAGCCTGGTGAGTGCATGTTGTCTGGGCCAGGCTGTGAGGTGCCGTCAGATCGCCTGCCCAGCACCATGTCTCTGTTGTGAGGCTAACGTAGAAACCAAGCCCACTTTGGAAAATGCGAGCTGGTTTGTTATTGATTGTGTGGAAAGCAAGTGGCCAGATGTGTAATCTCCACTACGATTTGAAAGGCTCTATATTTTGATAATTCTTTGACCTGCCAACTTCCTTGTTTTTGTTCACCAGTGACGGCTGAGTCTGCTCCTCTGTAACAGCCTGAAACGACAGTCCTCACCAGGCTGTGCTGCAAAGGTCTGGAGAGCAGTTGTTTGCCTGGCAAGCCATTTGGATGAGCTGAAAGATCAAATTATAGATTTGCAACACCTTGCCTTCGTGTTGATTTCTAAAAGATCCTAGTTCTCAAAAACCACAGTAAAAAAACTAATATGTTCCTACAGGTGGACTCAGTATATCTGGACATTCAGTGTTGGTTGAGCCTTAGCAAGATGATGAAGGGTAACAAGTTTTTCTTCTCAATTCAAACCTGCCTTGATCCTAGAATCTGAAGGTCTCTCCCATATTCAGACTGTCTCTATAATTCTCCATCAAAATCCCTTTAGGAAAGTATGTAACGGACAAGTTTACAGCATAGTGGTGTAATCAGTCACATTGGCAGTGCTAAGATGGTCTCACAGGGGCCCTGTGGTACCTAGGACTAGTGTTTCTGGCTGTTCTCTGTGCCCCAAACACCAAACCGAGGGGGGATTGGGGAATGGAACCAGTCCACATTCAGTTCACCCCGCTCTGCAACTTGGATACCTTTAGGTTTGCCTGAGGCATGGGTTGCTTTTTTAATTCACTGCCCACAGAGGATGCCTGGGGCTAATTTGCATAAAAGCACCACATGTGTTAGAGCTGGGCCCCAAATCATTCCCCAAAGAAAAAAGAAATGAATTTGTAATTATAGATTTTCTGTTATCATAGACGTTATTCGCGTAGTAAGTAGGGCTCCTAAAATAAACGCATGTAGACAGAACTGTCTTTGCTCACACACATACTATTAAACAAACATTTACATTGTTTGTAGAAAATGCCAACATGTGAGCCATTGAACTATAGCCATGTTCTAGAGCAGGGGTTGGCTGTTTGCTGCAAGGAGTCAAACATTAAATATCGGAGGCAGCCAGAACAATACATAAATGAATGGACGCGACTTTGGTCCAATAAAACTTTATTTATGAATGCTGAAATCCGAATTTCGTGTAATTGTCACCTTACCATTTAAAGATATAAAAACCTCCCAGCCGGTGTGGCTCAGTGGTTGAGCGTCGACCCATGCACCAAGAGGTCGCCAGTTCAACTCCCAGTCAGGGCACATGCCCAGGTTGCCGGCCCAATCCCCAGTGCGGGGCATGCAGGAGGTGGGCAATTGATGTTCTCTCTCATCAATGTTCTATTTCTCTCTCCCTCTCCTTTCCTCCCTCTCTCAAATCAATAAAGAAAAAAAAGTGTTTAAGTATAAAAAGCATTCTTAGGTCAAGGCCATACAAAAGTGGGCTTTGTGGGCCTGGTTTGACCCATGGCCAATACTTTGCCAATTCCTAGATCCTTATTCTATAGTAGTTTTTCAGCAAGTCCTCTTTCTTTTCTGGGACTGAGGTGGGGCAGAGTCCCCACTAAATGAGACTTATAACCCTACTGACATACTTTAAGATGCTGTTTGATTATCAAAGGAGAGAATGACAAAGAGAAGCATTTCAAAACACCAACTTTTAAAAAAATTTTATGTCTTGAGGTGTTTTGGGGAGGTAAATTAAAGCATGTTAAATATTTCCAGCGAAATGTACGAGGACGATCATGAACTGAGATGTGCCCATTCAGAAATCATACTAACCGCAATACGAAGGTTGAGTCTTATCTGATGCCAGCAAAATTACTTCACTCGTTTATTCACTGATTGTTTTAACAAACACGTATTGAGCTCCTACTTTGTGAAGGACACATGCGGTGCTTAAAATGGGGGAAATTTTAAATCAGGGGAGGCAAGTATGAAATCCTAAGACTTCCCAGAAGCAAAGCATTGCAGAGGTGGAATGGAGCAGCTGCAGAGGGCTGGGAAACAGCCCCCAACAGGCAACCTGGGCTTCCCTGTGAGCCAATGTGGAGTGCACCTTGGGAGGAGAAGACGCTGAGCCCCCACGCGACAGCAGACTCTGAACAGCCTCACAGCCACCACCAAAGCTTTGCCTTCCAGTGTGCACGGGGCTTCCAGCCACAGAAACAGCTCTCAGCGCTCGGCCTCCTCGTGTGGAGGACAGTTGTACTTTATACGCATATCTCTCCATGCATGTGAACTCAGCTCTTTTTCCCGCTCATCCTGAGATTTTTATATATTTTTAACAAGTGTCTCTTTCCATCTGTAGTTGACTCATTGCTTTTCCCCATTGTGCTTGGCGCATTCCTTCATTATTTCCAGGACAGCTACTCTGAAGCCATACGCTATCCTCGCCCGACACCATCATCACCCCCACTTCGTACACAGGTAGAATTCCCCACAAGAGAAATTTATAACTTAACCTTGAGTTTTCAATAGAAACATTAATTGAATCAAAGAAAAGATCAGCGTTAATGTGACCGATTACAGCCGTCCAGAAACCAGGCAGTCTTAAGAGACATGAAAGGTGTTGGGGACAAAAACATTATTCTGGTCTCAAAGTGCTAAGACATCTGGTGGAAACATGAAACTTGAAACTTGAAAAACGCAGTTAACTGTCCAGATATTTTGTCTTTTATGTGACAAGCATGTTCTAATTACTGATGTAACCGCCTTAAAACCTACGTGAAAATCTATCCAGAATGACCTAGTAACATACACATATTAGCTCTAACATTTGTGGAGGTCCTCATATTTCCAAGTATTTTTCCACGCATTGTCTTTTACTAAAATTTCATAACTACCCAGCAGGGGATTAACATCAGTGGCACTCCACAGGTGTGGTGACTGAGGGTAAAGGTGTGTAAAGGTGTGCAGAAACATGCCCAATTCAATTGGCGGGAAGTTGAGGCAGGGGCTGAGATTTCAGTCGTGGAAGTCAGAGTTTGTTCAGTTATACTGTATGATCTTTGTATTCAACAAAATTGCACTAAGGCTGCCATTCGTCCCTGTGAGTGTGGTTAAGGAAACAGAGCTGTATATGCCCCAGTCTCTGATAAACTGCTATTTTTTGCAGAGCCTTTTGTTGAGACCCCGCCTCTGTACCCCACAAGCTCTCAGCTCTTCTTGTCCTGCAAATGCAAAATCCTGGACCCAGATTTTCTAGTTGCTGCCTGATGCTCCTCTCTCCCAATAACTTAAATGACATGGCATGTTTCATAATGTTTCTGAATATCAAAACATTCAGCAAATCTAAATGTATTGTTATATAGTGTTAGCGAGACCCATCCTTTGCATTAGATGTAATAATTTATTCTTATTTCTATAATTATTATCATTCTTACTGAGACAGAGATACAAACTTCACGTCTAATGTGATTCTGCCGAACAATTTACCACGGTGTGGTTGAAAAGTGACATGGATCAAATATTGGCTAGTGGTCTGTGAGGGAAACCACACAATCTGATTGCGGCCCCATCGGGACAGAGCATCCTGCAGTTTTCTGTGCGAATGTGTATTTTAAAAATGGAGAGGACACGTACCTGAGGATGTGTGATGCCTAGTTGCTTTCCAAATCTAGAATAAATATAAAAAAATTCTCCAAACGTTAAGGCAACCGTCTCTCTCACAAACCAGAGAAACACATCAAACCACGGGGTGTGGGCTGCCCAGAGGCCCAGCTGATCAGAGTTGGCCTTTTCATGCCCCTTCTTGTGTCTCTACTGACACCTTCCACACTAACATCCTCCAGACTCTTTGACCTCAGGAGCCTACCCTTACAAACTTGACAAACTTCATTGAAAAACAAAAATAAAGTGGCAAAGCAGGTGCAGGGAAGATGCAGATGCAATGTAGTTTTTTCCCCCCAATTTTCTCTCTGTTCTCTCATCTTTGACCCCAGCTTCTCCACTGAGACACCACGATGTCATCGCGGGTGGAGATATGAAAGTAGACAAACCGCATTCCGGTGGCAGTGGGGGTAGTTTCTGAGGCAAGCTGAGGTTTTGCTTATTAAGTCACCGATTCTCTCAACAAACATGTTTGATGATTGTATAGTAGCAGCTGTGCTAAGCGCAGAGGGTGTGTCTACCTCTACCTACCCACCCCCAAACTGAATAAGCAAATCAGAGCCCAGAGGGGCAGATAAATGCACATGTTAAACAATTACGATAGAGCATGATGAGGGCTGTGCTGGCCTCCATCCAACCACATGAGAGGAGCATCCAACCCAGACAAAGGAGAGCAGGCAAGGTTGCTTGGAGGAGAGAAAGACACACACTTTTAACAGGGAACTTCTAACTGCTCATCCCCCCTCATCCTGGGGCTTCCCAGTGGGTATCTTATATTTGCAATTGTCTCCCCTCTCTCCTCTACCCTCAGCTCTCTGCGGTGCTGCATTCCTTGCTCACAGGGGAGCAAAGTCCCTGAGCTGTCCAACTCTGCAGAGGGAGCTGTCGCTAAGGTCATGGCTCCTGTGCCAACGCTGTTTCCTCTGGACAGACTAAGCCCTCCATCTCTGGTCTGGAAGCACCCTGATAGTGACCTAGCCTGGGCCTTGGCACTAAACAAAGACTGCTGAGTTTAATTGGATGGCTGTCCTATCACGTTATTCTGTGTTTGAGTGCCGCACAGCATTGACTTCAAACAACAGCTTGTCTTTTGTGCTCACATTGCCACAGAAAAGCTGTGTGCTGGTACACTGTCCCTGAGGGATCGCTCTCCAAGTCTCCAGTGATTCTCTTTGGAATCCAGTTGTGTCTGGGCAGTGGAATCTCTTCTTGCTTAAGTCAGGAGAAAAATTAATGAATGAATGAATGAATAAATGAAAGCCTAATTTTTGACCCCAAAGAATGTTCTTTGGATATAACCTGTGTGATGTTCCCTTTCCAAGGATAAGTTCATTGTCAACACTGGGTCTCAGTCTCTCACGCAAACACAACTCTAATGGCTTTGTGCGTTGGTCCTCCTGACCTGGGAAGACACATGGAAATCCTCCAGAGAGCACAGTGGAAAATCAAGGAGGTGTAAGAAGAAAAAAAAATAGGAGAAAAAGTTCAGGATGGCGAGGTACAAAGCTGGCATAAAGAGCAGAGGACCGCCCCTACCTAATTTCACTCTCGCACCCCAACATTCCAGGTTCCCTGACTCAGATTCTAAGGGACACTCTTTGGCCAAAAGGAACGAATCCTGGGGTGGGAGGTCTGCAGGAAACTTCCTGGCTTTGGGTCTCCACCCCTCCACACACACACACACCCTCCCCAGCGCGGGTCATTGTGAAAACAAAGTTGATATGAGGCTGCCTTATCCACATGAACATAAAGTAGGGTGCATGGGATTCTGGCCAAGCACGCCCCCTGCAGGATGATAAGAAGAAAACAGAATGGCTAGCTAAGAGGACTGTTACTCAGGAAGTTTAACTTTTTTCCTAGGGATGGTCTGGTTGCCGGTAAAAGTTCAAAAAAAGTCTGGCATTTGGAAAAAAAACCTTTTTTTTTAATCAATATTTATCAATCATTTTCTTAATTTGGTGCTAAAAGATGGCTTGCAATTAAATATCAGTGATTGCATTGTAATAATATTTATTTATATACTTGAGTTCCTGCTGGTTTTTATTTCCAAATATCTAGAACCCCCGGCTTGGGTGATTGCTCTCATTTTAGACTTGATCTCTTTTAGATTCCTGTGACTATAACTGGGCACATTTTAGATGCATAATTAGGTATTATAAAATTACATTGAATAAAATTTGAAATTGTATCTGTTACAGGCTTAAACCCTTGGACTTGCAAGAAACAGATATTGTAGCTCAGCAATGTTTTAGCTACTAAATAGGAGTATCCAGCCTGGACACAGTTGCTGTCCTTTCATTATTTCTCTTTTTGATGCTTTTCTTATGCGGATGGCTATCTATCTTATTAGTACCTCCTGTTGGGGATATTTTTCTTTAGCATAGTATCTTAATAAACATCGAGGTGGCTTACTCAGAGTGTCCTAATGCTCAGCATGCCCACGAATTGTAATGTGGTGAAGACCATGTGGGTAAAGTGACTGCATTTACCAAAAAATCCATCACTGACTGAATTTTTTACCTATTGTTTAGGCACACTGATAACATGTGGATACAATCTCCCATGGAAATACAATTTCTGATAGAAAAATCTTTTCTATGTATTATAATTTGTAATAAAAAATAAGACCCTATAAAGAAATCCGTATCTAAATTTTCATGGCAGAGTTTTGTCTTTTCAAACCCATTAGTCCATTTGCAGCAGTGCCTTGTTTGATTATGCGCATTAGCCTGAGTGCATGGGCGAAAGTCATTGTAAATGAATTAATATTGTATACAACAATTATTGTTTCTTATCAGCTTCTCTCTGAATGTGTTCTTCTAAGCGACTATTTCATTATTAAAGAAACAAATCCAAACAGTTTTCATCTTCTTGGGCAGTATACAGTATGACAAATTGTATATTTTTCTTGTCCTTCAAGCTTTATTCTTCATTTATTTTCAACATAATCTTTATTTATACAATCATTATTTAAACAATGTATAGTTATATTTATTTTTTCACCCTTTTCTCATTCCTCCAAAATGTTGAAGGATAATATATACTGTGCTATGTGATGGATACTTCATCACTGGGCAAGGTCATCAAGAATCTGCTAAATTAATTCAATGCTGATAAATTTTGGGAACACAGTAAGTGCCATATATATTGGGGCATTTCTGCCATTCATAATTCTGTGCTTTTAGGTTACCATTCCATGCCCCCCCCCCCAACTAAGATAATAAATTATCGTGGTAGGTAAGAGTTTGCAAATGGCTAATTATCGTCAATTCCTGATTAGACTTGGGGGAGTCATTGCTAATTGTGATCTGCAAATCTTGCTTTGAGTTCTTTTGACATTCAAATAGAATGGGCTGTAAAGTCATTTGTGGTTATTACTCAATACCTTTTGTTTAATTCTTCTTTTCCCATGCAGCCTATCACCTAGGAGGAGATATTTTATGCTAAAACACTTAGTTACTGCCCTCAAATCAGTGAGGGTTAAAAACAAAACAAAACAGCCTTGGGTGATTCCATTTGTATTGTCCTGTATGCCCCATAGGTTTCCAGTTCAATTTCTAGGTTGCGGGTTCGATGCTGGGGTGGGAGATGTCCAGGGAGCATCCAATCGATGTTTCTCTCTCTCTTTCTATCTCTCTCTCTCTCCCTACTTCCCTTCCTCTCTCTAAAATCAATAGACATATCCTCGGGTGAGGATTTAAAAAAAAACACTTAAGGCATATTTAGAACCTTTCACCCTGATTCATGATTTGTTTTTACCTCTCTGACTTGAGATTACTTGCAGACCACAAAGGAAACCGCAGCCATTTTAAAGGCACAGCAAATCTAAGATACCACCTCCTGTTCTGTTCTTGGGGCTTCACTGTTTGGGGGAGTCATGAGTGAGGGTAGTTCTGTGTAAGTGTGTGTATGCAAGGATATATAGTACGAGGGAACAAACGTATCTTATTTGTCTGTATAGGAATGTACATTATGTCAGTTTGCATGAATAAACAAAATACAAATAAATCAAATAATTCAATTAAATGTAATCCATGCTTTCTATGTACAAGTGATGAAGACCTACATCCTCCTATATTCTTACCCACTAGGTGATGCTTGTGTCTTTATAGATCTAGAGCAGATAAAACCCACGAGATAAATGTAAATCTTTATTCTCCAGTACCAGAATATTTTTCTTCAAATGAATTCTATTCTTTTCCTTGCAGCTGTGAAGCTTTTCTGAATAAAGGTCAAGGACATCCTCATGACTGAAAGGTAAGCTTTTTATTTTTAAACAAAGATTTGCCTCCCAGCCCCACCCATCAGAAAAGTAAACAAACTGTTCTGTGTTTCTCTTCTTTGCACATTGTGTATTTTTTTTTTTTTTAAGTATTCCTATGAAAGAAGGAATTTGCCCCTTCCTCATCAAGGCTTTTGTTGGCAGAATACATTGTTGGTTTGGTGTTGTTATTGCTGCTAACCTCTTCCCCCTCTTTATAGAAGTACCATGTGACCTCCGAAAGCAATGCTTTAAGTGTGTTTCTACTTCACCTGTGAGAAGATCTAAAGTATTTCATCATTAGACTCCTCTGGAAATATACAATAAAAGTAGGGGCTCTGGTTCGCGCCGGAGGCAAAGTACTACTAACTCATCCCAAAAGATTGCTTTTTGATTAAGGGGCTCTCGCTGTAAGGTGCTCAGCCTTGCTCACAGCTGAAATGAACTACAGTTCTTGGCTGTATAACCCAAGTTGAACATCTGTTTTCACTGGTTGTTTTTTTTTTTTCCCAAAGAAACAGCATTATATTAAGGAGTCCTCAGTTAAGGTATAACTCCTTAAAAGTTCCAAATAGAATTCAGTAAGTGGACTCAACTTCAGGCTACAGAATTAGGGGCAAATTCGAGAGGGAGAGTGCTGGGGAGAGGCGGGGAGAGTCTGCACCGAATAGTCCATGGTGAACGGGACCGTGCCAAGGTCGCTTCTGACTAGAAATCTTCCCTGCTTTAAGGAAATGAAAGGAAGTCAAATAGATACCTGAGCTTAAAAAAGGCATAACTTTTTTCTTCTCACTTAGATATCCTAAAAAGTTAAAATGGGTTGCCCTGAGGGTTATTTGTTTCTTTATTTTTTTAGAGAAGAAAGTGAAAGGGAGCAGGGGTAAGCCTAAGGCAACTATATAATTTATTGTCCTAACTGGGACACCTTTGGAGTTAAAGGTACTCTATTAGTAATTACACCAGATAAAAGGCACACATCGGGACTATTGCAGGCAAACAGGGATGTTTGGTGACTCCCGGGAAGCACAATTAATAGGGCTTTATGTCCCTGGTCTTATAGCCTTGCTGTGACCATGAGCTCACAGTAGAAACATCATTTCTATTGATGGATTTTTTTTTTTAAGGTTTCTGATCATAAACTGTCTGTGGTTGGGCAATCTCAATTACACTTTGTGGTAGGTCGGGTTTCTGGTCTTGGCTTTCTGCTATTAGATTAGCAAGCATTTATTATTTCTTTTGTATATGGGGTTTTCATATTTGATAGAATTGGAATGTGAAAAAAAAAAAGGTATTTAATAGGAGAGCTAAAAAAGAACATCAAAGCCCACTGCCTGAATGATCTCTGACTGTTAGCTGTCCTTTGTTCTTCACAGCCCACCTGTCCGTGAGTCCTGACTCTTTTCTTTATTCAATGACATTGTTTTCTCATTTTTACTGGGGAAGGAAGAAGGCAGAAAGAAATTTGTTGTGACTGTTTTATAAAATTCCTGGTGATTTTTCACTCTGGTGTGCTTTTTCCAGACGGCATGTATATCATCAGTATGTAATCTGAGCCTAACACGACGGGACCGATGCTGCGCAGAATCTGAAACTGAAGAGATCAATTTTAGCAGGAGCGATTGTGTACTCGCCTTAGGAAAGTGCACTTTTTGGTTCCATACATCAGCTCTAAGAGCGGTTAGATGGCAGCTTTCTGTTGCATTTATTAAAACTAAGACTGCCATGAAAATGACAGGAAGGTTCACGTGAGTAAAAGGAACTAGAAAACCAGCTAAACTGCTGATTTAAAATACTGTGTAGTCAGATTTCTTGCAGACATTTTAGATGTGTTGTTTGCCGGAGAGCAAGCAAACCAATCAACAGACCAAAACAGTCATGTCCACCAATTGTTAAGAGCTCATAAAATGACAGCCCCTGTGTTAAGTAAGGGCTGTACATATATTACCTCATTTAATCTTTACACAAAATCTATCACAGGATGATTTCTATATAAGAGATGAAGAAAAACACACACACACACACAATACTTCCAGAAGTTAAAAAAAGAGTAAATTATCCAACAAATGCTTTTTATAATTCATTTTCTGTTTGTATTGTTGAATACCAAACATGTGTTTTAAACACCAGCATTTTAGTAATTTAAAAAACCATTATGGTCCCGGCCAGTTTGGCTCAGCAGTTAGAACTTTGGCCTGCGGTCCAGAGAGACCCGGGTTCGGTTCCCGCCAAGGGCACGTACCTTGGTTGCAGTTTGTCCCCGGCACTAGTTGGTCATGCGGGTTGCAGCCATTCGATGTGTCCCTTTCATGTCGATGTTTCTCTCACTCTCTCTTCCTCTCTCTCCCTCCCGCTCTATCTGAACAAAAAATAGAAAAAAATGTCCTCAGATGAGGATAAAAAAAACCTAAAAAACCATTATGCAAGCAGAAGGTAAGAGAAGTTAGTGTGTCACTGAAAATGTCTCTCTCAGCTGCTTTTTAGTGGCACAAATGTCTTTCCTGCCTTTTTTTTTTTTCTTTATTAGTTTTTTAGAGTTAGAGGAAGAGAGAAGGAGAAAGAGATAGAAACATCGATGAGGGAGAACATCAATTGGCTGCCTCCTGCATGTCCCCCACTGAAGATCAGGCCCACAACCTGGGCATGTGCCCTGACCGGGAATCGAACCCGTGACCTCTTGGTGCATGGGTCGATGCTCAACCACTGAGCCACACTGGCTGGGCCTCTTTCCCACCTTCTTTATGAAGGGTGTCTCCCTATAAGAAAGAGAAGGAATGATATCCAAGTATAGGTTTAGCAGCTCTTAACACCCCTCAGTACATTTTCTCCTCTGTAATGACTATTTGCTATTCATCTCTTTAGTCACCTATCTTTTCTATTTATTTATTTATTTATTTATTTATTTTTTATCATCCTCACCTGAGGACATTTTTCCATTTTTTGTTCAGGTAGAGTGGGAGGGAGAGAGAGGAACAGAGAGAGAGAGAAACATCGATGTGAAAGGGACACATCGAGTGGTCGCCACCCGCACAACCAACCAGGGCCGGGAACAAACTGCAACTGAGGTATGTGCCCTTAGTGGGAACTGAACCTGGGTCTCTCCGGACCGCAGGCCGAGATGCTCTAACCTCTGAGCCAAACCGGCCAGGGCTATTTTTTAATTTATTTTTTTAAATCCTCACCTGAGGATATTTTTCCATTGATTTTCAGATAGAAAGGAAGAGAGAGAGGGAAGAAGGAAAAGAGAGAAAGAGAGAGAGAGAGAAACATCAATGTGAGAGAGACACATCAGTTGACTGCCCCTCTCCCTGCACGACCCCAACCAGGGCTGGGGGGCATTGAATCACAAGAGAAGTATGTGCCCTTGACCGGAATCAAACCCATGACTCTTTGGTCTGTGGCCCGACACTCTAACTGCTGAGCCAAACCAGGGCTCACCTATCTTTTTTCTTAAAGATCCTGGGAACTATTCTTCCTTCAAAGACCCATCAGCTTGGCAACTCCCACCAAAAAATGAGTGTTGAATTACATTAACTGAACTGAATCGCATCTCTCCAGACCCTGGTCTAGCAACTGACTTCTCCATGTCCTATATTTTCTGACTATTCTGCCTAGAAGAAAGCTAGAAATCAGAAAGAAAAGAAAATGGTAAATTCCTAAGTCCTGTTAAATGCATTGAGGGCATTTGGGACCACGGCCTATACAAACGGTGACTTAGTGTGGATTGCAGAAAGATGCTCCTTCTGGGTGAGCTAATTACAGAAAGGAGCTTCCTCTAGCAAGATGGGGCCCAGATGTGTGTTGACTCCTCCATCCGCCTCACAGAGGCAGTACTGAGTCACCTGCCTAGGTGAGCTCTTTGAGGGCTGTTGTATATGTGAGTACATTTTTACCTTTGTATGTTAAATAGTGAAGATAAAGAAGAAAATATTTTTGTGGGTGATTAAAGAATGTTCACTCGTAAAGCTACCTTTTACATTATTTGAATTTTGGAGAAAGATCATAAATAAAATTAGTTGTAGCATTAATAAGCATTTAGCAATATAATTTGGCATCAGACAGATCTGTGTTCCAATCCTGTCTCTGACACTATTAGCTGTGTAAGTTGGATATGTTACTTAACTTCTCTGGTCTCATTTTACTCATCTGGAAGTGGGGAAATCAAGTTCCACCCCAGAGTTGTAGGTGAGGATTAAAAACACGACAGTACGTTTCAGGCCAGGAGAACGCATTCTGATTTCACTTATTGATATAATGTGTGAGTGTGCTTATGTTTTTAGTATATCAATAAGCTCTATGAAATGTATCAATCAGCACTATAAGGAATAACTGGAAATAGTACTTTTGTATTAAAAGATGGCAGAAAAGCAGTATTAAGTTGCAGTTCCAGGATGGTAGCCTATGACACTCATGGTTTGTATTTCTTTTTGTTCTTATGGAAACTGAAAAATGTGAGTAGTAAAATTTCCTTATGATGAATGTGGAGCGTCACCCTTCATGTCTGGAGTAGAGATATTTAGGTAGAAACTGCTTTGCATGCATCAGAGTTGATCTAACATGTCAGATCTGCATAAGCAACTCAAGGAACCCTTTTAATAAATAATGTTAATGGACATTGTGTTTTAAAATGTCATTGGAACATTTTCTGGGCAAGCTGTTATTTTATTTGTCTGAGTTAAGTTCTCTCCATCTGTGATGAAAAGTTTCTTTGGTTTCTGCCACATCTTTCTTATGGAATGCCTTACTTGCGGAGCTAATGCCACACGGTGATGCAAAATATTTCTAGAAACTGCCTTCATGCAACTGCTAATAAGCTGATGTCTGTTTCCCACGAACGACCTGAGAAACAAGGGACACCTATGTCATTTCAAAGAAAACTATGTTAATTACAGACTTTCTTTCATTTTATGTAGAAGAACATTTCTTTACATTATCACTTATCTTTGGTTAAAATATATGCAGATCCATTTTGAAATGTACATAATATTTTTAGAATTATTTGCTGGGCATGCTTTTGAAATGAAGAAATTGACTAATATGGTGAAATTACTTAGAGCTGATTATGGAAAACATATATAAATGGAGAAATTATTAGCTCTGCTCCTGACTTAAACTAGCAATTCAATTCTTTTTATTACAACAATGGAGATAAGTTTTATGGTTTTGTCCTGTAAGCTTCTTAATATTACTGTTTGCTTATTGCACAGCAATCAAAATGTTAGTTTATACATATTATTGCTTCACATTTGACATTAGAGGAAATGTGGGTTAGATCTTTAATATCAGTGACATTTCTCACCTTCTACAAATGCATTTTCCTACATTATAGTTCTGATATAGGCGGTGTGTAAATGCGAGAATAAAAGACAATGTCAGATTTGCAGGAGATAGACTTAGACCTGCATCCCTGGATGACTGGGGTAGAGATGCAGCTGTGGTCTCTGCAGCCTGGTGTGCCACTCAGGGAATCTCTGTTGTGGGATTAGAGTGCTTTTTTAAGCTGTCTGATCCGACGGGCTTTTAACTCACAACATCTAGATATTGCAATGCCTTCTTCTCATCACGTTTGCTGAAAACACACAGCCTTTTGTCAGGCTACAGAACATTTTAATTCCCAATGCAAATATGAGTGGCGTGTTTGTTATGCTAGCAGATATACCTGACAGACCCTACGCATGCCACCACATCTGTGGGACAGCAGTTTTTTGTTTTTTTTTTCTGTGAGAACTGCATGCCTTTTAGTAACGGGGAAAACCATTTCAAAATGGAGATGATTTGGTATAAAAATAACTTGCAAGTTCTGTTTGTATAGTTCCTAGGGTAAGATCATTTTAAAAGATCTAGTTGTTAGTTAAAAGAATGGTTTTATGGTCTGCATGAAGCAGTAAATAATAGTAAAGAAAAATGAAAATAAAGCTTTCATCACACCTATGTTACCCTTTAGAAATACATTCGTTGAGTTTTTTAGTTACTGACATATATGTATACAGAATACATAAAGAACTATGGTGCATGGACTAAAAAAAACTTCTAAAACAATTATATACACATGTTTCTGGAACCATAAACCATAGGTGTTCATTAAAATATGCTGACGTGTATTTAATATTCAGTGGAAAAATAGATATTAAGACACCTTTCCTTGAAGTTTAAACTTCATCCTCTATTTACAATGAGATGCACTAAAACACGGGTTTAAATTCTAGCCACTTGGATGTGAGTAAACCAGCCAGAAATGAATTGTTGCTCACTATTTAATAACGTTATGGGTTTGACTGTGGACACAGTGTCTCTAGGTAGTTAAGTTCCGGCCCAAAGGCAGAATTTAGATCACATTATACTGTATCCCAAGATCATCCATTTCTGTTTTCAGAATTAAATGAAGAAAAATATGAATTAGCTGGTTTTGAAACTTTTAATTAATTTTCCTTAGTACCACCACAAAGATTTTAAAAACATGTATTCTTACTTCCTTTCTTTTTTTATCCATTACATCTTTAGCTTGTTTTTGTTTCATTCTTATGTGTCTTTGTTTTGAATTTATTATCCTCAATTTGGTTTTTATTATCTGCGACTGTTCCATATACGTAAATGTACGAGGAACTAGTACAACCAAACTAGTCGGAATGGATTAGAATTGAGCATGTATCCTCTTAATCTTTTCATTGAAAATAGAGGAAGTACATTTAGAGCACTTTAATCTTATCCAAATAAATTGTTTTGTTGGTTATATTAATATATTTCAATTTCCATTCTCAAGAGACAAGTTGTGATAAAGTACTTAAATGCCTACTTGCAGCCCTTACTGTGGCATGTGGTAGGAACTGGTCTTGTTTCAATCTGCAGGCCACCAGCATCTATTTTCCTCTTTATTTTATTTTATTTTTTTATCCTCACCCAAGAACATTTTTGCATTTATCTTCAGATAGAGGGGGAGGGAGAGTGGGAGGAAGAGAGAGAGAGGAACATCGATGTGAGAGAGACACATCAACTGGTTGCCTCCCGCACAAACCAACCAGGGCCGGGGACAAACTGCAATCGAGTTACATGCCCTTAGTGGGAACCGAACCCGGATCTCTGTGGTCGGTGAGCTGATGTTCTAACTGCTGAGCCAAACTGACCAGGGCTATTTTCTCTTAATACAGGTGTGAGGCGAAGCACCTGTCTTACTGCTACAAGAAAGAACACACTTAGACTCCACACACTTCCTGAAAGAGAATTGTAAATTGACTACAGTAGGCTTGATTTTTAATATTTCAATTACGTTGTAAGATATTAAGATGTATTGTATTGTTCTATTGAGTTATTTTTCTATTGTGAAGATTTGGTGAGCAATGAAGGAATGTCTTTTGCGTTTTTATTTTTTCTTTCTTATTATAGAGTAACCACTGGAGGGCTCAGGTATATCTAGGTTAATGTGTTTCTATTTCAGTACCCAAAAAACAAATGTGATCTCTTGGAAGTGGCCATATTCACATCCTGGTTGACAATAATTGCATAGGAGTGAGCATCTGCTGAAGAGGTATAGGTTCCAAGGTAGAGCAAGGAGAATGGGGGCAGAGAGGCTTTAAACAAAATCTGTAGCTGTAAAAGAAGCAAGTTTTCCTCTGGGAAATTACTCAGAGTGCAATACAAGCATATTTTTCTAATTAAATAAATTAGTTTATGCCTTTGGCACTGAAAAGAAAGCCCTTAGATCCACAGCCTCCTGAGTTATAAGTACTTCCCAGGTTTAATTCTCTGAAAATTAAATCTGGCCCTGCTTCTTACCACTTTCTTTCTTTCCTTTCTTTCTATTCCCATTTCTCTTTTCACCTCCAGCTCATTTGTTTCTCTCTCTTAATGACTGTTCACCTTTCTCTTTCCCTTCCTTCACTCTCTGGCTATTGAAATGGGACCAGCTGTCCTCCCGCCCCCCGCACCATCACAATGAATCACTCCATTTTAGCTCATTTCACATGTACAACCCTTGAATAATCCTATGCATCCTTCTTACTGGACCTCAGTACCCTGAAGGCAAAGGTGTCATTGGTTTTCTTCTATTCTCCAATGCCAGGCACTCAAGAGTTTGAACTTCATGTTTTTGGCTAATTCTATTCAGCAAATCAGCCCTAAAAATTTGTGAAGAATCATCTTTCTTTTTCTTTTTAAAATCACAGCCTTCCTCTTCTACATCTTTTTACATCTGCGCATGTGGAGTGTGTCTTGGTGTGTGCCTCAGACATGGGAGTTCACTGGTCCCCAGAAGACCGCCGAAGAGAGACCAGGGATGAGAAGAAAATGGTACTATACTAACCAGCGATCATTGGGAAATCATTTTAAGACTTTGAGAATAATTTCCCAGGGGTTGTTTGTCTAGAAAAAGGAAGGGAAAAAAAGAGAGAAAGAAACAATGTTTTATACCGAATCCCAAATAATTCCATATGACAATGCAAATCAAGTTTGAATGTCAGGAGTGTAGAAATGAAAGCCCACTCAGCCATTAGGTTGTCTGTCTTGATCAAGAAGGAGTGGAGTGGTTCCCTCGAAAAAGCCAAGTGAAGGAAATGTAGAAAAGGAATTTGAAGGTGAGAGGCTGAAAATAAGAACATTTTGCAGTCCGTTCCAAATGAAAGCCACTGTCCGTGAGTAACACAGTGCTAATGTTTCACTGAAATGGGATGAAGTAAACAAAGTGCTAGATCGGTTCCTGCCATTTAATGCTGGGGTGAGCATTCATCTTATAAAATGATTAAAAGAAGGAGGCATTGGGATCCTAAATAGCATGGATATACAATGGATCACTTAGAAGTGTGGTTTGAGGCTTCATTGTGTATGACACATTGGCATACATACATAAAACAAATTGCCCTGAGTTTTATAACGTGCAATTCTAAGGCCTCCTGCTTTGGGTTTGTGTTTTACATAGTGGTTTCTATGTTTGTGCCTTTACTGATGGGAATTCATTTATAACCTGCTGCAGTGGACTTTTTGACTGTCCTTTTTGATGAACTGTTTTTCAGTTTATAACATTTATTTTGAGGTTTCTGTGTCATAAAAGGCTTCTTCAAATGCTACATGTTATAACAGGAAATTGCATTGAGGAAGAAGCTGGAGTCGAGGTTAGACAAAGAAAAACAAAACCTTTCTATTTCTTCCCTCTAGTTTCTGAAACCAGTTGATAATGGGCACTGGTTTATTTTGTGATGTTGCAAAATCTGGGTCCAAAGGAAAATTTACTGAGAAAAGTAAATGGAAGTTTTCAATTTCTAAAAGCATAATACAGTTTACTAAGAGATATACATTGACTAGAGGTTGAGCTATTGGCAAGACATTAAGGCCAAGGTCAGAGAACCACTTCCAACATTATTTGTAGGCCCCTTCTTAAACATTTTATTAAGGTAACATTGGTTAATAACATTATATAAAGTTCAGGTGTATAACATTATAATTTCAAATCTGAATATTCTATTGCATGCTCTCTACCCAAAGTCTAGTTTCCTTTCTTTAATTGTATCACCACTTTACTTATTTTGCTCTCCCCTTCCCTCCAGTTCTTCTGGTAATCACCATGCTGTTGTCTGTATCTATGAGTTCATTTTTGTTTTGTTAGTTTATTTTTTACTTTTTTGTTTTATATTTCAAATGTGTGCAATCATATGTTTTTTTTACTTTTTCCATCTAACTTATATCACTTAGCATGACACTCTCAAGATTCATCCATGTTGTCACAAATGGCAATATTTCATCTTTTTATGGCTGAGGAGTATTCTCTAGCCATTCATCTGCCCATGGACATTTAGATTGTTTCCATATCTTAGCTATTATAAATAAGGTTGCAATGAACATAGGGGTACATATAACTTTTTGAAGTAGTTTTTTCATATTCTTTTATCTACTTATTTTTTTGTTAATCCTCACCAGAGGTTATATTTTTCCATTGATTTTTAGATAGCATGGAAGTGAGGGAGGAAGAGAGAGAAACATTAGTGTGAGGGAGCCACATGGATTGATTGCCTCCCATACGACACCAGTCGAGGACTGAACCAGCAACCCAGCTACGTGCCCTTGACCTGGAATCGAACCTGCGACCAACCTTTTGGCCTGCAAGCCAAAGCTCTAACCACTGAGCAACTGGCCAGGGCAGTTTTTTCATATTTTTAAGACGAATACCCAGAATGAGAATTACTGGATCATATGGTAGTTCTTAAATTTTAAAGAAACCTCCATACTATTTTCCATAGTGGCTGGAACAATTTCTAATCTCACCAACAGTGTACAGGGTTCCCTTTTCTCCACATCCTCTCCAATACTTGTTATTTCTTGTCTTTTTTTTTTTCAATCCTCATCCAAAGATATGTTTTTATTGATGTTAGAGAGAGAGGAAGAGGGAGAAAGAAACACTGATCATTTGCCTCCCGTATGCACCCCAACTGGGGATTGAACCTGCAACCTAGGTTTGTGCCCTGACTGGGAATTGAATCTGCAACCTTTTGTTGGACGGAAAGACATTCCAACCAACTGAGCCACCTGGCCAGGGCAATTTTTTATCTTTTTGATAATAGCCTAAGAGCCATTTAACAGGTGTGAGGTGATATCTCATTGTGGTTTTGATATGTATTTCCTTAATAATTAGTGATTTTGAACATCTTTTCATATACCTGTTGGCCATTTGTAGCAGTAAAGGGGCCAAAAGGAATCATTTTCCAGCATCTCAAGCTTACCACCAGGCTTATGAGAGCTACTTAAAAAAAATTGTAGCTCTTTCCTTCTTCCCACTGGACATCAGAGGCAGCCTACCCCAGCTTGCAAATGATGCCCCCCCCACACACACACACACTTATTTTTCACCCACAGCTGATTTTATCTACACTTCTGCTTCAACTTATCACTGAGTGAACTTGGTGGCCCTGTTCCTGCCTCACAGTAAATCCGAGAGACTCAGTTAAAGTCAAAGAAGCTTTAACATTATGGTGGACATTTCATTTATTTTTAATAGACCAACAAGGCAACATAACATCTTTATAGAGATAAATAGCTATATATTTTACATAAGCTCCATAAACAACCCATTAGCCACTAGAGCTACAGCAGATGTTTGTGTACAGCAACCAAAGGTGAAGGGGAGTGTGCAATTCAAGTTTCATTTCTCCCCTGAAGCCCTCACTGGCAGCTGCTGTGTTTCATGAGATATCTCCTCCCCCACCCTACTGAAAGCCTATTGTGATGTTAATTATAAATAAGCATGTATTCTTCATGCAGAGGTTTGATTTGCAGTGCTAAGGCAAATCTCTCAGTACTCAATTGCTTGACTCTAGAGAAGTGGATGTTGGTGAAAACATCAAGGTAGCATACATCAGGTGTGCAGAAATTGATTCTAGAGGAGAAATGTATATTGGTGTAAAAATCAAGATAGCATACATCAGGTGTGCAGAAATTTATTGAGCATCTACTATATTCCACAGCACATGTTAAGTGTTAGGTATACACAAATGAATAGAACTTTACAGGGCTTACAGTTTAGTAGAAAGAACAGATTAATAAAAAGAAATGACCTTTACTCAATGTACCATAGCTAAAAGTACACCCAGTGCTAGGATTACCCAGGAACAAATCCAGTGATTTCTATCCTGGACTCGGGAAATGGTATCAGGAAGTCTCCCTGGAGCTCTCTATTTCTTGGTTGGGCTTGCAGAATGACAATGGTATTTGTTGTTGTCACTCGTTTTTCTTTAAGTGGATAAATAAAAGAAAGGTAGCCTATGTGGAGCCACAGAATTGTGAAGCAGTATGTTGTGTTCAGATGCTAAATACACTTCTGAATTGCTGGAAGGTAGTTACGGAGAATGGCATCAATGGGAGGGGAAAACAACTAAGAGACGAAGCTCAAAAATGCCAGAGAGATGGTCACAAAGGCCTTTCACGTCATGCCTGGGACTAACAGATTAGAATTAGCCAAGTCACAATGGGAGTAGTGAGGGATGGCATCTGACAGGGAAGAAGGATGCCAGGGTAGAAGGACCTTGGAAGTCCCAAAGCCTGGGCCTTGTAGCAGATGGCTCTCCAGAACTCTGTAACTCCTAGAACTACGGTGCCCCACACCACAGTACAGTGATTGAAATGCGGAGTTATGATCTCAAGTCATCAAGTAAAGGAAAAATTAGGTGCATTAAGCTATGTTTATGGAGTCAGAGAAGTGTGTAATAGAGTTTAGAATGCCATCAAACGCTGAATATTAGAAACAGTGTTTTTTTTCAGTGCTTAAGGCCAGCTATATTAGACATTACTATAGTCTATGCAGTTTTCTCATATCTATGTTAGGCTACTTTACCTTTCAGAATTCAAGTTCCACGGTCACAGATTGCTTATCTGATGCCCCTGCAGCTCTGAAGCCAATGCTGTAGGTCTTCAATAAATCCTTTACAGCTTTTCTGGACCATCATTCAGCACTTCTGTCCTGCCTCCTGGCTCTTTGCTGACTCATTTGTGGGACATCTCAGAACAAGTCACCCAGTCACCGAAACCTTGGTTTATCCTACTAGAAATAAATCTATTAACTGTACCTTAGTTTGAGGAATAATTAGTTCCTAGGAAGTTAGCTGGGAAAAGATGATATGATATAGGGGAAAAAGAAGGGGTGTCAATGTGAGACCCAGAGAACCTTGGGTTTGGGTGTCAGCCACCATTCACTGGTGGGATGGCCTCAGTCAAGATGCAATGTCCGCAAGTTTCCCTTTGTGTGAGCAGCCAGTAGACACGGATACTCTTCCGAACACTTAACAATAACAGAAATTATTTCTGTAAAGCACACAGCATTCTGCTTAGCATAAAGCAGCCCTTGGTTAAATCACAGCTATTAATATTATCAAGTCACACTTAAAAACATTGCTTTTAGTTACACATCTAAAAGGCACATGAAATATGTTCAGAAAGACGAATAGCACTAACAAGTAGTTCACTAAATAGGCACTCAGAATAACAAATATTATTCTCCTGAAATTTGATGCTAATGGCACTTCACCTCGCCCTAGGTCACTAGTCCCCTAAATATTCTGAAATAAAATAATCTGGAATACATTTTAGCTTTGTTTTGGGGAGTTTTTAGATGTTTGAATATGACAAGCCTGATGTAAAGTGAAGAAAGAAAGAGGCAGAACTAACAGGCCAGCAATTTAAAATACAGCAACGAAAACCAGTGGAGAAGTAGATTTCTTAGAAGCACTGACGGGCGGTCAGGACTGCAGGGAGACGTGTTGGCGGCCCAGTGGGTTCGCCAAGTGGGCATGCTGTGACAGCACCCTCGCTCTAACCACATCTCCCACTCTTATTTTTATGTCATTCTTATTACAAATTCAGAGTTTCACGCTTACAACCTCTCTATCTTGTTCTAACCTCCCTTTTTCCTGTTGGAACACAAAGTGCTGTTTGTGGGCAAGGGTTGTCATCTTTTTTTTTTGATCTCTACAGTGTAAATGCATTATTAGGTCTGCATTTTCAGAAGTGGGGTTGTTTATCTTATGTGTGTGTGTATTTGACATCGATGATTAAGAAATGGCACTATGACACCTGGGCTTCTTTTTCTTGGTCAAAAAGAGCAAAGTATATATTAGTAGTGACTGCTATTTTAAATCTCCTTTCTCTTTGTCTGTCGAGCTGTCTGTAATCAACCGAGTGGAAAATGGCTTTGCAGGCTCAAGCTCTGGGTGGGGAAACAAGCCTTCATGCCCCCACACTGCACGACGCTGGCAGCCAGGAGAAGTGCTTTTTCAAAATGCAAGTTTTTACCCAGTATCTGCAAAGTTCTACAGAATCCAGCCACAGTGCAAATCCCAGATAGGTCTGCTTGACCTGCACTTTTTCCTGTAAATTTTGTCACATGAGTAGCTAGGAAGAGGAGAGGTGGCTGGTTATTAGGAGAAAGGAAACAGAAGGAGAGGAGAGGAGGGGAAGGGAAGGGACAGGAGGGCAGGGGAGGGAGGGAGGAAAGAAATCTACTCCAGACCAAAAAAGATGAAAGACCAACAGGCCCCAGTTGGAGTCAGTTTCAGAAATGACCCTGGTCTGTTTGCCTCAGCAAATTCACCCTGCGTATTTTGTGCATGAAAAATGGTGCTCCATGTCTGCCCTGGTTCGCTTCCCTTCAGTTCCCCCTCCATGGTGTTCATTCCATCCTTTGCCAGACACTGGGAACATTCCTTAACATTCATTTCCAGCTTTGAAGACTTATTTTCTTATGTGTCAAACTTAATCTTTTCCAGCTTCTTTTCTATTAAAGTTATATGGAGGTTTCAGTTATTTTTCTTTCCATTTCTTTTCTCCTGTTGCTGCATTTGTAGACACACTGTCTGTTGGTCTTGAAGATGTGATGTATTATACATGTCCTTTCTAGTGGATTGGTGAGGGAAGAGCGACAAAGAGATGGGGAGCTTCGAGAGGTCATATACTCCAAGGAACGCCCACTGATGACAATGCTGACTGACCACAGCGGATGGCGGAGGGGCTGGCAGGGGTGGGCTTCAGACAAGAACATTTGTTTTCTTTCATCCGGGAGCCTGCATGAAGAACAGTCTTTCTGTTTGTTACAATGATGGGTAATTTGGCGCACTTCCCTTTGCATGAAGAAATTTGCTATTCTAATCAAAATCTCGTTTCTTTCTACAAACCATTATAAGATACTTATGAAAATAGGCAGATTCAGATTTCCTGTTTGAATTTTTGTCAGCTTTCACTTTTATGCTCATTTGCAGAATCACATAACTATGAAAGGCCAATTAGCTCTAAGTCCCCAGAAAGTGACAGAATAAATTGCTTTCTTCCTAGCAAATCAAGAATAATATTGTGGGTTCAGTGCAAAAGTGTCCACCCAGAGATTTCAGTTCATTTTATCAATCTAATGGAGTGTTTTCAGTCTGCCTCTGTGACTCATGCTTCTAGGATACACTTTGCTGTCAGAGCTCTTACATTACACTTTACTGCTTCCGTGCTAAGATAGGATAAATCTGCAAATGTGAGCAGTGCCTTGGTCAAGATGCTTTGTGTGGAACAGATTTCTCACTTCGTCAACATTTATTCAAGTTAAATGAAGGAATTCATAGAATTCTCTTTAGCAGGGTCGGCAGTCACCAAGTTAATATCCTTTAATGCAGCATATTAGGCATTAGAATATTTTCCCCCCACAGAGAGTGGCTGGGATAATGTCGCTGTTAATTGCAATAGCTATGCAAATATGACTGGAGACTGTAATTGCGATTTTCAAAAATCAAGCTATCTCTAAAGAGACTCAGCCGATGATGGCTTTTCTGAGATACCGCTCCTCCTGGACACGCACTTGTGAATGTTGCCTCCTTCTTCCATATTTCTCTCAGTGGCTCTTCTTCATTTCTTGAATACTTTTCCCCCAAGTTGCTCTAAACTACACCATCATGATGGGGAAACTCGGGGCTTCCCCAGGGAGAGAAACTGAATTCTTCCACATGTAAGGGAACAACTGGGAATGGGCTGTTATAGCATCTCTGCAGGGAGGTCACAGTCAGCCACGAACAGGTCGAGGACTCCAGGTAAGTGTGCTCACTGCAGAAGCAAGCCATCTCTCTTGTTGCATAGTCTTGGGGGTTTTTCACTGATTATCCATCATTGCCAGAAGTATTATTTCTGGTACCTTAAAAAGGAGGGCAGAATAACAAGGGACTTGACTTAGAATTAATGCTGAATTATTTTGTTTTCAAAAGTCCATTCGCTCTTACTGAAAAGCAGTGAATTGCTAATCATTTCTTGTTCACCTGTGGCAACTACATTGGTAGAAATGAATTATATTCAATCAGCAATGTTATAATGAGTAACATATTTATTTAGAATAACGGAGTAGTTATGCTGCAACCCAATTTGTGTTGTTCAGGAGAATGGATGCAGAATATTTGAGGAGCTTTGTTCTGGATTCCCATGGAGTTACATCAACATTTATATTAATACCCAATGAGTTTGACATGATTAGTGTCATTACAGGGAATGCCAAAAGGATTAATGAAGATTTGCCATGTGTAGGGAGCTGTTAATTGTGATTTTGCAGTCCAGTATTCATTTGTGATATCTTCTCCACCTGTAAACACCTCTCCCTGTTGCCTTGTATAGGTAAAACTGGACAATTTCACAGCTTATAAAATATGTTCTTTTTGTTATTATAAAATCTGTGACAAGAACTCTGTGGGTGGAGAACATACAGTTCTTGTGTCATTTTGTTCTGCTCTAGGGAAATAAAACCCTGTCAACTTACTAGGAGAGAAGTTCATTCAAACTGTGTGCCTACTTTTCAGTTGCCCTTCGGTGAAAGGACTCCTTTACATACCCTCTGACGAAAACTTAAAAATTCACTGAATATTTTCTTCCTTGAGTTATTATTATTATTTTTTTTATTAATTTGTTTTTGTTACAGATGTTTCTCATTTTTCCCCGTTGACACTCTCCCCCCCCCCCCCGCCTCATCCCCAGCTTTGTTGTCTATGTCCGTTGGTCATGCATACATGCATGTAAGTTCTGTGGTTTATCTCTTCCCTCACAAACCCCCCTCCTCTGAGGTTTGTCAGTCTGTACCCCACCTCCATGTCTCTGGGTTAATTCTGTTCAGCAGTTTGTTTAGTTCATTATATTCCACAAATAAGTGAGATCATGTGATATTTGTCTTTCTCTGCTTGGCTTGTTTCACTTAGCAAATACTCTCAGAAAACAAGAATACTCTGAAGTTTGAGCATACCATAAAAAGAAGAAAGGTAGTTAATCTTCCCAAATTCTCACTTTTTCCCCTCCCTTCGGATTGTTATATTTTTGTTTGCTTTGTGTTATTTCCCAAAACTGCACAAGATCGAGCTGAGCACCTTCATTTCTGGAGTCTATATTGAAGCAATTTCCTAAGATGTGCTCTGTGAGGGGCCAAAGAGAAGAGCAGCAAAGATGAACTTTTCTGCTAAAGAGCAGTTTTGGAACTGAAATGTCTGAGACTGGAGCACAATAAATTGAGAAACACCCAAACGAGAATTTTTTCCCCTGTGCCAGTGGGGAGCCTTGGGCACCCGAGGCCCAGCATCAGTGGCTTGGTGTTTTCATGTCTGAGTTTTCTGTTGTACCTGTGGACCCACAGAACAATCACGCATCACTGTAGTAGGGACAATACAGATCGCACTTACCCTACTTACCTGACAGCTTATAGGCTAAGCATTCACTCATCCTAAAAGAATGCATAGTCTTTTTGTAAATAGCATGAGTTGAATCTAAATAAATAGTTTCAATATTGAGGCTGTTTCTGAAGCTAACATAGTTATGGTGGTGATTCAGGAAGGTGAGTGTAAACACACCTGCTAATTAGAAGAATCACATGAGAAATTCCACTTAATAGAATTTCATTAGCATTTCCGAAAAGTCGGTGGGATCAATGCTTTGAGTATCTTTTTGAAAAAAATCAGTTCATTTTTAACCTTTGAAAAATGAATGGCCTAGAGGACAACAACTGTCAGGAAATGAGATCACATGCACCTTGGCGAACAAGAGTTGTGAACCCACAGTCAGTTTTCCTATGTTGCAGAGGGATTCAAGGAGACAACAAGGTGGATCCCTCCCATGATTTCTGGTGGTGGTTAGATAATCACTACATGAGTGAGCTTTGGAGGTTGATGGAACTGTTCTGTATCCTCACTGTCATTGAAGAGTAAGAAGAGGGGCTTGATTAATGGATTAACACATTAACATAAAAACTAAGAGAAAAAAATTCATGTAATAATATATAGTACAAAAAACAATTATATCCTTTAAAAAGACAATAAAAATGACTAAATTTGAATGTGCAAAGTTATTTGTAAGGCCCCACCAGCTTCTGATAAAAGCTGACTCCCCTGTAGGCATTCAAACCTCTTATACTATGCTCCCAACTCACCAATCAGGCAGCATCTTTCTCTACAGTCCTCAATATTTTATTCACAATTCAGAAATCTCAAAATTTCTGAAAACTGAATGTTCTTCTAAAACTTATCTGGTGGCAAAAACTTGATCTCATTCACATGAGTTTATTTCTGCTTTGTGCATATTACTTTGTACACATATTGGCATGGTTGATAGAGAACTACTATGTTTGATTACTAGGTGCTACCTGGAGCCTACAGGGTGTATTCTAAAATCTGAAATATTCTGAATTTCAAAACACATCTGACCCCAAGGATTTCTGACAAAGGATTAGTGGCTGTGCTTTCAAGACTGTTTCTGAACAAAACAGGCAGTAGCATCTACTTTTTCTAACATGGTCCATGTATTTAGGCTTTAGTGCCTTTGCTAATATTACTGTCTCATTGTGGACATACGGTTGTCTTAACTAAGCCATGTGAGAGCCAAGTTTAAACACCACTGCCTCAAAGAAGCCCACCCTAACTGGCCATGCTCTCTTTCCTGATTCTAACCCTCTTGTATTTCCTTCTAGATGGTAACTTTAATGGGAGCACTGACCACTCTGATTAGCCATGGCAGTCAGAGGTGTGGTTATCATTTCAATAGGGTTTGAATAAAAGATGTGGGTTCATTACTAGAGTTGAGATCAGAAAATTTCTGGAGCAATGGTTAACATCATGGCCACTGAGCAGAGATAGAAACCAAAACTCCTGGGTTAAGGGTAGGAATAAAAAATTGATTGAGGCTGTGGACTTACCATGAGGTTTGGCAGAAATGGGCTGACTTAAACACAATACACTTGGTAAAGACACCTAATAAAAAGACAACCTACTATGCCTGACCACTGATTAAGGACCAGGGGCTGTGCAGACACTTTACAGTCATTATCTCATTTAGTCCTCAAATTTTTAGTAGTTCATAATATTTCTGTTTTACAGACAAGGAACTAGAACTTAGAGAGTGTAAGCCCTTGACCAATATTACATAATTAGTAAAAAAGCAAAGCAAATATTTCAACGGAGTCTCTCAAACACCCCGGCCCTTGTTCATAACCACTCTGACTCTGCCTCATCAACTGGGGCAAAGAGCTGGAGTGAGAACTTTGATTCAGGTGAGATGAACATTGGGGTTTGGGAGGTAGAACAATGCTTGGCATGGTTTTTAGTGCCTGCCATTATATCAGGGATGTTCTGTGGCTAACCTGAACCTCATATTTAGCAGCACTGTTTCCCTACTTAGCTCTGAAGCTTCACACCTGTCTAAACCTTACAGTTCTCCTTTTGTTAGCACAGGTTCTCTCTTTGAGGCATAGAACACACCTAAGACTACTCTCTATATGACATCATAAAAGATAAATGAAAAGGGCAATTAAGCCATGTATGGGAGATTAAGCGGAGACTGAAACTTCAAACTTTTGGAGTGTTTTACATCTTTTCTTCAGGATATTGCGTCTTTCATGTCCTTGAACCTGACAGGCACCATATTATATTCATTCTTGTCCCCAGTAGTAATAATATATGTCTTGAATATAATAGAAAATAAATAATTGTTTATGGAATGAATTATTGCTAGCAGAGATCGGTGGCAGGGAACAGCTTGATAGAAACATATTCTTGACACCTTCTTTTATAATAGGAGGCAGTTTCTTTATGTTTTCAGGTTTGGCGATTCCAGCATAAAGTTAAGCTATTTATAAATGTTCAAAGAAGAACTAATACATTTCATATTTCTTTAATTGGACAAAATTTTGGAAATCATATTAATGTCCCTAGCATTATTTTGTGGTTTCTGCAGACTGGAGGATTTTTGATGTATTGGCTCCAATGGGAGAGCATCCCAATAGTGTCAACCAAAAGCCAACATTCCATATTCTGCTTAGTTCAGCCTTTCATTCTGAATCCTATCTGTGCAATCAGCAACTTGCACTCCAGGAAAGGAGATGTAGATGAATTAATGAGAAGGGACTTAGCGTAGGTCCCCCTCAACAATTTATAGCAAGTAAATTAAAATCACCTGTTGGTTCAGTGCATTAACATTGCTGGCTCTGCTTAAACCCTTCAGGATTAGTTTAAGCTCAGAGGGATAAATAGGCATAAATAAAAATGTGTTTTTTTCATCTCTCATTTCATGAAGTTATAGAAATAGTTGTGGATATTTCTTTTCCTCTTATAGTTGGCTTTTACTGTTCTTGAGAAGTCAGAAAAAGTTAAACATAAGAGAATGTGCAACTCCTACTGCTTTTGGCGTCTTATGTGTAGACATATTCAGACACAGGCTGTTCCATTATTAACTGGTAAAAATTAACAATGGAAATATTTCATTATGTTACTATATATTTTTTTAACTCAGTGTTTATTAGGTTGGCTTACAATTCATCTAACTTCTACTCTAAAGGCTATGTAGAGAAAAATTCTGGGTTCTCTACATAGGTATACCAACAACTGAGTGAAGATATTTCAGTGATCTCTTAGAATGGACTAAGGCAGTTGACTCTCCCAGCCTGTCTTCGAAGCACTGGGGGTTATACCAAGGGCTCCAAGTGTTGCATGTAGTGATCTGTTTTCTGGTCAGAGGCATGGAACCTCAGGAATAGAAGATTCTTGAATTGTACCTTGAGCTATTTCCAAGCAGAACCACTGAATCAGACATACTTGGAACTATTGTTAGAAATACAAATTTGAGAGCTTCAACCTACACCTATATTGTCAGAATCTCCATGGTTGAAGCCAATAAATCTATATTTTCATAAGTTTTCTGGGTAATTCTGATGAGCAGCTAAGTTTAGAAGTCAATTGCCAGGCCGAACCATAATCCATGTATTCAAATCTCCATGGCTAATGGTCAACCAGAATATTCTTGGTCAACCAGTCTGAATATAACCAAGAAAACCATCGGCCTGAGTCTCTAGTCTGCTCAAGAACCCTGGATATTTAATATTTAAATAGATTAAACTCAAACACACATCTTACATATCTTAAGGAACCTAGTAACCCCGCAATACTAGTCTTTGAAGATTATGGGGAAATATATATTTAGCTTAGCCTTCTATCTATAATTCCCCAAGTTACCATTGACAACCGTTTTGGGGTGAATTTCCTCATTCTTTGTTATTCTGCAATATTCTCCCTCCCCAAATCAATAATTTTTACTTTGCTGTGTAGAGCATTTTAATTCTCTTCATTTGACTTCTCAGAGAACTGCCAGTCACAAGTGTACTTGTTGTGTTGGTGCCATTCACATTAGAGTCGATGAGAAACTCTCACCCTCTTTGGACAGAAAGGGAAACGCTACCTTTCCAGTAGCCTGCCAATGTTCCCAGGCTTATACTGTCTTTCACGCCACAGTTTCTAACCTTAACTTCACAACTCAGTTTGTCTTTGTCCCAAGTAAGACTGGCTATTCAGTCTACAGGAGATCTGATGGAATTCTACCCTTAGAGACTTTGAAACCACACCAACACCATCATCTTCACAATTTTCTTAAGCCCTCCTCTGCATTGTGCGCTCTGACTATATGATCATTAAGTTCTTTTTCTCTCTAGGACTCTGACCATTTGTAAACCAGAACGTGATGCTTATCTTTTAGGAAAAACCCTAGAGGTAGACTCTTACACTGGCTGGAGATACAAGGGAACTCAAATGTGAACACTTGTCTGGCAGTGCAAGAGCACAGAGGCTGGTGAGGTGAACCCAGCAGTGGGGCCACATTTCAGCTCTGCTGCCTCCTGCTCTGGCAAATCCTGTTGTCCTCAGGAGACTGAGGCACGAGGTGGGATCTGAACAAAAGAAACTTGTTGGAACTAGAGTCAGGGTAGAAGGAGTCTAACAAAAGATTGACTCTTCTAAATCACCTAAGACAGTTAACCTATATCCCCAAATTCTCCTGTCTGAAGACTGGATCGGTTTGGGAGCTGAATGTTCAGATGATGTTAGGTGACAATGTCTGTGCTCTTTAATATGGTAAGCACAAGCATAATGAGAGCTTGTAATGTAGCTGGGCTGAATTAAAATGTTCTGTGCATGTAAAATACACACCAGATTTGCATAATTTTTTTGGAAAAAAGAATGAAAAATATCTCATTAATAATAGCTTATATTGATTACATGTTAAAATAAGTATTTTAGATGTATTAGATTAAATCAATAATTAACTTAATTTCATCCCTTTTTTTGCTTTTTTTAATGTGACCAATAGAAAATTTTAAATTACACATGTGTCTTGCATTATATTTCTTCTGGACAGTACTGCTCTGTATTCTGAGGGCTTGATGGCACAAAAAATCAGATAGATCATTCAGTTTTTTAAATCACTATTTAAAACTTCCCTCTCCATCCCCAAAGTATGAAGTTTTTTTTTACTAATTTGTTTTACCATTTTTTTTTTAACTTGGCATCGACTATTCGCTAGCTACTTTATAATTGCTATTTCTAATTCTCATAATAAGGCTCACATAGATATTATTAGAATTGTTTTTCAGGGCAGAAAACTGCTTCTTAGAAAGAATAACAGTACATTGTAAGAACTACTATTGATGGAATGCTTACCACGTACCAGGCACTATATTTATTATATGTAAAAATATGGATCATAACAATTTTACTCATGAGCAGAATGAGGTTTGAGGAGGTCAGGCTGTTTCTCCAAGATCACGCAGCCCGGAGTCACGGAGCAAGTTTCCAGCTGGGGATGATTCCAGAGCCCTTGCTCTCGCCCCCACGTACACGGAAAAGCAAGTTTGTCTTGTTTTCTAAACATTACTATTTAGTAATCTGTCCTACAAGCAGGTGAAGTGACTGGTTTTTATTTTATTGACTATATGGTTGTTGTTGGTTTGATACCGTTCAGGGTGGAATTAATATTGCTCCCCTCTCTCTGCTTAGCACATAGTGTGTGTCATTCGAGACCCAAAGCGACTGTTTGGTTTTAGCACTCCCTTTGGCTGAATTAGAGTCTGATGAAAGGCTGTTCTGGCCTCACCTTCCTTCCTTACCTCAGGGCAGCTGTTGCAGGTGTTCAGCCATCCACAACATGGTGCTGCTATGTGCTGGCAATAGCTGCAGCCTTGGGGGGAAATGCACCTATTGGCAAACTAGCAGGACTAACTAGCAGTCTCTGGATGATGAGTAATCCAGGGCCAAGTTCTTGAAAGAGAAATCCACCCTGGGGACCTCTGGGTAATGGCGGTGGTGTGTGCAGCTGTGCTTTTGTTTGCTTGGAGTGAAGGCACCAGGAAAGTGGCCCTCCTGCTGAGCTAGAAAGGCCAGTCAAGGAGTCATTAAACTGAGCCCTAAAAGAAATGCCTCTCAAGTTGGTGCAACAGGACCTACCTTTCAATAACAACGTATAGAATACAAATAAAAAGAGTAATCGCAGAAGCTACAAGAATGTCTTCTATGAGCTAGATTTTGGCTCAAACGCTTTAGAGATATTGCCTCAAATACTCACTGTAACCTTGAAATCCAGTGCTATTATGTCTAGGCAAAGAAAGTAGGATTTTTAGGCTGATGACACTAGAGAATCTCAGAATGTGGTTTCCAGCCTATTTAGCCTTTTGGAGATCTTTTTGTTTTTATAATGCATTTGATTTTACCAAAAAGGGAAACTTTGCAAAAGTAGCAATTTAATGGATGTTTATTGCTTTTACCTTTGCTTCTGTAAGCATACTGCCATTGTTACAATTTTCTGAAAGTCAGAGCGCAAGATTCCGGAGTTGCTTTGGGGATATGAAACAAACAAGTTTCAAAGAAAATTTAGTTTATTTCCCCACCTCCATGTTAAATTCTGATATCTGTACTTTACACATCTTACTTGTATAAAAAGAGAAAAAATTACATCTCTGCCATTTCTACCCACTTTAGTTTTTATGTGCAAACATATACACTATGAAAAGAATACTGATTTTCACTAAATTTTTATTTTTATCCTAAATAAGAGGAAACTGGCAAGTAGAAGAAAAACATGGGAGACATTGTTTATAATCAAATAGCATTGATAAGTAGCCACGTGATAAAATTGAAGACAGATTGTTGTTTTCAAATGGAAGGCTATTCCACAGATAGCCTCAAACTAAGCAATTTTAAAATATATCAAACTCACAAATGTTGAAATACTGCAGTAAAATTCCATTTGGGAATTCAAAATAAATCCTTTGGCAGATATCTAAACCCCCAAAGTGACAATTATAATATATGAAGAACGAATGTGGGCTCTACTATGTTCTTAATGTACCATAAATTAAATTTTCTAATGTGAGTTGTTTAATACTATACCATTTGCTTTTCCTATGGGTTGGAAAATGTAGTTAGCATTATACATATGTAAATATTATTTACTGGAAAGGAGGAGACTTTAGAGCAAAGTTACTGAGGTTTCTAGAAGGGTTATGTTACATCAACAAAAATAAAATCTCCACTGACCTGCCACTGAAGAGACTGTCGCAGAAAGAGAAGGGTTTGTGGGTTGGGCCTGGTTTGAATCTTTATGCTTCCACTTTCCAGCTGTATCATCAATGATAAATCATTTAACCACCTGAACCTCAATTGCTTGAAATGAAAAAATGGGTATACTACACCAACCTTCTTGTCATGAGAGTTAAGTTAAATAACTTAAATGAAACTCCACACATACAGTAGAAATGTGAACATAAAAATACTTTTTCTTTGTGATTAATAAATAAAGATGGAAGTTAAATAATCTAAAGTTATCTTCTTGTATTTCTTATTATGAATACATTCCTAGGATCATTTAAATTATACAGCATGATTGGGATGATTCACTATTTTAAAGACCTTTTAGAATGCTTCTCCTAAAAGTAACATTAGGGATATCTAATGTCCTTGCCAACAGACTGCCATATGTAGTGACTTGTGTCTCTATAAAAATGCCTTGTATTTCTAACCCCTGTTCTTTAATAATGTATCTGTAGCTGGTTCACTCACTAGATTATAAGCTACTTGAAGTCAGGAATTTCTCCTAGTATTCTGTAGTAAGTACTTTGTTTACAAGCAAACCCATTCATCATTTCTCCTGGGAAAATTTAAAAAAATGTGACTTACACATGTGTTTAAAACTATTTTCTAAAGAAAACCATTGATCGTTTACTTCTGTTGAATAAATCTTTATTGCTCATGAAATTGAGAACAAGCCTGATTGTAGATCAACCATCAGGATTATGGCTCCATAATGGCCTCTCACGCATTCTCTCTCACAGCTCCTGTAAATCTATCTTACTTGTTTACAGAGAGGACCGCAGACTGCTCAGATACTATGTTCAATTATTAAAGGCCACTGACTCTACTCAGACTCTTCCCCCTGTTACCAGTTGAAATCCGACCTCATTCTTCCAAGCACATCCCACATTTGGATATTACCTTCTCTGTTTCTCTCTCTCCTCTGAAATCTCCTTCCACCTTGGCTATATCTCCCCTACGGAACTGACAGATAACATAGAACAATAATGGACCTTAGAGATCACTATTATACAACTAGGATAGCCTTCTAAACATATAGATGGGGACACTCTATTTTACCTCTCACTTGGCAAAACAGGGATAATGCTTTTGGGACAGGATTACTGCATGGCTGTACCTGAATCTTTCCCCACCCCTTCAAACCTTGATATGTGCGTCCTTAGCTGTCTGCAAACCCCTCTGACGTAATGCTTATCAGATGCCATTAAGCCTCTTTGCTTGTCTTCCAGCAATTCCACTGGTCAGGAGCTACTGTCTTTTATTGCTGTATGCACACAGCTTTGCAAAGTGCCTAACTAATAGGAGACACTCAATAAATGACTGTGGAATAAATGAATGCATCGACTGATTGTTAAATCACTCTCCAAATCAATTTCTCATGAATATGTCTCATTTGAATAGGATTAAAATAGAAAATGTCTCTTTCTGAGTGTGCTTCCTAAAACGGCAAATAAAATTATTTTGTTTCTCTTAAAAATGCAAAGGCAATTTAGCTGATTACTTCATAAGCCCTCCCTCTTCCCTTAGTAATTTTTGCCCTTGCGTCTATCAGTGGATGCCCAGAGAAAATGCGTGCAGGCACGTGGGCAGGGTGAGGCTTACCTTCAGAAGAACCAACCGGAGCAGTGCAACCAGTCACCACTGCTGCTGCACATGCCAGGGAAAGTGAAATTTAAAAATATTCTCTTTGGGTGGTTGGATTTTTATTCTATTATAAAAATGTGTTTGTCTATAGAAACACCAAAAGTGTTAGTTCATATGTTCTTTATTTTCTACAGTGAAGAAGAGTCTGTTTTTGCATTAAGAAATCACCTGCAAGGTTCTTGTTTTGCTTTACAAGATGATTAGAAGGTAGAATCAAAAAGACCTTGTAATTGACTGAATATTAAGAGACAATGCAGTACAGAAGAATCTAGAGTGAATCCCCATAATTGTTAATTAACAACTGCAGGTTTCTATTTCATTATATTTTTTACTTAGTTTTAGATCAGATCTGATAATAAAATTTGTTGTTGTTGTTGTTGTTGTTGTTTTTGTTTAAGAAGGACTTCATTTTCAATTTCTGTGTAATAATTTATTAATGTAAATTATATTATTTTAATAATATTTGTTAGAGAAAAGTTAATGCTATACAATAGGTATGTTTCTGTTTTAAAAATAATTTTTACAAATAAAACCATTTTAATGCAAGTGAGTTCAGTCTTTAAGGTAACTGAGGGAAGGAAAAGTTCCGAAGTATATTGCAATATTATAATGAACGTCTTTATTTATCTGTAGAACAAATTTAGGTTTTTGTTGATTGTAATTTATTCCAGGAGACTCCAGTGTTATAAAATTAGATTCTATTTAAAATTAATTTATATCATTGATATAATTTATTATGAGAAAGGAGATAAAATTTCTTTGTATAATCGAAATTTTTAAAACCTAAATTTTCAATATTGTGACTTATTATTGATCTGTTAATTATTTTCATAAATTACCTATCTGCTACTAATTACTATTGAAACTTTCTGGTTTCTCCTCTCCATACCCACTCGTTTCAGAACTGTGGTCTAAAATGAAAAAGTGTAAATTGTGAATTTCATTATAGAGCTTCCGTCAAAGTTTGTTGAAGAATATAGCTATTGTCATATGTCACCTAGTTGCCATGGAAACTAGGAATTAAGAAGAAGACATGGCCCTAGCTGTTTGAGGGAATATACACAAGCATCTGCTATATCAGCTGGTGAAAATGAGTGCTGCAGGGAAACAGAGCGGATGGAAGGCATGGGAGGACCGGTGTAGCTGGGGACTGATGTTTGCATAGGGTGGTCAAAAAAGGCTCACTGGTAAGGTGACCTTTCAGCAAAAACCTGAAATAAATCAAGGCGAAAGCCATGTGAGCATCTGGGGAAAAGCATTCCAGCTGAGGAATCAGCAAGAGCAAATGCCTTGATGCAGGAGAACGCTCAGGGCGTCCCGTGCATGGATACGGACGCCGGCTGCACGGCAGAGAAGAGGGTCGGGAGAGGGAGAGGAGGTTGGAAAGGGGTGAGGGGAGCCACGTGTGCAAAGTGTGTAAGGTCTGGATGACCTAGGTAGCAACTGACTTTGCATAAAAGTGAGATCTGAAGGTGGGATTATGAGCAGAGAAGCGCCATGATCTGACGCACATTTTAAATGGGCGGCTCTTCCTGCTGTTTCCCGAATAGGTTGCTGGGGACACCGATGGAAATAAGGAGAGCAGTTAAGAGCTGTTTTAGTAAAGCAGGTGGGGGAAAGAGGATCGTGGCTCGGGGCAGAGTGGTGGAAGTGGAAGTGATGAGGAGTGCTCTGCATGCATTTTGAAGGTAGACTCAATAAGATTCGCCAAACAGAAGATGAAAAAAAGAGAAAAATCACACTCCTCTTTGGCCTGAGAAATTGGAAGGGTGGGCTTACCATTTACTGAGATGGAGAAGATGAGGGACCACGGAAGCTTTGTTTACCTTTTTGTTTGAGGGTTTCTGAGACTCAGGAATTCATTTTTGGATTTGTTAAGGTCGAGATTCCAATTAGATTTCTAGCTGGAAATGTCAAGTCAGCAATTGAGTGCATGAATTCGGATTCTAGAGGGGAGCTCTGAGCTGGAAATATACATTTGGGAAATGCCAGCATCGGGGTGAATTTTAAGTCATGAAACTAGGACACATTATTGAGGAGGAAGCATTTGATAGAGAAGAGTTCAGAGAATGGGAATTTAGACATATCTCTCCAATGTTCAGAGGTCAGACAAGGAGGAGCAGCCAGGGAGGTCGGTGAAGAACAAGAAAGGACGTCACCCTGTAAGCCCAGGGAAGAAAGAGTTTCGAGGAGGAGGTGGTAATGAAGTGTGTTAAGTACTGCCAGGTAAAATAAGAACTGAGTATTGGCCATTGGTTTCAGCAGTGAGGATTAACTTTTTATTTTGAGTAGAGCTATCTTTGTAGAGAGGTAAGAATGATTGGGGTAATTTCAAAGTGAACGGAAGGAATGGGATTGGAGATAAGGAGTGTAAGCAACTCTTCCCTGCAAACGCCTGTAAAGTGTGGCAGAGAAATGGGACAGTAAATGTATGTTTTTCAGCGGAAAGGATTATTTTATATTTGATTGATGGTGGGAATCATCCCATAGGGAGAGGAAAACAATGTATGAATCTGGAGTGAAAAGACTTTTGGAGTCATGTACTTGAGTAGGCAAGAAGTGATGGGTTGTACCTTGAAGGAGGAATCAGGGGCTTTGTCTTAGACAGGGTTTGGGGGAGATCATCTACCATAGCAGGATGGAAGCCTGAGTGTGTGGGTGCAGAGGCTGGCCAGTTGGCAGATACTGGCAGTGGGAGGTTATGAAATTGGAAACAAGGTTGTCAGCACAAAGTAGAACAAGGGAGGGAAGAGCTGAAGGTTGAGGAGGGAGGTAAAGCTCTGTCATCTAGGAGGAAGTGAGATGAAGTGTACTAACACGGACTAGGGTCATTAATTAGAATTTCTAGACCACAATGAGGGTCTTCTTATTGCATCAGAAAAAGCTACCTATTCACCAAAATCCATACTCACTTCCTCTATGGTGGACAAAGCTCCCTTACGATTAAGTGTGGCATGATGACCAGCATGTGAGTGGGAGTGATGTGTTCTGCTTCTAGGTCTAGCCTCAACTGATTTCTCATGAGCACTCCATTCTATTTTTTTCTGGCTGAAAGAATGGAGATAAACCCCAGGACAACCTTTGAAGCCCGAAGGTTGAAGAGAGCAGGGCCTTTGTCAGCCTGGGGCCCCAAATAAGAGGAAAGTTTGCCGCACTGACCTGTTCACCCAACTAGTATTGTTCCATGAGCAAGAAAAGAACTACTGTGTTTGTGCCTTCACACGTTTGTTTTTGAGGGGGCCATGGGGGTGCAGAGTTCATGTCCTGGAGTAGGAACATGAAAAGGAGCTAATTGATCTTCATTATGTTTGATTCTGTCCTTGAGTTTTCATGTTTCATTCACTGATTTCTTAATTTCTTCTTTTCTTTAGATTCCTTATTGACAAATTAATTTCTAAAACTATCTCGAAAATGTATTAAAAGAAAAAATAATAGGAAATGTGTTTATAAATAAAAATAACACAAATAACATTACATTTCATTATTTTATATTTAATGCATCATTATAGTTTACATGATATATATACATATATGTATATATATATCTTCATATGAGGATTTTTTTAAATTGATTTTTAGCGAGAGAGAGAGAGAGAGAGAGAGAGAGCGAGCGTGCAACATTGGTGTGAGGGAGAAACATTTATTGGCTGTCTCCCATACATGCCCCAATCAAGGATTGAACCCACCACCCAAGCATGTGCCCTGACTGGGAATCAAACCCACCACCTTTTGGTGTACAAGACAACGCTCCAACCAACTAAGCCACCCAGCCAGGGATATGGAGATATATATATATATATATATATATATATATATATATATATATTAGTTTCCTAATCTGCCATTACAAAATACAAAGTACCACAAACTGGATGGTTGAAATAACACTTTGATTATCTTACACTTTTAGAGGCTAGTAGTCCAAGATCAAGGTGTTGGCAGGTTGGTTTCTTCTGAGGGCTGTAATGAGAATCTGTTCCATTTCTCTCTGCTTCTGGGGGTTTGCTGGCAGTCTTTGGGGTTCCTTGATTTGTAGACATACGACTCCATTCTCTGCCTTTGTCTTCACATGGTGTTCTCCCTGTGTGCATGGCACTTTTACCAATCTCCCCACTTTATAAGGATAGCGTCATCCTGGATTATGGCTCATGTTAACAACTTCATCTAAACTTGATGACCTCGGTAAAGACCCTGGCTTCAAATAAGGTCACATTCTGAGGTACTGAGAGTTGATACCTAAACATGTTTTGTTTGGGAAATACAATTCAATTTATACTAGGAGGTCCACAGCAAAAGAGAGGGAGCATGGGTTTTTGAATCTCCTGGAATTAGGTTGAAATCCCAGCCCTGCCACTTTACAGTCTTGTGACTGAATCGCAGTTATTTCCACTGACCGAGCAGTTCCTTTTTTTGTAAAATGGGGGTGGGGACACGAACTTATAAGGTTTTTATGAGGGTTAAATAAAATATTAGGCATTTAGGCAATCGAGTGGTAGCTATAACTCAGATAAATTTCAATCAAATAATTATGATGATATATATCACAATAAATAATTGCTGTGATCCAAGTATATAATATAATACTCTATTGTTGCTATGGAAATATTATAGGGTTAAGGAATGATACTAATAGCTCATAAAAAATCCAAGTAACCTAAGCAGTCTTAATTTAATTACTATTAATGTCATCATTTCAATGCAATCTTGACTGTGAGACTCACCATCTCAATTCATTCTTTATAATTGGCACCTGTACCTGAATGCTTGTCCTTAACTGTGTTTTATTTGATAAGAAATGATAGATATATCACGGGATTAGCTCCTTCCTTCAAAGTCATGTTCTTTCGCGCTTTGCATATTGAAATGAATCAGTTATTTGCAGTTGAAAAGCTAATGAACTACTCACAGGACTGAAAAGCTCACCCAAGTTTTAGAATTCTGCAAGTGCCTGTGCATCTCGGGAGCACACAACCAGTTTCCTCTCAGGTGTCACACTGTCCTTGAAAGGGAGTGCTACCACATTTCACAATATAAACGTGTGACTATTTGAGATCAACCGTTCTCTATTCAGTCTCTTCCCAGAACAGTAGCTCTAAAACCATGGTCATTTATGTTTCCTTTTTTTTTAGTTTTTTTCTGCCAGGGTGAACTGAACGAGAGGCAGCAGGGGGGCTAATAGCAGGAACAGCTGACTGTATTATCGGTTCAGTTATTACATATACCTATATCTGTTCACCTCCAGCCCAATAAGTTTGATTCTTAGACACAAATGCTAAATCAGAACAGAGAGACAAAAGGAATAAAAGGGAAGAACAAAGTCTCTCCGCTTGGAAATGGAGGTGGATAAGAGACAATGATGAAGTTCAGGAAGTCATGGAAAATCCAATGATTATCGAAAGAAGCAAAGAGAAAAGGGCCTCGGTAGTTAAAGACAAACGGGCATGTTTTCAGACATTTCACACTGCCTTTTGCAAAGGGGATTAACACATTGGCATACTGTAGACCCTGGCAGCATTTTTCCACAGACATTTCTCACCTGACACTATACAATTTGTTTTAGACTCAGCTTTTGGAATTGACTTAAATGGATTCTGGGGCTTCCAGTAAGGGACAAAACAGAAAAACCAGCTGACATGAAAGTCTCTGCAAATCGTTCACGGCCGTAACAGCACTGCCCATGTCCCATTTTCTATTTACTGAGCTGTGTGCTCAGTACGCTCATGTCCACTCTACACGCTTTCTTTATAAGGGCTATAAAATGCTTGTTGAGCTATTAGCACTCACTACAACTAGGGTTTCATTAAGGAGAACAGATAAGGTACCTGGAGACATCAGTCATTAAACTCCATTCAGAGTAAAAACAGGGCTTAAAAGAGGCAGAAAGACGGCAAAAAGAGAAGACGGTGTATGGCCATTAGGTGGAGGTTGAAGGGGGAGAAGCAGAAAAGAACTGAAGCAGAAAATTAAATGGTCTGATACTGACTTTGAATAATAGCTCTGGGTGACCCTGAATCTTACTACTGGGAGTGTTCACATATGAAAATTCTCCACTTGTGATCAATTTTCTGTGTGCAAGATGCTCCCCGCCCCCACCCCACAACTTGCTGTTAGGTGAGAGGGAAGAAACCAATCATTTAAAAAACTCTTGCAGGCTCGGCATCCGCGTTACATCCTTGTAAAATCTGGCAATTTCCTCTTCTTTCATTAACTCCTCCAGAAACATGGGCCCTGGTGTGGGTCCTTCACTCATCAGAATCTAATTATTGCCATCCATTGTGGTGCGGCTGCCCAGCCCCGAGCTCAGAGATCACCGCAGGGAAATCAGGGCTGTGGGGTGTTTGTTAGCACTGTCAGATACATCTCCACGGGGACCTTATCCCCCACACACTCCCATTTCTACCCACTCTTCTTTTGTTTTAAAACTGCCCACCCTTTCCATCTTCCATTATTTCCACCAATTATTTGCCACAAAGTGAATCCCATGTTAAATGGTGAACCTTAGTGTTTAGGTTTTAATGCCTTAAAATTACATAATTCCATTAAAGATGCTATTAAGGTAAAGACAGCCCATAGTGTCTCCTAACAATGCTGACATCTATTACCTTAGATATAGGCTTTGTTAAGCTTTTTTTTTTTTTTTAAATAAATTACTTAGAGGAAAGAATATATTTTCTGAAATAATTTCTCTTTGATATAATTTAAAAATAATTCAAACTATCCTTAAGGAGAGAAAACATACCTTTATAAAGAAATATAGGGAGAAAGATCCTGAGTTGGACTTTTGATTTTCAGTTTACAGTCCAGCATTGTACTATCAGTATCTAGAGAAAGTTATTTCTGATGAACTAGAGCATAAAACTGAAGATCACACATTTCTGGTATCTGAAAGGTAGGTGAAATACTGAAGCTGGAACAACAGCTTTAAAATGTATTTTATTTTAATAATTTCCAACTACTCATTTCTCCCTGTTATATAGTTCATCTCTCCCTATCATACGGAATGTCAGAAAAAGAGGTGATGTTTTCTTTATATTGAGATTATGATATATATGAGAAAAGGCTAAACACATTATTAAATTATAATATCCAAAAGAAGATCTTTTTTTTTTTTAACTTTCAAGGAGCTCAACTAATATCCTTTAATTTCTCCTTTCTTCTTCCCTCTGCTAGGTCCAGAACCACCACATAGAAGCCATTCTCTGCATCACAGATGAGCTTCTAGGTCATAAATAGTGAACAAACCTCCAAAGCCCTTTTATGGTACCTGGATCCTTTGTCCCTGAGAGGGTCCAATTATTACCCACTGTATTAGTTTTCTATTGTTGCAGTGATAAATGACTACAAACTTTCAGAGGCTTAAAACAGCACACATGCATTGTCTTATAGTTCTGGAGGTTAAAAGTCCAATGTGGGTTTCTCTGGGCTAGAATCCAAGTGTCAACAGGGCTGCACTCCCTTCTGGAAGTTTGAGGGGAGATCTGTTTCCTGGCCTTCCTATGCTTCTAGAGATGGCCCCACATTCCTTGCTTTGTGAATCCCTTTCATAGTCAAAGCCAGCGATGGTCAGGCAGGTCCTTCTCTAGTTCTGACACTTCTCCTCCCTCTTCCCCATTGAAGGCCACTTGTGATTCCATTGCGAATGCCCAGATAATCCAGCGTCTCTGTATAGTCAGCTGACTAGCAAAGGATTTCATCTGCAACATTGATTTTTTTTTTTTGCTATGTAACATAACATATTTACAGGTTCTAGGGATTCGGATATGGACATTTTAGGGAGGCCATTAATCAGTCTACCACGCATATCCTTTTAGGGACCTGAAATAAAAGAGAGATGAAATTAAATTTTGAGATCACCCTGAAATATTCCAATTACATCAACCTGAGAACTGTATGATGTGAAGTTAACTGTTATTCAAAAATTACATTCAGTGCAATTTAAATTTATAAGTAACTTCTCCCTTAGTTTCCCTTCTTAAACAATGTGCCGTGATTTGGGATTGGAGACTCCATGCAATGTAAGGGAAAGAACATGGCCTTTGGGATCTAAAGAGCCAGCATTCAAATGCCAACTACATTACTCACTGAGCCGTGGTTTCTCATCTTGACAATGGGGACAAAGATACACAAAGATGTGTATCTTGAGGGCTGTGGAGAGGGCAAAATAATTTGTGGAAATTTATACAAATAAAGTTTTGCAATATCAGTGTTAATAATAATAGACTATACAACTTGTAAGTACCTGACACGTAGTAGCTGTCTGGCAAATGTTGCAGTTCTTCGGCTCAGTGTACAAAGAGTGACACTTGAGTATCACCACATTCTGGAGGTCACATCTGACTGTTAGGACTCACAAAACACAAACTTTGGGCCTGGGTTCCCACAAAAGCCTGGGGCCAAATCCAGACTCTGGTCTCAGTTTGTTTTGATGAGATTGTTATGGAGCTTGGATTTAGCAAGTACAGTAAAGTTCTGGTTTGTCCCAAATTACAAGACAACTGGGTCACTCCCTGGCAGTGGTTTCTGTCAGGAGCATTCCGCCCTTTGACATGGATAACCTAACCACTCCTACTTATTTCTCTTCCCCTTATCGTCTTTTATAATCCCACCATTAAACGTAGCATATGGAGAAATTATACATAGGAGAAATTCACATATACTGTTTGATAATTCAAATGATTACAGATTATATCATAATGTATAGAACACATCATCTTATATCATGTTATTCAGCCCATATCTTAGATACATAGACAGTGTAATAAACCTAGCATAATAGTAACAGACTATCCTATTCTGTTATAAATAATTATATACATGGTACGGCAGCATAATAGCCCTCAAAGACATCCACATCCCAGTCACTGCAACCTGTGAATGTTACAATTAAGTGTGCTAAATAGCCCACTTTGAGATGAAGAGATTATTTGGATTAGCTTGGTGTGTCCAATCTAATCACGTGCCTCCTTACAAGTAGGAAAGAGAGGGAATAGAGAACCAGAGAGAGGGTGTGAGAAGGACTCCACCTGCTGTTGCTGCCTTTGAAAATGTTAAATCCGTGACTCCAGGAATACAGGTGGCCTCTAGGAGTTGGAAAAGGCAGTTAAATAGATTCTTTCCTAGAACCTGCAGACTGGAACAATGCTCTGCTAAACACATCGATCTGAGCCCAATGAGATCTGTGTTGGACTTCTAACCCACAGAACTGTACAGTAATAACGTTTTTTTTTATCATTTGTTAAAACAGCTATAGAAAACTAATACATATGTGTGTGTGTGTGTGTGTGTGTGTGTGTGTATGTCTAAATTGATACAGTAACTTATAGGTTAAGTAACTTAAACAAATTATTACATGGAAATAACTAGATATATGTTCCATTAAACACTATTCCACTATTATTTTATTTAATATATTTCTTCCCAAATTATAAACTTCATAGATAAGGTTTTCATAAAATCACCTATTTCAGGTTGAGGAATGATAGAAAAATGTAAAGGAGACTTTGAAGCAAATGTATTAAAGTAAGAGGCATTACTATTAATTGTATGCAAATAATTTATTTCAGATCCTATGACAAAATATGACAATTACCTTTGACCAGGATAAGTCATGCTCATATTTTTTAGATATGAGGGGGAAGAAATCAATTTACCTTTAATAGCTATTTACTATCATACTTGTGGTCCAAATTATTAAAATCTTAAATCTCTTTAAGATTTCATGAAAACCCAGAATACTGTCACAGATATACTCACTGTCATTATGAGGTAGGAAGATATTGTTTTCAGACTATTTCACCATCTCACTAACTATTCTGACAACTCTGCTGAGTTGATGGCAAGTAGCTTGGAAAAGTCAACATATCCCTCTCCCCGACCCAGAAGGGCCACAAGGCAGGATCAAGACCGTGTCTACTGTTCCAGATCGCTGTCGAGGGCTGTGGGGGACGGAAAGTGAGCCTGTGTCCCAAGGCTCTGAGGCTCACAGGCTCTGCTTTGCCCAACTGCTGTGTCTCTTCCGTGGAGTGCGTTCCTTCTCCAAGCTCTCGTGTGAGAGTCACACCGCTGTCCCTTCCCTTTTACTTTCCACTTCAAAAAAGACAAATAAAGACATGGAGGAAACATAAGTAAGAAATACTTCAAAGTCAGTTTTCTGCTTGTCACGGCCTACACTCGTCTCTCCACTCCTGAGAGAAACTTGCTGGAAGACTGACGTTTGACTTGAACACTTCAGAATGTTCCGGAAGTGTGCTTTGTAGCAATGCCCGTGCAGAAAATGAATGCTCACTCTGCGAGCTGCTGTGAAGCAAGGCGCACGGAGAGGCATCGTTCATCTTCTTCTGGCTCCAGGGGCCTTTCCCACCAGCCTGTTTGACATACAAAATTTCCACCTCACTTGGTGGCAAAGCAGCCTGCTGCTGCCTCTGTACAGGCAAAGTCGCCCGTGTTCTGCAAAGGTGACGGAGCTGTTACTTCTGTGAAAGAAAAGCACAGAGAATCAACTGGGAAGAAAAAAGAGGAGAGAAAGAGTAAACTTGGAAGGAATGAAAGATGGGAAAAGAACTGAACCCTGACCATGAAAGGAATCATTGTGTGATCTTACAGATTTTAGGGACAACATTTTAAGATGTTTAATGATGGAGTTACCTCTTAACAACCAGGTTTCTACACAAAAGTTTGTGCTGCGATTTCTGCTGGTACACAGACAGAGAATACAGCTTCCTGCTGGGTTGGGGTTCTCTTCCTCGTGTATGTGCATGTATAAACACTTGTATTTGGTACAGTTACTTTTTATCATTATGATCATTGAACACATGGAAGACCGTTGCTGCATTGACATACTGACTGCATCATGAAAAATCTCTCCTCCACATAGCAGCTTAAAATCTTCTAGGTCCTTTCCCCTCTGTCCCCACCTGTGAAACGAGGCTGTTTACCTGGAACAATACTAGTTTAAATTAAGACTTGCGTATATTTCCTGGATTTGTCACCTAATATATATATATTCTCTTAAATTCTCTGTAAAAATGGTGGTTATAATTGACAGGGTTCTGGTGAGAACTAGATGAGATAACATATAGAAAAATACCTACCATAACCCCAGAATCTGCTGCTCTCTAAATACTGGTTTTATATCCTCTTTGATCTTTCTGCTTTGCTGATGCTCTTTCCTTATTATAATTACCTTATCCTTCCCTTTGTCATCTCTTAGTCCTCTGCCCTCACCCCTTTTTAACTTGTAGCTTGATTTCTGAAGGTGCTGACTAGCTTGAACTGGTGGGCTTACCATGTAACCCCCTATAGAGCTGTTCTACTTATGGATTGCCCACTTAAAAATAGTTCACATGAGAGACATCATCACAGTTCTAAATGTGGATTACCACAGGAATCACGCCAGTCTTTGTTTGCCTGTCTTTATTTGTGCGCAATAATCTGAAATAGAGAAGCAACAATATAGAACCAGAAAGTTTTATTATTGTGTCTCTGAAAAAATTTGATGATAGTGAACTAGTATGATCGTTACATCCTTGTTTAAATACCAATGCTAGCAAATAATATAACTTTTGGGAGGATCATATTGTACCCATTCAGCTTTCAGATTAAATGACCATTTATTGAACACCTAATGTGTGTGAAACATCAGAGGTAGGATGGTGTGTAAAATGACACAATCTTAAGTTCAGATGAGCCTAAAGAAACCAAAAAAATGACATTGCTATATATGTTTTGGGCGTTTAATCTTTTTATAATTAAACATTTTTTTAGTTTGGCAGAATACTTATAAATTTATCATCTTAACCATTTTTAATTGGACAGATTCCCATCGGGGTGCTGCTGTCATCACCAGCCACAAAACTCTTTCCATTGAGCAAAATGCAGACTCTGTACCTATTAACCAATACATAGTCCCATGCCTTTCTCCACCCAGCCCCAGGAAACCACTGTTCTGCTTTCTGTCTCTACGAATCTGACTAGTCTAGGTTCTTCACACACGTGGAATCGTATCCTACCTGTCCTATTGCGACTTGCTTATTTCCTTTAGCATAATGTCCTCAAGGTTCATTCATCTTGTAGCATAGGTCAGAATTTCTTTCTTTTTTAAAGCTGAACAATATTCCACTGTATGTGTAAACCACATTTTGCTTTCTCATTTATCCATTGATGGACACTGGGTTGTTTCTACGTTTTCACCATTATGAACAATGCTGCTATAAATATGAGTGTGCAAATGTCTCTTCCAGATCCTTTCAATACTTTTGGGTATATACCTAAAGTTGGAATATGGGATCATGTGATTATTCTACTTGAATTTTTTCAAGGAACTGAAATACTGTTTTTCATAGTTGTAGCCCTATTTTACATTTCTACCAACCATGAACAAGGGTTTCAAGTTCTCCATATCTTTGTCAACACTTGTTATTTTCTGGGTTTTGTGTGTGTGTGTGTATGTGTGTTTGCTCTGTTTTGTTCTGTTTTCATAGTTGCCACCCTAATGGGCATCTCACTGTGGTTTTGATTTGCATTTCCCTAATAATTTTTGTTATTGGACATCTCTTCATGTACTAACCATTTACCTATCTTCCTTGGAGAAATATATATTCAAGTCCTTTGCCCATTTTTTAGCAGGTCTATTTTTTCTTGTTGAGTTGTAATGTTTATACATTTTTAAGGCTAAAAAAGCACCTAATTATTAGTTATTATGCAAATGCCTTTTATCTGCTGTAGTCTCAAACTTTCTAATGATTATAAAAATATTGTATTTCAAATAAACACCACCTATATTTTTATTATTTCATGTTAGTTTTATTACTATGCTTTCAATAGCTAAGTCAAAACTAGGGCATGGGTAGGTTTGCTTCGTATTACATTATCTGGTCACAGAAGTTAGGCCTCTTTAGAAGAACCATTTCTTTTATTATTCTCTCATCTTTTTTAAAGAAAAGAAATCCTTTGGAGATGAAATTTCCCATGCTTACTTATTGCAATAATGGAGAATAAAGTTCTAAGGTGTTTTGAAGAGTGATTTAAAGAAATTTATTTTTATTTGTTGGAAGACTTTAGAAGGTGCCGAGGAATAAATTGCAGGCGTAAGATCCTGTAGGCCACTGGGCCTCTTTACATGAAGAACGCTGTTTCGATGCACTAGTCAACATTATTTTCATCTTCTATTTTATGATATGTCAACAGAAACAAAACCAAGTTTTCAATATATCCCTGAGCATACTTCAGGCATGTGGATGACTTATATATTCTAAGACAATATTCTGCCTTATATAAATATACCTGATGCTATTTTCTTGCCCACAGTAGAATATAATGTTAATACTTTGGTGAGTCCTTGCAATTTTACTATTTCTTTCTGGTTCTACATAACATTTAGTGAACACTAAACCCTAAAAGACTCTGGCAATTCAGTTTGAATAACCACTTAAAAGTACATATGCTTACTCCAAATAACTAAGCTACCTGCTTCTACAAAAAGAAGTTGAAAAATCCCTGAAGAACAGACTCATGAAATAGGAGGTTGCAAACTGATTTTCATTTATGTCCCTGGACATTTTACCCCAGAAAATTACATTCACCTGCATATTTCTTTACATATAAATATTTTCTATTTTTTAAAAAATGGCTAGAAATTCATTGAGGGTGATTTAAATGCCAGTCTACCTAGATTCTAAGGTTTTGAATTTTTAGATTCTCTTCCATCATTTGGTTAAAGCCTTGTCTAGAATTCACTTTTCCTCTCATTTATACATTTTAAAATTAATCTAAATATTTTATAATTAATATATGACAATACAATAATTTATTTGGATGTACTTAATATACAATAAGATATAATCTATAATAAGTGATGAGGTATTCTGCTTTTAAGATACACTTTAAAATATATATTATTGAATGAGTGGTATGCTGAGCATTGTCTTCGGTGCGACACAGGCTCTGGTCCACACCGTGCAAATGGTCTGCGTCCTCATGACGCTTGCTGTGGAAAGGAAAGACCATGAGAGAAAAGCAAATAAGCAAGGCACCACGCAAACACATTTTGTTGGTGTCACACAGAAACAACAACAGTATGCAGAGATGGAGAATAAAGTTAGTGGAGAGCAACGGTGGTTAAAGAGCCTCTCTGCCTTTCAGCTGATGGGAAAAATTAGATAAGAAAGAGCGACCATGTAAAGCTGGTGTGTCTGTATGTGTGCTAACCAAAAAACAGTGTGTTGTTGGTGTGAGGATAGACATATGAATCAGTGAAACAAAATAGAAAGAACCAAATACAGAACCAGCCAAGGTAAGGTTTTGATTTACTTTCAGTGAAAATTTCTTCCTCTATATCATTCAGCATTACTGACTTGCATTATAGTTTGTTTTTAGAATAAACTTCATCTCCTTGAATGGATTATAAGCTCTTGAAGGATATAGAATATTCCTTTATATTCCTTATATTTACCTATAATGTCTTGCTTTATTATTAAAAATTATGTTCCATAAAGTTCAATCTCTTTCCCAGTATTCTAATACTTGCCCAGCCTACACTAATAATCTTATTAATAGCATAGCATCTGAAACATAATAGGTAATCAATAAATATTTATAAAATTAATGATAAGAATTAAGTCTAATATATCAACATAGATTATTTGCACTTTCTTAAGTAAAAGGCAAGTGAACATATCCTCTTTATAAAAACACTCTATATAAACTAAACAACATGCATTAACTTATCCAACAAAAATTTATTGAGCAACTACTGTCATCTAGATCATACTTTAAATACTTGGAGCACAAAGTATTATAATACTTCTCATTGTTGTCTTTTTTTTTTTAATCATTGCCTTAAATTAATTTACTTAAAAAATTATTTTTTGTTCTTTATTTGATTTTAAAGGGAGACGATGGGAGAAGGCAAGAGAGATAGAAACATCCATGAGAGAAAACATCAACTGGCTGCCTCCTGCATGCCCCCCACTGGGGATCTGGCCCACAACCTGGGCATGTGCCCTGACCAGGAGTCGAACCAGCAATCTCTTGGTACATGGGTCGAAGCTCAACCACTGAGCCACACTGGCCAGGCTCATTGTTGTCTTACGTTAATGAAACAACCCAATCCCTGAGTTCAAATTAGAAGTTTTTAAACATAATGCCCTGGTGTTTAAACATAATGCCATTTGATTTAATAGATGTATGCTCACTGATTATCATATTACTCAATAGATATATGCTCACTGATTATCATACTACTCATCATGTGGATTCCCTCTTGAGTGTAGCTCAGAAGACATCCATGAAACAAACAAACATACAAATATTTATAATAGATATATTTATGTATGTATATATAATCTAGAACAGAACAAAAAAACAAATTAAAAAGTTCATTTGTTTATTTCTGCCTAAACTTTTTACAAACTAAAGTTACTATATAGACTTGTGATTAAAATGTAAATAAAATTTAGCCTGGCCAGTGCGGCTCAGTGGTTGAACGATGACCCATGCACCAAGAGAGCACAGGTTCGATTCCTGCTCATGGCAAATGCCCAGGTTGTGGGCCAGATCCCCAACGGAAGGCTTATAGGAAGTGGCCAGTCAATGTTCGCTCTCATTGATGTTTCCATTTCTCTCTCCCTTTCCCTTCCTCTCTCTCTAAAAATCAATAAAGAAAAAAATTTTTAATGTACATAAAATTTGCTAAAACTACATTGATGATACCAATATAATAATGCTTTATAAACATAGCTGCATTGTTAAAAGTTAATGAATAATTCAGAAAAGATCTATTTTATCGTATTTTAAAATTATTTTTAGGACACTCATTCCTAAATGACAAGACATATTTGTAAAAATGACTTGAGGAATTTAAAGTAAAACAAAGAAATCATTTGCAGGTATTCACCCATCTGCCATGTCATGTTAATCTTGTCCAAATAATACATTTTAAAATAACCACAATTACATTAACATTTTTCAGCAGGACAAAAGGCAGAGACTGAGATGAAATGTGTTTGAAAACCTATTTTTAAAAATAGATGACTGTGGCTCCAGACTCATGTGGAAGAGAGAAAAGACATTGCTTTCTAAGTTAAGAAAATTTATTACTCACCAATTCCTACCACAAACTCAACTTACAATTTAAAATTTACTTATTGGAAACTTTTTTCAAACATTCAATTCACAAATATTTTTTTGAGCATCTACCCTGTGACAGGAATTGTTCCAGAGATTTGAAATACATCGGTGAACAGAGACACCAGTCTATGTGAAGCTTATGTTCTAGCAGGGAACAGAGAACATTAACAATAGAAAATAAAGTATACACACACACACACACACACACACACACGAGTTAGACAGTAATAAATCTGTAAAAAGAGTTAGAGCCAGGTGAGTGAGCAGTAGAGCCGTCATGGACATTGTATTAAGGTGGTGCAGGAAGTGGCCATGCATGTGTCTGATGAAAGGCTGGTCCCAGCAGAACACAGTGGTGCAGGCAGAGGGGGCTGCTGTGCATGTTTCCGAAGGCAGGGTGGTGCCTGAGTTTCTGGAGTGTTTGTGGATGGCACCAGTGAGGCTGGTGGAGAGTGAGCAAAGGGGAAAGTGGTAAAAGTTTCAGTGGGGAGGAGAAGAGGGAGAAGGAAAGGAGAGGAAAAGTTGATCCTGTAGGGTGTTTTAGGCTGTCCTAAAGTCTACAGCTTTTCCTTGGATGAAATGAAAAGTCAACAATCCTTCCTTCTCGTATTCAAGGAAAATAATAAGTAAGGATCACTTAGTGAATGACTTCCTCCTCACTGAATGCCCAGTGCGACTTTCTGCCCACGCTTCTCCAGAAAGCCTCTCCGGTCACCCCAGTCCTCCTCTGGACTTAGTATTGCCTCCTGGTATCAGGGATCACTTGATTTGAGGTACACTCAGAGCTCCTGTTATATCTTCACTTTATACATTAATTTAGTATTGTCTTAAATCTCTACATACATTATGTAATTCTTGAACGAATTGGTTATCCTTCTCAGTATAGCTGCCTTGGACAAAACCTCAGTGAATGGTTTTTAAGTGACTAGGGTCTCTTGAATTTATAGAAATACCAGTTTCCACACTGCAAGAGATATCTTACCTAGAACAAACAACAAAGAAATATACCATTATCTTGGAATGTGTGCCTACCAAAAAGTGATAGTGCACTTTATTTTTTCCTCTGTTATAAGCAAATGTTTTCATGTCATGTCTAATTATTGAATTTTTTGTGAAGTAAAAATACTTTGCTGTGAGGGCCCAGATAGTCACATAGTTTGATGGGTTGCATAGTCTCACATTCTATATTGGTCCTAGCTCTTCCTTCAAATATAATACTTGCCTTTTAAATGGTTATGCTTTTAATTAAGACATAATGTAATATTCTGATATTATGTCTACTATGTCTTTCATGTGAAGTTTTATATATTAGACTACTCCATTTTTCTCCATCACACATCTTTTCACAGAGTTTAATATTTTTGTTTTAATGAGAAACTGACAGAGAAAGTGGTGAAAATCAAGTTTCCCACATGAGTTGCTGTTCTACTACGGGGGCACTGCATTAAGAAATTCAATTATATGTCAATTCTATATCTTCATCACCGTTTTCCCTACACAACAACCTATATTTAGAGAGTAATTCATGGCCCATTGGGAAAGGTTAGAACTATAATTAGACCTTTTCTCTAGACACTTGAGCAATGGAATGAATGAAGGTTAGTAACAGCTTCTTATTCATTGCTCCCTTGTGGTTTCACAGTAAAGCTGGTAACTTATGTATTGGGGCTGCTCCCCCTCAGCATCCTTGCACTGACATTTGAAGCAGTGATTAGAATGTCATTGCTTTCCAATACTTCATTGTTATTCAGGGGACACATTCAATTTCTTTCCCTGCATACTGCAAGGATCACAAATTCAAACATACAAAAAATAGCACTTCTGTGTGTTTTTTTTTAATCACCAGAATAGGGCTTTTGAAAGTGGGTTTGTTCCGAATATAGTGTTCACACTGGACTCTATTCTGCACAGTGTCACTGTCTTGTCTTTCAAACTAATGGGAACAAAGCAGAATCATTCTTTATGTGCAAAGCAGTGCACCCCAAGGGCAAAACATCTATCAGTATGAAAAATAGTCAAGTAACAACCAAGAAATTGTGTTTTGTGGAGGCTCGTGGGTTTGATTGTATGTTTGAGCCGGCACACTGCTATGGTGGTTTTCTCGAATCTTTGAACTTAATAGTTTCTTATTCAAATGTCTTTCTTATCGTTTGTACTGCTTGAATTCAACAATTCAGTTTGTCCTCTTAGTAGTTGTCTGTAACTCAACTAAGGCTGAGATTTACTGAGCTAGAGAGCACAATTATCCTTCTGTCTCCAAAACATATTACAGCTCCAAAGCCCTGCTCTTCCTTCATCCCACTCATTCATTTAAAAATCTTTTCTTCACTACGGATAGCATGAGGATAGCAAGCTTTAATGAAGAATACAAGCTAGCTCTCCCTCCTCCTTTTTCTTTCCTTACTCCCTCATTAAGTATGTGTATGTGGGTGTGTATAGTACATGTATAATATGTATATGATTAGATTCATTTTGCATAACTCTTTTCATATTATACATTCTAGAGAGTGAAATGCCCTGATAGTAGTTCTGTTCTTGTAATCAAAGCCAGTTTAGACATTTTCTTTAAAATATAAAAGGAAAAGAAAGAGTTTAAATTTTTTTTTGATTGCTTTTTAGGGAGAGAGGAAGGGAGAGAGAGAGAGAAATATCTATATGAGAAACATCAATCAGCTGCCTCCTGCACGCCCCCTACTGGGGATTGAGTCCATAACCCAGGCCTGCGCCCTGACCTGGAATTGAACCGGGACCTCTCAGTGCATGGGATGACATGCAATCCACTGAGCCACACTGGCTGGGCAAGAAAGACTTTTTATATGTGCCTCACCTTAATGTAGATATCTGATATATTGCATTCTCATGAAAAAAAGTTACTTTTCTGTCACCAGAAGTGGCTGAAGAGTAGCTACAAAATTGAAATGATCATGATGAAATTTGTAGTGCCAGGTCAGGGGAAGTTAGGAGGATTATTAAACAGTCGAACACCCAGGCTGAAGGAGAAAGGTCCCAGGAGTGAGATTATTGAGGACACAAAAATAAAAAAAATTGTTGGAACGAAGACTCTCTTTACATGTCAGAAGAGTTAAAATTCAGAGTTTCTAAACAGTTTGCGGTCTTCAGCAGCTATAGACAAGAGAAAATGGACATCGAGTTCTTAGATTGAAATTTTTCCTATAGGTCAGCATTTAAAGCACTGAAATTTTAAATTTAATTAATGAAAATACCTTTAGTGAAAGTATTTTAAAAACGTGGCATCATGATTGTAAGATAAAATGAAGTCCTTTAGTCATGAATGTATCTTTTATTAGCCATCGGTGTCAGCGTTCATCAAAGAAGATTAATTTTAGAGTTCCTGGAGATACAGTGATAGGGCTGTGGATGACCCTTCTTTGCATGAGATCTGACATCAAGGTTGCAAATAACTCCATAGGAAATAGAGAGAAAGGGACCTCCCAGAGGACTGTACACAGTGGGATGATGGGGACAAGACTGTCATCCAGAAAGTGTAGATCAAAGAGGATTGATTACTGAGAAAGCTGGACCATGAAGAAACCAAGGTGCTGGTGGGGTCCTGAGATGTTTAAAGATGTAAAATGAACATTAGCAAGAGTCCGAGAGTCTTAGGGGATTCCATTAATTTCTGGTCAATGCTCAGAGTTTGTGCCAATGATGCGACCAGAGGTTGAGGCCTCATGCACAAAAGCTCTTTCTCATGGAAAAACACAAGGTGGATTGACTTGAAAGTACAGACTACCAGAACAAGGGTTCCTGAGTGAGTGCTCAGTGGGTGTGAAAAACAACAGTTGAGAAATTAGGGTAGTCACCGAACCCTGTCGGCCCCTTTGATCTTCGGAAATTGAGAGAATAGCTCTTATTTCTTACATGAAAGGATATATTCTGAAGATGGGATGATATATAAACAGTATCCGAGGTTAGATGTGCAATGTTAACATTGTTTCAGTCAATGTGTATTTATTGTGTTCTGAGTGCAAAGTGCTGCTCCAGGCACTTGGGGTTTATCCATGAATAAAGAAGACAAGGATCGCTGCCCAGCTGGAGCTTACGTTCGAGTGTGGGCAACACAAAATAGCCAGTAAGACAAAGTTGAGATCATCCACACCCTCGTATTTTCATTTGCAAGGTGGGGATGTGAAAACTAAATAGTGAAGAAGGCTGCTGGTTATTTGGTCTCTGATTTTAAAGGGAGAATAAATATGTCCATCATTTTTTATGCCTGTACACCTTCAATAATGACTTGGGGAATATTTAGCAAACATTATGTTTGTTTTCTAGAATCCACATGGCCTATGTTTTAAAAAGTTGGAGTTGTACAGATAGAGCACGTGTGCAGCTAGTCAGAACAGTTATTTGGCGCTGCAGGTCATTTGTATACATCCAGCTGGAAACAGGTTACCACAAATAGCCTCACTGAACTCGAAAAGGTTTGGGTGTTGGGGGTTATCATACCCAGCTTCTTCTAGGAAAAAAAGTGGATTTATTTGCAATGTGGTGCTGTAGGAAGCTCTGGGGATACCTGGATTGCCAGAAAGGTGAACAAGTGAGTCCTAGAGCAAACTCAGCCTCAAACACCTCTGGGGACAAAACTGACAAAGCAGAAGCTGTCTTACTTGGGGCACGTTGTGAAAAGGCAGTGTTCTCTGGACAAAACAGTATGTTGGGAAGAGCAGAAGGCAGACAGAAAAGAGGAAGACCAAGTATGAGATAGATGAACTCCATGAAGAAGCCATAGGCTGAGTCTACAGCAGCTGAGCAGGGCTGCTGAGGACAGGACACTGTAGATGTCACTCAGTCATAGAGTCGCCAGGAGTCGGAGCCGACGCAGCGGTACACAGCACGCACACAAGCCAGCGATGAATGGGTAAGTTGCACGGTATCTGGAAGTACCGAGTGCTACTGGAAACAGACAAGTACGGCAGAGTGAGGGGGCCGGCAGTGCCCAGGAAGTGGGCCAGATGGCTGCATTAGAAAGGGGCTGAGCGTAGCCTTCATGGACGAGGCTCAAGCTGAGCAAGGCCTTGGCAAGTTCCATGAACATTTGCAGGAAGAGCGTTCCAGGCAGATGGAACAGCCAGCACAAAGGCTTTAAGGTAGGAGTCTCTTTGGTCATTGCCCAAAACATTATGTGGCACATGACTGTATAAAGTGAGACGTTCATTATCTAATATTTTTATCCCCTTATTAATCTTCAAAATTTTTGTAATGGGTCTTGTAACTAGGCCTAGAGCATAATCTGATTTCAACTTAAGTTTCCCTCCCTTCCTCACCAAGAAGTTTTTTAAATTAACTGGACATTTCTGACTTTAGTAGGGTATAGGATAGGAGGTAGTTAATATATATCATCAACCAGCTAATAATAACTGTTATTATTATTACAACTGATATTTACTGAAGGTTTACTCTGTCTCTTGATAGGTTTGCTTCACATGAAAGAATTCATTTACTCTTTACAACAAACCCATGAGGTGGGTACTAATATTTGCATTTCAGAGAAACTGAGGCCTAGAGACATGAAGTACGTTGTTTACATTCATTCCGCAAATGGTCACACCAGAATCGTACTTAAGTCTGTCTGACTTCAAAACACACTCTTACCTGCTATGACGTATCGGCCTCTCTTCTCTTCGGCGTTTGGGCTACCCAACAGAGTAAGGACTGCAGATACCAACTCATTCCATAACATTTCAGTGGGTGGCAGCATTCTATCATTGTCTGGGAGCAACCGAAGCATGTAATTATTGTTGATTATTTGGTCTCTAAAGGGAAAATAAATATACGCATCAATGTATGTATGATAACACCCTCCGTAATGACTTTGGGAACATTTAGCAAACATATGTTTATGATCTAGAATCCGCACATCCTATGTTTTAAAAAGTTGGGGTTGTGCGGATAGAGCAAGTGTACAGCTAGTCAAACAATTATTTAGTGAGGCAGGCGATTTGTATACCTCCAACTTTAGAGTGGTTATCATAAAGGACCTCACCGGATTTGAAAAGGTTACTGGGTGCTGGGGGTTATCGCACCCAGCTGCTTCTTCTTGCCGAGGTCATGTAATTTGTGTCGGGATAGAACAAGGAAGGGACCAGAGGAAAGAGGGCTCTGTGGGCTTGCTGGTTCCCACTGGTGGGCCTTTGATTTATTCCATCTTTGTGCTTTAATTCAGTGGGGGAACATCTTATCAGAATGCTGGCAACCATCTGTGTTTTAGTGGTGTTACGGTATCAGCCTGGGTTGCAATTTCTGTATCTCCTTTATAATCTGCCCGCCTTCTGAGAAATTATTGCCATTTCCTTCTCTTGACAATCAAAATGTCAGTGCCTCCCACCAAATTGGTTTTGCTCTTGACTATGAACATGTAGACCCATAAAAAGCTCATGTGAATCAAGTTTATAGTGACAGAGCAGTGGCCTCATTTTACATAAAAAGACAAGAATCATTTTTTTTTTAAATAGATAAAAACAACACCTTTCAAGGGGAAGAGCACCGGTTAACTCCAACCACAGAGCACTTAGTATAGTTTCAGGGCAGACACAGAACAGTCACTTTGTGCAAAGTGGGAAACCCTGTCCCATCATAGGGAGGATCAGGTTCTAAACAATGGTGTGCAGATCCTTCCTGGCATAAACGCCACTTTGTTAGATTTTCTTAGAAATATCTCTGCTCCCGTTGGTTTTGATGCCGTCTCCCTGCTCCTCCGGGTTCGGTCTGGAGGAGGCTCAGCCTGGACAAAGTTCTCACAAAGGGACTCCGCCGTCTTGAAAGGAGAAGGTGGAGAGGAACGGGCAGTCATTTTTCAAATATATTTAGGGAGCTAGGAGCCACCCCAATTAGAGCAATTTAACTTAGGGAAAAAAAAAAAAAAAAGATTGGATTCGGTCTGTTCGCTTTTCCAGGCATTAGGTTTTAGTGAGCCTTTTCTCACTCAACTTCCGACCTTTTTTTTGGGCCGGGGGGGGGGGGGGGGTGTGCGGTGGGAGGGGCGGCTTACAATGAACAGTTGCTTCTTTTCCTGACCACGAGGTGTTCAAAATGCCAAAACTAAAATCACTCCTGCCTCTGACAAAGGGACATGAATGGGTCTGGCCAGGAGGAAGAGACCTGATATTCTTATCAAAGTTCTTGTCCACTGACTTCACGGTATCCTTGTACAATAGGTAAAATGCTTTTATATTATTAAGTTGGAGATTCACATGAGGAAAAGGTTTTAAAATAGTCAAAACAAGGCATATTTCTTTCATTAACTATAAACTTCTCACTTGAAAACAATTAGTATTTTAAAGTTCGAAGCATAATCTTATTCCCATTTTGTATCTCATCTATTAATCTCCAGGTGCCTTTTGGTACTAGCCATGTTGGCTTATGCGCAATGTAAATTTAATGTTTGTGTGAATTTTTAATGTGCATGCCAGTTAAAGAGTGATTGATTCAGCCCTGGCTGGTTTGGCTTGGAGGTGAGAGAGTCGGCCCTCGGACCAACGACTTTTGGGTGCAGTTCCGGTCAAGGGCACTGTACCTCAATTGCAGTTCGAACCCGGCCCTGGTTGGGGTCATGCGGGAGGCAGCCACTAGATGTGTCCCTTTCGTCTCAATGTTTCTCTTTCTCTCTCTCTCTCTTCCTCTCGCTCCCTCCCACTCTATCTGAACAAAGATGGAGAAATGTCCTTGGGTGAGGATAAAAAAAATAATTTTAAAAATAAATAAAGAGTGACTAATTCAGGGGTTGGCAGATGCATGCAAACTTGTGCAGGAACATCATAGTGCTTCTTAGGGTAAGAATTCTGACTATGGAATTAAAGAAAAAATTTAGAAATAAAAAGATGGAATTCCTGGGAGCTGGCCTCTCACATCACAAATGTCTGTTGCTAGATTAATCTAGTGATCCTTCTCTTGATCCTGAACAGGGTAGCTACCTCTGACTCCTGAAGGTATCTAGTCTCACACCAGAATTTACCCATAAACATGCCCAGGTTCCCATATATAAACACAGTCAAAGGCAATGTAGGCTAATCATGATATGAAGGAACAATTTGCAAATTAATGAATCAGTCCATGTTTAAGTTTCTAGCTAACAAGGTAATCATTTATTTATCTAACAAGCTACAGTTTGTTATTGGCCATTACAATATGAAACTGTGTGTTTATATCTAAATTACTTTTGTATTTTATGTTCTACTTCACATCAAGAGGCGCTTTCCAAAGCTACAACTCTCATTAACACATAAGGTAGATTTTCTATAAACTAACATTTAACATTTGAAATTTAAGTACAGAAAAAACTATGTGTTTATTGTTCTTTTTAGTATAAAATCTGGTGTACAGCATGATATAATGAAAATGCGGATGGTCCCCCACTTACTAATGGCATGACTTAACGATTTTTCAACTTTAGGATAGTATGGGAACAATAGATATGCAGTACAAACTGGCTAGGCTATGCCATGATGTTTGGTAGGATAGATATAGTAAATGCATTTTTAACTTACAATGGGTATATCATGATGTAACCCCATTATAAGTGGATGGCCATCTGAAATAGAGAACGTGGATTAAGATGATCAGGATTCTTATCCTTGTTCTGCCACTTTATAAGCTGTGTGATCTTAGGCAAATTGACCAACCTCTCTGAACTATTCAGACTGTGCTATGAACTAATAATATCTGAGTTACCTGCTCTACAGTATTTCAGTGAGCATCAGCAAAGACTGCAAAGTCCTTGAGAACAAAGATTACAACTCAGCCAAGAATAATAAACACTCAATAAAAATTATAAATACTCAGTAACAGTGCAGTGAATTGAGGAGTAAATGAATGAATGAGTAGATCAATGAATGAAATAAAAAAATGATATACCTTTTTAAAATTAATTTACATTTTTGTCTTTAACTTGTAACTTGTAACATGCATGTATATCCTTCATGCCATAGGTACTTGAGAAAACTCTAATTAAGTAGAAAGGTTGTTAACCATGGTACCCAAGTTTGGTTAGACACAGAATCACTGAGGTAACCACTGGGAGTGCAGCATCCTCATCCCATGCCACAAAATCTAGTTTAGTGAGTCCAGGGTGGGGCCTGGAAACGTGCCGTTAGCAAGGACCTTAGTCAATTTTTATACATTAGTTTTTTAAAAACCAGCATTGGGAACTACTCTATGATTTTCTTTTGAGGTCCTTAACATATTTATCAAATTAATTTAAAAAATTGTTGTTGTTGTTGTTAATCCTCACCAGATGCCTTTTTTTTTCAATCCTCACCTGAGGATATTTTTCCATGTATCTTCAGATAGAGTGGGAGGAAGGGAGAGAGAGAAACATCGACATTAGAGGAACACATGGACTGGTTGCCTCTGGCAGGACCCCGACTAGAGCCAGGGACTAACGCAACTGAAGTGTCAAATCTTGGCCGGAATCAACCTACAACTCATTGGTCCACAGGCCGACGCTCTAACCACTGAACCAAACTGGCCAGGGCCATATTTATCACATTTTATTTAACAAACACAAATAGGATACTTGTTATGGTACAGGCACTGTTCTGAGTGCTTAAAAGATACTAATTCATGATTTTTTTTTTGTAATCACTCCACGAGGTAGGTGCCATTCACTTCATCCCAGTTTACACAGGAAGAAACTGGGCAGAGAGAGTAGATGCCGCACCTCCATTCACCCAGCTGGAGGGCAGCAAAGCAGATCGGAACCCAGGCGATCCGACTCAGAGGCCTGCTCCGAGCCACTGCACTCTGCTACTTCTCTTTATATCTCCTTAAGCAGTTTGTGAAACTCCTTCTGCTGATTTGAATAAGCTTAGAATAAATGATTTTGGGTCATGTAATTTGTTGAGCTCCTGTAAGTATTTGGTACACAAATATGAATAATAAGACTGTATCCTTCACTCCAAAGACATGACAAGTTAATCAAAGATCTGGAGATAGGCGCTATTGCCACCACTGGCCTAGGACAATGTGGCTTAGCTTGTTTTTCCCAGGAGGCAGAGATGTGACAAGGCAATGAACAGTGTGGGACAGAGAAGGGGGGATGGACAAAAAGAGGGTATGCCACTGAGCTGGTCACCTCCGTGGGAAACTAGGACTATCCCACCAGGATGCTGCGAGGAGCCATGCAGAAAGCGCCCTTGAGAGTTGGCAGGGAAGAGAACATAAGGCATTGGCTTCTGCTCCCATTGTTAAGGATGATCTCAAGGACTATCAGTGCCCTCACACTTCCAGGTTTGTGCATGCAGCAGATGGCTGAATGGTCCCCAGTGTGCCACAGGTCGAGTAGAAGAGTGGGCCCTAGAGCCTGCTGCTCCATGCGTGGTCCAGGGTCCTGAAGCATCTGTACCTCCCAGGAGCTTGTTAGAAATGCAGAATCTCTGAGCCACCCCAGCACTAATGAACCAGAATCGACTGTCGACAACATGTCCAGGTGATTTGCATGCATATGCGTTGGAGAAACACTGGCCCGAGGATGTAAGCTGGGGTTTCCAGAGGTGTCTGGCATTTGCAGCCTACAGGGCCACCAAGGGGCCAGCTCCTCCTTTCTTCTCCAGGGTCCTTTTCTGCTGCATCTCATGCTAACTGTACTAACCATACTGGTTGTCCTCTGGTCCTACAACCTGTCACATTCTTTCTTCCCTCAGGGTTTCCCCTGCCTGTGATGTCCTGCCTCTGCTGTCACCTGCTCAGCTCTATTTTATTCTTTGGGTCTCAGGTTACTTTATTACTTGTTTTTAATCCTCACCCAAGGACATTTTTCCATTTTTTGTTCAGATAGAGCGGGAGGGAGAGAGAGGGAGAGAGAGAGAGAGAAACATCAATGTGAAGGGACACATCGAGTGGCTGCCACCCGCACAGCCAGCCAGGGCCGGGGACAAACTACAACCGAGGTACGCGCCCTTAGCGGGAACCGAACCTGGGTCTCTCTGTACCACAGGCCGACGCTCCAACCACTGAGCCAAACCGGCCAGGGCTCATTTATATTTTTGAGAGAGGCAAAAGAGAGAAAGAGAAGTATCGATCAGTTGTCTCCCATATGTACCCTTACTGGGGATCGAACCCACAACCTGGGTATGTGCCCTGCCCGGGAATCAAACTCAAGATCTTTCTGTGTATGAGACAATGCTCCAACCACCTGAGCCACACTGGCCAAGGCTGGGTCTCTTTAAATAACACCTTATAGACCCTGCCTCTACAAGCCATGTGAATTCAGATGTACTATAAATTTTCTATTTTAGCAATTCTTTTTTCCAAAATAAAAAATAAATACACCTATATCTTTGCACATATTCTTTTATAGACTGGGAATGGTGGGAAAATATACATACACACCACTCATATAAGACTCAAGCTGTGCCCTCAATATTTTCACACTTTTGTACATGAAATTAATAATTTCATATCAACTATCACAGTGACAACATTTAAATAAGAATTTAAATGTTTGCACGTTAACCTGGGACTAGTACAGACAAGAGAGTTTGTGCTGATGAAAAGTGATTCAGTCATAAATAAACTCTGATAATCAAATATAAAAGCCACTGGACCACACCTCCCGTGCTGGTTACTGGAGAGTTATGCCTTGTAAGCTAGGGCACTTTGCCAGGTGAGAACTCGGTGTAAATGGAAGCACACTCTGAAACACGTAGTCACATTTCAATTTGAATTTTTTATCTTTACTATACTTTATATTTATTTTTTCTTTATTGATTTTAAAGGGAGAGGGAGAGAGAGAAACATTGATGAAAGAGAACATCAATTGCCCACGTCCTGCATGCCCCCCACTGGGGATCAGGCCCACAACCTGGGCATTTGCTCTGCCTCGGAATTGAACTGGCGACCCCTTGGTGCATGGGTCAACGCTCAACCACTGAGCCACACCGGACGGGCTTTGTTATATTTTTTAAATTAAAAATGTATCACAGATTCAATAGAGAACAGGGAACAGACTAGGGGAGATGTTTTCCAAGTTGCCCATATATGAATATTAACACATTATTCATTAGGAAAGACATTCAAACCCCTGGTTACAGACGCTGACAATGGCTAGTGCCTTTTCTGCACTGACTTATCTTCAAGTTCAACTAAGATATATGATGCAGCCAGGGCCCACTGGTGCCGGCACTAGTTCTTCACAGCAACTCTGTGCAGTAAGCCCTTGGCACTTTATTTTCAGACAAGAAGACTAACGCTGACCAATTTAAAACTTGCTTATACTAATACAAATGATGTCACAGTGTGAGTATGAAATGTATGTGAGTATGAAATGGGCTCCAAGTCCAGCCCTCTTCTTCTGTAATGCTCTGCCCTTTCAAATAAAGGTCATCAATCATTACCACTTTCTTTGTAAACTCAACATACCCAGCAGTATTCATAGGTTGGGGGCATGGGGGGGGGGGGGGGGTTGACTCAGATAAATAATCAAAAGAAACTTAAAACATTTTTAAATACTTTCTGTGGGAACTTAAACCTTACCATAAAAGTAAGTAATAAATCCATAAATAAAACTATTGGTTTTTACCAACTTGACCGTAGCTATGAGTTTATATTAGGAAAATTATATTACTATGAATCTAAGCCCTTAATATTATTTAGAGAACATTTCATCTGTTTATCCCCAGACCATCTTCTTGGAAAAGGTTGGTAGTAGTATTTTGAATCTCATGGTGAGGAAACAGTGTTCGTAGAGCACACGTTGCAGGAAGGAGCAGGGTTTCACTCTCAGTGGTGAGACGGGTACCCGGTCTCTCTGTGAATGACTTCGGTCTCACTGTCCATCCAGAGTCTTTCATGACTGATGTATCTAATTAGAGGACATGAAATACAAATAACATTCTTCTCACTTGTCATGAAGTTATTTTTGTGATTTATAATTTTTCATTTAAATAATTTATCAGTGACAATAAAACTAATTCTAAACAATTTTTTATACTATGGTGGTTCTAGTAACAGTTTCACTCATTCATATACTGACACAGTATGGAATTCAAGTTATTTATTAAAAATACTATGGCCCCTCTGTGTTTTTGTTACTTAGCTGAATATATTGTGTGTGTGCGTGTGTGTGTGTATGTAGAAAGGAGAACAGGAATGGGATGGGGCCCAGGGCTGGAGTCAGCATGGTATACAGTAAGATTTATAAAGATGTTAAACTATTTTTTAACATATATATATATATATATATATATATATATATATATATATTCCTGATGCATGTTATATTGCTCATTACTTTTCAATGTTTGGTTCTTTGTATGCTACCCAGGCTGGCTGCCTGAATATAATGTTTCTTATAGTAGTAAAGGAAGTAGACCCAGAGCTTCCTTGTTTCAATATTTCTCTATATTCACAACTCTATTTTATTTCCAGGGGAAAATACAACTTTTCTCTCTTATTTACTTTGTTTCACAATCTCACTGTTGTTGTAAAAGTAGTTTCCACGTTTCATTTATTAGCATTATGATACAAAGTAAAGCTTTGTAGATGGCTAGCTTTTCTGTCTTCATATTTATTGAATATCTCTGGCCCAGGCCTCGAGTCAGCAGGGTATACAGTAGGATTTATAGAGATGGTAAACTATTTTTTTTTTTTTTTACTTTAATAAACATCTAGAGAATTTTTACCCGTATGATTAATATCCACTCTTGTAAGTTTCAGGGAAGTTCAAGTCGTCCTCTCAGAGCCTCAGGATCATCATATTTATTGTTTGAGAAATCGCTCAGACGCTCAGCTGTGCAATAGAGCAGAATTAATTTAGCTAGAAACAGAAAGAAACTGAGCAGTGTTGCAGATAATCCTTTGATTTCCATAGGCATAGGCGGTTAAACATGACCCCGAAGAGATTTACACTGAGTCTCATTATGGTTCAGGAAGATGTTTGCATTCATAAAGATGAGACCTTCCAGGATACAATAATAACACCCTACAGATAGATTCACCATCTACAGTTTCTCAGTTTATGTCTTGGTTAGTTTTCAGTTCATAACCAGAAATTCCTGTGTAGATGTATAGCCAGTTGGACTCACTATTTTCCTCTAATAAGAACATTAAAGTGATCAAATAGTGTGTAAACCAAACAAACGAGGTGCCTAGTAGAAAAGATACATCTTTAGAAAAATATATTTTATCACTCTGATATCAGAGATGATGCTAACTCTGAGATAATGATATTACTCGTGATTATAAATTATTTAAAATGCAAAATTATTTGAAGTAGAAAGGTAGTTTACAATTTTCTGAAAAATATCTGAACTACCAGTGCCATAGACTTACTTTTCAATGTTTAGTGTTCCATGACAAAAATGGATAGCACTTCAATTTTTTAAAAACAAATTCACAGTACACTAAGTCAAGGGTTAAGCTCCACTAGAGTATTTCATATTCCCCGTAAGTAAATATAACCTACAGGTAGCCTTCTTGGATTCTATATGCAGATAGACCGGCTTAGTGTAGTGATATAATTTTATTTGCATTTGTAATACTGAGCAAAAATATAAAAGGCAAGAATAAGCAAACATCTTTACTTGGGGAAAGCATTTGGAATGTTGAATGTGAACAGACTTTTTTCCCTGTGGGAAGAAAAGACTATACTGTCGCGCTGGTATAATATATACTTCTGGTTTCTCATTACACATAGATATGAAGTGTATTGTAAAAACTGAGAGTTCTTGGAAATCCTCATTTCATAGCTAAGTCACTGATTAGTCTCATACATGCTGATTGGATTATTATGAGTGATTTAGAAGTGATAAAGAAGATGCTCAATAAATATTTTTGGAATGAGTGATCAGGGTAGAAAAAAATCACTGGAAATTAATTAATTCAAATGCATTGACCACATCAAGTAGAGTTTCCTTTACTTGCATTGCCCACAATGCCAAGATAGCAACTTGGAAAGATTACAACCATAATTTCACCAAACTTACATATCTATATATCTACATCATAATTATAAACTATTTTAAAATATCTCTATGTTGATGATGTTTATTACTTTTACTCTGAATTCTATCTAAGTGACTTAAAAAGCAGCTGCATCATACTTCACTTAAGACATAGTGATTTGCCTTATCTTAATAAAAAGTGATTTCTCCATGAATTTACATGAATACATATTTTATTAAAACTATAATTATATGTGCAACTTGAGATGTGACTATAGATTTTGGCTATTTATTACTACTGGTCTCTAAGGATTCAAACTCATGATTTAGTAATATTTCTCACTATTGACTTTCTCTGCTGTTTGACAAGCTTATCACAACCAATATTACCCACATTATACTGGCTTATGCATCTACTTGGATATGAATGGCAGCCCTGTTCTACATAGAAGTCTTTGCTTCCTTGTTCCATTTCAGTGACTCCCTTCCTAGCCTTGGGCAGATTTTCTGTTGATGTCGGCTATCGCAGCTCTGTGGGAATCTATCTCTTCTCCCACTCCTCACTCACCCTCTCCTTCTCCTGTATGAGCGGCCTTGGTCTGCCGAGGTCCCAGTTGTCCATCTGATTGCACTAACGTTGTAGATACCCCTCCAGCTCTTTCCCTGGCACCACTCTCTAACTCTCCACTTCACAGAGTTGCTGGACCCTGCTTTCAATGGAGCCGCCAGTCGGTGTGAAGGCAAAGTCCCTAGGCATGAAGAAATTATGCGAGCGGTTATTAAGTACACAGGAGAGCACCAAGTGAGCAGCAATCTCCTAATATTTGAAAGGAGTCGAGTGAACCCAGGTTCACATCCTAGCTTAAGCTTTGTTCCTAGTGGAGTGATTCCAGACAAATTACTTAACCTTTCCAAGCTTCAATTTCTTAACTATAGAATGGGACCAGTATTTCCCGGCTCTAAAAGTTATTGTAGGCGCTGTACCTCAGCGCCTAACACATAGTTAAATGAAGAGAAATCGATTTCCAGAATGAAATTATAATCTTCATCCAGAAAAAAAACTGTTCCCAAAGGAATACAATTAATTATTTTGTTTGAAATAAAAAAAATAATGAGTTGTAGCATGACCCATTCAAGGGTCCTTGTGAAAACAGCTGTAATTGAAGTCATTGGCTAGCTCCTTATTTGTCATGTCAAGACTTTTCCAAATAGCAGTAATATTTTTATCTGGAGAAAGATTGCACATTTAAAACACACCATCAAAATACCAGCGCCTGCTTGTAAATTATCTAACAATAATTTATTCTTTTTCCACATGAAAAAGATATTCAAATCCATTTTTATTTTTACAACCTGATTGTTTTCCTTAATTGCCTCCCAGCCTCTGGCAGGTACAATGGGTTGGTTCAGACAGGCTCATTCCTACTCCCTGCAGCACAGTGTCATGCAGGCCAAAGGCTCCAGCAAGACTCCTTTTCTACAGCTCCACTTGCGAACGTCACGGAGCTTCCACCAAGCAGAGGACCTTGGTGAAACGTGAAGGGAAATACCGACATCAGGAGACGGAGGCCACATGTCTGCTGCTTGTGCTATCGGCTCACGTGTCTTTGTGGAGGGTTTTGGCACCAGCCACAGCAGAGGTCAGCATGCCCATCTTTACACTGACGGGTGTTAAGGAGTGGGGACCCTGGCAAACATCCGGCTGGCTCAGAGCCCACAGGAGGGGTGTTGCTTGGAAGAAGCAGTGGTAGTGGCTCCTAGTTAACCCCCGGCCTCAGACCATGCAGGGCAGGGTTGATCTGCAGACCTCTCTGGGTGATCCAGTTCCTTAGAGCTCAGTGCAGAGTCTGCTCCCCACCCCCTTCCAATACTTTGGAACTAAATCCCAACTAATAGTCCATCGAAAGTGAATAAGCATTCTAGGGTAATAATCTTCCTTTCCCCGAGAGATTTTGTAAACATTTGAATATATCAGAAATTGTACAGTCAAGTATTTTTTTATACAGATATACTTTGCTTTATTTTGATCGACAAATTATTATGTTCAGAATGATGCTTTCCATTTTCCACATGTCTCTTTCAATAAAAAATTGTAAGACATATTCCATGGATAGTAAGTTTGAAGAAAGAATTTTTCCTATCAAATAAGTCTCATTTAATTTTCACACTGATTACTCCCATATTCCTTCCATTATAATCAGTATATATATATGCATATATACTGCATATGTATTGCACATAAACACTTCATATAAATGTATCTATATACACATAGTTCTTTATTTATATCCTTGATGTCAGAATTTAAAAGGAAAATTAAAACGGGATGAAATAGAGAAAAGCAAATGTTATAAAATGTCAAGATTGAAGTAGGGTAGCCAAGAGGCACTTTATGTAAACCAGAAAAATTAGGGTTGAATTTCAGCTCCTCTTTGTATTGGCCGTTTTAATTAAGTTAAAACAAGTCAAATAACCTCTCTGAGCCTAACACCTATATCAAAGAATTATTGCAAGAATAGGTGAAATGGCAAGTATAAAATGCATAAAATGTGTACTTAATAAATAATTGAGTAATAGAATGTTATAAGGATACATTTTGTCTTAGTTTCTATTAAGGCTTAAAATGCTGTAGAAAACAACAGAAGTACAAGTAATCCTCCGTAAAATGCGGGGCACAGTCCCTCTTTCGGGCATGCTGTCGGGCACTGTGAAACAATATTTCTCCTGCCTTAATTACTGTTTTTCTTCCAGGGTATAGAAAGTGGAGGTAAAGAACTCATGGGGAGCTTAGAGTTACTGGAGATGATGGCCAAAATTACCAACTGTAAAAAAAAAATCTCTTCTGCCCTTCCATACAGAGAGAGCTGTGGGTGGGCACCGGCTGGAGTGGGTTTCACCGGCTCTCATGCGAGTAGGTGTGGCCAAGGGAAGGGGAGCAGCAGAAACGGGGGCCACTTCCAGGCTAGGGCTTTAAGAGAGTGGGCACGTCTCTCTGTATTCTCCTCCTTTCTTCAGTCTGGATGCAAATGGGGACGAGGCCCTAGACAGATAGAGCCGCTGCATGATCAGCTGGAGGACAGCCAGCCACTTCCTCAACCCCCACCCAGGGCTGTTACAGAAAAGCTGTATGCATTTATTTCTTAAGCTCTTGAAATTTGACGTTCTATTTGTTACTGTCTTCTCGCCTACCATAGCCGACACAGAGGGCCTAAATTCTCTTGCAAAGCGTTGTTGGAGTGCTGTGGCATTTCCCCTCTCCAGCTACTCACAGAGGAGGTCAGGATAATGTCCACCATCGAGAGCCGAAGGAGGGTGTGTGAAGAAATTCACTTGGAAAGCTTGCTGTATGTGCCCTGGAATCTGGGCATATACAAAGACTGTTGACTCTAAATCCTAGGGTCTAAGACCGCGTGGAGACAGAGGAAAGAGACAGAGAGAAATAAAGAAAAGAGAAGGCCAGATTGAGAAAGATGAGGAAAAGGTGTCAAGTTCTCCAGAAACAGATGTGCCCCCACCAAAGGGAGCCAGCCTGCAGCCACCTGGATAGGGAACCCTACCAGAGGGAGGCAGAGGTGGAGAGACCCAGCACTGGCAGACACCTGGAAACCCGCTGGCTCCCTTGACTGTGGGAGGCCATGTCACCTGCACAGGTCTGCACCAGAGGGACTCAGGGCAATCAACAAACGCCTCTGCTGCCCAGACACGCCTGCTGTGTGAGACCCACGCCGCTCAGTGGTGTTCGGAGTCCCCCGCCTCCTCTCCTCCTCTCTTCTCTCCGCTCACTGCTTTGGAAGGACAGCAGCGGCTGGGAGGGTGAGCGGAAGGAGCAGACGCTGAGCACACTCTCCTTGCTCTTCGTAGGGGGAACAGCTCAGGCAGGCCCCAGCTGGCGAAAGGTCTGCTACGTTGTGTGACCGATTAAACTGTAATGTCAGATTTGATGAGATTTTTACATTTTTGAAATGAGATTGTTGTTTCTGAAAAGGACCAGAAAAGCGTTGGAACCACTTGAGATCTCTATGCAGGAGTGGGAGAGATCACCTCCAAAGAACATAACTCTGGGGCCTGGGAAGGAGGGGAGAGGCTGCCCTCCATAACCGTGCAACTGTCTCCAACAAGTCCAATGAAGTGATTAAGTAGTTTTGTTGTCGGTTAGAAGGAAAACTGATTGTTATTTCAAAGCACAAAACTGCCCATGGCCACTTCTGGCTCAAACGAGTGGCACAAAAATCTGGAGTAGATCACCTCTGGTGGAGCAAACGTCGTGAGCTAAGGCGAGGCCCCAGAGCTAGAGTAACGCTGTCGTACAAAAGTGTAACACAAGCCACATGCCTGAGCCACATCTGTCGTTTAAAATTTTTAGTAGCCACGTTCATTGGGTCAAGTTATCTTCAGAATGGATTTTACTCAGTATATTTAAAATATTATCATTTCAACATGTAGCCAATATAAGAAATCGTTGATGAGCTATTTTACATTTTCTAATATTAAGTCTTCAAAATCTAGTATATTATGTTTTTGTCTATATTTACGTATCTGTCTAGTAACCAAATACATTAAGGTCATTCAAAATATTACTATTATACTAGTATCATAGGATAAAATAGCCTTAAAATCTTTAATCTCATTGGTGCTATAGTTTGATTCCTATATTTTGTTTTCTTTATTGATGTTAGAGGGAGAGAGGAAGCGAGAGAGAAAGAGAAACATCGATGAGAGAGAACATCAATTGGCTGCTTCCTCCATGCCCCTTACTGGGGATCAGGCCCACAACCTGGGCATGTGCTCTGACCAGGAATCGAACCAGCAACCTCCCGGTGCATTGGTTGACACTCAACCACTGAGCCACACCGGCCAGGCAGATTCCTGTATTCGATAGCGTTTTAAACATATAACTTTGCAGTACAGATAAAACATTAACCATCCACTGATACAGTGCCCTGGAGCTCCCTTTGCCACAGGTATCTCCAGAGGTCCCATTTCAGAGAACATAACAGGGATCCACAGGTCTTAGGTTAGGTGAATATATACTATATCAGCTTCCTGTGACTGCTGCCACCCTTTACCACAGATTTGTGGCTTAAAACAATAAAAAATCTTTCTCTCATTATCCTGGAGGCTAGAAGTCTGAAATCAACATCACTGGGTCAAAATCCAGGTGTTGGCAGGGCTGTGCTCCCGCAGAAGCTGTGGAAGAGAACCCACTCTTTGCCTCTCTAGTTTTGGGGGTCTGCCAATATTCCTTAACTAGTGGTCACATCATTCCAGTCTCTGTGGTCACATCCCCTCCTCCTGTTCTGGCTGTTTTCTTTTCTTTTTTTTTTATGTCTGCATAAAATCTCCCTATTCCTCTCTCTTGTAGAAACACATACGATTCTATTTAGGGTCCACCTGGGTGACCTAGGAAGATCTCCCTGTATTTGTCTCCTAGAGCTGCATGTCTAAGTACCACAAACTAGATGGTTTAAACAACACGCATGTATTGTTCTGGAGGCGAGCAGTCTAAGCAAGGGGTCGGCAGGGTTGGTTCTTTCTGTGGGATGGGAGGGAGAATCTGTTCATGCCTCTCCTAGCTTCTGGTGGTTTGCTGGCAGTCTTTGGCATTCCTCGCTGGTAGACACATCTCCCTGGTTTATGCCTTTATCTTCACATCCCTTCTTCAGTGCATGTCTGGCTCCACATTTCTCCCTTTTATAAGGACACCACTTTACTCCAGCATGACCTCATCTTAACTAATCACCTCTGCGACAACCCTATTCCCAAATAAAGTCACATTATGAGATACTGGGTGAATTTCAGTGGACACGAGTTAATTTACAATGCTCCTCATATTAATAATAATAATATTTACAAAGACCCTTTCATCATATGAGGCAGCATTCAGATGTTCCAGGATTATGACCTGATATCTTCATGTGCTTTTTATTCAGCCTGCTTGAGCAAACTTTAAAAAAGCTAGGCGGAGAATGGGAAGGACAGGAGAAGGGGAGGTACGAAGTCCGAGTTCTAACAAATTCTTTACCAGGCACTGACCTAAGCACCTAATTCACAAACGATCTCAAACCGCTGCTCTCTGCTGCTTGCCTTCATGGAGCACAATGTCAGACCTCACACGATCCCTGGGTCGCTGCCATGGGACCACTTTTCAAGCAAGACAAGCACCCTAAAATCTGATGCTGGTCCTGCATTCACCTCAGAGCATAATTCTAGGAGCTCGCTGTGGTCCCAGTTCTGAGAAACCTGAGAAGGGTTTAGTTCCTTTACCTCCAACACACTTTCATGGAGGGGGAAAGTGCTCCCTCATGTTTCCTCTCCTACTCTGAGGTGTCCTGGGATGGCCCCTGCTTGTGGCTGGCACCCTGTTTCACAGACCAGCTCCTGGGAGGAATCTCCAAGTCCTAAACCGTCCTGCCTGATGTGAGTGTGTTTGTCCACCTTGGGCCTTGACCATGTCGGCTAGTTTATGCTCACAATGCGGGGTGAAAACGGGGGTTCTGGGCCATGCTCGAGGGGCTAGAGACTGAGTAGCCAAGGAGAGTCATGTGGGTGCGCTGAGCCGGCCTGCATAACCACCCCCATGAACACTCTGGCCCAGGTCCAGGTGAGCCTCGGTTTGCAGGTCACACATCGTTGCTGGGAGAGTGAGGACTCTACCTGCAGCTCCGCTGGGCAAGGACACCGGCAGCTCGTGCCTGGTTTTTCCTGGGCTCCGCCCGAACACCTTTTCTCCTCTGCTGATTTTAATCTGTGTCTCTTCTTTGTAACAAAGCATAACCATAAGTGTAACAGCTTTTCCGAGTTCTGTGAGGACTTCTAGACACCTGAGGATTGTCTTGGAGACCCTTACAACGTGAGTGCAAACTGTTCACAGTAATTTCTTTTTACATAAATGAGAATTTCAATCAAAATTTAAAATAACATCTACACATTCTAAGAATTTATTATCATCATAATTATGGTATTGCCTAATCCTATTCAGTAAACATTAAAAATACTTGATTAAACTTGCAAAATTCAAGTTAAAGTATTAATACTACTATATGATGACATCCCTGTTGCAAGGCAAACATTTTGGATTGGATATTAAAATCAAATCTGAAAGTCTGCCATTTTAACACTGATGAAGTGATTTCTGAAAACCTACACCAAGCTCCTTCAACTTCCCTAAAAGGGAAATGATTTATGTTTATTACACTCCGATAATTCGTGAATTATATATTAATAGATTAAAATGTGTTGTGTATTTTTATATTCTACGAAGCCTTAGTCATTCAAGTTTGATATTTCTTGATGTTTCCTTGGTTTTCTACCCAGTTAATCCTTGGCTGCCTAGCGCAGGCATGAAATATAAAATGCTATCTGTAGGCCATTAGCTTTATCACAATGTTAACACCGGCTGTATTGATTGGGGAGTGCTAGGGAAATACAGCCTGACTTATATTTCCTGGAGTCGTCTGCAGTGTCTGAGATTTGGGCTGTAGCCTCACCACGAGTGTATGACAGAGAGAATCGGCCTTCGGTGCTTGTAGCAGTTTTGCTCCCTTTGTTCTCTAGTGATTGGAGCTGTTGTGTTTGTCGTAGGGTCAGAAGACAGGCGTCCGCCTCTGCTGTACATCCTGCGGTCGGTGCAGCCTGCCAGCGGCGATGGTGTGGAACATGTAGTGTATACTGTGATTTGGCATTCGCATCATGTTTAAACAGCTTACGAATTATAAACGTCACACAGCACTTAATCGGCCTTCAAATAAGAGAATCTTCAGTTTTGATAAACATTATTTAACTGGGATAGGTTGGGAAAGTGTTTTATGAACTTCCAGTTTACAACATTTTTTACGTAAGAAATATACCCCCCCCAAAATGTGTTTAACAAAAGCCACCTCAGTACCAGAAAAGGGTAATGAACGATTTTTAATCCAGTTTACTTTTGAAAAGATTCTCTTTCCTTATCTCAAATTCCAAGAGCTAGCCATCACCTTTACGACCAGTTTTGCTGAAAAGCTTCCTTACATCAACCCGTCCCTCTCCTTTGTGAGGGTTCTATCGCCAGTTCAAGTTTCTAGCCTCACAGAAGTTTGTTTCACAGACACAACTCAAATGGAAACAAAACATCGTGATAATAAGTAATATTTATTGTGTATATTTTTAAGGCAGACCTTCTGCTGAATACTTTACAGGGAATACCTAATTTATCTTTTGCACCATCCCCCTAAGAATGAGAGATACTCCGAGACGTTAACTAACATGTGCAGACTCACACAGCAAACGGCAGATTGTGAAGCAAACTGAGGCTAGACCGACGTGTTTTGCAGTGTCAAGGACCAAATAACATATTAACCTAATGTAATAAACAAACAACAACAACAAAATAGTCACCCAGATGCTCTAAGAATGTTTCCCATTCATATAACAGTGTTATAACAAGTTCGGGAGTTTAGAAACTGGTATGTCAGCCGTTCAGGTTCATGTAATGGGAGATGATTGAGAAGTGCCCTTTCAATTACACCCAAATGAGAACTGCATCCTTCTTTGTCTTTTTCCTCTGCCTGTGAGGCACTTTAAAATCCTCGAGGAGGACGCTGTGAGAACTTTTATTTCCAGTCCTAGCTGGATCTGCCGTTCTGGCAGGTATCTGCTTTATGTTATCAATGGTTTTCATGGGCTTGCATGGATGTACCGATTTATTTGGATGGATACGTATGGTCATTGTAAGCTGAAGCTATTGGTGGATTTCACATTGGTATTAAAAAAAATCACAAAGTTTGGCTTCTTATTTCTTGTAACCGTTTCATTATCTCAGGTTTGCTGCTGTTGCCCTGAGTAGTGTTTTAGTAACTCCATTTTTTCCACTACATAACTCAGTAACTTTAATAAACTCGTCTACTGGCTGAGCAGCATGTTAGAAATCCCATGCACAATTTCTCCAGAGTAGTACTTTATTGCCTGTTTTACTGTAATGCAATATTAATATAAAATGATGACATTTGGACTGTGGAGGCACTATTGTGCATTTACAATAATATTTATACAAATAATTAAACTCTCACTTTATTGGATAGGGCATGCCTATGCAGGGGATCAAATTAACTAAACACAAAAAAGCCTGTATGGGCCACCGTGGTCTCTATCTGGGTTTTCTCTGATTGGACTGCAAGAAAATCTAGTTTCAAATATTGCATCTGTCATCTGTACTTCATATCAAGGAATTAATCAAAATGACGGTGGAGAGCGTTTTTTGAATGTTCATTATTTCAGCTATTAATTTTTAAAAGCAGCAAATGTTGCAAGTCAATAGCATCCATAAAAATTGATTTATTGTGCAATTTCCTTCATACTCCGGGAAGCCAAGAGCAGATACTGTGTATCCAATGCTTTCTATTTCTAAGCCGCTCTCTTCACATTCATTTTTTTAAGATAAATTATTTAGATGAAAGAAATGTAATCCTGTTTGAATTCCACTGATTCTAATTCATAGGAACTGACCACATCAAGGAAATGTAAAATTTAGCATGAAAAATAACTACACACAGAAGCAATTACATAGGGGCAAATCACAGAAATGTAATTTATATTAAGAAGTGCAAAAGATTCTTGATCAATCACGTTTCTTCCGTGATACAGGTAACCTCACATTACACTCTGATAGCATTCCGGGACAGCCAGGACCCACCGACGCCGTTTATACCACTGATGTCTCAGTTGAGACCTATACAGGTTCCTTTATACATGGACAGCACATCCTGTAACTATGTATCACTAACTATATTTGCACTTTAATTTTAGAACTGAATTGGGATTTGATCAATCTTTGCTTCAATCCTAATCCTGGCTCTACTAATTTATAGCTAGCTATGTTTTCTTGAACAACATTTAATCCTCTGAATTTTAGTTATCTTCTCTCTAATAGGTAGATTACAAAGTTTATTCCATACCTTTTTTAAAGAATTAAACAAATATGAATAAGATAATATCTGTAGAAGCACTTATCACAATGATATAAGAGTTCTGAAAATGACACTTCCTTAACTGGTATTATTTCCTTATTGACCAACAATGATTATTACAATTAGTACCTCTGAAATCCAAAGGAAAATTTATGGCTTTTAAACAGTCCTGTGAGGTGCAAAGTGATGACAGGAAATCTTGATGCCAATCAAACACAGGGTCTCTACTCCCCTCCAGTATGCCCCCTGCCCCTTACTGCACATGTAGTACTACACATCTATTCCCCAGGCCAAAAATATCCTCTCCCTTACATCCGCAGGTCAAAACGATAACAATTTCACACAATACCACTAATGGTTTCCCAAACGAAAATGAGGAGAGTGGGCTGTACGTGGGTACTGAGCAATCCCCTCACGCGCCTGCCATGTGGCCACTGGAGAGGGCGTCCATGTCCAGCTGGCCCACTCTGCTGAGTGAAACAAAAGAATAAACTGGTTTCAAGCAAGGGGAAAGCTCTACACCCCTTCAGACACCTCCTGCCACTTACAGCTCCATCTTAACCAGGTAAGAAATGGTAGATCATATCTAAGGCAAGGGACAATCTCAATATATCCTAAGAATTTTCTTCTCATTTTTTAAATTCATTTTAGATGCCAAAAATAATAATTATATCTACTTCCACAAGAATGAACTAGCAGAGAAAAGTAACTAGGCATGTAGAAAAATTAGCAGTCTGAAAGTGGGGACCATTTTGAGCATTCAGGACACATGTTCTCCAGGGAATCACAATTATTACAGGAAATTGGAGACAACTTTTTAAAGTTTTTAGAGATCTAAATGAAGCTCAAGTAAATTTTACACCAACAAAAAGAAGATCTTGATATAATGAAACAGTTTTGGAGATTTGAAATAATAATTACTGAACTAAAAAAAATTAATGATTCTCAAGGAAAGCATTTTTGATATTAGTAAAACCAAATTAGTACATTTGAAAACCAGAAATCAGGTGAAGAAAAAAAATTGATAGAATGCAATGAGGGAAATATGAGTGATGAAGGCTGTATTTATATGATTCAATACATATGCAATTTGAATTTCAGGATGGGGCAATAGAATCTACAGGAGAAAAACAGTAATAAAATAAATAATACAATAACAATACCAAAGATGACCAAAGACCTGTGTATTAGATTTCTACTGCTGCTAAAACAAATGACCATAAACTAAGGGGCTCAAAACAACACAAAGCTATTATCATATGGTTAAGTATGTAGAACTTCGACATGGATCACATGAGCTTTATCAAGGTGTCAGCAGGACTGCATCTCTTAAGAGAGACTCTCAGGGAGAATTCATTTCTTTGCCTTTTCCAGCTTCTAGACGTTACTCACATTCCTTGGTTTATGGCCCCTTCCTCCATCTTCAAAGTCAGCAATTATGCATCTCTCTGGCCCAGTTTCTCTTGTGATATCTCTTTTGACTACATCTGGGAAAGGTTCTCCAGGATGGTTGCCCCATCTCAAGGTCCTTAACTTCATCACATCTGCAAAGTCCCTTTTGCCACAGGAGGTAACATGTTCACAGGCCCCAGGAGTTAGGATGTGGACATCTATTCTGCCAACCACAACCTGTGTGTCCAGATGGAAAGAATTCGGTGAGTGCCTGGCATCATTCATGGAAGACATTATGAGCATAAAGAGAAAATTTAACAAGCATCAGCTTTTAAAAGCTGATTATCGTGAAAGAAAAGGACAACATTAGCATAAAGCCTGTGAAACACTGTAATCCAGAAAGCTATCTTTGCTTGGTTGTAGTGTTACAAGGCACCACATCTCAGTGGCTTAACACAGTGAAATTACTTGCTTATGTAAAACCCAACCAATGTTTCTGAGCAGTGGCCTTCTTTGTTCTCATTCAGAGACTGGGGGGCTCCTCTTTGGGCTCTACCTTCTCCATCTTAAGAGTTTTCTCGTTTCAAAGTTAGTAGGTGGAAAAAGGAGAGAGGGTGGAGAAGCTTGTGAGGTTTTTGTCTTTCCCTTTAATCCTCACCCGAGAATATGTTCCCACTGATATTAGAGAAAGAGGAAGGGGGAGAGAGAGACAGAGAGAAACACCGATGTGAGAGAGAAGCATCAATGTGAGACAGAAACGTAGATCAGTTGCCTCCTGTACGTACCCCAACCAGGGATTGAACTTGCAAACTTTTGGTGTGTGCTATGATGATCTTACCAACTGAGCCACCTGGCCAGGGCAAAGCTAGTTAGATTTTTATGGGGCAAGTATGGATGTGGCATCCGGAGCTTCCAGCCAACATTTCAAGACCCACACAGCCATGGTTTAACTGCCCAGAAACTTGTGAAGGTAGGCCCAGGAGGGACCAAAGTGGGTTTCGATAAAAACACAGTTATCTCCGTGACAGTACAAATGGCTTTCTTAGGATAAAAGATGGCTTTCCCATAATTCTGTTTACTGCCTAATTAACATTCACTTGAAGACACACAGAAATGATTTTAGACATATAACGAATTATTTGTCAAATCACTTATAAATTCTTCCTGAAAAATTACCTAAGAAAATAAAATTAGATGGATATTGGGATGTATACCCTGTAATCAAAAATCACATAGATGAATTTTCTTAAAATGCTCCAAAATGTTGCCAGAGTAGGATATAAATAAGCTATGTTTATTGAATCTCATGTAGTAAAGCTCAAGTATAATATCTGAATGATAACATAAACAAGCAAAAGAAAGCATGAACTACGTGGTCATTACAAAGTGTTCTGTGGTGAAGAGTGTGGCCATCTTTGGAGACCACTCTCCCAGGGGCCTGGGTGAGAATTTTACTCTAACTTCTTACTAGCTGTGTGACCTTGGGCAAATCACTTAAACTCCCAATATCTTTTTTTCCCTGCAGGTAAAATGGACATTATATCAATTCCTATTTTATAAAGTTGCCATAAGAACTAAATTAGGTAATTCGTGTAAATAATGATAGCAAACTTTATCAAGCACATCCTAAGTATCAGGAACTTTTTATATATTATCTAAATACTTCTAAATATTATCTAAATACTATCATGCTGTTTTAATTAATTAAGGTTACTCATATCAAAGATAAAAATAAATATAAAAATTGCAGAGAATCTAGAAATCAAATATAATAAGAAAAATGTATTATAAGGATATAATTATATATTTACAAATGTATTTATATCTTAAGATCTATTAATATATGTACTAATTTTCTCTTCAGAAAGGCCAGTTCTGGTATTTAACCATTTGTTTAGAGCATCATCCTAAGATCGCAGGTTCCATCCCCAGGCAGGGCACATACAAGAGGCAACCAATGAACACACAACTAAGTGGATCAACATTTTCTCTCTTTCTCCCTTTTCTCTCTCTAAAATAAATAAATATATAAATTCTAAATAAAATGTAGCAAATTGAAGCCAGTAGGGCATTAAATAAATAATGCATTATAGATAATTGGATTTATTCATGAAACTCGAAAGTATTAGGACATATCTTCAATAAGTTAAAATAGTAACTATGTTGATTGATATTATCATGTTATAATCCTTTGAAATGATGGAACTTTAAATATCCATTTCTGATATGAACTTAGAGTATACTAAGGCCTGATAGCTATTTCACATGCAAAGAGTTTCATTAAGAGGTCAATAGTTCAGCCCTGGCTCAACGGTTAGAGCGGTGGCCTGTGGTCCAGAGTGACCCGGGTTCGGTTCCCGCTAAGGGCAAGTACTTCGGTTGCAGTTTGTCCCCGGCCCTGGTTGGGTCGTGCGGGTGGCAGCCACTCGATGTGTCCCTTTCACGTTGATGTTTCTTTTTTTTTTTTTTATTTTTCTTTTTTTTCTTTTTTTTTTTTTATGAATTTTTATTTATTTTTTTGTTACAGATATTTTACCTTTTTACCCCATTGGCACCCCTCACCCCACCCCCTCCACCCTGTCCCCGGCTTAGTTGTCCATGTCCATTGGTCATGCATACATGCATATAAGTTCTGTGGTTTATCTCTTCCCACCCCCCCACCCCCCATCCCCTCTTCTGAGGGATGTCAGTCTGTGCCCTACTTCCATGTGTCTGGGTCTACTGTATTCCTCAGACTGTTATGTTCATTATATTCCGTATATAAGTGAGATCATGTGGTATTTGTCTTTTTCTGCTTGGCTTCTTTCACTTAGGATAATACTTTCCAGGTCCCTCCATGTCGTCTCAAAGGATAAGAGATCTTTCTTTCTTACCGCTGCATAGTACTCCATTGTGTATATGTACCACAGCTTTTTGATCCATTCGTCTACTGGTGGACACTTGGGCTGTTTCCAGATCTTAGCTATTGTAAATAGTGCTGCTATGAACATGGGGGTACATATATTCTTCCTGATTGGTGTTTCAGGCTTCTTAGGGTATATTCCCAGCAGTGGGATCACTGGGTCAAATGGAAGTTCAATTTTTAATTTTTTGAGGTAGCACCATATTGTTTTCCATAGCGGCTGCACCAGTCTGCATTCCCACCAGCAGTGTATTAGAGTTCCCTTTTCTCCACACCCTCGCCAACACTTGTTGTTTGATGATTTGTTGATGGCGGCCATTCTGACAGGTGTGAGGTGATACCTCATTGTTGTTTTAATTTGCATCTCTCGGATGATTAGTGATGTTGAGCATTTCTTCATATGTCTCTTGGCCATTTGTATGTCCTGTTTGGAGAGGTGTCTATTCAGCTCCTCTGCCCATTTTTTAATTGGGTTCTTTGTCTTCCTTTTGTGGAGTTGTGTGAGCTCTCTGTATATATTGGAAATTAACCCCTTATCTGATACATCATTGGCAATGATGTTCTCCCATACAGTGGGTTGCCTTTCCATTTTGATGATCGTTTCTTTTGCTGTGCAGAAGCTTTTTAGTTTGATGTAGTCCCATGTGTTCATTTTCTCCTTTATTTCTGTTGCCTTAGGTGATGTATCAGTGAAAATTCTGCTCCGTATGATGTCCGAAATTTTGTTGCCTACATTTTCTTCTAGAATTTTTATGGATTCACGGGTCACATTTAAGTCTTTTATCCATTTTGAGTTTATTTTTGTGTATGGTGTAAGTTGATGGTCGAGTTTCATTTTTTTGCATGTAGCTGTCCAATTTTCCCAACACCATTTATTAAAGAGGCTGTCTTTACTCCACTGTATGCTCTTGCCACCTTTGTCAAATATTAATTGAGCGTATTGCCTTGGGTCCATTTCTGGGTTTTCAGTTCTGTTCCACTGGTCTATATGCCTGTTCTTGTGCCAGTACCAGGCTGTTTTGGTTACAGTCGCTTTGTAGTATAACCTGATATCTGGTAATGTGATCCCTCCAACTTTGTTCTTCTTTTTCAAGATTGCTGTGGCTATTCGGGGTCTTTTTTGGTTCCATATGAACTTTTGAAGTATTTGTTCTAGTTCTATGAAATATGTCGTTGGTATTTTGATGGGGATTGCATTGAATCTATAGATTGCTTTGGGTAGTATGGACATTTTAATTATGTTAATTCTTCCAATCCATGAACAGGGTATGTTCTTCCACTTTTTTATATCTTCCTCTATTTCTTTTTTCAATGACCTGTAGTTTTCTGCAAATAGGTCCTTTACTTCTTTGGTTAAGTTTATTCCTAGGTATCGTAATTTTTTTGGAGCGATGGTAAATGGGATTGTTTTTTCAGTTTCTCTTTCTGTGAGTTCATCATTGATGTACAAGAATGCCGTCGATTTCTTGACGTTAATTTTGTATCCTGCTACTTTGCCAAATTCATTTATTAAGTCTAATAGATTTTTGATGGAGTCTTTAGGGTTTTCTATGTACAATATCATGTCATCTGCAAATAATGACAGTTTCACTTCCTCCTTTCCAATTTGGATCCCTTTTATTTTTTCTTCATGTCTGATTGCTGTGGCTAAGACTTCCAGTACAATGTTAAACAAGAGTGGCGAAAGTGGACATCCCTGTCTTGTTCCTGTTCTTAATGGAAATGTTTTTAGTTTCTGTCCATTGAGTATGATGTTGGCTGTAGGTCTTTCATATATGGCCTTTATTATGTCGAGATATGATCCCTCTATTCCTACATTGCTGAGCGTTTTTATCAGAAATGGATGCTGGATTTTGTCGAATGCTTTTTCAGCATCTATTGATATGATCATGTGGTTTTTATTCTTCATTTTGTTTATGTGGTGTATCACGTTTATTGATTTGCGAATATTGTACCAGCCTTGCATCCCTGGAATGAATCTTACTTGGTCATGGTGAATAATTTTTTTGATGTATTTCTGGATCCGATTTGCTAGTATTTTGTTCAGGATTTTGGCATCTATGTTCATCAGGGATATTGGCCTGTAGTTTTCTTTCTTCGTAGTGTCTTTTTCTGGTTTTGGAATTAGAATTATGCTGGCCTCATAGAACGTGTTTGGAAGTCTTCCTTCTTCTTGAATTTTTTGAAATAGTTTGAGGAGAATGGGTGTTAGTTCTTTTTTGAATGTTCGGTAAAACTCCCCCGTGAAACCATCTGGGCCTGGGCTTTTGTTTGCTGGGAGAGTCTTGATTACCTCTTCAATTTCCTTAGTTGTTATTGGTCTGTTCAAGTTTTCTATCTCTTCCGGGAATAGTTTTGGGAGACTGTGTGTTTCTAGAAATTTGTCCATTTCGCTGAGATTGTCGAATTTGTTGCCATATAGTTGTTCATAGTAGTTGTTAACGATCTTTTGTATTTCCGTGGTGTTGGTTGTTACTTCTCCTCTTTCATTTCTGATTTTGTGTATTTGGGTTCTCTCTCTTTGTTTCTTGGTGAGTCTAGCTAAGGGTCCATCAATCTTGTTTATCTTTTCGAAAAACCAGCTCTTTGTTTCATTGATCCTTTGAATTGTTTTTTTGGTCTCTATGTCATTTATTTCTGCTCTGATCTTTACTATTTCCTTCCTTCTACTTGCTCTGGGGTTTTCTTTTTGTTTGCTTTCTAATTCTTTAAGTTGTGAGGTTAGACAGTCAATTAGAAATTTTTCTTGTTTTTTGAGGTAGGCCTGTAGTGCTATGAACTTCCCTCTCAGAACTGCTTTCGCTGCATCCCATAGATTTTGTGTTGTTGTGTGTTCATTTTCATTGGTTTGCAGGAAGTTTTTGATTTCTTCCTTGATCTCCTCGGTGACCCATTCATTGTTTAATAACATGCTATTTAGCCTCCATGTGTTGAAATGTCTTTGCATGTTCTTGTTGCAGTTGATTTCTAGTTTCATGCCATTGTGATCTGAGAAGATGCTTGATATGATTTCAATCTTCTTGAACTTGTAGAGATTTAGTTTGTGTCCTATCATGTGGTCTATCTTTGAGAATGTCCCATGTGCACTTGAGAAGAATGTGTATTCTGTAGTTTTGGGGTGTAATTCTCTGTAGATATCTATTAAATCCATTTGGTCTAGTGCTTCATTTAGAGTCTCTGTTTCCTTGCTAATTTTTTGCCTAGAGGATCTATCCAGTGCTGTCAACGGGGTGTTGAAGTCCCCAGCTATGATTGTATTGTTGTCGATTTCTCCTTGGAAGTCCTCCAGAAGATTTTTAATATATTTTGGTGCTCCTATATTGGGTGCATATATGTTTATCAAGGTTATATCTTCCTGTTGGATAGATCCTTTCAATATTATGTAGTGGCCGTCTTTGTCTCTAGTTATGGTCTTCATTTTGAAATCTATTTTATCAGATATGAGAATTGCTACCCCAGCTTTTTTTTGCTTTCCATTTGCTTGGAAAATTTTTTTCCATCCCTTCACTTTCAACCTATGTGAGTCTTTTGTTGAGAGATGGGTCTCTTGTAAACAACATATAGATGAGTCATGCTTTCTTATCCAATCAGCTACTCTGTGTCTCTTTATGGGAGCATTCAGTCCATTTACGTTTAAGGTGATTATTGATATGTACTTATTTATTGCCATTTTTGTTTAGTGTGGTTCTATTTTTGTTCCCATTTCTACTGCTAATTACAGCAGTCCTTTTAACATTTCTTGCAGTGCTGGTTTGGTGCTAATGTATTCCCTTAGCTTTTTTTTGTCTGGGAAGCTCTTTATTTGATCTTCTATTTTGAATGATAGCCTTGCTGGGTAGAGTAGTCTTGGATTCAGATTCTTGTTTTTCATGACTTTGATTACTTCATGCCATTCCCTTCTGGCCTGTAGTGTTTCTTGTGAGAAGTCAGCTGAGAGCCTTATGGGGTTCCCTTTGTAGGTAACCTGTTGCTTATCTCTTGCTGCTTTTAGGATTCTCTCTTTGTCTTTAATTTGTGGCATTTTAATTACTATGTGTCTTGGTGTGGGCCTGTTTGGGTTCTTCTTACTTGGGACTCTCTGTGCTTCTTGAACTTGAATGCCTTCTTCCTTCACCAAATTAGGGAAGTTTTCTCTCACTATTTTTTTGAATATATTCTCTATCCCTTGCTCCTTTTCTTCTTCTTCGGGGACTCCTATGATGCGAATATTATTACGTTTCCAGTTGTCCCATAGTTCTCTTAAGCTGTCTTCCTGTTTTTTAATAGTTTTTTCCTTTTGTTTTTCTGATTGGTTGATTTTTTCTACCCTGTCTTCTAATTCGCTGATCCGGTCCTCAGCTTCCCCTACTCTGCTTTTTAAACCTTCCAATGTGTTTTTCATTTCGGATATGTCATTTTTTATCTCTTCTTGTTGGTTTTTAATTTCCATTTGGCTTATTTTCAGTGTCTCTATGTCCTTACTCATGCTGTTCAGCTTCCTCAAGATCATGGCTCTGAATTCTAGCTCTGTTAACATGCCTAATTGCTCCACATTGATCTCATCTTCGGTGGAGGTGGTTTGCTCTTTCATTTGGCTTCTGTTTCTGTGTTTCACCATTTTAGCTATCACTCTGGGCTTTGGAGCCTGTCAAGTTCTCCCTGTGGGTGTTGGTGTTCTGCTGTTTGTGGCTCCCTCTCCTGTGTTTAGATGAGCGAGGGAGGACCCGCGTTGAACACCACTGTCAAGTCTTACTTTCCTGGTTAAAGTTGCCAGCCCAGGAAACGTACTGTTATCCTCTAGCTTTTTGCCTGGAAGCTAGCAGTCTAGGTTAATTGATGAGTTTTGGGTTGTCAGTTGATTGAAAAACTCCCTCTGGTGCTCAGCCAAGGGGCTTTCATGAGGGTGGGGCAGATGCTGGTCCTTAGTGAGCCTCAATTAACACTTCAATGGCCCACAGGGTGGGGTTGGATCTCCGAGGGAGGGGCTGCTGCCTCTCTCAGAGCCCTGGGAAGAAGCAATGTGGCCACCGTCCTGAGTGGCTGCACTCAGCCAAAGCTCCGAGAGCCCTCCAAACCCCGAGTGTCCCGACACAGTTCCAGTCCAGTCCGCCCTCCCTCTGCCGGAGCCCAAGGTGAGTGGCTGTGGCTGTTTCAGCCTCTGTCGCGGCTGCGCTGTGGGGCCGCCTGGGAGTGTAACCCGCGGGCGCCGCTCCCAGCTAAGGCCGCTGCCGAGCTGCCGACCGTGCGCTCCCAGCCCCGTCTCGCGCCTTCGCAAGCCTACCGGGATGGAGTCAGTGTCCCTCGTTGTATGGTCCTCGCAAGCTGCTTTTCTGTTGGTTTTTCCCGTCGATTTGTCTGTGTTATAGTTGTAATTCCAGTTTGGTTCTGGGAGACGGTCTGTGTAGCTCCGTTCACTCCGCCGCCATTTTTCGGTCCCCTCACGTTGATGTTTCTCTCGCTCTTTCCCTCTCTCCCCCTCCCACTCTATCTGAACAAAAAATGGAAAAATGTCCTCGGGTGAGGATTAAAAAAAAAAAACAAAAAAAATCAATAGTTCATGCTATTTTGAAAGCTGAAATACAGGAGTATAACTATTAAAGTAACAAATACAACAAGAATGTTTGCTATTATGTAACATTATTCAGGAACATCTAGTTATGCAAATAGAGAAGACAGATTATATATTAATTTTGTAAATTAATATAAATATTATTTGTAAATAATATAACTGCTTAATTAAAATCCAAAAGATTTAGTTGAAAAAAATTTAAAAACATAAAAAACCTTAGTATTCTTTAATTATCCCAATTGCAATAACATTTTGTTACTTTCCATAGACAGAAGAATAAACAACTCTACTTAGAAAGAGAGTGATGCACCTCAGATGGAAGGAGGGGAGGAGGAGGGAAGAGATAAACCAAAGAATTTATATGCACATATAAACAACCAATGGGCACAGACAATAGTGTGGTAAAGGCAGGGGGAGGGGGTCAATGGTGGATAAAAGAGGGACATCTGTAATACTTTCAACAATAAAGATAAATTTTAAAAAAAGATGAGTTAGTAAAGTGACAGCTTCCTTGACAAAAAGTCTCAATATTTATTTTTAAATTTATTTATGTATTTATTTTTTAAAATATGTTGTTATTGATTTTTTAGAGAGAGCGGTAGAAACATCGATCAGCTGCCTCCTGTACAGCCCCTACTGGGGACGAAGTCCAAAATCCGAGTATGTGCCCTAACCTGGAATCAAACTGGGACCTCTCAGTCCATGGGACGATACTCAATCCACAGAGCCACACCAGCTGGGAAAAAAAGATGTTGATTCTTTCAAATAAATTATAAATTCTATGATAAACCATTCTCTGGATAAATTTTGGAGGGAACCTGACAAAAATAATTATTAAGTTAATTTATAGGAGAAAATGAGTGAGAATGGCCAACACAATTTTGAAAAATGAGAGTAATGATAGACATGGTTGAGGGTATATGGTTTTACAAGTCGTAAAAATGTATATAAATTTACAGTTGTTAAAGTATTGTGCATCTGTGAGATGACAGATAAATGGAAAAGAACATTAAGTCTATAAATGGACCCAAGGAAAAATGTGACATATTTCTTTATCCATTCATCTGTTAATGAATATTTCTATTTCTTAGTTATCGTGATAGCACTTCAATGAACATGAGAGTGCTGATATTTCTTCATAATCCTAATTTCAAATATTTTACACCTAGAAATGGGAGTGCTGGATTATATGGTACATAGTTCTATTTTTAATTTTTTTTTGAGAAATCTCATTCTGTTTTCCACGGTGACCACACCATTTTGCATTTCCACCAACAGTTGTGAGTTTCAATTTCTCCACATTCTCACCACTTGTCCTGAAGTTTTTAATACTAGCCATCCTAAAAAGTGATATCTCATGTGGTTTTTATTTGAATTTCCTTGATGCTAGTGACAATGAGCATTATTTTTAATACCTGTTGGCCGTTTCTATGTCATCTTTGGACAAATGTCTATTCAAGTGTTCAGTCCATTTTAAAATTGGATTACGTATTATGTTTTTTGTTTTTAAGTTGTATAAATTCCTTATATGTTTTAGAGATTAATCCCTTATCAGATACATGGTTTGCAAATATTTTCTCTTATTCCATGTGTTCTTTTCGCTCGGATTGTTATTTTTGGGCAGAACACATTTCCCTTAAGCTTTCTCAGGCTATTGGGTGTTCTCGGCTTATTTTAATTCTCAGTCACAGTCTATTTGAGGCCAGGTTTGCCACAATTTGGGAAACCTGGCCTCAAATAAAAAATCATAGTCGGTTTCTTATTTAATTGCTCTCAATTAGCATCACATACCAGGACACACATCCTCAATGTTTTTGGGGGCTTGACTCTCTGCACATCAATTCCGGGGACCCTGAGTTTTCAGGCTGGGATTTGGGAAAGTGACACGTCCAGTCTCTTTTGTCTGCATTTACTAGGTGCTAACAACTCGTTTCAACCTCCCTGATGTGGGCCTTGCCATGAAGCTGAGTTTTAATTATTCTTTATCACCCAAAGACTTTTCCAGTTATATCTGACCCTAGTTGCATTTTCTAACACTGTCATCTCAGTGTTTCTAGCCTCTCTTTTCTCTGTGGCAAACAAGTTGAATTATTTTAAAAATTCACCTTTTTAAAGTATCTTGCTAAGTGAGCCACAGAGTAACTGAGGCATGCTACTAATCCAGTGCTGGGCACATTCTTCACCTAGTAACCACTCCTTGGTTCACATCCTGCCTTCCAAGTTAGGGCAGGAACTGCTACCCATCTGGTCAGACCTTTATTCACTGACCACTTATCAGTCAACAAAAATGCCACATATTTTGTTTTTGCTTTTTATTATTATTATTATTATTATTATTTCTCACTTTTGGTTCAAGCTTTTTAATTTTTCATAAAAGTCTAAGTTATGCTAAGAAGACAAGGGACACTAAACTCTCCCTGGCTCACAACAACACAAATGTAGTTTTTACTCACAATATATGTTCTTAGGAGACAACCGTGGTTCTCAGGAGCAGTGTCTTCCGCAGAGCTCTGGCCCCAGGCACAGCTTCTCTCCAGGACAGCCCTGTGTGGCGGAAGCACAGAGGAAATGGAGCCCAGAGCTACCTCCTAGCGTGTCAGCTGAGCCTGTCACGTCCACTCCGGTTTCGGCGGAGCGCTTTGCACAGCGGGTCCTGAGCTGCTGGGCGGGCGCACACCGCGCCACCGGGGAGAAGCACCCAGGGAGACGCGCCGCGGGGGGAAGCTGGAGTCCAACCTCCCAGTATAGGCAAATCACATGTAAATGAAAATGATCCAAAATATATGGAAAAGAGAAAGCCTCTCTAGAAATGAAATTTAAAACAAAACAGTGTCACTTTTCACCCAAAGTTGGGACATAATTTTGAGAAAGAGTAATACCCAATGTTTAAAAGATAGACAGTATAACACCCTTCTTGGGGATTTATAATGGATACATTTATATAATTTTCAAGAGTAACCTTTAAAGTGGGCATAACTTTTGTTCCAAAATTTCCCCTTTTTAGTGATTATCTAAGACAGTTAGGAGAAAATACACAAATATATGTTTGTATGTAGAAAATATTTCATAATAGAATAGTCACAGAATTGGTAATCATATTAATGAAAAACTAGAAACATTTACAATGTCCAACAATAATTGTCCATTAAAGTACGGTTTACCCCTAGAATAGACTATAATGCAGCCATTAAAATGATGTTGTAATAATCTCTGTTAAGAACAGTTGTTTTTCTTGTCTGGCCAGTGTGGCTCAGTGGATTGAGCATCATCCCATGGACTGAGAAGTCCCAGTTCCATTCCCTGTCAGGACACATGCTGGGGTTGCGGGCTTGATCCCCAGTAGAGGGCGTGCAGGAAGCTGCTGATCATGTTTCTCACATCGATGTTTCTATCTCTTTCCCTTCCTCTCTCTCTAAAAAATCAATAAACATACACACACATATATATATATGAATAGTTGATTTTGCTATATTATTAACTATAACACCAGATTATTAAACAACGTGCCTTATGGAAAAAGACAATTATAAAGCCCAAATAATTTGATTCAGTCTTAAAATTATAGTTGAAACCAAATGCCATAATTTTCAAATGGTGCTTAGTGGAGAACTTTGTCTTTAATAATCTGTTTACATTGTGAATCTGAGAATGCAAAGCAGTGAGTTGACTACTACCCTTTGTTTAGAAAGATAAGGAAGAAGGTTAAAAAATATTTTCACTCTATTATCCTAAATATTAAGTTAAGCCTATAGTTTTCCTGTATCTTATCATCACCATGTTGAGTTTCTTTCTGTTGACTAAAAAAGACACAAGGCTTTGCTGTAAAATCTGTAGTTCTGCTTTAATAGTTTTATTCCTCAAGAATTATTGGCTCATAACCTTGAGACTACATCTGTTTGTTCTATGAAACCACAGTGGTAAGACTGTTTGTAGTACAGGACTCTTGTTTGCTGGAATTTGTAAACAGTGCTTGTCCTAAGTGGTTGAATTTGCTCACCATCTTTATGATAATTAAGCAAATATTATCCTATTGATTGTTGTTATATTTAACCAATGAAGGCATTAAAAACGGTCAAGTGATTTATTAAGTTAGGAATTCATTTTAAATCCCTACTCTATAAAAAAAGAAAAGAGGGGAAAAAAGAAAGAGAAATTTAAAACACAACACAAAACTGATTCTACCACAGCATATATGATTCAATTGATGTATTTATATGCATTCATGTATTAATAACCAATTCACTAATCTGCTGTCTCCACTTAACCATGGATAATGAACAGATATCCATGTTAACAACCTCCCTCCCATTAGTTCTAATGGTAGAATGTTTTAAATTACCTGTCTTAACTAAATATTCATATTTTGAGCATAGACACCAAATGTTAACCGTGGCCATATTTGAGAGTCACAGTTTTTGTTCTTTTTCTTTCTTTCTTTTGTCTATTTATATTCTCTAAAGTTTCTGTCATGAATATGTATTTATTTTGTTGTGAGAAATTTTAAAAAGAAAAATACCTCTTTTCTGGGTCAAAGGAGGTTTTACTCTCCTTTAGACTCTTATTTCCTTTATTTTGTATCATAGTTATATCTAACTCCCCCTTTTAAAAGAAATTCTTCTTTTCTAGTTCACGAGTTCCTTGGAAATAGGCACTATATTGTATTCTTCTTCTTCTTTTAAAAAAATCTATCTTTATTCTTGAAAGTATTACTGATGGCTCTCCTGTTTCCCCATTGTCCCCGTCCACCCTGCTCCCTCCACCCCCAGGCCTTCACAGTGCTAGTCTGTGTCCATGGGTTATGCATACATGCATATAAGGTCTTTGGTTAATCTCTTCTTGCCCCACTACCTTCCCTCTGAGATTAATCTGTTTCATGTTTCCATGTCTCTCGATCTATTTTGTTTGACAGTTTATTTTATACATTCGATTCCATATTTAAATAAGATCATGTGATACCTGTCTTTCTCTAACTGGCTCATTTCTCTTAGCATAATACTCTCCAGGTCTTTCTATGCTGTCTCAAAGGGTAACAAATTCTTCTTTATTTTTACAGCTGCATTGTATTCCGTTGTATATATGTACCGCAGGTCTTTTATCCACTCATCTACTGATAGGCACTTGGGCTGTTTTCAGATCTTAGCTATTGTAAATAGTGCTGCTATAAACATAGGAGTGCATATATTCTTTTTGATTGGTGTTTCAGGATTCTGCACAGCAAAAGAAACCACCAACAAAAATAAAAAGTGATCCCACTGTATGGGAGAATATATTTGCCAATGATACATCTGATAAGGGGTAATATCCAAAATATATAAAGAACTGATTCAACTTAACAAGAGAAAGACAAATAATCCAATTAAAAATGGGCAAAGGGCACTGGCTGGTTTGGCTCAGTGGTTAGAGTGTCGGCCCGCAGACCAGAGAGACCTGGGTTCGATTCCCACTAAGGGCATGTATCTCAGTTGCAGTTTGTCCCTGGCCCTGGCTGGCGTTGTGTGGGTGGCAGCCACTTGATGTCTCTCTCTCACATTGATGTTTCTCTCTCTCTCTCTCTCTCTCTCTCTCTCTCTCTCTCTCTCTCTCTTCCTCTCTCCCTCCCCCTCTATCTGAAGATAAATGAAAAAAAAAAAATATCCTCTGGTGAGGATAAAAAAAAATGGGCAAAGGACCCAAATAGACACTTCTTCAAAGAGGACACACAGATGGCCGAGAGACATCTGAAAAAATGCTCAACGTCACTAAACATCAGAGAGATGCAAATTAAAATGACAATGAAGTATTACCTCACACCTGCCAGAATGGCTGTCATTGACAAATCAACAAACAAGTGCTGGCGAGGGTGTGGAGAAAAGGGAACCCTAGTACGCTGCTGGGGGGATTGCAGACTGGTGCAGCCGCTATGTATTCTTCTTTATGACATGCACAACCTTTCATTCCGGCCTCGTCATAATACTTCTTGAATGCAGTTTCCACAAGCATGAATGTGTTCAATCAGATCCTTGCCCTGCTCACCTCCAATTTGCATCAAGTGCTTGGTCCTCTCGCTCTTACTCCCTGTGGATTAGCCGAGCCACGGTTTAGCTAGATTATAAAGTGAGCCCTATCTCAAACAGCATAAATATTTTACTTGGAAATTAAAGGTTTGTCTTTTAAAAAGGGATTTTGAACATCTCTTTCCTGTAGTCATCTGAAAATGGAATTCAAATGGAGAAAGCATTTGTTTTTCAATTCTCTGTTGATTAATTCTTGCACTTCATGATTGCTATCTGTAAACCCTTCTTGGCATCGGTGAGGAAGAACGGCGGCCTTGCCGCCCATGTGTTCAGCTCTCTCACCTCTTTCTTTTGATCTCAGAGTCTATCTATTTGCCTGGCCAATATATATTTTTCTTTAACAAAAGCAGATCTGGCAGGTCCACATATTATGAGAAACAATTTTATGTTACTTTGCAGCTTAGGGACACCAAATGCCGCTAAGAATCGAAATGCCTGGCTCGCATACACATGTGAGTTTTCACCATCGTTTGGCTTAGGTGATGTTCGGCCCTTTGGCCTTTGGGCCCGTCGGGCAGTCCTCCTTAAGATTTGAGTAATGCTCAGCCAGCTTGACTTGCAGAATTTATGATGTCTGCAGACAGTTCTTTTAAAAGCGCTTTCATTGCCCTTATCTAAACATTTCATTAAATGGCAATTTGAAGTATTTTAGTTGGGTCTTAGTCGAAATAAGAAAAATATTTTAGAAAGAGTTTTCAAAATACTTCGAAGGGGCACTTCGTGGTGTGCTCATTTTTTTCAGATACTTGGGTTACTTTGGGCTTCTTGTTAGTAAGATAACAATCTCTAAAGCAAAAAGCTTATGTTGTATAATAAGACCTTTGCAGAACTATTTATGTATTTTAGCTTGAGGCTTTTGTACAGCCCTTGGGTGGGCGTTTGACGACACCAAAATATACCTGCAGGGTATGTGGAGTAAGTAATCAGTGGTACGCTTCCAACTGAGGCTTTGTGTTGATCATCATCATCTCGGTGCAGAAAATATTCAGACTGGTAATGATTTCAGGCTACCTGCTGTGGGGCACTGCAGCCTCGCTGTAACATTTAATAAAACATTATCACTAGACTTCAGTGAGACCATATGGATAAGAACTGCCTTTGGAAGATATCAGAAGAGTGAGCTATTGAGGAAGAGAATGCAGACCCTAGAAATAATGAAATACAAACAGGCGATATGAAAGTAGAGATAAAATTTTACCCAACCTAATATAAAAACACAGAAAATAAGTTTTAAAACCAGCAACAACCTATCTAAAACACAGGCGTTAAATGGATAAAGGGAGTCTATAAATGAAAGTTTCATGTTGCAAGCCAAGCAAGAAATGAATGGGAAAAATATATTAATAACAAAGACCGAACCAAAATTTAATAAACAAGGGACTAAAACATTGGCTCAGCAACAAAACGGACTCGGTACTTGGTCCTGTGATGTTTAGAATGATGTAACGTTTCATTGTGTCAGGCTTCTCTCGCTGACTCTCTACTGAATTGTTTTGCTAGCATCAGTCATCTTTACATGATGCAGATTTTTATGTCTTTTCTTTGGATTCTGTACATGTCAAGAGTCCTGAGTAATTATTTCACTGAGGTCTTTGCCCTTTGATTATCCTGAAGTCTGCTCTCGTTGCTGATTAATAATTCAAAGTTCTGACCCTCACTCATAAATCCCATTGTGGAGAATCATAACTGCCCGAGACACCACTCTTCTGGGCTGGATATTTCAGCGAGAAGTTGTTTTGGGTCTCAATTGTGTGATGACATTGTTTAGGAATCTCGTGCCTACAGTTGAGTGCTTAATACTGTTTTTACAAGAAAGCTTTCTTCTCCTCGTTCAATACATCTTCAATTAATTAACCTTAGTGCTTCAAGTAAGACACATTATCTTTAAAATTGTTATGCTCTGCTAGCTATACATTATTAGGTTTGTTTCACCACTAACAGTGGTCTAAAGTGCTTACTTAGGAAACACATTAACTCTTATAGGTCATCAAGATATCACTTAGGACATCATTTTTTCTAGTGGACTAAAAGCTGTGCTCTTGACCTTTAAGTCTAAATCTCTACTAGAGGCCTAACAAGCTAATGATGTCTCAATAATGAACAGTTATTGAATTAATGTTTTATTTCCATTAATTTCAAAGTTGATCACTAAATAAAAAGCTTATAAATCAGACAATAGCTGTTTGCATTTTGTAAGTAGTTTGAATTTCTAAGTCCCATACTTTGTAGAATGGAAGCAAATACCTCCCTTTATACTTTTACTAGTTACAATTTATAGTACTTATAAAAAAAAAACAAAAACCACCTTTAATGTACCGGTGTAAATAGAAATAAGAATAACTAATTATTCTTTCTGGATGATAGGTATTTAGTAACTTTAGTCTGCATTTGACCTTCAGATACTATCTGATGTTTCTCAAGGGGAGAACATATTTTTACCTCACTCATAGCCTTCATGAAAATTTTAGGAATTACTGTTTTAAGAATATCTTTAAAAACTATTTTTAGATAAGCATGAGCTGATCCATAGAACATATCACACCCTCTGATGAGTTTCTTATATAAATTTGAGAGAATTTACCTTTCTAAATGTAGCTGAAATATATATTACATTTTTCTTGTTTACATAATTAATAAATATTTATCGAGACACTAGTATTTGTATGAACCTTTCCTAGAATTTTTGAGGGTATAAAATGAAGAAGACACAGATTTGGGGATTAAGGTACAACGTAAAATATCAGACTATAAACTGAGTACAAATGACATTTTAAGTAAAAGTAGAAAGACATCATATTAAATAGATGATATCAGATCGACATCACTTCAACAGATTCTAAAGCAGGGATCGGAAGGGAACTAGACAGAGCAGTTTAAGCACTGAACAGGATGAGTGGATGATAGATGGTAGCTAAATAAATGTAAGGTTAATAATATTCTGATTAATATAAATAGTCTTATATGTTATAATTTTAAAAATCTTAATTCTCACCCAAGGATATGTTTTTATTTTATTTTTTTGAGAGAGAGAGAGGAAGGAAGGGAGTAGAGAGAGAGAAACATTAACGTGAGAGAGAAATATGATGAGTTGCCTCCCCTAACCACCCCGACCCACAAGCTGGGTATGTGCCCAGACTGAGAATCGAGCCCAGAACCAACCTTTTGGTGTATGGGATGATGCTCCAACCCAAAGAACCACCTGGCCAGGACAATATGTTTTATAATTTTTACAATCACCAAGTCATTCATAAAATGATTTATAAAATATTCATATACAGCTTACTCAAAGCCCTAACGCTATGTTTGAACCCAGTTTTAAAAGGCTCAAAAAAAGAAAAAAACATGATTCCTTTCCATTATTGGACTTTGATTTCTCTTTAACATTATTTATTTTATCACATCAAGTATTAGTCTCCTAAATAAAAATATGGAAACAAAAGAGGATCAAGCATTTACTCATTTTCTTTCTTTCCCTCTTGTTTCTTTCCCTCCCTCCCTCCCTCCCTCCCTCCCTCCCTCCCTCCCTCCCTCCTTCCCTTCCTCTCTCCCTCTCACCCTCCCTTCCTTTCTTCATTTTTTCCTGTCCTTTATCAAGCACCTATTAGGTTACAGGACAGCATAAATGTAGGAAGAGAAGGAACCAGGAAAGGAAACATTGGAATGATCTGCAGCTTGTTTCAAAGCCTAGAAGCTTAGTAGGGAAAATTAAAACTACACACATACACACACACACACTACTTTAGTTTTTATCATTCTTTTGCATATTGTAGCTAATCATAGGCATAACCCTTTCTGGTTTAGTTTTATATCGATTGTGTAATCTTCTTCTAGCCTTAATGCAACATATATTTCATAAAAATATGCTCATCTCATTTTTCTCATTGTTATACCTCCTACTTCAGCGACCAGAAATCTTTCCCCAAATTTATTCAGAAATAAGATAAGTTTAGCTATTCCCTCATATTGTTTTATTCATCTCCCGAGAAATAAAAATTTCAACCAAGTTGATAAAAAAACATATATACATGCTCTACTTTTTTGGAATTAATCTTTGTCTTAGTTTGCTTCTTCTGAGAACACACGCTGAGAGGAAGAACTTCACGCCGAAGGTTTACTGGGAGCATTCTCTAGTGACAGCCTTTTAAGCAAGTGAGGCGAGGAGAGCCATCTCACTTATAATTTGATGGCAACTAAGACTCCGACAATATTCCAGAGGAAACTCTGGAGCTCAGATGACCTTAAAAATTATTCTGAATTGAGGCAAAAGCGCCTTTGCACCCCAGTGTCTAACAATCCTAGGACACCAGCTGCTGCCGGGGAGGGTTCGCAGCCTTAGAGGAGGACCTCCCTGGATGCAGAGGCAACACCCCAAATCGACAGCCCCGAGCCTTCTTTGTTGCCCACTTTTAAAGGCACAAACTATAGAAAAAAACTACATTCTCTTGGCACCGCTTTTGGCACTGTTAAGGAGGGGACTGATAGACGGGGGCAAGAGGAGCTGTTAGGTCAGGGCAACCATTAATCTCTTTCTCCTCATGGTTCCTCTGAGTTTCCCAAGGCCTTCATTAACCCCTTATCTTTATAGTTGTCTTTGAGTTTCTCAAGGCCCTTATGTTTTTAAAAAAAGAAACTGCCAGGGTGTGTACGTGTAGTAACTGAGGGTCAGAATGGAGTTATTACATCACTATCTAATTTTTTCAGCTAAGGATTATAAGCAAATATCAACAAAAGTGCAAGTGGAAAGCTATTTCTTGACAAACTTCATTGCCCACAATGAGATCACATGGCCACAGCCTAGCAATTATATGATAATATCTGGTTTAGAAAAATAAAGTGACTGGGTTTTAACCACATCAAACTATTCATGTAGAGCACTTAGGTGATTACTGCCTTAGTCATGCACTCATCTTCAGGATTCCTGGGAGCCATGGGAGAGCGGGGGGAGGGGCGATGGTCAGTCCTCATTTTAGGGCAGGGGTGGGGAACCTTTTTTTTTTTTTTTTTATCCTCACCTGAGGACATTTTTCCATTATTTGTTCAGATAGAGTGGGAGGGAGAGAGGAAGAGAGAGAGAGACATCGATGTGAAAGGGACACATCAAGTGGCTGCCACCCGCATGACCAACCAGGGCCAGGGACAAACTGCAACCAAGGTACACACCCCTAGCGGAAACCAAACCCAGGTCTCTCTGGACCGCAGGCCGACGCTCTAACCGCTGAGCCAAACCAGCCAAGGCTGGAGTGGGGAACCTTTTATCGGCCAAGTGCCATTTGGATATTTATAACATCATTCATGGGACATACAAAATTATCAACTTAAAAATTAGCCTGCTATATTTGGTCAAACAATTAATAAACTCATGCCTAATGAGATGGCTGAAACTTCTTCTCTCTGGTGAGGCGTGTGATGTTAGCTGGTGTTGATGATGTTGCTACTCACAACAGCTTTTCCAGGTTTGTATTGGTCAGTCTGGAGCATAGTCGACTCTTTGTGACGGTAAGTTTTGAGGACCTGCTCTCACCACTAAGTTGTTCCAAACAGAGATGCACATTTCAATACATGTCTCCTCAAAGTGGGAAATTCATCATTGCTTATCTTCATTTGTAGAACTCAAGCAGTGGGAGGTTGTACCTAGCTTTCAGCTCATCATCACTTTGCAGCTGAATAGTTTCGTGTTGAAGGTTATCAAGCTGGTTCCACACTGAATGGTGTAGCAAAGATGTTCAATTCCATTTGTTTACTTTTCACATCTTTAATCTCTTATTAAATGCCTCAATTAGTTTCTCACATTCACCAGCATATTCAAGTGTCATAGAAGGCTTTTGTCCTTCCAGAGTGGGGAAATGCACTGTGTTATTTCTTTTGAGTTGCACTTTCCACAGCCTTAATTTAGCTTCATATGATTCTGTGTCTGAAAGCAGGGAGCTGAGAAGCTGGTTGGGACCCTGCAGCTAGACATTCAGCCCTGAGAGGTACTTGGTAATGTCCACCATGAACACTAAATCACACAGCCACTTGCTATTGATTTCCCTCAGGTTTTCCTTTCATCTCCATGAACTGCTTGACTTCATCCCACAGTTCCTAAAACCTCATGAGTATGGTCCTGAGTCACAGTCACCACACTTCACAGTGATAAAAAAGATCACCGTGCTCAGAGTTAAGATCATTCAGTAACTCCTTAAACTGGTGGCTATTAAACCCTCTGCTTTTGACAAAATGTATGCATGACACTACTGTTGACATCACATTGTTGAGCCACAGTGACTGTGCCAGAGACTTTCTTGATGTACGATGCAGTGGCATAGAATTAAATCACTTGGGTCAAGACTGAGATGATTCAGTTATTTCTTGATAAATGCAATTAACCCTTTTTGCAAGGCAAACATGGCTGGAGTTCCATCCGTAGTAAGGCCACTCAAGTTTTCAAATGTTAGCTCAAGTTTTTTCATTGATAAAACAAGTCTTTCAGATGAATTCTCACCTCTTGTAGTGCCATGCGTGACTTCCAGTGATAGCAGTTTGTCTCACGTGTCAAACTCTGCAGTTATCCCACAAACAAAAACGGCCAGTTGGGCAGTATTTGTTATGTTCGTTGTCTCATCACAAGCCAGAGAGAAAAATTGGAAATCTCCTGCAGAATCCTTCAGTGCTTTTTCAATATTTTGTGCTAAGTAGTAATTCAATCTGAAACAATTTTACTCTGTCTAGTGCTAACAATTCCCAGCCACCAAGCACTCTTTCACAGACTCTCCCTCTACGTGAGGCCTCAGCTTCCTTGCCATCAGCTCGCTCACTACATAACTCGCCTGAATACCCATGTCTCTGTCACAGTGAGGGTTAGTGAAAGCAGCTTGTTGTGATTCCAAACCCTGCTGAAGAGCACTGATTTTATCCAGACACCTTTGGTCTCCCAATGCTTTGAGTTTAGCATGTTTTGAGCTGTAACGATGCCCCAGATTGGTTTTTTCCATTACTGCTAACACATCGCCACAAACTAGGCACACAGGTTTGCCTTTGACCTCAACAAAAATATAATCATTTGTCCCTTTCTCTTGGAAAGATCAACACTCTGCATCAACTTTCCTTTGTATTTGCCATTTGTAGGATGTTACACCACATAAGTTTTAACAATTCTCCAGTGTGTGTGTCACCAGCGACACAATTATTTTGCTTTGATCGCTGTTCTAAGGCTACATCTTGAATTTGTAACATATCCAACGTTCATATCATCAACTCTTGAGGTCTTTTCTGTGTACTGTAATTTCCTTAATCTTCTTCTGATACTCAGTTTTTGCAAAGATTGTTGATCATGGATGTGTGGATAAAGGTTGGATTGGAGTTATCATCTGCGTTGACAAAGAAGTCGACAACATCTCCGTCAGTCATCAGAGGCAAGGTCATTAATGTCAAGAGGAATCATCTCATCAAATCCCATCTCATCATCACCCATTCGCCACAGTATGTTAACACTTTCTCAACCTGTACACTCCCGGCCTGCCTGGCACTGACTGTCCTCTGAGTCACCACAATACAGGCAGACGGGCTGCAGGCAGAGGATGAGAAGCATACGTGTCTGTCCCATCACATACTCATATGTGTCCTGCCTGTCCCGTAATGGATATTCCTTGCTTGTCTCTCAAAATTGACATTATTATTATGATTCACTTAATATAAATTATGTTGCTATGAAAAAAGCTCCTAGATTTATTGAATTTTGAGTTCTTCCTGGGGTTGCCTTGGCAGGGCCAGACCAGATGATTTCGTGGGCCTTATATGGCCTGTGGGCCGGACATTCCCCACCCATTTTAGGGAGAGAAAAACTACAGCAAGAGGCTGGTGACTCAGTCAGACAGACACTGCTGGGACATTTAACCCAAAAATCCAGTTCCCCGACCCTGCTTCAAGTGCCAAGCAACCAGGAGACAGCTGGGGCTGGGCAGGGGAGCTAAATGTGGAGCCAAAGGACCTGAATTCTGCTCACATGTCTATGGAACAGCAACGTACAATGGAAAGGGAGTGGGGGAAGGGAATATCATTTACTCTATCAACAAAAAGTGCAAAAAAGTTAGAAAGAAACTCATTGGGAATTGCATTCTAACCCTTCGGTGGGAGGTGAGCTCTGTCCCGTAAGAAGGTAGGAGGAGGTAAGAAGCAGTAGCAACCCACCATGTCTGCCTTGGGGCAAGAGCAGGTGCTAGAAAACATAGACTAGACAACCAGCATCATACCTGCCAGGGGGTTTCCCCTAACAAGACAGCGATCACTAGCTTGGGGAGGGCTGGGTGAACATGTAAGGGCAGCCTCCGGGGGAGGTCTAGAGCTGATCAAGTGTGAGCAGGGTAAGGAACAGACAGGTATCCAGCAGGCCAGGGCCCATGCTGGAGTGTGGGATCATTCAAGATCTCCAAGAAGCCTTCTCAGGCCTGTGAGGAGTTTTGACCTAACTCTAAGTGAAACAGAAAGCCACTGAAAGAATTTAAGCAGGGTTTGTATGTATGTGTGTATGTGTGTCTCGGGGGGGGGGGGGGAGGGGTATATCATGACCAGACTATTTGTTTCCTCTGTCTAGGGAGCGTGCTTGGTCCTGTTGTTACTGTCACTTGGTTCTTGTTAAGGGAGGAGAGCTGAGAAGGGAGAGGAGAGAGCCCAGTGACGTGACTACAACCTAGAGCAGGGTTGACAAACCACAGCTCACAAGCCCGGCTTCTCCTTCAGACTGTTTCTATTTGGCACTGAGTCTAAGAACAGCATTGACATTTTTAAAATGGAAAAAGACGCCAAATAATAATACTATTTCATGACATGTAAAAATTCTGTGAACTTCAAACTTCACTGTCAGGGAATAAAGATGTGTTGGAAGATCAGCTTGTCCCTTTGCTTACACATCTCTGTGATGGCTTTCGCTCCACAGGCAGAGCTGAGTGTTGCAACAGAAATCCTATCGCCTGCAAAGTCTCAAATAGTTACTACCTGGCCTTTTACAGAAAACATTTGACATAAGCGATGAATTTTCCAGTTACTGCTAAGTTTCACAACATAAAAACTCCTGGGCAAAAGGTAGCAGCACCTACCTCTGCACTTACAAGGTCTGCTTCGAGGCTGAAAAGTGAGCTTATTTATGGAAACACTGAGGTATGTAAAATATACAGTTTCTGTTCTCATGCTCTGGTGGGAGAGGCAAACATTCAACAGCTATCTCCATCCAAGTATATTTATTTTAAAAGAGGCATAACAGAGGGTGCTGTGATTTAGCATTGTTTTCGAGGCAGAGGTGAGGCCTCTTTGAAGCTGTAACATTTACGTGAAAGAATGACGTATGGAAATCCAGGCAACACTGTCAGGCAGAGGGGAAAACAAGCGTAGGCAGGAATGTACTGAGCATGGGGTGTCCACGCTGCTTAAAGAAGGTCCATGTGGCTAAAGCAGGTGAGCCCCAGGTTGGGTGGGGGCTGGGTCAGGCAGCACTTTGTAGATCCAATGACAAAGATGTTGTGAATACAATGGAAAGCTTTGGAAGTGTTTGAAAGAGTGGCATGATTGGATGTCCCCTTTCGAGACCTCTCTGATCCATCCTGAAGAGTAGACATCTGGCAACAGTGAGAGGGGAGGTGGGGATGTGGGGGGTGAAAATGATAGAGCGAGTTTTGGCTGCTGAAGGAAGGATATGATGGAGAAAGGGAGGCTGAACCAGAAAATGGACCAAACCTGGTGGAGGGAGAGCCCTGTGACGTGAAAATGACTTGCTAGAGGCTGAGGTGGGTGGTTCCTCTTTGCCACTAGAGGGAAGAAGCAGCGAAGGATTGCAGGAGTACAACTTTTTAACTACAGAGCACATCCCCCTTTATTCAACTCTACTTTAAAAACTTTCTATGGCTTCTTTCTAATTATATGAAAGGTCTAAGGAGGTCAATAAGCAGACCATTCTTTCCATTAATATTAAGTCTTATCAGAGGGTGTTTTAACCTTAATCATGATACATTTCCCTTCGCTCCCCCCTTTTCTGTCTTCTCTGTTAGACTGATTTCTATTTCAGGCACACAGAACAATCCATCCACACAGCGGGACTCTCTGGAAAGACTTCCAACCATGTTATGACTCTCTGTCCTTCCTGTTTTCACCTCTCAGATCTTTCCTTCCCTGTCTTCTCCTTACTTCCTCCATAGGACCTTCCTTATATTTTGCCTTCTCATTCTCTCTCTCTGTCTCTGTCTCCATCTCTTTCCTGCTCACTCACTGTGCACTGTTTCTCCTCTCGCATCTCTTTCCGTCCCTGTCTTTTTGTTATACTGCACCTTCTCTGCCATTCTACTGACAGTTCTATGAGTTACCAGAAAAAAAAGTAACAATTATAACATATATATAAAAATATATGAAAATATGAAACAAATATATTTATGATCTATGTCAAATACACACATTTCTTGAATTCCAGAGGGAATTTTAACAACCCCTATTTTAATAAAGATCTCTTTTCCTACCTTTAGTTTTCCATCACTTCTGCTTTTTTCTCTTTCCAAGAAATTCAAAGGATTCTGGATTTCTCATTCCCATTTTATTTATTTATTTATTTATTTATTTATTTATTATTTAGAAAGAGAGGAAGGGAGACAGAGATGGAAACATCGACATGAGAGAGAAACATCAATTGGCTGCCTCCTGCACGCCCCTTACTGGGCATCGAGCCCACAACCCAACCATGTGTCCTGATCGAGAATTGAACTGGGACCTCACTCCGTGGGACGATGCTCAATCCACTGAGCCACACCGGCTGGGCTGTCATTCTCTTTTAATAACAATGTAATACATTGTCGGTTTTTCGATTGTATGTTTATATTGTTTGTGTGTTACCTCTGTGATCAATCACAACTTTCCATGGGAGCAGGGTGGAAGAAAGCATTATGCTGATTTTTAAGTTTTAGAGAAAAGTTTTTTAAATCTACTTAAATTAGCCAAATGGTATGTTTTTCCAGTGATGACAAGTAAGAGTTAGTTACTTCCCTATTGGGATTATTATATTATCCCTTGTTTGTCTCTGAAATTTCCACTAAAAACTTGCTCCCCTCTTCCATAAGGAATACCTGGGGTTGATGGTGCACTGTGGTTAGAAGTCTATAAGCCTTATAGTATAAGGGAACCAGGCAGACCAGAAAAGCCAGGGTTTTATTTGTAGCCAAAGTCAGATGGAAAAGTGGAGATGCTACCAGCTGTAGCAAGTTTGTTGTGACCTTGAAGGACTAGCTTATTGACAGCTGAGCTTGAGGCTTTTCTATTTCTACCTATTTATTTCTGAGTTGGTTTTACAATATTATCGTATTTCTGTCCTGCATCCAGTTTCCTTCGTCTGCCTCTCCTGAGATTCTGATTCTATTTTCAACCCTATCCTGACAACCGAATTCTAACTGTGTGTCCATCCGCTCTGATCTTCCAGATCCCAGACTGGGCCCTGTCTTACTATCACCCTGTCATAGGGACCCAGTGCCCTAGAACATTCCATGGACATCTGGTTTTCAACAACGAGAATGCAGCTGCCACACCAGTCCCTGAGATGACAGTAGCTGGAGAGAACAACTATAGTCCCGCTTACATTGCTACTCAAATTCCCTTGGCTCCAAATCCCCACATATATAACTCCGGCATGTCCAACTTTTATGATACCCACTTTATAAGCATCTTCTTGCTATCCCAGATATGCTAACATATGCTCAAGAATCTATCATTATCTCTCACCACTGAGGCTGAGCCCTCCAATCTCATCAGTGACACGGAGGGGCCATTCCAGGAGCAAATCATGTCCTGCTGCTGCTGCTGCTGCTGCTGCTGCTGCATCTCTTCTGGGTGAGCTGGAGCCCAGTTCATGGTGGCAGAGCTGGAGCCATTTACTCTTCCCCTTGGTGTTACTCTTGCAGTGTTGGAAGGAAACGCCCTCCTGTAGAAAGCTCAACGAGGGAGCTGCAAGAGAGAGTTCCTCTGCAAAGCTGTTTACGTTCCAAAATGTTACAACATTTACTACCGCAGCTCTTCCATTTATATAATTTCCACATTCTCCCCAGGAGAAGACATGCATTTTCAGGCTTGATGGATCTAGACAAGTTGGGATATTAGCTCCGTGATTGCTGTTAGATGTGTCAACTTGGCTACGTCGAGCTGCAGTCCCCAGAACTCCATTTCCAGCATGTTTCCAAGATGAGAAAATGAGTTCTTCTTTCCATAGATTTGATATCTAAGTGGATAGTAAATGTTTGTGCAGAAGAGATACAAACAGCTGCCTTGAAGAAACGGAGAAATCCGGGTGCATGGTTGAAGGTGAAACGTGGTTTTCGTGTGTCCAAATGGCACTTAAAGAAAATGAATGTAAATGGAGTTTGCCACTTGAAAATAGCTAACCTTTGTCGTTTTCTTGAATTCCACCGAATCCTAACCAGATTGATTTGTGAGTCATTATTGTTAACCCAAACTGTGCCAAAACCAATGTCATCAACGTATATTAAAATTATTCACTTGTTTTGTATAACCCTGACTTCTCAAAATAAATCCTGTGCCCTGTCCAATTAATATCCTCATTACCATCCTCAGAAATGAAGAGTTAAACTCACTGGGGAGCAGTAATGCTAATATGTCCTGAGAGAGAGTCATTTGGCCCCAGCTGTCCATTTTATTCTAAGTGCTAAATGCGTTAATATACATAGACTATCATTTACATAGCAAGTGGCTATGCAAGATGAATTATTTATTGTGTGACAACTACCTAATACCCAGTGTACTATCAAAAGCAAAGCCATTTCTTATTTGACCCATATGTAAATTTGCATTATAGAATCCATTACATTCATATATAAGTCACATTGAAGTTCTGTGCAGCTATCTCTCCAAGAGGCTGCGGGTTACCACTGCTTTGATTTAATTGCTGTTCTTCTTGTATGGCAAAGCAGCCTGCTTTTGGAATGGAAGAATCGCGGGACCCCGGCCAGGCAGCATGTGAAAAGCCTCTCCTTTGATGCGGAGAGTAAGGTGAGAGAGAAAGACAAGCCCAAATTTAATTAAAATGTTATGAGAGCTGGAAACCAACACATGAGACAAAGTAAAGGGGAGCTGGGTTTGTGCCTCCTGAAGTGTGGATGCTGCCAGGGATCACCGAGGTAATAAAATTCAAGCTGCTTTCCCCAGGCAGTGGGTGACCCCATCCTCTGCAGAGAGCTCTGTGTTTACATTCGGAGAGAACCGGGAGGAAGTCTTCTTGAATAAGAAATGGCCTCATTTTCAATTTATTCTTTAGTCTCTGGAATGTAATTTAATTCATCTTTCCGGTTTTCATGTGGCTTTGCAGACTATTCATCTCTGGATTATCGTTGCCACCTCTAATAATATGGTTCATCAGGGAGGCTGGTGCCTCTGAACATCATAGTGTGAAGACTAGTTCCCTGGCAGGGCAGCTAGCAAGCTAATTACCTAACTTGTTGGGGAACCGGAGCTGTAGGGACTGGAAATTTCTGGTATTGAAATGAATAATGGGGAGCCCTTAGAGGCCCGGAACTTCAGATATCCTCCCCATTAGATGCTTAGTCGGTCGCTCGGGGCTCTGCCAAATTGGATGGCCTCAAGATTTGCTTTGCTTGTGAGATTTTTTTTTTTTTTTGTTACTTCCCAATTCCAGCAGGACTGCAAATACTGCAAGAAAATCCTTTCGTATTATTGGTATTTTGGTTCTTCTATTTCCCCTCTTACCTGGAAATAGGGAGCACGGAGGAGTGAGAAAATATAAAGAACAATGGAGAGGGTAATAGAACTGCGCTGACCCTTTAAGGAGATTTGCTTTGAATTCCACAAGATGTCTGAGGCACCTACTAACTTCACCTAAGTCAGTCCAGGTGTGCCCGCCCTTCCACGGGTAATTGCAGAGCTGCTTCTAGGGGGAAAGCTTTTGGGACATGAGATCTGTTGGGATATCCCTGGGATTACAAAACTTCACCTGCCTCTCTCATTTAATACCCACGCACCTGCACTAGAAATAGTTTTCCTCCGTAAATGACACATTTGGACTTAAAGGTTCACATTGTAATGTAGCCCCTTACTGTACAGCGCATGGTCTGGGACAGACAATATCAGCACCAACTACTGAATCAGAATCTGAATTTCCATAAGATCCTCAGTGGCTTTGCAAGCACAGAAGAGTTTAGAACTCTGAGCCAGCCCACTGACCTCCAATCATATACATTTTCCTCCACTGGCTCTTCTCTTCAAATGCCTTAGATTAGGCTTAGACAGGGAGAGGTGCTGGGCTGACATGGATGCTGAGGTCTTCCAAGTTGTCCTCCCTCCTGTCCCTGCCGCAGGTCTGTGTTACCCCAGGGCAGCATGGCACAGAGCTGTCAATCCCTCCGTTTATTGTGCACTAAGAGACTGGAGTTGTGAAAGGTTACTGTAGGTCACCGAACTTGTTAGTGCTAATGCTGGGTCTACAAGCCAGGTGGTCAGACTCCCAGTTCCATTCTCTCTTCATACTACCTGGTTCTGACCCAGGATTTGCAATAAGCCTTTGAACAAAAGAATAGACTGTGCCTGAGACTGAGGTTGTTAGCCAGGATTTGCCACTCCCTGGACATCGAAAGGCATTTAAACACCTGTCTTTGTTGAAGAGCAAATTAGTGCATTATGTGTTTATAGCTCTCTAATGCACTCTATGAATACAATTGTAGGCATATCAGTGTATGTATAGAACAAATCTGAGGTTGGACGTACACTTTTAGTTTTGATTACAAATGTTTGCTTAAAAGATAGCTCCAATTCCATGCTACGGAATCAATTCCAGACCACCAGAGAGCTCACATCCCAGCTTTTAATTCTCTGGGCCTAAAAGATGAAAAGCTTTGCATGGTGTTAAGAATGGAATGTTTGTGTTCCCCCGACCACATTCTTACGTTGACATTCTAATAAATTACCATAGACATTTCAATACCTAATCCACACAATGTGTAGATATTTGGAGATGGGGCCTCTAGGATGTAATAGGGTGAGATGAAGTCATGGGGCTGGGACCCTCATGATAGCATCCGTGTCCTCATAACAAGAAACAGTAGAGATTTTGCTTCCCACTCCATGCACGAATTCAAAGAGGTCCCATGAGCCCACAGTGAAATGGCATCACTTACCAGCCCAGAGAAGAGGCTTTGGAATAAGACATCTTGCTGACACCTTGACCTTGGACTTCCCAGCATCCAGAGACATATTTTGGTTATTTGAGCCTCCCAGTCTATGGTATTTTGTTCTGGCGCCCTGAGCAGACTACTACAGAAGGCACGTCTTCCATACCAAGTTGTAGTGAAATCTGGTCATTCTTGTGAAAAGTGAATAATAATATCTCTCATTCATCGAGTGCTTACTATATGCCAGATACTGCCAAGCAGTATGCTAGGCATTTCATATTCATTACCTGTTTTATCGTCACATCAATGCTTTAAGATAAATATTACCCAGGTTTTACCAACTTTTTTCTTTAGAGAAGGAAACTTGTCTCAGGCTGTCTCAGCATCTCTGGATTTTACAGTGTTCGGCATGTGATAGGCTCTAGGATGCTGTCGTGGCATGAAGGTTAGGAGATTGGCCTAAGGTCATCATTCGAATAATTTTAGATCCAGGTCTATTCCCTGAAGCTCATTGTGATAAATGATCAGAAATGGCCACACATTCCTCCCATCACTTTAAATATAATCGTTGTAAACATGACTTTTTAATTTCTGCCACCTAGAGGAAAAGCCTGTCTTGCCCCTGTTTTGAATTCAGACTGTCCTTGAGATATGCTTTGACCAACAGAATGGAGCAAAGTGACAGGGGGAGGCTTTGAACCTGAGCCTCAAGACGAAGGCCTTATCCTGAGACGGCCACGTGCAGGAGCCTGGCCAGTCCCCCAGGACGCGGCACCTTGTGGGCAGCAGCATCAACCCCTGGCCGTGGAATGAGGCCACTTAGGACCATGCAGCCTGGCAAGCTGAGTGCTGCCCCACGAGTGAGCTCAGGTGACACTAGAAGAATTGCCCAAATGAGCTCAGCCAAAACTCACACAATCATGAAATAATATATGGTCACTGTTTAAGCCACTATAACTGTGGAATATAAAACGGATATATCCACGTTCCTTCTGCCACCTAGTTGCTGAGGATGACATGGTGGTGATGAAAAGGATGATAATAATATTATGTGACATTGCTTAAAGATTATTATGTGCAAAACAATACTCTTAAGAACTTTACATGCGTTCTATCATTTTTGATCAGTTAAACCTCCTAGGAGGTGGTACTAAATTATCTCCACTTTATTGGAAAGAAAACTAAATGAAGTAACTTCCCAGGGTCACACAGCCAGTAAATCAATACTCTCAACCACTAACTTATAGAATTTAAAGAAAGAGCCACCGTGCGGTATGTTATGTGGAAGTGGGTAGAGAGAGCTATAAAGATATATTTATGGAGTATAGTTAAAGGAGTATAGTAAGCAAAATAATGGTCCCCCAAAGTTGTGCATGTTCTAATCCCCAAAACCTGGGACGATGTTACAATGCCAAGGAGAATTAAGGTTGCCGATGGAATTATGGTTGCTGTATGAGCTTCTGTGGCTACTATAACAAGTTACCATAAAGTTGTGGCTTAGAACAACAGAAATTAATCATCTCACAGATCTGGAGGCCAGAACTCTGAAATCAGAACTCTGGAAGCAAGGTGCTGGCAGTCCTGTGGGGCTCCTCCAGGGGAGAATCTGTTCCTTGCCTCTTCCAGCTTCTGGCGGCTGCTTGTATCCCTTGGCTTGTGGCTGCATCACTGGAATCTCTGCCTCATGGTCATGTTGGCTTCTCCTCTTCTGCGCATGTGCCCTCCTTCAGCCTCCCTTGTCTAAGGACATTTGTGATGGCATTTGGAGTCTACCCTGAAAATCCAGGATAATTGCCCATTTCAAGATCTTTAATCACCTCTGTGTAGGCCTTTTTGCCACAGAAGGTAACATTTACAGGTTCTAAGGATTAGAGCATAAATATTTTTAGGGGGCTTTATTCCACCTACCACAGGTTCTGTGAGATGTATTGAGATGGGGCCAGTGTCCTGGATTATACAGGTGAGTCCAATATGACCACAGGGTCCTTAAAAATGAAAGGTGTAAATGGAACAGGTCAGAGGAGATGTAACTACAGAAGAAAGGCACAGAGATGAAACATTACCAGCTTTGATGATGGAGGCAAGGAAATGGTTCCCCCAGCACCTCCACGAAAGAATGCAGCCTGAGACACACTGATTTCAGCCCTGCGAGACCCATGTTGGACTCCTACCTATCCATCTGTAAGGTAGTAAATCTGTGCTGTTTTACGTCACCAAGTTTGTGTGATTTTTTAGAAGAGGCCAAAATGCTCTATTTCAAATCTAACCTTTGTTGAATATTGGCTTTCCACCAGTTACTAGGCTAATTTATTTATACATATTATTTCATACAATACTCAGGGAAACAAACAACAATCCTTTTGAAGTATTGTAGGTATGAATACCTACCTGCCTAAAGACACATGACTCCAGCAGCCGAGCAAGGATGGAACACATGCGGTCTGACCTCTGAGCCCTCATTGTTTCCACCCTGTTGGTCACTGCAGACAGATGACAGACAGACCTTCAGGTGTGGTTTAGGGGTGCTCACTGAGTGTGCTCCCAGCCCAGGATCAAGGGAAGCCTGAATGAAGACATCCTGTTCATGGTTGAAGTTCTATCATAACTAGAAATTGGCATTCTTGGTATATATTCTCTAAATTTCTCATAGTCTTTGAATTTAAGGTGATCTACTTTTTTTTTTCTGCTATATTTCCTTCTTTTTGCCAATAGCTCTGAAGGAAAAAAAAAAAAAAGTTAAATGGAAGGAAGAAACAAAAAGGCTAGATATGGAGGGATATACATTTAAGATTTTATTAACTCAAATTAACTTTGGCTCCTTTTGAAAATGTTGCACTGATTCTTTAGAGATACATTCGGGCATTCAGAGCTTTCTGTATTCTAAGCTCTGCTTTTTTAATCCATGCATAGCTGATTCCATCAAATGCCAACCTGCCTGCAGAAAGACACTCTAGGAAATTAATTTAATTTTAAAGTGAAGTGCCCTTTATTTGTCATTTTAGTTATGAGTCTGCCTGCATTATTCTGCACCTTGACTGAATTTTCTCCAGTCACTGGTAATTATGGGGCCGTGCTTGGGCATTTGTCTCCTTTGATATAAGCGTTTCAGACCCGGGCTCCGGGCCTCAGATTTCGGAGGTCTGGCTTCCACTCCGGGAACACTGGTTGGACACTGACTCCAATTATTTTCTGTGCAAATTGCTTGATGCTTCTGCTTTGCTTCTCCCTTCCACACACCGAGGATAATCACGTCCTCTCTTATCTCACAAGGCTCCGGAGGGAGACATTAAAGAGCTTTGACTATGGAGAGCACGATATACCTGTGAAGAAGTGCCAGGTGCCCGTCATTTCCCATCCAGGTCCCAGAGGATATCGGGTGTCCTGTTCCTGGGGAAGCAGGTTACAGCGCCGCGATCGCAGCCTCGTCTGCGGTTTCCTTTGCTGCATCAGAGATGCCCTGCAGCAGACGGCACGCATCAATCCGTTCTCTCCTCTGCAAGGCTTTTTTTTTCTTTTTTTTTCATGGCTGTTTGCAAGGGAAATCCTAGTAGAATTGCTGAGCCCCTGTGTTAAACTTTTCCTTTCACTTAATCGACTTGAAAAGAACCTTCTGCATACATCGGTCCGCATTACCACTCCAGAAGAGCACCGTGAACATCACTTCTGTTCATCCGGCTGCTCGGGGAACGAGAGGCAAGTCCTGTGCAGTGCAGTCTGAGATGGAGCGCCGATATTTTCAGGATTAAAGTAAACTGGTGTTATAATCACAGTATTTACGACACACTCAGACTGAACATCCGTTTTATTTTGCCTGCTGCAGTTAAGTACATCATCAGACTTGACAGGTCCTCTCCTCACGCAGTTGGCCTAATCAGTTCACAACCGAACGCTGGCCAAGCATTGCATGGACCTGGGCCTCTTCCTCTCTATCTGTAGCCCAGGAGGAGGACGAGAGGGTCTGAGTGTGAATGAGTGAGAATTCGTGTGTTTTCCTAGATTCTGACACCCCTTCCACGTCAGCTGGTTCGAATGACCTCTGTCTCCTGTACCTTTGTTCTTGCCTCATCTGCCCCACTTATTTAGACACTTGTTATCATGTTCAGGAGAGAAGAGTACTTCAGGCATATTTTTTTTAAGTTACAGAAATCATGGATGGACTCAGTAAGCCCTTGAGGTGAGTACTTCAGTTTACAGAAGAAAGAGTTGAGGGCCCAGAGCTATTCCGTAATATACTCCACGTCACATACCCAATTTGAGACATAACTAGAATCAGAGCCTGGGTGTCCTGACTCCCAGTCCAGGATTCTTTCCATTGCACACCCAGTAATAACTATTGCACCTTGGTCTCATGTAGACGCAACCTGTAGATTTTGCCTTTAGGGGTGTGAGGGCCAAAGCGTCCCTTCACTCTCTGCCTCCATGAGAATATATATCAGGAGCATTTCTGTATGTTTCCTTTTGGCTATGGGTGGTATTGGTGTCTCCCGAGAAAAACAGAAGGGGCTAGCCTGAGGTTTCTAAGCTAAATGTGATATTAAGTCTGAATCATTCACTTTTCATTATAACCCACATTTCCCATTCTGGGGCAGCCTGGAGGTAGATCAGGGTCATAATAACAGTTATAAAACTGTGTCTATGTAACACAAAGGTGTCAGGCACACCTTTGGGAATTCCAGCCCCCTCAAATTCTCCCCAAGTAGCTTCAGGGGTTCTCAGAGGTAGTTTCCCAGGAACCCTGAGAACTAGTTTTCAGATTTCATGGTTCTTAAGTCTCAGTGATTATCATAACCTCCCAGGAGTTTCCTAAAAATCAGATTTTGGAGCACAAGTCCTAGAAATTTGGAATTATCAGGTTTGGGATTGGGCCCAGAAATGTGTGTTCTTTTGATGATCACCCAAATCTGTGAACCCGTGACCTATTTCCACAGATTTTTCTTTCGATATATATTTACAGCCAACTATATTTTGAGCCCTGGAGATAAGCAGTGAAGAAAGCAAAGTTCTGACCTTTGGGAGCTTTCACACCACTGGGGGAACAGACACCACGCAAATGGACAGGTGGGATGGAGAACAGCTAGGTGACAGGAGTGTGGGAGCAGCTGCTTTTGTATAAAGGGTGCTCAAGGAAGTTCAGTTCCATCGCGTGATATTTGAGCAGAGACTGGGGAAGATGGGGGAGCAAAGATGTGAATATTTTTTGAAAGGGTGATCCAAACAGAAGGAGCTGCCAGGCCAACGGCTCCTGAGTTGGGGGTGAGCATGCTGTGTTTCGGGATCAGCAAGGAGCCAATGTGCCTGGAGAAGAGAGAGAGAGAGCGGAGTCTGGGGTAGCTAGGGCCTTAGCATGGGGGACATGGTGAATGTGCAGACTTGGCGGTTGTCCTGATTATAGGGGGCAGCTGTTAGAGGATTTTCACCCATGGAGGAACAGGGTGTGAAACATGTTTTAGATGAGTCACTCTGGATGTACATAGAGAATCACGTTAAGAGGGTAGAGTTAGAAGTCAGAAGACCAGTGAGGAAGCTAATGCCACCAGGGAACACGTGATGGAGTTTTGGACCAAGTGGTAATGGTGGACATGAAGTAGAAATTGGATGTATTTTGAGGATAAATATTTTTATCCTCAAAAAGTTACAAATTGGATATGGGGTGTGACAAAAACAAAAATCAAGGGTGATGCTAAGAGTGTTGGTATGGACAATTTGAAGAACAGAGTTGCCATTTTGAGAAGGAAACGGGTATGGAAGGAGATATGAAGGGAAGAATAAAAATCTGAATTTAGACATGGTAAGTTTGAAATACCTATTAAATATCCAGATAGAACCATCAAACAATAGTTTGGATATGCAGAGTAAGAGAGCTAGGGAGATGTCTAGGCTACATGTGTAAATTTGGAAGACATTGGGGTATGGCATGCTCACTGAGGTCCTAAAACAAATGTGATCATCTATGGAATGAGTAAGAGAAGAGCCCTGGAGACTAAAGCCCTCCTAACGTCTAGGTTTGGAGGTGGGAGAGAGGAGAAGGACCAGTGGAGAAGATGAAGAAGGTGGACCTAGAGAATCCACCATTTCTTTCTCTCCAGCTCTGTTTCATTGAACAGTGTGTCCGGTCACCAACCACGCCCCAAACTGACTCAGTGACACAACACATCAGTGTTGATGCAGGAAGGACTGGGTGCTTCCTGGGCTGGTGTGCTACCACCGTGTTCACCAGCTCTGTGCTGGCACCAAGCTATTTATGCTTCAGCTCCTTGATGCCTAAGAAAACTCTCTTTTGGGTTTTAAAATCACTTATAGGTGAATTTTTAAGAAACCATTTGGGTAGGTCTGTGGAGGCCAGTCCAAGTAAACGGGACAGCCTAGTTCACTGTCCTTGAACTCAGCGCATATCTGTGAGGTACATTTCAGTTTTGAATCCTGTGGTAAACATGGCTTAGATTCGAGCACCAGCCACACTGGAAAAACAAGAAATTCTAAAGAAAAAAAAATTTTTTTTTAATCACTGGAAGGCAGCTCTTGCAATCTTGGCAGATTCGGAGCATAAAACCATATTAGTTTGGTTGCAGACCTTATCCTAGCAAGAAATAGAAAGCTTGCAGAAGGAGACAGAACAGGATCCGTACCCTTCCCCACTACTCTGTAGAAGTAGAGAGGCCAGTGATTTAGTTCAACAAAAGCCAATTGCATTAGCATAACTTACTACTGAAATACATGCTGGCCTCGGCCAGCTGGCGCAGTTGGTTGGAGTGTTGTTCCATTCACCGAAAAGGTTGTGGATTCAATCCCGGTTGGGGCACTCACGTAGGTTGTGGGTTCATTCCTGGGTCAGGACATGCACGGGAGGCAACCGATTGATGTTTCTATCTCACATCTATGTCTCTCTCTCTAAAAAATAAATCAATAAGCATAACCTCAGGTGACAATTAAAAAGAAAAGAAATGTGTGCTATTGCAGTGTGCAGTGCACACACATATAACTACTTAAAGAGAGACCTTCTCTACTTTTCCTCATTCTGGATGTCAGAACCTTGACTTGAATAATCCAGTAGGGTCCATCAAGGTGTGGAGTCTCTAACAAATCCTGGAAAGTTTCTTTCGTTGAAAACTTTCTGAAGAACACTGAGGCATGATGAGGCCTCATTCATTGCTACTGACGGCTCTGATTAACACTGTTTCTGGCTTTGGTGTCTTTATTATTAATCCCTCATAAGTCAAAAGCTGTTCTTGTTAACCCCAGGAGGGATATGGTATTGCCATTCTGTCTACTAACCTTAAATACCCTTAACTTGGATCCTCTTTGTTTGAGGTCTCTCTGGTGGCCATGTTCCCTCAGAGATATCAGATAACTATTGGGTTCTCTAAAAACTGCCAAGAAAGGAGGAATTTCACAGTCTTTCTGATTAGAAAACCCGTTTTTAACTTGTAACAAGAATTAAATGTAGATTTTTTAAGGCTATTTTATGGGTCAGAATATGAAACATCTCTGAGGCAATAGTAGCTCTCGATATTTCTATCTAATCGCTCCATTTCTAATTTCACAATGGCTCCATTATGACCACTGCTGGCCAGAAATGGCAGATGGGTTGAGAGAAACTAACAATATAGCCATTCCAATAGCATGCGTATGTTCTGCATTGGAATGGACATTCGTTTTCCACTTCCCTTTAGTATTTCTTAGAGTAATGAATAGCAGCACAATGGTCCATGTAGTCAGTGCAGCCAGGTTCCTATGCCTCTCTCCTGACTCCATTTTCCACGTCACACTAGGTTCAATCGTCTAAATAACTCTTGGATTCCTCCTCTTTTATCTCTGGCTACAGTACCCTACCTCAGGCTTTTTATTATTTTCTACCTGAACAATTGCAGCAGCTTTGCATTGGTTCTCTCTGTTTCCAGTCTCACCCAGTGAAATCCATGCTAAGTGTTTCCAGGAGAGCTGTTTACACAAACAAGTTTTTCTTAGGTTTCCTCAGAATACGGCAGTGTGTATCTACACATGGGCTTTGGACCTCCTACCTCAGAATCACTGTTCTTACGTTTACATTTTTAAGTGTACATTCTGGAATCAAAATTTGCATTTTAGCACACTTCCCAGGTAATTCATATGTACTGAAAACATTTAAGAATTACTGACCTACATGATAAAGCCCCCAATATTTATAAAACCGTGTACGACACTACTTATGTCTGCAGCATTATCTTCACCACGTGACATCACCTGTGCTACTTTCTACTCATGAAGAACCATACATGGTTGTGGAAACGTGGTCATTGGAGGAAGAAGTTTTCCTGTAGGTCCAATGAGGGCCTGGCATTTCTGAGTCACTCAAGGTTCTTAGTAGTTTATCAACTAGTCAGAACTGGTTGTGGTGAAACACATCACTCAGGTATGTTGTGTTCTAGGCAAATGCTGGTAATTGTAAAATGTTCCTGTTGCACAGCATTAAGTAATAGAGGTCAAAGTCCCTTCCCTCCAAAACTGCACTGTCCAGTAGCCACTGACCACACCTGTACCTGAAAGGTGGCTCCTCTGAGCTATGTGCTGTACATACGTTAGACTTCTGAAAACCTGAAATGAAAAAGGATGCAAAGTATCTCATTAAATGTGTTTACAATGTTAACTCTGTGTCAAAATGAGAATACTTTGGATATACGGAGTTGAATAAAACATGTTATTAAAATTATTTTCATCCGTGGCTTTTTACTTTGTTAATGGAATTACTGAAATTGTAAAGTTCATTGCTGGCTTGCATCACATTTCTGCCCGCAGCACTGCTCAGGCACACACTGAAGGACGAGGCGTGCATGAGCTGGGGTCCTCCCCTCGGTGTGGGTCTGTGCCCGGGCTCCTCCCCTGGGTGCATACCTAGGCCCAGAGTCCTCCCCTGGGTGCGTGCCTGCGCCCCTCCCCTGGGTGCGTACCTGTGACCCGGTGTCCTCCCCTGAGTGCGTGCCTGCGCCCGGAGTCCTCCCCTGGGTGCGTACCAGCGCCCGGTGTCCTCTCCTCGGTGCGTGCCTGCGTCCCTCCCCTGGGTGCCTACCTGTGACCTGGTGTCCTCCCCTGGGTGCGTGCCTTCGCCTGGAGTCCTCCCCTGGGTGCGTGCCTGCGCCCGGAGTCCTCCCCTGGGTGCGTGCCTGCGCCCCTCCCCTGGGTGCGTGCCTGCGCCCGGAGTCCTCCCCTCGGTGCGGGCCTAGCCTGCACATGGTCATCAAAGGCTCGCCTGAGTGTGCACAGCAGCACTGTGCTTGGCCGCGAAGTACCGGAGCCGCGCTCTCTTGGTGTAGCCGCCACCTACAGCACTCAGTCACACAGTGTATGTTTATTGAACGAACGAATGACTCGTAGCTGTTGGCAACTTATCTCTACAGACTTTGGGGAGAGAGAACGACGTTAAAGCAGGGGGGGTTGTGCTGTGGGAAAATATTCCAGTAGGTGTGTCTCTTCCGGGGGCAGTGGATGAATACTTCCTAAAAGCATAGACGGATGACCTTCCCATCGTGGCAGACAACACGTTAAACACACTCCCTACTCCAAATGCCCCTTTCCTTTATTGTTCCAAATTATTTCTTTATATAAACAATATTCTTGCGTATAGCCTTTGACCGACTTGTCCAGTGTCTCCTCATGGTAAATTCCTAGCACTGAAATAGAAGAGAATGTAAGGTTCGTACTTTGGTACCTGTTAGCGACCCGGGCGCCTTTAGGCGCACAGCAGCTCTGTGAAGCACGCAGGTGCCGATGCTCCCCCCAGGGCCCAGGGCCCCGGTCCCCGGCAGTGCACAGCCTGGTGGTCCCCAGCCCCACCACCTTCCTGCCTTCATATCCCGTGGCTGACGGGGGAGACTACCAGCCAGAAAATGCACAGTGGTTATGTTTGAGAAAGTCCCAAGTTTCTGAACTGCCAATAAAATAATAACACCCATTTATGAAGAAACTTTGCAAACTCTAGATACAAGAATGAAAATCACAAAGTTGTATTCAACCTGCTCTGACGGGATAGCAGGTCAGAGCCGACCTCCCCCAGAGCTAGACACTGTCGCATGCTCCATTCCCGCCCCACCCCCAGGGAGCTCTTTGCAGTCCAAGGGACAAACTCAGCCATCTGCCCACTCACTTGCTTCCCAGTAGGAGCTTCCTTTTCAAGTGTAGAGGATACATATTGCTTTATTTTGGTACCTTCCTTCTTCTGGGAAATTCCTTCAAACCTTGTGATGCTGGTTGGAACTGTCATTCCCTGGAGACAGGGATCGTTTGTGACTCATCGTGGGGACTGTCAGAAATGACTGGAAGCCCAACCTGGGTCAAATGGAATTTTCCTTGAAATGTCCCTTTCAGAGCACAATAGACTAGAGGGATAGAATAAAGATAAGATGCAGCATGATGAGGAAACAGATTGTGGGGGGAGAGAGAGAGAGGTTCCTGATGGCATGGAGCCCTGGGTTCCAGGTGCACTTTCTACAGAACGGCAGTGCTGACATCAGCAAGTTGCTTAATCTGTCAAAACTTCGGTGTTTTATGAAGTCCAGTATGAATTGGCATCCCTATATCCTTAGTTGACCTCATTTTGTGCAACTCACCTTCTTATCCACTACCCTGCAGCACATTAGATTTCTGTTAGCTCCCTAAAATCAACAAACTCATGCCCACCTTAGGGTCTTTGCATCTACCATTCCCTCTGTTTCTCTCCCTAAGCCACCTGGTTCTTGCATGGTTGGCTCTATTTTTTTTTTTTTTTTTCGGAACTAGTATCACTTCCATAAAGACAACCCGATTTAAAATAGCCACCCATCACTATGCATCGCATCACAGATGACGTATTATAGAATTGTATACCTGAAACCTATATAATTTTATTAACCAATAACATCCCCAATAAATTCAATTAAAAATAGAAGAAAAAAAAAAAGGATTGATTGCATAGCATTTATCAAAGCCCCATAGTATTTATTTATGTATTGGTTAGTTTGTATATTTTGTTACATTTCACACTTGACCAGGAGCTACATTAAGGCAGTTCCTGGGGTAGGATAAGCATTCAGTGGATACTTACTGAATGACAGAGCAACAATAATAATACCACCCAATGTTTACTTTGGTTTATTATGTTCCAGAGAGACACTGTGCTGGCATTTTATGGAATAATAAATGAAATCTTTGCAATGGTCCTAGATGAGATTAATACTTTTACTATCCCCATTTTATAGATGATGAAATTACACTACAGAGAAGTTGAAACCCTCACAGAATAATCTTTGAGCAAAATAAGCACTTTTGAATGTTTTTAATACTTCATGTGTTGATCAATAGAGAGGAACATATGTGAATAGCTAGCAGGAAGAAAAGCGGGGAAGAGCCAGGCATGCCTGCTGACCTGAATATTCAAAAACCGAGATGAGCTTTAGTAAAATACAGACAAAGAGGGAAACAGAAAGTATATGGTTTTCTCAGGTCTTCCATCGTAAACTATCACAGTCTGGGTGGCTTAAACAACAGATATTTATTTTCTCCAAGTCCTAGAGTTTAGAAAACCAAGATCAGGGGTTGGTAAATTTGGAATCTCCTGAGGTCTCTGCCCGTGGTTTGTAGAGGGACTCTGGCTGTGTCTTCACATGGTCGTCTGTCCATCTGTACGGTTTGCATCCTAATCTCCTCTCCCTCTAGGACACCGATCATGTTGGATTAGAGCCCACCCCGATGACCTCATCTTACCTTAATTATTTCTTTAAAGGTCCTATCTCCAAATACAGTCACATTCCAAGTTAATGAGGGTTAAGACTTCAACATAAGAAATCGGAGGGGACACAATTCAGCCTATAATAGAGGAAATTAATAATGTGTTAAAATGAGTAAAGATACTTGGAATGAAGGAGCAAAAGAAAGCTGGAGTGTAAAGTTTAAGGTATAAAATACATTCTTGCATAGATAGAATATATTAATGTAGGAAACAAAGGTTAAAAAAAGCCAACAAAAAATACAATAAAACAAATGAATGTGCTCACTACATAAACTTTTTTAAAAAGTTGAGTAGTTGTACCAATAAAAGTAGAATTTATAAAATATTAACACAGCAAAAAAGAGGCAGACAAGAGACAAAGACATAGAAATGGATAAAAAGAAGGAAAGGAATAAAAAAGAAAAAGATATAGGAATCCAGTTCTACAACACACTGGTTTGTGCTGGGTTTCGTTTTGGTTGTGTGTTGGAAGATGACCTGTCACTCTGTGAGGCCGAATAGTGTGGCATCTGATTTCTACGACTAAAGACTTTACTGATTTGAAATATGAGGAGAAAGCAATGCTGATATTGAGAATATGGAGATAGAGTCAGGAATAGTTTTCTATATGACGGTCCTGATCTGTGTCATAAGAGAAAGTATATCAGCAGCATTTTATAAAGCTTCGGGGGGCTTTAAAAAGCAAAGAAATTGAGATTGGGTTAGCTGGAATCCGACAGGAGGTTTAACAGGAGATACTGCTTTGCTACAACTCTCACCGAGGGAGTTCAATTTCAACAGTGCTAATCTCCCCACAGTGGCATAAGTTTAAATTTTGTGTCCCTAAGGAAAAATTTCCGATGTAATTCCCGTTAAACTTGCCTCCCAGAAATCCTCAAGTTCGTGCACTATCCAGGTGCGCACGTACCTCGCCCAGGCGGCTGTAGCTCTGTCTGCATCACTGAAGGCTTGTCCTGTGACTTTTCAGAGGTCGAACTCTCTTACAGCATCATTCCAGTTTCTACTGTTTAATGAAACTTCTGGCATGGACCTCTAAAGCCAAATTATTTTTTATTTATTCTTATTTTAATGTAATTTGCCTTCCTTATTCTCTGGTTTCTTATATTGTAAATTAATAGAATGCTTTCAAAAATAACTCCAAGTTTTATTTCCGCTGTATTGAAATATGTCAATCTAACCATTTTTATTTCATGTTTTTCCCATAATTATAAATATCTTTCTTTTTTGATAAAAAAATAGTGTCACAACTATATAGTCCTTGAAAATAAGAATTTACTATGTAATCTTTTCACTTATATAAAAGTGGGACTAGACTTGTTTGAGTTCCCATTTAGGCTGGCATTTGGAATGTCATGTATTCATTGCATATGCCGATGTTTCTTTAATTTCGAGTCCCCAGATCCCCTGCATCAGGATCACGTGAAGCGCCCTGAGAAGTGGAGGTTTCAGGGACCCGCCCACAGCTGCTGAACCAACATCTCAGCGGTGGATCCTGGGAAACCACATTACAACAAGCTTCCCAGGGGATTCTGATGCTTACTACATTTTGAGAATGATTGGCATCTAGTTTAAATACAAGGACTAAAATTTAGTCCAAATAAATTACCCTTTTCAGATATCAAACAGAAATTTTATGTATATAACAAATTATTTGGGTTTCTTTAAAATTTCCTCGAAATGATTTTCAACGTTCCATTTACCTGTTTTTCTCATGAACACATGAAAAGCTTTCTTCCTCTTTGCTTTCGAGACTTTACTATGACACGGTGATGCCAATGTCATGAACCCAATTACACTGCACATACACGTAGGAGCAGGACAGGCCTTCACATCTGGCTGTGGCCTCGACTGAAGCAGAGCTGGTTGGCGCAGTGCCCCTCGGTGTATTAGCCTGGAGGACTCGGGCCTTTTGAAGAACATCTGCTCCGTTACACATGGCCCCCAAGTCACATACCTTCTTTCTCCCTTCAAAACTTGATGATGTTGGGGAAATATAACAGAACTCAGAATCTTCTTCCAATCCAGAAATCTTATCTACAAATGTAGTGGAGAAACAATTTATTCACTTTTATTACTTATTTTTGTTTGTTTTTTTTATCCTCACCCGAGGACTTTTTTTTCCATTTTTTTTGTTCAGATAGAGAGGGAGAGAGAGAGAGGAAGAGAGAGAGAGAGAAACATCAACGTGAAAGGGACACATCGAGTGGCTGCCACCCACACGACCAACCAGGGCCGGGGACAAACTGCAACCGAGGTACGTGCCCTTAGTGGGAACCGAACCCGGGTCTCTCTGGACCGCAGGCTGATGCTCTAAGCACTGAGCCAAACCGGCCAGGGCTATTACTTATTTTATTTTTAATTTACGAATACTTAAAATACCAATCACAGAAAATCACTAAGAGATTGCAATCTCACACTCTTTTTTATTTTATTTATTTTTATTAATTAATTTTTGATACAGATGTTTCTCCTTTTCCCCCCACTGATTCCCCTCTCCCCCCCTCCCCCCCTGTCCCCAGTTTGTTGTTCATGTCCACTGTTCATGCATACATGCATATAAGTTCTGTGGTTTATCTCTCCCCCACCATCCCCTCTTTTGGGGATTGTCAGTCTGTACCCCACCTTCATGTCTCTGGGATTACCCCATTCCTCAGACTTTTATGTTCATTATATTCCACAAATAAGTGAGATCATATGATACTTGTCTTTCTCTGTTTGGCTTGCCTCACTCAGGATGATACTCTCCAGGTCCCTCCATGTAGTCTCAAAGGACAAGAGGTCTTTCTTACAGCTGCGTAGTACTCCATTGTGTATATGTACCACTGCTTTTTTATCCATTCGTCTACTGATGGACACTTGGGCTGTTTCCAGATCTTAGCTATTGTAAATAGTGCTGCTATGAACATGGGGGGGTGGGGATGGGGGCAGGGTACATATAGTCTTTCTGATTGGTGTTTCAGGATTCTTAGGGTATATTCCTAGAAGTGGGATCACTGGGTCAAATGGAAGTTCAATTTTTAATTTTTTGAGGTAACACCATATTTTTTTCCATAGTGGCTGCACCAGTCTGCATTCCCACCAGCAGTGTACTAGAGTCCCCTTTTCTCCACACCCTTGCCAGCACTTTGATGATTTGTTGATGGCGGCCATTCTGACAGGGGTGAGGTGATACCTCATTGTTGTTTTAATTTGCATCTCTCTGATGATTAGTGATGATGAGCATTTCTTCATATGTCTCTTAGCCATTTGTATGTCCTGTTTGGAGAGGTGTCTATTTAGTTCCTCTGCCCATTTTTTAATTGGGTTCTTTGTCTTCCTTTTGTGGAGTTGTATGAGCACTCTATATATATTGGAAATTAACCCCTTATCTGATATATCATTGGCAATTATGCTCTCCCATACAGTGGATCGCCTTTCCATTTTGATGATTGTATCTTTCGCTGTGCAGAAGCTTTTGAGTTTGATGTAGTCCCATGTGTTCATTTTCTCCTTTGTTTCTATTGCCTTAGGTGATGTATCAGTAAAAATTCTGCTGTGTACGATGTCTGAAATTTTGTTGCCTACAGTTTCTTCTAGGATTTGTATGGATTCATGAGTCACATTTAAGTCTTTTATCCATTTTGAGTTTATTCTTGTGTAGGGTGTAAGTCGATGGTCTAGTTTCATTTTTCTGCATGTAGCTGTCCAATTTTTCCAACACCATTTATTAAGAGGCTGTCCCTACTCCACTGTATGCTCTTGCCACCTTTGTCAAATATTAATTGAGCATATTGCCTTGGGTCCATTTCTGGGTTCTCTATTCTGTTCCACTGGTCTATATGCCTGTTCTTGTGCCAGTTCCAGGCTGTTTTGATTACAGTGGCTTTGTAGTATAACCTGAAATCTGGTAATGTGATCCCTCCAACATTGTTCTTCCTTTTCAAGATTGCTGTGGCTATTCGAGGTCTTTTTTGGTTCCATATGAACTTTTAAAGTACTTGTTCTAATTCTGTGAAGTATGCCGTTGGTATTTTGATGGGGCAATCTCACACTGTTTTACAACCAAACAGATACACCCTGTCTGTATGTTTTCATGATAAATAACAGCTAGTCCTCAAGAAAGTGCATCTTTCTTTGTTCACACATAGTCCATCCTAATTTAAACTGGTGATTGGAATGATCCTCTGTTAGCTAATTGGCTTTGGGGGGGGGGGGATTCATGTCTTTATGTCAGGATGTGGTCTTGCAACATGGAGCCAGGTGCCTGGGAGAGGAGATGCTCTATCCTTCCTGTTTATTGTTTACATTTCTTAGAGATGGTTCCTGAGTCCTAGCAAAAAGCATTCCTGGATCTTAAAGATGACAAAAGGCCTACTTACTTTGCAAAAGGATATACTGTATCTATATTTCCCAGCAAAGAGAAAATTCTTGCAACTTTAAGTTTTCTAAAGTAAATGCTCCAATGAGAAGGGGGGAGAGAGCAATCTCTTTGTCCATTTTTAACAGGAAAAATTATTATTTTTAATTGTATTTGTTTTTACAACAACTGCCACTCCTAAGGGTGAATTCATAACGAAGAATGATGAAGCAGGTGCACCAGCAGAGAAAGGGTTTTGGGTGTCTTCGCACATGTGTCAATAGCTTTAAAACACACAAACTTTCTCCCTTGTTTCTGGGAGGGACCAAGGGTCTATGTTTACAGGACACTTGGGCTAAGACCATCAACAGCCATCAGTTTGCAGTAATAAACATGGCCCTCAAGGGAACAATTCAATTTGTAAACTTGCTTCCTAAGTCTGTCATATCACCATCGAAATAGAAATCCACATTACCCATGTTCGGTTATACACAGAAATGCATATTACTGATGTTCAAGTAGTTCTTGACTTTCAGTCACTGGTTTTGAACTTTAAAATGAACCAAGGAACTTTCATTTAAGAAGTGTTTGCTCAGTACTAAGAGCCACAAATGTTTGCTGGGTGATTCTGTTCAGAAAGGGGTCCTCACGCGCGCATTGTACTGAAAGGGTGCTCCTACGGACATACCCAGGGCCATCGGGGCTCTCTTCCTTGGTTATGAATGAATTGCTTGCCTCCTAAGGAAGCGAGTTACTGATACAAGTGTTATTCTTAATACATTCTTTTGACATTCTGCATATGTAGGCATCTCATCACTTTCTTGCTCCACTCCAATTTCTATCTCCTTAAAAAATGAGCAGTGTGAGCTGGTTGGGGCCAGAGGGGGAATGTTCCTGATTTAGCAGTGGCAGTGGTATAAGGAGGGGCTCCATTTGAATCAAGATGTTTACTCTTAAAAGGTTGGTTCCCAAGGAGTTGGAGAGATAGTTCTTGGGCTTCAGTCAAAGAAAAGAATAACACAGCTGCCCTCAGCAAGGGGGAATTCCAGCATAATGGATTGGCAATGGAAACAGTTTAAACCAATATAAATATAATAGCCACCCACTGAGAAGCAATTTACACGCACCAGGCCAGCATTGCAGTTGTGTGCTTGGCCAGTGCAATACACACAGGAGTATTTTATGAGACTGGATACAAGGCAAATGGGTGGGGAGGGTGGGGAACCCGGAGTAGGCCAGTCAGAATGGCACACTGAGCCACAGGCTCCCGCTCCAGGGCCACCTGTGCTTTTTGCACCACATAAGCAGTGACATCTATCCTGGCTCTTTCTTTGAGAAGTAATGTTTTTAAGTGCCAGGCTGGCCTTGATTTCAGATCTGGTGTGCCCCGACTGAATGGCTCACGGATCTGTTATGTCCCCTGCTTCCATGAAAACAAGGGGTTAAATTAGAGAGCTAGTCAAGAAGAGGGACAGGACCTGGGCTCTGGAGCCAGGCTCTCTGGGTACCATTCTCAGCATTTCTCATGGTGACTTGTGTGACCCCCCCTAGGCAAATTTTAACCTCTCTGAGCCTTACTTTGACGGTCCATAAGTTAGGGATAACAACAATACTTTCCTCACACACTTCTTATGAGTATTAAAGGAGGTATCCATACCGGGCTGGTGTGGCTCAATGGTTGAGCATCGACCTATGTACCAAGAGGTCACCAGTTCAATTCCTGGTCAGGGCACATGCCCAGGTTGTGGGCCAAATCCCCAGTGGGGCGCATGCAGGAGGCAGCCAATCGATGTTCTCTCTCATCTGTGTTTCTGTCTCTCCCTCTCCCATCCTCTTCTCTAAAATCAATAAAGAAAAAAAATAAACAAATAAATAAGGAAATACCCATGTAAAAGCACTGTCTTCATGCCAAGCCCTGGATGAGTGCTCCTTAACTGTTAGCCCTCATCAGCGGAGACTTCTACTCCGAATGTCTGATTTTTATAATTTTTTGTCATTTCAATCTGTTTTACCACATAAGGGAAATTTGCTTTGAGAAGTCTAGTTGGTATTTATATTTTCTGGAAAGTTTCTTTTTTACTCCTTCTAATTCTAAACCAATTACACATTGACTCAGAAAAGCTTTCCCATCATAAAGTCCATCAACTCTGCAGACGTGAAGAGGTGTCTGGATTTGTTTACACCTATCTTCACATTTCAAGAGCTGCCTGAACCACGGTCATGTTTTGCTCATGCATGAGGACATAAATTTCTAAAAGTGAACACATGTTCACTGGGGCCATTCTATGCATGAATCTACATGACCTGAGAGCAGGAAAATACATATATCTCATTAAATCTAAGAATTACTTTACCTAATCTTCTACTCAGTCGGTGAACAACTAAAGAGAAATGAGTATAATGTATTTTTATAGTTGTCATTAGTATCACAGTGGATGGGAAAAGATGAGAAGTTGGACATTGGAAACTTGATCTCACACATCTAAGAGAAATATGAACATGATATATGTCCTGCTTCCTAGACTGAAATGAGACAGAGATGCATTACTATCTGCAGCACAGGACATGCTATAAAACTGAAAAGGGTATACATTTTTTAATAAGATGTAGGCTCCCCATACATACCATTAGTTCATTTTTTAAGTTTTAAAACAGGAAAAATATTTATTTCATTCCATTATCATTAAAAATGAGCTAAGTTAAAAATGATGTTTAAAACATTATTATAGTCACACAAAAAAATATTGCTAACATGAAATCCCTGCAGCACATACTTCTAGTGTCTCCTTAATACAGATTTTCATTTTTGTAAACAAATAAGGTGAGATTGGGTATCTTTGAAAAACAATTTTGGGTATGATGTTAGCCTTTTAGTAACTAGAGTATACATAATGCTATTCATTTACCTGTGTTACTCAAACAATTTTGTGGAGTCTAATGAATACCTCAAAACTCTGGTCATCTTCAACACCTTTTTGGAGAGAGTAACCAGTTAATTTTAAATAAACTTCCTCCGTGTCATGTATGCTCTATGTTTGCAGACACATGGTGTGCAACCAGGAAGGAAGTTGTAATGTATTTAAACACCACCTTTACTGATGTGAATTAATTTTCAGTTAATGAAAATTGGCTACTAAAGACATTTTTCATTCTGTGAGTAGTAATAACTGTCTGTTATTAATGGAGAGTCCTTTATCCATTGTACATAATGCACCTCATATTTCTGGAGCTGAGAACAAAGAAAAATGTTCCAATACCACTCACTGCTCATACAGCTATTTAATTTAAAAATTATAAAACCCAAAGACCCACTATGTGTATATGAGTATAGGTGTTGTATGTATTCTTTCAGGGCTGTTTAAATAAAGTGTTTCTTTGTAAAACTTGATTAAGCAATTGGAAGCTTCAGGAAAACAATTTGCTTTTTCCTCACAAAGAATCTCAGAAGCAGAGTGAAGGTCTTCGTTTAGAAGTCACAGTGTGATTCCTCACAGGGCCACATTCGTATTTGTGGGAGAGACGCTGGACTACATTTTTATTTTAGCTCCATGATCAGAGAAAGGGTTCCTCTGAAAATATTTGTGTCTTTGTGTAGGGTCAGCAGAGTAGAAACCCTGGAAAATTAGAGCTCTTTGTCTTCTAAAGAAAATGAGCTGGTGAAGGTGAAAACCTCTCCACAAAGGTGTTTTTACTTTCCTTTGACTTCATAACCTGAAAACAATACTTTATTATCTTTAATTCAGTCAAATTATGTGAAAATGTTTATGGAATGTAATTGAACAGTAAAGTACTTTCAAGTGATTCAGTTGAGAAGAGTATAACCTTTCTAAACATTTATAATATTTTAGGAACCTGAGACACTATAATGAAGCTTGGTTATAAAGGAATTCCCAACTAAATGGCCAGGTTATTAATTACAATAACACTGTCACACATTTGGAGAGAATATGAGCAGATTCACTTATAGTTTTAGTTTATACACATGAAAGTCAGCCTAATTTTTTACATTTCCTAGTTTCCACATTATCTTCTAAATTTCATGCTTTCTTACTTAAGAGGATATTTGTTTAGGTTAAGAGTCTGTAAAACTATTACTCATCCTATATCAATACATTATGAAAATCTAGGTTTGGACACTATTTCACGCATTGTTACTCAAACTCTTCTCGTAGACATTTGGAAAGAAGTATAATCCTTATTTTAAAGCCAGAATGATCTAAGCTACAGAAATAAAGAAGTTAAAAGTGGTCCACATATGATTTGACTACATTATTTACCATCATCTTGGTAACTGACAAATGATTGGCAGCAACACTTGAGAATGAAATGATTTCCTTAATGTGTTGATAAGAGATGAAAGGGGTAATTTTCAATAAAAATACTTTCTGGGTTTTTAATACCTGCATGCTAGAACTCATTAAAAATCCCATTACTACAACTTTTATTGAAAGAAAATTTACAAAATACTGGGGTAAGGAATCTTTAAGTCTTGGAAGATATTGTTTTAAATTATTTTTCATTTCTTTCTTTTACCTCGCATAAAAAAAATAATCTACTCTTTAATCTAAAAATAATTTTAGTACTAAAAAAGGTGGAAATAAAAATGTGAGATGATCAAAAGTTTTTTAAAGAGTCAAAAAAAAAACCAAGTAGATGTCAACAGGCCCTTGTTATAAGTGAATTACTCTAGCTGGGCACCCAAAATGGCTCTAATTTGGTTTACACATTTTCTTTTTTCTTGTCTGATGAAAGAAAATAAACGCATTCCTCTGTAGAAACAAACTTTTTCCTGGGACCAAATTTTTGGAGAAATTTATCATGTGGTTCCTGATATAAGTGGTTCTGAATAACATAAGAGACAATGTCTGCAAGAACCAGAAAAACTGTTCAAATGGACAGTTCTGGTATTGATTCACTTTACAAGCTGAGAACATAACATTAAATCGTACTCTGAAGGTCTTTCTGCAGGGGATAAGAGGAAATGGCCAAGGCATTCCACTTTCTGATGATTAAACTTGATAGTGAGGATAGCGCCTGGAGAATAGGAGAAGGGGTGGTTAACATGCCCATTACACTGCCTCCAACATCGTATGTCTAACGGGAGCCTTTGGTCTGTGTTGGGTGGCAGTTAACTCATGACTGAATTCTCGCAGGTCCCTGCCGTGCAAATAGTCTCTGCTGTGTGATAATGTGAAAAACTTATAGTTAAGAAGGAAAAGTGGTTCCCGAATTGAGAAAGTTTAAGAGAGAAACTTATGTTCTTGCCCAGACAGCAGGTCAACTTGATTCATCTTCAGCTGTGGGAACAGGGTTACCTAAAAGTGGTGCCAATCCTTTTCAGAAAGAGGAGTGTTTTATCTTGTAAAGCATTTCAAAGAGTAATTGGTCAAACCCCTGTGTTCAGTGCTGCATTGCTGAGACAAGATGACTTCAGGATGAAACATATTTATGGCAAGTGTTATCAAAGACTTTCTGGTCTGCTGGGAGTGAAAAGTCTTTTCACGGTCCTTGGATGATGTCAGATGTTAAGTAAATTATTCACATAAGTGGTGGAGGACATGAAACCAACTTTACATTTTACACTACTGGTGCTGAGCATTAAAGGATAGTGGACAAAGACCAGCCATCGCGGCTCAGTGGTTGAGCATGGATCCATGCACCAAGAGGTCACAGGTTCAATTCCTGGTCAGGGCACATGACCGGGTTTCAGGCTTGGTCTCTAGTGGGGGATGTGCAGGAGGCAGCTGATCGATGGTTTTCTCTCACATCAATGTTTCTATCTCTTTCTCTTTCTCTCTTCCTCTCTCTCTAAAAATCAATAAAAATATATTGAAAAAAATACAAAAAGGATAGTGGACAAAGAGACCATGTCTTAGGAGTCAGAGAAACTTTGAATCCTGGCTTGGCCTCTGTCTTCTTTTCTGTTTGTAGTTTCAGCTCGCTAAACTTCAGCTTTCTTTTATGAAAAAACACACAGATGTGGGTTGAAATTTGAAATGAAAAAATATGTACAGAGATTACCAATAGTCAATAATTATTATTTCCCACATCCCACTTCTCATTTGGCCAGTACGGGTAACTTGCTTCTAAAGACCAAAACAGTAAGGCTGAGAAGAGCAAACATCAGCACAGCTGGCTACACTGGCTGCCACTGAAAATGACCATTTGCCTTCCCAACTCTACCCTTCCTAAATGCTAGTTGTGTGCTGGAAATACTCATACAAATGTCTGAGTCTTTATGTGCTGAAATCACATACCAGTGTTTCCCAAAGTGTGGACCCTAAATCACCTACCTCAGAAGCAGTGAGAGTGTTTGTCTCTTGCCTTTTCACTAAATCACCTACTGATTTTCAATCTGTGGTGTCCGGGAATTGGAATCTTTAAACAAGTGCCCTAGAGTTTGAGAATATCTGTAGTTAGCTACGAGATGTCTGAATCACAGCTCCAGGCAGTGAACTCTACTGTTCTCTAGGACAACACCTTTTGTAATCCTAATTTGTTCCCCACCGTGGTCATAACAACCTACATTTTATAATATGCAGCAGGGAAGATTATCAGATGAAAGAAGAATTATGCCTGCAGATGTCATCTTTAAACTCAATGTAGAAGATTGTGTTTTCCAAACATTTTGTGCCAATATATCCCATCCACATGTGCTTTTACAACATGATTTTGGCCTTCCTCCACCAAGAGATGGGATCTGGGTACATTGCCCTTGAATCTGTCACTACAGCAGAAATTATGCTATGTGACTTCTAAGGCTATCGTAAAAGGCAGTGCTGTTTCCTCTTCTTCCTTTTGGGATGCCTTTCCTTAGAACTCAGCCATGATGCTGCACGAAAGCCAGCTGGAAAAGCTACCTGTAGGCACCGGACCACAGCCCGGGTAAAGTTCCAGTTGACCAGGCTTCATTTGTTTCCAGCCCCCAGTCTTCAAGCCAACCCAGCTTATGCTAAGTGAAGTACAGTGTGTGAGAAAAAATAAATCCCAGATTTGTGAGCAAAATAATTGTTGTTATTGTTTTAAGCCACAGTTAAGTTTTAGAGTAGTTTGTTATGAATCAGTAGATAAGAGAAATACCCAAATTGGAGGTGATTGTTTTTATGAGTCCTAACTGGAGATAGTATGTTCATCTTGTGCACCACTGGTCTATTCTGATCTGTGGTCAATTCATTCAAACCGTATGTGAAATTTGTACTGTAAGTTTGGCATTTCATAAAGACTGGATTGGGCAAATGACATCACATGGTCCCTCTATAGTTAAATAAGAAGGTGACTAACTATATACTCTACACAGAAGGAAATTGTTAAGCTGTCTAAAATAAAAGGGAGTATGGGACTGAATCTCACTAGTCAAGAGTTAGGTTAATAACCCTGGTCAATTTGGCTCAACATAGAGCATTGGCCTGAGGACCAAAGGGTCACAGGTTCAATTCCTGGTGAAGGGCACATGCCTGGATTGCAAGTTTGATCTATAGCCCTAGTCAGGGTTGTTTGGGAGTCAACCAATAAATAGACGTGTCTCTCTCACATTGATGTTTATCTCTCTCTCCCTTTCTCCCTTCCTCTCTATCTAAAAATCAATGGAAAAGTATTCTCTGGCGAAGATTAACAACAACAAAAAGAGGTAACTATATTAAAATGTTTTAAAAGGTTATTATATCTAAGCAGATGAGGGAAAAATGCAAGATAAATTGGTAAGAACAAGTTTGTCCAAGTGAAGCTGAATCCAATTGCATTTGAAGTCTCTCTTTTTAAGCCTCTCCAAAATAGCAAAGCATTATCCTAAGGCCCAGGGAAATCCATACCAGGTCTGATATTCCTTGCTCTTCAGGATCTCACATTCCAGTGGAGGAGATATAGAGGCATGTGCATACATTGTTCTAGAAGTCTTTATGTATAAGGAGGCCATAATATAGGTATGAGAATAAGAAAGAAAAAGTCATGCCAACAACGCAAATCAGGATCACAAAGTTTGGATGAGATTTGACAAGAAGTATTTTGTGAGGAGGAAAAGATAAGTCATTGATGGTAGTTCCAATTTAAGACATGAAGGACAGGCAAAAGAATGCAAGTCATGCTTAAGAACACTTATTTTATGTCCTAGAACAGGTTGGCCAGTTAGTAGAAGATAGAGTTGTAGGAAGAGATGATTTAAACAAATGGGCTTTGTATATCATGGGGAATTCAAAGGTTTTAGAAGATAGGTAAAGGAAATAAATTTTGTTTTAATGATAATAATAAAGCTAATAATGCAAAGTATTAATTAGAAAGTTTGGAGTCAGGAAAACCTATTAAGAAACTCTTGCAATAGGTAAGTCAATAGGAGCCTAAATAAGATCAATGGTCAGTAGAAGAATGAAAAGGATGAAATAGAGGCCAGAAGGAGAATGTAAAGAGTAAAATAGATTTAAATGATGCTAAGGAGGTAGATCTAATGGGGTCTGATGACCCATGGTCAGTCAGGTTCAGTTTATGGGAAGAAAGGGAATAGAAGGGTGATGATAACACCATTAACAAAAAATAGCTGTTGGCTGCGTGTCCGTGTTAGTTTGTATCTGTGGGTGAATTGGCTGTGTGTTTTTCTCCCTCACTAGCTTTTGAGATGTTTGAAGGCAGCGTCCCTCAGTGCTTACTATGTAATCATACACGGTGCTCAGTAAGTAATTGCTGAGTTTAATTTACACAGTGAAGAAGGGGAAGGAAGAATGAATGATGCTAACACTTATGAAAAGACAGTAATGGACCAGAAGTTTCTCCTGCTAGGAGTTTTACACACATATGAAGGTTAATCTTTCCAAGAATATTATGTAGTAAGAATAATTATCCCTACTTTATATGTGATGAAACTAAAATGCAAGCTGGCTACATAGAGTAAAATGTCTAATAAGAGGGTAGTAATTGGCAGAACTGGCAAAGGCATCCCTGGGTATCTGACTGCACAGATTATGTCTTTTCTCCCCTAGCATTAAGACCTTTCCACAAAATGATCCATCTCTGGTCATGTTCCAACACCAGTTCCCTGCAGGCTTATGCACACACAGATTGAATATTAAAGATTAAGAGTAACTCGGATTTAACATCATTACTCTCTCTCTGATCATTAAGTTACCTGTTGTGTTCCCTCTTGGTGTGTGGCACTGGGGCAGATGGAACATTTCATAGATTGCAAATCCCTTCCATGTGTATTTGTTCTCAACCAATCCTATAAAATATTTCACTATCCCTCTGAGAACTGATGCACAGCAGAGGACATACCAAATATTACAACATATGCAAACCCAAATATTTGAGAAAGTCAGTAATTGAATTTTCAAGAGAATGTGCTACTTAATACATTAACTTTCTGCACAATAAAGGGGCCATGATTATATTTGCTTAAATTTGTGCAAAAAGAAAAAACAAAACAAAAAACCCCAGAAAATATATATTATTTTATAAAGAACAAAAGGAAAAATAAAGCACTAAAAATATATGGCTTGTGTGTTTTGAATTAGAAATATCTCTGTTCTGTCATAAAGTGCATACCTCCAAATATACTAGGTATATATTTTTTTGGACAGACAATTGGAAGACGGGGTTAGAAGGAAGTGGAGAAACAAAACAAAACAAAATTCAAACAGACCACTAAAGCTTGGTGAACTCATTGTGGAAGATAATGCTACAGATGCTCTCTTTTAAAGATGTGATGACTTTTGATATGCAGATTTTGTATAAAACAGCACATGTTTCTGGAATGCCTCTGTGTCCTTGTCTAGTGGAAAGTATTATCTTTATGGTTTTTTAAGTGTTCATGGTAGGTGTAGACCTCGACATATTCTAAGCAGGCTTAGAATCCCAGATATGAAACACTCTCGGGGTAAAATCAGACAACTTGTGTGGACATGGGACATAACAATTCAATATTGCTGTCTAATATTGCTCTCTAAATTTATTTATTGAAACTTTACACTATTTTTTATAATCAAGTCAGTGATAGGACTATACATCAAAAATGTTATATAATTATAAGTATATATATATAATTATATATATATATTCATTATTGCCCTAAAAGTTCAAAATCTTCCACACTAGCCCGTAAGAGTTACTTTATTTATGGATGGATTTATGTGAGTATATGGAAAACATAACCATTATTTCTACAATGACCACTTTACATTTTAGAGCATATCACAACAAATAGTACTCTGAGATTATGTTTTAAGCACATGAACATTTAGAGATGCTTCGTTATGTTCATAGTGTTTCACTTCTTTTATGCTTTCCGAATTTGATTCTTCAGACCTAGGAATACTCATGCTTTTTTTGTTTTTATTATTTTAAAATTGTGGCTATTATAACAAATAGGAAGAGCTATTTAAAGGTTTAGGAAGAAGGGAGGACAATACATGGTTAATGCCTTTTTTATGGAAAAAATTGTTTTGGTTTTAACCATCAAGCTATTGATTGCTCCTTATGATCTGGGGAAAATCTGAGATTTTATTGGCATTTGTGTGGAGATATGTAACGTTACATTGTTACCAACATAATAACCATGATTTGTTGTACCCTTTGTAGGTTGCAGGACATTTTCTCTGGTTTCCTCGCAATTCCCCTTCAGAGTGCGCAGATGGGGAGGAAACAGACACCGAAAGGTCCACTGTCTGGCCTGAGGTCACACACATCTAAGTGTCAGAGTTGAGATGGGAATCCAGAGAGTCCAATTCCACTCTTCCAGTTTGCTTTACACGGTGTTAAAATTCTTTCTTTCTTTCCCTCCCTCCCTCCCTCCCTTCCTTCCTTCCTTCCTTCCTTCCTTCCTTCCTTCCTTCCTTCCTTCCTTCCTTCCTCCCTCCCTCCCTCCCTCCCTCTCTCTCTCCCTCCCTCCCTCCTTTCCTCCCTCCCTCCCTTCCTTTCTTTCTTTTCTCATAAATGTTTAGTCTTTCTACAAGTTAATGCAAATTTGTTGGCCTTAAGTTACAATAATTTTTAGGGGGCTGATGTGTCCCAACACTTTTCATGGTGTGTGTTCATGTTTCAGGCATTTTAATTATAGATCACATTACTTTTGAATCCAAAGTGGATTTACATAAAAGGAAATAAAAACTAAGTCACTCTATCTTTTTACAAAAACATAAAGTGTGTCATTATTCAAGCACTATATTGTGCTGCTTTAGGAAACATTACAATTCTTAAGGGGATATTTTCTTTGACTTTGGAGTGCATAAGAAAATTAGGGTCTCATGTAAAACCTAAACTTTATTATAAGTAAAATTTAATTATTATTTACTAAAAAATGGAAGTTAATAGTCTCCAATTTTACTAGATTTAGTCATTTTGAGGATTTCAGATGTTTTTTTTTTTTTTTAAACAAACATATATATGAAGACATTTAATATTCTAGGGAGATAAATTGATATAATGAGAAAGTATTAATAATTTTTTTATCAATTGTTTTCTTCTATGATTTAAATGTAATTGTGAATTATTTACTACATCCAGAGTAAACTACAAGAGAGTTACTTTGCAGTGATTTTAATCTATGAAGTTAGTCATGATGTATACTTTAAAGTTTTCAATGTTGATTAAAGAAAATTTTGAAGACAGAGGAAAGGAAAAAATAATGTATGTGTATACATATATATTCACATTATATAACTGATATTATGTTTACTATATAAAGTTACTATTATATATTCAATATATTATATGTAATATACATTTGTGAATTTTTTGTACTATATTAGTGTGTGTATGTACTAATAAGTGTATAGAAGAAAAATGACAATGGGCTTGAACAAATCATATGACTAGTATCAGAATATTTCAATTCATTTAACTTGTATATAAAATATATACCATTACATTTTGGTGTAAGGCTATTTGTTAAGTGATCATATGAATGTTAAAGACACACTGACTTAGATGAATCTCCCATCTACATTTTAATAGCTATGTCTGCCTGGGAGAGATGCTTGATCTCTAATACTAGGATTCCTTATTGTAGAAGGGAGTTAAGACTGATACTCACAGGATTGTTGTGAAAATTTAGCACATAGTGAGCAGCCAATTAATTAAATATAAAATGCCTTTTTAGATTTAATAAAAATTTTTTGGATTGGGATATTATTTCAAGTTGCTTTCACTAATCAGTAATGAGAAGAAACTTACGAAAAATCCAGTAGAAACATCACCATTATGGTGAAATAAACTTTGGAGAAGTTGGGGCAGCCCTTTGTGGGGTGATAGAGCAAGTTAGGGGTAAAATCAGCCTTGAGACCCCACATTCCCAATGCTGATTCTAGTGGGGCGCCCTCTCCACTTAAGAGTTTGGTGGGACAAGCGACACTTTTTCTTTTGTTTCAGAACCAGCTGAGACGCAGGAGGCAGGAGGAAGAGGAGTCCCAGACAGGCAGGGCCACGAGAGGCTGGCAGGCGGGTTGCCTCCTCTGGGAGCCTAAGGCACAGGGCAGAGGGGAGGACCTGCCTCTCCAGGAGGGGCTGCCAGAAAGAAAAAAAAAAGGAAGAAAATAAACCGATGAGCCCAAACTGAGCAGACTCAGTTTCACCCAGATTTGCCAGTCTGACTCTGGAAACAGAAAGGAAGGACAAGGGAAAGAACTTTATGGCACACTAAAAATAAAATCTAGGAATTGAATTTTACTAGATTTTCATATATAATGATGATACATCAGGACCTATTTTATGTCTTTAAGATAGATTTTCCTAGTTTTCCTGCAATTTCTCCTTCCATTCCATCTTCTATGTCATTTATCCCCATGATCCAAAGTCTGTGAATAATAAGACCACTTACTCTTTTCTTACATGTCATTGTATTGAGAAGACCTGGCTGGCTTCAGCTTTTGTTCTCCTTGCCAGACTGTCTCCATCCTCTGCTTTCTCTGCATAGGACACACTTTAAAACGTGATCTTAGTGACTTTTCTTCAACTTTTTCTCTTAGAGGTTTATAAAACCTTTTTTGAAATGTAACTCAGTACCTCAAGAATTCAAGTTCCCCAGGCAGCATTTAGGGCAAAAAGCTGTACCTCGTTATTGTGATTAATTAAGATTATATTTAGAACACATTTTAAATAGAGACATGAAAAGCAAAATAAATCAATTTAGAATGAATGCCAGTTTTAACAAGTAGCATGATCTGAATGTACTCAATGGCAAGGAAATGAAATATGCTAAGGAAGCTACCTAGTTTGAAATAATGAGGAAGAGATCTGCTGCAGGATATTTTATTTTGTAAATTAGCAAGAATGTGAAAAGCACAGGATGTGAAAATAGAGATATCAAGTATTCTACATTTATTTTGAAGACCGATTTTTACCTATTTCTGATCATTCATATAATACCCTTGGTAAAACTGGGGAGATTTTCTCAATAGTATTATCTATTGGGTATTACATGTTTGCTGACAACTAGGATAAGCTGACAAGTTATTTCTGTGAAAATTATAAAGATTATCAGGGTATTAGAAAGAGTTATTAAAGTCTATGGCAGTTGTTGTTTCTTCTTGATAATTTTCACATTAGAGGCCAGTATTTTTCATGTGATATTTAGCATTATAAGCAAATCAGCACTCTCCCCTGACTTTCCAATTTCCACTCAGCACCCCAGAATGGAAGCAATGAATGTATTAAAATCTTTTTTCACATATGGAACTTCAGTTTGAGTGAATATTGTTGACTTGAATTGAGTGTGTTTGGAAAAACTACATTTGAGTTCAATAATTAATCTATAAACTCTATATTAAAAAAACAGTTGACCTTTCCCCTAGATATTGTTATTCATCATTACATACTCTGTTTAATTTCCCTATTATACACGTGTTTATTTCTATCTCTCTCTCTGCTTCAAGGGCCACATGGGTAGGAACCTTCCAGGCTTGATCTTCACTGGATCCCCCTTGACCTTACATTGTGCCTGAGATGTGCGAACTCTTAATGGCCATTTACCAAATAAAAGGACAGATTCAGGTCACTAAGAGTTTGTATCCTTCACACACACAGAGTTCACTATAAAATTGGCTATTTCACTTGTATGTATTATTAGAACCGAGTCTCTGACTCAGCATTCATGCTCTGTGAGGTTGTGTTGGGGAAGCCCTGAGCCCCATTGCTCTCACCCCCCAGGCCCTGAAATTGTCTACACTGAGAACATACAAGTCTTTGTGCATGCAACTGTAAAGAAAAATAAAAGCAATTAAATTGAGAATGCTTTATTTTTCTCACCTCTTAGCGAACATTTCCTCCTCCACACATACAAGTTAAGAGTATCAGCCAAGGTTTTCAAGCTTGGCCTTGGAGGGACAAAGCTATAACAGGAGAACAGAGGTGGACAAACTACAAGACATTGACCAGATCCAGACCGTGAGCCAAGCGTGTTTTTTAAAAAATATTCTTTAAAAAAGTGGAAAAGAAGAACATACAACAGAGACCATATGTGGCCCTCAAAACCTAAAATATATACTATCTGGCCCTTTAGAGGAAAAGTTTCTGGCCCCTGGGCTAGAGAATAACTACATTTATAATATCCATCAACTCACTAAATGGTGTAATTTAAAAACAGAAGTAAAATAAGTAATAACGATAATAGATTTTAGTATTTTATAAATAGTTAAATTATTTACTATGAAATTAATTATAATTCTAAGTATCTTTTGTGTATATTCTTCAATGAGTTTTACTTTTTTAGTTTGGATTGGCCTTAGATTCTTAATTCTGGAAATAAGTCATGGACCAATATGAAAACTGTGACATTTTTCATTCCCATTTAAATCAATATTAGAAACAATGTATCTCTCTGACTTAACTTTGTAAACAAGAAAAATGTTATCACATGTATCATTTATTTAACTTGATTTTTCTTTCTTTGAAAATCAATGTTTATCATAGAAAGATATATTATACAAATCTTCTGAATGCCATTAAACACAAGAGGATATTAATAAAACAAATAAAAGAAAGAACAAGAGAAAGGGAGATGACAACACGTGATCAGTGTTTTTGGTTTAATTTATAGCTCATTTTATAATATGAGACTTTTATAGAGCATAAATTTACCTGATTTCTTATAGATTTTCAGAAATGCTGACCAAATGTCTTTGAGCCCTGGAAAAGTTTTGCTTCAAGGAAATATGCTTTTCATCTTGTTCAGCTTGAAGGGTTGATTCTACCACACCAATATATCTTGCTCTATGGATTTCCAGTGAAAATAAATGGTAGGTTTGTATCTTCCAGACCTAGTCCAGGCCAGATTTAAAAGGCCATTTAGATGCTCAAATATTACTTAACATGCGGTGATCAGAATATATGAAAAGCGGGAGAGTTTGAATACACAGTACATAGTGTTTCTTTTTTGCAGAACCCTTGTCACAAGCTATAGATGTTTAGCCCTTCAGCGGTTGGCAAGGCCTGTCCGTTTATATGAAAATGGAGAACAGCCAAGCCAGAAAGAGTCCTGGAAGCAAGCGTGCCTCAGGAGACCCGTTGTTTAGTTAAGCGGGCTTTTCACAATCGTGGAGACCTCATATTTGTATTACTAATAGTCCCCATGTTTAAGGGCATTGCCATTTTAGGTGGATTGAATGACAATTAAAGTTTTTCCCTATTTCAGCTGTACAAATTGACCCATACTAAGTAAAGACCACACCTGTTTTTTCTACATATCAGTTTCAAAGTGTTTATATGTGAATGATATTTAAAAGGCAAATGTATGACTGGAATAGGAAATCTTATACAAGTGTTCTTAGCCTTAGAGTCCTAACTCTGGCACTTACATAGCAAGTTATTTAACTTTTTCTTTTTTGCATCAGTTTCATTATCTTTGAGATTGTTATCCTAATACTCATTGCATAGTGTATTAATCAATTAAGGTAAACATTTACTGAGGGCATACTATGAGCCAGGAACTCTTCCAGGCCTGGGATACGGTGGTGACAGGACAAGTCCCTGATCACGTGCAGCTGAAGTTGTAGGACTCAGCCATTAATAAAGGAATGTGAAATCCGAGCAACAGAGTTAAGTCCCCATTAATTGTTAGACTTAAAATGCTCTATTTCTCCTGCCTCTCTGTCTCCTCCTCTAGGCTGAGAAGTCCTTGATGGTAGGGTCTCCTACTTCACTGGTCTCACCTGGTCATTAATATGCAACTATTAAATTAAATAGATAGGTTTTGTCTAAATCTATATGGCAGCTTGATTGTGGTAAATCATCATTCTCATTTCAGTCAGTCTTTCTGTTGTTTGAACACGCACACACGCACACGCCCACACACAAATGCTATCTTTGGGATGGATCCAGAATAATTTTACTAGTTCCTGAGTTATAAAGTGTGGCAGACAATGTAATAACTTGGAGGCCTCAAGTCTAATTACAGTGGTATGAATAGTCAGTACCCTTTCTCATCATTCTTGAAAGTATTGATTGCTCTAATAACAATCCCCATGTAAAGAGCTTTCCTCCCCTACCAAGAAGTGGTCAAAGACCAGGTTCTCCTCATACCTCCCTCTCAGGCACCCCTTCTACCACCCAGGTCTACTCTATGGAAACCAAAAATCTGCCACTTGGCATCTGAGTTTGAAGAGCATTTTCCCCCTAGACCTCATGATTACAGACTTTGAATCAAATAAAGTTTACTTCATCCTCAAATCCTATCTCCTCCTTGAGCTCTATATAAAATCATTTCATAACTTTTCCTTCTTCCAAGTTACCTAGTCTGGAAAGAAAACTAGAAAACACAATACTTACTTCTCTTTAATTACTACATTCATTCAGTTTCTTCCCTGAAGGGAATGCTGGAAATAAGCTTTAGGATGATTTTTTACAAAAACATACTATATTTTACTTCTTATCTCTTCACTGATTAAAATATGCCATGAATTCCTGCTGCTTACAAGGTAAAAAATAATTCAAACTCCTAGTGTGGGTTACATAACGTCACAGTGTGCCTTCCGTGTACACTTACAGTCTCCTTTCAAGTCACTCACCCAGTGAACTCGCCTTAACTCCTGTACTCATCGTGGGTTATTTTCTCTTGGTCATTCCATAGTCTGGAATGCCTTCCCTCCACCTTTCTCTGTCAGTCAACTTCACTATTCCTTTAAAACCCATCTCGACATTTTCTTCAGCTATCATATTTGCCTACAATACTCCTGACCAGGATTATTTTTACTCCTTTTTGTGCACTTGTATGTATCACTTCAACTGTCACAGTTTTCACACCAGATTTATATTTATTTTACTCATATTTCCTCGTTTGCTAAAATCAGTTAAAGGCTCAATGTTGAGTCTTCATCATTGACTTGCTGATGCATAATGCATTGCCAAACATATTTTAAATCATTTTGGGGAATTCTACTATGCTAGTAGGAAAATCCATATAGACTATTATATTTGAAATATATAATATTTAGCATATCATGTGTTCACTTTAAATTCTCATCTTCACTTTGAACTGTACTCAGGCATTTCACTTTAATAACCTCAAGTCCTGAATGCTTGCAGATTTCATTACACTGAAAAGGAGATATTTTTCAAGATTCGTCTTAGAGATGCTGGAAAATGAAAAGTATACTACACAGCCAAATTTAATTAATAGTTTGTAAAGTATTTGGATTTAAGTTTAAATCACCTATCTCTTTTTCATTTAAAACCTAAAAGGATATTAGCAGCTCAATCTCTGGATAGCTTTCATATAAAATACAGAAAGATATAGTTTCTCAACTCTGCACAACAGATAGCATGGAAAAAGCAGTTAAAGCTATATTAATTAGATGACCTATTAATTTTTTTGTCTTTCCTAAATCGAGAAGAATGATCTTTATTACTAAAGGTAAGACAAACATGGCAGAGGTATGAAGGACGCCCAAGTAGAAAGAGACAGTAAAAAAGGAGCACTTACATGCTTTCAATGAGTTGTCTTCAAATTCAGATTCTACTTATTCGACATACATTTAATGAACATCTACTATAAGTAGACGCTGAGCTAGGTACAGGTATGTAAAAACAAATAATGAGCAATACTTATTTTCAAAGAATTAATCAAAACTGGAATCCAGGCCTCCTGACTACTATCTAAGAACTTCCCAATCATTCTCAATTTTATTATGGGAAATCTACATTTTATGAGGTTTCTTTCTTTCTTTCTTTAGTTCTGAACAATTCCTTGAATCTTAAATCTTTGAGGTTTCTAAAACAATTTGTAGATATCATGTCAAAACCACTAAATTTAATTTTGGAGAAATCACTGGGAAAGTAGAATTCCCAAAAAATGAAAAGTGATAAAGAATTACCTTATTTTAAAACAATGGATAGAGATATAAATTCCAGAGAACATAGTCTATAAAGTTTAATATTTATTTTTGTTAACAATCTAGAGCAGAAGGTGGTTATAGGTTTGTCAGACCTTACAATAGTGTATGTGGTTGGTAGAAACAGGCATGGATCCATTAAGAGCAAGTTATGTTTTTCTAGCCTTATTCTCATTTTGACTGTATATTAATAGACATTCATATTTAGAAAGTGTTGATTAATAACATGGTGCTAATTTGGAGAGAACTTACTGATATTATTATGTTTGATAATATGAAAAAATATATATCTGAGAGGAACATTTTCTACAGAGTCTCAAAATGTTCAAGAGTTGTTTAGAGAGTTTCAAGTGGGAATAAATTAAATTTAGGATTTTAAAAATATTGAATGAGAACATAATATGAAATTCCATATTTTTAGATGATATAAAAATGGAAAATATGTCCAATACAATGGATGATAAAATTAAGATGTAAATTGATCCCAATAAAAAGTAAGACTCTATAGATAATTGTAAAGTTTTGCATTTAGGTTAAGAAATCAATCCCATGAATCTCAAATGAGAGGAATTTGACAAAAGATTAATTAAGGTGAAAATGATGTGTTTTTCATTGACTCCAACAAAGTGATGCAGCTGCTAGAAGTTTAATAAGATGTTATGGTGAAGCATGGGATCAAGGTCACATGAGGGAATGGATTGAATAAACTCTTTCAGACCCATTGAAATTGCAAAATGTCATGTTTAGTTGTGGTAACCATATTTCAGCAGGGGCGTTATCAACTTTGAGTTCGTGGAGGATCTGGAAAGGAAAGAAATAGTTTTCTGGTATAGAATCAGTTTTAAAATAAATAATTATGATTTTTTAAACAATATAATTATATGATTATTCGAAACACTGCAATGTTATCAGAGGGAAAAGTCCAAATTATTAATTTTTAAGTAATGTTTAACATACACATTTAGCCTGAGATCTGAAGTATAAAATCAGGTTTTCAATGTATCAGGAACGCTGCAATATGTATTTTTTCTTATGGGAAATTATTTTATTTATTTTTATAATCATTTTTTATTTTTCAATTACAGTTGACATACAATATTATATTAGTTTCAGGTGTACACCCCAGTGAGTAGACATTATATAACTTACTAAATGACCATCCGACAAATCTCATACCCATCTGATACCATACACAAGTATTAGAACATTACTGACTATATTTCTTATGCTGTACTTTACATCCCCATGGGTATTCTGTAAAAATCGATTTACACTTCTTAACCTCTTCATGTTTTTTACTCATCCCCCAACACATGTCCCATTTGGCAACTGTCAAAATGTTCTCTGTATCTGAGACTGTTTCTGTTTTGCTTGTTTGTTTATTTTGATTTTAGCATCAATTGTTGATAGATATGTATTTATTGCCATTTGATTGTTCATATTTTTTTTTCCTTCTTCTTCTTAAAAAAGACCCTTTAGCATTTCATTTAATATTGGTTTGGTGGTGATGAACCCATTTAGCTTTTTTTTTTTTTGTCTGAGAAGGTCTTTGTCCTTTAATTCTAAATAATAGCTTTTCTGGGTAATCTTGGTTGTAGGTACTTGCTTTCCGTTACTCTGAATAATTTCTGCTAATCCCTTCTGGCCTACAAAGTTTCTGTTGAGAAATCAGTTTATAGTCTTATGAAAGCTTTCTTGTAGGTAACTAACTTATTTTCTCTTGCTACTTTTAAGATTCTTTCTTTGCTTTTAACCTTTGGTATTTTAATTATGGTATGTCTTGGTGTGGGTCTCTTTGAGTTCACCTTGTTTGGGATTCTGAGCTTCCTGTTCTTGTATGTTTATTTTCTTCATTAGGTTAGGCAAGTTTTCTGTAATTGTTTTTTCAAATAAGTTTTCAATTTTTCTCTGGCTCTCTTCTCCTTCTGGCACCCCTATGGTGAGAATGTTGGTACATTTGAAGTTGTCCCAGAGGCTCCATACACTATCCTCATTATTTTGGATTCTTTTTTCTATTTTCTGTTCTGATTTGGTGTTTTGTTGCCTTATATACCAAATCACTGATTTGATTCTTAGCATCATCTACTCTACTGTTGATTCCCTGTAAAATAGTCTTCATTTCAATTAGTGTATCATTTATTTCTGAATGGTTCTATTATATGGTTTTTATATCCTTTTTCATGCTGTTGATATTCTCACTAAGTTCCTTGTGCATCCTTTAACCATTGTATCTGGTAGTTTGCTTGTCTCCATTTCATTTAGTACTTTTTTCTGAAGAATTTTTCTGTTCTTTCATTTGGGACCTGTTTCTTTGTATCCATATTTTGACTTCTTTCCTATATTTGTTTCTATGTATTAGGTAGAGCTGCTATGTCTCCTAGGCTTGGCACAGTGGCCTTGTGTAGTAGGTTTCCTGTAGGGCTCAGTGGTACAGCCTCCTCAGTCACCCAAGCTGGCGCTCTAGGTGTGCCCCTATTTGGGGTGTGTGCCCTTTCCTGTTGTAATTGAGCCTTGATTGCTGTTGGCATCATTGGGAGGGATTTACCCCTCTGCCGATTGGCTGTGAGGACTGGCTGTGACTACAGTGGAGGAGATGCTATACAGGCGTCAACCCTATGGATCAAGACTTGCTTCAGTGGGGCTTTGGTGCTCAGTGAGTCTGCTTCTTCAGTGGGTTGCTCATGGAGGTATTAGGGTTGTAATCAGGTGTTGTCTGAAGCTGAGCATTGGGTGCACTGGCTCTGAGGCCACCTGGGAGGTGCAAAGTCAGCCACCACTTGTGCTCTGCCTGGGGCCACCTGGAATAAACTACAGAGCATTCTACAGATGGCTGCTACTTGTGCTTGGCTTGGAGCTGCTCATGCAAGGCCAAGCTGCAAACCAAGGCCGGTTGTCACTAGTGCCGGGCCTGGGGCCTCTTAGCAAGAAGGTATGAAGTATGCAGAGGCCAGATGCTGCTTGTTGGAGATAGTTTAGGAAAGTCCAAAGCATGAGGCAAGAGAGGCCAGTTGTATGGAAAAGCCACTGGAAACAGCTTGGGTGGACACACAAGTTGGGTGGGACAGGATCTCAAAGAATCACCAGGGCAGGGCTATTAGTGTGAGCCAGGATGATGGAGACTCAGGTACGGCATGTGCCTGTTGGGTGGGTGGGGTCTCAGAAAAGGAACAATGGCCTCTGCCAGCACTTGCATCTGTCGGAAAGCTGCCCCCACAGCTCTCATCCAGAGACCAGACAATTCAGTTCCTCCCCGTATGTTCCTGGTTCCTTTCAAGCTGCTGCCCTAGCACAGGAGCTCAGAGGGAATGAATCCAAGTAAGCTTGTGCACGGGCCTTTTAAAAGAGACTCCAGCAGCCCTCTTTCTCACTCAGCCTAAATCCCTGCTGGTTTTTAAGCTAGAAGTTACAGGGAATTCTCTTCCTGGCTCTGGAGCCCTGTGCTGGGAGGCCTGGTGTGGGGTTGGGATCCCTTGTTCCTTATGGGGTACCTCTGGGGCTGAGCTATCACTGCTGATTGTTATCAGCCGCACATGGGTATGGGACCAGCTCGTTCCACATCTCTGTTCCCTTCTACCAGTCTGGATATGGCTTCTCTTTTAATTCCCTATTGTAGGTTTTCATTCAGCTAGACATCAGGTGGTTCTGAAGATAGTTTTTCTGTACTTTAGTTGTAACTTTGATGTGGTTGTGGGAGGATCCAAGTACAGCCGCTCCTCGCCACTTCGCGCTTCGACTTTCGCGGCTTCACTCTATCACAGGTTTTTCAAATATATTCATTAAAAAGTTGATTGAGACAGTGAAAATGATACAGCGTGCATTCGGTTGTCTGAGTCAATTATACAGCCCTGTATTACAATTAAAATTAAAATTACTGTATGTATGGACAGTAAGCCTATGTATACGAGCACCCCAGGAATTTTTCAATGCCAAGTGCAACCACTAGAGTCTAGAAAGGATTAACTGCAATAAATGAGGGACGACTGTACCGCATTTACCAACCCCATCATCTTGACCAGGAGTCTAAGCTGCAATATTTTATTTTATTTTTTATTTTTTGGAGGGGTACATGCCCCTAGCGGGAACCATACCTGGGTCTCTCTGGTCCACAGGCCGACGCTCCAACCACTGAGCCGAACCAGCCAGGGCTAAGCTGCAATATTTTAAAGAGGAAGTTTTTTAAAATGTATAAATTTGCATTTGCCTGGGTAAATTCCCCAAATTAACATAAACTATTTTTCCTATGTATTTACTTGTTTGTTTCCTTGCTTTTCATTGCTTACTTTCTGGTTTTAGTTTTTTCTTTTAATCTGGACATTTTTTTCCTCATGCATTTTGGACATTTTTTCCTCATGCATTTCTAATTTAACTCTACCAGAAAATAGATGTTTGTAACATTGTTGCTATTCCTAGAAGACAGAAATTAGCTTCTACAACTGCTACAAATAAATCAAGAAATATGCAGTTAAATAAACCTTTTATTGTCCATATTATTTTGTTGCCATAGACATTGAATGCTATCATGTAAGAGTCATAATTATAGCATGTAATAAAAAGGTTTTCCCCCTGAATGTCATGTATGTAAAACTTTATTTATTTATTTTTATCCTCACCGGAGGACGTTTTTGCATTTATCTTCAGATAGAGCAGGAGGGAGAGGGGGAGGAAAAGAGAGAGAGAATCATCGGTGTGAGAGAGACACATCAACTGGTTGCCACTCACACCACCCCAACCAGGGCTGGGGACAAAACTGCAACCGAGGTACGTGCCCTTAGCGGGAACCAAATCTGGGACTCTCCTCTCTGCAGGCAGATGCTCTAACTGCTAAGCCAAACTGGCCAGGACTATGGATATAAAACTTTAAAGGTTAATTCTGCTTACCTTTGTATGCATGTATAAAAATATTATGTAGTTCTCACCAGTGTGGCCAAGTGGTTGGTGCATCAACCCATGCACTGAAGAGTCATGGGTTCAATTCCTCGTCAAAGGCACGTACCTGGGTTGCAGGTTCAATCCCCGGACCTGGCTGAGGCAAGTTCGGGAGGCAGTCAATTGATGTGTCTCTCTCACGTTGATATTTCTCTCTTTCTCTTTCTCTCTCCCCCTCCCTCCCTCCCTTCCACTCTCTCTAAAAATCAATGAAAAAAATTATCCTTAGGTAAGGATTGACAACAACAAAAAAGTATGTATATATACACATACATATTTCAACACATATAATAACATTATTGAGTTGATGTTAAAATATTATTGTTTCTGGAAAAATAAAAATGTCAAACTGTAATTAAAATGTAAGAAAGATATGAACTGTGCAATGGAGGGAAAGGCAGATACTATATAGAGATATTCTTTCAGATTAAAAGGTTAAATTTCAACATGTGAAGTTTTTTAAAGACAACAGATTTGAGGAATTTTATACTCTTAGGATTCTGGAAGACTTTGACAAACAATTCCAAACTATACAAATGTCAATAATTTTAACATTAACAAAATATTGTTATTTTCTATTGAAATAGCAACATTTTTAAGAAAAAAAAAAGGAGAAAAACAGTCTGTTCAGAACTAAGTGAAACAATTGGATTCGTTTATGGGACATTAAATGAAGGTCTTGTAAGATGTTATTTTGTCCTCCTGATATTAACCAATTCTACCACGAACTGGTTTTCCTACAATTTAATTCTATTCTGAGCCAACCAGCCAGAGTTAAGATCACCCTCATTTCAGAAGCCAATTGCAAGGATCAGTTTCCCAGGTCACTTACTTCTGTTTGACTTGGCTGCAAATCTGGGGGTCTTTATAGCCCTCCTCCTCTTTCAGGTTTAATAATTTTCTAGAATGGCTCAAAAAACTCAGAGGAACACTCACCTTACATTTATCAGTTTATTATAAAGGATCCAGATGCATAACCAGATGAAGAGGTATGTAGACAAGGTCCAGAAGGGTCCCAAGCACAGCCTCCGTTCCATGGTGTACGGTTCTCCCAGCACATGGGTGTGTTCATCCACCCAGAAGCTCCCTGAATCCAACCATTTAGATGTTTTTATAGAGTTTTCATCGTGTAGTCATGATTAATGAAATTGTCATTGATGATGGTCATAGTTTGGGCTGCTATAACAACTTACCATAGACTGGGCAGCTTAAGTAACAAACATTTATTTACACAGTTCTGGAGGCTGTGAAGTCCAAGATCTATGTGCCAGTAGATCTGATAGAGCCTGCTTCCTGGTTTGCAGATGGATGTCTTCTGCTATGGTCTTCTAGGGCACTAATCCCATTTCTGAGGCTGTTACCCTCCTGACCTAATAACCTCCTAAAGACTCCACCTCCTAATACTATCACATTGGGAATTTCAACATTTGGTTTCTGGAGAGGGTGGGAACACAAACATTCAGTCCATAACGTTGATTAACTCAGTCTCCAACCCCTCTCCCCAACCAGGAGGTTGTGAGGTGAGGCTGAAAGGTCCAAGCTTCTAATCAAGACTTGGCTCTCTGGCTACCAGCCCCCATTCTGAAGTTTGCTTGGACCCACCGAGAATCTCCTCATTAGGAGAAAAGAGGCTTTTGTCACCCTTAGCACTCAGGAAATTTCAGTGGTCTTGAGAACTCTGTGCCGGGACTCAGGAACTGGGGGCAAAGACCAAATATATTTCTGTGATGCCACAGTTAGTTTATTATTTTTAAAAGATAATGTTTAAATGCAAATATCTGGTATATCATTTAAGGATTGAAAATAAATCAGCATTGTTCATCTATTGATAGATTATGTGTTTTATTCCTCAAGGTAGAAAATTCTAAAACAATTACTGAAAAATAAAAGATTTAATCAGAGTTCTTTACCATCACTTATGTCAAAAATAAAATTTAATTAATATTTTCAACGAACCCAACATTATTCAATGTGTGAGACATAATCTTCAATTTATTTATCTAAAAGCCTAATGATTTAATTGCTTTTCTTTGTGGTAAATTTAGAAATAAAAGATATGCTAAATAAGTGGCAATACAGCAATGAAATAAAACAAATTATATTTCTATATACAGTATAAAATTACAAAAATTTGATTGCTGTTTGTCTCTGTAGTAGTAGTTTCCCTGAAGTCTGCAAGATAGCAATGTTCTTCTTTTTGAAAAATCATTACTTTGGAGATAAATTCTAAAAATAACTACAATATGGAATTTGTGTATAGGTTACTTTGTCACGTGAATTATTTCTCTTAATTGTTGTGACACTCCTATGAGAATATTACTGGGAAAATTGCTATATACAGTAGTCCAGTTCATTTGCCTGTGATCACAGACAGCAAGTGGTGAAACCAGGAGTGAGTTCAAGTGAGTCAGTCACTCTAATGCTTTGATCTTAAAATGCACTTTACTGTCTACTGCAATAACAGTTTCTTCATCAATTTCTTGCATAAAATGCCAATAATATTACAACTAATATCAAAATAATAGAGAATGGAATGAATTCTTGGGAAGTTAAAGTATTTTATCAAAGGCAAGACATTACCACGATTGAAGACAAAAGTACCTTACATTACTAGAATACTGCTTTCATTTTTGATTTAGTAATGTACTTTACAGAGCTATAATGTATTCCCAGAGAGTTATACGCATTTTCATTTAATCGGTATAACGATGCTAACCAGACTACATCCTAGTTAATGTAACCAAGAAAGTAATTTCTAAGCAATGTCACAGGCCCAGTATTGTTTTAACCAAATGTACAATGCCATGTATAGGGAAATATATTTTTATTTCTTTCTTCAGCAGACATTTGTAATATAAATTTAAAGCCACATCTGGGAGATAAAAATTTTTAGAAAAATATTTGGTGCATAGACCACTAAGTTTACATATTTATAGAGAGTTACTGGGGTTTTTTTGCTGGGTAAGTCCATAGCAAATGGGTGATTGCCGCTAACAGGGCTCAGTTATCAGAGGAGGCTTGGCTTGGAAGGACTCCAACTGAGCAGAGACCTCCATAAACAGACTGTCAATTAAATCGTGACTGCTATTGTCCCACTCATTTGCATTATATCTGCTGCTGCTGCTGATGATTCCCTTCTAGAAACATAGTGAGAGGAGTAGAAATTCATTTACCCTCTGATATCCTGGCAGACATGAAGAACATTCACTTGTTTAGGTGTAGAAGAGGAATTTTGCGTCATCAGTGTTTTTACGCCATTTCTGGCACCCAGGTTCAGAAGATATATCGACACTGTATAAAAGTGTTGTCCTCCATATGAAAAAATGCTCAACAGCTCTAATCATCAGAGAGATGCAAATTAAAATGATTATAAGATATCACCTCACACCTGCCAGAATGGCTGCCATCAAATCTTCAAACAACAAGTGCTGGCGAGGGTGTGGAGAAAAGGGGACTCTAGTACACTGCTGGTGGGAATGCAGACGGGTGCAGCCACTGTGGAAAACACTATGGTGTTACCTCAAAAAGTTAAAAATTAAACTGCCATTTGACCCAGTGATCCCACTTCTAGGAATATACCCTAAGAAGCCTGAAACACCAATCAGAAAGAATATATGTACCCCCATGTTTGTAGCAGCACTATTTATAATAGCTAAGATCTGGAAACAGCCCAAGTGTCCATCAGTGATGAGTGGATAAAAAGGCTGTGGTACATATACACAATGAAATATTATGCAGATGTAAGAAAGAAAGATCTCTTACCCTTTGAGACGACATAGAGGGACCTGGAGAGTATTATACTGAGCGAAATAAGCCAATCAGAGAAAGACAAGTATCACATGATCTCACTTATGCATGGAACCTAAAGAACAAAATAAGCTGTCGACCAAAAGAGATCCAGAGTCATGGAAGTAGGGAGCAGAGTTATAAACCTTCCCCAGAGGGATGGGGAAGGGGGGGTGGACTGCAAAGACATAAAGCAAAGAACTTATATACATATTTGCACAGTGGACACAGACCATAGGTTGCGGAAAGCAGAAGGGGGGTGGGAGCAGGGAGGAGGGGGTCAATGAGGTTAAAATGGGAGCATCTGTAATATTCTCAACAATAAAAAACAAAAATCAATAAATACTACAAGTGTCATCCTGAATCCAGAGTTTTATTGTCTTTAGTTTGGAGCTGCCTGCCCAGAATTTTACTTTGAAATGAAACAATTTCCAAATTTTCAACTGATACGTTCAGGAAACATTAAGTGTTGCTTTAAAATTTTTTTTGTGATTCTCATGAAAGCTTTAATGTGTTTTTCAAAAGTATCAAACATGGTAGGTGCTTCTGGGACTCTAGTGTTCATAAACATAAATATTATTTTTGTATTTTAATCTTATAAGGTCTACATATTGAGTAAGATTTAATCAGTGATGAGAGAAAATTTGGAATTTTTGGAACAATTGTCAATGTTTTGGGAAGCAACAGCATCGTATATTCTGCCAAAAATGTTAATAGTGTTTTTCTTTTTCTAATCATAAAAGTAATACAAACATCATAAAAACTGAAATAAGAGAGACAGTGTATTAAAAAATCATCCATTATCCCCTCTCATAGAGAAAGCTAATACGGTCCTGCTAAAACATGACATGCATTCTTAAAACTTACAATGCTATAATAAATAAGCTAATTAAGAGTAAATGTATGCATTTATAGAAAAACGGGTCCCAAATAAAACTTTCAGTTACCCTTCCCTCACACACAAGCCTATTCGTCAAAGATGACATTTTATTAAAATAAGATATATTCCCAATTATTTGCTCTCTGTCACTGTCCGCTGTTCATCTCCCTCCTGCCATTTTTTTTTTCTCCTCACAATTTCTACTTATATCTTTGCCTGTGGGCTGCTGAGGGACATGGACAGGTGTAGGAACAACAGACATAGCATCTTAGCATGTCAATTGTATCTCAAAGAATTAGGAAACTGTTCACTGATGTCTAAAACTAAGCATATATTATAGAGTGCAATCTAATATTTGCACTAACTGTATTCTTGAGAAATATTTTGCCCTTCATGAGAGTTGCTCTACTCTTCCGGGTTTTTTAATGAAAAAACATGAGAATGAGAGTACAGCCTTAGGAACGCTAGATTCCCATGAAGGGGGCTTTGTAAGTATTTTTAAGATATGATACAATTGCTGACCAATGACTTGTACCAATGTCCCACGTCCCCAGCAGTGTCCATGTACAGTCGTTCTCCAGTCAGGCTGTGATCACGAGGGAATGTCCGTGTGGAATTATGTAACAGAAAAGGCCCGATGCTGCTGGTCGCATTGCAGAACTCACTGCAGTTACTGTTTTGATTGGACATTTAAGCTGTATATTCATAGACTTTGTGTGTGTGTGTGTGTGCACTCACGTATGCATGTTGTATGTCTGTGTTTTTATTTCAAGTAGGGCAGGCAGGCTGGAATCTATATGTTTAAAAATACAAAGAAACTCAGATAAGCTTAATTGGTGGGGTCTAATTCTTTCTTAGTATGTTTTCCTTCTCAATAAAGAAAAAAAATGAATTTTGTGTTACTTTTAAAAGTGTGCATTCTTATCTGATTCTGAAAACCTTTTCCAGTGACATAAGCATTCTCTCGAACATTCTCTCCAGTGACATCTACGGACGTCTCAGGGTTCATTTCTGTGAGCCGACACAGGTGCCCCATGGCGCTGAGCGGTGCTGGCATTTTCCTTTGCTTTTACTCAGCTTGGCTCTGTAACATTTACTTTGTCAATTATAGTCATCTTAGTATTCACAGTCAATTCTATCGCTTTGTGACTTTAATTGTATTTCTCTAAATTAAAGAGGCATTATAAAGTTGTTACCCTTTGATTTTTCAGTTTAATTTCATTTTTCTTTAATCTTTGTAGCACACTAGATTATCAATTAGCATAATAAAACAGTCAGTGTGGAATTTAGTAACTATATTGAATGTTCTATATAGTAGACCAGTTTGTACAACACAAAGGTAGGCAAGGAGCAATGTAATGCTAATCATTCTGTTACTATATCTTAACAGTGTTCCCCTATGTGTCTTAAACCCATAGTATATTGGACCATTGCACAAAAAAACATTGTTAATGGACGAATAATATTAATGCTGTGCACTTAGTAATACATCTCATCCAAAGACCTTTAAGAGCTTCACAATTAATTGTCTTACCACACTACTCCAAGCCAGGTATTATTATCTGCTATTATAATTTAGATAAACTATCGTTACAGTTAAAAATGATGAGAGATTAAGTGACTTGTCAAAGATCACAGATTAGTTCGGTACTGGAGCGGTATGACTCAGACTCCTGACTGCTGCTATTAACATTAAACACAGACACGGTGCGTGTTATCCACCAAGCATGGCACCCTTCTTCTGAAATAATTTACTACATTCTAACCTATTATAAAGTTTACGTGAACATGAACATAATGACATCAGATCCTGTGCTCACACCCAACTCCAAATTTGGAGGCAAGTATGTATGTAATTGGGGAAATGTTAAACACCTAAAAGTTAGCATTTTTTTTTTTCATCAGAAAACGGTGCATTGCTTTTATTTTTTAATTTTTGAAGCTTCTCCATAGTTTTATTTTACATATGGGGTTCCAGCATTCATTCTACAATGCTGCTTCATTTGAAATAATGTAAGAATAAATGTACTTAACATGAGATTGCTTTTAAAATACTGTTGATCTCTCTCATTGTTCCTAGTAACTTCAAATGTGAGAACAATGGGAAGTTGAAAGTGGCTTCCACTGATAAAGTGGGGCCCTTAACAGAGAAGACAAGTCTTTTCACCAGGCTGTTGCTCAGATTCATGATCGCACCTGAATGTTTGCGACAAAGGAAATTCTTGATTTCTTTTTTGATCTTTCTATATACTTAGAGGGAAAGGCAGGACTTGCGAGTCTCTTGTTTGCCTTTTCTTTCCTTTTCTTCCCCCAGAACTACTATACATGATATTTTTTTCTGGTAAAAGTAGTTTTATCTAATTGAGGTCTTCTGATACTAACTCTTCATTCAGTGCTGTAGATTGTTCCGATGTCCATTTACTTGCAATCACGCACAACAATTTGTGCGATTGATTGGTGGCATGGAGCACAGAATCGACGCTTCCTTGTTTCAGGAGCCTTTCCTGGAGGAGACAGAATTGTCAAACAAAATGCAGGATAGTATTTCATCGGGGTGACACTGGATAGCACAATTGCTAGGACTCAGCTTCTGGAAATCCTGCTTATTTTCTCTCTGCTTTTTGACACCAACCGGCGGCTAACTCCCCTGAATACCGGAGTGTTTTATATTTGTATTCATGGTAGCTGTGCACTAAAACTACCGCAGATAATTTAGGTAATTGGCAAACCACAGGGGCACTTAGTCTGCTCACCTGCCTATTTTGGGTTGGCTCATCATCACTCTAATTGGCAGTGGGTAGTTACTGGTCCATTTGCCATGTATTATGACAAAAGATGCCAATGGCCCCGGCAGTGGGTGTGTTGTACCTTTGCCCTGCTGCTGGCATGCAGAAAGCAATCCCACTGTTTTTGCATAGCAAGTAGCATGGCTGGATATTTTTCTACATCAAAAAGAGTTTTTCCTTTTTTTAAAATGACAACTTCCCCTAGCAATAGTCTAGTCTCAGAATTGACAGGTATCCTTTCTCACGGCTACTACACTGTATACTGTCCCCAAAAACAAGAGTACATCTGTCAATGTATTTTTCATCATTTTCACCACATTATTATTATCAGAACTCCTCTGAAGCCTGAAATTGAAATCTGTTTCTTTTTTGACATTTTTCTCTATATTAGGCATGTAATTATGGGCCCAAACGAAGTTCAAGAGGAATGGATCAACAAAGCCCACAGCTAAGTACACTCAGCTTTGATCTTGAAGGAAAATATGAATTCCAAGGTAGATTTGGACAGCTGCACTCTGAATGCCACAGTGAGCAAATGTGGAATCAGAAGAAGTATCCCATGGTTAGCTGATATTTTTTTTACATAAATGCAAGGAACATAAAAACAGAAATTCATCTTTCCCAGCATAAGACAGTGGTTTTTAGTATTTGAAGGTAAGAACTCATTTTCAAATAATACAAAAATGCTCAGTTGATAATAATTGTATTTCTACCATTTATTGATTGTGAATACATTAGTATTAATTAAATAATTTGAACAAAATATTTATTTTATTAATTACAAAAAATAAACACATATGCCATAAAAAAAAAATACTATAAAGGAGACATGGTATTCCAAAGACTGTGTTTGTTGTAAATATACAGATTGGCAGACCCATTACAATAGCCAATCATCTGAAAATTACTGATGCAGGGCCTACAAAGAAAGACCTAGTTTAATTCAGGGTTGTGGCCAAAATGTGGTGATAAACACTTACCAGGCTAAGAAAACGAGTTAATGATATTATGGCACAGTGTGGGATGTATTTGTTTACATTAATTTATTAAAAATTAACATAGAGCTAAGGAAAAAATAGTTTATTGATTAGAATGTTGTCAAATTATCTTTAATTTCCAACTGTTTGTGAGCTTGAATTAAAGTTACCTGTAGCCATTAACATGAGTTGGTACACTAAACTTTCTAATAATGTGCTCAAATTTCAGAGAACATTATGAAATTCATTCAGAACAAAGACTGCAGGTTCCGGCCACGTTTTTGTGCAATGGCATTAGTATTTAGGCGGAGGATTTTTTTTTAAAGCTTATACTTTAGGTACGCATGAATTGTACTTCTGTCTCAATTCTATTTTAATCACTTTCCCCTCTACCTGGGCAGTGTGTTCTGTTTGAGTTTTAGCTGGGGTATACCCAAGCACACCTCTATTTATCTTTTGGGTCTGCTGCCGATGGGGGGTGCAGTCTGTTAGTGTTTGTGTGAGAGCAAAGCTGGAGATACGGCCCCAGCCTTTTCGTCTACGTTGGCGATGACTTCTTTCCCTGTGTAGAGAGCCAGGGCTTCAGGAAGCTCTAACATTCCACTTGGAATTGGTCCATGGATCTCTGTCAAAGAGCACTGGTCACCGTCATGTCCTGAGGCTTGTCTGCCATGTGGCTTTCCTGTCATCTATATGGACATCACATTATAGGCTATGTTGTTCCTTGGGGTCTTAAATATTTTGTCAAAGCACTTTGTTAAAGATTACCTCACCTCAGCCCATCTAAGGGGGTCTTGCCAGCCATCTCATCTCTGTTCATGTCACAAACAGAGCATCTGTGATAGCTTAACTCTGTTTCAGGGTCGTAGGATGCGTGGTGCCGGACCGAGGTTTCTGTCTCGGCGTTACTGCATCTTGGAATGTAATGTTTTGTTGTGCCTTCTGCCGCTGCATCGTAGGATGGGTGGTCTCTGCTCCTTAGATGTCAGCAGCCCCTCTCTCTGGGTTATGAGAAAAAACTTCTTGAGATCTTGCCAATGTCCCCTGGGGGACAAAATTTCTAGTTGAGACCCCTGGCCTAGACTGTCATGTGATGTTCAGTATAGGCTATGTGTAATTACGAAGAAGATGTAAGGATGGTGAAGTGATATTTATATTAGCCTAAAGCATATATTTGGAGATCACATGGGACAGAACTATGGCCATTGTTGAAATAACATTCTGGGCTCTCGAGGGAGCTGCTCCAGTCTAGGGTGCCATGACAGCAAACCAAGACTTAGGCCCTTTCCTGTTCCTCTTCGATGATCCACTTGGCCAGCAACGCAACATATTCAGGCCGCTGATCCCTAAGTGCCGAGCACCTTGGGGCCTTCTCAGCCCAAACGATGTCCACTGTGCACGGCCCCAGCCTATCACATATTTTCTATTTTTCTCTGCCTTGTTTTTATTCTTCATCCTTGAAAAGCTTCCTGTTGAAAAGCTTCCTGCCTTCCATCCCATTTTGTAGTTCTTCAAAAAGAGATTGTTTACTTTGTTTTTTTGTTGTTTTTTTTTATCCTCACCCGAGGACATTTTTCCATTTTTTGTACAGATAGAGTGGGAGGGAGAGAGAGGAAGAGAGAGAGAGAGTGAGAAACATCCATGTGAAAGGGACACATCGAGTGGCTGCCACCTGCACGACCAACCAGGGCCGGGGACAAACTGCAACCGAGGTACATGCCCTTAGCGGGAACCGAACCTGGGTCTCTCCGGACCGCAGGCCAACGCTCTAACCGCTGAGCCAAACTGGCCAGGGCGAGATTGTTTACTTTTTTAAGGAAGTGTTAAATACAGTGTTTGTATCACCTAAACGATCATTTTTCATCACCATTTTATAAACCTTCAGTTTGGGGAGGACGGCAGTGTCATGTCGTCACACAATATCAGCTCTCGTTGGATATATAAATTATAAACATAGGTATGTTGTGTGTGTGTGTGTGTGTGTGTGTGTGTGTGTGTGTGTCCATTCATAGGTAAATGTACTTAGCCAGTTTGGGGAATGTTTAGTGTTGATCTGTAAAGTCATATAGAAGCAAGTTGCCTGTTCTATGGACATGAAAGGGGTATGTAATTGTTATCCCATTGATTTTTTAAAGCAGAGTTTGATTTTAGTAGTTGTATAGGAATAAACTATTTCTTTTTTGGTCTTTTGAGGGGAAAAATACCTTGTACCTTGACCTAGTTGCAATAGAAAGCCTATCATTATATGACTAGAATGAGTTCATCATAGACCATAGGAAGATACTGGAATCAGGGACTGAAGAGTTGTTTGAAGTCTTCCCATATTAGTTCATGCATCTCTGCCTCTCCCTCCTCCCACTCCCTAGATTATTGCTTCAGTCTCTCTCTCTCTCTCTACCCCTGTACCCCAGTTTATGTGCTTTGTCATGTGTATGCAGAAAATAAGTTCCCTAAAATAGCTCACACATTTTACGTGTCTTCTTCATTAGAAGCCATTCTCAACTGAGAATCTAATCTCTTCTTGCCAACCACTGTCTTATGAGGAAGAAACTCTGATTAGCCAAGTTGGGTCAGCTCCCCATCCTGGGTCTGGCAGGTGTGCCCGGGGAGTGGTGTCCCGGGGGACACGCATTCTGCTGGGAGCTTTCCCCGTGACCATACGACTGGGAAGCAAGTTTCCAGCCAAGGGAGATTATAGAAATCATCCTCAAAATATTCAGTAGTGAACTTAGAGTAAAATGCAAAATGTTCATATAATAACTGAAGAAAACAAGAGGAAATTGTGCCGGGCCATCGATTGACCAGTGTACATGGCTGCTCAGTGACAGAACACCTCATCATCAGTGACACAGAAAACTAAAGAGAGCAGACAGAAGTGGGATCAGTATAAATAGATAAGGTAAAAGGCACACAAGTGGCTTGGGTAGTCCAAAATCCTATAGTAAAATAGTACCAAATGCTCTCAAACCTCCATCCAGTTCCCAACCCTGCCTTATGTATGCATGTGTGCATGTACTTACGTCGTACAAACTGGGAGAGAAAGATCACCATAGTGTCAGTGTCCCAGGGACCGAGCAGAATGCTTTTAGAGCAGGAGCAACAACTCACTTGCTGGGAATGGCTTTCAGCAATGTGCAATATACGATTTTTATTCATGGTATGAGGATACTTCTGGGTTTGCTACACATCTAAACATGGTTAGTGCTTTCAACTTTCAAATGACCATGTGTAATACAATATTTATTAAAGGATAAGTGATAAAACTGAGCTAGTTTAAACATCAACTGTTTTTGTAGCAATTTATTAGGACTTGGATTTTTTAAAACGATATTATTTTCTGGGAAGAATATTTGGTCACCATCAGTGCATGTTCATAATATAAAGCAGATTGTCTTTTAATTTTATTATTTTCAAATTCTCTGTATGCAGTGCAACCTAACTACCTACCTACCACCTCTGTTTGCAATGCAGACCTCATTTTATATATAGATTTCATATAATGTACACTGTTCTGGAGCCCCATTGGCATGCCACTGCCTCTAATTTAAATATTCCCTCCTCTTATGGACTCCTCAGTATTTCCCACATGGGGGTAATAATAGAACTACCTCTCGTATAATTGTTTTTATTTTATATGCTGTGAGGTTAAATAATATATGTATCTGGCACATACTTCGTTACTGTTACTTATTTAAAGAGAAAATTGGGATATTTTTAGTAACTCACTCTTTTTCATCACTAGGTAAGCTATACATTTCAATTGGATTGATTACAAACTTGCTAAAAAATGCTTTCTTGGAGTTACAACATGTTCTGAAGTTTCTGTGTAGTAAATCAGACCACATTTTAATTTTCCTGGTAGAAATGCAGGGAAGCCTTATTACAAAATGTTTGGTGCTGTCAATAGAGCTTGGGTCTACTTGGATCTACTTATGGTGCCAAACATGTTGATCTGAAAAGTTTACTATGGCACTGGGGCGCCTTATTATGGTGGAAATAATCATGCGAAAACTATGGCATTCTTTGTTATCTTGTTACACTTGGTGGTAAATATAATTTTTTAGGAACCGTAGTTTTGTTTTTCTTTTCTTTTTTAGTTCATATAACCATATTCCAAAATCTATGATGCCAGTTGGAAGCTGACATCTGAATATATTTCTCATCTTTTCAGAAACAGGGTTTTCTACATCATGTACATGCACGCGCGCGCACACACACACATCTAAGAAATGAAATAGTTACATAGATAAGGTTGAAAAAAGAAAAAATTGTCTTAAGGAAAGCAATTCCATACTATTTAGGATTGAAATGGTTCTGTTGAAATGCCTTTGGGGTTATTGAGGCAGGATTGGATTCCCATGGAAAAGTTAACATATGCAGACCTGGCAAATGAGGGATGTACTTGCTAAAAGGATGTGGACACAAACATATTAATACTCACTGTATATGTGTATGTATGTGAATATAGTATAGTATAGTATGAAATAAACTTGGTGATTAATAGGATTAATAGGATAAATGTTCACGACTTTCAAATGAATTGCTATTTTTTTTAGTGCATCTGTTGTTAAAATAATGGATGGGTGAAACTATAGTCAACATATAACCTGAAGTATTATGAGTGATTATTATAAAATACTTTGTTAAAAGCGAGGTAAGTTAAATTATAGTTAGTTAGGATAATTGGTACTAGTTCCTAAGAAACCTGCTTAAGACACATTTACATCGACACTGTCTTAAAGGCGTAGCTTACCAAGCGTGGTATGCAAGGCTGATTGGGAAGGAAAGGGCACATTTATCCATTAATATTTGTCTATTGTTTGTTCACTTAACATTATAGTGCACAGATTTTGCTGAGAATGCACCAGCATTTTATGCATGCTAAATCAGCATTTCGCACATGGACTTTGCCAAGGAGCACTTCAAAATGCATGCTAACTACCGTGTTGATAAAATACCAGGAGACATTCACATTGGATTAAAGTTGATCGCAAAACCTATATAGCAGATACATCAGTTGCAGCCGAAATGGTGAAAACTTGATTCATGTGTATCAGAACAAAACATTGTATCAGAACAAACGTTATATCAGAACAAAAGTCAATAGTTTATTATAGAAAAAAAATAAACTATTATTTAAAGAAAAAGGATGAAAAGCACACAGTGAAACAAATCATCCCTCGGTAACTTACTGATACTCTAAAAGATCATAGCATTTCTTAAATTTAGATTTTCATACAATAACACAAATTTTGAAACTATGTCTCTTAATTTGTTAGGACTTCTATAACAAAATACTACAGGCAGGGTGTCTTAAATAACAGAAGTTTATTTTCTCTGGGTTTTGTAGGCTAGACATTCAAGATCAAGGTGTTGGCAGGTTTAGTTTCTCCCGAGACCTCTCTCTCTGACTTGCAGACAATCTCCTTGTGTGTGGTCATAAGGGCTTTTCTGTGTGTGCACATTCCTAGTGTCTCTTCTTTTTATAATGACATCAAACATATGGGATTAGGGCCCCACCTTTATGACCTCATTTAAACTTAACCTCTTTAAGGACCCTCTCTCGAAATACAGTCATATTCTAAGATATTGGGGTTAGAGCTTCAACACATAAACTTTGGTAAGCCAAAATTCAGTCCACAACACTGTACAATATTTGTTTCATGTATATAGTTTTAAAATAAAAAATGAAAAACCTGCCATTTGTACTTCTTAATATCTCTCACAATTTTAGAAATTCTTGTGTTGATCAATTAACTGATGTTTATATGTCATAGAGTCTTCAGTTATACATGAAAGTGCTAACTCATCTCCCTTTTAAAATAATAATTATTTAGGTCACAAATATTTTTGTTTTTATTTCTTTGCTTTTCAATATAATGGCTCCAAATTCTGCCAATGTCTCTAGCCAGCAGATTTTAAAGACAATAGTGTTATTAGGTACACAAATGTTTTCTGTGGAATTAAAAAATATGTAAAATTTATGAATGCATATTATTTTATGTAATCAGATAAATCATCAATCAATCAGCAAAGCAAAAATAAAATTCTTGCCCTGGTCTGCGTGGCTCAGTGGATAGAGCGACGTCCAGTGCACCAGAGGGTCACGGGTTTGAGTCCCGGTCAAGGGCATTTACCTGGGTTGCAGGTTTGATCCTTGGCCCGTCAGGGTATGTGCAGAAGGCAGCCAATCAATGTGTCTCTCTCAAATTGATGTCTCTTTTTCTCTCCCCTTCCCTCCCTCTCTATTTCACTCTCTCTAAAAATCAATGGAAAAAATATTCGTGGGTAAGGATTAAAAACAAAATGCCTTCGCAATATTTGAAGTTATTCTTAACTTTTATTTTGATAGTAAGAACAATATCAAAATAAAAATTAAGATAACAAATGTTAGGGTTATTTACAAAAATTGTTTTGTACTCAATCACATGATTAGTTTAGCTGAATCTTTTGTACTCTCTTTATAGTACTGTTATAGTTTTCCTTTGACAGGAATTATGACCCTGAATAACTATAAGCTTATTCTGAGGAATAATAATAACTTGGAAAAATTATTATGATTATTCCATTGTCTTTTCTAAATTTCTTTTCATTGGAAAAATGTCAATGTAGATGTCATCTTTGTTAATTATTGATTAAAACACAGTATTTAATTAACCACTAGAATCTATTCCTTAGTTATTCTGGATAAATAAAATTTTTACTTTTGTGGAATTGATCTTTTTTTTAAAAAAATGTCTTACTCGCATACAAACTACATATCACAATGTTATTTTTATTTTTTGACTTTGAGGTGACACTGAAACAAGGAAGGGCTTGGGATACAAGAGGCAGTAGGAAGGGCCTGGGTGGGCTGCTTTGGCTCACTGAGAAATCAAAGTCTCGGTGCTATTGATTCACTGAAAAGTCAAAGAGAAGGGGCCTTGGATCAGGTCCAGGGGGTGGGACAGGACGGGCCGCGGATGCCCGTGGCTTCCCGGTTGCAAGTCTCATGGGGACCCGTAGAGTTTAGGAGATGCAAGCTTGAGAGGGAAGAAAGGTGTCAGGAGTTTTCTTAGGATGATTTTTAGTGTCATCTCTAATTAAAAGTATAATTGAAACTGAACAATCGAGATACTGCCAGTAATGTTTATCTTCAGGAGCATTATTTTATAAGCTAAGCCACTTAATCAAAGACCAAATACATGATGCCACCAGCGGGGCTAAAATTCAGGTGAAAAAAAATTTGGGACAAAGTTCCTAGGTTCTCATTTTCCAAAATTGTCAATACTGTAAAAGTCTCATTTAGATTAATAAAATATATATTAACACTAACGTACTCTTCTTTTTCTAGTTTTCTTCATGTATTTTCTGGACCTACTGTAGAATCCGATGCCTGACTTGAGCTCTGGGTAAAACAGAGATGACCAATTTGTCTACAAAGAGTTTCGAACTCTTTAGCATTGGCTCTGCTGGCACAAATTTGTATTATCAGATAAGAGGAATTAAAGAGATTATATTCAAGTTGTAACTAAGTTAGGCCTAAAAAAAGAAAAAAAAGAAAGGAGGTGCTTACACTTAGGAAAATTCAGTTTTCAGTACAGGAATATTTCTGAAGGGCTTATTTCCTGAAATGCGGACAGCAGAGCCCAGGAGGGTACCCAGAAGTAGAAATTCTGAGGCACAAAAGTGACTTCCTGTCAGGAGTTCTCAGTGACGTATCAGAAAGCTGTGCACGCTGGCCTGCAGTTCCACAGACTAGTACATCTCCTTTATAAGTAAAATAATGGGGGATTATTATTCTAAAACAATGACCATAGTCATTTAAGTAGAGCATGATCTTTCTTTCATCAAAGTTATTAGAACCATCTTAAAAGTTCCCTTTCCCTCTGTTCAGAACATTTAAATCACATCAATGTTTCCAATTCTTATAGGACAATCTGACTTTCATAGATTTAAAAAATTCTTTATCAAATTTTAATGATTTTTTTTATTATGCCTATGAAACAGTGTGTCAGGAAGTGTTGCTACAGTTAGTAAATTATGTGGCACTAACAACTTTCTAATAGCAATAATAATTAAAGTGATAGTCAATAGTTACTGAGCCCCTGCTCGGCTTGGTGTCACTTGGGTTTCTGTGCATCCTGTGAGTGAGGCATGGACTACCCTTTGTTTCAAACCCTCTTTTCATGATGATTAATTGTGAACAGCCCAGGAGAATAGAGATAGTATCTTTTTCCCAAGTAGAAGGCGGGCATATTTACTGCTCGTTATAAAAGATTTGGGCTTCCTAAATTCAGTGTTGCTCTCTTGTAGTGAACCCACTGCTTGTGTTACTTGGCGCTATTATCTTTGTCTTGTGGGAATTGGGGTTCAGGGACTGGCACCAAAAATGCTGATATTCTGGTCACTGTTATTGTTGTGAGTAATAAATGGTCTTTCATCACTGATCTAGTGATATTGTTGTAAGAAGCCAAGTTATTAATTAACTGGAAAGGAACACAGGGAAGGCCAAATTGTAGAGGCATTTATTTGTACAGCTTTGCCAAGAAGCTGCAATTTAACACTGTCCAGGGAGCCACCAGTCTGTTCCCCACAGATCCTGGGGGAAGGGACTGGACAGGGGAAGAATAGATGCATGCCCAGCAAAGTCTGGGTGACATAGGAAAGGTACTGCCCAGCAGTCACACCTGGGAACAGGTCACTGGCCAGAATAGGCATGGCCACCGCAAGTGCAAGAAAATTTGAGATACATAAGTTCCTAAACAAAGGAGTTTTCTCTCTTACTCTCTCTTGCTCTTGCTCTCGATTCATGCTACTGGCTTGCAGGAGTCTCATGTTCCTGCATTTGCCCATATGGCCCATGGCCATGTGGACCCCCACACACAACGGACTGATGGACTGCAATTACCCTGATACTACACTGGCCCCAGCTCCACCAAGGAAAGGAAACTCTGGACACTGGCTTTGCTTTTAGCTCTGCTGAATCTCCAGCTACACATCTTCCAGGACTGGTTTAAGGGAAATGGGATTTTCCAAACCTAGAGATGTAATTCCACACAAATAAAAATCACTCATCCTGCCCTGGCCAGTTTGGCTCAGTAGTTAGACAATTGGCCTATAGATTGATGGGTCCCAGGTTCAATTCCCAGTCAAGGGCATGTACCTGCATCACAGGTTCAATCCCCAGACCTAGTTGGGGGTCCTGTGGAAGGCAACCAATTGATGTGTCTCTCTCTCTTTTCTCCTCTTGCCTCCCTTCTACTCTATCTAAAAATTAATGGAAAAATATCCTTAGGTGAGAATTAACAACAACAAAATCATTTATCTTCCCATGTGAGTCTTAGAAAATTCTTTTACTTGAGATATTGTAAGGACTTGACCCCGAGCACTCAGTGAAGAATGGGATACCCCATTTCCACTGGTTGATACTCTACTTCCACTGTTAACACTAGGGGTCTATGTCTTTTACCAGTTTACATATAATTGTAGCAAGCTAACTTGGAAGAAGGGTAACATTTGGAAGAAGGGTAACATTTTGGAACCTTAACAATTTTTGGCAGGAGACACTATATTAAACATCTTGAAAAATTCTTCTCATTTAAATCTCTAAATACCCACAAATTTTAGAGGTGCAGAAAATTTCTATTACTATAATTCAGCTTTGCTTCTATATTAAGCCCCCTACCAAATTATCCTTCCAGAAAGAAAAACTAACATATTCCAGTTTCTTAGTTATTAGTTTCCCAGTGATATATTAGTATAGTTCAGATTTAAACTCATTTATCTAGGGATTTTTTCCCCCTTTTTTATTCTCCAGTGTGACACCTAAATGTCTAGATATTTAATGTAGGACTGTGGCGTGGGGAGTATTGGGAGCAGGGTGAGAAACAGGAACCACAGAATCCAGTCCTCAGTTATTTGCTTTTGTCCTTATTTATATCCCCTGTGTATCTATATTTCCATTTAATTCCAGATTCTGGTGCATGACTTCTTCTTCTGTGAATCCGCTTGTCCATCTCCCAATACACCTTCAGATCAGAAGACACACACTCGTTCACTCTCCACTGTTATTCTCTCTTGAAGGCACTTGAAGTACACTTTGGCTGCTTTCTGAAGTCATTTTGTGCAGCAGGAGACACTGAGTGCTGCCTCAGCCTCCCTCTATAACTGGCATGTCATACCGTGTCTTTGTTGTTCCTCTAATTTTCTGACCACGGTGACATGGAGAATTTCCGAGATCGTGTTGCCTTTACCTTGTTGTGTTCCCGATAGGAAGCAGGTCCAAATCAGCTCTTTTGTCTTGAGTCTCCAAACTTAGATGGTGGTTTTACCACCTGCCACAACCTCCTATTAACAAAGATTGACCCTTTGTTGGGATGTTAGATGGTGTTCATAGTTCCTTCTCAGACAGCCCATTAGTTACAACTTTCATGGTCCTTTAGAATATTCACTTCCCTTTTCTGGCCATGGGAAACACACACACACACACAAGCTAAATAAAAACCTGACTTTTACTCTTATATCATCATTAATTGCTTCCAAGTCCATTACTTATGGCAGGAATTTGACTTTTGATGATCTTTGATCAAGATTATTTTGACTCTAAACCCTTTCTCTGTCCCCTGAATCCTCTGAGGCTGTGGGAAAGGAGAGCCCGAGCTGTTCCCATGTGGTAATAGAAAAGTGGGGAATGGGTTACAAGGCAGAAGGGCATTATTAAATTTGAAATGAAAGCACTGGTTGTTATCAATGAATCATCCTGCTATACTCACGAATGTGCTCATACCATTGAGTGCCATCCTTGTACCCTACTAGAGTGTGAGCTTTCTGTGGACAGGGGGCATCATGTAGCTTTTTTTAGTGGGCATATGATATGTAGGGGTTAAGTTGCTTGACAGGTGAATAATAATTGTTGGTAAATAAGTTTTCATTGACTGATTGATCTTTATTAAACCCAGTTTACATGTTTATGGTTTGTAGGTCTTCAGAATTCTAGTGAGAACAGATTTATGGAAAACAATAATAATTTAGGTCCATGAGATGCTTGAACTCTCAGGCACTTAATATGCTATTGAAATTTCATTTGATAATCAAAACTGATCTTATGTTTAGAAAGAATTTTTGCAATTCATGATTTGCACATGTTCTAACTTTATACAGTTATTAGAAGTATTCTCTATGGGAGAATGAAGACATAGACTCAGATGGCACAGACATCAAATATTTGATTACAGTAGAATTTAAAGTAGCCTTGCCTGGGTGGCTCAGTTGATTGGAGCATCGTCCCATGCACCAAAAGGTTGTGGGTTAAATTCCCAGTCAGGGTTTATACAGGAGGCAACGGATTGATGTTTCTCACATCAATGTCTCTCTCTCCCTCTTCCTCTATCTCTAAAATCAATTTAAAAAAGTAAAAGTAATCTCTGATATTTGCTTAATTCATAGTCTGATAAAGAAAAGAACATTTGTTTTTTAAAGTCTCTAAATACACATGCCATATAATACTAAAGTATTTTATATTTTCTTATGTGTCTATACAGCAAAACAGACACAGAATTAAATCTCAGAAGCATTTTTTAAGTTAAAAATTTGTAAGGTAAAAAATCAAGTTCCTAGATTGGCCCAAACTCTTTTTCCTTTTATTTCATCCTAACCTGCATCAGGAGAAATAGTTTGTATATGCCTTGATTTTTCTGAGTAGAGAAGAGAGAGGCTGCCATATTACAAATTGCCGCTATTGTTGGAAACCATCAGACCAAGCATATAGAAAATGTGATAAGAGAGCACTTGAAAGATTCTTTTATAGTGATAACCACAGTGAAAGAGGATATAGTTCTTGGAAATGAATATAAGGTGTTACAATGGGATGTTGTGCACTATTAGAAACTCAGTGCGATAGTTATGGTATTGGTCCTAACTCTTTTTAAATCTTTTTTTTTTTTCCAGTTACAGTTGACATATATTATTATATTAGTTTCAGGTGTACACCACAGGGATTAGACATTACATAATTTACTAAGTGATCATCCCGATAAATCTCACACCCATCTGACACCATGGATAGTTATTAGAATATTGTTGACTATATTCTCTATGCTGTACTTTATATCCCCATGACTGTTTTGTAACAACCAATTTGTACTTCTTAATCCCTTCATTGTTTCACCCATCTCCCAACCTCCCTACCATCTGATAGTAACTGTTAAAATGTTCTCTGAATCTTTTGTCTGTTTCTGTTCTGCTTGTTCATTTATTTTATTTTTTAAGATTCAATTGTTGATAGATATGTATTTTTTGGCATGTTATTGTTCATTTCTTCTCCTTCTCCTTCTTTTTCTCCTTCTCCCTCTTCTTCTTCCTCTCTCTCCTTCTCTTCCTCCTCCTTCTTTTCCTCCTCATTCCCCTCCTCCTCCTCCTCCTCCTTAAAGAAGATCCCTTAACATTTCATATAATACTGGTTTGGTAGTAATGAACTTATCTAACTTTTTCTTGGCTGGGAAGCTCTTTATCTATCTTCAATTCTGATAGCTTTGCTGAGTAGAGTAATCTTGATTGTAGGTCCTTGCTTCTCACCACCTTGAATATTCCTTGCCAGTCTCTTCTGGCCTGAAATTGTTCATTTGACGTTTCTTTTGAGAAATCAGCTGACAGTTTTATGGGAGCTCCCTTGTAGGTAACTAACTGATTTTCTCTTGCTGCTTTTAAGATTATCTCTTTGTCTTGAACCTTTGGCATTTTAATTATGATGTGTCTTGGTGTGGGCCTCTTTGGGTTCATCTTGTTTGGGACTCTCTGTGCTTCCTGGACTTGTATGTCTTTTTCCTTCACCAAGTGAGGGAACTTTTCTATCATTATTTTTTTAAATAGGTTTTCAAGTTCTTGCTCTGTCTCTTCTTCTGCCAACCACATGATGCAAATGTTGGTACTCTTGAAGTTGTCCTAAGGGCTCTTTACACTATCCTCATTTTTTTGGATTCTTTTTTCTTTTTGCTGTTCTGATTTGGTGTTTTTTTTGCTTCCTCATATTCCAAATTGCTGATGTGATTCTTGGCTTCATCTACTCTACTGGTGACTCCCTATAAATTAGTCTTTATTTCAGTTAATGTATTCTCATTTTAATGTATTCTCATTTCTGACTGGTCCATTTTTATTGTTGAGGTTCTCACTAAGTTCACTGAGCATCCTTACAACCAGTGTTTTGAACTCTGTATCTAGTAGATTGCTTGTCTCCATTTTATTTAGTTCTTTTTCTGGAGATTTGTTCTGTTCTTTCAAGTAGAACATGTTTCTTTGTCTCCTCATTTTGGTCACTTCCCTGTGTTTGTTTCTATGTATTAGGTAGAACAGCGACAAATTTTAAGCTTGGTAGAATGGCTTAATGTAGTAGGTCCTGTAAGGTCCAGTGGCATAGCTTCCTTGACCACCCAAGCACTTGAGGTGCACCCCCTGTGTGGACTATGAACACCCTCCTGTTGTAATCGAGTCTTGATTGCTTTAAGCATATCAATGGGAGGGATCTTCCCCCAGGCTGATCGGTTGCAAGGATGGCTGCAACCACTGACCACTGACTTCCAGCAACTGTGGAGGATCAGCTGTGCAGGGTCCACCCCACAGAGCAGGGTAAGAGCAGGGTAAGAGCAGGACTTACTTTAGCAGGCCTCTGGTGCCTACCGATTTAGTCCCTTTTAATGTGTCACTTGTGGAGGTGGTTGAAAGTTGGTGCTTTGACGTGGTATGAAGCTGTCCACTGGGTGAGCTGGCTCTGGAGCCTCTCAGGATGTGCAGGCCAAGGTCAGCCACACACTGTGTTCTGTGTGGGGCCACTTGGCATGAGCTACAAAGCAATTTGCAGATGGGTGTTACTTGTGCTGGGCTTGGAGGTGCCCAGACAAAGCCAAGCTGTGAACCAAGAGTGACTGCTGCTAGAGCCCAGGCTGGGGTCACTTAGCAAGAGGAATGGGGCTCGCTAAGGCCAGATTTTGCTTTTATTGAGAGATTTGAGGAAAATCTGAAGCACGAGCCAAGATAGATCATATGTATGAAAAAGCCACTGGAAATAGCTTAGATGGGCCAGAAATTTGGTTAGGGTGGGGCCTCAGGAAATCACCAGGGTGAGGCAAACAGTGTGAGCCAGGTAAATGGAGTCTAATATATAGCTCCCACCTGCTGGCTCTGGGCATGAGAGGTTTGGGGGTGGGGTTCATTAAAGGAATAGTGTCCTTTGGTAGCATTTTTGTCTAGGAGAAAGCTGACCCCCCAGCTCTCACCCTGAAGCCGGACAATTCAGTTCTTCCCCATATGACTCTGGTGCCTTTCAAATTGCTGTCCCAGCGCTGGAACCCAGGCAGAGTGAGTCTGAATAAGTCTACGTGTGGGCCCTTTAAGAGGAACTGCCTGGGACTCCAATAGCCCTCTGTCTCAGCCTCAATCCCTGCTGGGTTTTACAGTCAGAAGTTTTGGGGACTTCCTGGCACTAGAACCTTGGGCTGGGGGACCTGGGACCCCTTGCTCCTCAGGGGGGAACTCTGCAGCTGAGATATGCCTCCTAACTTTTACTCACTACCTGTCCTTGTAGGATCAGCCTCTTTGTTCATGTTTCTCCACCCCTCCTACAAGTCTGGTCGTGGCTTCTCCTTTAATTCCCTAGTTGTAGGACTTCCATTTCAGGTGGTTTGAATGACAGTTGTTCTGTAGTTTAGTTGCAATTTTGATATGGTTGTGGAGGATATGAGTATTACATTTACCTGGGTAGGCATCTTGACTGAAAGTCCTGGACTTAACTCTTAAATAAATTTCAGAATCTCTCTCTGTTTTCCATGTTCCACATATACATTGATTCGTTTGGGAAATAATACTATGCCAACAGTATGCTGATTAATATGATCAATACAAAGAAAAATACAAAGAACATTTTTTTTTTATCCTCACCCAAGAACATTTTTTGATATTTTGTTCAGATAGAGTGGGAGGGAAGGAGGGGGGGAGGGAGAGAGAGAGAGAGAGAAACATCAACATGAAAGGGACACATCGAGTAGTTGCCACCCACACTACCCAATCAGGGCCGGGGACAAACTGCAACCGAGGTACGTGCCCTTCACGGGAACCAAACCCGGGTCTCTCTGGACCGCAGGCCAACACTCTAACCGCTGAGCCAAACCGGCCAGGGCACAGAGAACATTTTTTAAAAGCTACATATTAAAACCGAGGGAAGATAGTCTTTTCTCAATATATTTCCCATCTTAAAATGGATATTTATTAGACTTTTCAATTCTGGAAAGAAACAAAAGTTTAAATAAATAAAATAATAGTTAAATCACATGTCTTTAACAATATATCCTTTGATATAGGATATATAAAATATTTAGACAATAGATAAAAATAGATAAAGATATAAGGATAGTAGTGTAGGAAGAATTAGATAAATAAAAATCATATTTAAAGGGTTTTAACATAGCTATCAATATTTGAAAGATCAAGCAGACAAAAAAAAGATTCGATTCATATACCAAGTTTATGTTTATATATCTGTATCAATATCTTTATTAATAGAAATAACATTATACCTAACAGAGAATATATTCTATTTCTGAGGTAATGTTGAGTCAACCATTTCTTAGGCAATTAAGGAAGTTTCAATAATAAAAAACCACCATCTTATAGTCTATGTTTTGGGGCCATAATTTAGTAATATTAAAATATAAGTAACACTGCAAAGTGACAAAATAAAACAGTCGTTATGTCAAGAAACTAAAAACCATCAGCATTTTGTCAGAGAAATTCATAAAGTAAATAATGAAATACTTATGTTTGAACACTTACGACAACATTATTGTTTAGAATTTGTGAAGCACAATCAAAACAGTTCTTAGAAATACATTTAAAGCTTTAAATACACAATGAAGAATAAATAAAAACAAACGTGTACAGCATTCAGCATAAGACACTAGAGAGATGGCAACAGAATAAGTCCAAAGGAACAAGAAGAAAATAAAAATGAGAGCAGAACTCAGTGGAACAGAGAACAAAAATAGCAACTGAATTGTACATATTGAAAAAGGGGAAAAAACTGTGATATAAGACATTTAAAAATATGCTCAACCTTATAAATTCTAAACTTAGACAAAGTAGATAACATTTTATAGAGAAAGATAAAACTGAATTAACTGATGACCATTAAAGAATATTGAAATAGTGCCCTGGCTGATTTGGCTCAGCAATTGTAGTGTCAGTCCACAGACCAGAGAGTCCCGGGTTCGATTCCCGCTAAGGGCATGTACCTCAGCTGTGGTTTGTCCCGGCCCTGGTTGGGGTTGTGTATATGGCAGCCAGTCAATGTGTCTCTCTCACATCGATGTTTCTCTCTCTTTCTCTCTACCTCCCTTTCTCCCTCCCGCTCTGAGGATAAAAAAAAAAAAGAAAAAAAGAAAAAAAAAAAGGAATATTGAAATAGTAATCAGAGCTCCTCAGCAACGAAACCCAAAGACAAAATCCCAACATCCTGGCCAGTGTGCTCAGTGGTTAGAGCACTAATCCATGCATGAAAGGGCCATGGGTTCAATTCCCCATCAAGGGCATGTACCTGGGTTGCAGGTTCAACCCCCAGCTCCAGTTGGGGCACGTGCTAGAGGCAACCGATGGATGTGTCTCTCTCACAACAATGTTTCTCTCTCTTCCACTACCTTTCCTTCCCTCCCTTCCACTTTCTCTACAAATCAATGGAAAAAATATCCTGGAGTGAGGATTAACAAAAAATAAAATCAAATCCCAGCAAGCAAAGACTTTACCCTCCTCTGCTTAACACCCAGGGGGTTGTACAGGTGTGCGCTACCAAACTTTAGAGACAGATATGTTGCTCCACAAAATTGGAAAAGCAGAGAAAACCAATGAGCTTGTTTTAAAGGCTAGCATAACCTGTTAGAGCAAATAATAGTCCATGGAAAGAAAATTATAGGCCCACTTCACGTTAAATAAGATATAAAACTCTAAGTTAAATATTAGCTGAGTGAATCCAGGAGTGCATATAAAAATATATTGTCATTAAGCACTATTTATCTTACAAATATGAGAACCTTCACATACCTATAATTTATCACATTAATGACCTAAAAAGAAAATCACATTATTATCTCAATAGATACAGCAAAAGCACTTAAAAACATTCCAGGTCTCTTTAGAATAAACCACTTTTAAAAATAGAAGGAAATATCCTGAAATTATAGATTGTATCTAGCTAAAAACGTAACATGATACTCAGCAGAAAACTTCACTTTTTGCCATTCTGTTGGAGACCAGCAAGAACACAGTGTAGGGAGCTGCCGTGGCTAGCCTATCCATCTTGCTGAGTGCCAAACGTCAAGGCCCTGACTATGTTTTCACTTGAGCTATTGGTCAGGATTGTTGCAGATAATGCTTTCCAGGAACATGTCACACAGTCCTGCAATGAATGCATCTGGTCTCCCTTCAGGCAGAGTGCAGTCTACCTAGCTGTGATAAAAGTGGCAGATTACTCGGCATAGGGTCTACTGTGTATTAGACTCCACCTGTCACTTACTTAGGACACCTTGCGGAATTTGGGGCTTGGAGAACCACTGTGATTATGTTAATACTCTGGCTACTGCTATTGTTATGGATGATACATTTCTCAGCCTCTGACCTTGAAGTTTTAAGCCTTCTGTGGGGCCAGCTTGTTATCTTGAATAGCTCTTTTAGTAGGAGTTCTTTTCCTTCTAGCTCTCCTCAGCACTGCAAACTTATTTGAGTGGGTAAAAATCTTGATATAGCTGAATGCTATTGACTAGAAAAGCTGTTACTGAATATAATACTGGCCAAAGATGGGGGGGGGGGGGATAAATAATAGCTATAAAAGAAACAAAATGGTTATTATTTACAGATGCAAATTATCTACATAGAAGATTCATCAGATTAATAGTCAGCAATTAGAACTAATAAGAGAATACAGCAAAATTGTTAGACCCAAGGTACATTTACAAATGAAGACTGCTTCTTTAAATTAAGAACAGAAAGCAAGAAAATATAATAGAAAATTAAAAACATTCATGAATAAATCAAAACTAGAAAGTTATTAAGAAATAATCTAATAAAACAATGCCTGAAAACTTCAGCAAAAAACAAACAAAACTGCTTTAAACAAAATAAAAAACTTAATACTATAGATGATAAATAAATGAAAAATGACTAAATATTAAAGAAAAGAAGTAAAATAAAGGAACTAAAGTAAATAAAGAACTAAGTAAAGAATTAAATTACATTAATAAATGATATAAATGAAAAATATAATATTTTTTAAAATTAATCTACAGATGTAATGCCATTCTAATTAACGTTGAAATGGAAAATTTTAAGAAAACTGACAAACTGATTGTAAAATAAGTAAAGAAAAACACATTCATGACTAGTTATGTTACAGAGGGAGACAGGCCCTGACCAGTTTGGCTCAGTGGTTAGAGCGTCGGCCTGCGGTCCAGAGAGACCCGGGTTCGGTTCCCGCTAAGGGCATGTACCCCGGTTGCAGTTTGTCCCCGGCCCTGGTTGGTCGTGCGGGTGGCAGCCACTCGATGTTTCCCTTTCACGTCGATGTTTTTTTTTCTCTCTCTCTCTCTTCCTCTCTTTCCCTCCCACTCTATCTGTACAAAAAATAGAAAAATGTCCTCTGGTGAGGATTAAAAAAAAAAATTTAAAAATAAATAAATAAATAAATAAATAAATAAATAAATAAATAGGGAGACAGTGTGGCTCAGTGGTAGGCCGTCAACACACACACCCAGAGGTTGACAGTTTGATTCCCTGTCATGGCACATGCCCAGGTTGTGGGCCAAATCGCCAGGGGTGGAGCATGCAGAAGGCGCCCAATAGATGTTCTCTCTCATCGATGTTTCTGTCTTTCTCTCCCTTTTCCTTCCTCTGTAATATCAATAAAGGGGGGGGGGATAAAAAGAAGGGAGACAAACTTTACCAAATATTACGATATGATACCTAGACCACTGGGAGAGAAAAGACTCATGTCTAAATAGTAATATTGCCTTAGAGCATGGTGATACCATTAATCAGAGAAGGAACGATGGATGGTATCATAGATGGTATGGAGAAACTGATTAATTGCATGGAAAAAAATAAAGTGTAATCCCTGCCTGAGACCAGAATAAAATATCAACTCCTTTAACTTCCAGATTAAATACTTAATGTGAAAGGTGAAGCTATAAACAAAATAGAAAATATCCTAATGGCCGGTGGATGGGAAAGAACATTTTAAACATTACTCCAAAAACACATATTCTAAGAAAAACTAAATTTTATTATTAAAATTAATTCATTTCTTTAACAAAATACACATACAAAGAACTAATAGGCAATAAAATGTAACATCTAGAATATTTAAGCAACTCTTCAATAAAAAAATAGTCAGTGATTAAATAGGTAAATTCACAAGAGATAACACTTAAATGGTTAACAATGAATGGTATGGTGAAGATGATTAACCTCACTAATTATTAATGAAATTCAAATTAATACAAAAAGTGAGATATGACTTTAAATTTATTAGAATGATTAGTTGAAAAATCATGTAACTGAAAGCATATCTGTTACTGTTTCCTGTCACTTTAGTAGCAGAACATCAGTCTAACATTGGTTGAAGCAACATAAACATCTAAATACCTTATACAGCGATGGAGTCCAATCTCAGTGGCTCTAGATTGGGACAGAACTCCAGGAATGCCATCAAGACATTCTTCTTTCCTTCAGCTTCTCCAATTGTTTGGCTTTTCTCTGTAAGTGGTCACTTTGAGGAGATAGGTGGTTGCTGACATTTTAGGCATCATATCATCATATGACAGCTTTTAAAGAAAGAAATAGGGCTGTTGAAAGAGGGTCTCCTTTGCATGCCCACCGCTTTCTACTGGGAAATGAAACATTTTCCTAGAAGAGATTTTTTTGCATGTTGTTAATCAGAAGCATGTCATGTAGCCAGCCCTGAGCTGCAAGGACAAGTGTGTATCTAGCAAGGAGAAATTTGTGCCTGGGGCTGAGCTCATGGTCAAGTCAAACAAAATTAGTGAGGAAAAGCAGGGACAGAGGACTTGGAAGAAGGTAAGTATTGCTTCTGCCACATCGCTGTGAGGGTGAAGGGAAATGGAGACAGTCATGAGCTTCAAGGGAGGGGTATGAAATTGGTACAGACGTATTAGTACTTAGTGAAATTACATCAGGTTATAATCTTTGAGCCAGCAATGTATATAAAATGGAGAAGAAACTATTACAAGCTTCCACATGGAAAGAGTCCTAACATAGAGGGCAAAAGAAAGCAAGTCAGCTCAACAGGCAGCTGAGGTTCTGGGTTCCACTAGCTTTTCTAGTAACGGGTGACATTGAGTGATGTTCATTTTTCAGGACCTTACTCACTACATTTATAAAGTGTGGCAAATAAATTAGATCCATGGTTCCACACTTAGGAACACCAAAGTTTTATGAATTGGTCTAGCTTTTCTTCCTATAAGATCTAATATTGGTGTTCTTTACCTGACACTTAAATATCTGAACTTTAAGTTTCCCTGTAATTACTTTTTCTTTACTGTTCATGACTGCTACTATTTTCCTACCACTGTATGTTAGCAGATGACAAAATAAATAAATTCTACAAATAATGCAAAAATTCCGATACAACCCAAAGCAGCTTATGATTTTAAGGAAAACATGTGGCCTTGGTTGTGATGCCATATTTTGTCATGCAGCATCGACTTATTTGTGTGCTAGTAAAATGATCCCACATTTGTATGAGGCCATTAAACATCTTCCACGATGTTTCACAAAAAGCACCCCAGTGCCAGGTGTGTCCTTCTGAACAAGTTGAGGACACACTCTGGGACTCTTACAGTCATTTTTTTTTTTTTTTTTTTTACCTTCATCAACCTGTCCTTTAAGTCCTATCCTATGGAATAATATCTACGTATTTATAGAGCACTGACAAGGTTGAGTTAATAATGAGTACTTATTTTTTGCGAGGAGATATCCTAAAACTAAGTCATTAGTATAAAACTTCGTCTTTACTGTTAGGTAAAATTATAATTGTTGAAAATTCATTTTTTGCCAGTTATCATAAACCTTTCTAACATTTTTTAAAAAGCAATCTTTATAGAACCTAATTGTATGTAACTTTTATAGTATATCAATTTTACATAGTTTACCCTAAACAGTGTATAAGTCCAACTGGTAAGGAAGTGGAGAGAAATGAGAGTTTTCTTTCAACCCCTATAAAACCATAATGACTCATCTTACAGTCTAACACAATAGTGTTAAGATGTCAACATTGGGATCTCTTTCCTCCTCTCACCAGGAATAATAATACATTACACAGGCAATTTGGCAACTACCCGATTCTGAAATTTAATGTAGAAGAGCTAATATATTTATTTTATCAACTGGGGAACACTTTCTTCAAATGAAATCGTTTCTAAAACACATGCAGACGAAGGCATGGGGAGGGCTCCTGGGGTCCTGGTGTGAGCGGGGAGAAAAAGCCCCACCCACTTGCCCTTCCCGTGCTTTTCCCCTGGACCCTCCCATGGAAGCAATGGATGAATTTAGAAAATCAAATCTTTTCCCAGTTTCTCCCAAATGGCTGTTGGGCAGAGGCTCCGAGGCTGTCCCCCGCCTCTGAGAGTGTGGGCTGACACTGTGGGGGCTGCCCCAGGAGTGGAGCATCACAGCGCCCTCTGCAGAGAGCCCAGAGCTCGGATTCCGAAAGGCCCCGAGAGGTTTTCCCACCGCACTCGTAACAAGCACAGACGGGCTCTGCTGGAGCCAAATTATTTGGGAGTCTACACGCTCCAATTTCTCTCATTTGGAGAATAAAGAAGAAACAAGGAAAGTTGGGGAAGCATTGAAGGGACTCTTTTACATATGTTTTTTTAAAAAGTACATCTTTTTCTCAAAGAGCTAAATAACGCTAAGAAAATGTATTTTATTAGCTCCTAGCTGAGATACTGCAATGGGGCTTTCCGAGTCTTTTTATTGACTTGGAGTTTGTGTTCAAACTATTCATGAGATGTGATACTAGTATTTAAAATTCCCCTGGATCATTTAGACTTAAATGTTACAACTGTAACATTGTCTACTTTTTAACATAGCAAGAATCATAGAATTCCAGTAAATTGCCACATGTAGTCATACAAGGGAGAGAGGAGAAACTTTTAATAACGAGAAACAGATTAGTCCTTCCTACTTTAGCGAAATAATTCTGCTCACCTCTCATTTTAATGATTTGGTATATTGATAGTAAGTTACATGAGAAAAAATTTCATTGAGAAAGTTTCAAAACTAGGGATCATAGATGATACTACTATGTCTTCACTGTCTTGAATTTAAGGTATGAAGATGCTGAGAGGACCCTAAATCATCCTTCATCAAAACTGACTCTAGTTCCCTTTAAACCATAAGTAAATTCACTATCTAAAAATGAGGTGTACCTCTAGTGCATGTAAGCCCCCAAATAACAATGAAGGAGCAGAGATGTACTCAGTACGTGCCTGTACAATATCTCTTAAGTTAAAATGTCAACTGCCTCGTGATTGTCAATAAAAGACAAACACTTGCACATTGGAATCATCCTGTTTTGCCTGCGTATTTAATTACTGGGTGGTAGAGCAGTCTCTCCTTATCTGTGGTTTCACTTTCCACAGTTCGTTATCCGTAGTGAACTTCAGTCTGAAAATGGAATATTTCAGAAACAAACAATTCAGAACTTCTAAATTGAGTGGCATACTGAGTAGCATGATGACATTTCACACCATCCCCTCCACATTCCACCTGGGACATGACTCATCCCTTTGTTCACCGTTTCCACGTCAACTATGCTACCACCACTTAGTCACTTAGTAGCTGTCTGGTAGTCAGCACAACTGTCCTGGTAGCTCAGGGCTTGTGTGCAGTAACCCTCGTTATACTGAGTAATGGTCCCAAAGCACAAGAGTACTGATGCTGCCATTCGGATGTGCCGAAGAGAAAGTGCTTCCTTACCGTGAAAAGGTAGAAGTTCTCCACTCAGTGAGGAGAGAAAAAAATTTGCCGAGATTGCTAAGATCCACAGTATGAACACATTTTGTCTACGTGAAATTGTGAATAAGGAAAAAGAAACCGTACTGGTTTTGCTGCCGCACCTCAAAGTACGAAAGTTATGGCCACAGTGCCTGATAAGTGCTCAGTGAAGATGGAAAAGGCAGTGAATTTGAGGGTGGAAGACACGAACTGACAGCGTTCCGACCGATGGCAGTGTGATGCGGAGGGAGCATTGAGCCTATATAGACTTCAGCAAGGGATCCCCTCAAACGAGTGACCGTGTGCACCGAACTCTTATTACAGTTATTGTTGTCATTGTTCTGTCGGTTATTGTTGTCTGTCTCTTACTGTGCCTATGATAAATTAAACTTTATCATAGGTATGTATGTATAGGAAAAAACAGTATATATAGGGTTCGGTACTATCTGCAGTTTCTGGTGTCCACTGGGGGTCTTGGAAGGTATCCCCTGGGGATAAGGGGTCTACTGTAACTTCCTGCTCCTTTTGCTGAATTGCAGGACCAGGAACAGGAGTTTATGACGTGTTCATGGCCAGGACAGGAGCTCATAGCAGTTTTGTAAGCTTGGGGCCACTTCTGCTTGACTGGCAGGTAGAGAGCCCGCCCTGCTCTGACGTCTAGAGCACATGCCTGTGGAGTTGCAGACCGAGAGGCATTCTGCAGACCATCCCAGAATCGAGACAGATTTCTGCTGGATCACAGCTTTGTTTCTAAATCATTTTCCATGGCACAAAGGTAGCTATCTTAATTTGACAAGTGATAAAAATCTCTCCTGCAAAACTCAATATTAAATTCTTCCCTTTTCACCATTTCCAGAGGATTGAGTCAGAAATAAATTGTTTACTTAACCAGAAGATATTGTCCCAGAGACAAAACCCCTTTTCTCTCTGATAACACCCTGACAATGTGTTGTTCTATGACAAAGCTTATGCCCACGTAGATGTTTTTAGCTACCCAGTTGAATAAAAAATCCTCTATTTGTTGCTGTTGGCAAATCAGTGTAACACATTTTGTCTGCCAGTGTTATGATGTTATGATGAAGAGTAGTGTTTCTAAGAAAGAAAGGACCAACAAAGGTGATTATTTGCTTTAAAATATTTTTTACAAACCTCAAATTAAACAATTACCTGTGATACATACAAGTGTAACTCATATGTTGAATAGGGACCACTTCACACGTGGTTGAACTTTAGTTCCTTTCTATTGTGACAACATGCTCCTTAGAGAGGTGGGAATGACCTTTTTGTAACACTTCTCATTTATTCTTTGCCTGGAGGAGAGAAAAATAGTTTAGATAAACCATCTGGAAAACTTCTAATTTGTTCTATGAGAAAAATAAACATTCTGCTCAGCAGAAATAACCCAACTGGCAAGAATCTTCTTTCCATTTGGATTATTTCTTATCTGTCTTTATTATTGTTGTAAATTGAATGCTTACTTCTGAACTCATAAAATACAGAGAACAGCTTCTACCCTGCCCTTCTGTAAAGTGTTTTAGAGTTAATGTCAAGAGAGAAAGCATATCAGTATGTATATGACCAAATCAGAGCAAAGACTAACAAGAAATGTGCGAATTATGTGGCTGTTTGCTGTTTTGCATCTACAGGTTTTAATATGAAGGTCGCCTTGTTTAAATATAGATTAGCAGAAGACAGATTTTGGTGAGGAAACTTCTTGGTGCTAAATACAACTTAAAAATGTAAACACATTTAAGGAATGTCAAATTTTGTCACACTATCAATGTTAGCTTATTGTGTGTTTGCCTTGTTCTTGGCCCTGCACTAGGTGCCTTAAATAGACTAAGCAGGTGGGTGCTAGTGTCATCCCCATTTTACAGATGACAAGACAGAGGTACAGAGAGATAAATTAACTTGCTAAAGATCACAGACCTAACAAGTTGTAAGTTGGAATTTGAACAACTGTGTTCTCAGAGACTGTATGCAACTCATGTACTATTCTGCCAGAAGCCTTTATGGAAACAGCATGTTAACTTTAGAGATAGAAGGATATGCTGTCGATAAATACTGTTTTAAATTATATAGTTTTAATTTGAAAATACTATCTGTTTGCGCTGTATCTATTGTATATGGTCAATGGATGTCATGTAATGTAATTATATGTAAAATGTTGTGAAGTATGTATAGGTGGCAACTTGTCACCTTTTAGGAAACAGAAGTAAAATAAAACAAAACGTGATGGCAAATAAGCATGAATCATGGAGCTGCCAGGGCCGGAACAGGAGCAGTAAACTGGTTTGAATGGGAGTGGTCAGAATCTTGCCCCGTGACCAACTACTGAGATTGAATGGACAGAGCTGGGAAGAAACATCTGTCATTTAAACACTCCAAAATCAATCCTTTCCTCTCCATTTCCACTGTCACAGCTTATTAATTTATGTGTTCTCTTATTTCTTCCCATGTTTAGGTCAAAAGACTTTCTGCTGGGCTCCCTTCCTCTGCTTTCCTACATCTCCATCCCCTCATCAGTCCATTCTCCACTCTGCTGCTAAAATGAGTTCTACAAAATTCAGGTCTGCTTCTCTCATGTTCTATTTAAAATTCTCCAATTGCTTCCTATCGCCTTCAGGACAAAACCCAAAATCCTTAGTCTGACATACAAGGCCTTTCATCTGTGGTAGCTATAAATACCCAAGTCACAAACTCTGATGTGCAAAAATGTAACGTCCTTTATTTCAATTCCTCAATTTGATTTTCCGACTTTGGAACGCTATGAGAGACAACTTATTCTAGATGTTTTCCAGCTTGCTCTGTTCAGATCATCCATTTTTTTAGTGAATTCAGATTTGAAATACAACCATAACCAAGATGTTTCCTATCATCTTCTTTGATCACACCCCTCAGTGGGACAGTCGGGGGCAGGATGGTGAGTGTAACAGAGAGTGCGTTGTGTGTGAGTTCAGATCCTTATGGCTCCAGGCTGGCTTCTCAAGGGGTATGGACGTCACTCCCATCTTGGGTCCCTGAAATGGGTGGTCAGAGCTCTTTAGAGTGATTCCTGCTGGAAACCACTTACCCCACGATCTGCTGGGTAGTGCCTTTGGCAAGTCCCAGAGAGTCTTTCTCTCCACTAACTTCATCACTCTGGGGTCTTCGGGAAGTTCAGGACCCCTGCCCACGTCATCGGGAAGAGTTACACACTTCGGCAGGGCTTGTCCTGGAACGTCTTCCCGCCACCCTCTCCATACCCCCTCAAGGGGAGCATTGGTGAGGTAGAGTTACAGAGGTGAAGAAATACTATTCCCTGCATTCAGATTATGTTAAATTAACACTATGAAAAAAGTAAATAAATCTATCAAGTCCATGAATCTCAGAGTGCGGCACAGAGGATCCTACAATACATCTAACGACCACCTCCCTCTCTAAACATGCTCTCCTCCCAGATTGGAGGACATTCTGGCTCTTGGGGTGTGGGCTGAAAAAGAACTCTTTCAAAGTGATGGTGTCTTTCTTTAAACGTATTCTGTTTTACACTCTTAACCTGATTACCTGAGGTGGGAGCTGAGAATCTGGTGCATTTGTTCTCTGGGTTCAGCGTAACTGTTTCTGTCTGGGTGACCCAGTCTTCATGTTGTCAGGGGGAGATGCTGCTGGGACACGGCTCGGAGAGGAATTGAGCATCCACAAGTGAATGTTTCAGATTATTATTGTGACAGACATTCATCTCCAGCTTAATTTTCCTAGTTGGATCTGTTTTCATTATTCAGCTTGCAACACATACACACATGCACATGCTTCACCTGGCTAACTTTTAACAGTCTTTTAGTATTTAGCAAATGAATCATCATACAACCTGTGAAATCTAGAGGTCTTCTCTGGCTGCCTGAGTTTGGTGTTCTTCCTATTCTCCATAGCAGCTTGCATATCCCATCATCACGGCACTAGGATGTATTGACACCAATTCTTTACCTGCTATTTTTCCTACTAGACTATGAACCTTCGATTTTAAGAACTCTTTGTTTTATCTCTAGGAAACCTCCTATTCCCAACCCCTCACGTTTATCCTAATTATTGGCATTTACTAATTCTTTGATATGTTAATTGAATAAATGAACTAATAATGAGTAAATTAGAACCTAAGAGAATATTGAAAATTATTTTACTCCTTGCACATTATTTTAAGTTAAAATTAAAAAAAAAAAACTTGTTTAAAGTTTAGATAATTTTTAAAGGGTTTAATTGTCAGAATTCACTAAATATTGAGATTTTTTAAAATAGAACTGTTTCATTATATCAAGTGCAAAAAATGGAATACAAATAGCACAGTAATTTAATATCTTCTAGTATGCATTTTAACATGAACAAGTGTTTCTTAAACAATTTAAAATTTTATACCTTTTTTTTTTCTCCTTGAACTTATATTTCAATTTCAAATTTTTCACAGTCTTTTATCCTAAAGTAATATCATTTTATGCTTGCAAAGTTTTATGGATTAGCTATTATTTTTCTGTACATCAAAAAAAGGTGGATTGACAATTTAATTGTTGCTATTAAGTTCCTTCAACCATTAACTCTAAGAGTTTTTTAAAGCTCCTGTTTGTATTATTATAACCATTGTTAGTACTACACACTTAATCAAAGTATACTAAAAAGGAAATTTTTATAATAAAAATGAAAAGTAAATTTATTGAGAATATATCTCTTTTCGTTGTTGTTAATCCTCACCTAGGGATATTTTTTCATTGATTTTTAGATGGAGTCAAGGGGAGGGAGAGAGAGAGAGAGAAACATCCATGTGAGAGAGACACATTGATTGGTTGCCCCCTGCATGCACCCCGACTGGGGTGGAGGATGTGCCCTTGACTGGGAATCAAACCCAAGACTTTTAATCTGTAGGCCAATGTTCTAACCTCTGAGCCAAACCAGCCAGGATGAGAATGCATCTCTTAATTAAAACTATTGGGGCATGTTTTTATGGCACTTCTCTTAAAGCAGTGGTTCTCAACCTTCCTCATGCCATGACCGTTTAATGCAGTTCCTCATGTTGTGGTGACCCCCAACCATAAAAATTATTTTTATTGCTACTTCATAAATGTAATTTTGCTTCTGTTATATCTTAGGCGAGCCCTTATGAAAGGGTCGTTCGACTCCCAAAGGGGTCGCAACCCACAGATTGAGAACTGCTGTCTTAAAGGAATTGCAAAATTATTCCTTTGCTTGCACCTGGAGGTTTCTGCATGCTGGTGAAATGCCAGTCGAGCCAGGGCACCCTTTTATTGTAGTTGAGGGGGGTGGGATTGTGAAAGAGAGAGTAGGGAAGAAGGACTTGAGGGCTGACCTTTTCTTGGGCAGATCAGTTTTTGAAAAGAGAGCATATGAAATGTAAAGATCTGAAAATTAGTGTTCTTAAATCAGTTTGTAGGCATTCCATAGAAAATCTTTGTAAGTACATGTGTACCTGAGTTAAAGTTAGAACCCTGGTCTGGAAGATACTGGCATTATCAGTCAATAGGAATCCTAGGAGAAGTTTTAATTGATCAAGTGTGTTTACTTTTAAATAATGCTAAATGAAAAATTAGGGTTACACTCCCTGTAGATATTTTGAACAATAGAGTTAATGAGTCAAAGAGGATTATTTGATATCAACGTATTCATAAATTTCAAGCAAATAGTTAACTATATACTACATAATACTTTATTCTCTTGGGTAAGAACATTTTCAGAATACCTATGGTTTTTTCTTGGCTTGCATTTTATTTGAGAAGATCATACTAAGATACATTTAAACCTAAATAAATAATAAAAACCTCAGAACTACTGGAGTTTAATAAATAAAGTGTCTAAATTGTGATCCAAGTTATATATAAATGTATATATTGCATATTGAATAATGTTTTAATGTTTTTTATCAAAACCTTTTAAATAAAATAAAAATGTTTCTTCCATTTTCAACACTTTTTCCCACACTGAACAGCATGATTTTATACATATATTTGTTATTTGTTTCCACCAGCTACCACAAATATGTGGACATGTTGTCAATGTGACACTGGATTCACTTTTCAGTATGCAAAAGTGAAAGTTACGCAAAACATATTCATGTGATGCTATGAATATACTTTATAAACTTTTACATATTCCTATAATTGTAATTAAATTTTTTCCACTCTTAGTTCAGTGCTTTTTTACATATTACTGTGGTTTCTTTATTCCTTTCCCCTACCTTATCCCACTTAAGCCACCTTAGCCTATTTTAAAACATATTTTATTGATTTTTTTAGAGAGAGAGAAAGAAAGAGAGAGAAACATTGAATGGCTGCTCCTGCACACCCCCTACTGGGGATCAAGCCTGTAACTCGAGCATGTGCCCTGACCTGGGAATTGAACCGGAACCTCTCAGTTCATGGGACAATGCCCAGTCCACGGAGCCACACTGTCTGGACTCAGCCTATTTCATTTTATTATTGTTAACACTACCTCTTGTGGAGAACTGTCAAGGAAATTCTAGTACAATTGCTTTTACAGTGCACGTAAACTTCTCTCAGTTTATGATGTACTCCCAGACCCCACTGGAATAGCACTGGACCTATCCATATTATCTGCAATTTGAATTATAAAATATATAAAATACAACTTATCTACCATATGGACGTGTGTGTATATATATCTATAAAAATTCAAGTTGAAGATGATTTGTGAACAGAATGGGAGACATTTGTACTGTGTAACCATTGGTTCTCTGGCTTCTAATTTGACATTTATTTTCTTCTACACCTTGCAGACAGACCTTTTGCACCTATCCATGGAGGGCTCTATTCCTGCCAGTTATCTCATGGTGACTTGGAATCATAGAAAAAAAGATTTATAAATAATTAAGTTATAGCAAATTATTGATTAAGGTATGGTCATGCTGGAATTCGTCCGAGAAGAGATGATAGTTTTTCTCTCTTCTTTCTGGGCACATGGCTGACTAGCCTCCCCAGAGACAAAACGTGGCCAGTTGAATGTATGGCAAAGGGAGTTACAACTTTTGAGTCACTTGCCTAAAAAAAGTTCCTTTCCCTGGTCTCCTTTTTTTCCCCCTGATTTGGAGCAGTGAGTTCCCTACATCCAGCTTCAATTATGCCGGTGAGGATAGGGGATGGTAGGGCTACGTGACGAAAGACACTGGCGTTCCTGAATGGCTTTGTTGCCTTGGATTCCTACAGATTTTTAAGTAAGAGAAAGATTATTATTGTTATTATTATTTAAGGTAAGACCACTGTATTTTTTTCATCTCTTCGGTGCTATTACCTTCATTAATATAATGGGGCTCAGGATGAGTCTGTAGTGGAGAAGAAAGTCTCAGGGTAATTTGATTTCATGTGGTAGACATATGGCCAAAACTTGGATCTTTCAGAAAGAATATGGACACTGGAAAAGATAGATAAGACTAACCTATAGAAGAGATGAAAATTTTTTTTGTCAAATGTTGAAAATCAGAAAAGTTGTAGATGAAGTTTGGGATCTGGTAGGCAGAGTGTGTATCAGAATCACTGGGAGTTTCTGTTAAAACACAGATTGCTGGACCCCACCTTCAAAGTTTCTCATTTAGTAGGTCTAGAGTAGAACCTGAGAATGTTCATTACTAACAAGACATCTGGTGATGCTGATGCTGTTGCTTGGTTGGGGCCGCACTTTGCGAACCACTGCTAGAGAGTCTAGAGACATCTGGGACGTTGTCCAATTCGGTCTGTAGGTAGTTTTTCAGAGAGGAGTCTTGACCTGTCACTCATCAAGGGAGTCGGCAGCCAGACTGCCAGAGTGAAAAGACCACTCTTACCATGCACTGGATGCTGCATGTGGGGTGAAGGGAGACTCCTGAGCCCCTGGAAGACATGTCTTCTCCAGGTGCGCCAACCGGAATTGAAACACGAGAAACTATGCACCTGTTCATCATTAATTCTGTTTAGAATTTGACCTTAAGCATCTTTTGCATTTATAATAAAATAATCTTGTTTTCACATAATTACTAAACAATTGATTGAGCATTCTGTAAGTGAAATCTGTGAAGAAAAGGCTAAACGGCTGTGGACATTGGTCTTTGGTGGAGAAACGACCCTGCAGAATTAACTGAGGAACAAAGGGCGTGGAGACAATGAAGCAGGAAGCCTTTTTGTGCTGTGACTTTCATGGCCTTCAATTGTCTTTCTATCACACAGATTATTTAGGACCTGTTTACAGCTAAAAACTAGAAACTACTGCTTAGGCAGATACTTTAAAAAAAATTGTAACAGAAAGTTTATTTAGAAAGTCCCAGAGGTAGAAGAAGTGAACCATAGGAGAAATGGGTTCGAGAAGGAAACAAATTATAGCAAAAAGGTGGTTGGAGCTTAGGGAGGAGAAGGAGGGAGAGAGAGAGAGAGAGAGAGAGAGAGAGAGAGAGAGAGAGAGAGAGATACCCTGAGAGAGAAAGGGAGCGAGTGTCCTGGGGAAAGAAAGTGGCTGGGCATGCTCCAAAGCGACAGCCTCAGGCTGCTTATGCAGATTCTTAACTGCCCACTTGTTTCAGTGGTTGTTTCTGCCAACAAGCCTGGAACTTGTATTTCAGTGTTCAGAATGAGATTTTGCTATGCATTGTTGGTCTGACAATCACTGTGCGTGTTGGTCCATAGAATGTGACACTGCTGTTTGTTGCCACTGTAATATTAATATCTCTTTTGAAAAGATTAATAATAATAAAAACAACCTTCTTAATGATTCCCAAATATATGTCCATGTGGAATACTGGATGTACCTATTTATAAAAAGCTTTAAAAATTCTATTAATTGATTAAATTAGACTATTATTTGTACTCTAATTCAATATAAAGATGAAAAGCTGTAACAGTCTGACAAAAAAAGTTTGATGCCACCCACCAGTCACCATGTCCTTTCAATAGACTGTGTAGAACATGCACTTGGACTCAGGCTCAGGAATGAATGGACTTGCTATGGCTGATGCAGAGGCTGCTTCCATAAATGCCTTTATTTTCTTTTTTTTTTTTTTATCCTCACCAGAGGACATTTTTCCATTTTTTGTTCTAGAGTGGGAGGGAGAGAGAGGAACAGAGAGAGAGAGAGAGAAACATCGATGTGAAAGGAACACATCGAGTGGCTGCCACCCGCATGGCCAACCAGGGCCGGGGACAAACTGCAACCGAGGTACATGCCCTTAGCGGGAACCGAACCCGGGTCTCTCAGGACCGCAGGCTGACGCTCTAACCGCTGAGCCAAACCGGCCAGGGCAATGCCTTTATTTTCTAACCATGAAAACTCTCACTTGGGGGTGGGGGACACTTATTCTCCATTTTAATTACCTGAACATTTATTGTATCATTTTGATTATGTGAATATTTTTATCTCCCCTAACAGACTGCTAAGAACCATAAATGAGGGATCATGTATGTAGCAGTCATCATGGCATCCTCAGTGCCTTACACAGTTCCTGGCTTATAGAAGGACCAAACATTTGTGGAACGAATGAGGAACAGCTGAAAACAGGGGCTATGAATTGACTAATCTTTGCTGTTTAATTAAGCACTTATATCTTTGTGTGTGTGTGCAATTGTGTGTAGTACACATACATACCACCTTGGTAGCACTGTTTCTTACTATAAATTTTGCAGAGTTTTAACTGAAATTACTTATTTCTTTTTTGCGTTAATATGAATACAAGAATAATGATAGTCTTTTTAACATTTAATACTTTCTCTGCCCAATTTCCACTGCTAAGTGGTTTTATTTCTTTATATTTAGTTAGCTATTAAAAAGCTTAAATAACCATTAGCCCTTTTAGACACATAAGCTTGGGACACGTCTTTTATTTGCTGTGTTTTGCCCTGCTGAAAGGTTTTCTGTTTTTCTGTTGGTTTTCATCCTTGGATGGAACAATTTGGAATATGTCCTTTTTCCTTTCAGTTTTGGTTAAGCAAGAATCTATTCTTTTGCAGTTATTTTTCCTTTTTTTAAATTTTTTTTATTATAACAATGTTTCAGAAGCTTTTGTTCTTTTTCAAAAACCATTTGGTCATGAGGGAATTGGAATATTTCAAAAATTAAACACCTCATCCTGAGAAATGAAAAGCTTTGAAATGGAGGCATCCGATGTCCTTGCATTTAGACCAGAGCTCAGAGGCTGGGCTCACTTAAAAGCTGAGACATCAAAAGTATATAATTTAGCTGAATTTTCCTAAACTAATCTTTAAGACACCTAAAATGCAAGCTTTGCTCATCTGCCTCTTTTCATTTCCAACATCTTGTTTAATTTCTGAAACATAAGAATAAAGGTTCTATGGGAAATTATCACTTAATTGACCATGGTTACTGTAAGAATGAAGAGACAGACAAATAATAACAAAAATTAGGATAATTTTAACAATTTAAATTTAATTTTCATTATTTGTTAATTTATATAATTTATGTTCAATATACTTTTTCTACAAATTATCACATAATCAATACATTTAATATATTTTTTTACCCAAGATGTACTAGAGATCCTGATGGCTTACTGTAGTGTTTAAGTAGCTATTTACATATCTAACCATTGCTTTTACATTAAATGACAGCGGGAATTTTATAAAATTTTGTTTTCGTTTTTATATCTTAGTTAATTTTTTATCTTCATTATAAAGGTTTTCTGGTATCAATATATGACTGCATGCCCTTCTTTGAAAAAAAAACCCAACATTTTTATTATGTATGTGGTACACATTCATTTAACAATGTACCTGGAAGACAATATTGATATATTTTTAACAAAAACATATTTGTATCAATAATTATGACTTGTCTTTTTTCTAATGAGAATGGCCACTTTCATGCTTTTCTAAACTCTACGTTAAGATTTCATTTATGGGCTTTTCCGTGTCCTTTTCTGAATATCAGAAATGCCTCTTTCCTCTCCCATCACTCTAAGTAGAATCATGTCTGCAAATGATCCTGCCTTTATGAGAAGCATTTTCAATCAATCACTTCTTTTTTATTTCCAATTGAACATATTGTTTATACCATGCTTTCTCCATGTTTAAACAATAGATATTTAAAACAACTACTTTTTTTCCTGAGTTATAAACACTCTCAAATGATTCTTAGAACATGCCAGCAAACTCGATGCGATGAAATTACAAAAGCATACATTTTATAAAAAAGTAAAATAAAGCATTAGAGCCACACAAATGAATCACATTTAGTGAATAGAAATAGAGAATAATGTAGATTAACATGTTTCAGTAATATGCAGAGTATTATTTTTTTTTTTTACAATTAAATTTGTTTGTGCTTAGAAAACTTTTCAAAAAATAATAATAATATCCATTTCTTTCTTTTTTTTTGGTTACAGATGTTTCTCCTTTTTTACCCCATTGACACCCTCCTCCCCATCCCCCCCACCCCATACCTGGCTTTGTTGTCCATGTCCATCGGTTATGCATACATGGTTTATCTCTTCCCTCCCCCCACCACCCCCTCTTCTGAGAGTTGTCAATCTGTACCCTACTTCCATGTCTCTGGGTCTACCCTATTCCTCAGACTGTTATGTTCATTATATTCCACAAATAAGTGAGATCATGTGATATTTGTCTTTCTCTGCTTGGCTTGTTTCGCTTAGGATAATACTTTCCAGGTCCCTCCATGTTGTCTCAAAGGATAAGAGATCTTTCTTTCTTACAGCCGATATGCAGAGTATTCTGTGAGTAATTTGGAACAATGAGGTGGAGTCCAAGCAGAGTGACAATTTTACTGAGACGTAGGTGGTGGAGATTGTATCTCAGGGTTGCTGGAGGACAGGAATTTGCAGGGCAGGCAAAAGGGGAGAGAAAGCTGTTGGGGTGGGGTGGAGGTAGATGTCTATGTGGACAGTCATAGTTCACTACAGAGTTTTGCCCAAGCGCTGGCCTGCACACGAACAGGAGAAACTTCCTAGGCCTAGGCAGAGAGGATCTCCTGCTGCGGTGAGATCTGAGCAGAACTACCACAAATTGTGAGGTGGGTTGTGGAGCTCTGGTACAGCTGGCGCAGGAAGACTTCACTGAACACTCGGGATTCGGCTGAGACTTCAAGGCCAACCCTCAGAGGTAAGGACCATTCCCAGAGTAAGGACCCTATTCTAAGAGGGAGAACAACCCTGAGCTAGAATAACCCTGACAAAGAATAAAACCAAGACAGTTAGGGGCCCAGGCTTCTTCCATCTCGTGTCTCTCACATTTTCAGCCCTTGGCTCTCGAGATCAGCGTGCTTGTTTGGATGGAGCAGCTGGCAGGGGAAACCTGAGGATCATCCACGGCAGTTTTTGAGGGCGAGGCACGGAAGAAGTCCCAATCCTTTGTGTTCATTACTTCATTACTTAGAACTGAGGCTCATGTCCCTGCCAAAGTCCATGAAACTGGGAAATCCGGTCTGGCTGTGAGTCAGTAAGAAATAAAATGACTACTGTGTGTGTTGAAGAGTGGAGGGCATGTTGGCAGCTGGGGAAGGGAGGGAGGCTGGAAGGCTTCTATGGCTCTGAAAACAAGATCTACGCGTGACCGTTCACCTGGTCTTGTGTCCGAGAGCAGGCACCTCATGCTCAAGAGCAGCTGCTCAGCCCTTTCCCATTCATCCTCAGAGAGCAAATTCCCAAAATTGTATGAACTTACAGCTAAGTGATCTCACTCTGGACACCACTGTGCTGGCTTTAGAAAGTTCATTTCTAAATGAGCTAGAGTAGGGCTTTGGCTGAAGGTTGCTGTAGGTCCAGACAGATGCATCTGAAACTTTGCCTTTTCTGTGACTACAAGTATGTGCCTAAATTCCTTCTCCACCCAAATAAACAAGCAGTTATACACAGGTACTCAAGATACTTAATGATTAGGGAGTTAGAGTCATTTGAGAGTGTAGTCTTTGAATTTATATGAATGACTCAAAACAAGCAATATGCATTTCTATGGCAGATGAATGTAAAGAAACGTTATTTCACCCGTTTCTGATAAAAACGCTGAGCAATGTGGGAATAGAGGGATCATATCTCGACATAATAAAGGCTGTATATGAAAGACCTACAGCCAACATGATACTCAATGGGCAAAAACTAAAAGCATTTCCCTTAAGAACAGGAACAAGACAGGGATGCCCACTTTCGCCTCTCTTATTTAACATAGTACTGGAAGTCATAGCCACAGCAATCAGACAGGAGGAAAAAATAAAAGGGATCCAAATTGGAAAGGAAGAAGTAAAACTGTTATTCACAGATAACATGATATTATACATAGAAAACCCTAAAGACGCCATCAAAAATCTACTAGACTTAATAAATGAATTTGGCAAAATAGCAGGATACAAAATTAATGCCAAGAAATCAACAGCATTCTTATACACCAATGATGAAATCACAGAAAGAGAAACTAAAAAAAACAATCCCATTTACCATCGTGACAAAAAAAAATTAAGATAACTAGGAATAAATTTAACCAAAGAAGTAAAAGACTTATTTGCAGAAAATGACAGAACATTGAAAAAAAAAAAATAGAGGAAAATATAAAAAAGTGGAAGCACATACCTTGTTCAAGGATTGGAATAATTAACATCATTAAAATGTCCATATTACCCAAAGCAATCTATAAATTCAGTGCAATCCCCATCAAAATACCAATGACATATGTCACAGAAATATAACAAATACTTCAAAAGTTTATATGGAACAAAAAAAGGCCCCAAGTAACCACAGCAATCTTGATAAAGAAGAACAAAGTAGGTGGGATCACAGTACTGGATATCAGATTATACTACAAAGCTACTGTAATCAAAACAACCTGGTACTGGCACAAGAACAGGCATATTAAGCAGTGGAACAAAAAAGAGAACCCAGAAATGGACCCAAGACACTATACTCAATTAATATTTGACAAAGGAGGCAAGAGCATACAATGGAATAAAGACAGCCTCTTTAATAAATGGTGTTGGGAAAATTCGACAGCTACATGCAAAAAAAAATGAAACTAGACCATCAACTTACACCATACACAAGAATAAACTCAAAATGGATAAAAGACTTAAATGTGACTCATGAATCCATAAAAATCCTAGAAGAAACTGTAGGCAACAAAATTTCAGATATCATACGCAGCAGAATTTTCACTGATACATCACCTTAGGCAACAGAAACAAAGGAAAAAATGAACACATGGGACTACATCAAACTAAAAAGCTTCTGCACAGCAAAAGAAACAACCACCAAAATGGAAAGGCAACCCACCGTATGAGAGAGCATAATTACCAATGATATATCGGATAAGGGGTTACTTTCCAAAATATATAGAGTACTCATACAACTCAACAAAAGGAAGACAAAGAACCCAATTAAAAAATGGGCAGAGGAGCTAACTAGACACCTCTCCAAACAGGACATACAAATGGCCAAGAGACACATGAAGAAATACTCAACTTCACTAATCAAAGAGATGCAAATTAAAACAACAATGAGGTATCACCTCACACCTGTCAGAATAGCTGCCATCAACAAATCATCAAATAACAAGTGTTGGTGAAGGTGTGGAGGAAAGGGGACTCTAGTACACTGCTGGTGGGAATGCAGACTGGTGCAGCTGCTATGGAAAACAATATGGTGTTACCTCATAAAATTAAAAATTGAATTTCCATTTGATCCAGTGATCTCACTTTTAGGAATATAACCTAAGAAGCCTGACACACCAATCAGAAAGAATATATGTACCCCCATGTTCATAGCAGCACTATTTACAATAGCTAAGATCTGGAAACAGCCCAAATGTCCTTCAGTAGACGAATGGATAAAAAAGCAGTGGTACATATACACAATGGAGTACTATGCAACTGTAAAAAAGAAAAATTTCTTATACTTTGAGACGACATGGAGGGACCTGGAAATTATTATCCTAAGCGAAACAAGCCAAGCAGAGAAAAACAAATATCACATGATCTCACTTATTTGTGGAATATAATGTACATAACTGTCTAAGGAATTGGGTAGACCCAGAGACGTGGAAGTAGGGTACAGACTGACAACCCTCAGAAGATGGGGTGGTGGGGGGGGGAGGGAAGAGATAAACCATGTATGCATAACCGATGGACATGGACAACAAAGCCAGGTATGGGGTGGGGGGGATGGGAAGGAAGGTGTCAATGGGGTAAAAAAGGAGAATCATCTGTTACAAAAATAAATTAATAAAAAATAAAAAAAAGAAACATATTTCAGAAGGTGTTCATGTACAGTGGATTGCTGCAACATTGTCAGTGAAATGTATTGCTAAAAAATCTGACGTTCCTTCTCTCTATGGTTGGTTTGTACTGGCGCAGGACCGAGATGGGGAGGAGGACAGGGAGGGGAAGAGTGAGCTCAGATCAAGCAGGTGGAAATCAAACGTCCCAGCAGGCAGTGCACAGGGCACAAATGGCCATTCCAGGTGAACACAGGAAAATCCTCTCCTCGTGTTTGTTGGTGGTAATGATCCCATGTATGTGGAACACCGGAGCGCATTGGGATTAAGTGTCTGTCCAGCCTGCTTCCTAAAACTCTTGAAGATCCTAAGAGCAGAGAACTGAATGATGCCGGGGAGCTAATCCTGCGATTTGTAGAGATTATCCCCAAATACTGCAACAGGCCTGCAGAAGACGCCCTGCTGTTTATCTCAGGACGCTCCACACGGGGACACCAGCAACACCATTATGGCCCTTACTGACCATAAATGCCTTTCAGCAGCTTTAGATAGAAGATATGCATCCCATTTCTCCGCCGGGCCCTTGTGGAGAGACATCGCTCACGTCCTTTGGTGAGACAGGAAAACAGCCCCGCTTTTTTGATCAGGCTGCCGGTGGCCCTTCATTGCCTGTGTTATTAACATTGACAAAGGCTAATTCATATTTTTAAGGGACTAAGATGATTGATCAGGAAACACCCAATTATGTTTGTGACAGTACCTGCCTTAAAAATGTCAAAGGTAGCAGCAGTTACTTAGTATTATCTCAACTCAAAGTATTACATGGTCTGCCTGACCAAATCCTGTCCACCCCACTCCCACCCCGTGCCTCCACCGCACTATGGTCTGTGTCCATTGGTTACGCATATATGCATAGTTTTAATAGTTAGGAGCAACATGAAAATATTCACCTTTAAAATTTTTTAAGTTAAATCTACTTAGCCAAATTTCCTCATGGTTAGGCCACATGAAGCTCCCTGACCAGCCCAGTCCCTAACACTCTATCACTCAACAGGTATTTGAAATCCACCTAGTATTTTATAATCTACCATATTTACTTTATTACGTGTATATTTATTATTTTAATATTTATTTATTATATCTTTGTGTTAAGTCAGTGTATAAATAATATGCTTCTGCAAGGCTAGGACTATATTTTATAATCCTACCTATTCACATCACTGTGTAATATTTGAGTAATGGCTGGCCTTAAGTGGATATATATTAAATGTTTACAAATAGACAACTGTAGTGTGGGACAATTCTAAATAATAATAAAATAATAACTGATTCTGCTTTTAGATTTGAAGAGTGTGAATTGTTAAAAATTGCTGATTTATACAACACACATTTATTGAAAGCCTGCCAGGTATAGTCATCTTGCCTGAATTAGTGGAATACCCTCAACTTCTCTATTTCCCCTCAGTTCATTTCTCCACACCACTAGAGTGAATGGTCCTTCAATAAGGCAGAGCCATTCGTGTTACTAACCTGATTAAAATCTTTCTGTAGTTCCTTATTAATTTCAAGATCCAGTGCAAAGTTCTTGGCATGACAGTCAGAGTTCGTCATTATCTGGCTCCCGTCGGCCTCCCTGAACTGGACATATTTTCTAGTTTCACTGCGTTACGTGTAGATCTTATTTTTCCCACTGGTCTCTCGTGCCTCCTACCTCTGTGCTGGCTCCTCTCCTGCCTAGAATGCACTTCTTTCTTCTCCATTTGGAAAAATTCTATCAGACCATAAGAGTTGACAAAAGTGTCTTCCTTTAACCTTCTGCCCTCCACTGGTACTGGGTTACACCCCACCCCTGTGTTCTCATAATATACAGCACATGAATACCCGTCTCCTATATCATGTTGCTGGCTTACTGGTTTGCTCTCCTGTTATGCTTTAGCTTTGGAATTTAAGAACCATACTTCTCTTTCTAGAGTAATCAAGATCCTGGCATTTAGTCGTATTTCAATAAAATCTTACATTCTTCACCGTGTACCCCAATCTATGCTGGGACCAAAGTGTCTCAAAAAATATTTGTTGAATAAACCTTTATAAGAATCCTCTAATATAGACACTATAAACATACCCATTTCACTAGCACCACACTTCAAAATAAAGAAGTTAAATGATGTGTTCAAGATGCTACCAAACGAGAGACTTGAACCCAAGTTTACATGATTCCAGCCTCTGTACCTTACTACGTTGATATACTGCATCTCACATGTAAGGTAAAATATTAGATTCTGAGAGAAAGAAGGACAAACATGTTGGGACAAACAATAATTATTCTAAAGTATTTATCATTTATATTATAAGACATAATGATGAAATTCATGTCAAGTGAAAAGTAAACAAATTATGGGCCTGCCAGCAGTGAAATGCTCTTGATCATAAGGGAGAACTAATGGAAATTAGGTATTAAATTAAACCTTGAATAGGATCAAAGACATACAGATAAAACACAAGACATGCTTCGCTTTGCGATCACATACAAAATGCCATAGATGCACTGATTTTCCTGCTATGATCAGGATGGAGACTGTGTGACAACATATGAGAGAATGTAGAAAATAATATCAGTTAGATTCACAGAGCTGAGAAATGCTTTGAATTTTATGCTAAAGGCTTTTATACTTCATTTTATAAATACTGTGTAAGAGATTTTAAAACAGCAGTTAAAGACATTTGCTCTCTGATTTACTAAGTTATAGGAGGGCTACTTTGGAGGAGAAAATGATGAGAGGCAAAGTCCATTAGAAGACTACTGCAGAAGCCAGGTAAGAAAGAACAAAGATTCAACTAAACAAATAGCAGTGACGATGAAAATAAAGGCGTGGTTATAAACTGTGGTGCTGATTAACAGTCCACGGGATTTTAGCAATTGATGAGTATACTGTTCAAGGTAAGGAAGTGGGAGGAGAAGGAGTTATAATGAAGTCTGTAGCTTGTGGTGTCAAAGCCTTGAGCTACTTCATTAGAATTGATTTAGGACATCATTTCTCATCAGAGAAACATATTGTAACCATAGTAACAATGGTCATTTATTATTGAAATGCATTTATATTATACCTGATTTTAAAGGTTATATGACAACCCATACTAACAATAATAGGCTTTATGTTTTCAAAAAGTAAGACAATTATTCTTTCCTTGTCAGAAAGGGCAGGCTCAATTTATGTTATCGCTGTCTTCTTAAGGAAATTGCATTTCCTTTTTGTTTCTTTTCTGACATAAGCTACCTGATAATGAATCAAAAACTGGCATTCAATAATCTGGAGACTACCAAAATCTAACATCTAGAAGGAGGGAAAGAAAGAAGGTGAAAAGGAGGTTAAAATCAGGTGTTTCTGGTCTGATAATAGAGAAGGGAATCCAAGAAGAGATCCAAGTGTACTCCAGCATGACATTTATGAAACTCGGGGTTATGTAATTTTTATAAGTTTTAAATTACCCACACTATCTCTCTAGGTAGCTCACAAAGAGATGAAGGCTTAGTTTAAAAATAACTCTTCTTAAGGAAAAATAAGATGTGGCTCTAAATTCCTTGATTTATCTGTTTTAATTTTAATCTAAATTTATGTGTAATAGTTGATAATTATTTAACATTTCATATGATCTATAAGGCAAATGATTTTCCCCCTAAAATTGTTTGTTCTGATTGCCATAGATCATGTCAACATATTCTAGGTGTGTTATACTGAATAAAAACTCCTTGTCTGCTTATTTTAACATCACAGTTTTTATTTTTATTGTTATTATTATACTGTGATCTATTATGTTGTTTTATTATACATGTATATATGTGTATGTATGTAGACATGTATACATACATATATGTTGCTCTGCATCCCCTAAATAATGAACTATTAAAAATAATTAGCTTATTTGCAATATATATTTTTCTTAGAAAACCTTCATTTTAGTACACATTGTTATCTCAGTTATTGATCTTTTGCTAATTTAACTCTCTTGGTTCTGTATATATTCAACATCTATAGATGCAAAATGGCAGAGGGCATTAACCACTAAATATTGTTAAGTTGTACTTCAACGTTAGAAAGAATATGAAGCCAAATGACAATGACTCCAGAATTTGTCTAAACATTGCCCCTTACTCCTTCCACCACCGCCACCAAAAGAACGAGTAAGCACTCCACCCGTGCAGGAAATGTGAGTTGTTTAACAAGGTGACTGACTCCTTCTCCTTGAATTCACCCATCATTTCTTTGTGTGCTGTTGGCATCCAAATGGCTACTTCAAATGTCTACTAAATAACTGTCGTGCTGCTGAGGTGCACTGCCCAGATGTGCCTTCGGGATCCAAGAACCCATGTTTCCAGCTGCTGGGAGTGAGGCTGCTGATTAGCGTAAGGCTGTCTTTTTCCCTTGACCAAGCATAGTTGCTTCATCCAAGGTTGTATTTTTTTAAGGAGATGTGGGGATACTTCATTCAATGACAGGACCTGTGGGGAATATAATTCATGGTCCTGTTGACTCAACTGGAGACTTCACTGGAGAGTCACCCCTGATTGCAGAGCAAACCAGGGAATTTGCTGAGCTCCTTTTGAAAAGCAATCACAGTCCACCTTGTTCTTCTGCCCTGTCCCCACTCCCTCACAATGTGTGTAACCAAGGGCACTGCTCCCTGATAAAAAATCTCAGATGCAAATCCCCATCTCAGATTTGGTCTGTGACAATAACATTTTTTATCTAAAAAAAAAAATTATTTTTCTATTATGTGTTCTGTTCTTCCAAATGTGATCGAACGAAACTATGCGAGGAAATTATCCTGTGAAGAGAAAGTGAGAAATGCAAAGGTTACATTGTTTTTAAAACAGACGTGTTGACTGTGTGCCTGAGATTAGTTTGTGACTGGGAAAATTATTTGCAATTACATGTGCCTGGATTTAGAGCACACTCAATGGGAATCATTATAACAACATTTCATCCCAGAAACTTGAACTATTGCTTAATTGGGTCAACCACAATTTCTCCCCAGATCCTTTAATTGGGGGGAAGAATAGTGCAAAGTTTATGTTTTTATTAATTTTATCTAGGTGCAGCCAGTACTTAGATTCATGTTTTCAATATGTATATCTTAAAATAACATATTTACATTAAAAGTAAGGGGAAATTTGCAAATTAAAAAAGTGCCACATAAATCCCCACTTAAATCTTTAGGTGCCTCTTGGTTTGTGTGTTTGTTAACATTTTGTCTGTATAGTTTAAGAATTTCTTTTTCGTTGGGTGTCAAAGAGTTATCTTACTTATTCTATTGCCTATAAACATCCAACCCCCAAACTTAGACCAGTGTGAACATTGCACTAGAGTTAGAGCAAAGGCACCAGAGGAGCTTTGGAAAGTTACATATGTAACACTAACAAAGGTAGGAGGTACTTTCTTTTGTTTCTGTGAAACAGCTGTGATTAGCCTAAAAGCCAATATATGCGTGTGCACAAGCCAATGTACTTTTCTCCACCTTCCCAAAATAAGGAAAAACAGTTAATTGGGACTTAAGTATTCACAGGAGAAGAGTATTTGTGAAAATTTTAAGGGTTTCATCTATGAGCAGAATTTATATAAACATATATTCACAGTTCTAAAGTTTCTTTGGCATTTTGTTTTTACTATACTTTGCAAAAATTCATAAAATATAAAGTATTTAAATGTGTGTGCATTTTTTTGCATACAAGTTATAATAGTAACCATTAAGTTACATTATATCATCTCCACACAGGAGTGAGAAAGGAGGAATACAGTGATAATACATTAGTCCTTAGATCCATTTGAAAAGCATTCCTAAGATCCTATGATTTTATTCTAATCATATACATAAGGTTATGAATTTTTATTGTTGAAACTCTATGTTCCAAAAGTAGCATTTAAATGGAGACAGTATAGAAACAGAAAATATCTCAGTAACTCTAAATGGAGGCTGCTTTATGATATAAGATGGAGAGACGGATTGCTTATGTTCAGTTAAGCAAAGACAATGTGTGTAATCAGCATGTGCTGTACTGAGCTACCTCTCAAAATAAACTAGAAGCATTTTTCCCCATGTGTAATTACTGATAATAATTAAGTTACATTCAAAGATTCTTCCTGGATTTTATGTGGTTTCCAGTAAATAGTAGCCATTCTAAAATGTAAATGAAATTATACATAATTGTGTTTTTCTTAGATATTAGAGCAAATACGCATTGCATTTTAATTTCTCTAAAAATTGAGGATTAGATGTAGAGCAGATCCAGAAAATCTGTTCACTCAGTATTTATGACTAATTTTAATAGTTTAAATGAAAGATAAAATGGAACAAGAAGTCACTGTCAATATAAACCAACACATTACCAAGAAACAAAAATTCCATGTATGAGTGATTCACCTGTAAAAATAAATGCACCCTCAAGTCTCTTTCAAGTACTAAGTCAGTAAGAAATAAAACAAAAATGCTAGGAAATATGATCTGATCCAAAATAAACTTTTGATCTCCTGGAAAGCGGCCTTGGCCATGCGTGTGTCTCTCTAAACTGTGTCCCATAGGAAGAAGACCTCTGAGTAGGACATTACTCTGCAGCGTCTGGACAGTGCTCTTATGCAGAGTGTGTTTAAAGGGACTTTGGAAGAAAATCAAGTGAATCATAGCCAGGAGGTCTCAGCATTTCCTAACCAGTGGATAGAGAATATCTAGAGGTTCTTAAAGAGGCTTCCAGGGATTGACTTATTAAAAATTTTGCTTTTGAAACTTCTATTTTTAAAAAGAGGTAAAGAGAAGGATGATTTTAAAAATTGTTTTTGAATTGGAACCATAGGAGATGTCTCTGAGTGAATATCAAATAGTAGATGCATAATTTATCCAAGCACTTCTAAACAGAGTGATGATTTTGGCCATTGTATAATAGTTTTAATTGGTTTTATTGTTAGTTCTAAACAAAATAATTAATATTAATAATGAACCATTTGTTAATGATTGTTCTTAAAATATACGTTAATTAGGAGAGTAAAAGTGATGCAAATTCTGATAACTCCTTTTATGATTTTCTTTACTGTATCAACATGTTGTATATTTCATCAAAATTATTTTCTAGCACATTAGGAAGTCTCTAGTATTCAAAAGAACAGAAATAGTTACAACAAGAAAATATAGTTATGATTTATACAAATTGGGAATAAAGATTATTCACAAATCCTTTAATTGATTATTTGAGGATAAGCATTTTGAATTATCATGCCGAATTTTTCTCTCATAAGTCATAGTTTGGAAAAAAATACTTGAAATTATAAACAGAATCTTGGTGACTTTTAAACCACAAAATGCAAGAATTTCAGACATCAGATTTTAAATAAAATAGATAGAATATACAACACAGGTAGCTATCCACTTTTCATATCTTTAAATAATCTACATTTTAATATATATTTGGTTAAAACTCCTAATAGTGTCATTGTACAGTTGTTGACAAATCAAGCTGTGTATTAAATACATAATTTAAGCCATAATAGTATTCATCATTTTTAATATAAAAAACTCAAAATTTGTCTAAAGCTATTTAAAATAAAATTAAGTAAATTAAAATTAAATAAATCTAAAAATTAAACTTCTCAGTTGTATTAGCCACATAGCAAACGTTAGATATATGGGAAGCTCATAATGGAGTAGTTTAATACAACTCTACAGGGTCAATATGATAGTCACATAGCTACCTGTAAAGGGGCTACTATATTGGTTCATACAGAATACAACATTTTAATTATTCCCATCACTGCAGAAAGTTCTGTGGGATATTGCTGGTTTTAATATTATGGAATCTAGTAATAACTTGGTATTTTTATTTATTTATTTATTTCCTTTATTGATTTTAGAGAGGAGATAAAAACATTGATGTGAGAGAACATCGATTGGCTGCTTCCTGCATGACCCCCACTGGAGATTTGGCCCACATCCTGGGCATGTGTCCTGACGGGAATTGAACTGGTGATCTCTTGGTGCATGGGTTGACACTCAACCACTGAGCCACACCGACCGGACAGTAACTCGGTCTTTAATATTGCATATGCCATAAAATATTTGTATATGCTGTATATTTTATTTAAAAGCATATACATGCTTAAAATGTTTTATTGTCTTATAAACAAACATGTTATGATGGCATAATTTAAAACCTTCTAAGAACCAGATCAGTTACTTACCTTTTTTATAAACTATTTTGTCATAAGATAGACCTTATAATCTAAATTACTAAGTGGTTAGTAAATTAAAATTTAAGTAATGCTGTAAAAAGCTGTCTGTTAGCTTTAGCACATCACATGGAGTGGGCCTGGCTTCAAGGTCGGTGTTCCTGTGTGTACACACATGTGCACGCGTCATCAAGGATGGGGAACTGAACTCGTTTCTCCACGGAGGGTTAATGAGTGCACGAATAGAGGGCGGAAAACAGCCTAAACACAAACCCAGCAGTACAGGGTGGGGCAAGAGTAGGTGTGAATATGTGAAATACAGAGTTTATTCTTGTATTGTTTTTTATTATTAATTATTGTATTTTTCTATACAAACAACTGTAAATCTACTATTACCCCACCCTATATTTATATAATGTATTGCTAATCGTGTGCTTTGAAAATTATTTAACAGGAGGACCAAGAGTTATGGAAAAATATGAGGAAGATAACAATCAAATTGTTCACTACTGCCATAAAAACGTGAACCTGACTCCTGAAAAACGAATACCTTTGCATTCTCATTGGTCTCCCAGGGTGAATATTCTTCAAAATCTACTTCCAAATAAAAATAATGAGCTAACTTCCTGAGCTGATTTTGTATGGGGAAGCAATGATTTTGATGATTTTGACAAAGCCAGTGTAGAGTATTGTTTATGGCAATATTTGGAAGGGTCAGCAAATAGGGGAGGGCCTGGCATAAATTGATCTCTCTTTAAATTAAAATACTATTTAGCACAATTCACTGTGTCTATTCAGTGACTTCCGGTGGTTGTGCTTCAAGGGTGTAAACGTGTTGAAGCTCCGGGATCCAGAGAAAGACCATACATCTTATGTCATGATCAGAGATGCTTAGCATTGGTTTCATATTAGAATTACTTGTGGAGTTTTAAAACTGCTGTTGGCTAGATCTTGCCCATAAAAATTAAATCAGAAGCTCCAGGGATGAAGCTCATGAAGTGGTAGTTTCATAAAGCTCCCCAGGTGATTCTAATGGGCAACTAGATTTGAAACTTCTGACTTAGATGAAAGGGTTTACAATTTCCTTTTTAGTTTTCAATTTTGTATTCAATCCTGTTCATTCACCGAAACAGCTATTTTAAATTCTTTAAAATAACTTTGACATTGTATCCAGTTAGTGATAAATGCATTTTAAAATAAAGTAATATTAATTTTTAAGATATTATACAATATGTTCTAACATTTGCATTCAATGAGAAGCATCATCAATCCCTTAAACATTTTTGTCTTTAAATCTTACAGTTTTTACTCAGCAAGTCTTAACAGAGCTATCATCTTCATCTCTCTTGAGAAATGTCCTCCCATGTTAATGTAACTCCTGCCATTGTCTGGGCTCAGGTGTTCATCTTCTGTCACCTGGATGGGCAGTTGCATCCTTGTCTTCACTGCCTACTTCTAGGTCTTTCTCACCTAATTGCAGACTCTACACTCCAACTAATGAGACTCTGAGTCCCTTCCTTTGTTATGTCTATAAAATGTTCACTATCCTTTTAGAATTTAACTCAACATAAAAGTCTCTAACTATCTTATAATTTCTCCCATCACACAAATTTTATGATATGGCTATGAAAGTTTTCCCCTAATTCCTTTCCCTGATGGCTCAGAACTGCTTGTCAGTGGTGACACTTCCTTCTTCAATGGGGCTGTCCCTGACTACCCACACTTAAGTAGTCCTCCAGTAACTTTCTATCATTTCTATCATGTCCTTTTTACACTTAGAACTCATTTTGTCCTGTGTTTGCTCAGTATCTGCCTCTCATTAGAATGAAAACTTTCGACTTTGCATGGCTTGTTTATACACTATTTCTAGAGCAGAAACCACTCGTTGAAACATTGCATGTGTCAGTTAAGTATTTGTTGTGTAAATTTTGTTTTGCTGCTGAGAATGGTCTTTTCTTCATTTTTTTCTAGACACTTTTTCTTAAACATTTAGGACACATTCCAAATGTTACCTTTTTTCTTGACAATCTTCTGCTCTCTTAGCCTGCGGCACATTTTTCTATTATAACTCTTATCAATTCCTGTTATATTGTGTATCTTTCTTCCCTAGAAATTCTGAAAATTTCAAGAAGTCAAATTATGAGTTATCCATTAGTGTCTGTTGGTGTCTATTTTAGTAAGTGCTCATGAGCGATACTGTAAGCTGAGGAAATACACACACACACACAGCTCTGTGGGAATGTGTGGATCTTTCCATAGGGCTAAATTTATTTTAATAATGCACTTATTAATTTTGTTCATAATCATGATAAAACTATTAATAACATATTTAGAAGACAGCTATCGAGTATCAGAATAAAGTTGGCTACTCCTTCAAAGAAGAGAATAGGTTGGAAAGAACACATAAACCCCAGACACAGTATAACATAATACTGTGCAAGCTCATAAAGAGACTTGTTTTTTATCCTCACCCGAGGACATTTTTCCATTTTTTGTTCAGATAGAGTGGGAGGGAGAGGGAGAGAGAGAGAGAAAAACATTGATGTGAAAGGGACACATCGAATGGTTGCCTCCCAACCAGGGCCAGGGATGAATTGCAACCGAGGTATGTGCCCTGAGCAGGAACCGAACCCGGGTCTCTCTGGACAGCAGACTGACGCTCTAACTGCTTAGCCAAACTGGTCAGGGCTCATAAAGAGACTTTCTAAAAAAACTTAATATATTAATATTAATATAATTTTAAGAAAATAATCATCATGCATTTTAAAAATAATATGTATAAGTATTCATAAAAGTATCTATTTAAAATCACAAACATATTGGAATTTTATAGGACTTAGCATTTACTAAGTAATTGTAAGCCTAGGTTTCCTTAAAAAAAGACCTGAAGCAAGGCTTAGAGAAATAAATACAATATAATATATTATCGTGCTGGCTACTGTTTCTTGATGAGTTGCAGAAAGCAAGCAGCTGCTTGGTATGTAAAACCCATAGGGGCATCACCAGTAAGGTGGTTTTGAAAAGACTGCCTCACAACGGTCCATCAGCACAAGGAACAGAGTGAGAACATATAAAAAATCTGGCAATGTGTTCCATCTACTGTCTCACATTGGTCCATATCAGGAGTTAACGCCCTTACTTTTCCAGTTGATATCAGCCCTGGAAGCCAGAGTGAGGAGATTATAGTTGTAGTCTCAAGATGGGCAACATTTACTCTGCCCAGGTGGAATGGTCTATGTTCCTAGGAATGTGAACGCTAATCTGGTTGAGCCTAATGTTCTGAAGGCAGACATGAAACACAAATTTTTCCTGTGGATACCTGCATATGACAGAGAGAGACCACTGTTACCATAATCAGTGTCACCTCTGACAAAACGAATGCTCGGTTATAGAAGTGAAACACTTAATAACAAAGAACTCATTTAGCATAATGCTGATTTAGCACGAACCACATAACCAGTCGTGTTCTGAGGAGTAGGAGTTCCTGTCCTTGTGGAACGCACAGATGGAAAGGAGGCAGAGTCAAAAACTAAGTAACGTCACAACAAATAAATATATTCAGATATGATGTATGTTATAAAGGAAACAGTTCTTAGATAGCTCATAGGGTTGAGGTAAAAATACATTTCGTAGACAGAGAAAGCCTCTCTGAACACAGGGCATTGACAATTAACTAATCTTCAAAAGTCAAAGGCTCCAAATTCCCTGAGTTAGGAAAGAGTTAGTCTTTTAGAGGTGCCGAGAAAAGAGTCAAGTGCTGCTGAAAAATTGTGATCAAGAAAGGCCAGAAGTGGAATTGGAGAGACAGGCAGGATCCCATCAAAGGCCCAATGTCAACGAGGTTCTTGAGAAAATAAGCAGTAATGAGATCCAGGCCTTCACAAGAAGGAAAATGTCATGCCTGGCAAATAGTAAATACTCAACCTTTTTAAAGAATATAGAAAAGAATGTAGAAAACAGGTTTTTATGAAGATTGTTTTGTGCTGGTAGTGTCAAGAGTAGGCACTTTCTCTGTTGTTACTTAATTGTTCAATGTAGTTATGTTACCAAGAGTGAACAAGTACAAGGGAGGTGACATAGGTTTCAATATGGAATGATTCTGTTTGAGAGTAGGAATACAGATATACTTCACAAATACACTAAAATCACCAGGTCATGTTAAATATGCTTTTGGAATTGCCAACCATAAATGCCAAGGAAAACCAATCAACTTTGCAGGATAGTTTGCGCTATCACTGTTCAGGTCCGTGGGTACAGGTACAAATAAATGATTGAGTTTGTCCAGGATATGTAAAATCAAAGAGAAAATGCCCAGGACATAAGACTTTATGCAAAGTTATGAATATAAACAATGAATTGTGGAATCCAAACCGAACAGAGGAGAGAGGAGCCAAGAAGACGATGTCAGCGAGATATGGAGCAGATTCATGTATTGGAGATTTAGAAAAGCTGAAGATTTGTACTAGTGAGTTAAAAAGATTAGAGGTACTTACTGGAGAAGGAGTTGCTTTACGTCAGTCAAGGTTTCAATGCAGTTTAAATTTCAGGTGATGACAAAGTTGGTTGTTTACTAAGGCAATGTGTACCTGCTGTGATATAAATGATAATCTCAGCTCTGGCCTGTCTGGCTCAGCATAGAGCATCGGCTCTAGGACTGGAGGGTCACAGGTTTGATTTAAGGCAAAGGCCCGTACCTGTGCCTGGGTTGCAGGTTCAATCTCTAGTCCTAGTCAGGGTCATGCATGCGGCAACCAATTGACATATTGACATATCCCTCTCACATGGATGTTTCTCTTTCTCTCTTCCCCTCCTTCCCTTCCACTCTCTCTAAAAATTAATAGGAAAATATATTCGGGTGAGGATTAACAACAACAACAACAACAAAAAGATAATCTCAATGGAGATGATGTCAAGGAGCTGAAAGACATATATGAGATGGTTAATTTAAGTGGATGTTGGAGTCACTGAGAAAGATGGCAAGAATTAGTGAGAATACCAAGAAACAAGGAAGGAAACTGTGTCAGTAGATGGTAACAATGAGGAGTCTGTGTGAGAAAAGAGAAAACAAGTATCATAATCAGATGACACGAGACTCAAAGCAATAATTTTCCTATTCAATAAGTAAATTTACTTATTAATTTACTGTAGAGTAAAGACTTTCACCCCATCTTTTGGTGCTGAGGCACCTGGAATCTGAGAGAAAATTCAAGTTACTGCTTTAGAAGTGTAAGTCTGCACATGAAATGTGTCCTCAGGGGACAGTTCCTTAGTTGCAATATCCTTCCTTATAAAAAAAATACCTAATATTTCTAAGGTGATTTTGAAACAATGATGTTATTACTTTATATCTGTAATGAAAATCTATTATACTTAATTTCTTCAATTTATTCATATAATTTTCCCACTCAAATGTCATTTTAATGAAAAATTAATGTCAGTTTGTGCCAATTTTGCAAACACATTGCTTTATATTGTATTTTAATGTCAAAAATAAAGCTCAAAGTATACAGAATATTTTATTGGTTTAAGTTTTATATTTCAAATATGTTTTTTCTACCTCTCTGACATTTTATAAATCAAAGGAATACTAAATTGGAGTCAAAGACTTAGATTGTATTTTTACCAGTTACTATCTGTTTAACCTTGGGCAGGCAACCTGCAAGCCACAGTTTTCTTGCTGTGTCTAACCTCCTGGGTTTGAGATGCTGAGTTAGACACATAATGATCCGTGTGAAATCACGGTTCAGTAAGTTACACATGAAATATGTATTATGTAAATTAGTTACTCTGTTTCCTCATGATATCCAAAATACACAAGAATAACATAGCACATGTGCTTCGATAGACTCAGAAGCTGTGTTTGAAGTAAACATACTGAAGAGAATGGCTAGGAATTCTACATTCCATGGAGTGGGGCTCTGTCTGATTTCTATGTAAAAAGGCCAGTAGCCATATCATTAGCTCAGTCATCAAGCCATGTTGCAGCACTGAATAGAATTTCATAGTGGGATTTTAACACCCTCTATTCTCTCTTTCAGGGATGCTGATGTGTTTTGGATTGTTGCCATGTTTGGATTTTATCCTGTTATTTCACATGGATATAGTATGCCAGCTGTACTTAGGAAAAAGATCATGTGTCCTAATAGGATATCCAGTGCTTCAAAGTAATGCATCAAGATATTGAGTTCCAAGGTGCAGCTCTTCCTGCTTTGGCACTGAGATTCCTTGGCATCCCGTGAATGTCTTGTCCCCCTCTGAAGGGCAGCATGCTAGCTTGCACTAACTTGCACTTTTATTTCTTATTGTTATGAGTTAACAAAAGATATGTATGACTTTCTGTGGCAACTATGTCATTCTAATAGAGTCCCCACATCATCCAAAGATATTTGTCTTTTCTGCACCAAACATCTGACCAAAATGAAGCAAAGTATTAGTGAAATGGTCCATGACTGTGCATTTTGGGGATTATAACAGCACAGGTGATTTCTGCCTTTATTTGCTCTCCCTTTGTACCCCTTTCTTCCTCGAATCATCCAGTTAAATGAGTGCCTTACATGCATTGTATATGAGACCTTTCATATTCCATCCTTTGTTCCAGCTCCAGGCAGGCGCTCCGGACCCTCGGTTTACTCTCCTGCTGCAACTCCCGTGGTCCGGGAGACAGTTACTGTTTCTGTTTCCTATAATGTAGAAACTTCCTGGTCCAGGCTCCCCTTTTATTCTTTAACTCTTGTTGGATTTGCTTTTTTTTCTTTCTCTCTTTATGCTGCCCTCTAATCCAGTGTGCCCTGTGGTTCTCAGAACATCTCCCGTCTTCAATCCAGTATGGGAACTGGCTGGCTGCCCGCAAGGGGAAAGAAGCAGAATGTGGATGTTTCCTTAAAACCCAAGTCAGCCTGGTCTCCTGCCACCCTGCTTATTTAGTGATGAGGTTTCAAATTCATACTAATGCTGCACCGTGATTCCGCTGGGAGCATGGGAGCTGCTAACTCTGCATTCATCTGCAAGCTTGGAACTGGCGCCTCCTGCATCTTCCCCTGCGTGCCTCTCACTTCCAGCCTCACAAAACTACTTTCGCTTAACGTGCGACGCTGGCGCTAACACGCCTTCCAGGCTTTGAGTATGTAGCATCCTCTTTTTGTATCATTTTCTTGTCAGATTGCCTAACTCCTCCCGGTCCATTAAGATTCAGTTTGTACTCCATCCTACTCTTGGTTGTTAAATATGTACTCTCGCTGCAACCACAACTGGGTGCTCATTCCTAACAAAGCACCTGTCACGAATCTATTGCACTTTTCAGTTTACTTGTCTTTCTCTTCCTTTAGTGAGAAAGACGCGTGAGAACAGGCACTGGGTCATTTTAATCTTATTAGCCATATCACCTGGCTCAGTGACTAGCATATAATAAGTATTCTGCAGTTGCTATAAAACGTTACTATAAAAGTATTCTACAATTGAGGAATCTAGGAACAGAAACTGTGAAAAAAATGTGTCCAAGATTAGAGAGCCTGGTGAAGCCACCAGTTATATATTATGACTCTTGAAACCAAGCTAACTTCTATTGAAGGTCCATTAAGACATTTCTTTCAGAACCACATTGGCTCATTATGCATATTATTAATTTAACAAATATATACTAAGTCTACTCTATGTACTCAGTGATTTGCCAAATTCAGTGAATCACAGCTAGATCACAGTCATAGTACCTGCCTTCAAAACAGCATTAAATAATGGAGCTATGGGAATGTTTGCTTTTTAAAAAGGCTTTGATGGGAATGGCCATAAAGTGTATTCATTAAGTAATATAATAGTGTTAGAACTGAAAAATCAATATCATATGGTGTTAAGAAAGTATATATAATTTTCTATTTTATTGAGTGTGTTTTATTAAATTGGGACTACGCATTGAATTTGGTTAAAGAACTATTCAGCATCTATCAAAATAATCATATTATTTTGTCTTCATATCTATTAATATTGTAAATTATATTCATGGATTTTCTAATATTGAACCATTCTTATACCCCTGAAGTAAATTTCACTTGACCATGAAGCATTTTTTTAAAAGTACTAAAGGATTCTGATTTTTAATATTTTATTTAGAATTTGCACATTGATATTCACTAAGAAAACTGACCTGTTATTATGTAATTTTTATGATATCTTTATCAGGTTAGCTGTCACTTCTACATGTAATTCTCATATTTTGGAGAACTTCAATAAGCACTGGCGTTTTCTGGTATTTGAAAGCTTGTCAGGATTTCCTTGTGAAATAATCAGGGCCTAGCATTTTTTTTTGTAATGCAGATATTTTATAACTTTTTCTGTTTATAATAAATAGATTTTTAAAAGACATTTATCTGTTTTCTATTCAATTTTGGTAGAATGTGTTTCCCTTGAAATGCTCCATCTCCTCTAGGTTTCTATATTAATTACCATAGATTAGTAAATAACACTCTATTAGTTTTAAAATTCCCTGTATTTCAATGTTTATTATCTACTTAGTGTATATTTATACCTGTAGTTGGACATTCGGGGCCAGTTTTCTAGGTATAGAGTCCACATTCTCAATAACTAGGTGTAGACTTTCTTTTATTCTAAAAATATATCTTAGATTGTAGTTGTAATTATTACTTATATTCTTATGGGATTTTTTTTTTCTTCCTTTGATGGGCTCCAATTATACATTCGTTACATCTTCTCTGCATATCATCCATGTCTATCACATTCTCCCTGATGGGTTTGAGCTTTCTCATTAACCTCCACAATGCCCCTTATTGTATTTCCCATCAACTCTATTTTCCTTTAGCTAGCATACCATGTAATCATCAATTTAGGTTTTTTTCCTGTTTTCAGTGAATTCTTTCCCATCTTTCTGCTTTTTGTCCGCTTCTTCGTTAATTGTTAAATGTCTGATTTTTCCTATGTTCATGTCTATTATTGTTAATTTAAGGAAATTTTATTTATTTATTTATTAGAGTATAATTGACATATAGCATATTAGCTTCAAGTGTACATCATCATGGTGTGATATTGGAAAAATGATCAATATCTTAAATCACCATACATAGTTATAAGCTATTTTTTTTTCTTGTGATGAGGACTGTTTCTCTTCTTTGAGAGCTTAACCCACCCCCACCCCCCACCCCTTTTCTCCTGTGGGTCTGGGCATAAAGGTCTATCCCCCAGAAAGCATTTGCAGTTACTTACAGCAAGAATCTAAACATGCCACTTTATGATCATTCTAAATTAAGTCCTGCCTTGGGTATTTTTCAGATCCCTAAATAAGATGGAGATAAGCTCATAACTATAACTTTTAGGAGATATGTTTTATTTCTCTGTGGTTGGCTGAAATTAGTCCCTCAAAGTTATTCACATCCTAATCCCTGGAACCTGTGAGTGTTACCTTATTGGAGAAAAGGATCTTTGTAGATATGATTAATTTAAGGACCTTGAGATGGGGACATTGTTATAGATTATATGAGTTTATCCTAAATGCAATTACATGTCTATTATAAGTCAGAGGCCCAGGGGGACTGACGTACAGACCGTAGAGGAGAGGTACTGTAGACACAGAGGCAAAGGTGGGAGAGGTGCAGCCACAAGCTGGGGACGGCCAGCAGCACCACAAGTTGGAGGAGGCAAGAACGGGGTCTCCCGAGAGCCCACGGATGGAGCTGGTCCTGCTGGCACCGTGATTGGCCCAATAATGCTTATTTCAGACGTCAGGCCTCTAGGACTATGAGAAAATACACTTCTGTGATTTTATAAGACCTAGTTTGTGGTGATTTTTACAGCCACCACAGGAAACTAAAGCACCCTCTATTAAAATCAAAGGTAAAACAAATTTCACTGCCATTTTTCTCTGTGGAATAATGACAAATAGCAAGTATTTCTTTTAATAAATTCATATTAATGACGCCATTGGTAAAACATAGTCCATGGAATTGTGAGAGGGTTATGTAGCTCCTAAACCTTCATCGAGAGTCACCTTCTTTGCTCTATCCAGCAACTTGGCTGGCGTATGTTATAGCTGGTCCTTAGTTGTCCAGAAGAATCAGTTGCCCAAAAGTATGTCTCCAATGTCATGTGTGATGGGACCATCCAATGTTGATATTTTAACAGATCACAATACCTTATTGAAATCAAATGCTCACTGAAAATTTATGTAATGTTCTTAGACATTGCTTTTATCCAGTAAAAGTTTAACTCCAAGCCACATCCAATTATTTGACTAGAAACAAGTTTCAGCAACTATGCCAGTAGTGGGCTCTGCTGCCTTTGATTTGAAAAAGTTCTTTTCAGAACTATTAAAAAAGAAAAGTTTATTTCTATTTTATACATGAGTCTTCTAAAGGCCTTTGATCTCTTTAAAGGTATTCATGGTCCAAATAACTACCACAGTCATAAAAATAAGTAAAATCTGGATTTAAAATAATTGACACCTAAGGGAAAACTTATTAAATGTAGTACTCTTTATCCACAATGTAAAAGTTTTTTTCAGATCAAACTTTAAAGGTGAATAAATTAGTTTTTTTTTTAAATGAGTTATTTAAATACGAGGTAAAGATATCTATTCAGTATTAAATAAGAAAGCACCCTAAAAAAACAAAGCTAAGTGAAGGCATCCTGTTAAACCTAGCCACATTTAAAATATGCTCCCCTCACAATTTAATTCAAGGTAAAAAGGAAAAGAAACTCATGGTGCTTATAAAGTCGTGACATATGATGACAAATCAACTAACAAGCATCCACATCTTTTAACATAGCACCATTTTCCACTTAGTGTACAGGATGGGACAAAAGTAGGTTTACAGTTGTGAGCATGTGAAACAGGGTTTATTCTTGTATTATTTATTAATTATTGTATTATTCTCCATACAAAAAACTGTAAACCTACTCCCTCCTCCCCCCAATCCTATGGAGAGATGAACTCTGAAAACCAGTGATTCCCATTTTGAGTTTAAGGGTACTTATGGGATTTTATCTTATAGGGAATTTCTCAGAACTTAAAAAAATTACTTTCCCACAATTGCATTTGTACTTTCATCAGTTGAAGTTCAACTCTTATTATACTTTAAGTTTGAGAAGGAAACTGATCTTGAATATAAGTAATTTTACTCCTGGGATCTCATTTCAGTTACTAAAAGCCATATGGCTAAAGAATTACTCTTTTCCACAGTTTGGAAGTGCGATAGATTGTGCTTTGAGTGACACCTAAGGGAAGCACAGGTTCTTCGGAGGAGCTTGAATTAACCATGAAATCGAGAGAGTGGTCCTGTGAAAGAAATGGGGGAACAATCGTTTCTGTGGCTCTTGCAAGGAACAGCGGTGCACATTTACATTCAACACTGTGGCTTTTGAGTATGGGCAGATTTCTCTTCACTCTTAACTGAAATAACTTTGTATCTCTGGTTGGTCTTTAAAATAGTTCCACTTTACGATTTATACTACATGTGTTCTATTTTTGTGAGTGGTCAGTACAAAGACGGGTAAGGTATTATTTCAGGAGCTTGGCATGCTTCCAAATTGTGACCATGTATTTCATATTTTTTATGTACACATGCTTTGTGTGACAGACCACATTGATTCCATGTGCATTCCTTTACGAAGGTAAGTGTGGCATCACTGTACGCTGATTCAAACCGCTGGCACACATACTTTCTTTTTTCCCCCAGAAACCTGATCCTGGAGAGTCTGTGTTTTAATGATTACAGGTTTCTGACTGACACCAAATGAAGGTGCAATTGAATCGACTCACGATAAAGAGACTTATTTGAGCTCACTGTACTTAAAACAGAAGACTACTTTCAGGCTTTTTTGTCTCAACTTCTTTGACCATGTTGGTTGTAGACAACTTTTCAAATAAAAGAAAATATTTTCTTAGCCTAGTTCCAAGAGTGAAAACACAGGTTTTAATATTCACAGTGACCCCAGAGAAAGAGAAACTGATCCTTGAATGAAGGTTAAAAAGCCGGAGAAATATTTTTTTATGGGAAGGAGAGATTTTCTCATAGAAAATGATTCAGTGATACTCTTTAGGCATGCGCAGCATCGTTATGAATGACTTGTTTCTTATCTCAAAAGAAGAATTGCCTGGGATAAATAAGAAGAAAGTTAGATGGAACCTTGAAATAAACTCTGATGGTCAGGTTGGAGAAGTCACAGGCCAGATTTCCAAAAGCTGATTTTGAAAATGTTGGTGGACCTCACAGGGGAGACCCTGACTTTTTGACATCCACGTGTGTCTTACTGCCTTAGGACTTCTTTCCTATTGTCTGCAAAATGAAATGGTGTGCTTTTATTGCAAACGGCTGCCTGCCTTTGAAAGCTTATGTATATTTGGAAATTAGACATTTAAAACAAAGATTATTTGCTGTTAACAAAAACCATATTTTGATCATCAGAATTTGTAGCAGTTGTTTCAAGGTATCATGGGATTTTTCTTTGTTTCCATATTTTCCCCTTAAATTATACACATTTTCTGACCCTTTGCCAGGTCCCTGGTAGAGACACATTATTTATGAGATCAAGCACAGATCATATGAAAGAAACATCTGTTGTAGCTATTGTTTTTCAGAAGTTCAGGTTGCCCAAGAGGTTCAGTAGGCAATTGTTTCCAATCCTTATTTCTGTACAACTGGGGGATGATGGTGGCAGCAGAGGACAAAAGGCTGTTAATTTAATGTTTGAGATGTTTGTGTCCTGAAGTTATTTGTACTGAAAATGTTTTTGGAAGAAAAAAGAATTCCATGGTGACTATTATCATTTTTTTTTCTGATCTGTAACCAACTAGGGCTATAAAACTCGTCTTCAAGAGTGAATGAGGGAAAACCAAGAGGAGGGGTGGGAGCTGGTGTTGGTTTGATTGCTTCTTCATTTCTCGTCCCATCCCCACCTCTCGCTCCCGTCCCCAGTGTGTTCCTCAAAGCTCAGATCGTTTTCAGCAAGAGAAGAAGCTTCTTTCCAGGCCAACATTCTTCTCTACTCCTATTTCGTCCACCCTCTGCCTTCTAGTCAGCTGTCAGGCCAACAATTTTCTTTTAAAATAGATTTGAAAAAAAGGGGGAAGGTAATTTATAGTTTAATGGTTCAGTTCTGTGTTGGACACAGAGGTTTTATAGCTCTGGGAGGTAATTGCTCAGGTTGAAAGGTGCCCCATCTGTTCAGATTGCAGTTTCCAACAGGGTGATGTTCTTAGTGAAACTGGTGTTGGCAAGACCATCTGAGAAATCCAGCAAGAATATCTCACTGAAGGAACGTTTCCCTTGTTCTTCGATCACTAAATTTAAAATTAATTACACATTTTATTATTTTCATTAAAACAGTCCAACTGAAACCCTTAACATGCTGTATAAATTTCTATGTAGGAGGCAACAAAGGATGGTCAAGAAGCCCTGGACGGGTGGTGTAAACAACAACACTGCAACTCACTAGTCCTGTGACCCTGGACCTGTCCTTTAAATTTTATTCTAGCTGCATCACATATGATTCTGTAGAATATAGGAAGCATTTGATTCCCCATCCCAACCCCCACGATTGGCAAGGTCTTTTACATAGAATCCATTTTATCAGATGAGAGGATAGAAGATAAGTAGGGAAAGTATTTTCTTACTTTTACTTTAGATGTTCACCCCTTAAAGAAGAATAAATTCATTAATTCTCTCACATAGAATGATCCTCATTATCATACTACCTGTGACAACCACTTTCAAAATATTGTACTATCCCAAGGGATAGAAAAATATTGTACATCCTAAGGATTAACAAAAGAGTCAGATAAAATATGAAAAGGAATAACAGTATGATGCTAATATTAGAACTGGCATTTGATATGTAACTTAAAACTTTCATTTTGAAATAATTGTAGGCTTAAAAAAGAGTTGCAAACTATCAGAGAGTTTCTACATGTACATGACCCATTTCCCAACACCTCCCATGACCTAAGTATAATCATCAAAACAAAGAAATTAACTTTGGTACAATACTCGTCACTGAACTGTGGATTTTATTTGAGTTTCACGTTTACCACTAATGTACTTCTTCTATTCCAGGATCCAGCTGAGGATACCACATTGCATTTACGTCATGTCTTCTTTGTCTTTCCCAATCAGCGAGAGTTCTCTGATCTTTCCTGTCTCTAGTGATTGTGATGCTTTTGAATAATGCTGGTTAGTTATTTTGTAGAATACCCTATAGTTTGTGGCTGTCTCATTGTTTCTCATAATTATATTTAGGACATGCATTTTTGACAAGAATGCTAAAGATATGACGTGTTCTTTTTTTATCCTTACCCGAGGACATTTTTCCATTTTTTTTTTGTTCAGATAGAGTGGGAGGGAGAAAGAGGAAGAGAGAGAGAAACGTCGACGTGAAAGGGACACATCGAGTGGCTGCCACCCGCACAACCCAACTAGGGCCGGGGACAAACTGCAACCAAGGTACGTGCCCTTAGCGGGTCTCTGAACCTGGGTCTCTCCAGACCACAGGCCAACCCTCTAACCGCTGAGCCAAACCGGCCAGGGCTTCTTCTTTTTTTTTTCAGAATGATGTGGTCTTGAAAGTGTATCTTATCAAAGGGGACATGATGATATCAGTGTGGAATGCATGGCATTTATTTTATTCTATAGGTTATAATCTCATGCTATCTTTGTTAATTTTTGTTCTCACAACTTTCCAGCTTCGGCCAATAGGAGATCTTTCAGGCTGGTTTTTATGATCTTTCAGTCTGAGAACTTCCTTACTTCATGCCACCAAGAGCAACTCTAGGCTCATCTCGCATTTTCTTGGCCCGCCTCTGGAATTAACCGTTTTACCAGAGTCCTGTTCCCTTTAATGAGAGAGTAATTTAGTCATCAAGATCTGGATGCTGGGTGTGTTCATTGCTATTAAAATGTCATTGCATTTAAGCCTCACAGTAGATAGAGCTTAACATTAGGTATATATAGTATCACAGCCATATACACATACACACTTATATTCTTTCTATATCTATGTATCGGCGTGTACAGTATGAAACCATGCGTTCCTCTGATTCGGATCCAACACAAGTTCACCCTAACTTTCTTATATTCTTTAAATGTATCTTTTTCTCCGATTTTAAGAAGCCTGGCTCATTATTTATAATATACGTACTGATTTCTTTAAATATACTATGCAGAAAAGTAGTTTCAGAATTGCTGACCCATACTCCAGCTAATAGAGTGAATTGTTTTAATTGATTTTCTAATGTTGGACTAGGCTTACATTCCTGAAATGAATTCCATTTGGTTGTAATCTATGATTATGTCTATATATTGCTGGATTTGATTTGCTAATATTTTGTTGAGAATTTTCACATCTATGTTCACAAGAGATATGAATCTGTAGTTTTCTTTTTTGTCACGTCTTCCTTTGTTTCTGTTAGTAGAGTGATGCTAATGTTATAAAAGGAGCTGAGGAGTATTTCCTCTTCTTCAGTTTTCCAGAAGAGTCTGTATAGATGGAGTGTATTTGTATAGATGTAGTGTATTTCTCTTTCACATATTTGGTAGAAATCAACTGGGATGATGTTAATAATTAATCACGGAAATTCTAAATGTTCTTTTTTATATCTAAAAAAGGTCTAAGCCTAGAGATGTAGCACAATGATGATCATTGCTGCTTTCTCAATACTCAGGCGTAGGTCAGTTTATAGCTCTTGAGCTAGTGCAGACAACAGGTTGGGTTGAGTTCAAGAGCTGGCAAGAATGGCAACAAATTTGATTAAGGTGTTTTTCTTTTTGAAAACTCAATGATATATTTCATTTGACCCAATTACACAAAATATTGCCATTTTAACCTGTCAGCGGTGTCCACTGGGAACTGACCTTGCACCTCACTCAGAAGCAGTGAGGCAGCGTGACCCAGCGCCCTACTAGGATGCTGTGGGAGATTCAGTGGGAAACTGCTCGGAAACACCTATCCAGCCCTCATACTACACCTCGAAAGTGGAGTACCTGCTAAAAGAAATAACCAAAGACTAAAGAGCATACAGGATATCATAGTATCCAAAATGTCCAGGATGCAATAATAATAAAAAAAATCACTCATTACACCAGAACTGCAGAAATCACATGAACGAGCAGACAGGGACAAGAGGCCAACACCAAGATAATGTAGGTGTTAGAATTTCTTGAAAAGGATTTGAAAGCAACCATAATAAATATGCTTCTACAAGCAAACAAGTATTCTTTTAAACAAATGAAAAAAGTACAAATTCTCAGCAAAGAAACAGAAGTTACAATAAAGAGCTCAATAAAAGTATAGGATTGAAAATATAACCAACATTAAAAACATGCTGAATGGGCTTATGGAGAGTAGAATCAGGAAACTTTAAGACAGATCAATAGAATTTACACAATCTAAACAAAGAGAAAATGGACTAAAATAAAAATTAACAGTGACTCAGGGACATGGGGGAAAAAGATGAAAAGTTTATGTTTATAATATTAGAGTCCCAGAAGGAGAGGAGAATGGGAATAGGAATAAAAAAGAATTTGAGCCCTGACCAGTTTAGTTCAGCGATTAGAGTGTCAGCCTGTGGACCAGAGAGTTGCAGGTTCAGTTCTGATCAAGGGCATATACCTCAGTTAAAAGGATGGAAAGACAGCTAAGAACCAGAAGAAAATATTTGAAACTTATGCATTGGACAAAGGACAAGTATCTAGAATATTTAAAGAATTCTCAAAGCCCAATAGTAAAGAAACAATCCAATTAGAAAATAGGCAAAAGGCTTGAATAGATATTTCACCCCCACCCCCCCCCAAAAAAAATACAGGTAGACAATAACACAAGAAAAGAGGTTTAAGATCACTAACCATAAAGGAAAGCAAAAACTATAATTAAATGTTAATATTCACCTATCTAATATCTAAAATAAAAAATTTTGATAAGGATATTAAAAAACTGGAGGAGTCATTCATTGCTGCTGGAAATGTGAAGTGATATAACCCGTCTGGAAAACGATGGGCAGTTTTTTGTTGTTTTCAAATATGTTTTGATTGATTTTCTTAGAGAGTGAGGAAAAGAGAGGGAGAGAGAGATAAGAAACATTGATGAAAAAGAAACATCTATTGCTGCCTCCTGCACACCCCACACCAGGGATAGAGCTTGAAACCCAGACATGTGCCCTGACCAGGAATCAAACCAGTGACCTCTTGGTATATGGGACAATGCTCAATCCACTGAGCCACACCGGCCAGGCAGATTGACAGTTTCTTTTTTTCTTTCTTTTTTATCCTCACCCAAGGACATTCTTGCATTTATCTTCAGATAGAGCGGGAAGGAGAGAGGGGGGAAGAGAGAGAGAGAGAAATATCAATGTGAAAGAGACACATCAAGTGGTCACCACCCACACAACCCCATCCGGGGCTGGAGACAAACTGCAACGGAGGCACATGCCCTTCGAGGGAACCGAACCAGGGACTCTTGGGTCCGTGGGCTGATGCTTTAACCACTGAGCAAAACCAGCCAGGGCCAAATTGGCAGTTTTTTATAAAAGTTAATATACAATGACATATTACTTAGCATTTTCACTCTTGGGTATTTATTCCAGAGAATGAAAATTGTATGATCACGTAAAACCCACACATAGATATTCATAGAAGCATTATTTGTGATAGCCAAAATGGAAACAATCTGCATGTTTTTCAATGATTGGATAGTTAAAGGATTAAACCAACTGAGTTACTTCCATACCATGGAATGCTACTAGATTAAAAAATACTCCAAACCAACAACAAATATTGATACATGAAACAACCTGGATACATTGTCAGAAAATTATGCTGAGTGAAAAAAAGCCAATTCAAAAAACATATAAACCATATAATCCTATTTATATAATATTCTTGAAAGGATGAAATTATAGAAATGGAGAACAAATTAATGATTGCTGGGGCCAGGGACAGGAGAGGGTGTAGTATGATGGGTGTGGTTATAAAGGGATGAGAGATCCTTTTAGTTATGGAAATGTTCTGTATATTGACTGTATCAATGTCAATTTCTTGGTTTTGATACTTAATTACAATTTCACAAGATGTTGCCATTGAGGGAACCTTGTCACAGTGTGCACAAATTTTTCTGCATCATTTCTTACAGCTGTATGTAGCTCAGCATTTATCTCAAAATCAAAGTTTAATTTTCAAAGTTATGAAGCCTTTAAAATAATATGAACACAAAAATTGCTATTAATTACCATGCAATTCTGTATCAAAATCCTTTAAAATAGTAAAAGAAATCCAGATTTAATTTTTTAAAAATCGCAGGAAAACAATCTTCTGAGTGTATCCTGTTCAGGTCTTGAGGCTTTTGAAGCGTGTGTGCTAATGCATTTTATACTCCTCAGCTTCCAACACCGTAGTTCTTTTTTTTTTTTTTGGTGGTACGTGCCACTAGAGGAAACTGAACCCGGGACTCTCTGGTCCGCAGATCGAAGCTCAACCACTGAGCCAAACTGGCCAGGGCCCAACATTGTAGTTTTTTACCCTTTTCACACCAAAGCAGTTGCTTAAGTGTTTATTCCCAGCCTTCCTTCAGTGGACACATTCTTCTACATGGCCAGTCGGCTGTGGAGGTCATCACGTGTCTTGTGCTGATGACTGTAAAATCAAGACCATTATGGGGGGATCACAGCCAGTCAGATCAAGATGACCAACACATACTTTCCTCTCATCACCACAGTGTCTGGTCTCCTGGGGTGATGTTTGCTAAGAGCTGGTACTCCTCTGGTAGCCATCCTGTAAGTACATGACGTATATCTCTTTGCTCTCACTTTTCACACTTACTCTGTATTCGCCAAATCCTCTAAGTATCTCCACCTACTTTGCCACCCTAGTCTAGACCAGTATTTACATGGTAGACTATGTTACTTAAATACATTTTTCTCTGGGTTGGAGCCTTTAAATCTTTCCACCATTTCAAATTTATCCAGGGACAAGGGCACAGAATGAATTCTTTATCCTCTTTCTCTTATATAAGGAGACCATATTTCTGGGAATATAAAAATATAATAAACTCCCTCTGATGATCCAGATAGACCACCCTTCTCCACTTACACTGATGCTACCTTTTGCCTAATGTGGTTGAATTACAAAAGGACTTGCCTAAAGCATCTTAGAGGAGAGATGATGGTGAAATTAATTCCCAAAATTAATTTTCTCTTCTGTGTCCTGATATGAGGACTCTGATAGAACTTACACATATGTACTGTTATATATCCAGACAATGTTAATAATTTCAGACCTTCTTTTTGCAATTCGACTGCCTTATCTAAGATCAGCTGCTTTTTCTCTAGCTTTATCTAAGTGTTTTGTTGTTGTTGTTGTTTAATCACCAGATTTTCACAACTGTTGTTGGTGTTTTGATTTTGTTGCAAATGGTAGGCAAGAATTTTACCACTGAACCACCAATGCCTGAGACGTTGTTGTAAATGGTTCACTACTATGTATAGACTCTCATTGTCCCCGGTTGTTCCAGTAATTAGGAGGTCATTGCTGCCATGACAAACCTGCTCATCAGACATGAAGTCTACTTCTGCTAAGTCTTGTTGTGTATACACACACACACACACACACACACACACACACATTTTTGCGGCACCATTCAAAGGTGTTTTAGAACTTACCAAATCCATCCTCTTTTATGGTATCTGTGGGCCTGCGATTTCTTTCACTCCATAATGAAGAAATGTTGATTAGGTTTAACCACCAACAAGAGTGGGGGCAAATGTGGCATTTGCAGGGACCCACACCAACACGAGGTGCGTCCACACACTCATGTTGTGAACTGCCCATAATACATGATGGTTGAGCTGCTACCAATATCGACAACTGGCCCTGCCTTGTACCTTGATTTTCATGTGGACTTCAGATGAGTTACAGTCTAAAACCGCTTTTTAAAATAAGGAGCTAATTTCAGAGGGATCAAGAGTAATTAGGATGACAGTTACTTTCTTTCCCCAGAAGCCACAGGACCTGTCTTCTAAACCGCAACCCACTTTCATAATATTCTGGGATGTCATCCCCTAGTGGCACTGGGCACTGCCCTGGTCTCAGAGGCAATTAATCCAGTTAATCCATAACATATCCCCTTTAATTCTTGTGTTTTTCTAAGGCATTATAAATTCATTTATGAATATCTGTGGCTTTCTTTCTTTTGTAAATTCCTTCAGTATTTTCCCACTCTCTCTCATTAGATGATGTGCTTTTTTAATCCTCCACAGTTCTCTGTATAGTGAACTCTTAATTATCTGAGCTAAGGGAGGGGAGCATTAGAGTGGATGATATCAGAGGACAAATACATTTCCCAGAGATTTGCAGCAATTCTATGAAAGCATCTGAGTCCCAGAGGCAGGCAAACTAAAATCTAAGGAAAGCAGAGAGCAGAGCAGCATCCTGAATGAAAGAATGAGATGTCACATTCTCACAGGGCCTTGGACTACTGTTGCGCCTGCTCGTGGGATTTTGTTCTATCCTGGCCAGGCTGTTGGAAGATTCTCAAGAGAGAGGCTGCAAGGAGCTTAGGGCATGTATTCTTCTTCACTGACCCTCTCCCTTTTGGCATCAGTGCTTGTCTCAGCACAATATCTGGCCAGGACAATGGCAATTCAATAAATAAATGAAAGAGGAGTAACTGAATTCTTGGCAGAGAATTCCAACACAGAGGCTTTATGAAGCAGGGGAAGGGAAACACTGTGGGTGGAAGGTCTTACCTTAAGGGGAGCACATGTTAACTTGCAGGTACAGGGGTTCTTCCCTTCCCTTTAACTCCAGCTCCCAGCTCATACCTTAAACACAGCAGATGCTTTATCAGTGTTGGAGGAAGGTACACAAACAAGCAGAGAGCAGAAAGAATGATTCATAAGTAATAGAAATTCCTGAGTAGGCTGGCAGCTGCTATTCACACAATCTACTTTCTGTGTAATTAAACATTCTGATTGCATACTATGAATATTTTGGGAATAATTATAGGAAGGCTCTCTGGGAAGCTGGTGAGAAATGCTTTTCATTTTTTTATTGTTTCATTTTATTTTTATTTTATTCATTTTTTATTTTTTATTGTAGCTTACTATGCAAAAGTAAGTCTGTTTGGTTGCATGGCAGGGGGATCAAGGCAATGCACTTGATTTCTGTGGCTACTATATTCCCAGTAAACTCTTTTTCCTCATGTTTATTACTCACAAAATTCCATAAAATAATTATTATTATGCCCATTTAACATGTGAGACGACGAGGATCAACGAGGAAATAGTAATAAATATTTTTCCCAAAGTTACCCAGCTAGTCAATATCAAACTAGACTTCAAGTTAGTTTCTTTTGAAATCCTCTATTCTACATTGTGCTGTTTCTCAGTAACAATAGTAGCTACAATTTATTGAATGCTTGCTGTATGACAGCAGTGCATTTACATACTTTTTAACATTTCAGTTCATCTAGACAGGTAGGTTTTGACATCTTCATTTCAGAGATGACGGCCGAGCTAGGGAAGCTGAGAACCCTAGCCAACGTCCCTGACAGAGTTAAGATTTGCACCACATCTGTTTTGAGCTGTGGCCAGCACTTTCCCACTACATTCCACTTTCTTATTCTGAGCATCACGTCCTTACACTTAAGCCACATCTTCTTTACTACAACCAACTCTAAACATTTTGTTGTAGCCGGTTACTGCAATATCATCATTTTATTATTCTTGAGTAACAATATATTTCTATTACAGAGTGACAACCTGTATATCTATATACCCCCACATGTTCATTCATACATGCACATCCAAACACGTGGATATACATTTATTATTTCACAACATACTACCTTCCTAGCACAGAAAGAAATCCAGTTCCAGATAATGCTCACAGGATCCATACAGAAGGATAGGATGAGATATCACTAGCGCTAACAAATCATTACTTTGTACCAGATAGTGCTAAAGAAAACCTTGTCTAGAAATTTGCTCCTGGTTCTTTCCTCAACGTAAAGATCAGGCTCAGCCTTAAGGGCAAATAGCACAATCCTTACTATTAATGTCTGCAAATGCCATATGGCACTTTTTTTTTATCCATTGATCTTTACATTTGCAGATTAATAGGAGAAACTGATGGTATGAGGACACTGAATGTTTATTTTGTATTTATTTCTTGACACTATTGCATTTCCTCCTCACTTGTGTTTTCACTAGCAGAAAAAGGGCATGTGGTGTGCCTCCTGCGAAAATTGTCTTACCTGGCTAGAAGGTCCTTTCGGAGTCTCCTCATCTAGAGTGGCCACCTCATCTAGACGAAGGCATCCCACGACCTGGGATCACATGGAAGTACATGAAAGAGGCACCTTTCCTTACCCATGGTAAGCAGGTGCATTGGACATCTCACCCAGCTTCCTCCAGCTCCTCTTCCTCCCCAATTTTCCTCCAGACAATAATGCCCCAAGCAAGACCTAACAGTGTCTCCAGTGGTTGGACAGTAAGTTGAATGGACATTTCTTCACAGCAGGAGGAAAGAAGACTTCCAGTGGAACTCCTTCTTTTTCTAGGTTCTTCTGGCATAGTCAATTCTTCATCCTCCCTCAGGGTCCAAGTTGTGACCTGTGGGGCTGGTTAAGGTAACAACTCTCCATTACTCCTTAGGGAATGGCACGTAGCCCACCCGAGCTATACTCTGTAGGGCCCAACCTTACCCATTAGAGACAGCTGGGAGAACCTCCCGCAGAAGCCCAGTTCTGCATGAGGAGCCATCCATAGTGATTTTCCCCAGGCCCATCCTTCCATAAAGAAAAGGAAAGAAAAGAAGACTCCTTTAGGGTGACGATTGCTTAAATCAACTTACTACGTATTCCATGATTTGATAACTGCTTAACCCTTGCTAACCGTGCAGTAGTAACACTGTACTGTTTTCAAAACGTATGCATTTCATATTTTAGTACTGATCATACTTGCTTGAAGCGCCCTGTGTTTCCAGGTTTGAATCCTCTTGACTGTCTCTGAATATAGAGGCTGGTTTTCTGACCTTCTTTTAAGGTCATTGGGTTTTCTTTGTACTTTTATATCCTTTCAAAATTTTCTGCTTTCTCTTTGATTTTACTCCTTCTCAATTTATTTATGTGTGACAGCCTCAATCATCCATTTATCAATTCAGTAAAATCTGTCTTGCAGAATGTCCATTTTATCATTCAAGCCTGAAATCTGTTCTGCAATCCTTTTATTTCCTCCCTGAATTGCTTTCAAAGCCCTCTAGGGAGCTGGCCTGAAAAAATAGAGAATTCTCACATTGTTTCGATGAAAGGTGCTATATAACCACACAGCGGGATCATTGTTCCCTTTTCTCTTTCATTTTGGTTGCTCTGACTGATCTGTCTGCATTGCAAGCACAGTGGCCTGTTTTCATCTTAATTTTATTCACTGCTGTGGTTACTTTCTTTCAGGGACATCAGATAGGTGTTAAGTAAAAGACAGGCATGGGTGTCACAAGGAGAGTCTAGGCACCTCCCTTCCCTTGTCATTGATTTCTAACATTTTGTCTGACCACTCAGCTGAGCAAAACTTCCACAGCAACGATCTCCTCCCTGACGAGGCTCAGTTTCCCTGGGAGGTTTTGCTTTGTGCATAGAACTAGCCTAACCCAATAAAGGCAAACTGCAAAATTTAATTAATTTAACTCGTTCATCTAGGTGTTTAATGTAATATTTTGACAGATCTGCATAAACTGAACTTCCTAAATTTGGCATAAGGGAATAAAATTGATGGATTTAAATTCATTTCTGTGGGTGAAATGCAGAGATTTGTAATCCATCAGCTGTTCTCCCTAATGCACAATCTAGACAGCTCATGCTGCCTTCTGTTGGCATTAAGTGCAAACACCTCTGCTTAAATAATAGTAGTTGCATAACAACAACAACAACAAAATAGCAAAAAGCAGTTATAAGTGAAGATTTGGCATTAAATCAATATATTTAAAAAAAAACTGAAGCCAGGAATGAAGAGGGAGATTAAAAATTGTGCTATTTTTAACCCAAGAGGGGGAATTCAATATAGCTTATAGAAAAACATTAACTATTAAAGACAGAGCAATAAAAAATGCAATGAAGAAAGTCTTTGTGCTTTTGGGGGGTGGATATATAGATGTGTTCAGATGTTGGCTCTGTGTAAAAAATTGTGTGTCTGGGTGAATGTGTACATCCACCTTTGTTTTTTTTGTACAGAGTTTCTTAGTGTAGTTAACTGAAATTGACTATGTTCAGAATATTAAAATACAAAATAATTTAAAAGTAAATGATAGAGGAGTGGAAGCCTTCCCAGATGCTTCTGAGGGGCAGGATGTGTGTGTGTGTGGGGCAATAGATATAGTGTTTATCAAGCTATATCACAATGGTTTGAATAAATACATGGTGTTAGATTCATAAAAAATAAAAATATACCACGGTGTGAAAGGATATGAAAAGTGGCAAACCATTCCTTTCTAGGTTTTCACAGTATGTATTCTGTTCCTGCTGAGTGGAGAAATGAAACTTCTTATTTGAAGAATTCTAGGTTGAGGACTATTTCCTCAAGCAGAAAGTGTGTCTTCAGGTGAATATGTTGAGTGGCATTTCAGTTAGCCAGGTTTGAAAACATACTGTGAAGATTTCTGTGGCAGTTAGGAACCTAAACACCTTAGGTATCTCGACCTACAAAATGACTAACAAGGATCAAATAAATGATTTACACAACAAACAGTATTCTATAAATGTTTATTTATTTATTTATTTTTAAATGTAAAATGTTAAAATATGGGTAGTAAAAGAAATGACTTAGAATCACAAAACTTTGTGGCTCAAAATCTCTGTATTTCAATGAATTTGAAATGCTCTGGTATGAATGCTTTCTTGATCCTCCCAGAAGGTATTGAGGAAAGCTTTTAATTTTATATATGTCACTCACAACCACGATGGACAGGGATGTAAAATGCCATTGATTGGAAGATGCATCTTGATTTCAGAGAGGTTAAAATGGGGGGGGGGGGATTTTAGAATTGAAAAAATAGGATATCATAGAGATCAAACCCAGTTAAGTCATTTTACAAAAAAAGAACTTAATTAAGGTCCAGAGTGCCTGAAGGTTACACGATTGTTTAATAATGAGGCATGGCCAGATTCCCCGGCCATCTGCTCAGGTTCCCTGATGGTGCCCTGAACCTGCCCTATGGCATTTCCCCCACTTCAACTACACTTACTCAAAAGTTAGTAAACTTTTCAAGTACAAATAAGCAGCCAAATAAGTTAAGTGTATTTACCTGTGTGTATGCATGGGTGTTGTGTGTGCGCATGTACTCTTATAGACAGACACACGCACTAGTCATGCATTCATGCATTCATTCATTCATTCACTCGTTTACAGAATTCCCCAATGCCCCCATTAAGATGCTATCTTAAATGAAGGAGTTGGGCATTAGTTGTCATTAACAGTGTTTTCTAGTTCTAAATTTTCCCATTCCATATATTCAACCACCACATTTATTCGTGTATTGATCTTCATTACTCAGTACTTTTGAGTATCTGCTTTGTTTCAGCGACTGTACTATATACCAGAGATTGAGCATGTTTCTTCTGCTTCAAGTATAATTACCCAAATAATTATGTATTTCCAATCATGGTAAGTGCAGGAAAGGAAAGTGATTGCTCTGAGCATGTGTAACAGGGACGCTGGTCTAATTTAGACCTCTCTGAGGAGGTGTCATTTAATCTGACACCTGAAAGATAAAGCTAGGTGGAGAGCGAAGAGGCAAGAAGTTCAGGCAAAAGGAACTGGGATCGTAATTGCCTGGGGACAGGGAAAACGTGAATTACTTGCTGGTGTGAATATAGAGATCCATGACAGGGTTTCAGATCACAAGAATCCCACCATGAACAGGAGAAGGCCAGGTATTGATTGTTTCTAAACACCAGGCCAAAACAACTAACTGGGATGCTGGGAAAAAAAAAAAAAAATTACTTTCGTGAACAGAGAAACAAGGATGAGACTGGACCTGAGGAATCTGTGTTGTTTTTTCTCTTATTTATCTATTGCCTTTATCTCAGTGGTCTTGAAGAATGCTTTACTCTTGTACTTAAAAGAGTTAAGAGCGACGAGATTAAGAAAAGTAGAGAAATAGTAAAGCATTCAAGAACATTGAGATAAAGTTGGGGAAACAAGCTTTAAAACCTTCAGAGACAAGGTAATAAAGAAGTAAATAAAGTAGCAAGACTGGCCTTAAACTCATCAGCTAAGGAGCTGGGGGTTTCAGTTCGGCCACAGGGCTTTCTCCCTCTCAGCTGGCCTACCTGATCGAGTGCCTGACCTACAGCAGTGACGGCTCACACGACGGAGGAGCGCTCACCAGGGGCTGGGTGTGTCCACAATGGCAGCCCGTAACTACATGTAGCTACTGAGCATTTATCGGATTTGACATGTGTGTAAAAGTAAAAATATATAGCAGATTTCAAAGACAGTTTTAAAATGTTTGGAAAAAAGAAGAAACATCTGTAACAAAAATAAATTATTAAAAAAATAACATAAAATGTGGAATACATATCTTAAGTACTTGTTTACATTGATTGCATACTGAAATGGTAATAGTTTGGATCTATTGAGTGAAATTGAAAATATGATTAAAATTAATTTTGCCTGCCTCTTTTTACCTTTTTGTCATGTGGTCACTAGAAAACTTGAAGTGCCGCGTGTGCCTTTCATTCCATTTGTATCGGACAGTGCCGGTCTAGTTTCTAGGGGTGAGGTAGGTGCATATAAAACATACAAAGCCCCTGCTCTCATGATGCCGACATTCCCCTAGTGAAGCCAAGCAATAAGCTAAAACTAAATAAATAATAGGTGCTGTCAAGAATGATAAACACATTTAGAAGAAAGAGGGATTGTGGGCGCATTTTGAATAGTTGACTTAGGGTATGTCTCTCTAATTGGAGCAGAGGCATAAATACGGAGGGGAAGAAAGCCAAGCAGATTTGGGGAAGATATTTTAGGCTCAGAGGAATACCACAGACAAAGACACCCCAATATAGAAGGCTATCCAGTGTGGCTGGGATGCAGTGAAGAAGAAAGGGGGCAATAGGAGGTGAGGTTGGAAAGGTGGGAAGCTACTAGGCTACAAAAGGCCTTTGTTGGCACAAGTTAGGGCGTTTGGATCTTATTCTGAATAAAATAGTGCAGTCAATTGTAAAATTCGTAATTTTCCCCCTCCACGTATCCACATGTCTTTGTTCTTCCTCACAATAAACCTAGGTAAACTTTATAACTTGTCGTGTAGTTATAGCATATAATTTCTGATTTCCATGCCTAGTCCTAAGTAGTCCTTGCTTGATCCTGCTCTCTTGGAACCTGCTGGCTGCCATTACAAGCCTGCTAGACGAGAAATCACATGGACTAGAGGTAAATCCACTTGGTTGTCCCAGCAGAGACTCCAGATGTTGGTGAGCCCAGCTGAGATCAGCTGAACCTTGATCAGATCAGCAGAACTTCTTCCCAGCTGATCATAGAATTTTAAGTAATAATAAATAGTTACTATTTTAAGCCACTACGTTTTAAATTGTGCTCTTATGCAGTTAAAGGTATCTAATATAGACACAGACTTTTTCAGTTTTATGAAATGAGTTACATGTTTAGAGGTGATAAAATTTGATCCAGTTTGAATATATATTTGAGATTAGGTCCAAATCCATTTTCTAATAGAAATGATATGAGGTGTGAGAGAAATAGAGAAAACAGGAATGACTCTAACATCTTGGCCATAGCAACTGACAGAATGGTATTATCATTGTTAAGACAGGGAAAACTTGAGAAGTAGCTGTTTGGGTAGGAAAAATTAAGAATCCAGTTTTGCAGATATATTAGAGATGTTTATTAGGCATCCAATTTAAGATGTCAAATGGAAAATTAGATAAAGCATTAAGGAGTGAGATCTGGGCAGGATTCTTAAATGTGGGAATAAAGCAACATTATAAACGGCATAAAGTCATGGGACTAGAGGAGACTGTTCAGGGAGTGAAAGGGAGAAGGCTAGAGACTGAACCTAGGGTATCCAACATTTGGAGCTTGGGCAGATGAGGGACATCCTGTCCAGGAGGCTGAGAGTGAGGGTTCAGTACAGATGGAGATAACCCAAAGAGAAGCAAAGTGAACATAAAGCATTTCAAGACAGACTAATCAATTATATTGATAGTTGCTGATACGTAAAGTAAGATGAGAACTGAGAATTAAGTTTTAATTTGGCAACATGGAGATTTTGTTGAGTTTAAAGAGTAGCTTCTGTGGCAGGTTGACAAAAGCCTGGTTGAAGTGTTCTCGAGAAAAAAAGGGAGCATGGGAGAAAAGAAGACAGAGCTATAAAAAATGTTTTCGGTAGAGAAATGGGACACAAACTATGTTGTACTCTACATCCCCATGACTTTTTTTTTTTTTAATCCTCACCCGAGAATATTTTTTCCATTTATGTTCAGAAAGAGTAGGAGAGAGAGAGAGAGAGAAAGAGAGAGAGAGAGACATCAATGTGAGAGAGACACATTGACTGGTTGCCTCCCGCACAACGCTTCAGGGCTGGGGACTGAACCGCAACCGAGGTACATGCCCTTGACTGGAATTGAACCCTCAACTCTTTGGTCCACAGGTCGACACTCTAACTGCTAAGCCAAACTGGTCAGGGCCTTATGACTATTTTTATAACTGCCAATCCGGTCTCCTTTTTCACCTATTCCCCCCTCCCATAAGGCAATCATAAGTTCTCTGTGTCTATGAGTTTGTTTCTGTTTTGTTTGTTTATTTACTTTGTTTTTAAAATTCCACATATAAGTGAAATCATAAGATATTTGTCTTTCTCTGTCTGACTTATTTTGCTCAGCACAATACCCTCTAGGTCCAACCTTGTCACACCTGAAACTAGCACAATAGTGTATGTCAATTGTAAGTGAGAAATACATTTTTTTAAAAGGTTAAAAAAGAAAAAAAAAAGAGTCAGGGGCTTTGAAATTCTGATTTGAGGATGTTTTTTCCTTCAAGTTTAGAGTACTGGAGGAATAACCTGGACACACGAGGTAGTATTTGGAGAGTGGTGTGCTGAAAATAAGATGTCTATAGAGAGTACCATTTTGTTTACCAGGGTCCAGGGCATTGGATTTTAATAGGAATAATACCACACCCTAAAGTTTTTTGGAAAATTTGTTGGCAGTTTTTATTGTCACAATAATCGAGGGTGATGCAGGAATTTAGTGGTGGCAGCAGGAAGTTAGATGTGTTTCAGTGTTTAGAATAATACAATACATCTGTATTCACTGGTGTGTATTCACAGTAATTCTACATATATACTAATGTATTTGTTTAATTCATTTTAAACTGTTAAATTTCAGATGATTGTTTGAAATTGGGTACTAGAGATTGACCCGCAAATGAACACTGACCTTGTGCAGACACTATTTCCTGATGAAGCGAGGAGCCTGTCAACATTAAGTAAACACTGACAAAGAAGGATGTTAACAGAGCTGGAGCGACTTGAAAGGAAAAGTTTGAAAACTCTAACATTGTCTCTGAAATGATTAAAAAGTTCTAATAAAATTATAATCTACTGTGTGCTTTATACATAGGCTTTACATGATCACAAATGGTAACCTTCACAGTACTGAGAAAAAAATAATTTTATGGTAATTGTAATAATAATTACTAAAAATAATTTATATATGATGTTTCAGTAGGCTGACCAAAGAAATCTAAGTGAAATAATTTTTCTGTTCCACTGAGCCAAGTTACCGTTTAAAGAATAATCAATGAAATAGTAAAAGATGTCAAAAATTATCTGTGAAATAAACTATACTTAAAATAAATTTTCATTACAAGTGGGTGAAACTTTCGTTGGCTAATGAGACTTTACTGCCTGCATTTGAAAGGTTCATGTGGAATAAAACATCATAGAGAAAATGTTTTTATTTAAATTACCGATAATAAATATAAAGAGGTTGTCCATACTTGAATCCCCTAAATATAATTTTATGGAAAAAGATACTCTCTGTTTTGGGGTCATTGCTTCTGCTACAGATGGGTTGTTGGCAATGTCGGTTTATTGCTAACTTAAAAAATTGCACCAGGTGTTTTAGAAATTCACTACATTATTCATGAACTACATGTAGTCCCCAAGAATATTTTGGAAAGCTCCACAGATCAATGAATGTTTTTAGCAGCGTTACTAACAAAATTCATAATAAATCTTTTAGTGACTATTTCATACAGAATACACAGCAATAAGAGTTTGAACAGGTTATCCTAGACAGAAAAGTAAGATGATTCTCAAAAAGGATCACTGAAAATAGATTCTGTTCACTATTTAATACCAATTTATTAAAAAAAATTCTCCCAGTGAAAACATAAGCATGAAGATTGAGATACTGTGAATAGATGTGGCATATTTTTCATATATGTATAGTTGGTCACCTTAAGCTACAACAGAACGAAGTCAATTTCTTTAAAATGAAGTAAATAATCATGGGATTCATCAACAAATTTACACTATGAATGTAGGTCACACTGAAAATGACCTTGCTACTTACTATCTCCCTTTGTAACACTTTAAATGTTAAAGATATTAATTGGGAATAGATTACTCTTATTTTTATTAATAAATAAGATATGATAGCTAGAGTTAAAGGTTGAATAAAATATATCATACCAAATTGGGTGATTAATTCATTTGAAATGCTTGTGGAACACGTTAGCCAAAATACGCAAAAAGAATTAATTGAGCTAAAACACAACTTTTAGACTAAAGCAAAATATAAATAGTCTAATTATAAAAGGATTTGGTTCCATTTTAGATTTTAATACACACATCTTTGAAAATAAGTTAAATTACCAATAGCTTTTTCTTCTTTTTAACAATAAGTGAATTCGAAGAGATTCCAGATTAGTAATACAGTTTCAGCAAAAGCATCAACTCTGCTGTACTGTAAGAGATGGGAGCTAAGGTTTTTTAAAAAATATACTTAGAACCAAATATTATGAAATTAATGGAGTCACACTACTGAAAGTTATTTAAAAGCCACTTATACTTTAAAATATTTTAACACAAGGTTAAGAAATCTGTCATTAAAATTATATATTGCATTTATTACATTACTTACAACATTTTCTTTTCAATCTGAAGTTGTCCCCAGAGGGAATTACCTCGTAATTTCTGTACAACCTCTCTTATTACTCATTATATTTCCAGTCCATCTTCAATTACTCTTTGTTTAAGGAAGGACTCTGTTTTCAAGAACTTTTAATTCAGAGACTGAATGCATCCTTGGACATGTGGTTGACTCCACATGATAAAAAGTATGTCTTCAGTGGTACTTCATTGGCACTGTATTTCATGCCAGAATGGTGAATTGTTTTGAAAGTACACTTATAAATAGCCTAGCTTATTCACAAGAATATTATTCTTCCACTTTTTTTCTTTTTCAACCCTGATAGACTATAACTTACCTTGGCATGTTATCTACACTTCAATTGAGAGTTTTTTCTTTCATTTATCTGTTATGTTATATGGATAAAACTGATCTGTTACTAGTTTAGAGCCCATCTTTTGTTTGCTCTTCCATTTTTTTTACTTGCTTATATGAAATGACTTCTCATCATGCTCTCTTATGATCCCAACTTATTCATAATTAAGTAAAGTGTAAGAATAAGTAAAAATGTACTGTAGTCATGAATGCACATTAACATATTTATTGCATTATTATAAATTTATTTTATTGCTTGTTTTAAAATTATAGTTGAAGATAGACTGTGTCACTTGAAAGTTAAGGGAGGAGTCTACAGAATAATTGTTTTTTAAAAAGGGGGTGTTGGTTCTGCAATGAGTGTGGCCATAACTTAGCAGTAGTTGCTAGGAATTGAATTACTGTTAGCTTTGCTAGTTCTGATCTGTGTTTTCTTTGTGGATCAATAACCCATTGTAGACTCTGTGTTAGGTGTAGTATTAACCACATTTCATGTACCATGTCATATATTGATATTCAACAGCCTACCTTTCTAAGATAAAAGTACTCTAGATGAGCAAATTCTTAGTAGGTTGTTCCCCATCTCCTCCCTTTCCCACTAAATTGGTTTGAGATAGCCTAGACAATAAGTTCTTTAAATGTGTTGCTTAAAGATTGGAACTGAATTCTTAACCCTGACACATTTTCAGGACTAATTTCAAATTAAATCTTAGGCTATAATTAGCAATATATAGCTATTCTCAGATTTCTTTTAAGTCTCCTGTTTTGATGACCTTTTCATACCGCAGTCCTTTGTTTAATTTTATTCAGAGTTAGAAAATATGGTAATTCTGAACAACTTCTTGGTAATTCTGCAAACAAAAAGGAAGTTTAAAAAGGAAGATTTTAAAAAATGAATCAATTTGGTTCCAAAGCTGGTATTAACATATTTTAATGCAGGGAAAGAACAGGAATCATCTTAAGGTTATTAGGAGTCCGTCAAATTGACCTACATAAGCTCATAGAAGTTACATGTTTGCTAAGGTCAGGGAACTGTTTCATGACCTTGAAGGGTATATTAGTATTTCTATTTAAGTCATTACATTTTCAAACATTGGAACTGCTCAGATTTGGTTCAGTGCACAAACCAATCACTTAGAATGTTAAAGAGCATGACTTTGGTCTCCTGGAGACAGCTCTTCTGTAATCGAGCTCCCCTGTGCATGGCCTGCCTACCTTCCCTGTTAATTTTTTTCTTGGTGTTTTCCTTTTTTTTTTTTCCTTGTCAGCCTACATTATGAATGCAACTGATAGAACAAACATCAACACCTAACATTGGGAATTCTCTCCCCAGAACTCATTTGAAACACATGCTGAGGTTCTCAAATGGCAAATTTTATAAAATGTCAGAGCATTTTAGAGTTGGAAGTGATTGTTGGATGCATATTACAATCACATGGGGAGCTTAAACAAATACTAATGCTTCAGAAATTCTGATTTAACTTGTCTGTGGAAGATTGGAGGCATCTATATTTTTAAAAGCTTTCCAAGTAATTTTAATGTCCAGCCAAGTTTGAGATCTGCTTGGCCAGTCCCATTTAATCAGGTCAAAAAGATATTCAGAAAAGATCTGACATATCTAATGTCACACAACTAGTAAAGCTGAGACTAAAAGTCGATTTACTGACAGTTGGTGTAGTCTTTACACTTTTTTGAAACTACTCTTTGAGAGGTGTCCTTCCACAAAAACCTCAAACATAAGTCCAGCATGTAGTTTAATTTTGGAGCTATATGCTTCTAGGTACTCCTCTCTAAGGAATCGATTTCATCTGATAAAATACATTGAAGGACAGTTACGTTTAGAAAATGCTAATACTATAATTCCCATAGAAAGGGAAAAGGGTTTTATTTTTTGATGATTAATAAGCATATATATGGTGATGCCAAATAGTCTCCATCCTTGATGAGAATTTTCAGAAAAGCAGTATAATCGGTCATACAGTTCAATCCCTTTAGCATGCTAGGATGCAGAAAAAAAAATATATCTTGCTAAGAATTTATACCAAATCATTTTTCAGCTGTATTATTCAAAACACATCATTACTGTTGGTTGTTCAGATAAAAACGGCCTCACAATTGCAATGAATTATCTGCTTTTAGAGTGACAGAATTTACAATGACAACAGAAAGATATAAAAAGAGGAAAGGTTTAAGGGTTGACATTTAGCCATTGTTTACAGTATTCTTTTAATGGATGTTGATCTTTCAGCATCTAGAGCTCAGATGGACAATCTCTACAATGGCAGTTGAAAATTATGCTTGGTTTTAAATTTGTGTGTTTTTTGTTTTGTTTTGTTTTGTTCATATATTACAAGTACTAAAGTTGACAGTATTTTATGTTTTATATTTTCTTCAGTGATATTTTGGCCAAAGACAGGACACATTTACACTCTGAATGCACATGTTTTAATGTAGAACTATATATGGAATTATTGTACCTTGACATGTCATTCTGGTTGCTTTCCAATAAAATATTTCACTCTCCCCTGCTCTCCCCTGATCATCTGAAAAATGACAGGTTAGTTCAACTGTCCAGCCAGTGGTTGAGCATCGACCCATGCACCAAGAGGTCAGCAGTTCAATTCCTGCTCAGGGCACATGCCCAGGTTGTGGGTCAGATCCCCAGTGCAGGAGGTGGCCAATAGATGTTCTCTCTCATTGATGTTTCTCTCTCTCTCTTTCCATCTCACTTCTTCTCTCTCTAAAATCAATACAGAAAAACAATAATAATTAAAAAAACAGATTAGTTCAACTATCTTGAAGTTGGCAAATTTTTAGTTTTATTAAACCACAAAAGTATGCTCAGTCTGAATGTTTGTGCATTATTATGGGTTTCTAGAATCTGGAAAACTTGTGAATGTAGGAAAGAGCAAATTGGGAAAAAATATTTCTTTATCTCCAGGTGATGAAAATTCATGAATAGTTGAAAGGAGAATGACATAAGGATGAAAAGGGTAGAAAATCCCAGAAAATTGAAAACAACGATGAAATGATATGTAAATGTCTATGCAGATATTTCTAAAGCTTGTGATTATTTTTTAAGTGTGACTAGTAAAAAGGATTTATTAAAAGTTCAGTTGAATACTGTGAGTTTGAATATCATACACATAACACTCTTATAGTGAGTTCTGAGAAATTAAATATCATGAGACTTTAAACTGGTTTCTTTTCAAGAGATGCTAGAGGACAGAAAGGAAAGAGATGCTTTGTTTAAAGACAAACATTGAAAGCACTAATCTAGGATGCTGGAATAAGCAGTAATGGATAAAAGAATAAATGCTGCCCTGGCTGGTTTGGCTCAGCAGTTAGAGCGTTGGCCATCAGACCGGAGAGGCCCGGGTTTGGTTCCCGCTAAGGGCATGTACCTTGGTTGCAGTTTGTCCCCAGCCCTGGTTGGGGTTGTGTGGGTGGCAGCCACCCGATGTGTCTCTCTCACATGGATGTTTCTCTCTCTCTCTTCCTCCCTCTCTCCCTCCTGCTAAAAAATAAAAAAATAAAATAAAAAATAAAGAAGAATAAATGCTTAGGAGTTTAAAAAAACTCAGCAACTGACATTGATTATGGATTAATTGATTCAAAATGATGGAACAAAAACTGCATACTTTTCATTCAATGTGAATAAAAAGATTTAACTACTTGGAAATTGACCGAGTGTCTCATCTATAGGGGACTAGACTATGAGTTTATTGTGTTGAAACTGAGAACAGGTTTGAAGGTCACCTCACCTATCCAGCCAGCCAGTGCTTGACATTGATACAACTTAAACAGCAAGTTCTCTCATGCACATTGAGTAAATTATCTTGACATATTTTATATTTTATAATTAGAATAAACATAGACAAAATTATTTGAAAGCATAACTTTCTCTTCTGGGTTTTCTATTACCAAAGTCCTCAGATATACTTATCTTTCATATTTGAAGTATTTAGAAGAACAATGCAATATGAATGTCTCCCTTTTAGATTGTGAATTCCTCAAGGGCCAGAACCAACTTTTATTTTGTTCTGTCTTCGTCTAAATATGTATTCTTCTGAGAATGTTTCTAAACCTCACTCACCCTTCTCTCTAAGTTCATTTCCACAGTTCAGGTTCTCATTGCTTTACTCTTTTATCCCAGAATCCTCTAAATTGTTTCTTAAATTTTTGTTTCATCTTCTGCAATAAGATCTTCTTCCCTAATGCTGTGATTTACCTGAAATGGAAAACTAACTATGTCATTATTTTGTTGAAATTCCTCAGTTGCTCAACTTGAACCATCTTGACAAGTTCATGCTTCTTTTTTTTTTTCCAGTTGCTTTTAGAGAGAGGATGGAGAGAGAGAGAAAGAGAAAGAGAGAGAGAGAGAGAGAGAAACATCAATGTGAGAGAGAAACATTGATTGATTGCCTCCTGCACTCTCTGGGACCAGGGGGTTTAACCCACAACCTGGGTATGTGCCCTGACCTGGAATCAAACCCGCCACCTTTTGGTGTGGAAGGGTACTCCAACTCACTGAGGCCACACCAGCCAGGGTCATGATCCTTCTTAACAGTACACACTGCTCTCCAGGCTGGCTAGTGATTGTGGAGATTTTTCAAACTTTTCCTCTGAATGTGCCTAGTCCACCCCTCTCACTCTATCCTGAGTGTGTGTTGGGGAGCAGGGAGACAATTTAAGATTTTATGCCTTCTCTCAATTCTGCAGTGATAACAGGTGATGAGACCCTCCTGCTGTTATTTCTCTAGGGCAGTGTCCTGAAATGTTGAGCTATTAGATTCAAGCTCCCTCCTAAAGGACTGGACACCTTCTCTCCACCCTGCAGAGCTGTGCCAAGTGCTGAGAGCCACCTGACCATTTTTTCTAAGTCTGTAAACCGTCTAAGCTCCCTTCCCTCTTGGAACCACTAATCTGTTCTCTGTATCCATGAGTTTATTTTTATTTTGTTTTTCTTGTTTGTTTATTTCACTTTTAGATTTCACATAAGAATGAAATCATAAGGCATTTGTCTTTCTCTGGCTGACTTATTTCACTAAGCATAATACCCTCAAGTTCCATCCATATTGTTACAAATGGCAAGATTTACTTCTTTTTATGGTGGAATAATATTCCTGTGTATGTATATACCACACCATCTTTACCCATTAATCCATCAATGGACATTTGGGTTGCTTCCATATCTTGGCTGTTGTGAATAACAATGCAGTGAACACAGGGATGCATATATCTTTTTGAATTAGTGGGGTTTGTTGTTGTTGTTGTTGTTGTTGTTTTATACTCAGAAGTGAGATGCCTGGGTCAAATAGTAATTCTATTATTTTTTTAAATTTATTTTTTATTAATTAATTTTTGTTACAGATGTTTCTCCTTTTTCCCCCACTGATTCCTCCTTCCCCCCTCCCTGCCCTTTCCCCAGTTTGTTGTCCATGTCCACTGTTCATGCATACATGCATATAAGTTCTGTGGTTTATCTCTCCCCCACCACACTCCTCTTTAGGGGATTGTCAGTCTGTACCCCACTTCCGTGTCTCTGGGACTACCCCATTCTTCAGACTGTTATGTTCATTATATTCCACAAATAAGTGAGATCATATGAAACTTGTCTTTCTCTGTTTGGCTTGTTTCACTTAGGATGATACTTTCAAGGTCCCTCCATGTAGTCTCAAAGGATAAGAGATCTTTCTTTCTTACAGCTGGGTAGTACTCCACTGTGTATATGTACCACTGCTTTTTTATCCATTCGTCTACTGATGGACACTTGGGCTGTTTCCAGATCTTAGCTATTGTAAATAGTGCTTCTACAAACATGGGGGTACATATATTCTTTCTGATTGGTGTTTTAGGCTTCTTAGAGTATATTCCTAAAAGTGGGATCACTGGGTCAAATGGAAGTTCAATTTTTAATTTTTTGAGGTAACACCATATTGTTTTCCATAGTGGCTGCACCAGTCTGCATTCCCACCAGCAGTGTACTAGAGTCCCCTTTTCTCCACACCCTCGCCCACACTTGTTGTTTGATGATTTGTTGATGGCGGCCATTCTGACAGGTGTGAGGTGATACCTCATTGTTGTTTTAATTTGCATCTCTCTGATGATTAGTGATGATGAGCATTTCTTCATATGTTTCTTAGCCATTTGTATGTCCTGTTTGGAAAGGTGTCTATTTAGTTCCTCTGCCCATTTTTTAATTGGATTCTTTGTCTTCCTTTTGTGGAGTTGTATGAGCACTCTATATGTATTTGAAATTAACACCTTCTCTGATATATCATTGGCAATTATGCTCTCCCATACAGTGGGTAGCCTTTCCGTTTTGATGACTATATCTTTCGCAGTGCAGAAGCTTTTGAGTTTGATGTAGTCCCATGTGTTCATTTTCTCCTTGTTTCTATTGCCTTAGGTGATGTGTCAGTAAAAATTCTGCTGCGTATGATGTCTGAAATTTTGTTGCCTACAGTCTCTTCTAGGATTTTTATGGATTCATGAGTTACATTTAAGTCTTTTATCCATTTTGAGTTTATTCTCGTGTAGGGTATAAGTTGATGGTCTAGTTTCATTTTTCTGCAAGTAGCTGTCCAATTTTCCCAGCACCATTTATTAAAGAGGCTGTCCTTACTCCACCGTATGCTCTTGCCACCTTTGTCAAATATTAATTGAGCATATTGCCTTGGGTCCATTTCTGGGTTCTCTGTTTTGTTCCACTGGTCTATATGCCTGTTCTTGTGCCAGTACCAGGCTGTTTTGATTACAGTGGCTTTGTAGTATAACCTGAAATCTGGTAATGTGATCCCTCCTACTTTGTTCTTCCTTTTCAAGATTGCTGTGGCTATTCAAGGCCTTTTTTAGTTCCATATGAAGTTTTGAAGTAATTGTTCTAATTCTGTGAAGTATGCCATTGGTATTTTGATGGAGATTACATTGAATCTATAGATTGCTTTGGGTAATATGGACATTTTAATGATGTTAATTCTCCCAATCCATGAACAGGGTATGTGCTTCCACTTTTTTATATCTTCCTCTATTTCTTTTTTTTTATTTTATTTATTTATTTTTTTATGAATTTTTATTTATTTTTTTGTTACAGATATTTTACCTTTTTACCCCATTGGCACCCCCCACCCCACCCCCCCTCCACCCTGTCCCCGGCTTAGTTGTCCATGTCCATTGGTCATGCATACATGCATATAAGTTCTGTGGTTTATCTCTTCCCACCCCCCCACCCCCCATCCCCTCTTCTGAGGGATGTCAGTCTGTGCCCCACTTCCATGTGTCTGAGTCTACTGTATTCCTCAGACTGTTATGTTCATTATATTCCGTAGATAAGTGAGATCATGTGGTATTTGTCTTTTTCTGCTTGGCTTCTTTCACTTAGGATAATACTTTCCAGATCCCTCCATGTCGTCTCAAAGGATAAGAGATCTTTCTTTCTTACCACTGCATAGTACTCCATTGTGTATATGTACCACAGCTTTTTTATCCATTCGTCTACTGGTGGACACTTGGGCTGTTTCCAGATCTTAGCTATTGTAAATAGTGCTGCTATGAACATGGGGGTACATATATTTTTCCTGATTGGTGTTTCAGGCTTCTTAGGGTATTATTCCCAGCAGTGGGATCACTGGGTCAAATGGGAGTTCAATTTTTAATTTTTTGAGGTAGCACCATATTGTTTTCCATAGTGGCTGCACCAGTCTGCATTCCCACCAGCAGTGTATTAGAGTCCCCTTTTCTCCACACCCTCGCCCACACTTGTTGTTTGATGATTTGTTGATAGCAGCCATTCTGACAGGTGTGAGGTGATACCTCATTGTTGTTTTAATTTGCATCTCTCTGATGATTAGTGATGTTGAGCATTTCTTCATATGTCTCTTGGCCATTTGTATGTCCTGTTTGGAGAGGTGTCTATTCAGCTCCTCTGCCCATTTTTTAATTGGGTTCTTTGTTTTCCTTTTGTGGAATTGTATGAGCACTCTATATATATTGGAAATTAACCCCTTATCTGATAAATCATTGGCAATGATGTTCTCCCATACAGTGGGTTGCCTTTCCATTTTGATGATTGTTTCTTTTGCTGTGCAGAAGCTTTTTAGTTTCATGTAGTCCCATGTGTTCATTTTCTCCTTTATTTCTGTTGCCTTAGGTGATGTATCAGTGAAAATTCTGCTCCGTATGATGTCCGAAATTTTGTTGCCTACATTTTCTTCTAGAATTTTTATGGATTCACGGGTCACATTTAAGTCTTTTATCCATTTTGAGTTTATTTTTGTGTAGGGTATAAGTTGATGGTCTAGTTTCATTTTTTTGCATGTAGCTGTCCAATTTTCCCAACACCATTTATTAAAGAGGCTGTCTTTACTCCACTGTATGCTCTTGCCGCCTTTGTCAAATATTAATTGAGGGTATTGCCTTGGGTCCATTTCTGGGTTTTCAGTTCTGTTCCACTGGTCTATATGCCTGTTCTTGTGCCAGTACCAGGCTGTTTTGGTTACAGTCGCTTTGTAGTATAACCTGATATCTGGTATTGTGATCCCACCTACTTTGTTCTTCTTTTTCAAGATTGCTGTGGCTATTCGGGGTCTTTTTTGGTTCCATATGAACTTTTGAAGTATTTGTTCTAGTTCTATGAAATATGTCGTTGGTATTTTGATGGGGATTGCATTGAATCTATAGATTGCTTTGGGTAGTATGGACATTTTAATTATGTTAATTCTTCCAATCCATGAACAGGGTATGTGTTTCCACTTTTTTATATCTTCCTCTATTTCTTTTTTCAATGACCTGTAGTTTTCTGCAAATAGGTCCTTTACTTCTTTGTTTAAGTTTATTCCTAGGTATCTTAAATTTTTTGCCACAGTGGTAAATGGGATTGTTTTCTTAGTTTTTCTTTCTGTGAGTTCATCATTGGTGTATAAGAATGCCATCGATTTCTTGACGTTAATTTTGTATCCTGCTACTTTGCCAAATTCATTTATTAAGTCTAGTAAACTTTTGATGGAGTCTTTGGGGTTTTCTATGTATAGTATCATGTCATCTGCAAATGGGTCACCAGGGAGATCAAGGAAGAATTCAAAAACTTCCTGGAAACCAATGAAAATGAAGACACAACAACACAAAATCTATGGGATGCAGCTAGAGCAGTTCTGAGAGGGAAGTTCATAGCACTACAGGCCTACCTCAAAAAAGAAGAAAAATCTCTAATAGACTATCTAACCTCACAACTTAAAGAACTAGAGCACAAACAAAAAGAAAACCCCAGAGCAAGTAGAAGGAAGGAAATAGTAAAGATCAGAGCAGAAATAAATGACATAGAGACCAAAAAAAACAATTCAAAGGATCAATAAAATAAAGAGCTGGTTTTTCGAAAAGATAAACAAGATTGATGGACCCTTAGCTAGACTCACCAAGAAACAAAGAGAGAGAACCCAAATACACAAAATCAGAAATGAAAGAGGAGAGATAACAACTGACACCACAGAAATACAAAAGATCGTTAACAACTACTGTGAACAATTATATGGCAACAAATTCGACAATCTAAGCGAAATGGACAAATTTCTAGAAGCACATAGTCTCCCAAAACTGGATCTGGAAGAGATAGAAAGCTTGAACAGACCAATAACAGCAGAAGAAATTGAAGATGTAATCAAGACTCTCCCAGCAAACAAAAGCACAGGCCCGGATGGCTTCACGGGGGAGTTTTACCGAACATTCAAAGAAGAACTAATACCCATTCTCCTCAAACTATTTCAAAAAATTCAAGAAGAAGGAAGACTTCCAAACTCGTTTTATGAAGCCAGCATAATTCTAATTCCAAAACCAGAAAAAGACACAACAAAGAAAGATAACTACAGGCCAATATCCCTGATGAACATAGATGCCAAAATCCTGAACAAAATACTAGCAAATCGGATCCAGCAATATACCAAAAAAATTATCCACCATGACCGAGTAGGATTCATCCCAGGGATGCAAGGCTGGTACAATATTCGCAAATCCATAAATGTGATACACCACATAAATAAAATGAAGAATAAAAACCACATGATCATATCAATAGATACTGAAAAAGCATTTGACAAAATCCAGCACCCATTTCTGATAAAAACGCTCAGCAGTGTGGGAATAGAGGGATCATATCTAGACATAATAAAGGCCATATATGAAAGACCTACAGCCAACATCATACTCAATGGGCAAAAACTAAAAGCATTTCCCTTAAGAACAGGAACAAGGCAAGGATGCCCACTTTCACCACTCCTATTTAACATAGTACTGGAAGTCTTAGCCACAGCAATCAGACAGGAAGAAAAAATAAAAGGGATCCAAATTGGAAAGGAGGAAGTGAAATTGTCATTATTTGCAGTAATTCTATTCTTAATCTTTTGATGAACCTCCATGGTTTCTTCACCATTTATACTCTCCCAACAGTGTATGATGGATCATCATTGTTAGGTTGCTTTTTTTCCCCTGGTAAGATCATGTCTCTGCTTTTTCTTCCCGTCTTGATGCTCTCATTTTATCCTTTGTTATGGAGGTTCTGATCATCCAATTTTCAGGCCCCTTTCAGAGAGAATTATTCCATGTGTAGTTATAGATTGATGTGTCCCTGGAAGGAAATAAGTTTAGGATTTTCCTACACCACCATCTCTGAAAAAGATTGTCTTATAGTTTTGAAAGAGAGTACTAAATAGTAAGTTAGCAAATGACTGTGAGACCAAGACCATAGCTCTTCTGTGAGAGGTGGTGAACTCTATTCTCTATTCTTATTTCTTTCCTAAGGAACAATAGAGAAAAAACTAGAACACAATTAAAATATTCCTGAATGTTACATACATTATGTTAGACAATGCCTATTTGTGATTAAATTCCTAAGTAAAATCATAATTTGGGCAAAGTTTTTTGAAATAATTAATGTTAGTTTTAAGTAAATGAAATGAGAATTTCAAAGGGAAAATGGCATAATGAACACATTCAAACAGGGTGGGTAAAATATATGTCAGAAACATTTCCTCTGCTTCTGGTTGTTTACCCTGAAACAGTGCTACTAGACAAAACACATATACACAAACTCATTTAAAGAGGAGCACACCCATGGGACTGTGTAATGATATGCCTTCCAGCTTCTGACTTCGGCCTGCTTGATTGGACTGTCTTTTAGAGTACTGTGTGATGACTGAATTGCTATATACATTTGATCGCATAGTTTGTGCAGACACCAACCCATCAGTCCATAAAATTAATTCAAACAAACAAACAGTTTTAATTATGACCAGGAGCTTTGCATATTTTCCTATCTGATCTTAGTTGCTTCTGCTAGTACTTTGTTTAGCAGAGAAACTAGTATTATATTAAACCACAGGGCCCTGTAACTGTTTTACTATCAAGCATTTATGTAGCATTTTATGGCCTCCAAGGTATTTTATAGCCCCTGCTCCAGTTTTTTTTTTCTACCTAATCCCTTTGGGCACAATGTTGTCATTTCCATTTTTACAAACTTTAGAAAGGCGGCTATGTGAGGCCTAGTGACCAACAGAAGGTCAAACGATAAGTTAATGGTCAAAAAGGAATTAGAGGTCATGATCTTTGGATTGCCAATTTTTTTTTCCTGCTATACTGACTCCTTCCTGGCCTTTTGCTGATTTGTCTGTGAAGAATTTCTGAAGCTCAGAAAGGATGGATTTGTTAAGTAATAGACTGTAACACCTGTAAGAAAACAGCAATAATAGTATAATTTATTGTGAAATTTCAAAGTAAATACATGTTTAGTGTAGAAAAAAAAACCATATCCAAAAGCACTGAAACTGCTTATGCATTCTTAAATTTTAGTAGCCAAATGAATTTCTTTAAAAAGCATAAGAGGCGTGTGTTGTCAAAGCTGTTAGATTGGCCATCTGGTTAGATTCATAATATTCATTTTTGGAGGAAAAAAGAAAATCAGAGTAAAATGTCATGATCTCAAATTACATAAACAGGGAAAATGTTGAATGCACACAAAGTCAATAAAAAATAGTAAAAACTTGATAAATGTGAATTTTGTATTGTTAAATAGTGGTGTTAATTTAGAAACTATAACATTCTCTGGAATTAAGACTAAAAGGAAATATTTGAAATCCTCTTTTTTAGTTGATATCTTAAAATATAATCTGGTAAAAATCATAGTCTCTTTCTTTTTTTTTTATCTTTATTATTTAATGTATTACAGATGTTCCTCATTTTCCCCCCATTGATCCCCTCCTCCCCCTTCTGCCCCCCTCCTGCCTTTTCCCACACTGTTGTCTGTGTCCATTGGTTATGCATATAAGTTCTTTGGTTTATTTCTTCCCACTCCCCAACCCCCTTCCCTTTGAGGTTTGTCAGTCTAGCAACCAATTTGTACTTTTTAATGCCTTCACCTTTTTCACTCATTGCCCCAGCTCCCTCCCATCTGGCAACCAACAAAATAGTCTGTATCTATGAGATTGTTTCTGTTCTGCCTGTTCATTTTGTTTGTAGACTCCCTTGTCTATAGATATTCATTGCCATTTTCTTTGTTTGTATATTTTATCTTTTTTTTCAACTAGAAGAAAAGTTGAAGGCAACATTTCATATAATAACGGTTTGGTGGTGATGAACTCCTTTAACTTTTTCTTGTCTGGGAAACTCTTTATATGGCCATCGATTCTAAATGACAGCTTTGCAGGATAGAGTAATCTTGGTTGTAGGGTCTTGTGTTTCATCACTCTGTATATTTCTTGCCACTCCCTTCTGGCCTACAGAGTTTCTTTTGAGAAATTAGCTGACAGTCTAATGGGAACTCCCTTGTAGGTAACTAACTGCTTTTCTCTTGCTGCTTTTAAGATTCTCTCTTTGTCTTGAACCTTTGCATTTTGATGATGATGTGTCTTGGTGTGGGCCTCTTGAGATTCATCTTGTTTGGAACTCTCTGTGCTTCCTGGATTTGTATGTCTGTTTCCTTCACCAAGTTAGGGAAGTTTTCTGCCATTACTGTTTCAAACAGGTTTTCAATTTCTTGTTCTCTCTCTTCTCCTTCTGGCATCACCAAGATGCGAATGTTGGTACGCTTGAAGTTGTCCCGGAGGCTCCTTATACTATCCTCATTTTTCTGGATTCTTTTTTCTTTTTGCTGTTCTGATTGGGTGTTTTTTGCTTCCTTATATTCCATCAATAGTTTGCTTCTTGGCTTTACCTATTCTACTATTGAATCTGTGTAAATTATTCTTTATTTCAGTTAGTGCCTCCTTCATTTCTGACTGGTCCTTTTTTATGCTCTTGAGGCCCTCACTAAGTTCGCTGAGGTTCTCACTAAGTTCATTGAGCATCTTTATAAGCAGTATTTTGAACTCAGCATCTGTTAGGTTGCTTAACTCCATTTCACTTAGTTCTTTTCCTGGGGTCTTGTTCTGTTCTTTCATTTGGGACCTGTTTCTTTGGCTGCCTCCCTGTGTTTGTTTCTATGTATTACTTAACGAGAGGTATGGGGCTCGCTGAGACCAGATGCTGCTTGTTTGAAAGAATTTAGGAAAACCTGAAGCAGGATCCAAGACAGGCCAATCCTATGGTTAAGCAACTGGCAACAGCTTGGGTGGGCCTGAAAGTTGGGTGGGGCGGGGTCTCAGGGAATCACCAGGGCGGGGCAACCAGTGTGAGCCAGGTTGCTGGAGTCCCAGATATTGCAACTGTCTGCTGCCCCAGGGAAGGGCTCACCAAAGGAACAAAGGCCTCTGACAGCACGTTTGTCGCGGAGAAAGCCCTGTCTCCAGCCCTGGCTTCATTGCCAAACAGCTCGATTCTTCCCCGTATGTTTCTGGCGCCCCTCGAGCTGCCTCCCCTCCAAGCTTAGAGGGAGAGAGTCTGATAAGTCCGTGCGCGGGCCCTTTAAGGAGCTGCCTGGGGCTCCAGCCGCCTCATCCTCCCTGAACCTCCGTTCCCCTGGTTTTTTCAGCCAGAAATTATGGGGACTTCTCTTCCTGGCACTGCAACCCTGAGCGGGGCGCCTGGTGTGAGACGAGGACCCCTCAGTCCTCAGAGAGGACCTTCCCAGCCGAGGTGTCCTCCTGATTTGTAACCGCCACAAGTGGGTGTGGGACCAGCCCGTCCACCGCCGCCCCTCCTACCAGTCTCCATGTGGCTGACTGTGGCTGCTTCTTTAATTGTGTAGTTGTAGGACTTCCATTCAGCTTAATTTCAGGTGGTTTTGAATGATGGTTGTTCTGTAGTTTAGTTGTAACTTGGGTGTGGTTGTGGGAGGACACGATACTGAGTTTACCTACGCCGCCATCTTGACCGGAAGTCCATAGTCTCTTAAATACTTCTATGGTTCAGATGTTTTTTAAAAGCATTTGTTCACAAAAGAAAGTGCTCACTTTTATTATCAGTTTGCTATTAAGTTGGAAGGCTTATATTTGCATGAAATTCTTTCTCAGAGAAACTTTAATAGGAACCAGAATGTAAATAAGAAGAAGCTGCTCAGATATTTCTCTGTGGTTCTCCTTGATAGGAAAATCTTATGTACATATTCAGTGGATGAGCCTCACTTGCTCCTAGGCTCAATTTTCAACTAATTAATGTCATTCAAGCATTATATGCCTTTGCATTGGCATTTGATCGAATTTCAAATCCTCTATTTGAAGGAATAGCACCTTGAGAAGAATTCGTTTTTGTGTTTTATTTAGCCTAGGCTGTGTTTACATTTAATCTTTATTCACTTTAAATACGTTTTTTTTTTGCTACTCTTTCGGAGCAAAGCGAAGTCTCTCTGGCTGTGGCAAATTTCTTTCTTTCTTGACCCTTACATTATATATGTGTGTGTGTGTGTGGGGGGGGGATAATAAATATACAAAGTTGATTGTAAAATGCTCTCTATTACCAAAATGTCTCTGAAACCTATAAAGAAAATAAAATATCACTTTATTCACATTAAGGCCAGGCTAATGGGGTGTAGGGTGTAGGGTTGGAAGATGTACTTTATTCTTTTTAATCTTTAATTTCTCTTTAGTGTTGAAAGTATTACAGACATCCTCCCTTTTATCCCCCATGTCTCCCTCCACCTGCTCATGCCGCACCCCCACTGGGCATTCACCGTGCTGTTGTCTGCGTCCATGTTATGCTAATATATTAATAGAGTCACAAAACTTTGTTCTGGGAGCTATCCTGAATGCTAATTTTATTTTCTTTATTTTGCTATAGATTCTGAATTTCCAAAAATAAGGGGGAAGTAATAAGAGCTAAAACTCATCAAACATTTTATATATAACTTTACATGCATTGTCATGTAAAGTTATATGACAAAGATAAGAAAGTTTAAATTTTTAACACTCTATTCACTACTATTACTATCATTGCCAATGTGCAGATAAGAAAACTGAGGTTCAGAGGAAACAACATACATTTCCAAAATCAGATAACTAGGAAGTGATCCAAGAGTGATATCAACCTGTGACAGAGTTGAGAGCCTGAGATCTTAATATCTATGCTGCACTGAATAAAAATCCATTTGTAAAGAGGAAATAAGTGAATGTTATATTTAAAAATGTATATCAATCAAGTGTTTGGTAAAAAATAATTACTCACAGACAAATGCCTTTAATAGATTCTTCTGTTTCTTATATGACTTTCCCTTATACGACCGTGAGGCAAATTCTTTTTTCCAAAGATGGCCACAGCAATGCCCTTATTTTTTATGCTCTTAGTTTACTGGATATTGCCATTTCTCTATCAAGAAATAAAGTCTAATCTTCTTGTTCCTTCAACTAGGTGGGCTGGCAACTGCATCCCTCCAAAACAGAGTTCAGCAGAAATGATGCAACATAACTTCTGAGGCTAGATTTTGTTAAAGATCATTTATTCCGACACTTCTTAAAATGGTAAGGGAAGACATTATTCAAGACTGCTGTATTAGGGGATAGAGGCTGACTCAATTATGAATGCAGCAAAGACTGCTGGAAACTGTATCCAATAAGCAGAGTGAAGGGATCAATAGACAGAAAATTATAAGAGGACATATCAAGGGTCGGGGGCTTCTTGCTAAACTGCCAAAGTGGGCCAACGCCTGAGATGTCAAGGGTAGGGAGATTTTTGTGAGAGTGACTTAGCAGGATTCTTTGATAAAACTGGATTTGAGAAGAGGACCCAAAGAAGCTCAACTGAAGTTTGGTCAAAGGAAGAGTCTTGACCAGTTTGAAAAAGCCATACAGTTTTATCCCTGTGATACTGTCTTGTAACCCAATCAATACGCTGTGAAGACGGCCAAGACACATGGAGAAAAATGTTGTTTACCCAGCAGACACCTGAGTAAGAAAGCTTTCAGCTGGTACTATCCCCCAGCCACTGAGTCATGATCCTTTACCCTGTATCTTTTCAGCTGAGCCCCCCAGACATCACAGAGTTGTGGCAAGCCATTCAGCTGTACCATGTCCAAATTCCTGATGCACAGAATACATCACCAAATCAAACAGCTATTGTCTTATGTCTCTAAGTCTGGAGTGTCTTGTTATGTAGCGGTCCTAACCAGAATAAAATTCTTTTTGCTCTCCTGATTTAAGCCTGCATAGTTTTTCCCCTGGGCTATGGCACTCACCTCTAACAGCTCTTCCTGATCTCCCTGCTGCTCCTCCACAGTCTTGTCTCCACCTAGCAGCTTAAGTCAGGTTCTTCTCAAAACCTTCCAGTGACATTTGCACTTTTCACAGAATGAAAAATGAAGTCTCTAAAGCCTCCCATTATCTGCTTCCTAGGCCTTTGCCCTTCATCTGCCACCACAATCCCCCTGGTGTCCCTTGTTCTAGCCACAGTGGTGCATCTGTTCTTCCTTGAATACATACTCCCTGTTCAAGCGTGCGTTCTAGTTCTCTGGGCCCAAAATAGACTTTCTGCAGAAACCTTCATTCCTTATCTCCTGCTCCCCTTATCCACATAAGAAACATCTAAACTTAAAGAGAATTTTTATATAAGAGTCTGTGTGAGCCAAATTGAGGACACGCTAGCAAGCAAAATCTCAAATGCTCTGAAGAATGAGTTTGCAGTTTCTTTTGTGCATTTGAATGAAGGAGGATTCCATGAAGGTGGAAGAAAACAAGGTAGGGGCTGGATTACAGGAGGGTGACAAAGATTATGTGCTCCTCTGAGGGTCGTTTCAAGGGCTCTGAAAACGATGATTACTCTGGCATTTCAATGGTTTGCTAACCTAGATGCACAAGGCTTGCCTGAAAAACTTTCACTAAAGAAGTAATAGACCTTGCCCTGGCCAGTTTGGCTCAGTGGTTAGAGCATCGTCCTGCGGTCCGGAGAGACCCGGGTTGGGTTCCCGCTAAGGGCACGTACTTCGGTTGCAGTTTGTCCCCGGCCCTGGTTGGTCGTGCGGGTGGCAGCCACTCGATGTGTCCCTTCACATCGATGTTTCTCACTCTCTCTCCCTTCCTCTCTCTCCCTCCCATTCTATCTGTACAAAAAATGGAAAAATATCCTCGGGTGAGGAAAAAAAAAAGAAGTAATAGACCTAGGGCTTGACTACCCACCATGACCTGCACAATTAGGAATTTATGATGATCAGATCACCCTGTGAGGTTAATTTCTGTCACTGGAATTGTCAGCTTTATTACAGATCCCCCCTTTTTTGTCCATATCTTCATGCCTTTGCTTAACTATCCCCTTATAGAAAGGCCTTCATGGACTTTGTATATGAAACAGGTACCCTACCACAGGGATCTTATCCCATTTATTTTTCCTCATAGCATTTACCAGCACTTAACTATCGCATATTTATTTGTTACTCTATTTATTACCTATCTCCTTCCCTTTCTTAAGTGGGTGGAGGTCTTTTTGGAGCTTATGTAGATCTTATTCCATGAGGAACTATGTTTTGTTCAGAGCATTAATCCCAGTGACTAAAATATGCCTGGGACAAAATGGGTTTTCAATAGATATTTGTTAATTAAATGAATTTGGGCTGCAACAATTCATTTAAAGAGTTATTTTCTATATTCCTTGGGATACATTTTTGTCCTTAGACATTATAGCCATAAGTATAGTTTTAATTTGAGTATCTCCTTATACTTTCAAACAAACTTGGAGAAAATGGAGATGTAATATAGGTCATGATTCTTCAAAGATTACATTTTACATTACATTTATAGAAAATTGTAAAAGAGGCCTGGCAGGTGTGGCTCAGTGGTTGAGCGTCAACCCAATAACCAAGAGGTCGCTGGTTTGATTCCCAGTCAGGGCACATGCCCAGGTTGTGGGCCAAATCCCCAGTAGGGGGCATGCAGGAGGCAGCCAATTGATGTTCTCTCTCATGGATGTTTCTATATCTCTCTCCCTCTCCCTTCCTCTCTAGCTAAAATCAAAGAAGAAAAGAAAAAAAAATTGTAAAAGAGGTTTCACCAGCTTGTTATGAGAAATGTTGGTGAAGTTTCACAGGCAAATGTGTTGTGCAAAGGCTGTGGTGTGCCGGTTTCTGAAAAGGGGAGGCAAGTGAGCACTCAGCCGAGGTGTCAACTTCTCATTGATGGAGTAAATGAACCATCAGATGCAGTTAGGAAACGTGAAATTTGACCTGTGTAAGTTATTAGTTCCTGTGTGCCTCAGTTTTCTGGGATTAATAACATATGTTACACATGTAAAAGGGGATACATTTTTGTCAGAAATTAATTTTACCTTTTGGATCATATTTGATTTCCTCTTCTCAACATTAACCGGGAAAGATTGGTATTTCACCCCGAAGTAAAACAATATGCTTTGTGGAGAGGTAAGATTTGCTATATTCCTTTAGCAATTCCTTGCCTCCCTCCCTCTTATCCCATTAACCAAATTTGGAGCTGACCTCGGTCAAAGAGTCCTGCCACAGGGTAGACAAAATGGCTTTTCTGCTTTTAATAACAAAGCCATACGGTTTACTGTTGTGCGAGGTAAGGAGCTTATGCTATGGGACAGGTAACTAGAAGCTCGCACTCCTGAAGGGTCATGGAAAAGAGCAGAAGGCTAGAGAAAGCGCAAGAGGACAAAACAAGTCAGTGTGGTCGTGAGGTCCTTCCTTTGGGCTTGAAGAGGACGTGTTAGATGAATTGAGAGGCATATCTAGCATGGAAACACCTCTCTCCCCATTCAGACTTTGGAATTCTAGGAGGAACCTGTATGTCACAGGCAATCCCAGTTAAAGAGTGACATGTTGTGACTGAGCTGGAAGAGGATCTGGTTGGCCTTCCCAGCCTCTCAGATTGTGCGTGGGGTGCATGCTGATGAGAAAGCCAGCGGGCTTGTCCGGTGCCTGCAGTTGATCGCACGGTGTAGATGGGGTAGACCACAGGACGTGGGGATAAGCAGAAGTCTATTGCCTGCAGTCAGGAGAGCTGAAGGAAGTTCAGGTTCTTTTATTCCAAGGGCATTGCCCAGGCCAAGATAAAAGGGCCGCTAATGCACTTGTCACAGATTAAAGCCTCAAAAATCAATACACAGACGGGAAGCATTGCCTTAGAATACAGTAGACAATCACTAGTGTAGACCCAGTGACTAGCACAAGATCAGGGCATTCTTCCACCTTCAGAAGTGCAAGGTCAAGTCACCCACACACTCCTCTGGTACCTCATTTTTGAGAAAAGGTAGGAGGACAGGGAGGCTCTCTGAAAGACTTGTTTACCTTGTTTACCCCATCTAGAGACCAGGACATAGAGCTGGTGTTTACATGACCAGATTGTATTAAATTTAAATTGAGCATTTAGTAAGTTTTTTTCATGCTAACCTAGTGTAGGAATTTCTCCCAATTAATTATCAAAACTAAATGACATTTTTTTTTTTTTTTACATCTGACTTCTTATGAGTTTTCTTTACAATTACAGAGGATTGTTGAGAGAACTTGATGTTTACAGTGCTTAGAATAGTGCTTGGTATTTAATAGTTTCTAAAAAACAAAAATAGTAGCTATTACTATTTTTAAAAGTAAAGCAACATTCCTGTAGGGGGAGTAATTCCTTAATGGTCAAAGGATTAATAGCAAAGCTGTTTGCTCTGATTGGACAGCGGCCCTGGCTTTCAGAAAATCCAAACTCCCTCTCTTCATGCCCCCACCCATTTCGCCTTCACTTTTAAAACAATAAACACACTTTGCCCAGTAAGAAAGAAAGTTTTGGAAAACTTGAACCTTTAGACATACCTGAAGGTACCATATTTATTCTGGATTATTCAATCACTTTTGATAATCTTATATTAACAAATATTTAATGTAGGTGAATTTAAAATGGAACAAACACTTTTTGTACTTTTTTATGGTCATGAACTATATTTCATATGTGTCATCTCATTAACCCCTACAACAATTTTGTTCTGTAAATACTTCTATGCTCCCCATTTTACAGGTGGGAAAACCGAGGCACAGAGACATTATGTAACTCTTCCAAGATTACATAGCTAATAATCTGCACTGGATTTTGAGCTCACACAGGGTGAGTTCACAATGATTATTCTTAATCATGCTGTAGAGATTTGTTACTTTGCTGAGGACAGTCTGCTTTGCAGCTTACATTTTGCAATTAGAATAGTTGGTTTTTGTACAATTTCACCAAAAAAAATATATCTTCTGCTTTCAACAAAAGAAAAAAAAATATTGTAAAATACTCCACAGATAAGGTTTCAACAGATAATTATTTTATTTTATAATTTTTTAGATATATCACACAGAAGCGCTTTTGGTATGGGCATTATAACATACTAGCAGATTCTTTGCTTTAAAAAAATCTGCTCATCAGGAGATATTGTAGATATTGTTTCATTAATGTAAGTGGACCAAATTTCTTATAAAGAGAATTTGAAGGTGTTTTTTTCCCCATAGTGTCAACATCTATAATTTCACCTCTTTAGTAAAGGAGGTTTGACACCATGAACACAATTCTAAGCTGTTGGAACATTAGACTAACTGAAACATTTCCCAAATGAAAGTACATTTCTGAATATTTGAGGGTATTTATATAAAAAATTATTGCTTTATGAGAATAATAAAGTCTTTGTGGAATAAGAATGTAATTTTCACCCTGGCCAGTTTTGCTAAGTGGTTAGAGCATAGGCCTGCGTTCCAGAGAGACCTGGGTTTGGTTCCCACTAAGGGCACGTACCTCGGTTGCAGTTTGTCTCTGCCCCAGTTGGAGTCGTGTAGATGGCAACCAGTTGATGTATCTCTCTCACATCGATGTTTCTCTCCCTCTTCTTCTCTCTCTCCCTCTCACTCTATGCAAAAATGTCCCCAGGTGAGAAAAAAAAAAAAAAGAATGTAATTTTCATGTGGAAAAAAAAAAAAGTTTTTCTTAAGGAATTCTGGAAGTAAATTAAGTGAAAACAGATGAAGGTAAGTTGTCCCTTTTGTTTTTTAGAATGCTTCCAATTTTCCTTTTATCTTTAAAGTGCTCCTGTATGTTTAAAAAAAAAGAACAGAAAATTATCACAAATTGGAGATCTATTAAATTCTTACTCTATTTTAGGTACTCTTCAAGACACTTTACATATATTAAGTTATTTAATTTTCATAACAGTCCCATGAGCTTTCCCTTTCACTTGGAAACAGACAGACGTTAAGCTATTTGCAGACATGGTCTAAGACTGAATTGTCTGGCTCTAGAGTGGTCCCACTTAATTACTATGTAAGTTTGCCTTTAATAGTAGTCAAGAATATTCTGTTTCTGATATATTTTATATTTCCCCCAATTTTTCACTCATCGAATATTATTTTGTCAAGAATAGAGTTCAATTTTGCATGATATTTGTAAAAAATATAAAACACATCTATCTCAGATATTTTATCTATTATTTTTCAAGACTATCCTGTGTTTGAAATTATAACTTTCCCCCACAGAGATGTAATTTGTTTTAATTAGACCATCTAAATGTCAATTATTTATGTTGACTACAGCAATTCCTAATTTTGGGATTTCATAGGCCTTCAGTCTTGCCTGGCACTCTGGGAATCTTCTCTGTTTTGCATAATCTTAATTATATTACTTTGTTGAAGAGATGCAAGAAAAATGACATTCTTCTGAAGTGACTTCTCAATTAAATCAAAGAGATCTGATAAGATTAAAGAAAATGCTGGCAAAGCACTCAGAGGTAAGAAAGAGAGACCATCCATGCTAAGTGAGTTACCAGAAATAAAGTACAGAATTATATCAGGACACTGTTCACTTAGCATAATTAGTAGTTTTTGTTACTAATGTGCTAAATGATTTATTAGCTGTCAATGATAAGTTGATGTGCTATAATAATTATTCCAAAATTCTATGTCTTGATTTATGCAACACCTGTATTTACCAAATACTTTAACCCTATTTAGCCCTTACCATATTTTGGTAAAATAAGCAAGAACAAGTATAATTCCAAATATAAACACAGACACTGCATCTCACAAAGCTAAGTAACCTCAGAAAAATCTCAAAGCCACAATAGTGAGTCCGGAGTGTTTAAGTCTCTAAATTCTCAGCCATTGTTCAATGCCCAAAACCATGGTCTCTGCACAGAAATGGTTTCATGTTGAGGAGAAAATAGAGAACAAAAAAGAAAACAGAAAGAAAAACTAAAAATTATATTGTTAATTTTATACAAACACTGGAAAATAGATCAATGTCCACAAAAATAGCATTGGTTATAAATAAAGGAGAAGACACAGGGTTTTATTTCAAATGCCCCGATTATTTTTTTCTAGACTATGTGGGCATAAACGCTTAAATATAATTTTTTTAAAGAAATCTTGTCATCTAAAAAAGAGGTTATAAATTGCAAAAATGTGTGATTTCTTGCTTGTGAAGATTTTTGACTGTTGCAACATGAGAATAGTACAAATTCTAAAAAGGACTACTAGAGTTTCTCCAGGTTAAGTATGGGTTTGTTAGGAGTAGAAAGGCCATGGGATACAGAACAGTTGATCAGATTTATGGGCTAATGTCTGTGATGCTGCATGGTAGGCAAAAGAATTATGGAAGTGTTACAGCTGCTCGTAGGAAGTCATCTGTGAATACTTCCTAATATTTTTATGTCTCAGTGTGTGTTGTATGAATTATGATGAAGTGACTCCCTGAAAACTAACTCTAGCTCTCTTGTATTTGGGGTGAACACTTCCATTATTCACCTAGATGCTCTAGGCTAAAAGTTCGTGTGCAATAATTTTTTTACATGTTTCTGCAACATGTAGAACAGTGGTTCTCAACCTTCCTAATGCCACCACCCTTTAATGCAGTTCCTCCTGCTGTATGTGGGCGCATCTGCATGTGGGCGGACCCACCTGGAGCCGAATAGAGGAGCGGTGTCTGGGTTCCTAAGACTATCGGAAATGTTTCCAATGGTCCTAGGCGACCCCTAAGAAAGGGTCGTTCGACTCCCGAAGGGGTCGTGACCCACAGGTTGAGAACTGCTGATAAAAGATGTGATTGGTGTGAATTAAAATTAGAAAGTTTTCTTTAATATTACTGAAATATGATTCAATGTGACATGATCACAGAACCCAGATATTAGTCTGACTTTAATCTCGGCCGTATGTGTATGGAGTAATTGTTATTCAACAAAAGAACGTCCCCAAAATAAAAGCTTTTAAAAAATCTAAAAATGCTTAAACTATGTCTTTGTAAAACTAAACTCAAGCTCAGTTTGAGAAGTTAGGAAAACAATTAAATGGCAAAATCCCCCATTTCCTTGCTTTCTAAGGAAAGATAAACTGAAATGTACTTATTTATCATTTTCTTAGGTTACCTGTGTATCAAGACTGAACAAAATCTGGTCTAATAGATTGCTTTGATTCCTTTCTCAGAATAAAAAGTATTTTCATCTAGGCTTGGTCCAAAGGAAATATTGTTTTCTGGATTTCTTGACTAAAATTCTATTTTTTATTATTCTCCCGTCTTTGATAACTTCTCTAAGGATATTGCCTAATCAATGTATTTCAGTCGTTTTAAGAGAGTATTATTTTAGAGTCATACAGAATTTGGCCTGAAAATAGCCTTCTGCTAACATTCCCAGGGGCTGCCAGGTCTCATTTTATTTGGCTATCCTTCACAGTGTCCCAGAAAACAATGAGAAGAGGTTACTGGGTATACTGTCAGTTCAGTATTATTTAATTTCCTTCTCCATAGCTATATTTAAATAGACACATGTTGAAAATAACGTATGTTTGGACAAGACCACAAAACTATAATTTCAAAAGATTTTTAGACATTATAAAAAATTAAGCATATAGAAGTTGTGTATGAATGGAGTGACTTTGCTATATATTAAATAAAATTTATGTATTTAAAAATGGGTACCTTTGTAGTTTGGAACCATCTGTGAGCTTTTAATAAAGCCCATTGAATTTTTTATTTCAGGGAAACTCTCAGCCTAACCTTTCCGTAAGAAATCCAGATCGGCATGTTAGTACCGAGCTCTCCTCTCGGTGGCTCGCCGCCAGCGATGCACTGGAGGGCACACGTTGTAAGGCAACACAGGAGCACATGAAAGGGGACAGTATCTCCTTCTAGAGGGAGATGCAATGTGGAGTCAAGCTCTAGGCCAAAAGGGATGCCTATACATCAATAAAATATGCCTTTCGCTTTTCCAAAGATTATAGATTCTCGAAGTTGGAAGATACGTTTAATATCTTCTAGTTCTGTTATATAGAGAGTCTCTCCAGTCCAGGCTTTATATATAGTTCGAATAGGATACAAAGACCTATCTGAGCAAAGCCAGCTATGATAAATAAGCAGCTGCATACACTTGACTTAGGGAAACCACTATCTTTTATACTTCATGAAAATAATGTAGCTACTGAGAGAGAAAATTCAATGCTTAGTTTATGCAGTAGATTGAGCAAAGCCAAATATATATATATATAGAGAGAGTAATATATAGATCTGAGATAATTACTCATTATGTAATAGAGAGAGAGAAAAAAAGATAAAATTTTGGGAAGTAATGTTGAAAAATATGGGGGTCTGAATAAAGAGTTACGACATATTCATAAGAGGAATTTGAGAAAAAGAGAATGTTTTTTAATTTTGTAGCATTATAGAATACCATGAAAAAATATGAGGTGAATGAACAAAAATGAATTTACAGTCATTTTGTAGTACAACTGCAAAAAAACTGAAAATAACTGACAACATTTTAAAATATAATCAGAGAAGAAAAAATTGACTCCAAAAGACCATCATTACAATCATTATATATTATAATGATTAGCAAAATTTCCAATAGTTACAGCAAAGTTCAGAAGATAACTTTAAATAAACATATTATTGGAGAAAAACAAATAGAAAATTAATAACCAAGTCATCAATCTATAAAAATAATGAAAATCAGTGAATCAGGTAAAATAAACATGAAATAAAGTAATAAAAATAAGATCATAAATAAATTTTAAAAAACTTAAAGGAAAACTTAAATAAAAACAAAAGCTATTTTCTTTGAAAATATAATAAAAATAGGCAATCATCTGGTATATGTTAACAAGAAACTAAAGGTATGTGTTTTTAATCAGAGAAAACATTAATCAGATTTCTGTGCAATTAGAAAGTTTAGATAAAATAGGAAAATGTACAGGTTATACATCTTAAAGCCAGCCCCCAAAGAAAGTAAACAGAAGACAAGCTATAGAGTAGAAGGAAACATTTCCAAAAAACACATCTGATAAAGGACTGTTCTCTAAATTACAAAGAAGTCTTAAAACTCATTGATAAGAAAACAGTCAACACAATTGAAAAGACCTTAACAGACACCTCATCAAAAAATAAACACAAATAACAAATAAGCATATGGAAAGATCCCCATATTGCATGCCATCAGGAAAATGGCAGTGAAAAACACAATGAGGTACCACTACACCTATCAGAATGGCCAAATCTGGTGAAATGACATGAAATACGGGTGAGGATGTGGAGCAATAAGAACTCTCACTCATGCTGGTAGAAATGCAAAATGATACAACCAGTTTGGCAGCTTCTTACAAAACTAAACAAACTCTTACTGTATGATCCAGAAATTGCACTTCTTGTTATTTACCCAGAGGAGTTGAAAATTATGTCTGCCCAAAAACTGGCACACTGATGTTTACAGTGGCTTTATTTATAATTGCTAAAAATTGGAAGCAACCAAGATGTTCTTCAATAAGTGAATGGATGAGTTATCTGTAGTACATCCAAACAATGGCATTTTATTTAGCGATGAAAATGAGTGATCTATCAAGCCATGAAAAGACATGGAGGAATCTTAAATGCATATTATTAAGTGAAAGAATTTAATCTGAAAAGGCTACATACTGTATGATTTCAACCATATGACATTTTGGAAAAGGCAAAACTATCGAGGCGGTAAAAGATCAATGGTTGCCAGGGGTTGGGGAAAAGGATGAACAGGTGAAGCATAGAGATGAAACACAGTGAAAATACTCTTTTTGAGACTAGAATAGTAGATATGTGTCAGCATATATTTATGCAAACCCATAGGATGTTCAGCACCAAAAGTGAACTGTAATATCACAGTGAAACTATGGACTTAGGGTGATTAGGACATCAATGTAGGTTCATCAGTTGAAACAAATGTACCACTATGTTGGGAGATGTTGAAAATGGGCGAGGCTATGGATGTTGAAGAGGGGGACAGGACATTTTTTAAAAAATCTCTGCACCTTTTCCTTAATGTTGTTGTGTACCGTAAAATACTCTAAAAAGTATTTAAAAAATGGAGAAAGGACTCTTGATTATAATTTTCATTAAAGAAATTGGGGAAAAATTCTCTTAGGTAAAGATAATTTTAGAAGCTACTTTAATTTTTATTTATATTTTAATTCTCACCTAAGGTTATGCTGTTATTGATTTTAGAGAGTGAGACATGAGAGAGAAACACTGATTGGTTACCTTTCTTTCATACGTACCCCAACTGGGAATCGAACCCACAACCTAGGTATGTGCTCTGACCAGAAATCAGACCCGCAACCTTTTGGTATATGGGATGATAATCCAACTAACTGAACAACTTGGCCAGGACTTAGAAGCTACTTTTAAATATACTTATAGAAATATATAGTTTTATTTCTTATGAATATTATTTTTGAGAATAGAGATCAGGTTGTTTTATGAGAAAATACAACTTTTTTATTTTTATTTATCTTTTCTTTATTGATTTTTACAGAGAGAAGAAGGGAGAGGGAGAGAGAGATAGAAACATCAATGAAAGAGAACATCAATTGTCTGTCTCCTGCATGCCCCCAACTGGGGATTAGGCCCACAACCTGGGCATGTGCCCTGACCAGGAATCAAACCGGCGACCTCTTGGTGCATGGGTCGATGCTCAACCACTGAGCCACACCAGCTGGGTGAGAAAATATAACTTTAAAACCAATCCTAGATGAAGATAGAAAGACAATAAAATATATGGATTAATTTCCCTTTATGAATATAAAAAATTCCAAGTAAATCAAAAGTAAACATAACCTGTAATATAACTAAAATTAAATGTAAAATGAAAGAAAATTTTACAACCATTAAAGATTTTCCCATACATGCAAGGGTAGTTTAATACTAGAAACCTCTTCTTTCAATTTGTCATAGTAATGTATTGAGAAAATAATAATAAGCATTCAAAAAGACACACAAAAATCAATAAAAATTATCGATTTGTGATTTTAGAAAAAGCCTGTTATCAAGTTTGAAATAAAAGAAAATTTCTATAATATGATAAATACTTTAATTTAACATCATGTGATATTAAAAGCATTTTCTTAAAATCTAGTTCTTTTTCAGGGCTCTTTATAGAACTCTGGTTTCTTTAAACAAAGAAATGAATTTTTTAAAATGTTGCTAGAAACTTAAGATTCTTGGGTTATCTTGAGACCCAGGTACTGGGCCAAGCCACAAAGGACAGTGCCCACTACCACACTGCTCCTCTGGTCTGTGAAGAGCCATTGATGACATGGTTAAGTGACAAATGTTTCTAGTTTGCACAGCTGACATTTGTGTCCCAGGAACTCAGTGTTATAGTAAAGCCCTTGCTACCTGCTCCATGGTCACTTCTCCATTGCAACTTTGATTTTGCTGCTGTTATTACATCTGCTATGGCCACAGAAAAAGTGCCCACCACCCTACTGCTGCTTGTTATTAGCTGATGCATTCAAGTCAGCACAAGTTCATCTGACTGAGGAACCTAGACCATGTAGACTCTGCTCTAGTGCCCGGGGCTGGAGAAGTAAACATAGTGCCCATGTCGATTGGTTGTGCATATATGCATATAAGTTCTTTGGTTTATCTCTTCCCAACCCTCCCATGACCCATCCCTCTGAGGTTTGTCAGTCTCTTCCCTACTTCCATGTCTCTGGATCTCTTTTGGTTGATAGCTTATTTTGTTCATTATGTTCCACAGAAAAGTGAGATCGTGTGGTACTTTCTCTGACTGGCTTATTTCACTCAGCATAATACTCTCCAGGTTCCTCCATGTCGTCTCAAAGGGTAAGAGATCTCTCTTTCTTACAGCTGCATGGTATTCCATTGTGTAAATGTACCATAGCTTTTTTATCCATTTATCTACTGATGGATACTTGGACTATTTCCAGGTCTTAGCTATTGTAAGTAGTGCTGCTATGAACATAGGGGTGCATATGTTCTCACATTTTTAGCTTTCATTTTTAAGGGTGGTCTGTGCCTCCCATTAAGATTTTTAATAGAAAGGATGCTAGTTGGCCAAAAGAATAACAAATATTCATGACAAATACCCATGACAAGAAAGACTGACCATATCACTGCTTCTACTCTATATTTATCAGCTGGCTATAGTAAGATCACGAAAATAAATAATAACTAAATGGTTTGGAAAGGAAGAAACAAAACCCTCTTTATGCACATAAGTTTTGATTATCTAGACAGAAAATCTGAGAGACTCTATAGCAACTATTTGAATTAATAAAGTTTAGAAGAAATCAATGTTTTTTTCTACACCCAATGTATTTAAAACGTAATTCTAATAAATATTCATTTAAATAGCAACAAAAACAATGAAGTACATAAGAATAAATCTAATAACTGTTGTTTAAAAACTTGGAAATATGACATTACTGTAGGACCTAATTGAAGATCTAGAAAAAGAGAAGGCAGTTTTTATTCATATTCAGGCACAATAAATATAGTAGAGATAAAAATTCTCAAATAAGTTTATGTATACAATGCAATTCCATTTAAAATGTTTAATAGGATTTAAAAATAATAATCTATACTCAAAAAAAAAAATGAGTCTGAATCTCACATGAAAGAGTAAACAGTAATGAGATGATTATAAACAAAATTAAATCGTTTGGTGATTGTATCCAGAGTTGTGCGCTTATCCCCGTACTTGGTACTTGTTGTGCATGTAATGAGGTGCCGTTAAGAATAAAAGTTGTGGTAGGCTTCTAATCACCTTTTTCAGATTAAGAGATTTCATTCTATTTCTAGTGTGCTATTTTTTTTTATCATAAAAGGATACTGGATTTTATCAAAATTTGAGCATCTATTGAGGTGATTATAAGCATTTTGTTTTTCTCCTTTATTAACATGGTGAATAAGTATCATGTTATTAACCATTTTTGCATTGCTTTGATACAGTTTGCCTTCTTATAATAAAAAATAGTTGACAGATGCAGTTTAGTAATTTTATTGTAGGATATTTTCATCTAGAGATTTGTTTACATTTTTCTTTCTAGGATGGTATTTGCACAGACTTCCGGGAAGGCTCCTCTGTTTCCAGCTCTCAGGAATGGTGCTTCCTGTTACCCACAGGACGGGCCTGGACTGGGTCTGCCTTGGCCAGCCGGGGGTGTGTGGGTTCTTGACTTCGTGTAGGAAAATGTCACCAGACGAGTGCAGGTGGGTTTGAGAGTATGTTTATTAAAGTGGGGGACAGTGAAATAAAGAAGGAATTGGGGTAGAAGAAGCGACAGGGCTGAGGGCTTAAGCAGTGCTCTGCTCTGCTCTCTAGAAGTGTTAAGGGAAGAAGTGAGCCAGGGCGGCGGCTGTCAGCTCACTGGGAAGTGAAGGGCACAGGGACAGAGTGAGCCCAGACGGGGCTGCCTGGACAGAGCTGACGCTGCCCACCACTCCCCTGGTTCCAAGTCTTGTGGGGACCCTGAGAAATAAAAAATAAAAAATAAAAAATAAAAAATTCATGCCCGGGAGGGGGCTTGGGCGAACTCTAGAGCAAGCCTGCATTCAATCTTTGTCCTGGGGGCTCTTTATCCCACCCCACCCCACCCTTTTTTTTCTGCAGATGAGAATCTTAGTGGAGGGTTTCAGCAGAATATTCATTAGCTTTCCAAGTGTATTTTTAGTATGCTAATACATAAAAATGAGTATATAGGGGAGTTTTGGACTATTTGGTCTGTTTTACTGTTTTACTTTTATCTTAGGTTGGTCCGACTTTAATGTTTTTAATTTGTTCCCCAACTTCATCTGTCCTTGGGTTTAGCTGGCGCAGATGGCATTATTTGGGTCTTTGTTCTCAATTTCCCCATGCCAGGGTGAGTTAAACTATGTATTCTCTGGTTAGGAAGGAGGGTATAAGCCATTTGCTCTGGAGTGTCCTCCGCTGGGAAGATAAGGTCTTGTGAGCCACCAGCTGGCTGTAAGTTGTTCAACCTGTTTGGCCTGTTTCATTTTCTTGTCTCAGTTTCACCATTGCACTAGCCCAGGGATTTTCCCAGCTTCCTACTTTCCTGTCACATTGACCAAGCAGGGATCTTGTGGTCTTTGAAAGATTGGCAGGACTTAACCTACACAACCTTCTGGATGTGACTCCTAACCTGTTTTCTGGGTAGATTTTAAACTACTGGTTCTAGTTCTTAAAGGTTTTAGGTGGTTTCACACCTCCCAGACTTTCATTCCATCTCACTTGGGGCAGGTATTTGATGAACACGGCCCCCACCCTCTCCCGCTTCTAAAACAACCCCACTGTACCCTATAGAAGTCAGTCATCAGTGGAATCCCAAATTCTTCAACCTTTTTTCTGAACATTCCCTTCGTGTTCTTGTCGTAACTAATACGTGTCCGGTCCTTTGGAAACACTGCGTCCTGTGCCACCCTCTGAAGTCCGCCTCGTTCCGCTGCCCCTCGCTCTCCCGGCCCCACAGTAACCCACTGGCTCTCAGCAAGGCAGGATCAGCAGGTGGTCAGCACCCAGCTCTGTGCTGCTGCCCCTCAGAGGGCCGCTCCCTGCTCCTCAGGCTGCTGTGCCTGGCGGCGAGCCAGGTGTGTTTCTCGGTTCCTACTGTTGCTTCTAGAAAATTCTTCCGATCTTTAAGATCACTAACATTTTAGAAATTTCATATCAATATATACTATACACTTTCTGAGCTGCACCAAGGCGAGTGTGAGAAGCAGTCTTTTGCAGACTCGGGTCATTAAGGTGTTCACTGTCTGTGGAGCATTTAAAAGCTATAATAAAACCAATACAAAAGCCAGTATGTTTTTATTACCATCAAGCTCCTATAATTCTAAACAATATTTGAACCTTTGGGTACATTGTTGCACGTATCATTTCTTGCTGTAGGCACTTACCTAGGTCACTCGTTTTATTCACTTGGAGATTCTAGCTTCTGGCTTGCTGTCAGCCTCTCCAACATGACCTCTGTATTGATGTTCGAGATTTCATCACTCAAGTGGATAATCTTGCGATACACTGGATTCTCAGTTTGACCTCTTCTTCCGTGATCTCGTCTCCCACCCTACTTTAGCCATCAGGTTTCATTGTCCTACGCCCATTTTTTTTTTTTTTTTCATGGCAATGGCTACGTGTTCATGATCTTAATTTCAAGCAGTTCTCCCTCTCGTAACTGTCTTATAGTTCCAATGTTGTATAACCACCCAATCCAATCGTACTACTTTTAACAGCCCCTCATATCCCTTCTTTCCTCAAGCTGAAATGATTAGCCCGTCTGTACAGCAACTTCTGTGAGTTTTTTGAAGGAAGGATTGAGCCTGAAGGTGGTCTTGGTGACCGACGCAGAACCAGAGGACCTGTAACAGGGTATAGGAGAACTGGGATTTTGAAGAGTAGGGAAAGGGTGTGAGGAGGATTCATTGGCAAGAGCTATGCTGTTAACTTCCACTCACCTCAAATGAGCAGAGTTAATCAGGACTCCTAAGAGCACTTAATATGTGTCTCCTAAAAGGCGTCCATCCCCATAGGTCAGTACTTGATTCCACTTGGGAGACACGGTCTGGTAAGTTGCCTGGGGTGGGTGTGATGGTAAAGGTGGCTGCCATGCTGAACGTGGCGTGCACTGCTCGAGCATGTTCACTAGTGCACGTGTGCTGTCTACAATATACCACACACATACACGCTCACACACACACGCTCACACACATAGAGCCGTTGTAGCACGAGAGAACCGAGATACCACCAGAGCCAAAATGAAGCCAAATAGAGAGCAAAGCCGGCCGGTGACTGATCCCGAGTTCTCGGAGACCAGCCCTGGGGCCTCCAAATGTTGTGGTGCGACAGAGTCAAAGAAAGACCACTAGAGAATTGAAGTCCAAATAAGAGCCATTTATTAGCCAGCTGGCGTCTGATTCCGAACACCCCTGTGACAGAGTCTTCGGAATTAGCCCCAATATGCTTTATTTCATGCCTTTTATACCTTACAGCAAATAGGGTCTTCTTGATATAATGCCCAGGGCCACAGCAATGCTGTATAGAATTAGTTTGTCATACGGATAATAGGAACATCCAGGCACACCCAGGAACACCCAGGTATTTCAAGGTACATTGGCTCACCCTTAGCCCTGAGCTGCACAAACACAATGCAAGCCTGATTCCTTGAGATTGTCGGGGAGGTCGAGTCTCTGACTCAAGACCTCCAGGCTCTGTGGACTCTGTCAGACATGTAGCCGGCTCCCAACAATTTCTTGGTTCAGGGAGAATTCCAATTTACTGAGGTTATTTTGACTAAACAGGTTCAGGTAGAGGGCACACAGTGACTTTCCCAATCATCAATTATGGAGCAGCACACTAATTTACCAATCATCAATTATGGGGTTCTAAACATGCCAGCACACAGCGACAGAGAAGGAGTGTGAGATTTTCTTAGTCCTGTCCTGGTGGGCTGCATATGGAAAAAAAGAAACAAGAGCAAAAGGAGAAAATTCTACCGAGTTCAAATAGACCAAACTGAAGAGCCTGCGTTAACTGTATCAAAGGAACTTCAGGTAACAGATCTTCTCTGGAAAAAAGGGAAACCATAAAACCACCCACCAAACATACAGTCAGCTTGAAATACATGGCAGGTCTGGGGTGCACAAAGTCAACTTAACAAAAACACCCATCAAGTGAGAACTTTTCTGCTTTTCCATGCCCTCCGTTCTCATTCATGCCTGGTGGGATGTGATAAGATACCCCAATGATTGTGATGAAGGCAGAGCTTCAAGCACAGGCCAGGGAGAGGATCAAGGACCAAAGCCCCCTTCCCTGACTTACTGCTTTATAGAGGCCCAGATAGAGTACAGGAACAGATTGAACTTCCAAACAAGTTTGGAATTTTGATTAATATTATGACTAGCTATTTTTGATAATTGCATTGAGAGTGCATTGTGATTACACCCATAGAAATGTTTGTTGTCTAAGATTGATCAAAAACGTTATGGGACCACAGCAGTTTTTACCCAGGGGCAAGGAAGAAACTTTCCAACGAAAATACATTGTAAAGAGCTGCTGAGAGAAAAACAGCATTGTTTTACTCTATACCCAAGAGTCTTGCTTTTTTTAATATATCTGTAACACATTGGACATATTTTTAAGAATACGGTTTAGGTTTTAACTTCCAATCTTTTCTTCCCTGTGGATTGATACAAATTCTTCAAGAGGAATCACTAAGGGAAAATGGTCTTTTGTTGTTGTGAGTAATATTTGTGTTCGCTTTTTATCTGTTTTCTTTATCCCAATGGATATGGCAGCATCAAGATCAGAGGAACAAACTGATACGGTTAGTGTGTGTCATAGCCTTTTGCTAGGTCCTGTTGTCTAACTGACATACCTACCCTGCATTTATATTGGATGACCCTGGCATGACCTGAGCATCAGATTTGCCGAAGGGCCCTAGGCCTTGTCAGAGCAGAAATGATAACCAGAGAAACTTTAGGGACTTGCTCTCAAACTCCTTATTTCTTCCCTGAAGTGTATTCTCTTGGGGAATAAAGCAACCACTCTGAGCAGGAGAATTGGATGATAATGGACCCCAGTATAATGAAGGGGGAAAGGATGCTAAGAGAGGGATTTGACAGCGTGGTACTCTATTGCATCACAGTTACTGGATTTTTCAGTGAGCCATTACAGAAATAAGTAATATTCTGAAAGATAAGAACTGTGCCCCCCACCCTTTTTTTAACTGCCGGTGTGGGGGTGGGGAGCTATGAGTTTGGTTTAGTCTTTATCCCTTGAAAAAGGTGGTCAGGGCCTCTATCAGCAGAGTAAATTCCAAGAATCTCTTAAGGCAGTAAAAAACCTTTGGAAGAGAAAGCCAGGCAGTGACCAGGAGGCTGTTACTAATCATAACTTTACTAGGTCCCTCACATGGAAGAAGTTGCCACAGATACTCTTCGGCAAGTCAATACTATGAAGTTCTTTTTTTTTATCCTCACCCCAGGAATTTTTTTTTCTTTTTTCTTTTTGCATTTATCTTCAGGCAGAGAGAGAGAAAAACATTGATGTGAGAGAGACACATCACCCACACTACCCCAACCGGGACTGGGGACAAACTGCAACCGAGGTACATGCCCTTAGTGGGAACAGAACCCAGGTCTCTCTGATCTGCGGGCCAACTCTCTAACTGCTGAGCCAAACTGGCCAGGGCTCTGTGAGGTTTGAATACTTACCTAAGTAGGGGTAAGTTGAAGTGGAGCTGAAGTCACGGGGACTGTGTGACCTCCCGTCCAATACTTGTTCTCAAACTTGATTCATCAGTGACAGGTGGGGCCCCACAAATAAAATCTACTTTTAAGTTTAATTATATCAACAGAGCCACAAATACCATGTTTATATATTCATGACTGATAGTTGATGTGATTTTCCTATATTAACTATTTACGTAAGATAATTATTTGCCATTCTGTGACATTTAATTATAATGCTATGACTGATTTAAATAGTTGAAGGGAAAAATCGCTTTTTATGTCATCTAAGATTTGTATGAACATGTTTGCACTGCAGAGAATATTGCTTGGAAAAGTGCAGAGGTGGCTCCCAAGAACTCTTGATTACCTTCTGTATCAAGATCATTTTTTAAAATTCAGCTGAATTAACGTAGCATAATTTCAAGGTGACCATCTGTCAAAGAGCTGCCGGGGAAAAAAGGCAAAATGTCTCTCTGTATTATTTGTGCATTTATTTTTATAAACATTTCTAATTTTCCAGAGAGTCTTATAGGCTAGAATTTTAATGGGACTGTAATAGTTAGCAATGAGTAAATAACATGAATTCTCAGTTGACATAAATTTCATGCCAGGTTTGAATGATGAAGGGAAAAGCTATCATGGAGACTGGAAGCACATTTATTAGCAGATGTTTGTTGTGCAGGAGACATCTACATGAATAACAAAGCGTGCTCCATTTGTACTGAGAGCTCTCAATGTCTTCTTTTCCCTGGAAGTGCATTGTACTATGGACTGAGTTGAGTCATAATTAAGCCGTACTAAGAAAACATTCTAGTGACAATGGTTTGCAAATGATAAAATTATTGTGGGTTAGCTTAGGGCTTCACCAGCTGGAGCAATTTCTCTATTATAACCATATGTCGGCTAATAATTTGATTCAAATGCGAAACAATTACAGACATTTTAGAGACCGGGCAGAACAATTAAAAACAAATAAGGTTGTTCTTGTGACTTGGTCTTAAAATGAATGAAAAAAAGGAAATGACGACATGATGACTCTAAATGCTACTTGGCTAATGATTGCTGGATGAGAAAAAGCAGTGAGCGTGTTTTGAATCTAATTGTCTCAGACATCACGTGTTGACCCATCACACGGGCTGGCTTAACAGAATGGAACTTAAAACACCTTACGTACTGTGTAGGCTTCAAAGGAATTCCTCTGTTATCTTCCTGAGTTTACTTTGTAAATGTTTCAATGAGAAGAGAATAATCATTAGCAAAGTGGAATTACAGAGTAAATCATTTGGGCAAAATACTGTACTTGACTTTTAAGAGTCATGGCTTTGATAATGGTAAAGGGGATTTCTAGAGCTGGTCTCACATTATGGACTAGCTCTGCTCTTCAAAAGCAAAACAGGCTTCATCTTTCCAGGAGTCTGTTAATTTCCCCTTTTCCCTAAATCAGCTCTTTGAGGTGCATGAATCTACCATCTCCTACAGTCTCCCATCACATATTCCAATTAAATTATCTGCGAGTGTTGACTTTAGTTCTGTGCCATCTTTGTAAATTCATGATCTTGCTAAAAAGGGTGTTCCTGAAACTGCTGACCTCCCCCAGCCTCACATCTACAACATCCCCCTGACAGCTGTATTAGCAAAATTGTAAATCTAGTCAAGAACATATTAATATGGAAAGGTCAGTGCACGTCAGAAATGGTAAAGGGTGGACAACTGATAGAAAATCACAAATTAGGAAGTGCTTTGCAGAAGATAAAGAACACACTGTTACTTCACTATATTTGCACTTCTGAAAATATGTTTAATGACTTGACTCATCGTGAATCTTTTGGAAATTGATCAAATAATGTATTTCTCTTTGAGTGGGTTCTTTTACTTCTTTATTTCTTCTTTCTCACAAATGGATTTGCTCCCTTCTCAGATTTATTTTTTACAGTAAGACACTTCATTCCTCATTGTAAAAAATCCAAAATGGTTTCTGGAAGGAGCAGTTATTGTTCCAAATATTGGGATTTTTTGAGGGGTGAATAAACATATGAGGGAAGAAACCATTATTGAATATTTTAAAAAGCACTTTGGAAAAAAAAACATCGAGCCCTGGCCGGTTGCTCAGTGGTTAGAGCAGCAGTCCCAACACCAAAAGGTCTCGTGCTTGACAATCAATGTGTCTCTCTCACATTGATGTTTCTCTCTCTCTCCCTCCTTTCCTCTCTTTCACTGTCTCTGAAAATCAATGGAAAAAATATCCTTAAGTGAGGCTTAACAACAACAAAACACATTGATTTATATTTTTAAAAGCAGCAGTATATACAGGTTTACAAAATAGTGTAAAATGTACTTTTCATCAGAAGAGCAGCCTGTGAACAAAGTAAGTATTTAATAATTGGTTTTGTACAAATTATTTTTATTTAAGAAACTAAAGGCCAGGATGAAAGGTGCCCCCTGGGTGAGAGAAATGAACAATTCTCTTTTCCAAGAATAAACACCATGCAGCTCTTACTTTGTGTTCTGAATAATTTGAAAGGGTGACAACTCCACATTTTAGATGCCAATAATCTCTTCCAAGTAGTCAGTAAGCTCTGACGACGAGCTTCTGTAAGGTCATTTGAGCGCTACTATTACATTGAGATCATTGCATTTTCATGTTAATTTTCTCACTTGTTCATTAGAATAACTGTTTGGAACTTGATTACGTGGGCAGGAAAGTTATTGTTGCTTTTTGAACAGATAACACAACTGAGGCAGTGAGACGTAAAAGCATTTGCCAAATTTCTTCAACTAGTAGGGGAAAGTTTGGATTGAAACACAGGATGTTTGACTCCGAGTCCAAGGCTACCTAACACACCAAAGGCATCAGCTTCATTAGATAGAGGCCACATAAATGTAGAAGTTCACAAAGGATTTAGATAAATCCTTAGATGTCAGACCCATAACAGATTAGTAAAGGTCATCAGGTGTTCTTAATATACATCTCCTGCTTCCCCAGGCTAATGTCATGGAGAGTAGCCATGCAGTCCTCTATCAAACCCTTTGGCATCACCGTCGAGATCGGAGTCCTAGACTCCAGTCCATTGCCCTGTCCCAGTGAGCCATTTCTCAAGTTCTTATCTTTTGGATACAGAAGCCTATTACTAGGGAGTGTGAAGGGGAAGTTGACTTTAATCTTAATTGCCTGCATAACAGTATTTTAAAATGATCTCACTCTGAAAAGTATAAAACCTTGCCACCACCACAGAAGTCAGGAATCCTAGAGCAGAGCAAAGGTTATTGGAAAAGAACAGCCACGCTTGCAGTTGCTCTGTCTCTGTCCCTCTGAATTTGCCAGCAAAATACATATGTGGTTCCGAGCAGACCATGGCCAGGTTTCAGAAGGCACAGTCTGTGCAGCTCCTTTGTCCCTGCTCAGTCTGCACGCCAGGACAGGCCCAGGATCTACCTAAATGGTATTTCATTTTCCCCCTTGATGTTAGCATGGCTCGGTGCAGGCTATGAGTGCGAGGCGTGTGGCTTCCTGTTTATCAATCACATTTTAATGTTGCTGTGGCTGTGTCGTGACAAAACCAGGTACTTGACCTTGTTAAGGAGTTATCCCATTCTATTAAAAAAAGAAACACACAAAAAAACCTGTGGAGACCAAATCATGGTACAGCATTTCATGTTTTTGTTAGCCACTATAAAAATACAACCCAGCTTCATTAGATAGTACTTCTGATGTTTATATATGGAAATATTCTATATCCAAACTAATAACACATGCTTTCAGTTGCTTGTTTGTGCAATATTTTGTGATTTGACATCATAAAAGAAGTAATGTACAAAAATGCATTTAATTCCTAACCTTCTGTGGAGGTGCCATGGGGGGCAGGGGTACATGGCTCGGGGCTGGCTTCGCATGCAGACAGTTAACCTAACTCAGGACATCGGTGCTCCCCGTCCCGAACAGACTTTCAGGACTGACGCCTGTGCAGCAGACACTGCAATTTCCAGGACCCAACCGTTATTGTGTGTTAAACATTTTCTTTTCTTTTTCTTTTTTTGTGGTACGTGCCCCTAGTGGGAACTGAACCCGGGACTCTCTGGTCCACAGGCCAACGCTCAACCGCTGAGCCAAACTGGCCAGGGCGCATGTTAAACATTTTTTACAACATTTTAGTGGCACAGTCTTATTTTCAGGTTTATAATAATTTCTGATACATTTCATGTTAGCTGGGAAAGGTGACCAAGTACGTAAATTCCATAACATGTTACATTTCCACTTGCACACACATGTGCTTCAGAGCCAGAAGATTTGGGCTTGAGCCCTGGCTGGTCCTGCTGCTTATCTGCCCTGTCACCTTGGGCAGGTTGCTTTAGGTATCAGATTCTTAGTTTCTTCATCTGCAAAATGTGAAAATAAAATCTGCTTTGATTAACGTACCCATCCCCAAGTGTCTAGCAAAACTCCTAACAGGAGAAAATAATTATTATTACTAATATTATTTTACTGCCATTTATTATGACAATACACGTGAAAATACTTGGAAAACTTTAAAACACTATGTATTCAGTTGCTACTATATCTACTATTTCAAGTAATGTTAATATCAATATGTACTAAGCATATACACTGATTGAATTTTAGAAAAATATATATATGCACACATTTTAAAGCATCATATGAAAGTATTTTTATTTATATATTTACATGTATAAAATATATGTATATATGTACATACTTAATATCATTTACCATATGAATATGAAAATTACAAATCCAGATGTATTACTGTGTGATTTTGGGTAAAGTGCTTTCCTTTGAGGACCTGAACAGTTTTTCTTTTCTTTTCCATTTTATCCATTAAATGGAGATTCAGGCAATCTGTATCATAGATTTGTGGGGAGAATTAAATGAAGCAAGAGTACTTAGAAATAAGCCCTCGGTAGACCCTCAGTAATCATTAGTTGAACATGGATCTGGCAAAGTGAACTACAGCTGTTAACTTTTAAAATGTCCCCTTTAGCTCTATTACGATACCACTCCACAAATTTTTCTACATATAAAAAATAATACACATATCAGAAAGAATAAATTGATGTGGTTTACAGATAGAGCATATATTTGAAGACCCTGAAATCTTTAATTTTTTCCTAACCTGTGGGCAATTGTGATTCTTTGGATTTTGTAACCTGTACTATTCCTAAACTAATTTATTGAGCTGTGTTTATATGAAACACTGCTTTAATACTATATTCTCAGAACATAGGAAACAGCACATATTCCTGGATAACCTAAATGGGGCCATTCCTAAAAGATGTCATAATTGCTGCATGCCCAGCATTTCTGTCCATGAGGGCTTAAGGAAAGCTGTCATGAGTCTACTGTTCACATGGCTTTTCCAAATTAAACTCTCTCATTGGTTCGAAGATGCCAAGTTAGGACAAAGAGATAAATTTGGATCTTAAGATGGTCTCTTCATTTTATCTTTCCTTAAATCTGAGTAACATTGATAGGTCTCTTTCTTTCTCAAAAAAACATATTTAACATATGGCTATTTCATTTAGATCCTAAGCTAAAGGAGATCCATGTTCTCTAGCAATGATCTGTGTTGCCTTGGGGCTTGGGTGAATTCAATCATTTATTTGGATCCACAGATAAGTGCCCAGCAATAAACTTTGGTGTGGGAATATAAATGCTTGCATTTGAAGCTTATATTTGAAGAGTTTATAATTATACCTAAATTTTAGGATTTCTGTGAATACTTTAAAGTATATGCTGGAATAGAATGGCTATTAAAAAAAAAAAAAACTTGCAACTTTATTCTTTTAATTAGCTTTCTATTGGAAAAAGGGTGAATCCTGGATTACTTAAAACTGATTCTGCTTCTTTTCCAGTTAGAGGATTCTCTTAAGACCGGAAGTGGCAGGGTGTGAGTTAGGTGGAACCGAAGCTCAAGACAGGCATACAATGGACAACTTATGTCCTGAGATGCTAAAAGTAATTGACATTATAACTGCTGCCGATTATGTTAAACGTATCTTCTGGGGATGGTGATTAATGGAATAAGATCATTCTATTTATCTTAACATATTTTTTTTCTTTATTGATTTTAGAGGGAAAGGAAGGAGAGGGAGAGAGAGATAGAAACATCAATGAAAGAAAACATTGATTGGCTGCCTCTTGCATGCCCCCCACTGGGGATCAGGCCCATAACTTGGGCATGTGCCCTGACTGGGAAGCAAACTGGCGACCTCTAAGATCATTCTAAATGGAGGCCACCAGCAGACAGGGTATAGGAATATGATAACATATGTATCAGTAATTCGATTAGTGGATATAGGGCATTTTCATCAAAATTGTAAATTAAATCATAATAATTACTACCCATATAACTGCCACCATGCATTGAACAATTTTATCGTAGGCTCTCTCATTTTATTTTCACAACCAAATGATGAAATAATCATTATATGCTCACTTGGCAGAGGCCTGATTTGAGAGGTTAATTTGTCTTTGGCCATTCATCTTCGAAGTGGTCGAGTCAGTACTTAAACATAGGTGTGTCTGATTTAGAGCCCATGATATAGTCTCTCTTATGACTTATTCAAGATTTTTTTTAAAAAGTAATAATAATAAATAGCAGCTTGGAGTGCTGTTATGATGAACAATAATAAGAGTGAATTAAATTAAAATAAATATAAAGCTTGTGCTTCAATTCAAAAATCCAACTGAAAAATTTATAAGATAGATTTGACCTAGTGGAAGTTCATGAGAAATTCTGATGTGACTTCCAAAACCTTTGACTATGTTAACAGTGTTTTTCCATGGGCTGCTGTTAGTGTTTTGGGCAGGATAATTTTTCATCACACAGAACAATCTCTGGCAAGAGATTTAGTATCCCTGGTGCCCACTTACTAATGCCAGGAGTACACTCAGGCAATGGAGAGTGACTCTCATATACAACAGCCTCCACACCGCCCTGTGGGATTGCGAGCTGCCGCGTTAGGAGACATGTAGAGCTGAGGGAAGAGGAGATACTCGATAAACTTTACTTTGGACTGGTCAGAAGTTATTGAGGCTATTTTCATTACATTTTATAAAGAAGCTTTACTATCAAAAGAATGTCCAGAGGATAACTGATTCAAAATTTTGGGATTTTGTGGAACATTTCAGTATTTGTATCATGTATTTCTCTCTCTGCCTAACTAGCTCCAGTTGGATTTCAGTCGCTTGCAACTAAACCATTCTAACTGATATACTGGTACAAAGCTCCTGAAATTTGAAACCATATGACACAGTATTTCATCTGATGTAAGAAATGTTAAAAGACTTGGGATGTTTAAAATGACAAAAGTTAGGCCCTGGCCGGTTTGGCTCAGCGGTTGGAGCATCGGCTCGTTGACCAAAGAGCTGCGGGTTCAGTTCGGATCAAGTTGCAGTTTGTCCCCAGCCCTGGTGGGGGTCGTGTGGGGAGCAACCAGTTGACGTGTCTCTCTCACATCAATGTTTCTCTCTCTCTCCCTCTCACTCTATCTGAAGATAGATGGGAAAATATTTTTGGGTGAGGATTTAAAAAAATAAAACAAATAAAATAAAGTGACAAAAGTTGACACAAAATAGGATGTTTTCTAAAAATGGATCAATAAATATGTCTGAGGTAGTAAACTTGTGTTATGTGCCATAGCTAGCAGGATTGAGGCCAGTGGTTAGATGATACAATAATTAGAAAAGGCCAAAAATAAGAGCTGTCTTGGGAGATGGGCCTCCTTTATCATTCTATATGTTCAAGAAAAGGCTCCCTTCTGAGACGGTGACTGTAAATCAGAGGGGAGGTAGGACTCTTGATTTCTTATTCAACACCTTTAGACCCTGTGATTCTGTATCTTTTTGGTATATGGTCATTGCAGATTCACTTACTTTTAACTTTTCTTTTTTCTTTTTCTTTTTTTTTAAATAAAATTTCCTCCTTTTCCTTCTACATTCTTTGAATACATATCAAGTAATACATTCTCTTGAAGGCCTATTTTTAGATGCACAGAAATTGCTTGGATTTTGACAGAGATCAAAATATTCAAGCAGCACCTCAGCGTCCCCAGAGCTTTCTGCACCTGAAAAGAAGAAAAGAAAAATCCAAACACTTTATTAGCAACTGTACATTCTCCTTAGAACACATCGGCTTTGCCCGCTGTGTTCCCTACACTTAGTCTTCCCTCCTCCAGGGAGGAGCTCAAAGCCAAGCTCATCAGGGCTGCGCAGCACACTGTGCGGGCACAAAGCATCCAGGCTTAATGAACTGGTCCAGCGGGACTGGCCTGCTAATGGGAAACCAGTCCCCTCTCACACTCGGGGGAAAGACTTCCCCTGATCTCTTAGCCCCCTAGTTCTTCCTTTTCAACAGAAGAAGAAAAACCTTTTTGATTACTATTAAGTTCTTACGAGACCGTGAAATCTCCTACCAGAATCATTATAATTCTGTAACACACAGAATTGACCCTATTGTTCTGTAATCAGCAAGGTAGAGTCACTTTTCCCCCATCTCCCTCGGCTCAGGGTACATTTATTTCCTATACATATATGAAAGAGAAGCCAGAAGAAAACATCATGAGAGATTTGGCTGAAAAGTTCTTAGTGTTTTACTTCTAGAAGAAGTATGTGCGTGGAAGAACTTGGATCTTAGGCCTCACTAGGAATATTTGTAAAAATAGACCAACTGTGCTTGCCTCCCCTGTGAGAGGAGCGTGCCTTTTTCTGCTGTGTAATTAACCTCCCCCTGCTCCCTTACCGCCGGCTCTCCTTCTGGCTGCCCACTGATGAACTTTTCTAATGGGCGTCCCAGAGGCTGTCCTATAGACCCTCTGCTCTCCCTGGTATTACACGGTCCCTTACGGTACCGTGCCCTTGGATACAATTTCTATGATAATTTTACCTTTTTGGAAATATTTCAATTCTCTATTACACATAGTCAAACTTTATACAGGTCTGTATTTCTTGCAATAGATATTTTTGCAGTAAATTTCTTGCAGTAAATTTCCTCCTGTAGACATTTTCCCCGGGATCTCCTTCTACAACCATCAGCAAGCTTGCTTTCTTTGCAGGATAATGGCAGCTGGTCTTGGTCAGCATCAGGACCTCAGGTTTTGTTGCTTGTAGGCTTGGATACCTCCAGTGTGCTGCGATTCCCCACCCACATGTACACACACAGACATTCTTCCATCACAATCGTTTTAAACTATGGAATTCGCAACCCATTTCCTGGACACAAGCCTAGTCCAGGACTAATTTCTCGCTGCTTCATACATGGATTCCAACTGTCATTGCCACACGGTGAAACAACATGTTGTGCGTATCGTAAACACTGAAAATAGGAGCACTACCAGTTTGATGGGAAACGGTCATCTGCCCTCTGAGGCTAAAGAAAACGAGTATTTCTAGGTCAAAAATGCATTCTCATTTAGGTGGAAAAGATCAAATGTCCCATCCAAACTCATTGTCAGTACTGCCCTCACTTGTCAAGAATACCATTCCATGTGTCACTGCCCTTAGTCTTGGTAGTAACCTCACACTCAGGAAAATTCCTCAGCCTTCACCTTTTTTCTGGTGAACTCCTGATTCACTCTCTTCTGTGAGATTTAGGGCCTCAGCAGAGCCACAGCTGAATCTGGATCTCAGGTGTACCGATCTCAGCCGAGTCTCTCACATCAAGGGTATGCCAGTGGTGCCGGAAAATACTGAAAATAAAATCCAATGACATCTCAATTCCCCACTTTGGCTGAAATGCAAATGAGTGATGAAAGAGATTTCTGATGAAAAAAAAAAAAATCTCAAACGAGATCAATCAGGCTGTGAGATGTCTCCACAGAGGAATTTCACTTGACTTTGAATACTTCATTTATAAGTTAAAGATTGCTTGTGATATTCCATTTCTATTATGTAATCAAAAGACTAAATAAAATGCGAGATACTTAGCAGATGCATCAAACATGTGTAAAATATAAAAGGGCCTCATGATATACATTATGTAATTCAAGAATTATAAATTAGAGACAGAGAAACGGGGAGGACCAATGGACAAAGCTGTGGTAAATGATGATGAATAACGTGAAAAAATTAAAATTTTACCTTATTATTCAAAAAAAGTTAGATCTGGTTTGCATCAAATGTAATATCACCACAAAACTCTAATGGTCTATCTCTTAAAGCATTTGCAATTTGGGGAAAATTTAGCTTTTGGAGTTTTGAGAATACAGTGCATTGGAATGGAACAGAATCCTCAGGAAAACCCTGAGTTCCTGGATAAATGACATGCCCTCGGGATCCTTCTTCATCTCCTACCCCTAGGAGCTACGTCCAGTGCTGTCTTTCCTCCAGCTGGCCTCCTGGATGTGTGATGTGCCACAGAGCCTATCAGGGGGCGTCGCCTGCTCCCTGAAATGAGGTTGCTGGCAGCTGGATCGGGCAGGCTGGCAGCTTCCATTCTGTCTTGTGGAGGGTTCTCCTTTTCCCAATGTTTTTGGAGGTCAGTCCTGAGGAGGTTTTGCTTAGGATTTCTCATGCTGTCGATGTGGCCCAATTACTGTTAGTGGGAAGGATAGTGCATGAAATGAATAATGCCTTGTTTTTCAGTCCTCACCACTCAGTGAGCACGAGGTAGGTGTCTTTTCAAGCCCTTCTGGGCGGACCCTCAGTTTTGTTTTGGGAGGATCTTGATTAGCAAGTGGAGTCACTGTCTTCAAGCCCACGGTCAAGATTGCACAGCATCCGGATGTCTTCTAATTCTTAGAACCAGGCCTGTGAATCTTCCATATCGAATTTGCACACTGGTTAGTGGTGCCTTCTTCAGAGCATAGATAGGAAGCCATTGGCTGGTGTAGCAAGAGTGGGAGACATGTTTTCTTAATCTACCCATGAGCAGTGTCCTTCCTAGTATAGCTTTGTCACTTTCGGGATACATTTTAGGTGATTTGTCTACATAGTCTCCCAACCGGTACTCTGGCTTTAAGAAACAATAAAGTTTAAGATTGCTGGGTTTTAGGGAGGCTTTTTATTATTAAAATATCATCTAACCCTATCTGTGTTTAGATCATTGACTATGTCAGAAAAGCTTTTTCTTAAGAAACATGTACATGCTCTAGCTGGTGTGGCTCAGTTGGTTGATCATAGTCCTGTGCACTGAAAGGTCACTAGTTCAATTCCCAGCCAGGGCATATGCCCAGGTTGCTGGTTAGATCCCCAGGAGGAGGCACCCAGGAGGCAACTGATTGATGTTTCTCTCTCGCATCAATGTTTCTCTCTCTCTTTTCTTCTCCCTTTAAAATCAATAAAAACATATTTTAAAAAAAGAAAAAACCATATGCAGTTATTTTCTTATGCTATTTAATCTTTTACGAGGACTAACTTTGGTATATTTTTTATAGAATGCAAATATACTCTGCTACTCTGCCATTTGTTGTTGTTGTTGTTGTTAATATTCTAAGGAATCAAAGAAGAGAGTTTAGATATTAAGTTCTCTCTCCTAAGAATGATTGGGGTCAGCTCTAGATGCTTCCTACGTGATGTTACTTTAGGCAGTTTCTTATTTGAGTGCTTATCAGTGGCCACCCTCACTCCTGAAACAAACTCCATTAGTTTCAAGCAGCAGGAACACAATTCAAAAATATTTAGTGTTTGGTAAGCAAAAGGGGACATTTATTTTAAGGGTACAATATTGTTTCACAGAACCCAAGGACATGCCTGTATGTTTTTAGGAATAAATATTACTAATTCTCTCAGGAAAAAAAAAAAAAAAACCTCTTTCTTTGTCTCTCTCAGGAGCTCATAGTAAAAGTTACAAAAATACAACCAGGGCCTCCCTAGACGAGGACAATGTTTGAGTTTTCCTGAGAATCTTTCTTGTTGACGCCTTTCCGTCATGCCTGGGTTTCCTATGGAGGAGATTGTCAAACGACAGGAGGAAATGTGATAAGTTATATAATGTTGGAAGTTATACAGCTTTGAGAAAGCAAACTTTTTAGTCAGGTTGGATGGGGCATTGCTGAATTCCTACAATTTAATTGTGCAATGAAGCAAACAAAATTTTCAGATTCTTCCAGCCAAATATTTCTGTCTTAATTTACATTCTCCAAGGACCTGATGAACTACAATTATAAATACGGAGAATGAGAAACAATTAGCCTCACATATTTGTTTATAAATAAATCTATATCCCATGCCTTTATTTTATATTGAGATGAATATTTTAGTCAACTCTGTGTTAGTCTCTTTTATTTGGGTCTATTCATAGAGATCATTTATTGGAATCTAAAGAAAAATGCCAGTTTTCATTATTAAAATGATAGGCTACCTTAATATTATTGTATCACTAAATTAGCTATTGTGTCTGAGAAACATTCCTGTTTTGTTTTTTTGGTTTTTTTTTCTTCCTAATGTGGAAAGTTATCTGTATTAATCAGTTAATCCTGCAGTAATTCTGCATAATACAAACCTAAACACAATGATTTATAACAAATTCCCTTTTCTTAGTCCCAGTCCCAAGGGTCAGTACATGCATTCCTGCTTTGGGACACTGGTCATCTTGTGTCCATGCTGAAATTGGGTTAAGTTTGCTCCGTATCCTTTTTTCTTCTTTTTGGACCAGCAGCTACCTGCGATTTATCTTTACTGTAGTAAACTGCTGGAGTGAATAAAGATGAGCAGAAATATGTGTTGTCTTCTGTAGCCTTTGCCTGGAACCAGCACATTCTTCCTTCTTCCACATTCCATTGACCAAGTATGTCCTATCAATTCCAGCATCAGGAGGACAGAGGAACATACTCTGCCTCTAGGGGGAGAAGTGTGAAGGCATGGCAAAGGGTGTGGATGTGTGAACCTACTTAAGGGAGATTATGAAGAATTGAGAGCAATGATTCAATACCACTAAAGGAAGAAAAATTCTGTCTGAAATATTTCAAACATTAGATGTTCTTCATTTCCACCGTTCTGGTGGCAGTAGCATAACTGTGACTTTGTTCTGTGAAAACACTTCCAGGGACTTAAAAACGCAATGAAGTCTTTACAGGACATTTTCTTGGGACTTACCAGCTATCTAGGATAATGCAAAGGAATGTAGAAACCTTGCATAAATAGCAACATGTGCGTACAGGTAGAAAATTAAATTATAAATCTACTTTTAAAAGATCAGCTTAGTCCGGCCGGTGTGGCTCAGTGGTTGAACGTTGACCCAAGCACCAAGAGGTCACCAGTTTGATTCCCAGTCAGGACACATGCCCAGGTTGTGGGCCAAGTCTCCATGGGGGGGACATGCAGGAGGCAGCCATGGATATTCTCTTTCATCGATGTTTCCATCTCTCTCTGCCTCTCCCTTCCTCTCTCTCTAAAATCAATAAAGAAAAAAAATTTTTTTTAATTATATAAAAAAAAAGTCAGCTTAGCAAATTATTTTAGTTGCCTAATTACTGAAGCAGTATTCTGTCTCTACCCATTGATGTTCCTTCCAAAAGGAACATTTGATGTTCCTTCCAAAAGGAACATCCATTTGATGTTCCTTTCCATTTTCAAGGGAAACCATGGCTCTGATACAATTTTCCTTTTAAACTGAGGAGTAAAAATTGAAAGAGAAAAATGAAAACAAGAAAAGCCTGCTGAGCCTACATATGTATTCCAACTTGCTTCACTTCTCTACCAATCAATGACTGATATTAGAGCATCTTAAGTTCAAATCTCTCATTTTTCTATTAAGATAAGAATTTTGCATTAAAAATGATGGTCACGCCCTGGCAGGTTTGGCTCAGAGGTTAGAGCGTCAGCCTGTGGACTGGAGAGACCTGGGTTCAGTTCCCACTAAGGGCACGTACCTCGGTTGCAGTTTGTCCTTGGCCCTAGTTGGAGTTGTGTGGGTGGCAACCAGTCGATGTGTCTCTCTCACATAAATGTTTCTCTCTCTCTCTTCCTCCCACTCTCCCTCCCACTCTATCTGAAGATAAATGCAAAAAAATGTCCTCGGGTGAGGATTACAAAAAAAAAAAGATGCTCACTCTTAAGTGGTACTAAAATATTGTGAAAATATTGAACAGAGTAATTACTAGATCTTTTAAAAATTCCAAGGGACTGCTAACTATTTCAATGTCAAAGTTACATGAATACAAAGTTGTGTGTTTTGGTAGCTATGTGTATAATATTGTCTTGCACATTACAAGAATAGATAGAAGAGAAGAACACATGGAGGCCATCTTTTACAAACACATACATGACCTCGGCTGCAGTTCAGTCCCCGGCCCTGGTCGTGCAGGAGGCAACCAGTAGAGGTGTCTCTCTCATGTCCATGTTCTCTCGCTCTCCCTTTCCTCCCCCCCCCTCCCTCCCACTCTATCTAAAGATAAATAGAAAAAAATATATATCCTTGGGTGAGGATAAAAAAATAAAAATACGTACGTGACGATAATCAGAAACATTACAGTGTAATTCTGAATAAAATCTTTTTCTGATTTTTAATTTGGGAATAAGTAGGTATCAATAATTATTCTGGAAAATCGCCTAAATGTAATTTAAACGATCCTAGTTTCTCATAAATGAAGCTTAATTGAGAGGATATTGGAAAACATGAGTGTAAGTTAAAGACAGGCATGCATCTTATTCCTTGCAAGCAAAATCAAGGAAAATTAAAAGAGAAGACTGTTTATGGAAAAATAACTAAGGTATATTTAGATGTAAGATGTGCTTTTAGTAACTTTTTTACTGAGATAAACTAATGCATAGTCGGATACATATAATAAGACAACTGCTGTTGAACGAAGTTTAGCCAGAATCGTGTTGGGGACAAGCAATAGGGATTTAAGAGGTTCAAGATAGTCTGTGCTTCCAGGTGTTTTGGTCCAGTTCGGTTTAATTCAATTTTGAGGATACCTGTGGCATGCCAGACTCTCTTTTAAAGTATAGGGGACCCCGAAAAGAACAACCCTTTGTTCAAGAAACCCCAAGAAACTGCCAGTGACGATAGTGAGTTGAAAAGACAAGTGGTTTTTATTTGGCTGAAACAAATTGGTTTCTCACTATTTTAATTGGGGACAAACAAAGCTACAGATAGCTGTTGCGGAGTGGCTGTGCCAGGTGCACTGTCACGGCAGAGGGGAGGGCATCCCCTGGGGAGCAGGTCTCGCAGGGGGAAGGAAGCTCCGCCTTTGCACTGGCCCTGCTCTGCATTGCGCGGGGCAGAGCCGGGCAGTCCGCTGGCAGAGCTGCGACCGGGCTGCGGGAAGCAGATGGCGTGGAAAGGATCGTCGTACCTGGATTTCCTGTCATTTAGGCTAAGTCGTGTTGGCTTGACACCTTTTATCATTTCTAATGTTTTTGGAAATGAAAATTATAAAATCCGGTCATTGTTACATAATGAAAACAATGCACTAGGAGCAAAATACTAGAGATTCCAGAAGTGAAATTCAGAAAAACTTCTGAGATTGATTTTATGAAAATCCACTTTATTTTAGAGTTTTAGCCCCGAACCAACTTCCCACTAATGTCTTGCATTTAGGATAAGTTCAGTGCGATCGTCTACATCTTTTGCTTCTGCAGATAGTACGGATGGATGTTCAAAGTGAGGCCTCCTAGGCTCCGCACGCTTTTCAATCACCAAGGAAGTTCCAGTCCCGTTTGAAGTTTCCCCTGTACGAAGGCAGAACACAGGACCGGTGCATTTCAGAGAACTTATGAACAGCAGGTGTAGTTTAAGTTAAACAGAAGATAACACTAATCTTATGCTTCAGTGACTGGAGTCTAGCCTTGATTTGAATATTCTGTATAAACAATTATACTTTGAGTTTCATGGGTGAGTAAGCACCTAAAGTTGATAGTTATGAGTGCAGGATTCTGAGACCCTTTTGGATGTCCATAGTCTTTAAAACTTACTGAACATTCAGATTTAATATTTATTCCCCTTTGAGACAGTTTGCAACTACCCTGAAATCTGTGGTGAAGAGCACAAGACGAGGAGAGTGAGCATTAACAAGTCTTCTTCCAGGTCCAAAACACTCCCTCTTCTCACTGTGCCCAAATATCACCTTCCTGGATGGGTGGGCCTTCCCTGAGCGCCCCACATGAAGTACCATTCCCTTCCCTGCTAATCTCTGGCTGTATTTTTCTTTAAAAAATTTTTTTCCTTTATTGATTTGAGAGAGAGAGAGCAAGGGAGAGGAAGAGAGAGATAGAAACATCGATGAGAGAGAACATCGATTGGTCACTTCCTGCAGTCTCCCCACTGGGGATCAGGCCCACAACCCGGGCATGTGCCCTGACTGGGAATTGAACTGGCGACATGGTGGTGCATGAGTCGAAGCTCAACCACTAAGCCACACCGCCGGGCTGTGTTTTTCTTCAGATTGCTGGAGGCACCTAATGTGTTCATGTGCTTGGTTCTTTCCTCCTGTCCCCACTAGAATGAATCTGCATAGGAACAGGGGTTTTTTCTCTGTTGTATTCATCTCTTTATCCTCAGCCCCTAAAACAGTGCCCAGCAAAATTAAGTGCTTAATGAATTTACTTTTCAATGACTGAATAAACTTGGAGAGTAAATGAGGCTGGTTAACTGCCTCAACTCATGGTCTCAACTCATCCTTTGTTATCAACCAGGTAGCTTTCATTAGGGGTTGAAGAGGTAATTTGGGTCTTTCAAGTCTACTTGACTGAATTTTATGATGGAAAATATATGCCTGAGCATTCTAGGAAGCTACAAATATCTTGACATATGTTACCAGAATAGGGCTCCACTTCAATTAAAAGAAAATATCTTCATGTGATCTGAACAGTGATACACACACGTGTCCGTGCCACATGAACACGCTAGATATTCCACTAATTAAATTTATAGTCATTGCTTTCTTTAAACCTATCTAATATTTATTTCTGTTACCCTTTCTTTCGTGCACAAACTGAACTTTTTACACTGTGTGTTAAATTGATCTAATATGAAATCTGGTTTAATTATTAAATTTAGTTCAATATTTAATTTGGTTTAATAAAAGTGATCTTGCATATAATGTATGCATTTAATTGATATATTTAGGACAGGATAATTTTGAATAGGTTAAATATTTAATGTAGAGTAATTTTTTAAATTATTCAGGATTAAAAATAGGATGGATCTATGTTATCAAAGTAGTGAGCAGATAAATGTCAGGATTTAATACATTTCTGTTCACATTTGCGAATTGCTGTTATTGCTTAATTTCTTATCACCAATTTGTCTTTGTCTGTGGTCAGGCTAGGAACCCTATTTTATTACAGAAAGAAACTGAAGGTCTTCAATATCACAAAATATGTTTCCTTCTGTATGAGATACTGAATACCAATATCATTTTGCCTACACTTTTTTACTCAGATTCTTATTAATACATCATGACTATCACTAAGTCTTTTAAAATATAAGATTCAAAATTGGAAAAAAGTAGGTTTACAGTTGTTTGTATGGAAAATAATACAATAATTTATAAATAATTATACAAAAATAAACTGTTTCAAGTACTCACAACTGTAAACCTACTTTTGCCCCGTCTTCTATTTAAAATGGGTTCACACTTTGTCCCTTTCCCTAATCCTAAATTACACCTTTTCCAAAATTGGTTGGTGTCAGTTTCCTAGCCACAAGTCAAACTTCATTCTAGCACTTTTTACTATAAGTTTTCTTTCTCTTTATTTTATTTCATTTATTTATATTTTGTTGTTGTATTACAGATGTCCCCATTGTTCTCCCTATTGCCCCCCTCCTCCGGGTTTTTGTCCCACCCCAGCCCTTTACCACACTATTGTCTATAACCTTGGCTTATGCATATATGCATATATGTTTTTTGGTTAATCCCTTCCCACACAACCCCCTTCCCTCTGAGATTTATCAGTCTTGTTTCACGTTTCCATTTTATTAATCAGTTTATTTTGTTCATTAGATTCAACATTTAAGTGAGATTGCATGATCCTTGTCTTTCTCTGACTGGCTTGTTATGGTTAGCATAACACTCTCCAGGTCCCTCCAGGTCCTCTCAAAGATATCTCTCTTTCTTACAGCTGCATAGTATTCCACTGTGTAAATGTACCACAGCTTTTTTATCCACTCATCTACTGATGGACACTTGGGCTATTTCGAGATCTAGCTATTGTGAAAAGCACTGCTATGAACATAGGGGTGCATATATTATTTCTGGTTGGTGTTTTGGGATTCTTAGGATATATCTCCAGGAGTGGGATAACTGAGTTAAACGGCAGTTTAATTTTAATTTTTTTTTTTTTTTTTTGCAGATCCAAGGTTTTTTATTTTTTAATATTTATCAATTTACTTTTGTTACAGTTGTTTCTCCTTTTTCCCCCAGTGACACCCTCCTCCCCATCCTCCCACCACCCCATCCCCAGCTTTGTTGTCCATGTCCATCAGTTATGCGTACATGCAGATAAGTTCTGTGGTTTATCTCTCCCCCCACCACCTCCTTTTCTGAGGGTTGTCAGTCTGTACCCTACTTCCACGTCTCTGGGTCTACCCTGTTCCTCAGACTGCTGTGTTCAGTATATTCCACAAATAAGTGAGATCATGTGATATTTGTCTTTCTCTGCTTGGCTTGTTTCGCTTAGGATAATACTCTCCAGGTCCCTCCATGTCATTTCAAAGGATAAGAGATCTTTCTTTCTTACAGCTGCATGGTACTCCATGTGTATATGTACCACTGCTTTTTTATCCACTCATCTACTGATGGACACTTGGGCTGTTTCCAGATCTTAGCTATTGTAAATAGTGCTGCTATGAACATGGGGGTACATATATTCTTTCTGATGGGTGTTTCAGGTCTCTTAGGGTATATTCCTAGAAGTGGGATCACTGGATCAAAAGGCAATTCCATTTTTAATTTTTTGAGGTAACACCATAGTGTTTTCCACAGTGGCTGCACCAGTCTGCATTCCCACCAGCAGTGCACTAGAGTCCCCTTTTCTCCACACCCTCGCCAACACTTGTTGTTTGATGATTTGTTGATGGCGGCCATTCTGACATGTGTGATGTGATACCTTATTGTTGTTTTAATTTGTATCTCTCTGGTGATTAGTGATGTTGAGCATTTCTTCATATGTCTCTTGGCCATTTGTATGTCCTGTTTGGAGAGGTGCTTATTTAGCTCTCTGCCTATTTTTTAATTGGGTTCTTTGTCTTCCTTTTGTGGAGTTGTATGAGCACTCTATATATTTTGAAAATTAACCCCTTATCTCATGTATCATAGGCAATTATGGTCTCCCATACGTGGGTTGCCTTTCCATTTTGATGGTTGTTCCTTTTGCTGTGCAGAAGCTTTTTAGTTTGATGTAGTCCCATGTGTTAATATATTGTTGCCTTTGTTTTTGTTGCCGTAGGTTTTATGAGGACATTCTATACTGTTTCCTTTCAAGTCCACAAATAATTGCTGATTGGTTCAGTGTAATCTTTGCTTCCCTTTCTTGCCCTCTATCCCAGTTTAAGTCCAAATTGTATCTTCCCAGTTCTCACTGGATTGCTCAACAGTCTTGCTCCAGGAACTCTCCTCCTTGCTGGCTTAAGCAGGCAGTTATTTTGGGAAAGCCCACAGGGCAAAGAGTAATAGTGGCCTTTAGGAATTACAATGGCCTCCGGCATGTGGGTGGCCTGTAGGAACTGATGTTCAACAAGAAGCTGGGACCCTTAGGCCTGTAGCCATAAGGACATAAATCCTGTCAACAACCTGAAAAAGTCTGGAAGTGAGTTCTTTTCCAGTCTCATCTCCAGATGAAAATACAACCTTGCTGACATCTTGGTTGCAGCCTTGGAAGACTGAGCAGAGGGCCTAGTTATGCTGTTCCCAGACTCCTGACCCACAGACCCCGAGATAATACATATGTATTATTTTAAGATGCTAATTTTGTGGTGATTTTTTTATTCAGCAATGGACAACTAATAGAGTTGTGTAAACCAAATAATTTAGGCCAGAAAAAATATCCTCCAAATAGTATTATATCCCCCAGCATATACTTTAAGTTCAAGCCTTGAAAAACTACTTGTAACTTTTGACCACTTGCTCGTACCTGACAGTGGGATATCTGTGTTCAGGGGTGCTTTTGTTACAGAGTTTCCAAAAATGAGGGGACACATTATACATATCACAGGCTAGATGTGGCAGGCAGACAGTTATAGGCAGAGACATAACATTACATACAATGATATCACAACTTGGAAAAGTTTTTATTTTTTATAATCTTGGCATCTATTTTAGTCTGCTTGGACTGTCATAACAAAACATCAGAGTTGCGTGGCTTACACGATGAAAGTGCACTTCCTCCTAGTTTTGGCTGAAAGTCCAAGACCGAGACGCCAGGACAGCCAGCTCTCTCTGGCTCGGGATGCTGCCCTCTTGCCCTGTCTTCACGTGGCACAGAGAGCGAGCTCTCTGTGTCTCTTCCCACAAGGACACTGATCCCATCATGAGACCCTTACCCTTACGACCTAAACCTAATTCCCTTCCCAGTCTCCAACTCCAAACATCACCACGATGTGGGGTAGGGTTTTGTCATATGAATTTTGCATGGACACTGACTCACATTATAGAACCCTTTTGTTATCTCTTCAAACAACATCTAATTTGCCTCAGTATCTATAATAAACTCCTTTTCTAATAAAAATGTTTTTTTTCTTTATTGATTTGAGAGAGAGAGAGAAAGGGAGAGAGACAGAAATATAGAAACATTTGAGAGAGAACATCGATTGGCCACCTCCTGCATGCCCCCCACTGGGGATTTGGCTCACAGCCTGGGCATGTGACCTGACCAGGAATCGAACTGGCAACCTCTTGGTGCATGGGTCAACCCTCACCCACTGAGCCACAACAGCCAGGAGATGAACTTCTTTTTAAAGAATTAATAGAGACCTAGACTAAATCCAGCTGTTCATTGTCTTTAGTAACAAGAGCAGCTAAGTAAAATATGACGATTTTATGTTTTCAACATATCTATCTTTTTTTAACTTCACCTTTCTTTTATCAGATAATACTGGTTTTCATTTATGGAGGTCCTATAACGTTTTGTTTCTGGGCATATTTATTTAATATATTAAAAACCCTGAGAAAAATGTAGGAAACTATGAAATATCTGTTCATGTAGGTCTCAGATGTGATTCATGAAAGCTAGACTTTGGGAAATATCATCCTTTCCATTAGATCCCTCCCTCCCACTTGTTAAGATCGAGCTCATATATGCTCTACTCCAGAAGCCTTCCACACCGTGCCTTAACTAGTTACACCTTAGTGGTCCCATAGAACATAGCTCAAAATATTGTTGGAGCATATCAATTTATTAGAAATTTGTCTTTCTTAATTTATTATAAATTCTTTGTAGAGAAGCAAGACCATGTCTCATTAAAAAAAAATATTTTCAGCCCTGGCTGGTTTGGCTCAGCAGTTAGTGTTGGCCCAAGGACCAAAAGGTCGCAGGTTTGATTCCTGGTCAAGGGTACATACCTGGGTTGCAGGTTCAGTCCCTGGCCCTGGTTGGGGTCATGTGGGAGTCAACCAATAGATGTATCTCTCTCACATAGATGTTTCTCTCTCTCTCTCTCTCTCTCTCTCTCTTTCTCTCTCTCCCTCTCTCTCTCTCTCTCTCTTCCCTTCCCTTCCACTCTATTAAAAAAAAAAATCAATAAAAAAATATCCTTGGGTAAGGATTCACAAAAAATATGCCCTGGCCAGTTTGGTTCAGTGGTTGAGAGTCAGCCTGCAGACCAGAGAGTCCTGGGTTCAGTTCCTGCTAGGGTCACGTACCACAAAAAAGAAAAAAAATATATAAATAATTTTTTTTCTTTTAGCCTTTAGCAAGGTGCCTTGAACATGGAAGAAATGTGTAAATCTTCTAAAATAAGATAGTACTACTATATAGAGGATTAATGCTCTCCAGTGTACTGCTTACATAAATAAATAAGACACCTTACCTGTACCCTATGACCTTAAAATAAAGTCACCTAAGTGAATGTTATTGGTAAATACATAGCAAAAGACAAAGAAGACACAAATAGGAGTGCAAGACAGATGACAAAATCATATTAAATATTGTCAATTAACTTCACTGCCTTTTGTCCTTTATTACTCACTCAAGGATAGTTTTCTATTTATTATCAGATAGAGTGGGAAGGAGAGAGAGGGAGAGAGAGAGACAGAGAGAAATATTGATGTGATAGGGCCACATAGACTGGTTGCCTTCTGCACTACCCGACCAAGGCTGGGAACAAACCGCAACCGAGGTACGTGCCCTTGACCGGAATTGAACCCGCGACTCATTGGTCTGAGGGCTGACGCTGCAACCTCTGAGCCAGACTAGCCAGGGCAACTTCACTGCCTTTAAATTTTCCAATTAAGTAACTTATTTTACCTTCCAAGAACTTCAGTTACAAAGCAAAAAGAAAGAAAGAATTGTATGTGAGAAAAGCTTAGCAAGTCAATGAAGCTGTTTCCTTATCCCTAATCACCTCTTCTATAGTAATTTTAAACCTTTTATAGCTTCATTACCTTTTAATTTAATTCATCAACCATTTATTGTATTCCTACTAAGTGTAAAAAAATACCAGGTTCTTTAAAATTCTTAATAAATAATGTAATAGTAGCTGATGAAGAATAAATAATTGACATGGAAAAAGAGTAAAGAAATATAATGATATTTCTTTATCTTTTTCCTTAAAACTATTCTTATAAAACTACTTATTGATGACATTTATCTAATGTATTGATCTCAATAAGGTTGAATATGTTGATTTCTTTTCTTCCTTCCTCTTTCTTTCTTTCTCTCTTTCTTCCTAAGGAAAGTCCTTTGTATAAGTAAACAATATATAATGTCCAATAACAACAAACATTTTTTTAACTGTCTTGTTACTTCTCAAAGGGAAATTATTATTATTTTTTCATTTAAACCTAAAATGTGTTTATGATATCACATATTTGGACAAACATTTTATAAAAAATTTTATTTGTTTAACTCAACATGCTTTTCCACTTTTAGAAAGAAGAGTGTTATCTAAATACATTCAGTGTTCAGGTTATTCTATACCGTGGAATGCTTTGGCTGCAGTCGGTGTTTATGGAGGGGAACTATTTGTACATGCCATGTAAAAAGCAATAGGAGGGAAGAAAATCTGCTTATATCCAAATGCTTTTGCTGAACAAATGCCAACCTTAATAATAATAAAAAAAAACACACCTAAATTCCAGCTATATTTTTAAAATTTTGAGACCAAATATTTTCCATCTAAATTTTTTCTTTTTTACTAGATCCTGAATTCTTCCAATTTTTATCTGTAGGTTTTAAGATCATGAGGCACACCAAATTGACTCTTTCCATGTTGAGAGAAAATGTGGCATTTCTGAAATTATTCTCATTATTTAAAAATATTAATTACAAAATTGTCATGCTATGATTGGTTTAGCCACAATTAGCTTGCACTTGACAAATATAGATGCAGTTTGAATGAAAAGGCTGCAGATATTCCCCCGCAGAATAAATGAAAGGGGGGTTGCCATAGAAGTAGTAGTATTTAAAAGTACTTAACTTGAGCAATGGAATTAAATTATTGTAATGTCGCTCTGTAATGAGAAAGGGCATTTTTCCCCCTTAGTATTACAGATCTATGTGGAGACAAAGGGCAAAGTAAGTGAGGGACTTAGTTCAATTGACCCTGGAAGGAAGAAGTTATTTCATATGTCGGGAGAGGCTTAAAACTCATTTGCCATGCATTTCTTGTTATTGCATTTTAATTATAGTGAGTACACATATGCTGACAGTGCATGAGATCATATTTGTTAAATGGACCTCAACTTATGTAGCACTCATCAGAAAACCTCCGGGATCACACAACACGTAGTCTTTGTTATGCTTACAAAATAAAAGATTGCTCTATTGGGCATACTTTCAAGGATAAGGATATGAACTACGGAAGTGGTCTAAAATTTTAAATCGTTAGAAAGTAAGTATACCTAAACATTCTCCACAAAAGGAAAGCAGATAGTTTAAATAATTTTCAAGGGCAATCCATCGCAATAGTCATTTGATGGTAGATATCTTTAATAGCTATATAATAGGTATAAACGTCACACAGTAGAAAATGTCATATAGGATATTCACATTTACTCAAGTGAGTTCAGTTTCGGTTTCTGAGAGAATTAGGCTGCTGAGGTCAAAACTGAGAATTAACTCTGTGTGGACGGGTCAGCTCTGCTCGTTCTTAAGCCACATGCTGCCCTGTTATCCCCAGGTAACGTCCACAGTGGTGCACACTTGCTCACAAAACAAGCATGTGCCTTATGGTTGGGGCTGCCTTAGTGTTCCTTGACTGATGGATCAGGAGAATTTTTGTGTTTGTGAATGGTTAATTGGTTTTGTTCCCACTTGTAGTAATGCCATAGAGAATGGCTTTGCCATGACTCCGGATTATACCAAGGGTGCTGGTGTTAGTGGTGATGTATTCTTTCTGTTTTTTTTTTTTTTTTTTTTTTTTTTTTTTATCGTGAGCTATTTATATATTCACAGAGGCATAAGGAGTGATTCAATGAACACCTATGTACCTTTCATGTAGGTTGGTTTAATACATTACAACCTAGCCGGTCTGGCTCAGTGGACTGAGCATCATCCCTTGGACTGGGAGGTCCCAGTTCAATTCCCAGTCAGGGCACATGCCCAGGTTTCAGGCTCGATCCCCATTAAGGATGTGCAGGAGGCAGCTGGTTGACGGTTCTCTTTCTCACATTGATGTCTCTGTCTCTCTCTCCCTTCCTCTCTCTAAATAATCAATAAAAACATATTTTTTAATAAGATGTGATACATTACAAATACAGTTAAAGCCTTCTATAGTCACACTCCTCACTCCCCCAGAAAAAACAGCTATTCTGAATTCGATATTTATTATTCCCGAGCATTTAGCTTACTCTTGCTACTACATAAATGCACCGCCAAACAATAAATAAGTCACAATGTTTAAAACATTTATTAAAATTGATGTTATACTTTATCTTCTTTCTGAAGTTCCCTCTGTGTTTATTGTTTTGTTTATGAGTTATTCCTGATTCACACAGATCTAATTTGCAATGGTATATGATATACCATTGTATGCTTATTTCTGATGCAATTTATTGATTTGCTTCATCATGGATATTTAATTTTTCACTGTTTCCCCCTCCCCTAACCCCCCAGATTTTTATTGTTATAAACAAGGCTCAAGGGTGCGTATTCTCTTTTGGCCACGTCAGAGGTAGTCCCGGCTCTGCTTAGCGCTCCGCAGGCTCACGTCAGAGGTAGTCCCGGCTCTGCCTAGCGCTCCGCAGGCTGGACTTCTGCCACTGCTTTGATGCGCTTCCTCTTCTCTGGCTTCTCAGTGGGTTTGGTCAATGGGCGGCGCCAGCATAAACTTCAAGGGTAGAAGACAAGAGGGAGTAGATTACGTATTTTCAAAAGTTATATTTAAAATATACTGTTAAATGCACAAATCGTTCATTTAAAGCTTGATGGACTTTTACAAAGCGAACACACCTTGATAACCACTATTCAGATCAAGATAAAAGTAGTATCAGCAACCTGGTTACCATTCCTCCCAGCCATGACTCCGGTTCTTTCTTTTGTCACTGTAGATTTGCTTTAGTTGTTTCCCTTAGGCAATCATTTCACCGGCCTCTATAATCTTGTTCTTATTTATATAATTGGAATACTATAGAGTTTTTAAAAAAATATTATCATATAGCAAGTGCTAAACAACTATTAGTTATTATTTTTTAATCTTGAGGTCCACTCACTCCTTATATTGCTTAGTCCTTTAGGGACTATGATTTGCAACAAGACACTTACATATATATATATATATATATATATATATATATATATATATATATATAGCAATTGAAGTGAGTGTTTTGTATATAGGCAAAAAGTGTGCAAATAGAATAAGAATCAACATCTGCTTTTTCTGAGTGGCTGTCTGCTTTGTTAGCCTTGTATTTCTTTCTTTAACATACAGGCTTATAAACTGTACTGCAATTAATTTTAATAATCAGAAGTTCATAGATTCTCAGTTTAATTTTATAGAGAGTTCAGTATTTATTTAGTGATAATTAGGACCTCAAAAAACTATTTTGATAAACTATTTAATGATAAAATATACTTATTTTTAAGCATTTTGATTTATTAAAATTTCTGAAAGAAAATACATTTTAGTCCAAACATTTCTAGTCCATATCCTGAAAAGTTTTTCAATTTAAACAAATTTTAATGGGATTTTTATAATGCAGTTTCTTTTAGCACAAATAACATTAGAAATGCATTGACTGATATTGAGGTAAGATTGTGTCCTTTTAACTTTTAACCTTTAGCCCCATTTCTAAGAGCTACTGTATATAAAACATTTATCTTCATACCCAAGAACCGAGCAAAAAGACTGGCACATAATATCCAATAAATATAATTTTATAGTGACTTCCTTACATTTTCAGCCTTATTGCCTCCTTCACACCTTCTTTCTAATGTTACGGAAATAACTGCGTTGTGATCCTACTCCCCTAAGTAAGAGCCAGAAAGCCGGTTTTCCCAGCCTCCTCTGCTGCTGGGCACAGACTGGACCCGTCAGGGGACCGCCAGGGCTCTCCAGGTCAGACTGGAGAAGCGCTGTGCAGTTTGTGGTTGGGACTGTCCCACGTTGGAGCATATAGTTTCCAGTGCCTTTTGTGTTGGAGTGAACAGTGTTGTTGCCAACAGCAGTGCAGGTAGGACATGCCACCAAGCGACACCCAGCCTGGCTCTCTGGCTCTTGTAAGATTTTGTGAGTTTCCTTTCTTTTTAGACTCTTCCCTTTTTAAAGTGCCGGAGACGACTCCACTGTATGTAAGTCAGAATTCTGAATTCTGACATACAGTATTGAATAAATGAATCCTTATTCTTCTCAAATGACAAGGAATGCTGAATTCCTTCAAACATTCATTATTCTAAAATAAGTAAATAGATTCCCTTCTAGATTACCAAAATTTAGCGAACCAAATTCAAAATACTTGTAGGAGTTTAGAAACTGCATAATAAGAATAGTTACAATTAGTTGAAATACTGAACTCCTCCATTGGAAGGGATTGTTCTGAACATCCATTTTTAACCATATTATTAATGGCAAAGTTCCTCTGAGGGCACAGTTAGGACCAAAGTACTAACCATGTCTCCATGAGGTTCCTGAAACCTCACTGATGCTTCGCTCTGACTGTGTGTAGACTTTTCACTGTTCTTAAAGCTCAGTGTTTACAACCAAAGGCTATACACCAGGTAAAGTTTGATATTTGCAGAAAGAAAGGAATGATCATCTCTCCTCTTCTGGACACTGTACTTTTATCAATGTAATCCAAATTCACATTAGATTTGTCAGTAGATTTAAGTTTTAAAATATAATAAATAATTGATGGTTAAAAATAAAACACTAAAATTATAGGCATATTGTACCCCTAATTCCAGAAACAAACCTGTACTCTGTAAATGAGGTACTAATTTATGGAACTATATCAAATTCCATATTTTAGCTGATTAGAGTATTTTCCTGTGGTCCATTTTTATTACTTATGAATCACAGGGAAAATAGAATCAGTATCTCAAAGAGATAGCTGTACTTCTATGTTTATTGCAACATTATTTATAATAACCCAGATATGGAAACAACCTAAGTTTCTGTTGAGCAATGAATAAATAAAGAAATGAGGTATGTATGAACAATGTAAAAAACAAACAAAACAAAATTGATCTTATAGAAACAGAAAGGAATGGTAATTACAAGGGAGTAGGGGCAATGGGATATTGGGCAATACAGGTCAAAGGTACACACTTTCTTTATAAGATGAGTATGTTCTGAGAATCTAATGCACAGTATGGTAGCTGTAGTTAATATGGTGCAGTATACCTGAAGTTTGTTGAGAGTTTGTTAAGCATTCTTACCCCACAAAAGTTAACTATGTGAAGTGATGGGTATGTTAATTAACTTGATTTGTTAATCATTTCAAAATGTGCATATATAGCAAATATCATGTTCTACAATTTAAATGTAAATAATTGTCAATTATTCCTCAATAAAACTAAAAGAATATTCAAAGAAGATAAATGCAATGTAAATATAATCAAAATAGTTATTCCAAGTGTTACTGAAATCAATATGGTCAATTGAAACGGTGGTTCCCGGGCCTCACCCAGACCCAGGGCCCAGGTGCGTCTGCACTGAGGTTTGAGAACGGACCTTGTACCTTCTTCCCACCACAGCAAAATTCAAATCTGATTTTAAAATTAGAGTCAATGTATTTCGCAAGACACAGTAGATTTTAAACAATAAATCCTAGTCTGCTTGGTTCTAGACTTCATCTATGTAAAAATAATAATAATAATTGAAAAAAGTAATTTAAGCTTTTACTAGCAGTAGAAATTTTTATGCATTCAAAAAATAATATTAGAGAAAAATATTTGCAAATCTCCTCAAACATGTGAAAAATTAAACACAACATTTATGAGGGATAGTGAAACACTTACTGAAGAAGTTAGGACATTTAGATTTTTTCCCCCCACTGGGTGTCCCACTATATATTGTCATGTAACTATACACATGTTTGAAGAATAAATTTGATTAATTAGTTGATAAAAAATATTTAAAATATTGATCAGGAACTTGGAAAAATCAATTGGATATAGATGGAAAGTTAAGATAATGTAAGCTAAACCTGATAGGTTCTGAGAAAATATGAAACTTCTGTGTGTTGAAATGACATAGAAATGATGTTCATGATGGCTTGTCTTGAACATCTATGTTCTTCAAAGGAGTCGTGTCTCCTATTTCAATGAATGGAAGTGAAAACGGGCCATGAAGTACGAGTTGTCCTGATAATATGTGTTATCTTGGTTTGCTGAATCATTACCAGTTCGTGCTTTTGTTACATTTTAATTATATCAGATATTAAAGCTAAAACCCAACATTTTTTTGGGTGGTAAGCAAGATAACGGGAAATAACTAAATATAATCTAAACTCAGAAAGGGTTTATAAAGCTGCACAAGTCAGTAACACATGGCTGCATTAGTAAGAAGCCTTAAATTTCTTTGAGACACTCAGGCACCCGGTGCATATACTTCTGCCCCTTTGAGGGCTGTAGTCATTTGGCTTGAAAGGCTTGTCATTTCAAGACTGAGACAGATTTAAAGTTTCTCAGAGCACGACCTTTTTATAATTCTTGATCAACTCAGGCTAAAATTGAAAGCATAAAGAAAGACTTGAGAACAATTTCAAAGCTTTCACTTAAAAAACCTTTTCGAACTGCCATGCAGAACACTCTGCTAGCGTTTTTTTACTTTCACTGTAAAGTTCAGGGAATTGAACATCTCCCCAGCTTGGGATATAGTTCATATAAGTGCTTCTCCTTCTTCTTTTTTTTTACATTAACAGCACATTGCAACTATTACTAATGGAGAACCAATTTTAAAATAAAATGAGCTTCACACATCTTTTTAAAATAAAATTTAAAATAGGCTAGTAGTCTGCAAAGTTAATATCCCATTAGTTTAACTTTTCTCTAATTGATGAATATAATTTATGACCAAAGAGGCATTTAGCTGTCTAGTTTTTGTTTGCCTTAAATCTATATAAACTTGAAATACAGTCTTCTTGACAAATGAGGTTACTAGAAACTAAATGAGAATTCTTATTTGCCACCACAGTGGTGACATGAAGAATCACAGCCTTTAGCTCGGGGCTACTAAGCTCTTAATAATGAGAGAAAGGTGTTCCATCTTCACCTACAGTAGAGCCACAATTACAATGAACAAAAATAGCTGCCAAGGCCTCTCCAAAAAAATATTCATGACAGTGAGAAAAATATTGATTTTAAATGCCAAGAAATGAAATATCTTCTAAAGTGTTCATTTCAATCCAACTATTATTTTCCAAAAGAAACTGAATGGACTGCAAAGTGTTTCATAGCGCTATTTCACATTTAACACTTATTTCAAGGAAAAAAAAAATCCAAAGCAAGAACTTGCAAGATTTTTCTCCCCGCCCATCATCTGCACACTTTTCTGCTTCTCTCTTGCTCTTTCACGTAATTAAAACAAACAAAAACAACAACAAAAACTTCACAATGTGTAGGAGAAAAAGATGTTACTTGAGAATAAAAATGGATTTAATTGATCATTTCTTTTAAGCAGAATATAAACTAAATAATGTATGTGATGCATGAAATATGCAGACGAGATGTTACTCTGATGAGGGCTTTGTGCTATGTGTCAGCCCTTATGCTTTAGTGCACAAGCTTCTCTTTCATATCCTATCAAATTATATTAGTATATGTCATAGAATACTAACAATCTACTAGTAGACCCAGTTGGGATTGACTGTTTGTCACATCTTTATACATGAATGATACAGTTACTATGACACAAATGCTAGAACATTGTCATCTTTTTTTGCAATTGATATTTTTGATTTAAGTAGGCTCCTGGCTAAGGGTAAGAAAGAAATGGAGTCATTTATAAACAGTTTTGAACTCTTTTCACGCATCACTTCAAATCCTCTTAGCTCCCACTTCAACCATGCAGTGAAGATTAGTTATGTACAGGGTCCAACCAGGCTCTGCTAGGTGCAACCTGAGAGGGTATCGCTGTTGGCTTGTGCAGTCAGATGTCTTGCTTCCTGTCCTAATGCTTCTTGGATACTACCCTAGGATCTGATGGAAAAAAACAATTGGCATTCACCCATAAGCAACTGGAAGTATGAAGGTGCTGATGTCCATGAAGACATCTTGATCAGTGGGGACAGAAGCCCATAACAGTGCTTTTTTTTGTCTCTTGATTGGATGGTTCAGAAATGTATTTCTTAGGGCACACCAGAAGATCCAGGTGAAGTTTTTCACGAGTGTCCTGTAGCAGTGGTCAGTGTGATAATACATTTCTGACTGGCTTTCCCTCCCCCTGTTTTGCTTCTTCTCCATTCCCCGTGTCCTGCATGGTATCATATTATGAGGCTACTTGCACACAAGACCTGAGTCTCTGTTTTGGGGTTCCCATGATAAAACAAACTGATTTCAAATCAGAAATACATTTTTCAGCATTGAAGTTCATATAGTCAGTTACTTAGGCACTATAAATTTCAGAAACACTATAACAAATGATAGCACTGAGATAGAAACTTTAACGGAAGATTTCTTATTCCCAGCTCCTCCATCCTTGTCCATAGGAACTGGGGCAGAACCAATGGGCAAAGCCCTCTGCTGTGGTTATCTGGGAAATGCCTCCAAAGGCAGAACCTACCCTACTCTGAACTCTGGAAAATGCTATTTAAGGGAGTGCCATTTTTGCAATGTTTTCAGACTTAGCTTAAAGTTTTCAAAATGTTTTAGTAATAGAAAGAATTCACAGTTTATACATATCACCTACAGAAAACTTAAATGATAACTCTAATGGATATAATACAACATATCAAAATCATAAAGTACCTTAGAATCAAATATTTGAATGGTAAATGAGATTTAAAAATACATTTTTAATTCAGTTTACTTTATATGTTCCATTCTCCTATCATATTTCTGTTATTAGTGTCATTGATTTTATATCTATAATTTCAATTTGAAAAAAATATGTGATATAAGCTGCATTTTTATAGCTATTATCATTATAATTTTAATGGATAAAATATACTTTAAAAGCATAAAATAAAAACAGTTTAAATATCATATTAAAGGCAACTTTAATTTCAAAAGAAAATATTTGCAAGTGAAATTCTTAGGCCATCACAATACTCTTTACAATTAAATGTCAAGTGAAGTGGATTTTTTTTAAAAAAAAATAAAACAAGTATTATATTGGTTGAACTTCTATTTAGTTGATGTAGATAGATATCATCCAAAAATTTTCCTCTGATGGATTATCTAATCCTCTAAATCAAAATGTTGAAACTTTGTATCAAAATTTTTACATTCAGTTCATTGAAAGCAATTGAGCATAGAAGGAATGTGACCTTAGAACTCATACACAAAATTTAAAGTTTAGCCTCCCAGATGTTACCAGGCTAAGATTGTTATTCAGGTATACTGACATTCTAATCTGTTTAAGGTAGGATATACTTTAGAGGCAATGAAGACCCTTTCTCCCCCAAATACTCTTCCTATTTCATTCTACTTGAATTGCAGAGTTGAGGTAAGAAATAAGATTAACACATATAAATAAGTTAGCATTGTATGTGGCAATGCTAGGCCTTTTAGAAATAACAATTTTAATTTTCATTGCTATCGCCATTTCTATACTCCTGAAAATAAGCAGTTTAGGAAGGATTGATTTCCTGAATGAATTACTCTAGCTTTCTCTTTTAAAGAAAATAAATCGTTTTATTTCACATCCCTTGATAGCGGAGTTGAGGAAAACGCCAGGTAATGAGAATGTGCCGTGTTTCCATGTGTCATGATCGGGAGCCACAACCTTGGTGGGAGGTTCAGGCCCCTGGACAGCAGGCACAGCAGAGCTGCAGGGGCTCCACCAATGTGTGAAACTCTGAGCTGTGGGCTGTGTTTTCATTTAAGTGAACTTGGCTTTCCTGCTGCTTTTCTTTCTAAGCTCCACCCTGAAAAGCACAGGCCTCTTTAAGAAAATTAAGGAAGAGCCAGCCGAGTGATCTCTCTCTTTGGGCAGTAATGGTGTGAAATAGATTAAGAAATACTTGCTCATGCCAGCAGGCACAAGGACAAAGTGACAGATGTTCAGATACTCAAGTCACAGAGCAAAGGCAGTGTGTGGTGTGGTGTAACTTGTCTTTATTTATCTTTACCACAAAGGCGGGCACGTGTGTGTGTGTGTGTGTGTGTGTGTGTGTGGTGGACATGATGGGGGTGGGGAGCAATTTCTTCCCAAAGCAGAAAAAAAGGAATCCAGGGAAAAATGATAGTTTGAAGAATATGGTGTTATTTTTTTCCTGTCACAGTTGCAAAAGATAATTCCACCTAAAATACACAGCAAAAGTTTTTTTATCAAACAGCTATTCCAGAACTAGTCCAATACATCATATTGTCATGACTATGCCTCGTGATAGCCTTAAGTGCAGTTTATTGAAGGTTCATTGTTCCTCTCCTCTTCTTACATCATTAAGAGCAGATTTTTCTTCCCAGGGAAATGTTGCCTTAGACTTAGGGAAATTAGGGTGAGACTAGCTTAGAGAGCAGTGTGGCATTTTCCCAGTTTACATCAACTCTTTGTTTTTAGATGTTGGTTAGAGAGGGAAGGGTGCATGGAACAGACCAAATGTGATAAGTTACTGTGACATTTTGTTTGAAACGTCAGAGCCCCTCCCAGAGCTGACTTAGAACGATGACCACAGGCTAAGGGTACTCCTCCAGGAGGGGTGTGTGTCTCAGGAGAAATTCCTGGCCAGCACTGGTCATTAGGAACCTAGATTCAGTTATTTATTAAGTGTTCATAAAAATTCACTGAAGGTTGATTGACTCACCTTTAGTAAATACCAGATGAACCAACTAATAGGTGCATCTGATCACGCTGTGGAGAACCTGAACCCGGAGTGAGACCACTGGCCGTCAGCAGAGTGAGGGGCTAGGGCACCGCAGGGCCTGGCTTCAGGTACAGGACTAGCCCCTCTGGAAAACCGAGAACATGCTTCTAATGATGGGTGGTTACCACTTCTTTCCAAAGTCTGTTTTGGAAATTTATGAAGACCTTTTTTGTTGTCACAAGTTTGGAGGAAAGATGAACATTTAAGGCGAGTGACCTGGGTTGCTGGCTAGTCAGCACTGCACAGGAAAAATTTCACATTGAAAAACTGTTTTACTTTTTGTAGGATTTTGAAATATCCCATCAGATATTTTGGGGAGTCTCAAATCCACTTAAATTTTCTGAGTCAAGAACTTAATTCTTTTATACATATACACACAAAATAATTTTTTTTTTGCATGATCATAGTGTATCTTGAATTACCTGAAATGCAAATAGTGTGTAACTCTAGGGAAGATTGAACTTTATTTTGTTCAGAACTTTAAACTAATTGTTTATCATATAACAGAGAATCACATTACCAACACTTGTCATACTGGAGTTTGTGTAGCCAATAAAACATACTCCAATCGGTAAGCCTTTGTGGCTCTTTAATTTAGGGTATTTCTAATGCCTGCAGACATATAACCACTTCATTGTGTATTCTAGTGCAGTTGTTCTCAAGTATTTACATGTAAACTATACTTTACTTTTTGAGAAGTTACAGTCCACCTATTTTTCTTTTACATGCCATAACATTATATTGATTGTTTGAAATTATATGTACTGGTAGATTATATTATCTGAGCACTTAATTTCAGGATAGTGGAGAGGATGTTAAATATTTGTAATTAAAGGAGAAGTAGACCTGATAAGGTTGAGAATCCTCTCCTAGTTTTTTATACTAGAAAGCACTTTTTGGAGGACATTGGAGAATAAGAGGACATCCCTGAACTCCTGTTTCCCTTTCTGCTGCAGGCCCAGTGTGAGGCCTATGGTAAGCAACTTCACAATGTTTTCCTTTACATTTCTGGTAGTTTCATTTCTTCTTATCGGTGAAGATTTGGGGAATTCATTGTTATGCCTTTTAGTTACATAAAAAAGGCCAGCATAACACAACGGTTGTGAAAAGAAAATGCACTGTTACCTTACATGTGAACGCAGAGTTTACAGGCTGAGAGGGTATGTAGTATATTAATGAAAGTGAGCGGTATCATTTTCACCTGTGTGAATGCATTTGGAGGTATCATTAGCGACTGTGACATTGATAATAAGAAAACAATTATGTTCCCAAACCTGACATTTATCCCAGATCCGCGGTTCCCTGACGTGGGATTATTAGTGAGGAAATCACTGAGGCTTTGAGAAGTATACAGTGGACCACTCTGCCTGCTTTCCTGGGGTTGGAAACCTCATTTAACTATTACTATAGACTAAATGTGTCCACAAAAATTCATATGTTGAAACCTAACCCCCAAGGTGATATATTTTGAGGTCAGGCCTTTGGGATGTGATTAGGTGAAGAGTGGAGTCCTCATGAATGAGCTTCATGCCCTTGTAGAGAAGGCCCCAGAGGGCTCTCTCTCCTTCTGCCACAACTTTTTTAAAAGACCTCTATGAACCAGGAAGCAGGTTCTCACCAGACACTGAATTTTCTGGCACTTTGATCTTGGACTGGCGCCTCCACACTGAGAAAGACATTTCCGTTACACGTCAGACGCTCAGTTTCTGGTATTCTGCTGTAGCAGCCCAAAGGGACTCAGACACCGGCATTTCACTTTTCACAATCCAGAGGAGGGGGTGACGTCATATGAGTTTATCATTAGAAGAAATGAGTCTAAATACTGTATAATGAATGTCCCCCAAACAGTGAAATGGGGTTTGTCAGTTAGATAACGTATACTTTTTGGTTATTTTTTTAAAGTTCTATTTTTTTTTTTTCCAGTAGTTATTGGTGGCTTACATCCTCTGGAGAAGATGTTCTTTAAGATGTTGTATTGGTTTAGTTGTTTACTTTTTTGGGACCCAAATTAGGTCTGTGTGATATCCATAATAGTGTAACCTAGATTCTGAATCTTGGGTATCTGACGCATTTTCCACATGTTCGTAACAGACATGAATAGGAACAGAAAAAAACTATTTAGATTAATCAAACCAGTTAGATTTTTCCAAACCACTGACAGACAGAGCTCTGGCTGAAGGAAAGGCAAGGACAGATGACCCTGACGGGAGGGACTGGGTGGGCTGAGACGGACTAGGGTAGAATCAGAACAGGATGCTACGGAATATGACTGTGTGACCCACAGTCGGAGCTCATTCAGACTGTCAGGCAGCTGAAAAGTTTTGATTGAGCCTTGCTGAAGGTAGAGAGTGGACAGGACCATTTCTTTTTTTATTCTTTGGCCCAGCCTGAAATAAAAACAAAACATAACACCGAATTCCACACCCAGATGTTTTTATATTTTTAATTTTGTTCCACATATATTTTTCCATATGCTGATTCCACTCCCACATTTTCACATGTGAGCCAAAAATTTTAATGATGGGAGCCATTAGAAATAAAACAGAGTTAAGGATTATATATAAAATTGAAAAAAATTTTGGCATAAGGTCATCTATAACCAGTCACTGCCTCAACTAGATTTCTCATCAGTGTAGGGATAGTCCTTATATGTATATATAATATTCACTTAGTGTGAGAATGGATACAATGCCACCAGTTTTTAGGCATAAAGAGCCTCTGATAATTGTCCATGAAACAAACAAAAACACAAGAAACCTGGAAGAATGTCTGGAGACTAAAAGTCGGAGTAAACTCTGAAGGAACAAGCTGATAAAATAAATACTATAAAATTAATAAGCCCCACGTCACTGTTTAGAGATATATTGGTTGCACAACATACAGTCCTTTTTTTTTTATCTTAAATATAATATGACTCTAAGCACCTTATGCTAGGATTATGGAAAGAAAAGGAGGAATCCATGTCTCTCCCTTGAATATTTCTTTTTTATCCTCAACTGAGGACATTTTTCCATTTTTTGTTCAGATAGAGTGGGAGGGGGAGAGAGAGAGAGAAACATAGATGTGAAAGGGACACATCGAGTGGCTGTCTCCGGCACGACTCAACCAGGGCGGGGAACAAACTGCAAACAAGGTACGTGTCCTTAGCGGGAACCAAACCCGGGTCTCTGTGGACTGCATGCTGATGCTCTAACCGCTGAGAAAACCAGCCAGGGCTGTCCCTTGAACATTTTTAACGGCTTTAGGGAGATAGTATTCACATACCATAAAATTCACCCATTTAAACTGCACGATTCAATGGTTTTGAGTATATGATATTACTAAATTTTCTTTTTTTTTTTTGTTCAGATAGAGCGGGAGGGAGAGAGAGGAAGAGAGAGAGAGAGAAACATCGATGTGAAAGGAACACATCGAGTGGCTGCCACCCGCACGACCAACCAGGGCCGGGGACAAACTGCAACCGAGGTACATGCCCTTAGCGGGAACCGAACCCGGGTCTCTCTGTACCGCAGGCCGACGCTCTAACCGCTGAGCCAAACCGGCCAGGGCGATATTACTAATTTTTTTAAATGATTTCTCTTTCTCTCTGTGTTCCTCAGCCTCTCTCTCTCTCTCTTTTTAAAATTTGCTATTTAAAACAATTTGAAGAGCCTGGCCGGTGTGGCTCAGTGGTTGAGCATCGACCCATGTACCAAGAGGTCACTGGTTCAATTCCCAGTCAGGACACATGCCCGGATTGTGGGCCCGATCCCCAGTGGGGGCATGCAGGAGGTGGCCAGTCGATGTTCTCGCTTATCTGTGTTTCTGTCTCTCTCCCCCTCTCCTTTCCTCTCTCTCCAAAAATCAATAAAGAAAAAAATTTGAAGCGTCGAGTTTGGTGGCATTCATTACACTGGTAATGTCGTGAAGCCATCACCACTCTCTATTTCAAAACTCTTTTAATTACCCCAAACAGAATATTTTAAAAGCGAATCTACCAGTTTGACTCCAAAACAGTAAAGCACAACCTGAGAAAATTTAATTATTAAATTAGAAAGTAACATTTGAAAGCGTTTGCTATATACACGAGTAGCTTGAATGGGGAAAAGGTAAGGGGAGTTTATGGTGACAGGCAGAGTTCGAGGAACACCTCATGCTTTCCCATGCAGCTACAGGAGCCCACACTCCGGGTCCAGCACGAGCATGCTCATCTCCACGGCGCACACTCCACCATGCTCAACTCAGCTAGGGAAGCAGACGAAAGCAGGCACACAGCACCCCGAGAGCAGAGGACGCCGGTCTGCAGTGAGAGGGGTGAGGGAAGTAGTCTGGCCCTGGGAACAATGCTCGGAGACTAGTGCTTAGATGAATTCGGTGGTTTAGAAACATGCCCACGAGGTGTTGTACATTCCTCCCATCAAGAGGTAGAATCCATTTCTCTTCCCTTTGAAACGTGTATGGGTTTATAAACTTCCTTCCGAAAAACGAAGCGTAGGGAATATGAGATGGCACGACTGCGGAGATTAGGTGAGAAAGACGGGCCGCTCCTGCTGGGCCCCTGGCTGTGCTCGGAACAGAGCCTCCGTGCTGTGGGAACAGGACACGAGGGGCAGCCGGGGTAGGGATTTTGGCCAATGTTCCCACTGAAGTCTCAGATGATGGCCAGTGTCCATCACCAGATGTATGAAATGAGAAAACCATCGAAATAGCTCCAGCCTCACCATCTAATGAAAGCCACATGACAGATGGTGAGCAACCACCAACTAGCTGAGCTGTATCAATGTCCAGAACCATGAGGATGATCATAAATGATCATTGTTTCTATTGAACTGGGGTCATTTGTTGTGACCCCATAGGTAGGTAGCCATAACAGGAAGTGAAGTGATTTAAATAGGGTAGTTAAACGAGTTATACCGGGAGTGATCAACAAAGGCTGGAATAAAGCTATTTTTTTTCATATTTGCTTTCCTTAAAATAGAAAGAAGAAAAGTATTTTCTCTGTAAATTGAGTAACAGGATTTCAAATTAAAATAATTAAAAATATTTGTAAAGAGGATAAAAATTTATATATTTCAACATAGAGTGATTTTAAGTTTTTATATTACTCATTTATTGAGTGGAACATATTTCCTCACTTTTGAATTAGATTCTTGTTTGGAATTAAATTAATATATACATCTCATAAGCACATGATTTTGTGTCATAACTAACCCTAATTGTTATATTTATTCATTATCAATATTTATTAATATCTATTAAGTACCAGGTATTCTGCCAGAGATATAAGCAGATTATGCGTATATCCTTATACTCGAAGAGTTTATTAGAAAATCTATGGATGAGACAAAAAATGAAGTGGCAGTTATGATATGGCAAGTCCCACATCTGAGTAGGTGATCCATGATATCATCTAAGGACAAGTCATGAGCTCTTGAGACAAGGTTGGGGAGGTATCAGGAAAGGATTCTTAGGAGTAATGGCTATATTCACACCTAAAGGGGAGAAACCAGAGTTGACCTAGGGGAGGCTGAGAGAGGACAGCTAACAAGTTGGGCAGAGAGCTGGAGGAAGGAGTATACATATCAACTTCTGGGCACTACGAGTGTTTCAATAAAGTTGGAACAGAGATCTCAAGGCAGAGAAGCAACAAGACAGAGCACCAGGGACTCCTTAGTCATGTTAATAATTTTAAACTTTATCCTGAGGGCTTTTAAATGCTTTGAGGCCAGAGACAGACATGATCGAATTTGACTGCAATGCGGAAAGCATATTTGAAAGAGGTAAGACTAGAATCTGACAGACCAATCAGCATTTCAGGTGAGAGAAGACCGAGGCTGGAGCCAGGTAGCGGTGTTTCCTGTGAGGCAGGAATAAGAATTAATGCTCATCCTGGGTCCATGGATCCTCAACTCTGCAGGACGGCCTTTTGGACACAGACAAAACAGTTTGCAAGTCGGGAATCTGATTTCAAGAGGGACAGACCTTTCTTATGTATTCCAAAGTGTCAAAGCCTATACGGAAAGTAGATACCCATGTGGCATTCTGGATCGAATGCCATATGTATTGTAAATGCAGACAGGTGCTTTGATAAACTAGTAACAGATTTCAACCACCAAAAATTCTATTTAATGAGGAATCTCTGCCATACCAGTAACTTATATAAAAACAAAATGGATGCGTGTATCTCTAGGTGTCAAATGAATATTCATGCCTCATGAGTTCCTTTAACATTTTCATAGTCTGACCTTGAATGAAGGGGTCAGCTGCACCACTCATTAAAAAAATAATAATAATCATCTTTTCTTATGACCCTACTTGGTATTGCAAATTGGAATTTGTTCAGCTCTTTTTGAGAATCAGTCTTCAAATTAGGACAGTGTATTGAGTGTCAACAATGCCAGCATGCTTTGAATGAAATTAACACCTATAGACACAGTAACTGATTCTTTAAGCTTTACTTCTGTCAGGTATATATGTATGTGAATGTTATGTACATGCATTATATAATTATATTGAAGATACTTATGTATACTAATAGTTGCATTAAATACAGAGAATGAGTAAACTGAGCCACTCAGGAACAGAATCTTATAATGTATTCCATATAAATTCAACAAGGACTTTAAGTGATTCTTTGCCAACGGAATGGCTGATATGATAGGACAACTGTTTTCTTTTGCTGCTTCCAGAACAAATTAGCATTACTGTGGGGAGAAAAAAAGAAGTGCTTTGCAGCAATTCATACAATAAATAACCATAGTAGTTGTAGTTATTGTCATTGAGCCAAAAAATGCTTGAATTTAAATCATTTATACTAATTACTGAAGTTGCAAGGGAATTGTTAGGAATAAGTATTCATAGAAATTCAAGAGGGAAATTAGTGGTGCTATAGATTCCATATTTGTATTCTTTATTTCACTTTATTTTAAAATGTAATTATAAAGAGAGAGTAATCTAGGGGTTAGAAAGACAAGTCAGGATGATTACAAACAGGTGATCTCTGGGTTCGGATTGGGGTTAAATATTCATTATGATTAGAGGACTGAAATTTATTATTTTGCAAGTCATTTATTACGTTTCCATCGTTTGGCTATAAGCTACTTATTATGTCAGTCCAACCCAAAAGGAAAGCAAGCAAGAAAAAAATTAACCAAGTGCCTGACATTGTCACACTGTCTCATTCAATCATCAAAATTACACATCATCTCAAATGAGAAATCTTAGACTTTAAAAGCTTACAACACCCAAGGTTTTCTTGCCAGTAAGTCCTGGAGATGGGATTTAAAACAAGGTCTGTGCCGTTAGATCTCACATTCTCTAAAGGGATAGCAGCTACTCTCGTCACTCACCTCACCAATCTCACTGCGTGGCTGAGAATGTCATCTTTCTAGTGTGAGATGCAAATGGAAAGTAAGAGCCCCATAACCAGAATCTGTAGTTTGCAATTCCAAAATCACAAGAGTTTTTGAGCTGAAATGGGATTTGAAGATCTTTTAGTCCAAGGGTCACATTACAGAGAGAGCACATGAAACTGACAAAGAAAAACTGATTGACTTAATGTCATTCTCATTGTTAGTAGTGGACTTGGAACCAGAACGCGTATCTCTTGAGCCAAGCTGAAAATTAACTTACTCTGATATAAAATGTAATAAAAGAATACTTCTTGGTCATGAGATTAAATGCATATCCAAACCAACATGTCCTGTTTTGACATGCTTGAATTTTTAGTTTTATGTCTCAGAAAACTAGAGTCTCTAAAGATTAGAACATTTCACCTTTGAGTTTCTTTTGCTGTGTATACCCTTTATTCTTTTTTTTTTTTTATCCTCATCTGAGGACATTTTCCCATTTTTTGTTCAGATAGAGTGGGAGGGAGAGAGAGGAAGAGAGAGTGAAAGAGAAACATCAACGTGAAAGGGACACATCGAGTGGTTGCCACCCACACGACCAACCAGGGCCGGGGACAAACTGCAACCAAGGTACGTGCCCTTAGCGGGAACCGAACCCGGGTCTCTCTAGACCGCAGGCCGATGCTCTAACCACTGAGCCAAACTGGCCAGGGCTCTTTATTCTTTTTACTGAAGTAGTACTCTGTCCAGAAAAACTCTGTTTCTGGAAAATTGGGATTAGAATGAATTTTCAATGATATTTTCCATATAATGACTTTATTCACTTATTCAAACTACATTAAGGCTTAGACAAAGTAGAAACTATAATAATTTTGCAGAACTATTTGCATCCCAGTTCCCCAGTTAACTCTATAATCTTAGGAAGGACCTAGACTTTTCCATGTTTAAGTGTATCAGTTAAATCCAAAAGCCATTTGACAAAATAAGTGACCCACACATGTCATCCATTTCCTGGCTCAATCAAACTTTAGTAAACGTTTAGTACTCCGAGATATTAAGTGATTTGCTCAAGGCAATCACTCCAATGACTGTGCCTCTTCGTCCTATACCCAGCTGCTCCTCCTCTGGCTTCCATGGTTCTTTCAGGATCCCCATCTTATAGAGTCTTCTCAAACTCCATAGTCCTTCCCTGGAGTTCCCTAAGCATCAGCCTCCAACTTCCATGGTGGCCTCCAGGAGGACTTTCTCTCCTGACAGGAAAGAAGTTAGGATCCTTGAGTCTGGCTCTGCCCCTTGCACATTGTGTAGCCTACATCAATCAAATTTCTTTTATCTAGGTTCTCTAATTCTCTAATTTCATCAGTTGTTATAAGGTTGATGAGATAAGATCATAGGAGTCCTGTAGATTATAACCGTGTGAAGGTCTAGGGTGATTTAGTCTATTATGTATATGGTCTATTGTGAAGTAAATTCTGTCATTCCATGAATTAGGTTTGATTGGAGAGGTTATTCTCATTATTTTTATTTTTCTATTTTTTGCTGTGTATGTATTCCCAGTAATTGACTGAACCAAAGTCACTGAGAGCTGAGTTAGGGGCAGGTAAGTATGAAAATTAGTTAAGCAGCTTACATATAGCAGGATAATTAATAGCTATGGAAATAGATGGAAAGGAAAGGAAAATAATAAACAAAGTAGAAATTTATAAATTACTTTTTATGTAGTCACTGGAATGCTACTAAGATAAAATGTTGGTTTTGTGGGGTACAGTTAACAAGTTGTTTTTAAATTTTCATAGAGAGTAAGATAAAAATGCATGAATGTGTCTGGCAGGTGTGGCTCAGTGGTTGAGCAACAATCCATGCACCAAGAGGTCGCCGGTTCGATTACCGACCAGGACAGAGATGCCCAGGTTGTGGGCCCAATCCTCAGTGGGGGGCATGCAGGAGGCGGCCAATCGATGTTCTTTCTCATTGATATTTCTCTCTCTCTCCCTTCTACTTCCTCTCTCTCTAAAATCAATAAAGGAAAAAAAATTTTTCAATGCATATATGTAATGACACAGAGAAATAATTATCTAACTTTTGGACCCAGTATGAAAGGTACTTTCCTTCTTGATTCCAAAATGTGTTGAATTAATTGATGAGTTCATATGGTGAATTGGTATGCATAGCAGTTTCCCAAAGTGAGTGATTTAAAATACATTTTGTTCTGAAGAAAGAGCTGACACCCTCTGTGTAATCGAAGTTCTGCTCTATAGTCACCTCCCTCCACCTCCTCACACCTCACTGAAGTCTGGTTTTTTTTTAATTTTTTTTTTTTTAAGTTTATATTTTAGCCAGGAGGATTTATATGGAGAACAAGCCATCAAGTTGTAGGGGAGATGAAGAATAAAGGTCACAAACTTTCCATTTTATCTTTCTGTCACTCCCCGCCTAAAACTGGCTTCTGGGATAATGCCTATTTCTGTAAGAAATTCTTTCCACTGATCTCCTCTTTGTGGTCCTTATAATAGGCTGCATTCCAGAGCATGTAAGTATCTCGTGTGCCTGCACCGAAACTTCTTCAAGGGAGAAGAACCTGGCTCCTGAGACCTGTGGGCTTCCACTTGACACCAGGAATTCTGAAGTACCTTCACTCCAAAGAAAGAATTCTCTTCCCCGGTGTCCTGATTATAAAGGGCAATTCACAACTTATTTTAAGAGGCTACAGACTCTAGATGCTGGTCCAAATTTCCCTCTTCTCTTTACAGGTGGTTTATAGAGTATAACTTTGCCACATTTCATACTGTTAAGTAAACTATTAAGTAAATGCAGTCTGATGCTGACAGTGTATTAAACACTATTCTTTCTTTACTCTGTCTGCATGTGTATGTACATATGCAATGCGGGCTTTAAAGTACAATAGAATTCCTTGACAAGTCTGTTTACACCTTCCTTCTTCCTGGCCCCTCCCTCCCTCCCTCCCTCCCTCCCTCCCTCCCTCCCTCCCTCCCTCCCTCCCTCCCTCCCTTCCTTCCTTCCTTCCTTCCTTCCTTCCTTCCTTCCTTCCTTCCCTCCTTCCTTCCTTCTTTCTCTCTTTCTTTCTTCCTCTTCTTTCTTTCTTTTTCCTCCATTTTTTTTTTTTTTATATTTCTGTATAGCCTAGGCTTGTCACTATTAATTAAAAGCTCTGCCAAAGTCTATAAACTCTTTAAGGCCTAGTATGCTTATGTGTAAAAATTCCTCAGCGTAAATTCTTCTGCTTCTTAAATATCACATCACAATTATGCACATGCAGATGGCAGCGATGGCACAGGTGTGCCATTTGATAGATGAACTCTCTGCTAGTTTGCTGTCATAATCACATTTTCACCTCATTTTCTCCCCTGCCATCTCTCTTTGAGCCTTGATTTCCCTCTTGAACTGTGCAAACTCTTCTGTGATTCAGAATTATTTCATATGATGTCAGAGGAATGCTTCAACCCCTCTCAGGTGTGGCTTTATGAGCATCCCACATGTTTGCTCTTGGTTCACAACTCCATCCTTCGGAACTCTTGTAATGGATTTTCACCATAATAAACTAAATTGACGTGTCTATTGAATTTAAAATGAAATAATTTAGTGAGGAAGAAATCACTTAATCAGGTTTATCACATTATTTCATAATCAAAAGTATATTATCTGAGTTTAAATAATCTATGAATGAAATCTTATGAATATAAATGATAGGCAATAACTTGTCAAATACTTTTAATAGAACATGATGATCACCTTATTTCACATTAACTCATTTTATTTTTGACTTTTTAAATAAGGAAGTCTGTTATGTTTACCTTCATTTCGCCTGATTCACATAGGCCACGTCTTTGAGACTTCTGCAGCTAGAAAGTAGAATAACCCAGAATTATAAGACATTCAAGAACAACTGAGCATTCATTTTTTAAAAATCCAGTAACAAACCTTTATTCTGAACAAGAAATGTATTTATTTTTTTCATGCCCATTAGATTTGAACTTTAGTCATTAAGCAACCCCCTCCTTTTTTTTTTTTTTTTTTTGCACTATTTGATAGATGCATGTATGGAAATGTTAATTTACAAAGAATGTTAGATTGGAATGTGTCTTATGTGTGTCTCCCTGGGGAGAGGTTTCCACCATTGTTTGCATAGTTTATATTTTCTTCTCTGTCTCCTCTTTCCTCCCTTCTCCCTCCTTCATTTATTCATTATTTTAAACATCAAATTAGGTCCGATTGGTGTGGCTCAGTGGTTGAGCATAGACCCATGCACCAGGAGGTTGCCAGTTCGATTCCCGGTCAGGACACATGCCCGGGTTATGGGCCACTCCCCAGTGAGAGCGTGCAGGAGGCGGCCAATCAATGTTCTTTCTCATCGATGTTTCTATCTCTCTCTATCTTTCCTTTCCTCTCTCTCTAAAAACCAATAAAGAAAATAAATTTTAATCTAATTAGTCACACAGTTTATTTGAAGTATGAACTGAGGAACAAAGAAACCAATGACAATTTTTTTCTCTCTCCAGAAACATACATTCTAATTGGAATGGCAAATAATCTAAAATAACTATTACCACAGAGTATGCAAAGGAAACAAGGTTAAGGGTTGTGTGGGTCCTGAAGTCAAATGTGATGTATATGGATGTGGAAGTTGTGGGTATTGTTTTACATCTCATATGTAATGTTTTTCTTTGATGGATACCCTGAAAATGAATCACATCTATTGACTGTACATCATGTCAGTGTACTTCATATATTTTAAAGCATAATAATGGTAAATACCTAAGCCCTGGCCGGTTTGGCTCAGCGGTTAGAGCGTCGGCCTGCGGTCCAGAGAGACCCGGGTTCGGTTCCCGATAAGGGCATGTACCTCGGTTGCACTTTGTCCCCGGCCCTGGTTGGTCGTGCGGGTGGCAGCCACTCGATGTGTCCCTTTCACATCGATGTTTCTCTCTCTCTCTCTCCCTCCTGCTCTATCTGAACAAAGAATGAAAAAGTGTCCTTGGGTGAGGATAAAAAAAAAAAAAATAATGGTAAATACCTAAGTGGAGATAAAATTTAGATTTTTGTAAGTAAAATGTTCTATATACTAAATCTTTTTCCATTTAGTTTAAGCTTGGGAACAAAAGAAAAAAGACTTTCTCTTTCTTGCCACTGGTATAACATCAGAGAGCTATTCTGATAGAAATTACATTTATATTACCTTTAAGAATTTTGGGTTCTTGAAGAATTAAAGACTGTTATTTACTAGGAAACACCCAAATCAATTTTTATCATGACTGTAATGATGTTACTTATTGTGTCTGTAAATGTAATATATAACAATTCCAACTAGCTATTTTATGGATTGCCTTTAATAATTCTGAGGAAGAAGCTTTAAAGTAGCACACAATAAGAGCAGACATGAATTGCAGACAAAATATATACTTTCAATTAAAAAAAAAAAAAAAGGAATCGTTGTGCATTGTGGCCATTCTTTCTTTTGATGCATTTGTCTGGTGCTTTGTGGACCACGACACACTGGGGTTGGCTGTGTCCCGGAATGTGTGAGAGCACACAATGGGCCAGACAGTAAAATGTATGGCCACTATCTAAAGTAGTGTCCTTCAGGCTATTAATGGACTTTTTATTTTATCACTTAAAATATATATATTTTTGAAAATACAAAATCACCATTGACTTCATCTGAGGTCTTTAGAAATGTAACACAGATATACTTGACTGTTTTACCCTCTTGAGGACTACTTCCCACAAAGTAAATCATTAAAAATGCCAAATTTCACTAGTTTATACCTGAGAGAATAATAATATATTAAAAATATTTATTTTTTGTTGTTGTTCATTTATTTGTTGTTATCCCACATAAGATTTGACAGATGGCAGGTATCAAAATCAATAAACAGTGATATCCATGACTATTCTTTGTTCCATTATTATTATTTTGTGTGTTAATCCTCACCCAAGGATATTTTTTCCAATGATTTTTAGAGAGAGTGGAAGAGGGGAGAGAGAGAGAGAATTTATATGAAAAAGACACATCAATTGGTAGCCTCCTACCTGTGGAATCGAACCTGCTGCCCAGGTATGTGGCCTTGACCTAGATTCAAACCCACGACCCTTCTACACACAGGCCAATGTTATAACCACTGAGACACACTGGCCAGTGCCTTTGCTCAATTATTTAAAGATCTTTTTCAATCTACAGAAGAAAATTTAACTGGGATATATGTTAAATATTGATTATTTAAACATGATATTAGAACTAACATAACTCAGATATAGATTAGCAGGTGTTCTGTGTGGGGTATGATCACATTTTTATAGGTGTGCTCCATTTTATTTAAGGAAACAAAAAGAACTTGGAGTATTTCAGTATTTCTCTCTTCCTCCAATCCCCAGAGATTAAAACAAATAATACAAGTACATTTATCTACATTTCTATCTGATTTAGTCTAGAGATTGAGGACTTGTCCCTGAATTTAATTTAACGAATATTTGATTGGAAAGATCACCTTAAAAGGTGAGATTATACTATTTAACATACTTTTATCAATTTTAAGTATTTTTAAACATTTATGAGTAAGGAAACCCAGTTCTAGAAGTAATTAAAAGCTTATCCAAAAGTATACCACTAGTGGATGGCAGAGAAAAGATTCAACTCATGTACTTAGTAGTTTCTAAGGTGAGTGATCATTCCAGCCTTCTCTACTCCCTTTTACTTCTGGTCTTTCCATTACTGACCTGGTAAGGAAACGCTACTTCATGCAAATAGGTGGTAACACTATACACATTCCACTGCCTGTGCGTGTAGAACAAATTATGCCATTGGCCATTGCATACACTAGTAAGGTCAGTGAAAACAATGTCTTTTGCATATTGAACCAGTTCTATACCACATACCAATCTTATGGCAGGCGTAAAGAAAGTGTTTTTAAGTTTATTTCACATTCTTATGCAAAAGTGTTTTTCAAATCAAACATCCTTCAGACGTCCTTTATTTTTCTAGGGCTTAGGAAAAACGCAAAGCAATACACTTTCAGGTGTACACTGTATAGTATAATTTGCATACAAATGTGTTTTTACTGAAAAAGATCAGGGCAGGATTTTAAATATGTTTCTACATCAAACTTTTAGGCATTGTGTAAAGTTAAATATAATATAAAATTCGAAATTCTCTGTAGTCCTCCATACTCCCTGTGGAATAAGTGTGGGTTTTCTGTCAGCTAGGTGCTAATTTTACTAAAGCTGCCGCAGAAAGAGTTATACATACACTTTAAACAACATTAATAATTTGAATCATATACTATCTTTTCATGCTCATGCTTAATCAAAGACTTTCAAATTCAAATATTCATCTTTAATGAGCATTTATAGTTGGGGATCTTGATGGAATAAGGGAAGATTTTTTTTTCTCAATGTCATATAAGACATTAGTGATAAAACATGAGACATACAGAATTTTAGTATTTCAGTGTAACTTACTATATCAATGTGTTGAAAATGATGTGAAAGGTAAAAGGAAATCAGTATTATCTAGAAACCAAACAAAATGAAAGGGATGTAGAGCAATTCTTGAACTATTAGAAAAGACCAATAACTAAGAGGAAATATAAAAGCTAAAAAAAGACTTATTCACTTAACATAATTTCAGGGTCAATAAGGCTGGTAAGGGAAATAACAATAATTTAAAAATATTTCTATTAATTATTAATTTACAGTTTTAGACAAAGATAGAATAAAAAGTTGTGTATGCCTTTCCTTCAGATTAATACATATCCAAGCACTAAATAGGATAACTGAAGAATTGAAAAGGTAAAAATATATTTATTCATATATAGCATCCAAAATTCATTCCTTCAGGAACATATTCTTGAGAATGTCTTATATGATTTCTATGACAGGCACTGTTCCAGGTGCCAGGTATGTACTAGTGAGCAAATACAGGTCTGTCCTCACAATGTTTATGATGACTGACCTCTTAGAGTGAGAGAAATGATTGTGTGGAATCAAAATAGCTTTCTTTTATTAATAGTATTATGGAAACATAATTGATATACAAAAAACCCTGCATTGATTTAATGTATATAATTTAATGAATTTAGGCATATACATACACCTGTGAAACCATCAACACAATCAAGGTAACAGACATATCCATCAATTCCAAACATTTCTTTTTGTCTCTGGGTATGTGTGTATGCGTGTGAGTGTGTGTGTGTGTGTGTGTGTGTGTGTAATACCACTCAACGTGAGATCCATACTATTAACAAACTTTTAAGTGCACATTACAGTATTGATAAGTATAGATGCTATGCAGTACAGCTGATCTCTACAACTAATTTATTTTGTGGAGCTGAACAATATACCAACTGAACAACGATTTCTTATTTCTCATGTCACCACTATTTCTATGAGTTCTAGTCTCTGCTTCTATGAGTTTGACTATTGTAGTTACCTCATATTCAGTGGAATCTTGTAGTATTTACCTTTCTGTGAATGGCTTATTTCACTTAGCATTATATCCTCTAGGTTGGTTCATGTTGTTGAAATGGCATGATTTTTTTTTTTTTTAAAGGCTGAATAATACTCACGGAATGTATATATGACATTTTATTTATACATTCATCCATTAACAGATACTTACATTGTTTCTATATCTTGACTACTGTGAGTAGTGTTGTAATGAACATTGGATTGAAGATATCTCTTTGAGACCCTTATTGCAATTATTTTAGGTATATACCCAGAAGGAGGATCTCTGGGTCATATATATGGTAGTTCTATTTTTAATTAGTTTTTAGCAATCTTCACACCATTTTCTATAGTAGCTGTATATTTTATATTCTCACTAACAATGTATAAGGGTTTCAATGTTTTACATTTTCACATACATCTTTCTTTTCTTTTCTTTTTTCTTATAATAGCCATCCTAACTGGTATCAAATGATATCTTATTGTAGTTTTTATTTGTATTTCTCTAATGGTTAGTGATGTTGAGCACATTTGCATATACATGTTGGCCTTTTAATGTCTTCTTTGAAAAATGTTTATTTGAGTCCTTTGTCATTTAAAATTTTTTTGCTATTGGATTATAAGAATTTCTTAAATATATTAAATGTTAATTCTTTATCAAATAATATGGTTTACAAGTATTTTTTCCCATTTTGTAGGTTGTTTTTTCCTTCTGCTGTTTCTTTTTCTGTGCAGAAACTTTTAATTTGATGCAGACCCACTTATATATTTTTTATTTGTTTCATGTAAATTTAGTATCATATTCAAGAAATCACCTTCAAGACCAAAGTCAGGAAGCTTTTTTCTTTTGTTTTCCTCCAAGAGATTTATAGTTTTAGATCTTATATTTAATTTTTGATCCAATTTGAGTTTATTTTTTGTGTATGATATGGTAGTCAAATTTCATTCTTTTGCACGTGGCTATCCAGATTTTCCAACACCATTTGTTGAAGAGGCTATATTTTCCCAATTGTTATTTTGTGGCACACTTGTTGAAGATCAATTGACCATATATGTGCGGATTTAATTATTGGCTTTGTTCTGGTCTATTGCTGAATTCAAGAGCACATTCATAGGATCATATACCATGTCCAAGTGAGACTCATTCTTGGGAGGCAAGGATGATTGAACATACACAGATCAATTAATGTGACATATCACATTAACAAAATTAAGAATATAACCATGTAATAATCTCATTAGATATAGAAAAATCATTGACAAAATTCAATACCCTTTCATAATAAAAACAAACAAAACTTCTCAACAAACAGATATAGGAAGAACTTCTCTCAACATAGTAAAGGCCATATGTGAAAAGCCCATAACTAACATCATACTCAATAGTAAAAAACTAAAAATTTTTCCCCTAAGGTCAGAAATGAGACAAAGGTGCCCACTCTCACCATTTCTATTTATATAGTACTGGAAGTCCTAGCCAGGGCAATTAGGTAAGTAAAAGAAAAAAAATTCATCTAGATCAGACAGAGGAAAGGAAAATGATCTGTGTGCATATGACATAATCTAATATGTAGAAAATTACATAATTACCATATAGTCATTAAAACAGTATGGTACTGGTATAAAGACAGACTTTGAGTTAGCTCTTGATGTAATAAGTTGATATGATTAGGTAAGACTGAAATTTTAACTATAGGTTTAAAAGTCTGGTATTTACTTGAGAGCTCATTAAATGATTATTTTTTGCTTTCAAGGTGCTATGGACTAACATCTCAAAAAATCAGTGTAAAAAAAGTACTTAGTGGAACTGACTAGAAAAATGAGAAAAAGTCTTAGGAGCCAAAGTTATCAGAAAATCGGGTGTGCTGACACCTGAGCACTGGGGTCTGCGAGCCCAGGCATCTGCCATGTGGTCCACAGCGTTGCCTGTACAGAGCTGTGTGATAGAGGGACATCAGATAAAGCCCAGAGCCTGTACAAAGTCAGGGCCTCTGAAAGGGGACACATTCAATGAAAGGGAGATCTAGGAAAATAACCCCACCTTAGAGAAAGAATTTTTTAAAATACTAAAAATAGCAATAACATATCTTTAATAAAGATACTTGTCAATATCCCTCTAGACACTGATAACTAGATGAAAGGAAAACAGGCTTCCCTGAGGATTCATTCCCTCATATGGCACTCATGTGGGTTTATGGCCAAAATGTACACTCTCGGTGACTGAAATAAAGCCAAGTCAAATATTAAGCTGTCAAACATGCTGGATGAACAAGAAGATAGATCTAAAGAATTGACAAATATTGTGTTGTGAAGAACAATATGAGATGCAAAATATTGAGGGGAGATTGAGTATCAGAGCCGTCAAAGTGGGTAGGTTCAGCATTCATCAAATAAGACCTCCTGAAAAAGAGATTTAGAGGGGAGGGTTTTGGGATTGGAGCACCAAGCACTGCTTGAAAATGCAATAGATAGAATGTCGCAGAACTGAAGAACAACATGAATTCTCAACCCTCAAAAGTCCAACAGATTTCAAGCAAAATGAATTGCTAGAAATCTTTACTTACAAATATCGTAGTGAAACTCAAGAACATGTAAGAAAAAATAATGTTAAAGTAGCCAAATGAAAAGACAAATTCTTGACTAGGGAATGATGATTAGACTGAAAGCTTGACAATAATAATGGGTCAGAAAGGAATGGAATAATTAATACCTTCCATGTCTTGAAAAAAAAATAACTTGAATCATATACCTGGCAAAAATATCAAGCTAAAGGATAGAACAGATATTTTTAAAAATTTACAAAGATTGAGAGAATTTCCGACCCCACATTCTTGCTAAGGACCTTCCAAAAACTTTAGGAAGAGAAAAACTGGACTGTGTGAGATGAAAGAAGGAACATATAAATCTAAACAAACATTAACTTTATAAAATCACGACTCATGTTAAAATGAAACAAGATAGAAGTAAAACACTGGGAAAGGTGAAATTGGGAAAGATCATAATAGAGACATTTATTTTTTAGTAGTAGGGGGATAAAGATACAGCAAGGACTTTGGTAAGCTACGTGGTATATTCAATTTCAAGTATGGCCATAAAATATTATAAATAAAGTGTTTGATGAAGGTTAGCAGAGGAGAAAAATTGAAGTGAAAAATCAACAAAAAAGAAGAAAATTACGCAAATATATTGACTCAAAAATACAAAATATGTCAGCAATTAAGTACATGTAAGTGGGGTATTCTCTTAAAAACAAAAGTTCAAAATTGATTTAAGAATTCTAGTTTCATGCTGTTTACAAAAGATACAAACAGAGCATTGTTATAGAAATTTGAAATTATAAGAAAAAGAAAACAAACATCACTCCAAAACAAAGTAATTGAGAATTATGATAGTAAATTAATATAAAAATGTACTTAAAGTAAAACATATTTCTGAGAAAATAATACAAATTTCAACTCAACAGGGAGCCATAAACATTATACATTGTGTACACCTAATAATGTACATATATGAACATATATGGATAATTAGAAAAAGATTATAATACATGTCTCCTATTAATTGACATATTAAGAAAATAAAAGTAGTAAGGTTATAGAATTTTTGCATAATACAATTAACAAGTTTGATTTCATGTACATTATAGAACGTCTTGCACAAAAACTAGTGAGTACATTTTTTTTCAAGTATACTTAGACTCTTCTGAAAATTGATAGTACACAAAACAATAAAAAGATCAAAGAATTGGAATAGTATAAGACAGTCTGAGTGGAATACTCTAGAGTTCAAAACCAATATATAAGGTAACTTTAAAATTCTATACATTTAGAAATTTAAAACATATCCCAAGTGACTTATTTCTTAAAGTATAAACCATATTATGAATTGGAAAATAATTATAAATACATAATAATTAAAATAAAATATAAAAATATAGGATGTGGCTAAAAAGGAAGAAGAAACTTGTAACTTTTAACAGTCATATTGGAAAAGAAGGAATGCTATAAAAATTTGTAAGCTAAGAGGTCAACCTAAGATATCAGAACTAGCCCTGGCTGCTTGACTCAGTGGTTAGAGCATCGGCCCACAGACCAAAGAGTCGCGGGTTTGATTCTTGTCAATGGCATGGACCTTGGTTGCGGTTTGGTCCCTGGCCCTGGTCAGAGTTGTGTGGGAGGCAACCAGTTGATGTGTCCCTCTCATATTGATGTTTCTCCCCCCTACTCTGTCTGAAGATAAATGAAAAAGTATCGTCAGGTGAGAATTTAACAAATAAGATGTCAGAACAAGAAAAACAATAAATACTAATGAAACAAAGAGTAATAAAAATAAGATAAATTAATGAAATAGAAAAAAATAATACAGAGGATTAATGAAAGTACATCATTGCTGTTTGAGAAGATTAATAAAATGCTTTGACAAAATTTATCAAGGAACATATCCAAAGGGTTCAAATAATATTAAAAATGGAAACAAGTTTATAACTACAAATGTTGCAAAAATTTTAAAAGATACAGAAAGTTATGAATAAAGTCATGCAAACTTTGAAAGCTTCATCAGAATACATTTTAAAAAAAATACTAAATATCAAAATCGAATAAAGAATGAAAAAAATTGAATAATGCTGTAATTGTTAAAAAAATAAAAATTGAATCAGTGGTTAAAATTTTTCCCAGAGGTTATAACAGACACAGATAGTTTTTTTGTTTTGTTTGTTTTGTTTTTGCATTTACCTTCAGACAGAGTGGGAGCGAGAGCGGCAGAAGAGAGAGAAACATCGATGTGAGAGAGATACATCGACTGGTTGCCACCCACACGAACCCAACCAGGGCAGGGACGAACTGCAACTGAGGTACGCGCCCTTAGCAGGAACCAAACCCGGACTCTCTGGTCTGCAGGCCAAAACTCCAACCGTTGAGCCAAACTGGTCAGGTGGACACAAATAGTTTCATAGGCAAAGTGCTGATAGCCCAAGGAGGAGATAATTAGTATACAATAACTTCCAGAGAATAAATAAGAAATAAAGAATAAATAATATAATGATTTTAGCCTCCGTTCCAAACCAGGCAAGGACAGTATGAGAAAGAAAATGAATAGGTCAATTTCCCTCATAAAAGTAGGTGCCAAAATTCTTAAAAATATATAAAACAAACCAAATAATATTTTTGAAAGATAATACCACTATGTATAAATGTACAAGAGATGTAATGCTGGTATAATATTTCAAAATCCATTCATATAATTCATAACATTATCAGATTAAAAGAGGAAAAAAACCACTCAAACATATGAATAGATGCAGGGAAAATAATGATAAAACTGCTCACAGACTAGGAATAGAGGAAAAATACACAATTTGATGAATCTATGCAGACTTACACCAAATATCATACATCAGTGAACTATTAGAAACATTCTCTTTAAAATTAGGAACAAGACCTAATGTATAATAAGTATCAACACCATCAACACTTCTAAAAATAATTCTGGCCTGCCTCGTCAAAGTAGTTAGAAAATAAAAATGACAAAATAAAAAGTCCTGCCAGTGTGGCTCGGTGGATTGAGCGTCATCCCTTGGACTGAGAGGTCCTGGTTCCATTCCTGATCAGCGCACGTGCCTGGGTTCTGGGCTCGATCTCCAGTAGGGGGTGTGCAGGAGGCAGTCAAGTGATGTGTTAGACATTGATGTTTCTATGTCTGTCTCCCTTCCTCTCTCTCTCTAAAAAAATAATTTTTTTTTTTTTTTTTGGTACATGCCCCTAGCGGCAACCGAACCCGGACTCTCTGGTCTGCAGGCTGACGTTCCAACCTCTGAGCCAAACCAGCCAGGGCAAAAACATATATTTTTAAAAAAAGGATTTAAAAAAAAACCCAAAAACTGTTGATTTGGCAGTTGATATAATAGCCTAGGACAGTGATCAGCAAACAATCGTGCAGAGGCCAAAACGAACTGGCCACCTGTTTTGTAAATGAAATTTTACTGGAACACAGCCACGCCATGCTTATTCATTTAGGTATTGTCTATGGCTGTTTTCGTGCTACAATGGCACAGTTGAATAATTGCAAGAGACCATATGGCTCTCAGAGTCTAAAATGTTTGCTCTCTGGCCCTTTACAGAAAAAAAGATCACCAACCTCTGGTTTATAGTCTAAAATTATTAGAAATAAGAAGACAGTTTAATAGGGTTGTTAAACATGTCAACAAAGTGCATTACTTTAGTCAAAATATTTCAAACATTTATATCATATATTTATACACACATAATAAAAATATTTTAGAAATAGACATAAAAATAACTTCAGAAATTATATTTTGAACAATATTATTAAAACTTAATTAAAGAATTTGAAGAGTAAAAAGATAGAGAGTGAGAGACCACACTCAGATCAAAACTGCAATAGAAGTTCTAACGAAACTTAAATATATATTTTAAAAATCTACAGAAGAAAGGAAAGGATTAAGAATATTTAACACTCTTCCAAAGAAAAAGAGAAATATTGGGAAATAGTATCCTATCTGATGACACATTATAAAATAACAATATTTAATTTAGAATACTATTGGGAAGAGATAGAATAATAGACCAATATAACAGAAAAGTAAACTTAGAGAGACACATATAAATATGGAAATTTGATTTGTAACAAGTTTAGTGTGGAAAAGATATATCATTTAGAAAATAGTAGAAGGGAATTATTTATCAGTAAACATATGCAAATAATTTTAGATAGATTAAAAAATTAATTGTTTAAGACAATATATAAAGTAATCTAAGAAAAATATTTAACAAATCATAATGAAACTAAGGTAGAAAATTATTTCATTCAAAGTACAAAATGCATAAAACATAAAGGAGAAGTTGTTACATCTGAGTGCATTAAAATGAGATCTGTTTATCAACTTGCACCAAAAAATAGTGAAAGCACAAGACATGGTCACAGAGTGCTCACTTCCAACTATTAACTAACAATGTGTTAGTATCCTAACTATGTAAAGAACTACCCCAAAATAATACAAAGCCAAAAGAAATTTTAGTAGGAAAATAACCTCAACCAAAACAAAAATGGCAAATACGCTTGTGAAACATGTGCTCACCTCATTAGTTAACATTTAATGCAAATAAAAATTATAATATGGACCATTCTACATTGACCAAATGCACAATTTTATTTTATTGTTAATCCTCACCTGAGGATATTTTCCCATTGATTTTCTTTTTAGATAGAGTGGAAGTGAGGGAGGAAGAGAGAGAGAGAGACACCGATGTGAGAGAGACACATTGATTGGTTGCCTCTCACATGACTCGGACTGGGGCCAGGGACCCAACCCTTGGAATTGAACCTGTGACCCTTTCGTCTTCAGGCCAATGCTCTAAGCACTGAACCAATCTGGTCAGGACTAAATGCACTATTTTAAAAGATTGAAAACAATAGAAACTTTTACTCTTTGTTGTTGCCAGTATGAATTCACACAATTATTGCAATCCAGTACTTTCATCACTAGATATACACGCAAATGAAACTCCCAAGTGCACGGGAAACATGAGCAAGAATGTTCAAAGCAGCAGTGAAATGTAGCAATGAATTGCTAGAGACAAGATAACTGAATGAACCATCCCTCAGAATAAATCTCCAAAGCAGAACGCTGAGTGAATAAAGCAAGGCCCACAAGAGTATAAACAGTATGATTCCATGAATAAAATATCCAAAATATGCAAGACTAAACCTATCATGGTTGGACAATATATACATTATATATCTCAGGTAAACCATGAGCAACATCAAAGAAATGGACAGTCTGAAATACAGTTCAGTATTCACTCCCCTGTGGCAAAAGAGTAGGAACATTGTTGATAATATTTTGTTTCTTACCAGGAGAGACTAGAAGCTGCTCCTTAACTTTGTTATTTTAATCTGCACATGTAGGTTAGCATTCTCTTTCCTGCAAAGGGTGCAATTTTATAATACAAAGTTATAAAATATTTTTAATAAAGAACATATTTCTACAAAAGGTTAAAGTCAAAGGTTTTATCCTCAAATGAATACAAGTTCACACCCAATATCACACTTGAACAACTAGATATTCTTTTACAAACCTCCACTACAACTCTGTACCACCCTACCCCCGCATATGTGGTCACTAACCATTTTTTGATAGCTGAAAGCTTTGATGTGGCATTCAACCTCTGGATTTTACATAGGGTAGGCTAAAATAAAAGTAAAACAAATACCACCACATAGTATTTGTAATTCTTTTGTTTTTCAGAGTCACATTGGAAAGTGTGCTGTTTCCATTAACCTTTTTGCAAAGAGCAGAAGGCAAGCTAGTTAACATTTGACAGCTTTGCAGAGTCTATCAGCTCCATGAAAAATCACTGCTACCTCTATTTCCTGTATACCTGTCAGTTGCAGAGAGTTTGTTACAAGGAGAGCCATTACCATCACCGTGTTTTACCTCTCCGATCCCCAGTATTCTGTCAGTAAATGTAAATTGGAGGAGATCTTGACTTATCACCATATGCATTTTAATTTTCTCACTCAGTAACCTCATATTGATCAGCTGCTTGTTAATGGTTTATTTTGTGCATAATAAATGAATTTTGCAGTTCTTGTAAATAGTGCTTGATAGGACCATCCTGTATGATAGTCCAGAGTTAACTATCTTGACTAAACCCTGAGCAAGAAAAGGCTAATGGAAACAACACATTCCTCTTTGGCCTTGGAAATTACTCAGCATGTACCCATAATCACAGGATGATTATAAATGATGACGGTATCGTGGAAAATTTGTGCAAGGGACAACAAAGATGCAGAGGCAGTAATAATAATATGGTGCCAGAGTCCCAAAAGGAAAAAGGTGAGAACAGTTTTCACCACGAGTGTAATCAATCAGTAAGTGGATATCTTTGCTGGCATATAATTAACAGCCTGGGATTTCACTCAGTAATTGGCTATTACATAATCCTTCGCCATTTGCTGGTAGGTAATTCAAAAGTTCCCAGAGCTCATTGTCAAGCCTGTACAAATGCAGGCCATAGGGCATATACCCTTTCCCAATTCCTTTGACAGCTATCCATACTTATTTGTATAATTCGTAACATTTGTATCAGTTAGCATGATTTCAAATTCAGGTAACGGCCTTAATGAGCTCATACATTTATTCCTCACATGAGTTTCCCAGGTTAGTTAATGTTACAGCTGTACAGTATCAGTGAAGAAGGCTTTCCTTATCTTTAGACACACACACACACACACACACACACACACTTATCTATCTATATAAATTTTTTTCTTTATTGATTTTAGAGAGAGAGTAAGAAGGAGAGAGAGATAGAAACATTGATGAGGGAGGACATCGATCTGCTGCCTCTTGCATGCCCCCCCTGGGGATCGGGCCCATAACCTGGGCATGTGCCCTGACTGGGAATCAAACCAGTGACCTATTGGTGCATGGGTCAATGCTCACCCACTGAGCTGCACCGGCGGGGCTCCTATCCTTTAATCTTACCACCCTGTTTCTTGATATTTATTCTCAGGCTTGCCCTCTTCTAGACATCAGTACCCCACCTGTCATGGTCCCCAATAATAATGACCAAACTATTGAAAGGCAGACATTGGTGAACTCATCACATTTTCCCCCAGTACTATTGAGATATAAGTGATATATAACTGTGTGTAAGTTTAAGGTGTATAATGTAATAATTTGATATAGGTATATATTGTGAAATGATTACCATGATAAGGTGAGTTAACATACTTATCAATTCAGAGTTGCAATATTTTTTGGTGTGGTAAGAACTTTTAAAATATATCCTCTTAGCAATTTTCAAATAGACAATAGAGTATTATTACCCGTAGTCACCGTGTTGTACATCTCCAGAATTTATTGATCTTATAACTGAACATTTGTACCCTTTGACCACCTCCTCCTCTCATAACCCTCCACTCACAGTAACCACCAATCTGCTCTTTGTTTCTATGAGTTTGGTTTTTAAAGATCCAATTTATAAGATTATTCAGTGTATTCCTTTCTCTGTCTGACTTCTTTAAGTTAGCATAATGCTGTCAAGTTCCATCCATACTGTCACAAATAGCAGGAATTTCTTCTTTTTTAATGGCTGAAAAATATTCTATTGTGTATGTGTTATTTCCATGTCTTGGCTATTGTAGTTAACACTGCAGTCAACAGGGTGCAGATGTCTCATCCAGAGATTTCATTTTCTAAAGATATATTTGCAGAAGTAGAAATACTGGATCATATGGTATTTCTGTTTTTAATTTTTTAAGGAATCTCCAAACTGTTTTCATATCATCTCTGCTAATTTACACCCCCACCAATAGTGCACAAGGGTTCTCTTTTCTCTGCATCCTCAACAACACTTCTTAAGGTGTTAGGTGACATCTCCTTGTGGCTTTGATTTGCATTTCCCTAATGATTACTGATGCTGAGCATCTTTGCATGTACCTGTTGGTCATTTGAATAGGTTATTTGGGGGAAAATGTCTATTCAGATCCTTTGCCCAATCTAAATTGGTTTATATTTTTTATTTACTATCAAGTTGTATGAGTTTCTTATGTATTTTGGACATTAACCCCTCATCAGACACATGGTTTGCAAATATTTTTTCCCCATTCTATAGGCTATCTTTTTGTTTTGTTGATCACCTTAGCCATGCAGAAGCTTTTTTAGTTTGATGTAGTCCTACTTGTTCATTTTTGCTTTTGTTACTTGTTATTTTATTGTCATATTCACAATGCAATGGCCAAGATCAATGTGAAGTTTCTTACTACCTATGTTTTCTTCTAGGAGTTCTATGATTTTCAGTTTTACATTTAAATCTTTAATTTTTTTCAAGTTAATTTTTTATGAGTAGTGTAAGGTAGGAGTAGTTTCCTTGTTTTGTATGTGAATAACCAGTTTTCCCAATATCATTTATTGGAGAGACTGTCTTTTCTTCATTGAGTATTCTTGGCTTCTTTGTCAAGGATTAGTTGATCATATATGCATGAGTTTATTTCTGGACTCTCAATTCTGTTTCTGTGGTATACATGTCTGTTTTTATCTCAGTATCATACTGTTTTGATTACTATAACTTTGTAATATAGTTTGAAATCAGAACATGTGGCATCTTCAGTTTTATTCTTTTTTTCTCTTTGCATTGCTTTAGCTATTTAGGGTCTTTTAAGATTCCATAAAATTTTTAGAATTGTTTTTTCTCTTTCTGTAAAAAAAGGCTATTGGAATATTGATAGGGACTACACTGAATCTACAGATGGCTTTGAGTAGTATGGACATTTTAACAATATTAATTTTTCCACACAGAATGCATATCTTTTCATTTAGTCTTTAATTTCTTTCATCAATTTCTTAGGGTTTTCAGTATATAGATCTTTCACCTCCTCGGTTAAAAGTATTCCTAAGTATTTAATTCTTTTTGATGCTATTGTAAATGGTATTGTTTTATTTCTTTTTCAGATAACTTATTGTTAATACACAGAAACACTACAGCTTTTTTATGTTAATTTTGTGTCTTGCAAGTATACAGAATTCTTTTATTAATTCTAACAGTTTTTTTTTTTAATTAAATCTGTAGGATTGTCTATGTATAAAATCATATTATCTGCAAATAGAATGGTTTTACTTCTTCCTTTCTGATTGAGACACCGTCTGTTGCTTTTTTTTTTTTTTTACCTAATTGCCCTGGCTAGGACTCCCGGCACTATGTAGAATTGGAGTGGTCTGAGTGAGTACCTTTGGATTGTTTCTTATCTTAGAGGAAAAGCTCTCAACTTTTCACTGTTCAGTATATGTTAGCTGTGTTTACGAATCAGATGGTGCTGCTGGCTTGACTCACTTGGTGTTCAGGCAGGACTTCTCAGTTGGATAAGGCCTCTGTCTATGCTCTGTCATCAAGTGAGGACAAAGACTGTACCCCTAAGTAGGACAGAGTTGCAGACTGTATTTTGCTGACCAGTGAGGTCACTGGCTGGGCTTTTTAGTTGGAAAGGGCCTTTAGCTGTATTTCACAGTTGAGTGGGGATAAGAGTGTTCTGTGGTTCTGTGTGGTCATTATCAGAGCTCCTTTCTTGAGTGGTGTCAAAGGCTGTACTGTGCAATTGGGTGCTTCCTGGACAGGACAGGCCACGGGCTGCATTCAGCGATCTGTCAAAACTATAGGATGGGCTCTGCAACTAAGTTGAAACATAGACTTGGTTCTGAGCCTGTCCAGGGCCAGTGTTCAGTGTCCTTGGCTGTTCAGGGCCAGAGGTTATACTTAACAGTTTAGCAGCACTGCTGACCTGTCTCCCTGCCTAAGCATGGTTATAGGATTGGGCTCTGCAGCTCCCAGATCCTCTTGTCAGGCTTCCTGGTGAGTAGGACTTGAGACTCTATACAACATTTGAGTAGGGCTGTGAACTTGCTTCCTTGCCTGGGCAGGGCCAAAAAACTAGCTCTATGGTTAGAACATCTCATTGGTTAGGGACCTAAATTAGGCAGAACTGACCACTGAGCTCTCTCAGATGCAGCTACTAGCTTGGCTCTACAAATGGGCAGAGCTATTAGCTAGGATCTCTGCTCAGGCATTATCGCAAGTGTCACTGTAGGATATACTCTGTAGCAGCCCAGGTCCTCTCCCTAGACTTTCTGGTCAGACAGGACTGGAGGATCTACTCAGCATTTGGGCAACACTCAGATTTGCTTCCCTGTACAGGCTGGGCTATATAATGGGCTCCATGGCCAGTACAGCTTGTTGGCTGGGAGCCTGGATCAGGCAGAACTGCCAACTGAGCTCTATGGCTAGAAGAGGCCACCAGCTCAGCTCAACAGATTGGCAGAGACCCTGGCTGGCATATCTGTTCAGGTGCTGCTGCAAGAAGGAATGCAATCTGCCAAGGTTTGAATGCCAGTTGCTATAAGCTCTGCCTCCTTCTTTGTCTCAATATGGTCCACAGTGGTCAAGTCCCAGTGATCTATGTGAGGTAACACCTGAGTGGGAAGAATTCTTCAATGATGGAGGATCTGGATGCTCACTTTGGCTTTTCATTTTCTGACTAGAGGAACCATAGGTCCCAGGGGACTCTCTCCATGTGGCACTGTGCCAATCTGGAGGGTGAGCAATAGAGTCAGAGTGTAAACATACTTCTTACTCTTCAAATGTGGTCCTTCTTAGTCTCTGTGGTCCAGAAAATTGCTTTGGGCTCACCCTTGGGTTCTAGAATTTTTTTCCCAATGGTGTCTTGTCTGTGGGTAGTCAATGTTGGTCCTTTCGTGAGGAGAACCAAAGCTGAGACCAACCGATATTGACATATTGATGAGATCATTCCCTTTAGATTAATTAGAATCTTTCTCATTTCTAGTGATTCCAAATTTGGTCAAACTCGGGCTTAAACCAATCACCAATAATATGAATGAATTGACTTAGATTAATATAAACAACTTGACCTGCTATTAGCTGAAAAGCAAGGTGATCTGATACAGAAACAAAGTCAGCATTCTGGGCCAACAGCTCTTAAACTGGTAATAAAGAGGCTGCCATAGAAAGGGAAAAGGCTCTATAAGATCCAAATTATGCCTGCTCATTTGACTATCTTACCAATTTTTTTCATCAATAATCTACAAGAAGAAAATCATTATAATTTTTATACCATGTCCCAAAGTCTCTAACTCCTTTAGTAAAATCATTTTTTTCTCCTATTGTCTCTTATTTAGATTTAGGCAGATGAATATTTTAAATTATAGATTATTTATAAAGGGTCTAAACAAATGCAAAAAAAAGCCAATATCCAGATACTTTATAGTATTTCTCAAGGAAGTTACTTAGACTTCATTAAAAGGAGAACATAGAGCAGAAGAAAACAATTGTTTTAAAAAATTATCATTTAGTGCAAAAGGGATCTTAAAGAAAATTCAGGAAGAGAGACTGAACAGGAATTTGACTTTTATCTAGTCATTATATTTACCTCATCATGCTCTTAAGTAGAAATATATGTATATTATAATGTTATAGTGGGATTTAAAGATAGAGAAAATGTGTGCTAAAGAACTCACTAAGTTTCTAGAATGAATTTTCTGCATTTGCAAGCATTTTTAGAAGCTCGTTGAGTCTCTAAGCAGCTCAAAATGTGTAAAAAGGAAACTAAAAGGGGAAAAACAAAATAACATTTTATGGAGTACCCACTGCATGTCAGGTGCAGGGCTAGGAATTTTTATATAACTTTTGAAGTGTTCTCTGAATAAAAGACTTGAAAATATGCTCATTATTACTGTCATGTTTTATTTGGAGACATTGTTGATCACAGAAATTATGTGAGTGCCCTATTGCTCACAGGCTGTGTGTGTGACAGATCTGGGAATCAAACGAACATGTCTCTCACCACACAGTCCATACCTGTCTGAGGACACAGAGGTTCCCATCCTGTACCTTCATCTGCTACATTACCAAAAATGTATAGGAAAATACATGAAACAAGTAAACACATTTAGATAAACTCCACTTTGGCTATACAAAAATGGGTTAAATCTATGCATTAAGTAATAGAAATAAGGTGAAGTAGAAATTGTTCTGTGTTTTGTCAAAGAGGTCTTCAAATTTTTATTCTCCTTAATTGCTGTAAATAAAGAGTATGAAAGCAACTATATTTCTTTAATATAAAAATTTAATGTAGACATTTCCAGCTTTTTAGAACATACACATTTTATATGTCTAGAGTTATAGAACACAAACTCTTGTAATGGAATATACACTTCTTGCTGTTATTTCAAATCAGAAAACTGAAAATGTAGGAATGGTTACCTTCTAAGATAGACTGTGGGGAATAAAGTGATGAGGAGGGTTGTCAGGGGAGGGAAGTGACGGTGATGGAAAAACACCTTGAAGGGCGGCTGCGTCAGGCGCTGCTCCCAAAGGTTTCACATTGTGGCTTTAGTGCAAGTACAAGGCTGCTCGCCACAGACAGAGGGAGGTGTGAATCTAAGCACCCCAGAAAGGGGTTTTTCCCCCAGTGTCCCACCTTTACCAAAACATTGCACAGCAAAGTCCTTCTTATTCAAAAAAACAGTATCTTGATGTGCTATTCATTTTCAGGTTCGCAGAGTTTGTCAGCCTAATATATATTGCATTGTAAAGAAGCATAAATAAATAATGTAAATATTATGAACAATTTTAAAGATGATAATGTAGATTGTTGGAGGGTAATATAAATGCACGAATAAGAGTTCAATTCGTTTTTCTACACAATTCTATTTCCTACATTTATTGCTTTCATCAGACATGGAAAATATAATGACATACAACTGCTATTTAAAGCTATTACATGTGTACAAAACAAATTTAAGCATATAGAATTATAGTCAGGGATCCAAATAAAAGTTAGCTGAGAAAAGAGAAGGTACTTACAACAATAGCATATTACAAAAGTACTAGGACTTTGGTCACTTAAAGTTTTTCTTCACTAGTTTTAAGTTCTAATAGACTCACGTAGACAATAGAGATAATTTTCTTGGCACATAATTAAACTGGTCAAACTGAAAACTTTCTAACTGAGGAAACTATTGCCACCATGAGAGAGATCAGGGAGGTGTCCTGCATGTCCAAGTAGATCACATCATTAGGAGAGCATTTTACCTATATTATCTCTCTCTGTGGTCCTTCATGTCAAAGTTTTCACATATAGAGAAATGGTACTTAGAGAATAGTGGTAGAAAAGTCCTTTCTGTGTTTCATTGTTTTCATCTGAAAAGTCATTAATTTATCTCAGCTGGAAAGAGACCGCCTCTTGGGAGGCAGTTCCTCTGTACATTCCCATGGCCCTCAGCACTTCAACCTTTATTTCATGGATTGATGTGCATATTGCTTCTAGAATGTAAGTTTGACTGAAGGTAGGGTTCTTGTCTATTAGGTAATTCAAGAAACAATAGTTGTTCTCATGACTAATATTGTGGGAACATAAAGATGAATAAGAAGGACCACTGGTGGTCCAATTAAGGAGAAAGATAAGAAAGTCAATAATGGTGACCATATGACCATTTCAGTCATATCAGAAATATGACAGGAAAATGCAAAGCAGAGAGTTGGTAATTTTTTTACTCAGGGGTTGGAGAAGATTCACAGAGGCAGTTGAATTTAGGATGAGCCTTAAAGATAGGTATCCAAGAAGGAGAATCATTTTGAAATCAAGAGCATTGATGAAAGTGCTACATTATGACAAATGTGGCATGTCTGGAGAAATGGAAGAAATTCTGTGGGTTGATATCACAGGGTGTGCAATACTAGAAAGTTTGCATTTTATTCTGAATCCACTGAAAAAATTTTGGGGTATGACAAAATTAGATTTTATCCTGTAGAAACTGTAAAATACGTGAGATCAATTAGACTGAATTAGGCAATTTCTGGTTGCAAGTAACATAAAATTTAACCTACGTTCATTTATAAAGACGATTAATTATCTTATAACCAATTTTAAGGTGAAATCTCAGTATGGGTTCAATCAGGGCTTAGGATCCAGTTCTCTCTGAGTCCTCAGTGACTTCCTTCTTGAACAGACTTTTCCTCAGGCTGGCTTCTCTCCAGGTACATGATGGCTGCCATTTTAAATGGGATTACATACTTACTATTTTGCATTTGAGAAGAAATGATTTTGTTTGTTTGTCTTCCGTAATGATTACACAATGATTCTGAGTTTCAGTTTTAGTAACCCAGCTTTGACATTGCAGCATGAAAAAAGAGATCAGGCATACTGGTTTTTGTCCATCAAAACCAATGCCTAGAGCCGGAGGTCACATTGATCCTAACAGTATTGGGAGGTTACACAATGGAGCAGATGTGGTTTCCAAAGAAAATTATGAATGTTATTTAAAAAAACAGAATGAAGGAAGAATGGCTGCGGAATGGACAACGAGCAAATATACATAAAAAATATACTCTTATCATTGACAGGCAAGGAATGACAGGAATTTGAATTTATATACTCGAAGTAGAAATAGGGAACAGTGGAAAGTTTTGAAAGTGTTAACTGATTGATTTTGACAGGTGTGGAAAAAAGAGAAATGAAGAATGACTCCATGTTTTGTGGTTTGGGTAAATGGAAACTTGGTAGTGACATAAATGAAGGTAGGAAAAATAGAACATGGATTAAGTTTAGAAAAATGAGAAGAGAAAAAGGTAAGATTATGAGCTGTTTGTAATATATTGAATTTAGGGTGCTTGTGTGAGTCCAAATTGACATAATTAACTTAATAGATGCAGGTGAATTTCTACATACAGACCTTGACTAAGACAAAGACATAGATAAAAGTAGAAATTAATGGTATTTTAAATAAAGGTAATGAATGAGAGTAACATGGATAGTTGGTGAGTGAAAGATAAAAGAGGCAAATACAGAATCCTGACTATGCTGAAATTAAGAGATTGATTAAACAAGATTAAAAAATAGCATTGGAGACTGAGAAAGAAGTACTTGTATACATAAAGCAGAACCAGAAGATTGTATGGGAATTTAATGTAATGCGAGTGAGAAAATCAGAAAGAAGAGAGTGATTATTTATATATTCTACAAGTTTATATAATACGTATTATTAAAAAGCACGTCTAGGGCAGAAGTAAGCTCTTTTAGACAAAATGATAAGGGAAGGCCTATCTGAGGAGGTGATGATTAACCTGAGACTTTATTTTTTAAAAGTAAAGAAACATTCAAATTTTGGTGGAAATTTTTTTCAGGTATTCAGAATAGCAAGTGAAGTGAACTTAAAATGGGCCAAGAATGGCAAGAAAGTCAATATGGCTCCAGACACTTCTAGGAAGATAGGCACAGATAAGAGAAAGGAGAGACTTATAGACCGTGGGATTTAGATAGTTGACTTTACTCCAAGTATGCTGGGAGGTTGTTGAAGGATTTTGAGCAAAAAAGTATTATCATCTAATTTACATTTTCAAAACTATTTCCTGGTTTTTACCTGGAGGAAAGTCTACAGGAGGAAAAAGAAAAATGATAGAGATCGGATGGGCATCTATGGGAGGAGTCCAGGTGAGGATGAAGGTGGAATGACCTAGGATGTTTGTGGTAGGGAAGTGAAAAGATTTTGTATTTAAAATCTGTCCTGAAGGTGGTAAAGTTTAAAGCCCTTGCTAGTATGGAATAAAGAGAAAGGGAGTAGTCCAGGTGATTTGTAGGTGCTAGTCTAGATGTGAACACTGAGACAAGAGCTAATTGAAAGAAGATGGGATGGAAATTTCTCCTTTGGTGCAGATCACTTTGTATGTATTGTAAACATTCAAGTGGAACTATTGAGTAGATAAATGTGAAGAAGAGGGGAGAGTTTGGGACTAGAGATATAGGGGGTCCTGAATGCAGTCAGGCAGTTAGAAAAGAAATACACAGGCTAAGGTTAGCAGAATCCATATTTAGAGTTTTGAAAGAAAAAAAAAGATACCAAAAAGGAGACAGAAAAAAAGATATCAAAAAGGTGACTGAAAAAAAGTCATCTTTGTAGTAGGAGGAAAACCTAGAAGGTGCCTTGTCCCAGTGGCCAAGTGAAGACAGTGATTCCAGAAAGCAGGGAGCGTCTTCTGTTTGGAATGCTGCCAAGAGCTCAAAAAAGTGAAGGACTAGAAAACAATCATTCAAGTAGAAGAACTTGGTGAAAAAATTTCATTGGGTTCTTATGGATAATATGTTGGAGATGATGAAAAAATGAGAGTTAAGAAATTGGAAATAGCAGATACAGAATTTTGTTTTAATAACTTGCTATAAATGAGAGGATGAAAATGGCAGATAAGTTTAAGAAGGCCATAAGGTCAAGGAGTGTTTTTTTTGTTTTTGTTTTTGTTCTCTTGGTAACAGAACATGCTTGCTGTTAATGGTAATTTTCTTGTGGAGAAAGAAAAATTGATGATATTACTTCAAAGTGTTTGAGTGGAACATGATGGAAATGTCAGCCACAAGTGGAAGGGTTGGTTTATTTGTTGGCTTAGTTGTTGGTATCAGTCATCCATTTGTGGAGAAAGAAACACAATACGTGGACATGAATTGGTAGGTTTGTTCGTGGGAAAATGATTAAATTATATTACAACTGCTGTTTTTATCAGAGAAGCAAAAATTAAATTACTAGTTGAGAGTAAGGAGTTTACTAGGAAGGTATTGAATTTGGTTATCAGTTGGAAATAATGGTAATGAAGCTTCTATTGGAGTTTACATCTTGCCAAAATTATTGTCAGAGATATACTAAGATAAGATATCAACACCAGAGTTAACAATATGACTGAACTAAGATAAATTAAAATTAATTAATGTAGTTAACACCAAGATCCAGTTAGTGCTCTTTATTAATATACTCCTTACTTTATGTTTCTGCATATTTCTATGCCCCCCGCCCCACTTTCTTTAAATAATCTTCTGCAGCAGAACATTAGCAGAAGAATATGAGACTGTAAAGGTCAAATCACTTTATTTTATGTGAAATTTCTAGACAAATCTATGTCTGGAGAGATGACTCCCAGGTAATATCATACGCTAGACTTATTTGCGGATACAATTTATTCATGCTAACTTTCTCTCCTTTAAAAATGGGTAATCAAAAGTTGTTTGGCTCCAGTTACAGATTTTCAATAGGACAAAGGAAACAATAGTAAAGACTCCTCTGTGATTAAATCATCGAATTGTGAAAAGTCCAGGTTACTTTATCATAAGCACACCTTTGTTCACTACACAGTGCCTTCTTGATGAAGTCTCCTGGGAAATTATAGCTTTCGCAATTGCTCATGCATATTCTGTAGATTTGTACCACAACAATTTGACTCTTCAAATACTTTACCTTTGAAGATGTGGCATTTAGTTCAATGGAAGAGAAAGTTAAATCTAAGACTTCTGGGGAATAGAAAAAAAATGACAGTAACCCTAGTCTCGGTACAACACAAGATGATTGCTGCTCAGACTTCCAAGACACATTTGCATGTCCTAAATAATGTCTAAGAAAGACAAATTATACATTATTATGCATGTAATTCTTATAATCTAGGGGAAGGGATATATGTTAATGTACTTCTAAGATTATTTAATGGATACTGATTTGATGGAAAGGCCTTTACCACTGCCATTTAGTATAGCATGAGTAAGTAAATTAAATCTAATGACTCTTCAGATCCTCCCTAAAGGTCAAGACAAAGAGCTCTTGTCTCTCTGTTGAAGGGCTTTTCAGTAATGAGACATAACCATGAATAGCTGCTCATGAGGAGGTATCTCTAATTTCCAACTAATACTTGAATGAACATAGTGCAAACAGCCTAGTACATTCTCAGAAAAATTTGACATGTGAAGAATAAATGTCTACTTCTTTGTCAGTCAACATCTTTTTTCACATTCATATACGTACAAGTTTCATTTTTACATGTATTTTTTCTTTCTATGGCCATGATATTTTCATCTTTAAGGGCATCCCATGCTGAACACAGAAAAGGGAAAAGAACAGATGGGAAAATTTTAAAACAGAAAAGTGCTTGTCTTCACCTAACAATATAAACAATCACATTAAATGGCCTAAACATTCCAGAAAAGAGCAGAGATTGTTAGTTGGATTTAAAAGCAATACCCAGTTATCTACTGCTGATGAGGAACTCACTTTAAATATAAAAACATACATAAGTGAAAATTAAAGCAATAAAAAATGTTATACTATGCTAGCATTAATCAAAAGAAAGCTGGACTGGCTATATTAACGTCATCTAATACAGAGTTCAAAAAAAAAATAATATTGCTTAGATATAGATTGTCTTTCCATAATTGTAAAAGGGTCAAGAAGACAGAGCAATCCTAAATATTCATGCACCTAATAAGAGAGTTTCAAAATACATTAAGGGATAATTAATAGAACTTCGAGGAGGAAGTAATTTTATGATTAAAATAATAGATTTGAATACTCTGTTCTCAATAATTGATAGCTCAAGTAGATAAAAAATCAGGAAGGATATAAATGGATATAAACAACACTGTCAGTGCAATTGACCTGACTGACAATTTTAGAATACTCTATCCTAAAACAATAGACTGCACATTGTGTTTAAAAGTGCATGGAAATTTAAGATCAACTATAAAACAAGTCTCAATACATTTAAAAGATTTAAGTCATACAGAATATGTTCTCACACCAGATTTGAACCAAGTTAAAAATGATAACAAAAAGATATCTAGATAATCCAAAAAATATTTGGAAACTAAATGACATACTTCAATTACCTGAATTTGTGGGATGCCACCAAAGAAGCACATGGAAAGAAACGTATAGCTCTAAATGACTTTATTAGAAAATAAGAAAGTCTCAAATAAATAACATCCACTTATACCTTAAGAAATTAGGGGTCAATAAAAGAGAAATTTAGCCCAATATAAATGAAAGAAATAATAAAGATCAGTGTGAAAATTATTGAAGTTAGAGAACAACCACAACAAAGATAAAATCAATAAAACCGAAAACTGCATCTTGGAGAAAGTAAAACACACTGATAAGATCTATCCAGACTGCTCAGATAAATAAAAGAAGAAGAAACAGATTACATAAGAAACAAGAGAGTTGATATCATGACAGAATAACAGATATTAAAAAGATAATAAATATTTTGAACAAATATTTGTCAATAATTCTAACTTAGATGAAGTGAACAAAGCTGTCTCACCAAGAAATAAATAACCTGAGTAACCCTTTTAGCCATTAAAGATATTGAATTAAAAAACTTCCCACTCCAGGTTCATATGGCTATATTGATGTATTTTACCAAACATGTAAGGAAGAAATAATACCCATTTTCTATAAATTTATATAGAAATTGAAAAATAACATCATTAGTCATTAATGAAGTGACCAATCATCACTTGAAGTGAACTGAATCTTTGTGCCTTCCCCAAATTTATATGATGAATTCCTAATCCCCCACATGACAGTATTTGGAGGTGATACTTTTGCAAAATATTTAGGTCTTCAGGGTGGAACCCTCATGAAAGAAATACTGTCCTAATAAAAAGAGATAAGCCCTGCTGGTGTGGCTCAGTGGATTGAATGTCATCCCAAGGACTGAGAGGTCCTGGTTTGATTCCTACTCAGGACACATGCCTAGGTTGTGGGCTCGATCCCCAGTAGGGGGCGTGCAAGAGGTAGCCAATCAATGTTTCTCTCTCACATCGATGTTTCTATCTCTCTCTTCCTTCCTCTATCTCTAAAAAAATCAATAAAAACATTTTTTTTTTTAAAGAGATATATGATCTGTTAACCCTGTGAAGATACAGTGAGAAAATGGACATCTGCAAACCAGGAAGAGAAACCTTACCAGGAAGCAAATTGTTTGGCAACTTAATCATAGATTCCCCAGTCTCCAAAACTGTGAGCAATACATAATTATTGTTTAATCCACTCAGTGTGTGCTGTTTGTTTGATCAGTCCAAACTGCCTGAGACCCCATTAAGATATTTTCTGATAAACTCTGGGCTACTTTGAGAATTGATTGTCCACCATTTCTCCTACAAAGTCAGTGTTTTAATAACCAAACTCATTATTTTTAAACTGTTGCCAAAGCATCGCCTCAATTGAACTCATCTATTTCTGTTAAAAATATTAACTTTCTTCCGTAAACACATTCTCAAAATGTAGCGTCCTGCTTCTCCGTGTTCATTCTCTGTCTCCTGGTGGTGGCACCACCACTGAGCTCACTAATTCACTCATTTTGGGGTTACCAGTTGTTTCAGTCGTACTGCATCAGGCCACTTCTGACCCTATGACTTAGGAGCTTAAAAACATTTAAATGAGGATTCCAATATTTATGAGATGTTGTTCAAAATTCTTACTGGGATGAAGGCTTTCCAAGATCTTTTCTCTGGAAATCACCAAGACCTTCAAAGGGTTCAGATCTCTGGCATGATAGAAAAATCTTGCACTGATAAAATTATTTGTGTCTCTGGTCCCTCTGCCATCTACTTTTAGGAGGGCCTGCTTGAATGTGCTGGGCTGAATGATAAGGTTCTTCTACACAAGACCAAGTGTCTTTTAGCAATTCTGTGAAGACATCAGAACACCAATGCACTCAAATAGCCTGGTCTTTTGCTAACATGGCTTCGATTTCAGTGAATGCATGATGTGAATTCCAAGACAATTAGAAGAAGACTGTTTGGCTGCCACCTAACCAAGACTACCAATGTCCTAGCTTCAGAGAGTCTTTTCACAGCTCTCTTCCCCATTTCAATTCAGCCAGTTCCATATTATCAAATAATTTCTAATAATGTCATCGATATGATAAGGTTTGTCATAAATAGTTATTAGAGCTTACTAAGTGTCAGGTGCTGTCCTTAATATTTACATACATTATTTTATGTAATCCTTATTAGTTTTCAAGTGAATTTCAATTATTGTCTTTAAAGAAATCATGCTTTTGAAACTGTAAGTAATATGTCCAAGTTCATAAATCTTAGTAGTGATAGAGCCACGAGAGGAATCTGTGTGTCAAGTCTCCAAGCTCTTCTGCTGCACGTTACTCTATACACATACGTAAGTCCATCTTATCATGCAGTTTATTCCAAAATGATTCAGAGAATCCAGTAGTCTAATCTTATCTGTGGTTTTGCTTGCCATGATTTGTTACCTGAGGTCAAGTGTAGTCCAATAATATGAAATAGAAAATTCCAGAAATAAACAATTTGTGAGTTTTAAATTGCATGCTGTTCTCAGTAATGCGATCAAATCTTGTGCAGTCCTGCTCTGTCCTGCCTGGAATGTGAACCATCCTTTTTTCTAGCAAATCCATGTTGTATATACTACTCAACTCTTAGTCACTTAGTACCATTTTGGCTGTCAGATTGATTGTTTAGTTATCGCACTGTTTATATTCATGTAACCCATATTTTACATAATAATAGACCCAAAGCACAAGAGTAGTGATGCTGGCTATTAGGATATGCCAAAGAAAAGCCTTAAAGTGCTTCCTTTAAGTGGAAAGTTATGTATGTATAAGAAAAAACATAGGGTTCAATATTATCTGCAGTTTCAGGCATTCATGGAGGGCCTTGGGATTTATTCCCCCAGGATAAGGGGAGGCTACTATATACTGGGAAATACTTAACAATACGGCTACTACCATAGCACCACAAACAAAAACTCTGGCTAATGGTTTGGTATCATCTGTCCCTCCAGAAAATTTTATCCAAAAATTACATTTTATTTTACTCACATGAGATGACAAAGAATATAAATGCTCTAATTAGAATAGTTTGTCACTTTCTGTTATTTTTTATCCTCACCCGAGGACATTTTTTCTATTTTTTGTTCAGATAGAGTGGGAGGGAAAACGAGGGGGAGAGAGAGAGAGAGAGAGAGAGAGAGAGAGAGAGAGAGAGAGAGAGAGAGAGAGAGAGAGAGAGAGAAACATCGATGTGAAAGGGAAACATCGAGGGGCTGCCTCCTGTACAACCCAACCAGGGCCGGGGACAAACTGCAACCAAGGTACATGCCCTTAGCGGGAACCAAACCCGGGTCTCTCTGGACCACAGGCCGACACTCTAACCGCTGAGCCAAACCGGCCAGGGCAACTTTCCCTTCTTTTTTAATGCTCTCGTACTTCTATGAGCATTGGTATGGTTACACATTTTTCCCAGAAGCCATGAGTCAACTGAATGGTCAAGCAGGATTTGGCATTAATACGCTTCCCCGTCATTATTGCAAAAGAAGGTGCCCTAGCTGTGAAATGAATACCTAAATTCTTCTTAAGCACCAATCAGAAAAATAAAATAGAGTGAAAATCTTCCTTAAGTAAGGGATAATTGTGCTGCCATTTTCCATTATATTTCTTAAATCCATTTCCTTTTTTTCTATTTCATGACTACCACCATAGGTTTCAATTCTTGATGTCTGTTATATAAATTATTTCACTATCCATTAGTTGGTCTTTCATCTCTAGTCTTCTTTTCGTATTTTGTATGCATGACACCAACTAAAACTTTTTTTTAAAACTTTTTGATGCCTTATCTCAAAACTTTCATGAGTTCTTATTATGTCTTCTTGTAGGGTAAAGGACATTTTACATTTATTTTTCTAGTCAGACTGATAAGAAATACAGGAGCATTTTATGCTTACACTTGTACATTTATTTTTTTAAATGAACACATGAATAAATAAATAAAAATAAATTATCAAATAATGGAAACGTCACAAATCAAGTGCATGTAATATTTAATTGTTCTTTTAAATTTTTTAAGTATTGTTATGACTAATTTGAGGCACTCAATTCAAATATTCCTATTGGATACATACATTTGAATTATGTATTTTCATGACATGTGGACACCATCATGACCTGCAATTGTGAGATTCCCATACTAAGACCATGCTTGTGGAGCTTTTAAACTATGTCCACAAATCTTTGATAGTAATTGCTTTTAAAGGTGGAGCTTAATTCCCCTTCTCTTAAGAGTGGATTGGATTTAGTAATTTGCTTCTATTCTAATGAGCAGAATATAGTGAAAGTGACAGTGGGTGGTTTCCAAGAAGAGGTCGCTCTCTTGGTTCATTCACTCAGAAAAATCAGCTGCCATGATATGAAGACACTCAAGCAGCGCTGCAGAAAGGACCATGAGGTGGAAAACTGAGGTCTCCAGACAACAGCACCCATTTGAGTGACCTTGTAAGCAGACTTTCCAGCCTTGGTCAAGCCGTCACATGACTGCAGTCCTGGGCAACACCTTCACTGCAACTTTATGAGAGATCCTAAATCATAGTCATCCAGCTAACCTGCACCTGTTTCTCCAACCTATAAAAAGTAATGAGAAAAATAAATGTTTATTGTTTTAAGTCGTTACATGTTCCCATGACTTGTTATATAGCAATCAATAACTAAAACAGAGCTGAGAAGATTTTATTTGAAATTATGTGTAGGAGGATATAAAGAATATGATCAGACTGGCCCTGGTTGAGTCTTGTGGGTGGCAGCTACTCGATGTGTCCCTTTCACATCGATGTTTCTCTCCCTCTCTCCCTCACTCTCTATCTGAACAAAAAATGGAAAAATGTCCCCAGGTAGAGATAAAAAAAAATATGATCAGAAATAGTTCATCTTGTTCCCTCTCTCTAGTTTTTTACATAAAATTAATAGCCATTATGTCGAGAACATAGCAACACTTTTTATTGTATATTTGGGTTGCAAAGTTAGAAAATACGGCTCAGATTTACATCGTCATAATTATCATTCTAACAAATAATATTAAAATTAAACTACTTTAAAATAATACTGTTTTATTCAATGACATTTAATAACATGTCACCACTCATAGAGATTCAGGGAACATAGTATTCTTTAGGCCACAGTATTCTGCTTGTAATCATTTTCTTCTTTGTTCCCTTTATTTTTATAAAATAAACTTTGTATTCCAAACTATTTATTCATTGTAAATTATATTTTACAAATAAGATATAATTGGTAGAGCATATGAACTTGTATAAAATGACTGCTCGATTAATATTACAATTAGTTTACAAAACATATTCAAGTTTACATGCTGCCCTTTTAAAAACTGAGCTTAAAATAGATATACTTAATTTATATTGCACCAAATAACAACAAAACAATTTCTTAGAGTGTGGAAATATTTTTATAATTAGCACAATAACTTTGTAAAGAGTGAGAAAATCCATAAAATAAGAGTCTTTAGTCAACATGTTACTTTATGTGTTTATTTATAGAAATAGATATCAATTGTGTTTCTGTATTTCAAATAATTTTTGCCATAATAATAAAGCAAAATAACTAAGTTATTTTTTAGAAAGAATGCAAATAAAAGTACTTTTATGTCCTTTTGCGAAGCTCTTGAAATAGAACAATAATATTTTTCTTTCTTATTTTAGACAATTGCATTTATTCACTCTCCTCTTACAGAAGTATGAGTCTAACCAGTAAAATTCAAAAGAGGAAACTAATCTCCTTTATGGAGAGAGACAGCTTGTCATTCTCCACTTTCCATATCTACATTGACTTGGTTTTATTTGGTGTGGTTCTTCCACTTATCAATAAACTGGAACTTGCAATATTTTTTAAACCTGTGAGGGAATTCTAAATAGCTTTGTATGAGAATAGAAAAGTGCAAATTTTATACAGCAAGAAAATGCTCAACTCTGGTATAGCTCGATCCTATAAGCTCTAGGGTGACTATATACATGCTTGTTTTATTATTTTTAATTTGCGTATCTTCTGTCTGTCCTTAAATTAGATGTGGGATCTTAATAATTTCACTTGAAACTCCAAGCCCAGATTTTGCTGGGTGAGGAAGTTTCTGAATAAGACATCAAGTTTCTAGCCATCAGAGGATAATTTATTGATACTTGTCAAAAGGAAGTATCAGTCTAACAGAAATCAAGACAAAAGGAATGCCTGATGAATTTTCTTTGAAGTGCCTTTTATAAAAGTCCTTGGTAATACATATTGATGAACTCCAAATTGTCTTGCCTGAAGGGAAAGAAAGTAGACTGCTTTACACTGTCTTATAAATATTCATCAAAAGAATAAGACTTATGTTTCTAGGCGTGAGGTGAATGATTACGGTAGTATGATTGCCTTGGAATCTGGATAATTAGTAAAACAGCCGTTGACAGTTTGAGAATTTTAAACTTGGTATCTTGCTGTCACTTCATTTAGTGTCAGAACTAAAACTTTCTATTCCAAAGGGAAGCAGTTTTTAGAGGTGATGAATTTATACTATCAAGTTCTAGCCATCAGTTGCTTCGATGACTAGCTTATTTATTTGTTTAACTGAAAATTAAAGCAAAAATAATTGTTTTTGATCTTATTTTATTTTTGTTTTATTTACTTATTACTCAGTAATTTATTTTGGTTTAATGAAACAGTACCACTCTTACTAAGGAAGATTTGCTAGATCTGTGTTTTAGTTAAAACCCAAACACTGTAGCAATAGAAAAATGCCATCCAAATGTCCAGAGAGAATAGTTTTGTTTATTTTTTGTGTATTATATTGTTGTCATTTTGCTTACCAAGATCCACTTTGGAATGAGCAATTAACTGTGTGTTTCCTTTACTTATGGAACCCATGTGATTAAAGATCAAATTTGATTAAATGGATAAAAAATTTTGGATGTTTGGAGGATAAGTATGGTTCCTATCCACGATCAGAAATAGCTATCATTTTTAGCCCTGGCCAGTTTGGCTCAGCGGTTAGAGCGTCGGCCTGCGGTCCAGAGAGACCCGGTTCGGTTTCCGCTAAGGGCACGTACTTCGGTTGCAGTTTGTCCCCGGCCCTGGTTGGTCGTGCGGGTGGCAGCCACTCGATGTGTCACTTCATGTCGATGTTTCTCTCTCTCTCTCCCTTCCTCACTCTCCCTCCCACTCTATCTGTACAAAATATGGAAAAATATCCTTGGGTGAGGATAAAAAAAAAAAGAAAGAAATATCTATCATTTTCAAACTGGTTGTAAATTTCTTCTGACCCTAGTTTCATGAGCTTTCTTCTCACCATGTAGGAGGAAAATATTCCATTTCAGGGAACTTGATCCATTACAGTGTTTAGCACTCAGATGCAATTAATTAAGCATAATATCTTCTTTGAAGCAAATACTTGCTCATCTTTAGTAACTGAAACTAATTATCTCCATTGAATGAAAGACACATTCAGCCAGTGTTTGAAGAATGCTTTCTTCATCTGGAACAGAAATATGCACCTATGTTGCACTATGGTCAGAGGGCCACTCTGCATTCCACACTTATCCGTTGATAACTTATATGGACCTAAAGGTACGAAAGTGAAATTTGAATTGATATATGTTCTGAAGTAGAATGAGAGAGAGCAAAAAAAAAAAGAATAAGAGAATGACAGATGTAGTAAATTACCCTTCTAGAAAATGTTTATGTGTTTTTTCAAAACCCTCCCTTTTTTCTAAGGGAGGTTTTACTGCTCCAAAGACTGGAGCCAGAAACATACAGAGATTCTGAAATACCCTGCCGTGCTGAGCTGTGATACATGTGGAGGATGGTGCTGAGAACGCTGGTGAATTTGAAAAGGTAATTGGATACTTTGGTAAGGAAAGTGAAATTTTTCAAAAGCAAAGGGATCATCTTGCACTCACTCTCTCTCTTCTGTTTCCTCCCCAATCTTGTACTTTGTTTAATGTGCTGTATGATTCATCACATTCAGAATCTATGAAAAATAGTTTGGAAAAAAAAGACTTTCATAAGGCATATGGTGTCAGCAGTCTGGAACACTGAAATCGATCACACAGAACACCTAGACGAATTCAGTATGGAATAGAAACAAACCAGGAACAGCCTGTGAACTGAAGTGTCAGTATCTCTGAGGAAATGCATTATTTTTCTTTTATTTCTGAGAATCCACCACTGAGAGATTTACCACCTATCTATGATATCATTTTTAGGCCATTTTTTTTTTCCCCCAAGTCTCCAAGGAACAAATCTCCATTTAAAATATAAATGGAGGATTGCAGGAAAATGAGCAGGGCAGAAAAAGAGAACTGACAATAAAATATTTAAAACTTTGCTTTATTTGCCACATTAACCTGAAACCATGTAATGTCAAACCCTGCCTCACAGTGTGTAGCCAGTGGTGCATAAAAGTATTATAGTTGAAATAGTTCAAATGTCTAGATACAGAGAACCACAAGGGAAAGGCTACTACCTAAAAATAGTCACTATTATTAATGTTTGGAAACTATGGGGGAACACAACCCTCATTAAACTGCAGCTCCAGTTGGATTTCTGTTAGAGCCTGGTGTCTGCTCAGAGTACAATGTCATATAAGTGAGACAGAATTTACAGTTGTCACCAAGAGGGCATATGATGCGGGGAAAGTGACTGGGGTTATTTAACTTTACAAAACTTTCATTAGTGGTAACTGAAATGACTTACAGTCTGCTCAATGGTTCACTGAATAAAATAATGAGTTTTAATTGCATTCCGTGACGGCAGGGGTTGGGAGTGTTCAGACGAGGCCTACATTCACAAGAGGAAGAGTATAGATGAGCATAAAGCACGCGCGCGCGCGCGCGCACACACACACACACACACACACACAATGTTCACACTCCCCAGGGTCAAATTACTTCTAATAAATACAAATGTAAATACATAAGTTGTCATTTATTTATCAGAAAATAAAGGAATGATGGACACAACAAGCCCACATGACAGTGGTGAACAGGCATTGTTTATTTCATAGCTGTTGGTGAAATTTAATGCAAATTTTGTAGCAACTATAAAAATCCCTAAGAAGAGAAAGAGACCATACTCTTTGACCAAGAGAATCTTCGACTAGACATTTATCAAAAGAAAATTAATGGAAAATTGTGCCCAGGTATACATGTAACAATGTCGATAAGCAGTATTTAAATAGATAAAAAAGACCAGAAATAACTCAAATGATTTATAGTGGAAAACTGAATAAATACATTATGTTAAACCCAACAATTGTATAATATTTAGCCATTAAGAAAATATTTCAGCCCTGGCCAGTTTGGCTCAGCGGTTGGAGTGTCGGCCTGCGGTACAGAGAGACCCGGGTTCGGTTCCCGCTAAGGGCATGTACCTCGGTTGCAGTTTGTCCCCGGCCCTGGTTGGTTGTGCATGTGGCAGCCACTCGATGTGTCCCTTCACATCGATGTTTCTCTCTCTCTCTCTCTCTTCCTCTCTCTCCCTCCTGCTCTATCTGAACAAAAAGTGGAAAAATGTCCTCGGGTGAGGATAAAAAAAAAAAAAAAGAAAATATTTCATAGGTTATTTATAGTTATATAAAAATCATAAAAATCATATATTAAGTAAAAGGAGTATATGTGTGTGTGTATATGTGTGCATTTTTACTTCTATTTATCAATATATCAGCTATTAACTTTAATAGATGATTTGATGAGCTAAATCATGCCCCTCAAATTTATATGTTGAAGTCTTAACCTCCAATATCTCAGAATGCAATCATATTTGGAGATAAGGTTTTTAAAGGGGTAAGTTAGGTAAAATGAGGTCATATGAGGGTGTTTTAATTCAATATGACTGGCGGTTGTATTTTTTTTCCTATTTTATGGTTATTTTTTCTTAAAAATTTTTTTTTTATTTTTCAGTTACAGTTTACATTCAATATTATTTTGTATTAGTTTTAGGCATACAGTATAGTGGTTAGGTTGGTGTTTTTATAAGAGGGGATTAGACACACACAAATACTGAGGGAAGACCATGTGAAGACAGAGAAGAGGGCTTTCAGCAAGCCAAGGAGAGAGACCTCAAAGAAACAAACCGGCCAGCACCTGGATATGAGATTTCTAGCCTGAAAACTGAGAGAAAAAAATTTCAGTTGTACAACCCATCCAACTCGTGTTACTTTGTTAACACAGCCCTAGGAAATTAATAGATAGGTATTAGTCAAATCTTATTTTATTTTTTAAATTGAATTTATTGGGGTGACATTGGTCAATAAAATCATACATGTTTCTGATTTACAACTCCACAATACATCAAATATTAGTCAACTTTTAAAAATAATAATCTCTAGATAATTTTTCTCTTGGTTGTCTGTATTTTAATGTTTTAACATAAATATGCATCATATATAATTAAAAAATATGTACTTTTTAAAAAAGAAAAAAAATGTCTGACAATTTTAGTTGTAAAACACTAAGTATTTGGGAATCACTTTCTCTAAGAATTGTATAAAGAATTAAGGATGTCCTGCTGGTTTGGTTCAGTGGTTAGAGTGTCGGCCCACAGACCAATCAGTTGGGTTTGATTCCAGTCAAGGGCACGTACCTCCGTTACAGTTCGTCCCCGGCCCTGGTAGGGGTTGTGCGGGAGGCAACCAGTCAATGTGTCTCTTTCACATCGATGTTTCTCTCTCTCTCTCTCTCACCCCCCCCGCCCCCCACTGTATCTGAATATAAATAGAAAAATATCCTCGGGTGAGGATAAAAAAAGAATTAATGATAAAACACTAAATTTATCCACTTGTTCACATGAAATCCTGCCCAGAAGTTAACTTTTAAAGTTTTCTGCTGTCATAGCTTGCTTTAGATGGAATCAAACAACATCTAAATTTACATAGTTTCAATCAGCAACCACATCAGAGCTGACTAGCTGAAATAAGTGGAACGACAATACTTTTGTTGCGTGGATCCTAAGTTCCTAGTCAGTAGAGGCCTCATCTTCCGGAGCTTTCTTTTCTGCACAGTGCCTAGCAGAGTTCTAGACGTGAAATAATCCTTTTAAATATTTTCTGACTGACTTCTTTTAAAAAATGAGAATGTTGATCTACTTCTTAATTGTTTACCTTGCTTCAGCACTTTACCAGTTGAGTATGTGTCCATTGCGGTGGGATACACCTAGCAATATTCAGGTTGTGGATTCTAAATGCTTCCCATCAAAACAGAATCAGGAATATGTCATTTTTCCCTTAAAAAAAATAAAATAAAACCTGAGTATATTGAGCCCAAGAATTTGCCCTGGAAATGTCAATATCAGATGTGTGACGGAGAACAGGACATGGAAGTGACAAACTGTGTTCAGCATGGCCATTTATCAAAAGTTTGGGCTGTCTTGTGCATAGTATATTTTTCATTCTATAGGAGAATTTAAAGTAATCTCATCTTCTAAATCCAATACATTCTCTAAAATCCCCACATACATGTTGAGATTTAAAGAATGTAGTTTTATCTGTAAGGAAAAAATTATGTAAATATGCTTCAAATGAAAAAAAAAACCAAAAAACCACAAGCCTCCAGGAATTGCATCATTAAAAGCTTAGGTGAAATATTTTAAAGAAGAAAAACATTTTTTTGACATTTGCTTATTTAGTTTAATGTAAGATTCTTGATAACACTATATAATTGTTTGTAACCTATTAGCTTTCAGACTCAGACATTGTATAATTGTTTTAGTTAATTATATATGACATGGTTTAAATTATATTTATATACACGTTAAACCCTGTAAAAGGTAGCTTTTAAAAAAGAATAATGTATGATATATAACTTCTATATTATGTATATAAATAAATATATAAATGGAAAAAAATTGGGGAGGAGGTGTCATTTCCATAGAGTACCAGACGTCCCAATTTAACTTGTTTTCAAATATTCATTCAACACTTCAAGTGTCACTCTTAGGAAAAAAAAATATTTGTGCTTTCTTCTGAGAAAATAAGTGTAAAGAAATTTATTTAAAAATGTAAATCCCATTACAGGGAAGGTTCCTCTGTATTTCCTTCTGGTCTTTTGTTTAGTGGTGATGTTGCTTGGCCAGCTCGGCCGGGCACCCTGTGCTGACCAGCCTCACTCCTCCCTTGCGTCTCCCAGGAACCCCTCTGCCCCTCACAACCAGCTGGCTCTCCTAGCACCTGTCTGTGCCAACTCCAACCTCTCACCATCAGCCCGACCTAGTTTAAGCCACTTACAAAAACAACATTTTTAGAATTCACAGAAATTGAGAGCTTGTACCATATATGCTGCAAAAGATGTCACAACTATATTAAGAGGTATTTCAAGAAAGGCTGCAAAATTTGGACTCCGTTAGTAGAACATAAAAAAGCTGCCTAGATTCTAAACACCTTGTCTCACAAGTCTTAGCACAGGTGCAGTTTTAGTAAGTTCAGACGTATAAATGTTCAAACATATAAAAGTTCACCTGAAAGTACTGTTATTTACATTTAATAAGCACTTACTGGTTTTTACAATTCTGGTGAAATTTTTAATATTAACTTTTGGTTTTAGTCTCTCGAAGTGAAAACAACCAACATTAACTAAAGAAAAAATTTTAAATAAAAAATATAGTATTCGAAATTCAACATTCCAAAAAATATAATAAGTATACCTAATTAAAATTTCAAATGCTGTTTTTTAAAAAAAAGTTGTTATATTAAACTTTGGAAGTTATTAAAGTGTAAAAATGCACTAACGCTTGGAGGATACCCTGGATTTCAAAATTCTTCATCAAAAAATAGAATTCTGCTCTGCCAGTTTGGCTCAGCGGTTAGAGCGTTGGCCTGCGGACCAGAGAGTCCTGGGTTCAGTTCCCACTAGGGACACATACCAAAAAAAAAAAAAAAAAAAATCGACTTCTGTTAATAGGTAAACAAAGGAAAGTGAGAATATATTATACCTACTTCACCTATTGTGTTCCACTGTCCTTTAAAAATTGCTGACAGTTATCTTGCAGGACAGCCAGTGGCCACACTCACCCAGAGACTGAATACCACAGACTTCAAGGGAGCAGCCTCAGGTCACAGAGCTAGTTCATGAAGGTCAAGTTTCCCTGGACTGCCATTCCATTTCTTTCTTACTACATAAAAAAATTTAAGTTCATAAATAATTATGGACTTGATATTTTCATCATGGTGTCTGTACACCTAACATCTGCTTTGACTGCAGTGGCCTAATCCAGAAGCCTTGCTCTGTACTGAGCGGCGGGCGTTTCCTTTGGATAAAACAGCTCCTGTTTGCACAGCGGTCAGGACCTGTCCCAAGGGCAGTACTGCCCAGCTGGCAGGGGCCTGCCCTGTCCTTCCTCTGCTGCATCAGGGACCACAGTGAGGAGAAGTGTACAAAGGGGACTCTGGGACCAGAGCAGTGTGCTGTGGCACTGCATTTGGCACTCAGTGTGGAGCACCGACACAGAGGACTACTGATCAGTGTGGGTTCACAAAGTAAGAAGAGTGTTCATTTTCCTCAGTAGACTTTTGCATGTAGTCTAAGGTTTATTTTAGTCCTAATCATAAGGGATTTTTTTTTTTTTTTGAGTTTTGTGTTTGAACACTTTCTGGATCTATCTATTGTACTTACTCTGAAAATGTTACAGTGCCGTGTCTGATTCTCACAAATATTTCACCCAGTCAGTGACCTTTTCTCATGTATTCATAAGCCCATACCTTCCTTCTTATATACTTATATAATTTCATATGCCAGGTACTTTTTTCCCTTTTGTCTATTTTTGAGAGAAGAGATGGAAATAACCCTTACCTTCGAAAAAGAAAAAGTTGAATTTTTATATATTAGTAAGAGTTTATAGAAGGTTTTCTAAAATATGTGTAGGAGCAGTGATATTGAAATAAATAAATAAATATATGACATAATTATATATATGAAAATAAAAGCTAATGTAGAAACATATAACTCCTATTTTGCAGCAAATCACCTCAGGGCCGCCCTGGCCAGTTTGACTCAGCGGTTAGAGCGTCGGCCTGCGGTCCGGAGAGACCCGGGTTCGGTTCCCGCTAAGGGCACGTACCTCGGTTGCAGTTTGTCCCCGGCCCTAGTTGGTCGTGCGGGTGGCAGCTACTCGATGTGTCCCTTCACGTCGATGTCTCTCTCTCTCTCTCCTTCCTCTCTCTCCCTCCCACCCTATCTGTACAAAAAATGGAAAAATATCCTCGGGTGAGGATAAAAAAAAAATAAAAAAACTCACCTCAGGGCCCCTCAGAAAGTCAACTCAGAGGGGCACCATGGGATACAGGATACTTTAGTTCAAGGGAAATATAGCAATATTCAACATCTGTTAACCAGGCACAAACTACTACCTCCAGGAACACAGGGTCCTCATTAGACAGAGGTACACTGTTCCAGACATCCAGTCTTTATCACGGTAATTGCTGTGATAGAGCAAATGCAGTTCAGGGTGTGCCAGGAGGCAAACAAACATGGCAGTGTTCAACCCGACTTTGGGACTTGAGAAGTTGGAAGTTGGTCAATACTCAGTAAGCACACACATAGTAATTGCAATTGTATAAGAATAAAGTAAAAAAAATTTTCTAATCTATGGGAATTTTTTTTTCAAAAATCATAAATAATTCCTAAATTGTTCAGACCTAATAACTTAATAAACATTAGGGTTTCTTTTGATCTAGGGGTACCCTGAAAGAATTACTTACACACTAAGAGAGCTATGAACTGAGAAAGTTTGTATAACTTATAAACAAAAAGAGGATTAATTTTTAATTGATCTTTGTATGAGAAAGACCTATCTGACCAAGAAATACCGTAATTACATTAATAGTAAAACTAATATTTATATATTCAGAGCGTACTATTAACTTTCCCAGGACAGTATGGCTAGCTGGTAATAGCAGCCTAAGCATTAGACTATAGTATAAACCTTTATGCAATAAATATGGCAAACAGATAATATAAAAAGAGGTTTCACTGGATATTTAGAAAAGCACACACAAAATTTTAATAGAAAAATGAGCAAAGTTCATGAATAGTTAATTCACAAAAAATATAATGAAGAAAAAATACAGAAGAAATATCATAATAGTAATACAAAAATTCAAATTAGAACTATAATGATTTCAACATCAGATTGCAAGCTCCATAATAGCAGCAACCATACATATTCACCTGTGTTTGTCACGTCAGGCATCAATCGGTATTTCTCAAAAGATGTAAGACTGCATTATTTAAAGTTAAAAGATAACAATTTATTCAATATTTAAATAGTAGTTACTATTTGTAAGGTATTGTATCTGCCAGAAGTTAACTAAACAATCATTTTATAATCTAATGAAATAAACTAGATTATTATTTTATAGTTATTTTATTGAAGCACAATTAATTGGAAAGAGACAATACTCAGATGGTCTCCAGGTGGGGGATAACAAAAAGAAAAAAATTTTTCTTTCTGCAAAATAATTATTTCATATTTTGTGCAAAGAGTATTAAAACTTTATTTAGTATTTACTATTTGCAAGACATTGTATCAGCCAGGAGCTAAGTTAATTAGAGAATTATTTCATAGTTTAATGAAAGAGACTAGATTATTACTATTTTATAGCTACTTAAAAATACTACTATTTTATTGAAGCATAATTAAGTGGACAGAGACAACATTCAGCTGGTCTCTAGCTCAGGGGAGAACTATAAGGAAAAAAATATATTTTTCTTCCTCCAAAAATAATTATTGCATATTTCCTGCAAGGGTTCTCAACCTTCTTGGGAATATAAAGAGAATATCAGAATGGACATAATTTTCTGAGTAGTTTATTCAGAATCACCCAAGTACAAGACAAGATCACAGCCAAGAAGATGGAGAGTGACAAGCTACCAACTTAAATCAATGCTCACAGTAGTAAAAACATCTTACAGGGCGGGGTTGAGAAGAGAAAGGATAAGATAAAGAGCCTTAGGCAGCTTTTGCATCCTTAGTTGTAGTGGACCAGTTGGAGAAAGACACATTTCAAGGAGGCCCTGAGGCAGAGCTTTGGACTGTGGGCTAAGAAAATAGCAGCAAGTCCACAAGCGGCGGGGGGTGGGGGTGGGGGGTCGGTCTCTTTAACAAAAGAATGGACTGCATCACAAAGAGTGTTAGGCTCAACACAAAGCAACCATAGACTGAAATAAAAGACACACTTTACAGCATTTGCTATCTGGGAAATATGGCTTTCAATATAAGCTTCTCACTTGAATCAGAATAACGGGCGCTCATCCTTTCTGAACTATATAGTATAACACTGAAAATACCATATTCCTTTTATTAAAACAAGAAACAAACCCCTTTGCCAGATGAACTGTCATTCAAATTTTATTTTGTTTACTTCATATCTAATCACTTTATAATCTCCCATCATCACTTCCATCACAGTCTCTGTACTGACCATTCTGACCACAGCATCCTATAGATCTGAGCTGTTATTTATATCTACCACAACTTGATTGAAATTGAGAGGAAAACAATCATTAAGGCCATCGGTCACTACAAATCAGTCAATATAAATCAGCTCTCAAAACAAGCAAACAAGATATTGACGATACAAGATATAGTTGTAGATATTGGAATGTAGTTGTAGAAGAACAGACTATAAAACAAAAGAATAATTTTCAACCTTGCTTGATAGATCTAATCTAGAACACTGATATACTTTAAGGTTAAATTTGGCCTATAATTTGTGATTTCATTTACTGCAACACTTTTTTTCCTGAATGCTACATTGGCTTGTAAGAATGTTCCTTTTTCCCCTTTTATTAGAACTATTTAAAAATATTTTTATTGAAAGAAATATTTCTGCCTCACTCAGTTCATTAAAATACTCCCTATGACTGCCTTTATCTTTTCTTCCCTTTGAGTTGTTATTCTTGCTTTTATTTATTTGTTTTTTATTTTTTAATATTTTTAGAGGGTTTTTTTTTCCTACTTAACTTCCTCCCTCTTTATATTTCCCCTTGTCTCTCATGTTTCACACATAGTCTATTTTCAAATTGATGCCCATATCTAAGACGTTTCCAAGTAATTTTCCATTCCTGAATTCCAAAGAGTACCTTAAGTAAATGTTCTCTTGTGTGTATTATAAAATCTGTTTGAGACAATGTATCTTGAACAGAATAATTTTGTGATCTATTTAATTGTGGAAAATACAGATTCTAACATTTTTGTATTACTTTTGGGTTGTTTTAGAATTGTTTCTCACTTTTTATTTAAATGGGATTTTTCAGCATTTACAACTCAAATAGTTTTGTGAGAAAGTTGCAATGATGTGTTGATTGCATGCATTTTAAACATATTGATTTAAATAGCATGAAAATGTTTTAGAAGAGAAAAACAAAAATAAAGCCACTTTGAAAAACATTACTGAGTAATTTGTGTAGTTTTCTAAGGCTTTCACCTCCTTTTTCAGAAAATAATAACTTTCAGTAGAATCTATACTTTTCACTAAACTTTAGCAAGAATTCAGTGTATTCCTGAGAAGTTATCAAATATAATAAATTTCCCTAAGGCTCTACTTTTATAAATATGAAGAGAGGTAGAGATTGAATTAGAAATTATGAAGTGAATAGATATTAGGTATTCTATTCAAAATATGGTCTGAAAATCATTTAACATCTATTTTTTAATTTTTATTTTTGTTAATCATCACCCGAGGATATTTTTCCATTGATTTTTTTAGATAGAGTGGAAGAGAGAGAGAGAGAGAGAGAGAGATCAATTGGTTTCTTCTCACACGATTGTAACCAGGGCTGGTGATTGAACCTGCAACCCAGGTACGTGTCCTTGACAGGGAATCGAACCTGTGACCCTTGGGTCTGTGGGCCGATGCTCTAACCACTGAACAACCCTTTCGAGGCAACATCTATTTTCTTTTTATTGATAGAGAGATTAATATGTTCCTTTGTTAGAACTTAACATAAGCATAAAGATGTTTTCTCAAAAATTATAAGTATTATTGTTTTTGCAACAAATTGTATTACTGTTTGGGTGTTTGACTATGAGAATTCTTCATGTCTCAAATAAATTATGTCCCAAAAAGTTGACTAATAATTCCATCAGAGGTTCTGTTATAGCCTCAGGCCAGCTCATAAATGCCTATTTAACTCATGTTGGTAGAATAAAAATATATTTTATAAAGAATATAGCAGATAATAATTATAATACTATATTTAAAAAAGAAAAATGTTAAATCAAACCAAAAACAAATAGTAAAATGGCCAAAGTTATGATGATAAACGTATACTTATTAAGATTCGTAAAGAAACTTTTTGCCAAATGTAAGCTTGTGAGGTGGATAACATTTATTCTTTGTTATTACTAAATTCACCTAAAAACCATGTTATTTTGTTTGTTTGTTTTTGTGGTGGTTTGCCTACAAATATACTGCCCTGGTCCCCCCTGCCTGTGCATCTCAATGAAATGCCTTCTGGCATTAAATCTGAAAAGGTCCTGTGCAGCAAATAGAAAACAATGGAAATCATGCTCCATGACTTCTGAGGTTAGGGAATAAAAAACTGTGGAGCTTTTGCCTGGAGCTTTTGGAACACTTGCTCTGGGCAGAAGATAGTCCCCATGTAAAAAGTCCAATCTCTCTGAGAAGAACATGCTGTGAGGAAGCCCAAAGTAGCCATGTGAATAGGTCGTGGAAAAAGAGAGAGAGAGAGGAGAAATGGCCATTTCCTGCTGTTTGAACCATCTCAGCTGAAAAGCCAATTGCTTGTGGTAAGTCCACTCGGATGTCTAGTCCAGCTGAGACTTCAAATAACTTTAGCTCTCGCCATCATTTTTCTGTAACTGCTTGAGAAGCACCAAGCAAGACCACCCAGCTGAAACCAGTCAACCCACTGACTATGAAAGGTAATAATACATTGTTGTTTTAAGCTACAGAGTTTGTGGTTTTATTATTATAGTTAAAGATATAACACCAACACTAAATTGCTTTCACTGACTAAAATTAAAAGGGCACAGAGAAAGGAAAATATTGTTCTTTATTGACTGTACTAAAGTGAAAAGGAAAGGTGGCTGGCCAAGAGGTAATGACTTGCCCAACCAATGTGGCTCAGTGGTTGAGCATCGACCCACGCACGCACCAAGAGGTCACTGGTTCAATTCCAGGTCAGGGCACATGCCCAGGTTGCAGGCTCAATGCCCTGCAGGAGGCAGCTGATCAATATTTCTCTTTCATTGGTATTTCTATCTCTCTCTCTCTCTTTCCCTTCTTCTATCTCTAAAAATCAATAAAAACATTTAAAAAATAAATGAAAGAGGTGATGACTTAGTCCTGGGTGATTTAATTGCTTTCTAAAGAGTTCAAAGGAGCCATTTTATGTATGCAATGTTGATAAAAGTCTCCAAAACTTAAAAAATGTTTCTATTTTGGAAGTCTTTGATTTATAAAAAGCACTGTTAAAACTTTTCTGTAAATACCCACAGAGTAATAACAAAGGTGTAATCTTATTATATTCTAAGATATTCTCTATGTCAATGACAGGTCGTAGATAACCATCCGGATATATTTGTTTATGTATGCAAATACATCTTAATGTAGTCATTCTTCAACACAAACACAATCCTACACCCAAGGGAGATTTTAATTCAAGTCATGAAATTGGAATCAGAAGATTCAATTTAGTCAACCTCCTTTTAGGGAGGACCATGACTTTATCTGAAAAAAAGTTGGAATATTACATGTATTAGAAGATAAAATTAAATTCAGCTATCTCAGAGGACGGGTTCAGATTTAACAAAAATAAATGTGACTGCTCATTCATTCAAAAAAACACACTCTCATTTTTCTACAGATGCTTCAATAAAGAGAACACTAATCTAATTATAGTATTTAAAAAAATAAACTGTCTTTGTGCTTGCTATAAAATAAACAACACAGCTGCAGGGCCTGCCGAGTTTCACTTATTAAAGGAAATACCTTTTGATGATTAACAAAAGCAGATTTGTTTGAAGCATGAATATGCTCACTGGAGTTTCCCAAATGGAAGAGATTTTCAGAAAGGGAGGATTTTAATGAATTGAGGAAAATGTAAACCTAGATAATTAGACTTAGATAACTTTTGCTCCCTTTTGATTTACTCTGTTGGCAGGGGTGATGTTTAGGAGGTAGAAAAGAATAAAAAATGAGAGAGAAATATAATACTGGGTTTCTAAAAAATATTCTCTATTTTTTGACATAGAACTTTTATATGAAAACCTTTAGGGTAGAATGGATCAGTCATTGTAACAGTTTTAAAAAATCAGTCATTGCCTGCATGAGACACTCTTGAGTCTGCCTTTTAATCTGAGGTGAGGTTTAGTTCTAGATCCTTAAGCAGGTAAGTCTTACCTATGCTCGCTACTAGGGGATTATCAGGACAGCAATAATGAGTTTCCTATAAACTAAATATTTGGCACAAAATATGCTTGGATATCAAACAAACTGGGTTGTTTTTTAGTGTAAAGGGGCACACAATAACTAATTAATTAATTAATAATTATGCTGGGTCAATATTAACAATTTGTCACTGTCTCCTGGAAACCTGGAAGTAAAGTTACAAAGAGATAATGTTGTTAGTCATTTGTAAGGTCTCCGTGTGTATAAGATGGAAGGACCAGTGTTTTCCTTTTACAGATAAGAACACGGAAGAGGATTAAACCCTTTGCTTGAAGCACAGTTCACCAGTGGCAGAACAGAGCACAGGTCTCTTCATGCTTTTTCAAAGCCACTGCAGCCAAAGGTTGCCACTACTGGTCTACCTGAGGTCTTACCTAAAAGTTTTGATTTGTCGATGCACATTGAAAAGGTCTAGCCAAAAGTATAAATGTTATCTCTGAGCCAAAATACTAAATAACTCAGAACATTTATCGTTATTAGCTATTTATTTCCTTGGAAAGCAAGAAACATGGTCCCAAGGAGATGAGTCAGAGGAAACATGTTTTCTTTGTGGGAGAGCATCCAATTAAAATAAGTGTCCAAAGCATTGGTAAGCATCACAGTAGCACAGGGTAAACACAAGGATACCCCAAAAGCCATTTTTCCTCTCATGAAGCTTACCAGCTACCTAAGAATAACCTTCCTCTAACCACACACACACAAAAACAAAACAAAACAAAAACAAAATTTCTACAGTAAATTTTTTTGTTGTTGTTGTTTTACAACTATCCTTATTGGGTTTCTTGTCCTCATCTCATATTTCCTTAGCAGTGGTCTAGACCATAACAAATCTCTTCTGCAGATACATTTCACTGCAGTACATTTGCAAGAGTGAATTAAAAAAACACACACACACACAAAATAGAAAATAATCACTACTTCTTTGACTACAGTGTTAGGTTTGTTATGCTCTCATATACTCCCTTAATTGTGTTCAAGTGTGAGAGTTCACCTTAGGGACATCTGTGGAAACAGGGAAGGAAGTGTCCACATGGCTGGGCCTCACTGGTACCGGGCAAGGGTAAGGTAGCCTGATTTCACAGGAAGAGCCAAAGCTACATATAACCAAACCTTGTCCAGAGCCTGGTGGGTATGTCAGGAAAGTTCCAAACATGAGCTTTCAGTTGTCCTTTCTCTGTGGAGTCACGGACAGCGTTGACTCTCCCAGAAACAAAGCATGACAATGCATATGGAGTACAGCTCACCAGGGAAGTTCACCTGAGCCTTGATTACAGGCATTTTCCTGGGGTCTCGTCATGTAGACATGGCTGACCGACCCTGTGGCTGACTTCAGTCTCTACCTGCTCTGGACGTCGCCTGACACCTTGTGACCTAAGGCTCACCACCGTAAACCGCTTGTTAGACTATCTGGATGGCCCAAGGCTTTCAGGAAAACAAGATACTTTGGTGAGGCTCCCAAGGCTTACAGATAACCTGGTAGGAGCAGAAGGTAAGGGTTGACCTCTCTTTGAGCAAGGTAAAAAATTTTATTGCACATGTCTCCAGGAGACATTTCTGAAATCCTGCTTCAAGGTTCTGCATTGACAGAACTCTGGTCTCCCCCCTTCCACCCACTACCCATGCACCCACTCACTGCTTCTGCTGTGTCTTCATCTTCTGGTGCCCTTATTGATTGGAAGACTTGTTCATAAAGTCCACCTCAAATTTTTAAGAGAAAGAATTGGTTTAGTTTATGAACATAATGTGTGAGTGTAAAGATTTGTTAATGGTTCCTTCATGAGCTCCTGACTAACCCAATTAACCCTCCATTTGGCTTGTCCTTAGGTCAAATCATGACCCTCATCCAATCAGTTGTATTTAACCAATGTAACCCTCATAAGTAATTGTCTTAAATACTCTCATGTGCATAGTAAAACTTATGTCATGAGATACCTTATTTGTTGGTATCAAGTATGAAGGACTCCGTGTAAACAGCATCTAAATCTCAGATTGATAATCAAGAGTCGTTTGATTTCCTAGGCCACATGAGAAAACATGTTCTCTTGCTTGATAGCGACAATAGTGACCGTTTGGCTTTGAACCTAGCATAGGGATCCCTATGCTTGTCACTGGGACCAAAATGATGACAGGTCAGGACCAATCATTCTTTTGTCACTCAGTAGGTATATCTAACTTTTAATAATCTTTTGCAATAAAAGAAATAGAAAATCTTATGTTCTATCACGAAATGTAAAAAGTAACATTTATTTTATTTTGTAATGATGAAAAATGGGTATTCTAGTGTTATGGACCTAATCGTATCACCCTAGAGTTCATTTGTGGAAGCCCTAACCCCTAATGTGTGTTTAAATCTGGGGACTATAAGGAGGTAATAAAGGTTAAATGAGGTCATGAGGTTGTGACTCTAATCCAGTAGAAGTGATGTCCTTATAAGAGGTAGAGACACAAGAATGTTCCTTCTCTTCACACACCACAGAAGAAGGGCCATTTGAGGATTCAGCCAGAAGGAGGCCATCTGAAGCCAGGCACAGTGCTCTTACCGGAAACCAAACCTGTCAGAAACTCAATCTGAGATGTCTGCTATCCAGAACTGTGAAAAATGTCTGTTGTCTAAACCACCCAATTTGTGGTCTTTTGTTATGTAAGCCTGAGTAGTGTAATACATCTCAAGTTATGACTAAAAAAAATAATAAAATAACTGAGTAAATAGCTGGATGAATAGCATTATTGAATATGAACTTAGTAAGTAACAAAATAAATGAAAAAAATAGTAAAAACAAGAATTTGAGCATATTTTACTCTCAGAAAAAATCATTTTCACTCTTCAACATAAACTGAAACTTTCCCAGTGAAGGCTTTAGAAATTCTGGAAGGATTTGGTTTGGCTTAGGTCTATAAAATTGATGTAACTTTGTGTCATTGACATATTAAGATTTTTTTTTTTTTTTTTACCTCTTGTAAAGACAACTGGGAATCTTTCATTTACTACACATTCTGAATGAGACTGAAGTCATCTGAAGATCAAAAATCAGTGAAGTAGCAGACAGCATTAGTAAGTGAGAACAATTCACCATGTGACCATCTGTCCCCCATTCTGAATTCAAGAGACTTGGCAAGTCTATAAAAATATCATGGGTGAACTTCCTTTAATAGTACATTTTTACTGCCAGATATATTAATTTTCAATTTCATTTCAATGAGGCATTAGTGAGCAGCAGTTAGACAAATCCAAGATCCTAATGGATATGTATATATATATATGTCATAGTCTACTTTTTCATGTTTAAAGGTAACTTCAAATTTATACCACATGATTTAGGAACTCATTTATTTATTTTTCCATACTTTAGGGGTACTGTGATACCTCATAAAATTTCATATTAGCTAAAGTCTGCTAGGAAAATAACATGGTGGTTAAATTAATTTGTATTTCTTTACTGCAGATATTTAGCTTTGTATTTTTGTGTCCCTGTATATGTTTTCATGCATTTTATAAACATCCTCACTGACAGGAATGAATTGGAGTGAAGCAGTCAGATCATGACCTAATTTTAATATGGTTTTCACATAGTTACAGAAGATAGAAGTGACTTAGAATTATTTTAAGAGTGTCTAGACAAATGTTCTGACACGAGAAACATATCTACACACCAAGGCACTACAATTCCATGAAGGAACGTCTATGTCCTACATTCCCTCCTGGCCTCCTTGACCAGAACTGGGATATTGGAGGGAAGAGGTCACTGTTCAGAGGTCAGGAGAGATGATTAAACTGATTTAATCGCCTTGCTTTGAGACTCTAAGATATATGAAAGCAGAGACTTGGTCTCTTTTTTTCAGTTTTATTCCCTGAGCCTGCATTTGCTCCACACATATAGTAATTATTCAAGAAATATTTGGTGTCTCGTTGACTGGAAGAAAATGAAACCAACTGCCTCTCCCATTGCTCTGAGAAGGAAAAAGAAAGGCACTAAACTAAATTGTTGAGATTTTCTCCTCTCTATGCCAACTGTCTTCCCAGCTGGAAAGGTCCCTGAGCTATGTGAAATGTAGATCAGCTTACCAAGCTCTCCTAGGAGGCAGTGCACCCTGAGTGGAGGTGTATCAGATATTAGCAACTCAGGGTGGTACCTCAAGCGAGGTCCACCAATGAGCCTGGGGTCAGAGCCAGGTGTCAGCCTCCAGACCTCACCTCAGGTCTGGACCAGAGTCCTTGCAACTGAGAGCTGCTCAGACAGGCAGGGCCAAGCTTTGCCCACATCTCTGTCATCCAACCAACACACACTTAGCTACATGCAGGCAGTGGTTCGGGTTGAGCTGGCTCAGACTCAGCAGCACCGTGAGCATGTGGCATGGCCATCAACAGTTCAAACCATGCCAAAGGAAAAAAATAACATCTGTTGTAAAGGATAATCTATATTTTCTCAATATCATACAAATGTCAATAGAGGTATCTTTAGATTAATTTTTTTCTCTGTAAAATACAATCCAAGTAATAATATTCAAACACAGCTTCAAGTTGGCTTCTTCTGTTCAAATAGTTGTGTTCTAAGCCCCTCCTATATGGAAATTTCACCAACATCAGAGCAATTTTAATTATCACTAATAATATCATATACTTGTTTGGACTTACCATCCAGTTTGCAAGTTCAGTTTTCCAAAGTAATGTTTGCAATTTCATTATGAATTTTCATCTACCCTAAAGCTATACAGTTGCTTTTTGCACACCAGCAGGCTGGGAAGTTTCCTCTTCTGATTCTAGGCCTCTCCATTCTGTTACAGGATCCATTAGAAAACACTGGTTAATTGCACTATAAAATGATGGGTATAGCCCTGGCTGGTTTGGCTCAGCGGTTAGAGCATCCGCCTGCGGTCCGGAGAGACCCGGGTTCGGTTCCCGCTAAGGGCATGTACCTCGGTTGCAGTCTGTCCCCGGCCCTGGTAGGTCGTGCGGGTGGCAGCCACTCGATGTGTCCCTTCCACATCGATGTTTCCCTCTCTCTCTTTCTTCCTCTCTCTCCCTCCCACTCTATCTGTACAAAAAAATGGAAAAATGTCCTCAGGTGAGGATAAAAAAAAAAAAAAAAAAAAAAAAAAAAAAAAAAAAAAAAAAATGATGGGTATAAACAACCAGCTTTTTAAATAATAAAAAGTCATGGTTAGAAGCAATTTGATAAGGAACCAGAAGTGACATGTGTGGAGTCACTTCCAGCTAAAATCTTTTGGAAATCAAGATCAAACACCACGGAAGTGACAGTGGGCGTCTAAGTGAAAAGGTGGTTCAGTTTACACACTGCTTTCCCAGAAATAAAGTCATTGTATTTTATGTACAGGGTTGGGCAAAAATAGGTTAATAATAACAACAAATAATATAATAATTAATAAATAAATAACATAAGAATAGATTCTCTTTTGTGTACTCACCTGTAAACCTACCTTTGCCAGTATTTTGTCTTGCTGGTAGCCGGTGCATTTTTGTTGAGCTAAACTGACTTCATACATATATGTAAGCTCTTGGCATAATTGAAGGAGCTAACTCACTTCATTTTGTGAGTGTTTGCCTTGTTACTTCCTTTCTCTTCTTCAGCTTCTTAACTCTTTTTTTACCAGAACGGATCTATTACTGGAGATTTCAGCAGAATTGGCATTTACTGGCTATGCTGGAATTTTTTTTTTTAATCTATATCTGCCTAGGCTGATGAAGAAGTCATATATATATATCATATAGATAGTCATATATTTATCATTATTCTTTTAATCAGTTTATATTTCCCTCAAATACCAATTTCCTTATTTAGTGCTTGCAATTAATTGCAGCTAAATGTTTAAAAACTGAATTCTGAATTCAGACCAAAGTTTCTTAGTAAATATTAATGATTTAACATTAATTATTATTAATGTAACTGCTTATTGAGAGTTTAATATATACTGTCAGTTGATGAAATCAAGGATATATTTTAGGTAGCTTGATATTCCAGCAACTACTAAAATAACTTTAGATGAGAGGGTACATAATTATGTCACATTCTTCCATTTGGGACTGTTTTATTTGAAGCTCTGAAAAGACAAGTTTGAGTTGGAAGAAAGAACAGGAAACTTTTATAACCAGAAGAGAGTGTTCAAGTACAAGAATGCATTTCATATTTGGTTAGCCACAAATTGTTGACACAGAATACACAGGGAAGGGAGTGGATGGCAAAATGAGAACCTAGGTGATGCAGAGCTAAGGAATTGGGCTTTATCCTGTGAGGAAATAACTTATACTTGAGGAGAACAGTCAGATTGAAATATTACAAAGATCATTCTAAGAACATGTGGATGGTGTATTATTGAAGCAGGGACAGAAACTGTGTAGATAATTATGATCGAACGATTTCATTAGTCCAGGCAGGAAATAAACTTGAATAGTGAAAGAGAAGATAGAGAACAAAACAACAGACTTGAGAGCCATTAGGGAACAAACTGACAAAGACTCCCATGTTTTGGTTTGGGAAGATCAACAATAATTGATGATATTTACCAAAATTGGGGATTTAATGAAAAGGAAGAAAAGCAAACATAAGGAAATGAGGAAGAGAAAACAATGAGTTCAAAGCTATGGTAAGTTTGTGTTACAAATGGAGAACTCAGGTGCAGTTGTTTAGAGAAGAAGTCAATCTGATGATATAGTAGAGGAAAGTCTAGTCTAGAAATATTGGGAAACAATGCAAATGAGAAATAAAGACAGCATGAACAAAAGCAGTAGCAGGGGAAACAGTAAAAATGGGATGGAATTAAAACACATATTGAAGTTAGATTCAGTAAGACTACTGCTAAATTGATTTAACATTAGAAAAATCCATTGCTCTTAGCAAGCCAGTGCTATTAAAGGTATGTAGTTCTGCAGGTACAACTTCTAACCTTTAAACATACCTGTACTTAAAAATATAGTTTTATAGTAATATTTTTTACATTAGCTTATTAAATATAAATTGTAGGTCAAGGCATATATTATCCATTTTTAGTATGCAAAGCAACCAGTACTATGTATTTGGCCAATACATATTTGTTGAAACAAACTGACATATCTATGTTGCAACTTCCATCATATCATAGATTTTTTCCAGCATAGTCTTAGTGACTATATGCTATGAGCCAGGCCCTGTGTTATTGTTTTTTTTTAAGTTCAGTTAAACATATGCAATATGATAATTGCTATGATAGAAGCAAGCACAGGATGATACAGAATCAAAGAAGAGGGACATATCACCCAACTGGTGGTCTTCTCATAGGTGATGACATATAAGCCAAATCTTGATTGATGTTGAATAGGATTTATCCAAGTTTGCTGGGTGGAGTGGGGGAGCATATAGTTAGAGACATCAAAGACATGAGAATCATCCTATGTGAACAGGGATTGGGGATGGGAGACCATAGAGCCCTCTGAGTAACACTGGCAAAATAGTGATGGAAGGGGGAGAGAGGAGCAAATAATGAGTTATGAAGGTGAATATTCAGGTAGATACATGATCTCTCTATTCCATGCTTAAGAACCAGAATAACAACCAAAAAAAAAAAAAAAATAGGAAGAGAAGACGGTTTCAAAGAATAAGCTATAAGTTTAACCTCCGACATACTGAGTTGGAGATGTGTATTAGTCAGGCTAGGCTAATGCTGTATTAAATTTGCCATTTCAGTAGCTTAATCTAATGATGGATGTGTAAAGAGGGTCTATGTTCATTGCTGCCATTGTAGCACCAGGGCTCTTTCTATCCATTAGTCCACCTTCCTCTGTATCCTTAGAATCATCTCCATAGTGCTCATGGATAAGCAAAGAATGGGAAGATATAGGTAAGATGTTTTAATGGGTCAGACTTAAAAGAGGCATGTATTATATCAACACACATTCCACTGGTCAGAAGTTACTCACATGGTCATTCTTGACTTGGCAGGAGACTGGAGAATTTAGCTAACCTAGATCTCCCGGAGGGGAAGGAAAAGGGTGTGGCACACAAGGTTCTGTCTGTGAGAAAGGCAACTAGAAATAAAAAGTAGATGGCTAGGATTGAAATTAATTGATATATATATGAGTCCTGAACATAAACAGTGGTAGTTTAAATCATTTTAAATCATGGAAGTGAATGAAATTTCCAAGTGTGTTGGGAAAAAAAAAAACCAAAAAACAAAAAACACCCAAGAGAACATCAGCATTTCATGGATACATAGAAAAAGAGAATGAAAAATGAACTGAATATAAATGGTCAGAAAAATAGGAGGAATTCTAGGAGAGAGAAAATCAAAGTTAGCAAGGGAGGAAAGAATTTTAAATAGAGAGAGAGAGTGGTCAAAAGCATGGGCTCCAGGGTAGTTCAGTAAGACAGAAACCACTGGCTGCATTCTAAAACTGTCAACTATTTCAATTTGGCATGGATTCATCACATCATCTAGATGGTTGAGTAACCTTCAGGAAAGGGACTATGACTATACCTAGGGCAATAAATTCCTTGATTTATGATGTCTCAATTTTTAAAAAAATGTAAAATGGTAACATTTTTTATATAACAATTGCTGAGATTGTACATTAGCTTTAACAAAAGCTTTAAATCTCATCTACAGATACTTTTCTCAGATAAGTTTGGTGTGTGATGTCTTTTTCAAAAAGATAAAAAAATCAATGAAAACTACTTCTAATTCAATTTACCTTTTATATGTATAACTTGTCTATTAAATAAGGAACAGAATATATATTTTGCAGTCAGATAGTAGTTCAAGTATTGATTCAAAACATATGTAAAATATATTTGTTTTTATTTTTCATATGTATATGTATATATTTATATACATACATATAGTCTATTTATGTTGTTCCTCATGGAGATGTCTAATTAATTTAAAATAGTGACAAACAAAAGCAAATTATATAAATTCCTTGCCAAACCTCTAAAAGATATGTTTTAAATTATGAAAACCCTTGATGCCACTGTTAGGAAATTGTGTAGTTTTAAGGAGCAATAAATCCAATAAAGAAAAACAAAACCACAGGTATTGATCTCATAGTGTATGCTAAGCACTATAGTCTGTGGTTCATCTGGATTATATCATTAAATATAATTGCATAAAATTAGCTTATGCACTATGACTTCTGTACTCTTAAGCATATTTAGCATATAAGAAAGAGATAAAATGTACTAAGCCTCATACCTAAGGTAACAGACTCTACTTTGGTGACTAAGCCAGGATATAGGCTCAAGCATTCTGACACCTGAACTCATGTTCTTAACCACAGCAGGCTGTGAAGTGCTTTAAAAAAAAAACAAAAAAAAGCTGAGTTCTTCTTCCCCAACCCCACAGGGTCTGTGAAGTAGAAAAATCCTCTTTTTTTTCCATTTCCATGACTGATGTCAGATTACAAGAGGGATCTCCAAAATCAACAGACAAGTTTGAGTATGCAAAGTTTATTATGTGAAGCAATATACTTCTTAAATTCTTTTACAATTTACAATACTGAACAATATTAAAAAGTAAATTCTCCAAATGTTTGAGTATTGTGACTCTTCCTCTTATCTTTTAAAGGCAGGAGCAACAAACAAAAAATACAAAGGACACAAGAAGATTACGTGTCCACTGTCTTAAAGTATGAATCACAAAGACCTTTGAATATTGTCATAGATTCGGAGTCTTTTAAAAGCCAGTGATTTTTTTTTTTAATCATACATACTTCACACAATTAAGGTACTGCAAAAATTCCCATCTCTCACTAACTCTCCCTCCATCGGGCCCTTATATTTTTCTTTACTCAACTGAGATTTGACAATCATCACCATAACCTCTGCCTTGCTTAGTTTTTTCAGTCCAACTTCTTTCTTCATTGTACTCGTGTGTTTGCACCACATTCCTAGTTAACCGAGCTGTTCTGAGCCGACACTAACCAGAGCTGACTGTGACTGCAGGTAAACACTGGCCAGCTAGCTGGTCTCACTTAGATTTGTGATTAAGTGGGCCCTCAACATTACTGGACAATCATGCCATGTTTCTCAAGTCTATGTGTTTGCCTATTTTCCTAGAGAACTGTATATCCATTCTCCCCCAACTTCCATCACCTTTATTCTCCTCATCCACAGCTGCTGACCTTTTCCCCCCCCATTTCACTTAGGGAATGAAGGCACACAGATAAGAACTTCCACAGCAAATGCCTATGGGAATGGTGTCCCTAAAATAATTATTTTGTTGTTTCTTCCCAGGCAAAGGTAACTCCTCCTCTTATGCATGAGATCCTACTCCTCTCGTCTACTAAAGCACATCTCTCCAGTAATTCTTCCTCTCTCTACTGAACCATCAACATTTTCTCCACTGTTCTCACTAGCATATAAACATTGTTATTGTTTTTCTGCCCTTAAAAAATCTGTCCCTTTAACACATTTTTCAAAATGTTTATAAATGGCAAATCTGGGTAAAGAGCGTCTGTGGGTACATTACACAATTCTCTCTATGACTGAATGGATTGAAAGATCTGTAATGCAAAAATTAAGATTAAAAAAAAAAAAAAACTATCTTGACATTTTAATTCCCTTTTACCACATCAATGTTTTTATTCACATTCACTTGTCTTTCATTCCTCAACTCTGTTCTCTTAGCAAATTCTGTCATTTTTAGTTTCAAAATATATCAACGGTCAATACTTGACTAATATCCCTGCTACCCACCCTCTGGCCTAAATCATTGGTTCTCATTCAAATTATTTCAATAAACTTGTAATCCCTTGAATCTGTCATCAAGAAGATAGATCTTTTTTTTTTTATCCTCACCCGAGGACATTTTTCCATTTTTTGTTCAGATAGAGTAGGAGGGAGAGAGAGAAAGAGAGAGAGAGAGAACCATTGACGTGAAAGGGACACATCGAGTGGCTGTCACCCACACCACCAACCAGGGCCGGGGACAAACTGCAACCGAGGAACGTGCCCATAGCGGGAACTGAACCCGGGTCTCTCTGGACCGCAGGCCGACGCTGTAACCACTGAGCCAAACCAACCAGGGCAAGAAGATAGATCTTTATAAAGCACAGTCAGATCACGTCTAACCTCTGCTTCAAGCTCTCTGTCGGTTCCCATTCCATAACAGAGTCCTTTGTATGCTTTACAAGCTCACTACTCAAAGTGTGGTCTATAACCTGAGAGATTCAGAACCTCAGGCCTATGGGACCAGAATCTACATTTTACTAAGATGCCAGGATTCACAAGCACCTTGGCTGGGCAAGGGCCTGCACAGCCCGCAGCATCCCGCTCCCATCAGCCCTGATTGCATCTCTTATCTGCCTTTCGCATGCTCTCTTCCAGCTAATCCACCTCTTTGCTGTTCCTTAGACATATCGGGTACATTTCTATCCTGGGGCCTTTGCTTTACCCTCTCTGCCCCCTGGATAGCTCTTTCCTAAGATACCCCAGAGTTGTGCTTCCACTCAAAGGTCAGCTCCTCAGTATTTCCCTAGCTACCCTCTGTAAAAGTTCACAGACTATCCTGCTCCCTGTCTTTGCTCCTTTTCCTTTGTTCCTTTTTTTTTCCTTCATAGCACTAATCATCACCTAAGAGTGCATATTTTATGCAGAGATTTGGTTTGCTGCTTGTATTTCCTCACAAGAAGGAAAGAAAGCTCTGTGAGTGCGGTGTGTTCCTTCTTTCTGTAATCCCTTCACCCCATCACCACCACACACATACACAATGTGCTCTTTCCAGCACCTGAAAGAGTTTCTGGCAAGTAAATAGTGCGTAATAACCATTTGTTAAGTGGATGAATGCTTTCTTTTTATTTTCTCAAGTATCTCTCATGGAAAATGTTCTTAAAGCCTTTTTAAGTCCTTCAGCCCATTGACCCCCCAACCTTTTTTCCCCATAGAAATAGTCTCATTTCCATGCCGTTCCCTCCTGGAAAAACCTCTGGCAAACCTGAAGCGTCTCGTGGGCTAAGCCCTCTTCCGCCACCAACCAGGGCTGGACAAAAACAGAACTGAGTTGCCATTGTATAAAGCAGGATCACCAGCCTCAAATATTCCCTCAACACCATCTAACAATTTTATTGTATTTTATTAGTAAGACTATTTCCCCATCTCCAGCTACTGAATAGCGGTTCATTTCCCTGTGTAGAACAGTCTCCTGGTACACTCCTTGCCTCAGGTTAACAGCCTCTGCTCAAAGGAGCCTATCGGTTATCAAAAATACCCACTGTTTTATTCTTCCAGCATCCATGTTCTCTCGAAAGGAACTCTGTGGTCAGTCTTGAAAGTAACCATTTTTCTTCCACTAGTTTTCTGAATAATATATAAAAAATATTTTGTCAGCTGTACACTGTCTCAAAATCATGAAATGTATCTGTGAAATCACTATTCCTTTGATGATGGTGTTTAAAAAAATTATAACTTCATAGACATGCAAAACCTAGAGATTGTTATTTTATAATCTCATTGAGAAAAATGCTTTAGCATTGTAAAAAGTATTATTTAAATTCAAACTATCATTCCTACGCTTAGGTTAAGAATCTATTTTTACATTGAAAATATTGTATTTCCTTCTCTTCCTCATCAAAGTTCTTTGAGAAGTTTTGATTAAATATTCTTTTTTTTCCTAATTCTACCTAATTTATTGAGACATTTATTATTATTATTACCAGTAAATATAATGTAAGATGACATCTTAAAATATAATGGCATTTAACCTTCTAAAATAGACTTATCTATTAGAGATACAGGGACCACATAAATGATGAAATAGACTAATTTCATTGATACAATTAATCTGTTAGTGATGAAGTAACTAATTAACTTTATGAACTGAAAAATCAATGAACCATTACACCGTTAGAATAATTTTGATGCAAGTGGCATAAGTGGACTTGAACTAGCTCTCTTAAATAAGAGTCAATTATTGGCTAACATAACCAAGGTAAGGACAGAGTTGATAAGGATTCAGTAGGATAAGTAGTAGCCCCTTCACTATGCTTCTCTTTCTGTCCAGTTCTCTCAGCTTCCTAGACACAATGTAACGGGTGGTCTCAACATTTAAGTTCCCTAAATGTGAACCCAGAGAGGAGCTCTGAAAGTTCTTCCACATTGTCTCAAGTTTACAAATACCCAAGAAACCTTCTTATTGGTCCTGCCTAAGTCAGACAGTGCCTATATTAAAAATAATTGCCATACCCTGGCCAGTTTGGATCAGCGGTTGGAGTGTCGGCCTGTGGACCAGAGAGTCCCGGGGTCGCTTCTCGCTAGGGGCACGTACAAGATAATAATAATAATGATAATAATGATAATAATGATAATAATAATAATAATAATAATTGCCATGAACAAGATATCAGAATCTGCAAAAAGATGGAAGCTTCTTTTAGAACTACCTAGTTAGTATTGGGACAAGGAAATTGCTAGAATGCACTGGTGGGAGGCTGGTGCACATGTGATGAAGTGCTGCCCCGGGCGGACAAAACAACAAATGTTTTTTTAACAACGATTTGTTTCTGTCTTCCAACTTTCTAATTGGAGACCATTGTCATAGACCCTTAACTGTATACATATCCATTTTTTCTTTCTTCAGCACAGTAAAAGGCCTCCCATAGTTTTAAGGCAGACAGAACAGTTTTACTCATGCATATTGTCAATGTTACACAGAGAGGAAAACTCAGCTAAGTTCCAAAGGAAAGCTGGTCACTGGAAGCAACTTAAGGGGGTATAAACCTTTCTAAAGATAAATACATTTGTAATGAGGTTATGGACTAAATATCTGTGTACCCCCCCTCCAAATTCCTATGTTGAAATCTAATCCCCAATATGATGGTAATTGAAGGTGGAGCCTGTAGAACGGGATTAGGCACAAGGGTGGGATCCTCATGAATAGAATTAGTGCCCTTATACGAGACCACAGAGCTGGCTTGCTTCGTTCCCATCACGTGAGGACACAGAAGTCAGTGGCCTGCCACCTGGAAGAGGATCCTCACAGTACAGGCCATGCTGGCACCATACTCTCATATTTCCAGCCTCCAGAACTCCGGGCAAATACATTTCTGCTGTTGATAAGCCACCCAGTTTAAGGTATTTTGTAACAGCAGCCCAGACTGACTGAGACACATGATAACTAAACTGATATTTGGAAAGTAACATGGAGATTTTTCCTGACAGGAGTTTTTTATATGCTCAAAGAACTTAAAAATATATAGTAGCTTAAAAGGAAACTGTGATATAATGTGCTATAAATAAGTATATTGCTACCGAAGTAAGACTCAGAAAACATCTTTCAATCCTTTCAAATAAACAAGATGGTTTTCTTTCCCACTTTGAATATATGCTGTTTGCTTTTCAACAATTAATATTTTTCTTTTGTACCTGTGAGACCCGAGAGATCCAGGTAGTGGTTTCAGGGAGTTAAGAATCAGCTATAAAAATGATCAATACGTTTCAAAAAATCCAGACAATTCTTGAATTTGATCTCGTTTCTGTTATTTACAAAATTATTTTAAAATATTTTACCATTACTTGTATAAATTATGTTATTGATATGTTATTTTGCTCAAAGCAATTATTGAGTGACACAGAATGCTGCTATATATATTTAGGAAGCATATGCTAGTGATGCATTACTATGTAAACTCTATGATGGCAGAGGTGTTGGTCTCTTCTGTTCATTGCTTAATCCTCATGCCCAGGTCAGTGCCTGGCACATAGTAGGTGTGTCATGATTTAAAAAAATAAATAAATGAGCTAATCTTTGTCATATTGTAATTCTAGAATATTTTTATTGATATATATTAAATTATATCTTGCCATAATGATTGTGGACATCAGGTCCATGTTGAGTTAGCACATATAAATAAATAATAATAATTTTTAAAAGGTGAAGGAACTTATGCATTCTTTGGTCTTATTTTCACATCTCTGAAGAATCACAGGGCAAAAAAGCCAGCATTAAATTTAATCAAATGGAAGGAGAATTTTATACCCGATCATTGTGCCATATAGCAGATGATATACATCTATTCTATGAGATGAAAACCTTACATTTTAAGATTTCCTATTTACAAGAACTTAGATTTCTGAACAGAGAAGTTATATATTAGAGCATCACATAAGTTTTTAGTTTCATTCCCCAAGTAAGTCCAATTTTAGAAAAATGTTTGTGGGCCCAGGCTCAGTTATTTTGTGTCTTTCAATTATCTTTGTCAACAAACGCCATCCATTCTAGAAGCATGTTTTCCACAATTAAAGCAAATATGGAAGAAATTGGCAGATAGGCCGTTTGCACACTGCATGCAACTAACTGAACAGAAGTATAGGTTTCCCTCCATGAAGCCAGCTCTTACCATTTATCTATTGTGTGCACACTGTTGCCATCAGAAAAGAATTTGCATTTTATGAGCCCATGTTGGAACCTGGAAAGAAGTCAGTGTCTTCAAAATGGTGAAAAGCTTCTTTGCCAAGGAAAGCTTCTACTGGAAGACACATCTTGGTGTTCGTGCACTGGTGGAGCATCTGTGGCGCTTGGCAATACATCTGGTTTGGCTGCTTTCTTGAAGAACAGCCTCCACATATCCCAGTGACTCACTGTCTTCTATCTGCCATCAGTCACCAGAGACTCTGCAGCAATTCTGAGAGAAGCTTCGTCCGCTGCCATGGAAAGATCAGAGCCAAGGATTTAATCCCTCATTTCGGCATGTTTTGTCAAGGGATAAAAGAAAAATATAAACTTTGTATACTACATGTTCCAAAAAAAACTTTTAGTGCTTGATTGCATTTTGAGAAATGCAATCTCTCTCTTTTTCTCTCTCTTATTTATTTATTTATTTATTTATTTATTTATTTATTTATTTATTATTTATTTGAGGTGGGGCAGACTACTGGCTAAGGAGGAATTGGTCCATATCTTGGCTAAGGGAAGGATACTTTTTTGACAATATGAATGATGCAATTCATTCAGGGCAAAGCCTTGAATTATAGATGCTGCTAAAAACAAAACACACATATAACACTCACCCCTACCTCAAACCACCACTATAACAAACCCCAAACTGTTGCATTCAAGTTTCTAGTTACCAGAATCAGGCAACTATCCCAAGCCTATCAATGCCAGAATCATCACAGTTTTAGTCTGGGCCGAGAGTGGTGGAGGACGGCCCAGTTCTCCCTGGGAAGCCAGGTGCAGGTCCCCCCTGGGAAAGCCCCTGTCCTTCCCAATGCTACTGCTGTTCAGAAAACTTAAATATTGAAATCTGGAGTCATGGTCATCTTCTTGGTGTCACAGAGAACATCACTGTGACAGACCGTGACCTAGCTGACTTCAGCCAAGATTTCAAGTCAAGAAGTCCCAGAGAATCCTGTTATTAATTGACAATGTGTACTCACCTGGCAGAGCCATTTGTGGAAACATTGATTCCACTCATGTGTCTTTGTAAATGAGTCTTTTGGCACATAAAGCCACCTAAACAAATTATGAAAAATATCAAATTTAGATGTCAAAGATACCGTGCACGATTTCAAATCAGTGGCAATTCTGTATTTTAGAAAGGTGAATATTGTCAGATTCTGGCTGAGCTTTCCGTTGAGGAAAAAATTATTTGTCATGTTTGTAAAATTTGGATCTTAAAGTTTAGATGGCCTACATTTTTCGGTAATCAGCCTTTAATCATACTTATAAATAGATGAGGGCAAGAAAAGTACAAATTTTCGTGAAGATTTCTTTCATTTTATATTTCTAACATGTTGTGATTAAATAGTTTGGTACAACTGTTATAAAGTTATGGTTTCCAAACATAACTAGGCGCTTCAGAATGACCAGCAATCTGAACCACTCACTTCTCTACAGCTTTGTTTCCAGTTCTCCATGAAGATCATTCAAACATCTTCACACATTTGTTTGTAAGCCTGCCATGCCCCCTTGAGTTCAGTAGATGGTCTTGATTTCTCTTTCACAGAGCAGTTTCCTTAACTTCCATCACGAACCCTATAAACCAATAAGCATCCATAGATGTACTCTTTCTCCTTTCTCTTCATTTATAATGACCTTGTACCAGTGGCTGGAATTCAGAGGTGGCAGTACTCCAGTTTCAGCCATGGTAATAACACCTATGGAATCACCCAGATTTAAGTGCCTGTGTTGAGTTAAGCTATTCTATTATCAGCTCCGTCTTTTCACATTAAGGCTGTTATGGGAGAGAAAACTAAATTCCTTTTTCCTCCAAGTTAGGGTATTATAGGTCATTTTGTTACAGTGGTTTAGCTTTCACACTAATTCACTGAAGTTCTGTCGCTCTCTTGTATGATCTCACCTACTCCTATGGCTTCAATTATTTTCAAATAATACCAATTCTAGTATCTCTTTTCATTGCCTAGAGCTGCATATCTAAATGCCCCATTGCATACTTGGATAGCCCATATAAACTGAAATTCAACAAGCCCCAAACTTAGTCTTTTCTTATTCAAACTCTTCTTTCTCCTCTGATCTATCAGAATGAGGGGCACCATTAGCAACTCTGGTTTAGAGTAGAAATCGTAGATTAACTCCCAACATTTCTCTCTTATACTTTATCACATCCAAATAAAAGCATGTCTATTCTACTTACAAAAATCTCATAAAACCAATCATTTCTCTTTCTGTCTCTTGCGAAGAGTATAGGACACTATCATCTCTTCCTTGTGTTGCTGCAATTGGCTCATTACTGATTTCCCTCATTCCGGTTTTGCCTCTCTCTAGTCCATTTCCCACAGTGCTTCAATTAAGCTTTCTATACTGCAACTTTTACTCTACTTAAAACCATGCAAAGATTCTCCGGTGTTCAAAAGTCAGGATTTCTTAATTGGGCGTAAAAGGTCCTGCATGACCTGGTGCCTGCTTACTTCCCCATCTTCTTCATATTTCATATTCTAGCTTTCCTAGCTTCTTAGAGTTCTGCCACTATTCTTTCTTATAACCACGCCTTCCAATAACCGGTTTCCTATGCTAAAAACAAACTCCTTTTTCATCAGCTGCGTAATCCTACTTTTCCTTTGGGCCTGACTCACTGGTCACTTTTCCAGGAAATCTTTCAGATTCTTTCCGTCTGGCTAGCTGCCGCTCCTATGCGAGAGAGTACACTGTACTCCCACTAAATAGCACCAGTCATGTTGTATGATAATGTCTCTTTATAGCTTCATTTCTCACTGGAGAGAGACAAGGTTTATCTGGTTTCTTTTTATATGTCCTACACTCTACCAACTCCAACATCTATTATTGCCACTAGCACATAGTGGGAGCTCAGTAATGACTCATATTTGGAATAAACTGCACACACCATTTTGCTTGAATTCATTTTAACACACTTTCTTGGGAAGAATTGGTGGCTTTCACTAAGTTCTCAGAAAGGTCCATGGCCTTAAAGTATGCAAACTGTTCAAACATCCTAAGACACAATCCTTCAGTTTCTAAATGAGTATACAAAAATGTTCTCCCCCCCCCCCACAACATACCTGCATAAATGATTAATTGAAATAACCACAGATGATTATCCCTCAACCTCAAAAGTGACATATTTATGAATATCATTGCTTTCAACATAACACACATGCACACATATGTGTGCACAAATGCACACAACACAACACAATTTTTGAACCATTCTTTATAGCAATAGACATGGGAATTGTATGCAAATCTGAAGGCTTTCAAGAACCTATGGTACTGTGCTGGTCTGGCTCAGCGGTTGGAGCATTAGCCCACAGACCGAAGAGTCCAGGGTTCGATTCCCAGTCAAGGGCATGTGCCTCACTTGTGGGTTTGATGCCTGGTCCTGCTCAGGGTCATACGGGAGGCAACCAATTGGTGTGTCTCTCTCATGCTGATGTTTCTCTCTTTCTTTCTCTCCCTCCCTCCCACCCTATCTAAAAAAATCAATGGAAAAATATCCTTGGGTGAGGATTTAAAAAAAAGAAGAACTTATGGTTCAAAAATACAAGAGGGAAAAAGCAATAAAAATCAAGACTTGTTCAGTAAATTTGGCTTGGGAATAAAATCAAGACTGGGTTTATTACTTTTTTTAACTTGTTATTTTGCAAGTGAGTAGCAAGAAGTTACAAAAATAATACAAAGAAGTTTCATTTACATGTCACCCAGCTTCCCCCAATGGTAACATTTTATATAACTATAATGTATGATCAAAACCAGGAAATTAGTTACTTTTTATTCATTTTCCAGGTAGAAAATATTACTTTCCATGACTGGTTATCTTATTTTCACTATGTAAAACTATCTGAAAGTTGAAATTGTCAATTCAAAAATTATTTGATTTACATTTAGTAAAACATTTTAATTTCTATCAGAGAGTATGTTGAGTAATTTAAATCCTTCAAATTAATCACATGGAGCAAATGCTATTATTACCCCAACATATAGATGATGAAATGAGGCATAGATAAATTGAATACATGCTTAAGGCCACATAGGTTATAAGCATCAGGTCCAGGTTTTTTAAATATAGTTCTGTCTGACTTCAGAGACTGCAGACTGAACCACCACTTGAATGATGATGTACCTTCCAAAACTGCTTTCCACCTCTGGAAGAGTTACTGATTGATTGACCATCTCTCATTAGAAATCAGGTTAAATGGCTTACACACTTGCTTGCATTCTTCTTAAAAATATCTAAGATGATGTCACATGAGAAGGGAAGAAAGTAAGAAAAGAAAGAAAAAAAAAAACAACAACAACAACAACTGAAGATCACATTTACCAGACCTCAGTGCAAAGGATCAAGCAGAAGAAAGCCCGGGCATGGCTTGGCCCTAGGGCAACAGTGACTGAGGTTCCTCAACGAAGATAGGAAAGCAGTAAGAAACTGGAGGCCAACATCAAATATCTCAAAATATTACCCCAAACAGGTTTTGAATCAGGAAGAAGAATTCAAACCTTTTCATCATGCTCTTATAATGCAACACCTCCAGGATCCAGACTGAAGACATTCCACCAGCACATTAATCATTCATTACTGATTTTATGGGTCGATTCTAACTCTGATTATTCTGATCTCACAGGTTTCAGACATAAAACATAAATACCCTGGAAAGCTCAGTGTTATGCATCACCTTGACAAAATTCTGAAATTATGTCTCAATTTTTTTTTATACCTGATGATTTCACAGCAACTCTGACCCACATCCTGGCCCATACCCTACATCTCCATGCTTTGTCTCTTCTGCCACTATAAGGTCAAATTATTTAGATTAATTTGATACTTTCTCTAAACATAGAAACAGTTATAAATGTTCCTTTTCTATGAAGATGCATTTTGAAATCCTAACAGCTGCTTTCTATATCACTTTGTGGTTCAAATTGTTCAGAAGGCAGGAGTCACCTGTCCTGTCTGGTTTGATAGGAAACACCTATCCCTTAAACCTTTTCTTTACAGAGTAGTGCATGGTGAGGAAAAATCCATCATTTCATTCCTAGGATAGTTTGTCGTATACCTGGCAAGACCTTTTTCCTCCTGTTCTTGGCAGATGTCTGAATTAATCTTTCTTCCATATTAATGACAGGCTCAACGACAGGACTTACCCAACTCTTTAAAAAAATCTCCACTGAAATTAATAACTTCAGAGAGTTTGCAAAGCTGGTACGGAATTTACAGAACAAAGCAGTGGAGAGCCACAGGCCTTCTCTAATAAAGACATAGCTTGTTTCTTCCACATAGTTTTGCTTACACAGCTTTATAGATGTTCTCTGTCTTAAGGGTTCTAAGCCCACTCAAATGCCCATTTTTCTTCTAATTGCTTTTCTGCCACTGGCTTGTTAGCAGGTCTCAACATGTGCACATGCGTGCTCGCGTGCACACACACACACACACACACACACAGAGTCCCTTCCCCTCTTCATTATTTACCTCCGTCCCAGCATGTCCATCTGCTTCAGGATGTAGGAAACATGCCACTTCTTAAAAAGCCAGCAGAAATGTGCATATCTGAACCTTCGTGCAACATTTATAAGCTCTGTCAGTTTCTCCTCTTTTCTTTGTGTTCTGTGATATTCAGCACTTTCTGCAAAGAATGTAATGAAGAAAAAAAAAAAGATAAAAAAAGTGCTTATCTCCAGCGACATGTCCAAACAGACACTCCTGCCCTCTCTAATAGGCTCATCTAATTTGCTCCTGAGACCAGGCCTGGAAGAAAAGCATCTTGAGAAAGTTTTCTTCCATGGGCAGAGCCATCTGCTAATGGGGGCCTGTGCCAGTAATTTACAAGTAATGGTTTACAGCTGTGAACCCTGGCTTCTGAGCTGTTTTGGTCATTTAGTAATTACAACAGTTTCATTAACATTTAAAGGGAATAGTCTGCTCAGTATCAATTAGGGACTATCTGCAACTGTGTAGCTCCATTTTCATATTTGCATTTGACATTTAATATTCTGCACACATAAATTCTTGGTCTTGAAAATGCATTGCCATAGAAGGTCAAAATTAATCCAGAGCCCATTTCTATCTAGCTATACTAAACTTTAGGAGCTATTTCTACAGAGAGTGGAAACATAAAAGGTTATTTTGGGGTGCTTTCCCACATCTGAACATTTAAGTACTTTTTTCCCACCACTAAAGTTAAGGTTACAGAGTCATCCTCGATTTTTGTTATATCTCCTATCTTCTGGGGACATTCCAAACTTATGTGAGTCAGATTTGGATTGTATTAAGTAGACCGATGACATCTATTACTTGCAAATCTTACATAACTACAGTAATATTTATTTTTTAATATTTGAGGATATCGGGGTGTTGTGGATTTCAACTTAATAAATAGCATAACACTAAGACAAAAATGTCTCCCTAAAGTTCTTCACATCATGAAAAATGTTTTGATCTCTATTAAGTTAAATTGTTGAGCAAAGGGTGGTTATGCTTGAGTTTATTTTAGAAGAAATAATAACCCCATGGTAGTTTAAATTTTTCTGTGGCTGAGGATGGTCCAAGGATTTGATCTCTGAAGGTAAGTGACTTGGACAGAATGAGAAAAAGCAAATTTTAAGTAAGCTGAAGATTTTTAAACGAATAGAAAATCAAAGTTCCCATCAGGAGAGAGAGGAGTAGTTTGAAACTTTTACGGGCAGATTGCAGAGGATGTCACTATGAATGGTTTGAATGACAGAGGTTAAAAACAGTTGGAGCAGACATCTGGGGGTTTTTTTGGCTTTTGGTTCCCAGGGTCCATCCTTGCTAGGAGGTGAATCGTCAAGCATGGACCATTAATCTCAGGGACAGAGGTAGGAAGGAGCCCACCGAATGAAGGTAAGAGTGATGAAGAAAGAGATTCCCAGGGGTCAGTGTAACTGGGTTCCATGCAGGTATGTGCAGCTATAAACCGAGACATACTTGATTGGCAGAGCCAATCGTTGAGATGATTCAATGAAATTCCATTTGTTTGAATTGTAAAGCTCAAGCTAAATCTTGTGCTACCAAAGCAGAGAGAGTGACTTTAGCAACACAGATAAAGCAAAAATTAAGGCAGGGTGGGGGAATCTGTATGTTTTATGGCCTTGAAGTTTGAAAAAATGTCCTATTTCCCATCTCCCAGCACGTGAACCTCAATCAGATACCTCTAAGGGTGAAAAGGAGTAATGCCAGCCAGCGGGGAAGCATCCTGATCAGATCACTTAGATCTTCTTCAATATTTATATGATATAATGCATGTAATCTACTAAAAATAGTGTGTTTTATAAAACAAATCACTCAGGGTCAGTTTTATTCAGCATACATAAATGACGTTGTCTCCCATATTCCTCATTTCCGCCACAACTTGCCATGGCTCCCTGTTGCTTATGAGACGAATCCAGAACGTTGGTTCTATCTGGTCAAATACTTTGTATCTAAAGCATTTCCCTAGGTGTCTCCAGATGCTTTGAAAATGTACCATCTTTTTCCCTAACTAGAATATTGGCTTCATGAGGACAGAGTAAGAATCTTCTACTTTTTCTATCCTTGTAATCAAGAGCTGAGGCCTAGGAAATAAACACCAGTTTTCTAAGCTTGATCAGGCAGACAAAAAGGAGAATTTGTAAATGGGGAGAGATAAATAAAAATAAAAGAAAATCTGGCCTTTAAGACCGAAGGTCAGGGACAGGACTTCAGTTTTCAAAGACCTAGAGCATAGAATTGCAGATATGGGAACTGGGAGTCTAGGTTGCCAGATCCCCGGAGCTTGGGACCCAAAGGCAGTTTTTTCTGTTTGCCAGGTCATAAAATAAGCAACTTATTTCATTATCTCATGCTTATGGAGAGAGTTCATAGTGCCTCTTTGGGACTTTGGGCGTTTAAGTGCTCACCAATTGGTTGGAACCAGTGCCCCGGACACAGAGTGGTGGTCCTGGAACACTGGAGAATGGGATATTTGTAGAAAAGAATAAATGAGGAAATTATAGAACATGTGTACTACTGATATCATATTAGAAGACATTGTCTTCAGCATAGCCAGTCACAGGCCTGAGGCCTTGGGAAGGTTGTGATGAAGAGAATAGTGAGGATCAGTTCAGAGGCTTGGATTGTGAAGAACAAATATTTCACTCCTGGAAGAAACTGAGAGAAAGAAGTAAAGAGCTCAATAATGTGATGGGAGGAAGAAAGGAAAAGATCTACGACTCAGGAAAGTGAGGTATTAGGTCATTACAGAAATAATCATGAGCCTGATTCTAGCCGCTCAAGTTCCTGTGCCTCAGGTTGGCATGTGCTCACATCGTGGGTTAAGGCTAAACCTATAGGATAGGGGTTTTGGCCGTGCTGAAGAGAGACCCAGTTACTCATGACCATAATAAATGCATGGTTGATCAAATGGCAACCTTACCCACAATTTAAAAAGCAAAGTTTAAAAAAATTACAAAGCTTGTTTGTGCTTTCATTTTTCTCTCTATTAATTGAGGTAACAAGCTGCTCGGTTGTATAAATGCATGTCTCAATAGTTTAACAAGATAGTGCCTTATGTCTTATGTGTAGTCTTCCCGTGACTCCATGCAGAATACACGGACCTGGCTCTTCTCAGCGTTGGCTCTACTTTACATTCAAGCAGCACTGGGCAGGGAGCGAGAAGGGAGGATCAATGCCCTTGGGTCAGGGAAATATCAATCAAAACCCAGCAGGAAGTTGGAACCAGAGCCCAAATATGACACTGAAAAAGGTATTTCTTTGTTTCTGTCTATAGGAAATAGAAGCTGAGACATGTAGTCTATCTGTGTCAGAAGAGGGAGGGAGATTGGTTTCGTATGGAACTATGGAATGCACTAATGAGAAAAGGAGAAAAAAAGAAACCTGTATTGGGTTTTACAAATTATATTTCAGATTATCTACCAAGAACTTCAAAGCAGTTATTATAATCCTCCATTCTCCAAATGGGAAAATTGAAGTCCAGAAAGTTAAATAGGCTACGCATTATGTAGGTAGTTGTCAGAGCTAAGGTTGGACTCCAGCCTTTGGTGATCTTACTGTGACATGGTGGAGATTCAGCTTAGATTCAGCTAAACACATGTGAGTCTGTGGCACTTGCCACTCACTTGTTTGTCTTTGAATTAATAACTTCTCTGAAGCTGTGTTTTCAGCAGTAAAATGGAACAGTCATTATATTTTCAATGTTTGTGGTGATAAAATATGTAATATCCTATCTCTAAAACTTTCTTAAATATTGGAATTGCTGTAATGCTTGTTAGAAGTATGTGTATGTTGACAGCTTATTTTAAATTCTGATAGAATGGGTCTGGATCGAAGCCTGGGAACTCATAATTTTAGCAAATGGCCTGGGATATCTTATGGAACACTGGACTAAGCTATACACATTAGCAGTTATTATCACCTAGTTTAGAGCTTAATGGATGTTGCCATTATTATTGAAGGTTCAGCCTGGTTACTTATATTTTGAAATATTAACTGCTCCAGAAAGTCCTTATCATTAATCACTGCCTACCCACCAATATACTCCTATTAGTTCACATTGTTTTCTCTGAAGCCCTCTTCAAGTTTGGGTAACAGGTAATTATCTACTTTTTACTCTGAGAATACTGAGTTTTGTTTTGTAGGTAGATGTTATAACTTGATGCTGAGCCCTTAACTGTAAAAATCAGAAACTAGATCTGGCTAATTTAAGTAGAAAAATATTTTGTAATATCCTATCTCTAAAACTTTCTTAAATATTGGAATTGCTGTAATGCTTATTAGAAGTATTGTATGTTGACAGCTTATTTTAAATTCTGATAGAATGGGTCTGGATTGAAGCCTGGGAACAGAATAATGGATGATCCAGAATCTCTCAGAAGGAAAAGGCATTGACTTAAAGAAGCAGGAATTTGTCCAATATTCCTCAACTCATAGTACTTCAAATACTCTATTTCTGAGTCCAAACAGCAGCCCCTGTGACCCTGATTTCATCAAAACTAGACACCAATTGCTGTTAGCCTCGTCCCTAGTACTACTTGTCCTCGAGTCAGCTGCCTGTATCTTAGCTGCGGAGGAAGCTGGAGGAGTGAGACTCATGGCCTCTGACTATTCTGTGACTCATAAGGTAAGGAGTTTTCCAAACAAGAAAGAGAGTCCCAGAGGTAGGTAATAAAAGGAGTAAGAATTGCCTCTCCAGGGCCTACCTTCCCTGGTGTCAGACTAAGGGGATGCTCCAGAACCGAGGACAGGTGAAGACAGAGAAGCACTGGATGAGGACAAACAGTAGACAATGTGTTATAAACTTGTGAATCTAGTGTTAGTGCCAATACCATATGTAGTCAGCATTCATTTGCTCAGAAATTTTAGTTAATGAATAATTGAAGAAAGGAAGATTTCTTAAATGAAATTCTGCATTATATATAATTTCAGAGGAACTAGATATTTGCTTTACAAACAATTTCTCAAAAAATATCTACTAGTGATACAAAGCCTAAAGGACACGTAGAAGACTATCAAGTGGCCCAGTGTATGCCAAAGGAGAGAGAGAGAGAGACAAAAAGGCAGAGAAAATATTTTAAAAATAATGGCTGGTTTGGCTCAGCGGTTAGAGCGTTGGCCTGTGGACCAGAGAGACTCTGGTTCGGTTCCCGCTAAGGGCATGTACCTCCATTGCGGTTTGTCCTGGGCCCCAGTTGGGGTCATGTGGGTGGAGACCAGTCGATGTGTCTCTCTCACGTCAGTGTTTCTCTCTCTCTCTTCCTCCCTCTCTCCCTCCTGCTCTACCTGATGGTAAATGCAAAAATGTCCTCGGGTGAGGATAAAAATATAAATAAAATAAAGAAATAATGGCCAAAATATTCCCATATTTGATAAAAGACATGAAGATAAACATCTAAGAAGCTCAACAAACTCCATGTAGACCCATGGAGACACATTATAACAACTGTTGGAAGCCAAAGACATACAGAGAATTTTGAAAGCACCAAGCGAGAAATGATTTATCACATATAAGGAAATCTCAATTAAATTACCTGTGGATTTCTTAGATATTCTAAGTGCTAAAAGAAATAAAAAACTGTCACCCAAGAATCCTATATTTTGCAAAACCATTCTTCAAAAGTGAGGGAGAAATTAAGATGTTCTCAGATAAACTAAAGTTTAAGAGCTAATTACCACCAAATCTGTCATGAAAAAAATATAAAAGGAGTCTTGAAGATTGAAATAAAAAAAAACTAGCTATTAATTAAAAGCCATATATATATAAAGATCTTAGTAACGGTAAATACATGGGCAATTAATTATAAAAGCTAGAATTATTGCAACAATAGTGTATAACTCCACTTTATGTATTCTCCATGATTTAGGAGACTAATACATTTTTTAAAATTTTTAGTCTAAAAGCTAGTATGGTTAAAACTTAGGTTTATAACTTCAAAATTTGTTTTCTATGCAATTTAAAAGATAAATGTATTAAAAATTATTAGTTTATGTTGTTTGAAGACACAGTTTGTAAAGATATGATTTTGAACATCAACAAATAAAAAGTTTGGGGATGGAGCTGTTAAATGTGCAGAGTTTTTGTATATTGAAGTTTAACTGGTATAAATTCAAATTGTGGTATAATAATTTTTACATTTTAGATGTAATTCCCATGGTTACCACAGAGGAAACAGCTGAAAAAATATACGCAAAAGAAATTTAAATACTTTTACCAAAAAAATCAAATGAATATAAAAGCAATAAAACAGTAAATGAGTGTCCCAAAAAAGCTATAAGATATAGAAAACAAATAGCAAAATGACAGAAGCAAGTATTTTTATCAGTAACTACTTTAAATGTATGAAATTTCATTTTTAATGAAAATACATAAATTGGAAGAATAAAGAAAAGGACACTGTAAATTGTATTGTCTACAGATAAGTTCTCTTCAAATTCAAAGATACTTAGGTTGAAAGTTAAATGATAGAAAAAGTGGTACATATATACAATAAAATATTACACAGCCATAAAAAAGAACAAAATCTTAATTTGCAACAACATGATGGAAAAAGAGGGTATTATGCTAAGTGAAATAACTCAAACACCATATGATTTCATTTATATTTGGAATCTAAAACATAAATGAACAAGCAAAACAAAGAGAAACCCATAATTACAGAGAACATGTTCATGGATGTCAGGTGGGAGGAGGGTTATGGGGATGGGTGAAAAAAGGGGAAGAGATTAAACTATGCAGATTTGGCAATTTTTAAAACAGTCAAAAGAGGTAAAGTACAGCAGAGGGAATATAGGCAATAATATTGTAATAATCATGTATGATGTCAGACACGTACTAGACTTATCAGGGTAATCATTTCTTAAGATATATAAATGTCTAATCATTATGCTGTACCCCTGAAATGACTATAATACTGTATGTCGATTGTAATAAAAAATAAATTAAAAAAACAAATGGTGAGGATGTGGAAATTGGAGCCTTGTGTACTATTGATGGGGGTGTAAAATGGTGCATACACTGTGGAAAACAGTATGGTGGTACATCAAAAAAGTAAAAATAAAATTACCATATAATTCAGCAATTCCACTTCTGGGTACATACTCAAAGAAACTAATAGCAGGGTCTCAAAGTAGTAGGTTAAGGTTAGGCTATTTGTTTATCTATGTTCATAGCAGCATTATTAACAATAACTAAAATGTGGAAGCAATCCAAGTTGTTTATAGACGAATGAATGGATAAGCGAAAATATGGTATATACATGCAATAGAATATTCTTCAGCCATAAAAAGGGAGGGCAAATGATAAAATATGGATAGAACTTGAGAACATTATGATAAGTGAAATAGCCACAAAAGAAATGTACTGTATGATTCATTTATATGAGGTATTTGTATTTATCAAAATCATGGGGAAGGAAATTAAAATAGTTGTTGTCAGGGGAAAATGTGAAAATGGCTACAGAGTTTCAGTTTTGCAAGACTAAAAGAGTTCTGAAAATAGATGATAGTGATAGCTTTACAACACTATGAATATAGTTAATACATTTAAAAATACTTAAGAGAACATTTTATGTTTTGTATATTTTACCACAATTTTTAAAAGTGGGGTAGAAATGATAGGGAGAAAAAAGTTATTGATGCTACTAAGTAGTAGGTTAAGGTCATGCTATTTTTCTCAAAGGATATTATACCAGGGTCTTAGACAAGCGGATGGCACAGTGAAATGAGGGAAAGAGGGAGAGTTTAATACAGGGAATATCTTCGAAGTTGTGAGCAGTTTAAGGGGAACTGACAGAAATGGTGAAGATTCCCACCAATAAACTGGGGCTGCCATTACCACCATTTGTCTGAATGGCAAGAGGAGGAAGTAGTTGCCAGGATCCAGAGATAGTAACTGGAGCTGAAGGCAGCTGGATTAAAACAGTGCTATGATCTTTGCTTAGAAAAAAATGAGCCAACTCGAGGCCTGTCAGGGAGGAGCCAAGGTCGTAGTGTGCCCATTGGTCAAACCCAAGAAGAAGTTGGAAGACAAAGGAGCCTAGTTGATACACTCCATAGAAGTCTCTGCAAAGTAACAAGACATATCCAAGGGAAAATTGAGGGAGGCCTCTAGGAACTGAGGGTGGCCTTGGAATAGCTGGCAAGAAGCTGAGGCCCTCTGTCCAACAGCCAATAAGAAATTGAATGCTGCTGACAACCACACAAGGTTAGAAGCAGATCCTTTACCAGTCAAGCCTTACGTGAAGCATATTTCTGGCTGACATTGTGACTGAACCTTTGTGAGACCATAAAGCAGATAATCTAGCTGTGCTGGGCTCAGACTTCTGACCCACAGAAACTGAGCTATTAAATGTGTGCTGTTTTAAGCCAAGGGGAAAAAAAGAAAAAAAAAAAAAAAGAGAGTGACCAAACTGTAAAAATATATTAACTGGAATAATGATAAAAATAAGTTTTCTTCCACGCTAATAGAACTCCTTTTTGATACATATATTTCCTTTCAATACTCTTTTTCTATACATCCTTTAAAAATCATTTAAGTATAATATTGAATGATTTTTATATCATCGGAATTCTTTTCTGCCATTTTCTTTTGATTTCTAGAAACTATTAGAGATTATGAGCTGAGAAAGTTTAACAGTAATTGTTTATTTCACTGACCCATGACCTTGAATAAAGGTTAATTTAGTGAGGAGGTAAAATTATTGGCTATACTTTATGATATTGGTTCTTGTTGTCTCATTTCTAATCACTTATATGGACAAAACATTGGCCGCATTTTGATAGAGAAAGTCTATTGGGTATTTTTTTTTAAAACCTTTGCTTTTAGTAAAAGAGAATGCATGCTAATATTTTATACCATGCCAGTAAGTGGGGATGGGTTTGGTTAAACTGTGGTAACAAATAACACCTCAGATCTCAGGGTCTGAACAAAATGAAGCATACTTTTCAATCATTCAAAGTCATCGGAGTCCAGGGCAGCCACCGTTAGTAGATGGCTTGAGATTCTACAGCAATTAATATGAGGCATCTTCCACAATCAAACTCAAGCAAGAAAGAGCTAGAGATTTGGGCTCCTTCAAATTTTACTGTGAGCACAACCAACCTCAAAAGGCAAGGAAAACCTAGATTGAACACTGATAATTAAATATTACAGATTAAAATATTTCACTTTTACTAATATTTAAGCAATGAAAGAAAATCCCATGTCCATGCCTGATTATATGGGCCTGAAGGGCCCCAGAAAGGAGTCTTGGACAAATTGGCAAGCAGCTGTAATTCTGACCACAGCTTTTCACAGATACTTTCAAATGTCTATTATTAGCAGTGAGATAAAATAATACATTAAGAACAAGTTTTATTTTTAGATTCTATGCTCTTATTTTTGTATTGAAATCTAAGAAGTCTCTTATATACATCCAGGGTTTTTGTTTATTTGATTTGTTTTATTTTTTAACCTTGAGGATATATATTTACTTAATTTACAGTCAAGTGCTATTATTGTAAGAAAGGAAATAAGCACTTTATCTATTTCTCATAGTATCAATGGTAATGACTAAATATTTACAGTTGATTTTCAGAGTTAACTGTCAGTTTCACCCTCATAAAAATTGAAGGTGAATTAAAGAGCTTCCCAGACCAAAAAAAAAAAAAAAAAAAAAAAGGCTAAAGGGACTGTTGTTAGAGGAAGAAATATAAATATATAGAGAGAGGAACATAGGCATAAAGAGTAAAAATAGAAATACATAAAAGCATATCAACAATAATCTTACATATAAATGGTTTAAATGCTCCAATCAAAAGACAGGGTAGCTGAATGGATAAGAAAACACGATCCATATATATGTTATCTACAAGAGACCTACCTCAGAACAAAAACTCACACAGGATAAAAATGAAGGGATGGAAAAAAGTTTTTCATGATGGAAACAAAAAAAAAAAGTGGGGGTAGCAATAACTTACATTTGGCTAAAACAAAGGCCATAACAAGAGACAAAGAAGGTCACTACATAAGGCTAAAAGAATAAATTCAACAAGAAGACATAATAACTCTTATAAACATATAGGCACCCAATATGGAAGCACCTAAATAAATAAAAACTGCTGGTGGACTCTAAGGGAGAGATTGGCAGCAATACAGTCATAATATGGGATCTTAACAACCCACTATCATCACTGGATAGATCTTCCAGACAAAAATACAATAAGAAAACAGTGACTTTAAGTGATACACTGGATCAGATGGATTTAATTGATATTGACAGAACATTTCATCCCCAGACTGCAGAATATACAATCTTCTCAAGTGCACATGGAACATTCTCAAAGGCAGACCACATGTTAGGACACAAAATAAGTCTTAACAAATTCAAGAAGATTGAATTCATATCCAGCATCTTCTTGGATCACAATGGCATGAGACTAGAAATCAACTACAATAAAAAGAAGTAAAAAAACACTCAAACACATGGAGTCTAAATAGCATTGTTATTAAACAATGAATGGGTTACCATGGTGATCACGGAAGAAATAAAAAATTACCTAGAAATAAAGGAAAATAAACACACAACAAGCCGAAATCTATGGGACACAGTAAAAACAGTCCTGAGAGAGAAGTTCATAGCATTATAGACCTACCTCAAGAAGCAAGAAAAATCTCAAACAATCTAACCCTCGCACCTAAAAGAATTAGGAAAAGAACAGTAGAGAAGCCCAGAGTAAGTACAAGGAAGGAAATATTAAAGATCAGACTGGTAATAAATAACAGAATCTAAAAAAAAAAAAAAAAATACAAAAGCTCAATGAAACCAATAGTTGGTTCTTTGCAAAGATAGAAAAATAGATGAACCTTTAGCCAGTTTCACCAATAAACAAAGAGAGAAAAGACTCATATAAATAAAATCAGAAATGAAACAACTGACATCACAGAAATATAAAAGATTGTAAGAAATACTATGAGTATATGCAAATAAGTTGGACAACCTGGGCAAAATGGGCAAATTCCTAGAAGTGTACAATCTTCCAAAACTGAATCAGGAATAATCAGAAAACCTGAATAGGCTGATAACAACCAATGACATTGAATACAAAAAATTTAAAAATCTGCCCGTAAGCAAAAGTCCTGGACTATATGACTTCACAGGCACATTTAACCAAACAATTCAAAGAATAACTAAACCTATCTTTCTCAAACTATTCCAAAAATTCAAGAGGAGAGAAGACTTCCAAACCATTTTATGAGGCTAGCATTAATCTAATTCCAAAACCAGATAAAAAACACTATAGAGAAAGAAAATTATATGCCAATATCCCCAGTGAAAACAGATGCTAAATTCTCAACAAAGCATTAGCAAACTAGATCCAGTAATACATTAAAAGATTATAGCTCTGCTGGTGTGGGTCAGTGGTTGAATGTTGACCCATGAACCAAGAGGTCACTGGTTTGATTCCTGGTCAGAGCATATGCCCAGGTTGTGAGCCAGATCTCCAGTGGGGGGCATGCAGTTGATGGCCAGTTGATATTTTCTCTCGTTGATGTTTCTGTCTCTCTCCCTCTCCCTTTCTCTCTCTCTAAAATCAACAAAGAAAAAAAATACTTTATAAAAAAAAAAAGATCATACACCATGATCAAGTGCAATTTATTCTAGGGATGCAAGGCTAGTACAATATCCACAAGTCAATAATTGTGATACATTACATAAACAAAATGAAAAATAAAAATCACATGATCATATCAATAGATGCAGAAAAAGCATTTGATAAAATTCAGCACCCATTTATGATAAAACTCTCAACAAAGTGGAAATAGAAGAATTATACCTTAATATAGGTCAGAAAAAAGAAATAGAGAAAGATATAAACATGTGGAAGCATACACCATGTTCATGGATCAGAATTTTTAACATCATTAAAATGTCTCTATTACCCAAAGCAGTCTATAGATTCAATGCAATCCCTTTAAAACACCAATGATATATTTCACAGATCTAGAACAAATATTCCAAAAATTTATATAAAACTGAAAAATATCCTAAATAGCCTTAGTAATCTTAAGGAAGAAAAACAAAGTTAGAGGGATCACAATACCAGTTATCAAACTATACTAAAAGCCATTGTAATCAAAACAGCCTGCTAGGGGCACAAGAACCCACCAATGGGAGAACATATTCACCAATGATTCACCTGTTAAGTGGTTAATTTCCAAAATATATTAAGAACTAATACAATTCAACAAATGGAAGACAAACAACCCAATTAAAAAGTGGGCAAAGGATTGAATAAACATACAGATGGCCGATAGACATATGAAAAAATATTCAAGGTAACTAATCAGGGAGATGCAGATTAAAACTACAGTGAGATATCACCTCACATCTGTCAGAATGGCTGCCATCAACAAATCAACAAACAACAAGTGCTGGCAAGGATGTAGAGAAAAGAAAACCCTAGTGCACTGCTGGTGGGAATGCAGACTGGTTCAGCCACTGTGGAAAACAGTATGGAGTTTCCTCAGAAAATTCAAAATGGAACTGCCTTTTGACCCAACAATCCCACTTCTGGGTATATATCCGAAGAATCCAGAAACACCAGTCTGAAAGAATATATGCACCCCTTTGTTCATAGCAGAGCTATTTACAATAGTCAAGATCTGGAAATAGCCCAAATGTTCATCAGTAGATGAGTGAATAAAAAAGCTGTGGTACATTTACACAATACTATGCAGCTATAAAAATTAATGTACTCTTACTCTTTGCAACAGCATGGATGGACCTGGAGATTATTATGCTAAGTGAAATAAGCCAGCCAGAGAAAGACAAATACCATATAATCTCACTAATATGTGGAATCCAATAAACAAAGTAAACTGATGAACAAAACAGAAGCAGAGGAATGGATGCATGGAATAGACAGACAAATGTCAGGGGAGGGGGATGGGATGGACTCTATAAAGGAAGGTGAAGGAATTAGCTAAAAAATATATATTCATAGCTCATGGACACAGACAATAGTGTGGGAAGGGCCAAGGGAGGGAAGGATGGGGGTTGGGTGGAGATGGGCAAAGTGGAGGGGAAATGGGGGACATCTGTAATGGTGTCAGCAATAAAAAAGAAATATATATATACACACACACACACACACACACATATATACACACATATATGTGAAAAATCTTATATGATCATTTGTTAAAATTCTATCTTTTAATCAAATTAATTCTATCAATTCTATAGATTAATAAAATGGGAAAAAATAATAAAGAGTTTTCCTGTAGAGACAACTGAGATTAGAATCCTGAATTGATTCCAACTTGATCAATAACCAGTCATGTGATTTTGGGGAAACCATTTTAATCTAACTATGCTTTTTCCCTCATGAATAAGATGAGAACAGTAATATCTACTCTAAAGGAGTAAATTCATCAGGTGGGAAGAATCCATCCTATCTCACCACTTCCTGTGTTTGTGCCCTTTGTATGTATGTGTGCAGATATAAAAAAAAGATCAAGTGTTTAAGTATGTGTTAAGAGCTGAGCTCTGCTTTTTATACATGATCAGATTTAGTCTTCAAAACAACCTTGTATTGTAGGTTTCTTTTGTCTGTTTGTTTTACGTAGAAGGAAGCCAAAGAGCTAAAAAATGAGGGAAATTTCCCCAAACCTTGTAGGTAAGGATTTTGGTAACTGACTCCAGAACCTATACTCTTAATTGCCTTATTATGGTGCAGCCTGGATTTCTTGTTTTGAGTAATATATTGTATATATGTATAGGTCCTGGATAAATTTAATGAAAAACTGTTCATTTTCCATAGCATTCTATCCATCTTATAGAGGATGAATATTTATAAGATGGGGACAAAGAAATGTAAGGAGTTCCTTTTAAGCAACTAGATAAAGATATATGTACAAGGGACAAAGTGACCACTTTGGTATAATTATAGCCCCACTTTCACAGTGTAGAAAAATGGTTTGAGCCCCCCTGGACAGAATCTCATCAGCAGACCTCTTACTAAGCCTGGCCAAGAAATAACAGGCACTTGTTTTTATACCATCTCAGAAATACTAGAAAAAAATTGATGCTACATTTCTGTGGCTGCCGAAAATCATTGAGTGAATCACCCTAAAATAGTAAAATATCTAGGACTACCTGCTATAAACACTGAGTGCACATCAAGCCCATGTCTCCGGACCTTTAGAAGTATTTCCTCCTTAAAAATACAGTGGGAGCAAAGAATCTGTAGTGATGGAGTGGAGGTTGAGGAGAGAATACCTCCTACTTACAGCAAGGTGTCTGTCAACCCATGGTGGATGGCTCAGGACGCCCAAGAAGGCCACACTCGAGTCTGGCAGGAAAAAAACAGCAGATATGAGGAAGATCCAGTACCATGGAGGTAGCTGTATTAATAGAAATTGATTGAGGCTGAGCAAGTCTAAGAGACTGCAGATCACAGAAAGACAGGCTCATTTTAGGATTCCCTATGAATTGTCCAATGACTTCAAACATGGCCACTGGAGCAATGTCATGGGGCCCCAGAGTTAGACCTGTCTGCATCCTCTTTAGCTACCTATGCAGGTCATTCTGACCCACCTGTGCTACAGGGTTCTCGTGATGTTTAGAAATATCCTTTGTCAAGTGTCTAGAGTTTACATAAAGGTAGGTATTCAACAAAAGTTTCATTTGTGTTGCTAAATTTCTGCAAAAATGTCAGTTTGCTTTTAAATTTATGTGACACTTTAACCTCTATTTTTGTTTGTTTGTTTGTTTGTTTTGGTATGTGCCCCTAGTGGGAACCGAACCCAGGACTCTCTGGTCCGCAGGCCAATGCTCCAGCTGCTGAGCCAAAGCGGCCAGGGTGTGTGGCACTTTAATTAAAAGTAAACTCTCCTCTTGTATGCTCTCACCCTCTCCAGAAGTGACTGTCATTCTCATTCCGTGTGGGAGAAACTGAGGTACTGAGAGCATGCTCAGTGTGGCACGCTAGGTCAGGCGCTGCTGTAGTCCAGTTCCGCTAATGCCTTCTGCCAGAATGAAAGCCTGCACCACTTTGTCTTCAACATATTAATGTATATAGCAACCCAGCCATGTGGCAGATACTTTAGTCAAGAATAATACCCAGATTCCGAGATTTGAGCACCAATTATCAGGAGGTTCAAAGCACTGATTTATCCCAGGCCCTGCTCCCCCTCCAGCTGCGAATGGAGCTCTAATGATGAGCAATTGAGGAGCAGCATCTTTCCTGGTGTTCATTACTCTCCAACAAGATCTCTCCTTGATAAGGCCACCCTGAGAAGGCTACATCAGCTCGAGACAGGGTAGCAGGTGCATTTATCAACTGCTTTTGTTTGCTGAGTCAGGAATTGCTGTAATTTTTAACTGTTTCTCCCTTCCCCCTTTCTACTAAAGTTATTTACTCTTTTATTTATTTATTTATTTATTTATTTATTTATTTATTTATTTATTTATTTTTAATTTAGGGGCTTGCTAGCTATTTATATGACAGCACTTTCCACTGCAGGACCTGAAGAAGGTGTTTAACCTTTTCTCCAGTGTCTAAAACCATGTCTTTTAAATAAATCGTATATATTATGCAACGAAATGCTAGAGAATTGTCTTATTACCTCTCCCTTCAAAATACTAGCATATGCCTAATTAATACAAGGATATTCCATAAATCACAGATGCCAAGGAAAAACTGTGTAACTGGGGAAAACTTTGCGGAGAATATCAATCAGATCCTGGTACTTGTCATTTAAGTAGAACACAATTCTCTCCAGGTTTACCCGCCTCCCTCACAGCACCAGCCAGAGCATTTAGAAATATTAACTCCTTTTGTTGCCATCCTCAGACTAAATGAACTCCAGCTGGCCCTCCTTTCTATTTATTTTTTTGGTGGGGGTGGGAGGGTGGTATTTTTACAAGTCAAATGAGTAAATTCCAAAGAGAGGAAATGCTGAGAAAGAATCAATGCAATGTCCTTGCTTGGCATCACGTAGTTTGGCTAATTACTGGGTACAGGTAAGAACGTGGCTAAGAGGACTTAACGACAGATGGGAAGCGGTACAAAGCTGTGGGTTCTTCCTCTGCCTGTGCTGTGACTTCCTGTGGCGCTGAACAAGCCATTCAACCTGTTTTTGATTTACTTCCCTTTCACTAAATTATGGATAATAATGCCTACTAGGTATGTCATACATTGTTGAGAAGAATGGCTCATAGGAAGATAACAAAGGCTTTCAAAGAGTTGAAATGCTCCGCAGGCACAGGCTCTGAGGAGTCGAACTGAACAGGAGGCGGTGCCCCTTTCAGTCAGGTCCTCTGTTCCCCATTTAAAACCGAAATGAATGCAAATCTGAAAGTGACTTTGCATTTGCCACGCATCCCCTCTGCCTCTCAGGCATTCTATCACTAACTGATTGTAACTATGCAAATGATACTGTTATCTGTGACTCACACTGGCGATTGTGCTGCGGCACCAGCAGTTTAAAATGCTTGATGAGTCCAAGGCTGATTGGCAGCTCCAAACTTATCCCTGACCTAATTTGTGGTCAGGAAGTACATGCAGATTTGGAAAAGGGCAAAACCAATGACAGCAGGCTTTCCTTGAGGTTTTAAAAGACTTGCGGTTCGGTCGGCAAGGATTTAAACAAATAAAAATTGGAAAAAAAAAAAAAAAGGTCTGCATCTAGGATCTGGATTGAAAGCAAAATTTGTAAACGCACCAAGAATTCTGAAGCTCTAGAGAGTTTCCCAGAGCAAAAGTAATCCCAAGATAAAGAATGGGAACAATTTCTGCTGTGGCTGAAATTATTGCAGAGGGATGATCGGTGATGATGACTTCCCATTGTTACAGAGCAGGGAAATCTGCTCAGTCCCCACGCCAGAGAAGCGATGGATTTACTTCAGAAATTCCCACATGCTTTAAGCTCTGGATCCTGTACTAAGATAAAAACATACAAATAAATAAGACAAAGATGAAATTCTATGGTTTGGAAAGAAAATCAGAGAAAGACACTAACATGCATTGATTGCTGGCTGGGTGGACAATATTATCTCATTTTATAGACCATGCTACTGAAGTACAGAGGTCAAGTGACTTGCTCAAGTTCACCAAGCTGGTAGGTGGTGGAGCCGTGAGAAAAATACACAGCTTCTGGCCATTTCTTTCTCCAAGGCTGTCTCTAGAAGTTGATTGAATCTATAAACCTACCGCTGGGAGAGGGAAGACCAGCTGACCTGCGCAGTATCCCAGGCCAGAGAACAAGGGGACATCCTTTGGTTGACTGGCCCAGTGGCCCACTGTTCAGAGCTCAGTGAATCTGCCTCATGGGAAGCACAGTTGCTGCCCTTCCTCTGAGCCACCTCTTCTTTGACCGGCCCCGCCAGCACTGCCTGTTTGCTGTTACTACTTTCCAGTGATCAACAGCTATTTCATGTTTCCTCCCATTGTGCTTCACTGCACCTTTGTAGTCCTTCTGCCCACCTTCTGCGTACAGCTCACCTTCATGTTATTGAAGGGCGGTCGTGTTTGTGGCCAGTTATTATGTTCTTGAACAGAGCTATGAAGTGGAACTTAAAGGGGTCAGCTTGTAGAGGAATACACAGTAACTACCACTTCTCTCTGTATCTCTCACTTTCGCTGGGACTTTTATGATTGTTGCATATTTGGAAGTTCAAACCCAAAGTCTGTTTTTTAAATTTTTTTAATGGTTGGTTGAAATACCTTTTAGCTAACACTAATTGAGCACTTACTATCAGCATGGTGCTATGTTAAATGAGTTGCATAATCACCTCACTTAAATCTCAAAATCACCCAGGGATGCAGATTGTAGTGTAAATTTCATTTTACAGACCAAGAAACTGAGGTTTATGGTAATGAAGTAGTCTTTCCAGTGTTACAGAACTAATAACCGGCAGAATCATGTCTCTTTCTTACATGTGGCTCACACCAAAGTCCTAAAGCCATTAAAATCTTAACTCCATGCAATTCTTAACTTTACAAATATATTAATGTAATTCTTGGAACACCAGTCTGTTGGATCTCCATAGCCACAGTATTCAGTGCACTGAGCACTACGGCCTCAGATAAAATGATCACATCTATATTGCCACAGAATGTTTGAGAATCAAAATGTAAATTTTAGCCCTGGCCGGTTTGGTTCAGCGGTTAGAGCGTCAGCCTGCGGTTCAGAGAGACCCGGGTTCGGTTCCCGCTAAGGGCATGTACCTCGGTTGCAGTTTGTCCCCGGCCCTGGTTGGTAGTGCGGGTGGCAGCCACTCGATGTGTCCCTTTCACATCGATGTTTCTCTCTCTCTCTCTCTCTCTTCCTCCTGCTCTATCTGAACAAAGAATGAAAAAGTGTCCTCGGGTGAGGATAAAAAAAAAAAAATGTAAATTTTACATTTACCACCACAAGTCTGACACCTATTTTTTTGGTCAATTTATAAACCAACTTCTTTATTAGCATAGTTGTTGTTTTTAAACGCTTATTAAGGTATCCTCAAAAATTTGTAATCAGCCCGGGCCGGTTTGCTCAGCAGTTAGAGCGTTGACCTGTGGTCCAGAGAGACCTGGGTTCGGTTCCCGCCAAGGGCGCGTAAATCGGTTGCAGTTTGTCCCCGGCCCTGGTTGGTCGTGTGGGTGGCAGCCACTAGATGTGTCCCTTTCATGTCGATGTTTCTCTCTCTCTCTCTCTTCCTCTCTCTCCCTCCCACTCTATCTGAACAAAAATGGAAACATGTCCTCGAGTGAGGATAAAAAAATCTGTAATAAGACAAACCTGTTTTTATGATCTAACAGACTCAGGTCCTTGCTGTGTAGACACAATTTAGATCTGCCTAACTGTACCTTGGGTCAACAGAGGGAAGTCTGCTGTGGTCCTGACATACATGTCTGAGCCAGAATGTTCTGCAGAGCAGGGCTATCGTGCTAGAAATAATGTGTCACTATGCACATTCTGAGCAACTGTAATAATGTTTCCGCAGTGTTCTTAGTGCTATGTTAAACCCCCCTCAAAATAGCACTTACACCTTTTAGAAAATAGTTCTTTTTTTTGTATGGCTGGAACTATGGGTCTCAGTGAAGGCATGAAGGTAAATAAGAGATGAATAGCTCCACTTCTATTTACTCCATTTTGCTTATTAAATTTCAACAGCATTCTATAAATATCAGATTGCACTCTGATATTTCAGCATGCGATTTTCCTACAATTGCTTAAATGCAGTAACCAGCTCTGAAACCTACTTTCCCATTTTTAATTAGTAAAAATGCCTCTTACTTATTGAAAACTCAAAGCCCAAGCCATGATCTATCTACTGGTAGTACAGAAGCACTACTGAATAATGTCTGTCTTGCAAACATACCTTATTATTTTGAGCCATTAAATGCTGACATAGTATTTGCAGGAAGCATGCTTAAGCAATAAGGCAGGACAAGAACTCTCCCCCAGCGTGCTGCCCGGGCTATTGTTGGGAGTTTTCTAATCATGGAAAAAGGAGTGACTCCCAAACCTATTACACTAACGGGCTGTTCCTTTCCCATGTATGATAATCTGGGTTATTTATCATATATCTGTTAAAAATTACTATATATCTAAGTCCATCTAAATCAGATCAAATATTTTCGGGCCTAAATGATTAAAAGAAAAAACAAGAATCACAAGTGCATATTCAGCTTTGGGTATTTCAAGTTTTTGTTTCATTATTTCATACCCTCAGCTTCCTCCCTCGAGAGCCTTTGTCCCTCTTGTATCAAGGTTTTTTCACCTCCATCTGCAATAACACTTTTTTCTTTATTTTAGATTTTAAAAAGCTGTCTCAGGAATTTTGGTGTAGCTCCCAATTCAGCTGCATTGATGATAATTGAGAGGGGGTTACAAACCGAACTCAAGTACAGCTCCATTCAGTTTACCTCCCTTGAGAGAAGAATCTCCAAAGCTGCCTGTCCAAAGGAGTCTGTAAAATCTGTTTGTAAGAGCAGCCCTAATTATATTTTATTCTTTTTGAAATGATCTAGGGTACTATGAATATTACCACCATTTCCAAAGGCGGTAGGTGAAGTTTGTCTGTGTTTAAGAGAAAACTAATGGGTCTTGAGAGCTTTCCTTTTTGTTTAAACATAAACACTGATAGCTCAGAATAAAATATCACTGTGCTGTCATTCTGTTTACAGACCTCTCCATGGAGACTTCCTTCTGCATCGAAACAGTCTGTGAAGATCATTGCTCTCTTGTATTTGACGATGATGGGTAGCCCCTGATCTTTTTTATATCTTTATTTCTACATCTGTGGATATAGATGTGCATATTATAGTACTAGAGATAGTTATAGATATTAATATTGGTAGATGCAAATATAGATATGAATGAATTCCACAGTGAAGAAGTCTGAGGGATGACTAATAGCAGCTTATAGGGATTGCTGACTTTTGTGAAGTGTGTTCTCTTTTCTGTGAAAAATGGCCATGATGACACTTAAAATAGATGTCATTTTGAGTGACGGCCTATGTCATTATTATCACTTTCTTATTCTTCAATACTTCACTGATATTAAAGTGACCTGCCAAGTTCTGGGATTGGTAAGCTAAATGAGGAGAACTAGGGAATAGATTTCCTCACAAGCATGACTGTGTAATTTAATAGGTAACATATTCAGGTACATGACATCAGGGCAGGGGTAAGTAAGTGGGACAATACATTTGCATGTTCAGATTAGATAGAACAGCCAACAAACATTCTTGCAAGGGAAAACTCCCTGGTGGAAGTTGCATTTCAATAACAATTTGAATGAAAGGAGAACTGATGAGCTGAACATTGGTAAGATAACCCTGCAAGGGTTTAAGTAAAAGGTCAAAATTAGAAATGTTATCTAGAAATTTGGGGGAAAGCATGGTTTTTTAAAATATTGCATTTTTGCTGTAGGCATTCATTCTGTACTTAATCACTCTCTTGCTGTCTGACCATGAGTTGCATTAATGTGGAGTCGTGTGAACCCTGAGCAGGGAGGACAGGCAGTCTCCGAGGTGAACACTAACTGACAGCCCTTAGGAGCACTGAGTGTACCAGAAGTCACTCCACCTGCCCTTGAATCAGTCCAGCTCCTTCTTTCTCACTCTCTGGTTTCCAAGAAATATTCTTTCAAAATAATTTAATATTTTCTTGACCTCCTTTTTCCCGCCATAGTTTACTTTCTTCACTTTGGTGCAATTCTAATCTCTTGGTTTTCAATTCCTTTCTGATCACTTCTTCTTAGTCAATGTCATTCTTTCATTGGCTAAATCATGGAAAATATTGACTTAGCCTGTCCTTTCTTTCTTAGCCTCTCCTACTCTTCAGGGCACGTGGCTCCATGTCTGATTTCTCCCTCTCCTACCTTTACTTTTGTTTCCATCTTCACATTGGAGCAGGCAGAGATTACTATAAGCTAAAAAAAAAAAAAAATCGTTTTCCTCTTCAGTGGTGGTTGTCTCTATATCACCCTTATTAGTTCTAGAAGCATTTTGGATTGATGTTGAACAGGAATGTGAGACTCTACTATTCTCTTAATGACTATTGTCCCCTCAGGGTTCATAATATTTATGAGGAGAGGTGGAGGAGTTGAGGTAATTAAGCTAACACTGGAGAAATCAAGGGCAAAGTTGAGGTTGAGTCAAGGGCAGACAAGGGGGACACTCTTAGAAAGAGAAAAGGACCTAACCCTCACTGAGAATTGTTCAGACCAAGAATTGAACTTAGGGGTGCTGCTGTAGTATGCCAACCTGACCCTCCTTCAGGACCAAGGTACTTATTCTTTAAGTTCCCAAGAGTCTGCTGACAGCTCATAGCCAGGTCCCCCTCCAGGAACTGTCCTTGGCATAAAGAAGCTGCCTTGCTTAATATTATGCTGCTTTTATAAGAACAGCTCACAACCAGTGACCAGTTGATATAAACCTCAGTCTCTCAGAATCTGATGTTCAGGGAACCTGAATTCTAACCTGTGTGTTCCAAAATTAATATGTTACATTTAGATATAACAGCATGTGATACATTATTGCCACATACTTAAAAAAAAAAACATATTAAGAGAGAGAAACATCAATTGGCTGTTTCCTGCATGCCCTCTACTGGTGATGGAGCTTGAAAGCCCGGGCATGTGCCTGATGGGGAATTGAACCAGCAACCTTTTGGTGCATGGGACGATGCCCAGTCAACTGAGCCACACCGGCCAGGGCCATTTCCACATACTTTTAAATACTATTTAGAGAGTGGTCACACTAACTATCTTTCCTCCAAGAAACTGAACATGAAACCATAAAGAAGTAATGCCCCACACTTTGGAGCAGGGAATATAACCATGTCAATATGTGTGCCAGTGTCCCGTCACTGTTCAAATTGATCAAACGATGTTCATTTACAGTTCCAGCCCTGAGCAAGAAGAGACCCTTCCAGCTGAAAAGGTTTAAATCCTCTCAAAGAGCATGCTGACTCCAGTGAGAGCTGCCATGATCCAGTGATTTTAGCACAGAGCACTCAGCCTAGAGTCCACGGACCATGGCATCACCGAGACACTCAGCACAGTGCAGTGCTTACAGGAAGAAGGGAAGTCTTCCACAGAGACCAATGAGCAATTACCTCACAATGACTGTACTTTGGTCAAGGACACATTTAGAAGATTAAGATATTGTGCTACAAAATGACCTAAGAGGAAACTTAGTTATGCATAACTATTAGGCTGTTTTAGATAGTTATGTAGCTACCACTTCCCATACTTCTAACCAAGCAGTAATGAAAACAAGTGTCAGATCGGATTCTACCACCCACACAGATAGATATTAAACAATTATTTGTTACCAAGCAGGCATAAACTATTTCAAACAAGTTACTCTATAAGGCGAAGGAAACTTCAGTCTCCCATATTTGTAGGTTCTACTATCAGGCTTTGCATGGGAGGATTACTTGCAAATATAACAATAATCTAGAGACCAGTGGCTGGACACAAGACCATTAAGTCTATAAGCCTCGGTCACCATCCCTGAGGGTCTGACCTAAAGGGTTTGCCAGAGTTTTATGCCCTATTGATGAAAAAGTAGAGTTTGTCTCTGAAATAATTAGGCCAATCCACATATCCAAATAACAATAATTTTGTCAGAGAATGATGATTCCCCAAATACATTAACATACATGTCAAGTCACTAATTTTACCAGTAAAAACACATCTTCAAAAATAGATAAAGAATAGCTATGTTGATAAACTTATGAATTGCTAAAGTGATTATATTAGTTTGAAGCACAGGAAACTGACAGTATTCAATCATGTTTGATGAACAAAATTGGCACCTGGCAAAGTCCTTTCTAATGAGATATTTACTGCCTCTTGGAGTGAATTTATGATTAGGATAACTGACCATCTCTGAAGTAGCTACCACCTACGTGACCTACCCTGAGGTATTTTTAAATGAATTCCATTCTTCATATGAAGTGATAATAAGGATATTGGAACACAGAAAAGACATTCTTTTTTTTTTTTTTTAAAGACATTATTTATTTATTTATTTTTTTATCCTCACCTGAGGACATTTTTCCATTTTTTGTACAGATAGAGTGGGAGGGAGAGAGAGAGGAAGAGAGAGAGAGGGAAACATTGATGTGAAAGGGACACATCGAGTGGCTGCCACCCGCACGACCAACCAGGGCCGGGGACAAACTGCAACCGAGGTACGTGCCCTTAGCGGGAACCAAACCCGGGTCTCTCCGGACCGCAGGCCGATGCTCTAACCGCTGAGCCAAACCAGCCAGGGCGAAAAGACATTCTTGATAGTTCATTTTTTGGAGAAGAAATAAGAAGAGGGAAAACCAGAAAAGGAGTGAATGAAATAAACCACAGCCATTTACCGAGGCATGCCACTGAGAAGTATCACAAATTTGTTGGTGAAAATAAACTAGACCATCGAAACCCACCACCCACTTGTTCAGGGTTTATTATATACAAGTACCATCCTCATTAGACAGTGTAGGAGGAATCCGCTCGGCAAACTCTTGATTATCTTCATGACTCGCAGAGTGAAGGAGCCCTTGTTGGTGGTTCTCTGTGTATATACGTGGACCTCGTTGACCGCCACAGTCAAGAGCCTCTGCTCCAGCCCCTGCCTCAGATAAACTTGTCTTGGTGAAGCCATTTATTTGTTTGTTTAGATGTGGAATAAGTTAAACTGTAGAATAATAGGAAAAAAAAAAAAAGAATCAAGGCCTTATGGTTAAGAGATTTAAGAGTTAATATTTTTTTAAGATCATTAAATTGTATTTTTGAACTGTAATTACAGATATAATAAAAATCCAATCAATAAAATAGACATAACAAGACTCACAAGACCACCACTTATTGATTTTGTAAGCACTACACTAGTATATCTGATGTGCTTGGTGTCTCCAAGTGTTACTGATTCTAGAATCTGTTCGAGGCGAAGAAAGGTTAAATCAATCTTGAAGATGGTGACATTTGTACAAAGTGATTGGCCTTTGAACATCATTTATATCTCAGAGAGAAAACATATTTTAGTACTAAAAGCTAAGAATTGGATAGGTATGTATCAATATAAAAATGATTTTCACCAAAAAGCAATCTAAGGAAATATCAAAATCATCTTAGCTTTTGGAAAGGAGCAGCTTCCAAAGGAATAACACTATTTTTGAAATCTCTCCTATATAGTATTTATTTTTGGTGTTCATTAGGCCCAATAAGAAATATGACTATGTTGTAATAATTAAAGAACTTGATTTTTTCAACATATTTTTCCTCAAACTCTTTGGGTAAAGATCTCTGAATCAAGATTATGGGACTCATAATTATTATTATTTTTTATTCTATAATTGCTTTTGAGGGATATAATTTTCTCTAAAAGATGTTGAAACTAAGACTCAAAGATGCTAAATGAAAATGGTAAAGGACACATAGTTCCTTAGTGTTTTTTTTTTTTTTTTTTCCCCAACGTGCTGTGTTTAAGCAGATTTTCATGACAACACTTTTTGCTACAAGAAATTAGTCAAATAGGGAAAACACACAAATATTTATTGTGCACCATGTATTTGTTAGGCATATTTTCGTAAAAGTTATACATTGCTTATTATTCTCATTTTGTAAACATTGATATTGTGATTCAGTAGCCTTCAACTCGCCTACGCTCACAGAAGCGCTGGGAAGTCCACATTAAAATCTAGTTGTATCTCCCCAATGCCCATTCAGCCAATGCCCATTCAGTTGATTAAAACTTTCCCTGCCAAAAACAGTAACCTGGGCTTCGGTCATCCATCTACGTTCATGTCATTTCTGCCTTCCCAGGTCCGTCATCCACACGCAGCAAAAGAAACGTCTGCTCTGATGTTTGACTCTCCGGCGCTGATTCTTCAGTGATGAAGTATAAAAGGTGGAAGCTAGGAATAGAACTGGATAGATTACAAATTTCAGTGAACTCTTTGTGGGACTGGTACCTCAGTTAAAGGCTTCCTTCTCCAGCAGCAGAATTGTGCTGCACTGTCTTCGGGGCTAAATGAAATTAGAGGTGATGGAAGCCATCAGCACCTCTCATCAGGTCACACTGCCTTTGTCCCCACCTTGTCAGGACTGCTCTGAAGACCAGAAATGCCACAACTAGTTTTGGATCCATTTGAGAAAGGAGGTTGTCCTTTGGCTTCGCACAGTCGGGGATTCGGCCTTCGTTCTTCATGTCCTGCAGAGGGCCAGTGGGCAGCCCTGCTAAGCCTGCCGCCAGGGCTCCGCCTACGGTCAGGGAGGGAGGCCTGACACTCCCCTACTTAGCAGGTACTTTCTTGCCAGCTGGTGCTGCCACCCAGGGACATTCCAATTAGGACAAGCCATGTTTTAATCTCCTTTATTTGTTAATGTTAGGGAAGATTTCCTTTTCTCCTTTTTCAAGTTAATTATTCATTTTTTTCCCCTGTACTTTTTCCATAACTATTTACTTGTTTATTTTTCTGACTTAGACATTGTGGATGAGGTTTTGTTTTAAAATTTTTTTTTCTTTATTGATTTTAGGGAGAAAGGAAGGGAGAGGAGAGAGATGGAAACATTGATGAGAGAGAACATTGATTGGACGCCTCCTGCATGCCCCCCAACTGGGGATCTGGCCCACAACCTGGGCATGTGCCCTGACTGGGAATCGAACTGGCAACCTCTTGGTGTGTGGGTCCATGCTCAACCACTGAGCCACACCAGCTGGGCGAGGTTTTGTTTTTAAAGAGCTATTGAGGTTAAGAGGAGGAAAAAATTATTTAATTATTTTCTTTTCTGAAGAAACAATACAACAGCCCCCCAAAGTCCTTCTCCCTTTGACACATGTAATGAAAAAGAAGAAACTTTAAGTCAGGCAAGACCGGAGCTTGCGTGCTGCCTCTGCCATATGAGATTCAGCATCTCGACCCTCTGAGGTTGTTATTTCTAAAATAGAAAAAAGTATTTACCTTGCAGAGTTGCTAGAGCTTTCAAGATGCTAAGGTGTCCATCATTATTAGTCTGTGGACAGCATTAATTGCGGCTGCTATTATTTACCTAATACTACCACTGTTATTTTCTACACTGACCCATGAAGAAAGCTGCTGAATGAGAGGCTTATGGACGCAAAGCCATAAGCCAGGGTAGCTGGCTGAGATGGGACCGCCGCCATGGCTGTCGTTCCCCAGGGGGGCCCAGGAGCAGCACTCTTTCTGCAGGGAATGCCAAAGCTATAGTCTTTGGATTCTTCTCTCTCTTCCAAGTTAGCTGTCCCCAGATCATCTACTTGATACGAGAACAATTTGGGACTTAAAACCAAAGTCTCTCGGTTGCAAAAACTCTGCCCCTGTGTTGCATGAGCAGGAACGTACACCAGAGGCGATGCTCCCGCTGCCATGCTGGAACCACTGCGTTCTCCACCCTGTGGCTGCAGCGAGATCTGGAAAACGTAGTTCCATCACTCCTTGCTCAACTCTATCCCCACTTAGTATTAAATCCCAATTCTTCGTCACGGCCTGAACGCTTTTTTATGACCTGGCAACTACCTGTGTCTCCATGAGCATCTACCATGGGGCACCTGTTCATCTTGCTCCAGTCTCCTCTTTCCTTCTGTTAGGTTCTTGGCTCCCTGCTCCCTTAAGGAAATATATATCCATCCCCTGTGCTTCAAATGGCTGATTCTTCTCAAACTCCCTATGTTGGCTCAAATATTACTCTTTCCAAGAGACTTTTCATAGCCTTGCTTATATTCAAAGGCTTCCCTCCCCCCACTGACTACTTCCTATATATTATATTGTCACTTATTTTGTCTGTGTAGCTCTCTGAAAATACAAAGTTAGTTGAAATCTTCCTTATGTCCTGTAGAACAATGCATTGAGGACAGATGCCCAGCCTAGTACATAGAAGGTACTCAACAAAGCAGTTGTTGATTCCGTATACCTGGAATGTAGGTGTGAGAGGAGAATGGCAAAAGATGACACTAGAGAGAGAAACAGTCAGGCACAAGGTCATAGCAGGTTTTATTCTACATACCAGGCTAAAGACTTTTCTCTTTCTTTTTTTTTTCTTAGAAGGAATATGAGTTGAAGGACGCTGGTTAGATGAATAGCACAGTCAGATTTGTATAATATCTCACAGCTATGACTTATGCATTGATGAGGCAATTGTATGGTAGATAAAGCAGAGGTAATGGAACCAGACATTTTAAAAATGCAGACTTGATAAGACTTATGATTTCTTTGAATAAAAAGAGAAGAGGGTGTTGGAAAATAATTTTTGATCATGAATTGGTGATTACTTAAAGAGTTCTATTTATTTCCATAATTGATTTAAAAATTAAGCTTTAATGACTGATCATATCTTTTAAAAGGTAGTCATATTTCTTTACTTATCCAGATAGAAGCTTTTCATATTTTACTGAATGTCAGTTTAGGGTTGATTTTAAGACTATATGGGAAATCACATATACATTTTGAACGGATCCAATATCATAATATCATTTCAAACAACCCCACAAACTCAGCTTGAGTCCTAGTTCATTGCATTGATTCATTGCAATTCAATATGATTGCATTGATTTAACACTTTATTATTTCCCTTAAAAAAAACGATTTCAATAATTTATTACTGAGGCCATTGGCACTCTTGAGCAGTCTCTACATACAGGGGAATCTAAAATGACAGAAATATTTACAAATATTCTGATGCCTATCACTTACATTTCAACTCCTTACCTAATCCCCCCCCCCAAAAAAAAATTAGAAGAAAACACACAAGCAAAATATCGAATATGCAAAACAAAAAGTGAACTTATGAAAGAAAATTCCATGTTGAAATCTCTGCACAATCCCAATTGCCTTGCCATCTCTGGGTCTCACAGGACTTGTTTTAGAGGTGATTGTGTGCTGGCTTTATAAATGCATTTAGGAGGCAGTGAAATATAGTTTGAGAGCATCACAGAGTTCTGTTACAGCAAAAGAGATTTTAGATTCAAGCATGCATCTTTGTTTGAGTTCACCCAGCCAACCGTTACATGGGCATCGTATAAATCGAGCCTGAACAGGGACCGGTCTTATTTGAATACTGTTGGCCTATTACCATGACTTATTTGAAATACTATATCTTATATTATGTTTCCCCTTTCTTTGTTTTTATTAATCCCCTGACTTAAAAATGTTTTTTCTTTGGTGAGTAGAAAACACAATATTTTCTTAAATCAAAAGTTCATGCCACCAAAAAATTACCCAGTGCTTGGTTTTACCTGTATGGGCTGATCTGCCTAAGAGACAGTGACATTACTAACTCCAGCCACTTTCTTAGATAACCCTCAGTGGTCATCCAATCTCACCTCTCTTATCTCCACTACAAGGGCAAGTTCACAAGGCCTGAGAACCTGCAATGACTTTCAAGTTAGGACCATAATGACAGTCAATAAGTACAGTAGTAACCTTGCTTTTTCATGATTTACATCCCTCCATTCTAAATCTTATTGAAAACACGTTAACAAAGAAAGCATTTTTTTCTTTGTATTTTAAAAATATGTCTTATTCTATAATAGAGGGGATATGTATCTTTATATTGACATATCTGGGGGGAAAAACAGGAAAAAAAGAAATTATATCTTTCTCTGGCTTAACATCTTTCACTCTTATAGTCAAATGGAACTTCTTCTCAAGCCTTGGGAATAACCTTCCTCCTCACTGACCTGCTCTGTCCCAGTTTTTAGCATTTTCTAGGACTTGGGGTTTCCTGTTTCTTCTGCCTTGAATGTTCTTTTCCCAGAACTGCATATATGTGCTTAATTCGTCTCCCATTGGAAATGACACTCCAAGACAGCAGACGGCTTATTTGTCTTATTCTGGGCTATATCCTCAATTCCTCTCTTAAAGCAGGTATTTGATTAATACTAGTTGAACAAAGGAATCCCAAAACCTGAAGATAGCATTTTAGTATCTATACATCATCTTTTGCTATAGGTAAACATTATGATCAACAATAAAAATATGATATTTTTATAGTACACATTTTTCTGCTAACTTGATTTATCATAATATAGCATTTAATATTACTATATATTTTTCTGTATTGCAGACTCTATATTATCAGGTTTTAGCTGCAATACAGAATTGCCAGAAGATTTTGTCTATGCTTTCTACCCTTACTCCTCCACAGATTCTCAGCGCTTTCATGCCCAGTGAGCGTTGTCAAATGGCTGGTGTTGAAATTGTAAATCCTCTTGAGTTTTTCCCATGTGCCTCTCCTTTTCCTCTTTGGGCTAGATATTCTTCAGGGGCCCAGACCAGGCCCTCAAAACATATCTGTGTGTGCAGATACATTAAGGACCATTGCAGTTTCATTAGGTACATTGTTGACTATCATTTACAAAACAAAACACTACCTGGCCACTTTGGAGGCCTGAGTTCAAGTCGTTGACCAAGACACCTGGGTTCTCATCCCAGCACTGCTGCTAACTAGTCAGATAGAAACAACTTTTCTGGGCCACCATTTTTATCTGCAAGATAAAGAAGCTAAAGTAAATTGTATCTGAGGAACTTCAGTTGGTTACTATCAAATAAACCAGGATACAACAAGATTGGCAGAAGTGTAAAGAACTTTTGGAATCTTTTTGCATGACTGATGAAAATTTAAAATGGTACAGCCATTATGGAAAACAATATAGAGGTTCCTCAAAACATTAATAATAGGATTATCATATGGCCCAACAATTCCACTTTGGGTTACATATTTAAAAGAACTGAAAGTAGGGTCTCAAAAATAAATTTGTACAGCCATGTTCATAGCGACATTATTCAAAATAGCCTGAAGGTAGGAGCAACCCAAGTGTCCACACAGATGGATAGATAATCAGTTCAGTCTTTTAAAGGGAGGAAATTCTGACATATGCTGGAGCATGGATGAACCTTAAGGACATTATACTAAGTGAAATAACCCAGTCGTCAAAAAAAAAAAGAAAAAAGAAATACTGTATGACTCCAGTTGTATGAGTTTCCTAGAGCAGTCAAATCACTGAGAAAGAAAGTGGAATGGTGGTTAACAGGAGCTGGGTGTAGGAAACTATGGGGACTTATTGTTCAGTGGGTTCAGTTTCAGTTCTGCAAGATAAGAAGAATTCTGGAGATAAAGGTGAAGAAGGCAGCACAACAATGCAGATGTACTTAGTAATACCGAACTGTGCACTTACATATGCTTCAGGTGGCAAATTGTATATCATGTGCACTTTTACACAATTAGAAATGATTTTTAAAATTGTATCTCAGGATTCTTCTCATCGGAAGGTTTTATAATTCTGGAAGCTCTCACAGAGACCATGCAAAGAGCTCAGCCAATGTCTTTCCTAAAGGAAACCGGTTCTGTGTTAGGGAAGGACAGTGATCCTTCCCTTCAGTCACCTACACCCCTCAGTGCTGGGTTCCAGGTGACAAAAGAGATCGCTTCGAATTCTTTCAACCCATATTACATGTTTCCAAGAAAATAAATACGGTGATTCTTGTAAATGAGTTTTCCTCAGACTTTCCAGTTTGAGGTTTAGTTCCCTTTCCCACTTTGACTAGTACCTTTCCGGGCCCCCACTTTCACCACCCGCCCCGCAGGCTCGTGGCTATTTTCGTAGGCATTTTATTCTTGCATCGCGAAGAATCAATCTCTCCTCTCCTCCCTGCTCCGCCCGCACAGTCAGGTCCCCTGAGCCGTGTTCAGCTGTCAGCCTCCGCGCCGCAGCGCCGGCTCCGAGTTACTGGGGCGCGCGGAGCTCCCGCAGCCGCCGCTCGGAGGAACGCGAACAGCTGGCTCGGGGGAGGAAGGGGAGGGAGCCCGAGCTATTCATTGCGGTGTATTTATAACTTGGCCCCGAAAGCAAGGGTGGGGGTATTCAAATAGGAGAGGGTGAAAAGACATTTTATCCTAATTAAAAAGGTAATTAAGTAAAACACCGAAGAATTTAAATCAGTGCTCTTGGATTTTATGACAGTTCGGATGGTAGTGTAACTACCCAGAAACCTTTGTGGAACAACAAATGATGCTTCTTAAGCTCTGTTGCTTGCTGAGTGGCCAACTATGGATGACAAATTACAGTAAGAATCCTACACAAGACTGTTTCAGATAAGTAAAGGTCCCTCTCCAAGGAAAACAATGCATACAGGCACAAAACCTCCAGCTAGACAAGGTTAAAAATCTGTGCTCAAATCACCACTATCAATACGCCCTGCCCGCCCCTGCAGCTGGTCCAAGCTGCCCCGCCACCCCCCAGTCTGAGCCTCACCTGGAAGATCTTTTAGACTTGCCATAGCCCATTTTTTCTGCTACCTGTTCCAACTCATGGCCTTTCCTCTTATGCCCCTCACTTGGACTTTGTTTCAAAATATATTCAGACTAAATACAGTTTTATTATTATGTATATATTTGTTTAACATTTGATGCATATCTATCTTCCTGACTATTGATGTCAATATCAAGTCCAAGTGCTTGATAATTTGTAACCAGATACTGGCTAGACCTTGAAAATTTCAGAAGTCTCCTATAACTTGGCTCAGAGACTTGAAACAATAATTTATTTGTATCTTTCAAATGAACTTATTTTAATTGGGTGTACTTGTAAACTTCTGATGTTATAAAATACCATAAATAGCCCAGCCAGTGTGACTCAGTGGTTGAGCCTTGACCTTCGCACCAAGAGGTTGCTGGTTGGATTCCTGGTTAGGTCACATGTCCAGGTTGTGGGCTTGAACCCAGGTGGGAGGTGGGCAGGAAGCCGCCCATTGATGTTGATACTTCTCTCTCATTGATATTTCTCTCTTTTTAAAACAATCAATAAAAACATTTCAGAAAATACCATAAATACATTTTTTTTATCCTCTCCTGAGGACATTTTTCCATTTTTTGTTCAGATAGAGTGGGAGGGAGGGAGGGAGAGAGAGAGAGAGAGAGAGAGAGAGAGAGAGAGAGAGAGAGAAACATTGACGTGAAAGGGACACATCAAGTGGCTGCCATTCACACAACCCAACCAGGGCTGGGGACAAACTACAATTGAGGTACATGTCCTTAGCGGAAACGGAGCCCTGGTCTCTCTGGACCACAGGCCGACGCTCTAACCACTGAGCCAAATTGGCCAGGGCTAAATACATTATTTTTCATTCAATTTTAATTCAATTCTGGGTATTAGTTATGTTAACAGCATTGAAATAGTTGTTTTCTTTAGATTACTTATATAACAAATGTATAATTATCTTCAAATTCATCTGAGGAAACTGTACTATATATATAACATAGTCATATACTATATATAAATATATTTCTGCAAATAAAAATATAGATATGTATAAAAATATCTACACATATAAACTGTCAGGTTCTGTATAGTTGTATACAAAAATATTTTATCTTATCTATTTAATATAAAATATGGAAGAACCCTTAATAGGCCAAGATTATATGACAATAACATCTTACTTAAATAAAACCGAATCAAAACATTTGGAAGATAAATATTTCTATCAAATGATAGTCCTTATTAATTGGCATTTTTGGAATGTTCAGGTAACCCAGAAAAAAGTTGAGAGAATGCTTATATTGTGTTTGCTTCTTTTTAGAAATGCATCATAACATAGCATAAAAGGACTTGGGGTGTGATGAACACTGAATTTGTAAGTTGATAACAATAATATTAACAGTTCCAGTCTCACATAAAAGAACTTAGCAAAAAATGCATATGGTCAAGCCTTACCATTCATGGTAGCTATGTTTTACACATTGCTATGAACACTGATTTAGTGAAAATGAACCCATTGCTTCCAAGGAAAATACAGGATTAGGTTCCTGTGAGTCTCTGGTCACAATATTTTCATCAACTGATCAATACATTACCTTGTTTTATCTGTGTTTCTGATTAAAGACACCTTATTTAATATGTAATGTTGATTCATTACCAGCAAACCTTCACTCAGCAACACTATAACTTATTCCTGAGTGAAGCTTATTTAACATAATTATTTTCTTCATAAGGCACGTCACAAACTTCTTGGTGTTAGGAACGCTAGAAAGCACTTCATCACTAAACAGTGAAATCACCAACACAAGGCCCAAAATGTAAAAAATGGCACTAAATAGACCTTGGAAAGGACAGTTATTTACAGCATGAGAGTTGCAACATGGCAAAGCCGGGTTCGACCGCAGCTGGAAACATGCACATTGGGCAACTTAAATGTTTGGCTGCTCTGTATATGAATGCAAATGACTGTGCAATCCCTGTGCATACTGGTTTGGGGTTACAAATACATTTCAGCAAGTAGGTGAATTTGCAAATATGGAATCCATGCAACATGAGGATCAGCTCTACCTCTGTTTTAAGTTTTGGAAACCTACCAAATTACCATAACGAGCATTATTTTTGTTGATACACTAACCTATTATATCTACACATTTACCATTATTTTGATTTTATTATAAATGCCAAATTGAAAATAAGAAAGAATATAAATATTTGTCAAATGAAAGTATTGATCCTAATGAGAACTGAAGTTCTCTGGGATGTACTACTGCATACGGAATTGATTCCAACTTCTTTGTCAATAACTATGTTGTTTTTTCATTTTCATGATAGTTAGACATTTTTTTGAGAAATATAAACGGATTCTTACTTGTATAGTCTGGACCAAATGTCTGAATGGCCTCAGTGGACCGACCCACTCAGAATGCAGACGTTTCAAGAGATTCAAGAGGCTGAATCTCAACATATCTTTTAAGTGAGCAACTTTACCCAGTCTACATGTTTAATAGAGACCTTTTTATGATTTTAAAGAGAGATTTGCAATGTCTTTGTCAAGTGTTAAATAAATCAATATGAAAAATTTTGAAGTGATAAAATATGGGCAGTCACAATGTTAAAAATATTTTTCAATCATCGAACTTTATTTAAAATCCTCTGATTCCCAGGTAGAGACTATGAGATATGGTTAAATATTCTTTATTTATGAAAATATTTTAATTCATATTTGATATGGTTATAAGTAAAACATTTTTTTTTTTTTTACCTACTAAGAAAGCTGCTTTACCTGTAGTTTCCAAAGGTATATACTTGGAATCATGTTGCTTTAGGGAAATCTGCCTTCGTTTACTTTTACTGAATATTTCTATTGGTTATGGTATATGGACCACAGCTGAATGTGTTCTATGGTTCCTGCTTTATAGGTCACAATTTTAGGATAAATTTCATTTTGGAGAAAAATAGTGCTGATATATATATATATATATATAGGCTTTTTCTCAGAAATACAGCCAGCTCACTTTATAGTGGATACCATACCCATGGATTCAACCAACCACAAATCAAAAATATATTTTTTAAAAAGTCGCAGTGTTGGTGACATATACTGTATAGTCAGGCCTATGATGATTCATCTGTGCTGAGCATTTGCAGACATTTTTATCTCGTTATTATTCCATTAACAATACAGTATAACAACAATTTACATAGCATTTATATTTTATTAAGCATTATAAATAATGTAGAGATGATTCAAAGTATATGGGAGGATAAGAGGGTTATATGCAAATACTGTATCATTTTATACAAGGCAATTTAGCATCTTCGGCTTTTTTATCTGCGGTGGGTCCTGGAACCAATCCCTTGCAGATACTAAGCAATGACTATATTTGTGCCCTGAATGATGCCCTGTATTCTTTTCTTTTTAAAATTTTTTTCTTTTTTTTCAATTAATTAATTTATTTTTGTTACAGATGTTTCTCCTTTTCTCGCCACTGATTCTCCCTCCCCCTCCCCCCAACCCTGTCCCCAGCTTTGTTGTCCATGTCATGCACACATGCATATAAGTTCTGTGGTTTATCTCTCCCCCCACCATGCCCTCTTCTGGGGACTGTCAGTCTGTACTCCACTTCCACATCTCTGAGACTACCCCATTTCTCAGACTGTTATGTTCATTATATTCCACAAATAACTTTGATCATGTGGTATCTGTCTTTTTCTGCTTGGCTTATTTCGCTTAGGATGATACTTTCCAGGTCCCTCCATGTCGTCTCAAAAGATAAGAGATCTTTCTTTCTTACAGCTGCATAGGAGATAGACAGTTGTTTCTTTGTTTTTCATTTCAGCCTTGTTTTTATTTTCTCTGAACTTAATTTAAAAATAGCACCTACATTTTCCAAAGAAAACAAATAGAACTTTAGCATTTCTTTTTCTCTTGTCCACCCATTTCAACAACAAAACAAATCCTTAAAGCTTCTAATTCTAAAATATAAATATTGGCAGTTTTCAGTGGTTTTTTATTGTTTTTGTTTTTTTAGTCTCTGCCTCTCAAGCTTAATGAGGGTGAACAGTAGTGACTTCATGAGCTTCTCCAAGTGAGCCTAGAGGGGCGAGTTTATCCCTGATGAGCTGTTCTCTGAAGCTCTGGTGTTTACCAAATGTGTCAGATGGATAATGTTCATTAATGAACCTGAATATCTTGAAGCAGCGCTATTCCTTCAAATATTATGATGCTTTAATGACACTTGTAATAAGACCAAGGACTACCAGCCACTAACAAATACACATTTCCAAATGCGACATTAGTAAATGTTTGAATGCAGAAAAACCTTACAACTGGTACATGAAAGTCTGCTTACTTTGCCTCTTGAGGACCTCAGAAATGAATAAGTGATGAGCAAGAGAGCCCCACATGCAGCATTGAGGAAATGGGGCAGCAATGGCATTTCCAGCAATTTGCATTTAATATGCAGAAAAGGGAGAAAAAAATAAACTTAGTTATGGAAGGATAAAAGGAAGCAGAGACAATTAAAAAGGAATAAAATGTATCAAATTATATTCTTCTATGAGAAAAACAAATGAATTCCTGTGTAGTCTCCCATGAATCATCATGAAAATGTTATTGAAGTGCCATTGTCTGGTGCAGCTTCTACTGACCTCCATACACCAAAGCGTTGCCTTGGGACTGCCTGTCTGCTTGTGACATTGCTTTCTTCTTTCTACTCAACTTCCTGGTTTTGTTAAGCACTGAGTCTTTGAGTCAGCCCATCCCTAACTTCAGGAACAGAAAGAAAGTGCATTCAACATTTCAATGCATCTCTGTGGAATTCCATGGGCAGCTTTCATATTCTTGAGCCTGTGTTTTTACAGATCAGTTGAATGTGGTAGTTTCTTTTATTATAAAGTAACTGACATAAGATTACTTGGAATCCATGTCTGTTCTTTTTTCCATAGCAATTTTTACTGTACAAATTTAATTTGTGCTTCCCCATAGAAAGAGTAGTGAAATGTTTTCTGAAGGGTAAGTAATGACATAACTATTAATAATGTGTAAGGTGGATGTCATAGTCTTCTTACGACTTTATTTATCCTCTTTGAAATAAAGTCTATAGTAACTATCATTCATTCATTCAATAAATATTTAGTGAATAAGCTTATTCAACCTGTGTGTGATTTGTAAATTATTTATAGTTAACATTTATTATAGACTACAAAAAACCATAAAATAACTATTGTGCTCTCTAAAATTTAACTTCTGTTAGAAAATCAAATTACTCTCTACCCAGCTTAGTAAGTTTTTCACATATAAATGTACATGCAATGTTTTCTAAAGTGAGACAAACTGTGTTTCTTATAAATGTAATACCTTTCTTTTCTCTCCTTCCTTCCTCCCTCTCTCTCTCTCTCTCTTTTTCTTTCTTTGTAAACTTTAATGATTTTCTTTTATGCACATTCCAGAAAATATTTATTACAATGTTTCTCTGTTTTTCTTATGTTATATGGATTTGAGCTCTATTTTACTCCTATGTATACGTGGGTAGTTACTGATTAAAATACACTCATTATACAAATAATACTTGCAGAATATGGTAGATCCAAACCATCCCACACTTGGTCACCGACTTTTCTATTCTGATCAAAGTGTGTGCTTATCCAGGAAAGCTCCTCCGAGTCTATCACTGAAGAATATAATTATATATCTAAAGTTAATGAAAACAAAGAATAATTATCCAAATAATTTATTATATTTCTCATTCACTTCTAATCTTAAAACAGCAATAACTAACATCTGTTTTTCTTATTCTTTTACTAAAATTATATTATGCCCATAGTAATTTGGTAGTATTTTTGTTCAATAAACATTTTTATGCTTAGCAAAGAATATGAAGGTTATGGTTTTTGAGTAGATTTAAAGACGAAAACACTGTTTATAAATTTACACATTGTTCTTCCTTGTTATCCTTGCTTCTAAATGTAATACCATCAAACTAATAAGACTCCATTTTTTGAGCTCTCAGAGAAATGAGTTAACATAGTATCTAATATCTAACAAAATATTAATCCCAACGTGCATTTTAAATTAATTTACTACTTCAGTAAGCAGAAATATATCTAATACAATATGTATCTTACTTTATTCATGCTATTATAACTGTCGAATTTCAAATTCAGGTATGCTCTTCATGGAGTCTGAGAACATGAGTCCTAAAACCCATCATCAAAGATTCTAAATTCTATTTCTAAATTCTATTTCTAAGCTCTATTTTCAGTAATGTGGCAAGGCATTGACCCTAACATACTTTCATGTCTCACAACTATGTTTATTAGTCTATATTCCTTTTCAACTTTTCAGTCTCTCTATCAAAATTAGAAACTTTCATGTTTATACTGATGCCTCTTGACATCATTGCCTTCCCAAGTTCTTAATGCCATCTCTCCCACTGATCTCTGTCTCCACTCCACCCCCCACTGGCAAAACTTTATCTTACAACTGCATCAATAAAAATAATTTCTTTCCCAATATCCTGCCATATAATTACTTTTCTGTGGACTTCTCTTTTTAGATTCTTCATCTTTTTACCACTGAACCTTTGGCTTAGAAACCATCTATCTGACTTTCATTTTTTTCATTGTTCTCCTGTTTATTATACCCATCTTAATTTCATGTCCTTTCCTCTCTGGTCTGAACCCCTTTCTGTCATGTCAGTTACTTAGAACCAATTGGGACTGACTTACTGTTTCACTTTCTGCCATTCAGAGCCAGACAACCCAACACTGTGTACCCCCGACCCTGTTTCCTTCGGTTACCCAACCCTCACCTCCCAAGTGCATCTAACACAATATACACCTTACTTTATTTGTACTATTATAACAGTTTAATTTCAAATTCAGATTTGCTCTCCATGGAGTTTGTCTTGTCTTCCCACTTTTAAAGAACTCTTAGATTATTGCTTCAAAGATTCCTATTCAGAGGGTTATGCAAGTTGATCCAGTAGTTTTTCAATCTGAAAACAGAAGCACTAGCTAGCTTTTCACCAAAAAGCATTTTTTTTTTTTCTTTTCAGGACACAACAAGGATCTATGTTTTGCTTCTTTTGCATTTAGGTGTGTCCTTGCTATTGAGTTCTAACCAATGGAATGAGAGTGGAAGCAATCTGTGCTACTTCTGTTCCAAGGCTTTTAAGAGTTAAGTGAAGCCCTGGCCAGTTTGGCTCAACGGTTGGAGCGTTGGCCTGCAGACCAGAGAGTCCCGGGTTCGGTTCTGCTAAGGGCACGTACCAAAAAAAAAAAAAAAAAAAAAGAGTCAAGTGAAGAGGGGAAGCACATGACAAAAATGTGTCACTTTGGCTTGTGGAACTAAAGGCAATCAAGACCAGCAGACTTAGGAAAGGATTTTTACCTTCTGCTGTCTACCTAAAATAATTTAGAAAAGAGGCCTTCCTGCTTCAAGAAGAGAGCTGTTGCCACAGAAAACTTTTTCATCTGAAAGATTTATCTGCATGGCAGGACAAACACTTATTTATTTATTTATCCTCACCTGAGTATATTTTTTGCATTTATCTTCAGATAGAGTGGGAAGGAGAGAGCAGTGAAGAGAGAGAGAGAAACATCATGTGAGAGAGACACATCGACTGGCTGCCACCCACACGACCCCAGCCGGGGCTGGGGACAAACTACAACCCAGGTACGTGCCCTTAGCGGGAACTGAACTCGGGACTCTGGTCCACTGGCCAACGCTCTAATCGCTGAGCCAAACCGGCCAGGGCGCACACACTTCTTTACCACACATTTACTCTTCTCATCTTCCTGTGAATTGTCTTCCTCCTGTTTGGAGCCCCAAGTTCCTGTACCTTCCCTTAGCTCAGGACAGTATATAAACCTCAATTGCCTGACTGCCTTTGAGTCTCATATTCTTATGGGGCTCTTATATGTATGGAATTAAGTTTGTTTTTCTCCTGTTCATTTGTTTTATATCAACTTAATTATTAGATCAGCCAGGAACCTAGGAAGGGTAGAGGAACAATTATTGTTATTTTTTTTGCCCTACATAGTTATGTCCCCTGCACCTTTTTTTCCCCTTCTGAGAACAGATACAAATGACAATGAGCCCTTGCAGTGGTTCTCAACCTTCCTAATGCTGCGACCCTTTAATGCAGTTCTTCATGTTGTGGTGACCCCCAACCATAAAATTATTTTTGTTGCTACTTCATAACTGTAATTTTGCTACTGTTATGTCTTATGTGACCCCTGTGAAAGGGGTTCGACCCCCAAAGGGGTCATGATGCACAGGTTGAGAACTGCTGCCTTAAGGAATAGTGGATTCATTCAATGGAAAGACATTGTATCTCTGAATTTCCGCATGCAGATGGTCCCCTGATTTGAACTTTTATGTGCATGAGGAATTATTTTCTTTTATGTTTGCACCATTACAGTCTGGCCTGTTTTCTATTGGCAAGATCCTAAGTAATGTCTCATTTGCTAACAACTCATAAAAAAAAAAAAAAAGTGCCTCAATTTTTTTAAAAATTTTTATTTTGTACTTTAGTCTTTTGTGTATTTATAAAAAATTTTTCTCCTGCTACATTTTAAGTTTCTTGGTACAAAAAAAAAAATAGCTTCTTGGACTGGTTCTATTTCATTTATGATGCTACATCTATAGTATTCAGCTAAAAATATTATGTTCTATAAAATTACACAAAAATTCCTTAAGATTATATGTTAAGAACTGTCACATAACTACCTTCATCTTAAGCATTCAATGAAAAATGGGTATTAAATTATTTTTGGCCTAAAGTAGAATTCATGAAAAGTATCAGATCCAAGAGCTATACACCTGGAAAGTGCTTTATTGTGTCATTCACTCTTGCCACCTATTCTAATTACCATGGTTTTAATAGTTACCTACCACTCTTAAAAATCATTAGGCAAAATCTGATATGTGCATTGTCTAGGTTTCTAACTATCTATAGCACTGATCCAATTAGAAATTATGAAAAACTCCAGCAGCTATTTTACTTTACATCAATCCTGCAGCAAGGCACCTGGGTTTTTGGGTTATATATAACCTTCCACTCTATTCTTTTGGTAAATGCATTCACTTGGGCTATATATCATTAAGATTTTGTGTATGAGGGATTCAGAAAGAAATAGGCAACATAAAGTAGCAGTGGCAGATAATGAAACAAGTCATGGAGCATATGACAACAAAGGCTTGAAACCAGCTTATGAATGATCTGCTGTCTGTGAACACTTTCATCTAATATTTGTAAGCACATAGCTGGCAAAGCTTCCCGTATTTTTCAGAGCCTTTATTGATTTACGTAGGAATAACAAATAGGACCCATGCCAGACATTCTCCTAAAATGGTGTTGATATTATAAGGGAATAAAAAGTATCTCTTGTTTTGTCTGATTTGGGGCTCAATCCCCTTAGTGTATGAAGCATTAAGTGCTTTCGAAACAAGCCTCGTATTGACCACAGTGGAAATAAGAGGAAGACTACTTCTGGTAACACAATCATTCTGGAAAATTTGAGATTCAACAGCCCATTAACCTGCTATTAAAGACCACTGATGGGAATTTCTCAGAGAAATGAAGTTGCATTGTGTAAGAAGTTAGCAATGACACCACAAAGGGAACTTGACAGGGGAGGGGGGAAGAAGGTAAGATTCTTATCAAAAGCCATGCTATTAAAGAAATGAAATTGGAGCTCCACACAGTTAAAGACACAGATTACGGGTAATGGTGCAGAACCAGGTTACATCAGCATTGTGTTTCAGGCAGTTCCCATTTCATTTCACCTGCATTTGCAGAAAGTTGAGCAGTGTCAACTTCCACTGAGAATGCCGTTGATCACAGTGCTCAAGAAAGTCAAACTGACAGTTAAGAGGAAGCCAAAGGTTCAGGGTCATGTCTCAGCTGGGTTTTAATTTATTCTCATTAGATACACTAATATAGCAGAGCATACAGTGATGGCATTTTTTCTCTCTCTTCTTTCTTTTTTTTAAGACTGCGAGTCATGAATATGAATGCAGTACTGTGCAGGTTGCCACAGAGTTTACAGGATGGTGCTGGCGGGGAAGTGGGCTGCCCCATGATCATGTTACTAGATTTGTTTTAAAAAGATCCCAATAAATTTAATTTAAAAATAAACAAAATAAGACAAAAAAAAAACAACCACCAAATCAACAAAAGGTTCCTGACACTGTTCTCCCAATGCAGCTGGGTGAGCAGCCCGCTCCTTTGTGTTACACAATGTCCCATCTGTGCTCACGGACTGTGGCTTGATGAGGATGCCATCAGGTGATATTTCTGACTTAATGGTATTCTTTCAGAGCTGAAGCAATAAGCATTAAGAGGCCTTAATTGTATTCTTTACAGTGGGAGCAATAAACATTAGGGGCCCTATTGTACCCTTTCCCAAAACGTCCCCCAAGCCCAATTTGGGGAGTGTCTTGATAGCCAGTTCTAATTTCACATCCTCCCTCCCATTCCATGTGTTTTGAAATTGGAGACTGGACAGAAACAAAGAAATTAAATTAATAGGAAAATCTGCACATAACCAGTTTCTGGAGAGATGCAGCAATTCTTACATCCCTGACCCCTCAGAATCCTCCTAGAACAAAACAAGATGAGCCCAGTGATCTGATTTGTTTTTCTATGGTGCCAACTTTTGATACACTGCAGGGTACCAGCCACAGAGCTTCAAGGGTAAATTCTTATGTGGTACCCAGAGAAGATCCATGGGACAAAGGATTCAATTGCCTTGCAAATTAAGAAGATTATGGGATTTTAAAATGAATCAAGCATGAAGTGATAATTCATGATAATCCCCGACTCTGTATTTCATCTACATATACCTGCTTTTTTTCCTCCTGCGATGACACTGTATTCGGCAAGAACAAACTTCCCATGAAAAGAGAGGAGTCCCGCTTTATCATTTGTAACACCAGAGGGTCGACATGCTAGCAAGGGAAAAGACAGTTTTAAAATAGTTATTTTAAAGTTTGTACTTGACATATTCGTATCAGCCACTCATTCGATTCGAGTGATTTTTGCCAAAATTAATGGTACACTTGCTTTACTCATTTTGTTTTTCTAATTTTGATCTTCTCTTTTTGCCACAAACCTGTGTGACTCAGGTATGATTAGGTCCATAAACTGGTGAGTGGTCGATATAAATTCAAGCAATAACCCCATCATTTCTTCTATTGTAGTTTTATCATCATTCTCATAGATGCGTTAGTTGGCTAAGGTCAATTGCAAGTGGAAAATTCACAGAAGGGTCAGCATCAGGATGGATATTATGTACTACACACAAGTTTGTGGTTTGGGGTTCTAAGTAAGCAAAATTAAATTGACATAAATACAATCAGATGTTATATTCTGATGAGTTTAAGTATAATCTTAAATTTAAGTATAATCTTAATACTATACCGATTTAAACAGTATACTTTACTCCAGGTGGGAAAAGTTTGCTTTTTAAAAAAAATATAAACAGAATTGTAACTTCCTACCAAAATGAGAAATAAGCATGTGAGTAGATGTGAGCAAAGGAAATATAAACAAATTCCTGTTGGTTATTTTATTTAACACTGTGATTTCCCACACAAAGACACTTAATTTCAAAGTGCTTTGACTTGGCCACAGCTGTAATTGTGTATAATATCCATTATCTTTTAATTGGAATTATTTTTTATCTTTGGCTACATTTATCTGAGGATCCCTTCAGAAAGCCCACCAGAAGCTCAAATTCCAATTTGTTCTCTCAGCTTGACTAATGATAAAAAGTAACAAAAACAACTATTATGTGTTTATAAATCACCTCTTTTATCCTGATGCAGTTCTGGGATTTTATGCTGCTAAGTATCATTTCTCTGTGAAATGTAAATGCAAAAATAACAACAAATTCAGCATAAACAATGGCACAAAGTAAAAAAGAACAAACCATCTTTAGAGGAAGCATTACAAAAGCAAAGTATAAAAAGAGAACAGCACAAAATATGAATGAGAAAATCTATTTCTCACAGATTAAAAAAAACTATGAGTCAAAAATAGTCCCCATTCCCTTATCCTCTAACAGTTCCATTTGGAAAAGCATAGACTCTGTGGCACAAAGGCAGATACACCTTAATTGGACCCTCTCTCATCCACCTGCTACAGTCTCTTTTTAGTCACAATGAATTTGTCTAACAACACTTGCTAGCACATTAGCATTTATTTCATTTTATAAAATAAGAAATATGGCCAGTTTAAAATGTTGAAGATACAATAGCCAAGAAACTTGAGGTCTGCTTGTGGAACACACACTTCTCACTGTGAAGTATTACCCTTAGATCATAATGGGCTCCCAAACACTTTGATTCATTAAATCATTCATCCGGCAGTTATTTATTGAGCACCTGCTGTGTGCCAGGCAGTCTGCTAGGAATTCAGGATGAAAAGTGCACAGGCCTAGCTCCAGCTGGATTCTCCCCAGCCTTTGTCTCTGTTAGATCTACATCAGCACCTCCACTGACCACCCCTGCACAGGTCCTGCCACTTACAGCTCCTGACCTTCTTGTCTGAACTCTGAGTACAAAAATATGGACAGGATGCAACCTCCATGGACCATCAACACCATGGTTTCCACAGCCTCTGAGGCCTATTATTGAATCACTCAGTTGAGGCTCACTAATGTTTGTTGGGCTGCTGCATTGCTTCCAATATCCCCTTCTCATCAACTAGACCTGGCACCTTTACCACCAGTAAAGAACATGGGCACTTGCGATGCTGTACAGACGCCTATAGCAGCGACTGGCCTGAGCCTCTGGACTTCACAGTGAGTGCTTAGATGAACCTGCAAGGCTTGGAGTACTAGGATTTTGCCTATTGTTACAACAGAGACAACTTCCTTTGCTGCGGAGAGATGGACTCATAAGTTCAGGACCTGGGTCTTTCATGTAATGTCCACAGGCCCCCAGGCCCCACTTTCCCATGTGTTCAGATACTGTATCTCCTGTCCCCAGCGCAGCACGGCACCACAGAGTTTGTCTCCCCATCACAGCAAGGAAAATTATGTCTCATCACTCATCTTGCGTATTGATCCTAACCCCCCTTTCTCTAAAATGCGTGTGATACTTGGTACAGCTTATCATTCACATATTACACGCACGATTTTCCGTTACCTCTCCCACCCCTGATTTAATGTGCTTAACAACCTTTTTTTACCCTCCAAATCATAACTCATATCCCTTCATATTTCCATGATGACTGAGTACACAGGACTGTGTGCCAACCCAGAAGTTTCATCTGGGTGCTCTGTCTTGGAGCAATGTCCCCTCTGCAGGACTGCCTGCGGCCTTGCTTCTTGTGAACTGAGTCTCAGATGATGCGGCTCTGCCTACTCTGCTGTGCTCCTGAGTGCTACCTGCACAGGGGCCTATCTGTGTGATCCTCCTCACTCCTGGGATCTCATTATCTCACTTCCCGGTGCTGACCATGGGCTGCACTTTGTCAGGCTGCAAGCACAGACCAGAGATGCTCTCTCTGGCCACTGTGGTTTGTGGCTCAGTTCTACCTCCACCTGCAGACTTGCTGGTTAACCAGCCCACTGAGCTCTTTGTGCAGCAAACGTATGGGTCTTGTTCTTCCTCCCCACTCTTCCTCTTTTCTACTTGATTACCCCACCATGTCAAATTCTAGGACAGAAACTTATGAGCTGCAAAATGTTCGCCATCCCCTCCACCTAGAGTGGGATCTGTTAGGATGCCTTCATCAGCAAACGATAAACCTGGACTCAGCTGGCTTAAATTAGGCACATTTATTATTTCACATAATACGAGTCTGGAGGTGGGGTAGTTCCAGGTTTGTTTAATTGGACAGTTCAATGATGTCATCAAGAAACCACAGGCTTTCCATCTTTCTGTTCTGCTCTCTTAGCACGTGGGCTTGTCCCCGTGATCGGTTCCTTTTATGATTACCAGTTGGCTGTTTCGCTGTCTGTCCTAGTGAGCCGAGACAGACAGACAGGAATGTGAAATCCATTGCATACACTTTTATTCACAAGGTAAACCATACCTTGTGAGTAAAAACGAATCATTGGTTAGAATTACTTCCCATGTCCATGCCTAAAGCAGTTATTGATAAAAGGAATGGTCAGTGATTGGTTTTGATCAATCATAATTTAGTCAGTATGTCTAGGGAGGAAAGGATCCTCCCTAAAGATGCGTGGAGGCCCAGCGGAGAACGCGACTTCTGCTGTCCAGGAGGAAGGGAGCCCAGCCGCGTGACTCCGTGGATTTTGCCCAGGGTGCGGGCTCGATCCCCAGCAGGGGGCGTGCAGGAGGCAGCCGATGATGGATGCTTCTCTCTCTCTCTCTCTAAAGAAATCAATAAAATATAATGAAAATAAAAAAGAAGGAGGAAGGGAAGTCATGCCTATTGGGGAGGTGGCCAAGAAAGTCAGTCACATTGGTCATGTAGGTTCTGTGGAGGTTAAAAGAACCCTCTGCTCACTCCTTGACCCGGCACAGGCAGGACCCACCGCGCTCAGGGTTTGCCCCGTGGCTGTTGCTGGAACCACTCCCGGCTGCTCCAGCGTCTTCCCCCCAGTGCCCCCTCAGCATCTGCGGAGTGGGGCTCAGGCTCTTTTTCTGGAGAGAGCAGCAGGCTTCCTCCTTTCCTGTAATGAATGTGTCATAACCACAGCAAAGGCATTGCTCCCTTTCTTAGAGGATTTCATTTCTACACCGCAGACTTTGGACGATGCCTGGAGCTGGGGTCCCTAGCCTCTTGTTGGTCACGGGTGAACTGTACATATAAGTACATGCAAGATACTTGCTTTTAAATGTGATTTATAAAAATATTTAAACACAAAGCAACATTGGAAAACTGGCACAACAAATACCTGTAGATTCTCCATCTAGCTTCATCAATAGTGAACATTTTGGAAAATACATGTGCATTATCATACACACAAGCTGTACATATGTATGCCGCAGAATTATCATACTCCTGTATATTTCAGAATGCATCTCTTAGGAGTGAGGGCATTTTTCTACCTAACCAAAGTGCCATTATCATATTTAGAAAAAATAACAATAGTTCCCTAAGGTACCATCCGAATCATATACAGATCTTCCATTTGGCCTATGTATTTTTATAGTATTTTTTTTTTCCTGAGCTTGGATAGTTTGTATATTGCATTTGATTACCATGTCTCTTAAGTCTCTTTAATTTTTCTCCCCAACTACATTTTTCTTTATTTTTTTCATAATATTGTCTTTTGAAGAGTCTAAGCAGTGGTTTTGTGGAATGTCCCATGTTTGATCTTGGTCTGATTATTTCCTCATTGTGTTTTGTTTCTTCCTCTCCGATATAGCTTGTTAACCAGAAGTTAAGTCTAAAGGCTTAATTAAATTCAGATTAAATGCCATTGTATATACATGATATGGCATCACTTCATGTGCTGCATAATTTCAAGTTGCCCTACTATTAGTTATACTAACTCGGACCATTTGATCAAGGTATGATTTTCAAATTTTTCTATTGTAAAAATATACTTTAAAAAATTGTTCCATAAAGAATTTTCATTGAATAATTCTGAGTACCTCTTTTTATTATTGTACTCACTTTGTGAAATATTAAACCATTCCACTCTATAATGTATTACCCCCTTTTTGTTCATATTTATAGCAAAAGCATTTGACATTTTACATGGTTATACTATTTTCAAAGTGGGCTAAAACATTATTTGTATTTTTATTCTCTAACGTATTAGTGTAGCGATTTTATCTTTTTAAAAAGCGCTCTTGCATTCCTGAGATGTATTTTCTTGTTTCGGAGAAAACATTAGTACTCTCCCAGTTTCCACCGACTTTGGTTATAATCTCTAACAAGGTGTCCTGGATGGAGTCCGCGGCTGGTGGCCGCCCCGCAGCCTCGGCGTGAACCGCGTCCCAGCGGAAGGCCGCACCGAACACTTTCCACACCGATTGCTCAAGCTGCTGAAATATAAATTATAAGGGGAAAAAATTATAAAGTGAGTCAGTATTTCAGTTGGTAAAATATATATGATTTAGATTCCGAGGGAAATTAGTTTTAACCAGGAGAAAAATAGAAGTCTAAATTTCTGTGCAAGAAAGCTGAAAGCCAGAGACCTGGGGGATCTGTCCTGTGATATTTCTCCATGACATCGCAATGGGTGCACTTCTACAGAAAACTACTAAACATAAATAAACGCGCAAACATTTTTACCTAGTTATTCAGCATTCAGCATGAATGTTAGGGTTTTTGCCTTCAAAAAAAATTTTACTATTTATTTGAAGGGTCTTAGATTTTCTCTTTGGAAAATGTATGATAGGCATTATATAACTTCAAAGTCAGTTTACTAAAAAATGCAAGATGATGATGCTGATATTAAACATGCTTGACGTGCCTGGGAGACTTGATTTGAGAATGAATATATCTTATTGACATACATCGCCTCTTTAGACTTACTGGTCACCATTTGGCTTTTGCATTCATTTTTCATCAGCGATATTTGTCCTCTCCAAAAGTGGATGTTGTTTGAAGTATAAAGTTAGAAAATATGTGTGGGGAGTTTTTCTTCACACCTTTGTCTATACATAGCTTTTAAAGCTGTACTGACTCTTGTATAAATTTTGGCAAGACATGAAGATATTTCTTCAATAAGGAGTACTTGCTTGATGCATTTTATCCCTAGGCATGACATCAGCTCTTCAAAACATTTAGCTGTGATAACCTTTATGACCATAAATACTCATTGCTTGATCCAGTTATTTCCATGCAATTTTCTGAAGCTTCAGCCCAGACAGGCTAATACGTTTTCTCCAAGTCAGTGGACTTTACTGGAGCTGAACCTTCACCTCTGGAGTGGAGGAAATATCGGTTAATTAACTTTGCCCATTGCTTTTGCTGTGCATGGCTTTTTGTTCCTTTTACAAACATTGGGAATTGTAAGAAAAAATATTTTAAATTTGGCAATAAAGTTAAATAATCAAGTCTAAAATGGTATTTAAAAGGTGCCTAAGGCAATTTTTAAACTCATTTAGCAAACAGATGACTAGTTAGTGGAAAAAAAGTATCAGAGTAGTATATTATTTACATTTGCCTTACGATGGCTTACTCAGCATTAACTTTCATCATTTAAAGCTTTCCGGCTGCACTCCAGTGTGGATACACCCCGTACCACCTAGGTCAACTTTATATTGAGGATGTGGAGGTTTTTAGGCCTTAACGCAAGGAAACAAATGTTAATGAAGATGTTTCCAACTGGTCAAAAACTTGAAAGCACATACAACGTCCCATGCTTCATTAATGTCTAAGTTATTTATAAACAACGTTAAAATCATCCCAGTGAGACATGATTCACTTCCATAAATATTCTTGTAAAGAAGAGAGATGGGTCTTGATTTTTTTCGATGACATTGTTTCTAGTGAGCTATAGACCATGGGCATAAACATCTAAGTTTTGTAAAATGAATCTTTTTTTTTTTTCCCCAGTTCTCTGTATCCATTTATACTTGCAAGTAACAACTGCCACACCAACACTGAGTTATTTACAAAGAATTTGCATGCATTGGCACTCTGAGCTGGACTGGACTCAGCTGGTTGGTTCTGGCAACCTCTGTTAGTGTACATCCCTGTGTATTTGCGTGCCTGCCTGTCAGCAGAGTTCTGGCTCACAGTTGACTGGGATGCCTTGGTCCTCCTCCACTGGTGTTCCATTATCCAGCAGGCTAGTTCAAGCCTGTACTCAGAGAAGAGTGTACAGCCTCATGGTGACCTGGTTCAGAACTTGCACATTATTTCAACCAAAACAATGTGCAAGTCCAGTTTGAATTCAAGAAGTGAAGAAATAGACGCTACCTGTTGATGGGGGGAATTACAAAGAATTGTGACATTTCACAATCTACCCGACAACTAAGAAGGTGGGAGAATTTTTAAAAATTCTCTTTGTGAATATTTCTAAACTAAATACTGAATGTACACCGGTTACCGCACTCTTGTCATCATTTTTATTTCTACAAACAAGATGTTTCTATGTTAGCATTCTAAAAATAAACATATCTATTACTTTCATCATAATCTTTGCTTTGCAAGATATCTCACCTTATTTTACTATAAAATTTTCTTAAAAATTCATGAGATAAGTGAGATCATTATTGTTAAAAATATTAAATGTCTTAATGAAATAGTTGAACACTGTTCCACCTACTTTTTTTCTTTTCCTTTTTTTTGTTCAGACAGAGTGGGAGGGAGGGGGGGAGAGAGAGAGAGAGAGAGAGAGAGAGAGAGAGAAAGAGAGAGAAAGAAACATCAACGTGAAAGGGACATATCGAGTCCCTTGGGACACACGACCCAACCTGGGCCGGGGACAAACTGCAACCAAGGTATATACCCTTAGCGGGAATTGAACCTGAGCCTCTCTGGGCCGCAGGCCTACGCTCTAACCGCTGAGCCAAACCGGCCAGGGCTCCACCTGCCTTTTTTCTATGTTCATCAAAATTTTAGCTGTTCTTTAAAAAAAATTCCCCTAACAATTTCCCTTATACACGATCTTAAAGCATATTCTCCTTAGAAATAGTATCTTTAACAGAGTAGGAAAACAGTCATTAAAAGTCCATAGCTAACTCAAATCATCATATAATTAAATTATAATATTTACATGTAAAATAATTAAATTTAATTATTATGAGCAACACTGGTTTGCTTAGTGTAACTGAAAAAAGGTTGGAGACAAATTTATATAAAAGTTGATCCCTCAGGTACAATTCTTCTCACTCTGTTAAACTAATTCAGAAATTGTTGCTTAATTGTTTGTCTTTATTACTAAGTACCCAAAAAAAGTTGTGAAAATAAGTAGCAGGTGTATCTAATTCATTATAATGTCCTTAACCTATTGCCTAACATATAATAGGTGATCAATAAATACTTAAAAAAGAGAGAAAGAAGTTTTTTTAAACATTAAACTACATAATTTACAAATGCTATGATATGAGCATCAATTATCTATTTTATGTTAAGTGTTCTCATGCTTAAGAATATATCAGGTTTATTTCTTATGAGTCAATCTATCATGGAAAATATATATTTTTTGGTAGGTTAAATAGTCTAGCAAATCAATCACATTAACTTGGGCCAGGTTGTATGGTCTTATATTTGAATCATTATTCTAGTTTATGACGTGTATAAATGTATTTACTTTTTAAAGTGAATTTCATTAAAATAATTCTAATTTGGAAATTAAAGCATGTCAAGATATTAATATTCTATTAAAAAATGAATTACCCGATGATGTTATAGAATCATAATGGGAAAATGAATACTTTAAAATATCATCACCATCATCATTATGATCACCCAATTATTACTCGTTGAGGTTGATTTCCAGATATTCTCTTAAGAACATTTTGTGGAAAAAGAGTTCCTCCACGCCTTCGATGTAAAACAGATTTCAAGAAGAAGATGTTCGGAATATGCTGCATGTCACAGTGCTTCCAGGGGCTTTAATTCTCACTGGTGTCCCAGTTTCCACCACTAAAAATAGTGCTGCAACCTTTGTGGACCATCATACTCAAATTGTGGATGGTAACATGTCCACATTTTGGGAAATTAAAATTACAGAACAAAATTTCAGAGTTATAAAATACATTAGACATCAGACTTAATTGACTCAGTATGTTCTGAAAATCTGTCGATGACAAATATTCAATACAAAAATACTTTGCTGCTTTATAGAAATATATTCTTTAATTTTTGAGGCCTTGCCTCATTTTATTTATTAAAGATTGTATAGGGAAATTTGTTAACTCTGGCTTGTAAACCACATACAATGTTAAGAAATATCACTGGAGTATGTTTCCACTGTGACTTCAGTGACAAAGTGTGAAATTTGCTGAGATGAAACTCCTCCTCTGGAAGTGGCTGATGTTTTGAGAAACTCTCCGAACATGTCCGTTATGCTCAGCACACAGACATGCTTCCAAGAGGCAACTATTACCCCTTCATGTTCAGAAGTTACAGCTAGAGAAATGTTTAGAGTATTGTGTAAATTTGCAAATAAGAACATGTTAGTGCACATTATTGTGGAATTTCAGGTGCTACTTATATTGTCAGAAATGTGAAAAGTGCCATAGGCATAAGTGGATTTCCATTTTAGCACCATGGCAGTTTAACAAATATAAATTACATTTACACGAATTGTTAAAAAAAAAGCTCACTCCTTTTGATCTTAGCTTTGCAGCCACGTGATATTATTATAATAAAAAATTTACTAAATTTTTGTTCTATGGATAGTTATGTGTGCATTTTGAATACACTTATATTTTCTTCTTATTCTTTTAACAGAATGTAAATTAAAGTAAATGTAAGAAATGTATATTAAAGTAAATATAAAAAAATCTAAACTATTTTTTCATTGGTTCAAAAGTAAATTTTCTCTTAAGTACAGATAGTCCCTGATTTGTGATTGTGTGACTTAAGGACTTTTTGACTTTATCATAGTATAAAAGTGATATGCATTTGGTAGAAACCGAACTTTGACTTTTGTATTTTGATCTTGCCCTGGGTTAACCACTGTACATACTTTCTCATGATGCTGAGTGGCAACTCCTATTCAGGCACCCTATCACCATGGTAAACAACCCATACTCCACAGCGTACTGTGTTACCTGCATTTTATGAATACTGTGTTCTGAGCTTGTTCAAGGTAAGCTAGGATAAGCCATGATGTTCAGTAGGTTAGGTGCATTAGTATCTGTGACTTACAATATTTCCATCTCACAGCAGGCTTATTGGAACATAATCTCATCATAAATCTAAGAGCATTTATATTCAAAACTTATCAGCTGTCAGAGCGGAGGGAGGATGAAGGACTGGATGAAAGAAGATGAAGGGATTAAGCAAAAAAAAAGTGTATATGTAACAGACACAGACAACAGTGTGTGATAGCCAGAGGGAAAGGGGGTAGAGGGTAGGCAGAGGTGGACAAGAGAGTAGAAATGGGGGTGGAAAGAGGTTTAGCTTGGGCTGACGGATGCACAATGCAGTGTGCAGATGATGCTTTGTTGAGCTGTACACTTGGAACCTGTATGGTTTTGTGAATCAACTTCACCCCAATAGATTTGATAAAAAATAATATAAAAGGCTCATAGTAATCACAAAATCAAGTTATCTATGCAAGATATAATTTATAATTATTAAATATCAACTTACATAAATAAATGCAAATCTTTAATACATTCTTGTAAAATTAATTAAATTTTTATTTTTAATTGTATGTTTATACAAATAAAACCATTCACAGTTCTAGCATGTCTGGGTGACATTGTCAGAAATTGGTGTCCTACTTCATGCATGTAAAATGGACACCAACATACATACAAATTCAAGAATAGTAAGAATTGTCTAACATTTCGAGGGGTTTCTCAGCTTCCACATGCATCATGTGCTGAGTTTTTAGTGTTCTGGAACCATGAATTGGAAAGTAAACAGAAGCAAGAAAATGGACACTCAGCACTACTGTGAAACCAACTTTGCCATGCAAGACTCTCTTGCATTTCTACTGTCTGAGAGAAGGACTTGAAAAGTTAATTAATTTGAATTTTTCTTCCTTAAGCACATCCACAGCTAAATTGCCTGCCCTTTGAAAATTGCCTGTCTCTAAATTGGCAGGGAGATAAGCCTCAACCCTCCAGTCTATTCAAATATGGTTACCTTTTTGGGGAACAAATAGAGCAAAAGAGGTGGAACACTATCCTTGGAGCTCCAAAGATGTTAGTCACACGAGGGTGTATGTGGGGTCCCAAGATGTGCTGTATGCCCGTGATGACTGCTAGATGCTAGTGAGAGAAACATCTATAATCTTAGACACCGTTATTTTCTTTGGGTTTGTGATACGGGCTTCCGCCAAAGCACAGGATGGCAAGGAACTGCTTTGCCTGGGTACCAAATCAATGCACAGTGCCACACAGTTGCAATGGCTGTCTAAGGCAAATTCAAAAGGATCATTTATTGAAATAGTCTCATATGTATGTATATGGATATATATAAATATATATGTATTCACATGAACATGTATATTTGTGCATTTGAAATCTATTTATACCTATGATTAAAATGTATTTCTAAGTATTGTTTTAGACTAAGAGTAAATACTAGCTGGAAAATCAAAAGGTGTTGAGCATCTTTCTTAGGAACAAAGGTTAAGATTAAGGAGAAAAATGGATGGTAAGAGGAGAAAATGCTTCTTATTGAATTTGCAATGCTAGTTTAAAACGTATGGTAATAGAGCATTTGACCCATATGTTTAAAGGCAATGCAATCTATTATATTTATACCCATAAGCAATACAAGAAATTTTATTACATTTATACTCATTGAATAGAAAAGTATACAAATATATAGAGTACACTATATATATATGTGTTTGTGTGTATACATATATATGTGTGTGTGTATATATATGTGTGTGTGTGTGTGTGTGTATATATATATATACACACAGAGAGAGAGAGAGAGAGAGAGAGAGAGGTCTCAGTATTTAATGCTAATGATATTTATCACTATGCTTTATACCAACAATATTTGAAGGAAAAAAACTCAAGAATGTCTCAGCTCCCTCCTCAAAAGAATTACAACAGTCACTTATTATCATCGATGGTCCTGGGCAAAGGAGACAGAAGGTGGCATCCTTGTGGGAGGTATGCCAGACCGTCACATTTTAGCAGACAAAACAGGTATAAAAGTCTAAAGGCTGTGGGCTGTAGGTGGGGAATTCACAGGTAGAGGTTGGGAAAAATTAGAGAGCGATTCTCTGAACCCAGTAAAGCAGCTTTGAGGGAATACGAAGTTTGAGCAAGGGGTTAAGTGGGGAATGGCAGTCACAGGAAATGGCATGGTAGCTGGTATAAATGAGTTAGTGAATTTAACCTATAGTTCACCTTTTAAAAAGTCATCTAATCCAAGCTCCATGTGTTACCTCTAGGTTTAGTCTGTCTAATGGTATCCTAAAAATCTTTGGAGGATAGCATTCTTGCCAATATTTGCATGCTCAAGCAGCATCACAAATAAAAAATAATAGTTTAATGTTACATTGGGGAAGCTAAGCACTCAAATAGGTGAGCAGGGATTAGCTGCCTTCTAATTATAAAGAGCGCTCTTAGAGCTTAATTCCCAGGAGCTATTTGCTCCAGTGTTTTTAATGGCCCATAGTAGCTCAAGCCTGCATAGAGCACATATGCATGTATTCATATTTGTATTGATACATATTTCATGTATCAATTTCTATTCCCCAGCTAAAATTTGTGCTGTGAATTACTATAGTACTCTTTTGTCTGAAATGTAATTATCTAATTATGTGTTCTGGGAGATAACATAGCTAGAGTCGTAGAGCACCAATTCACAAGCATTTAATTTTTATTTTTAATAAGAGACAATGAGAAAAGGGATTTTTTTCCCTCTGGAGGGGGACACAGTACTTATGCCTAAGTGGTACTTTCAGAATTGGAATTTTCCTTGCAGCCCCTCTGGGCATCTCATTAAGTGTTTCTGCTACTACAGGGCAGTTTTGTCCTCTGATATGACCCTTAGAGAAATCCTGTTAGTCAATCACAGACTAGGAAGTCATACAATGGGAACCCAAAGTAGCCATGTAACATCCAATAATGCTATCAAGATGTGGTCTTTAATTGTTTTAAGGATGATAAAAACCCCTGTGAAATATCTTCTCTTTCAGGTTTACGAAATAGTACTATAATGAGCCAGCAGTGATTCATCCACACAGTTTGGTGGAATCAAAGGAACTAGTGGAAGCTTATGTGATTGGCCAGGAACCATAAACAAAGATGAAAACGGGCTCCATGGAAGCATGTTCTCCCCTCCCACTGGCAGCCACTGCAGTCACCGGTGCTTTAAAGAGCGGAATGTTGTACGACTCTTTTGCTAATAAAGGCTCCATTAAAGCTGTTTTGGCACTCCGATAGATGAATGAAAAACCTATTTAGAGTTGGTATATCTAAATACAAAATGTCACATTTTACTGGTTGGCACACATGCATCACTTAATTTCCCAGTACAGTAAACAACTTGTAACTCACTGGTTACCTTGATTGACAGCAGCCTTGGGCATTTCTTAGCACTCGGGTACTGTATTGCATGGAGTCAAACTTCCATGGTAATTGGCTTCAACAACAATAACAATAATAGAAATAATAATAATCCCAGAGTTAATTTAAGGTCTCAAAGAGAACTAAGTCAAATATGAGAATAATAAATTATGAGAATTTCTCATTTAAGTAAGTAACAGGTTTAATAGCTTTCTCTAAGTACTGAGATCATTCAATTGAACATCTGCTTTCCAGCTGTGCATATTGATATATTACCAGGTTTTTATTCCCTTCCACTCTAAATGTATCCATAAGTTTTTAGGAGTTGCACTACCTGACTTTCTGACAAAGCCTTGATTGTGAAAGATATAAAAATGTCAAAAATTCTGTAAGTCATTTTATACTCAGGATATTATTTTTCAATTGACTCCAAAGACAGATGTCCATGAACAATTAAACCATTCTCCAATCACACCTTGTTCCAGCTGGGATCAGAAAATTAGAAAGAAATAAGCCTTCATAATTTACTTATTGTTGGAATTCTTATAGTTTTCTGTTAATAGATTCTAATTAAATAATTCTATCAATGGAAAGGTATATTTTACATTGCTTGAACTTCTGAAGTTAGCTCTTTGATATTAAATTTAGAGTTCCTTCTCTAATTAGAATTCATATACTGAGCAACTACTTTCAGAAAAATCCCATTAGATGGAGATTAGGTTCTCTTAAGCTTTCTAAATCCCAAGTCAGATCTTAGAGAGTTTAGTCATAAAGTATTGCACTAAAAAAAGTGAGACTTGCTAATCAAAATGGATGTAACCCAATATCTTCTCTAATAGGGCGATATGGAATGAGTTCTCCCCTTTCGAAAAAAAAAAAAAAAAAATCCCAAATAAGATGTTATCTTCTTCCAATCAGCCTTTATCGTTATTTTCACCATAGCAACTAAATAGCTGAGAGTTGCAACCTAAACAAGGGACCAAATAACACGAGCTTATGAGCCCCTGCATTATTGCATTATCAGTGTTCATAAGATTGTAATTCAAAAACGCTCAAGTCATACCCACAAAGGAAAAGCCTTTATTCTCTGATCAAAAGTAGGGTTAATAAAAGTATTTCTCTATCTTCTGGGCTTTGTGGATTAAACAGCTTAAGATGTGGGGTGATGTAACCCGAAGGGACCATGTGCATGCCGCAGTCCCAGGACTCACCTCACAACAGCAGTCTGCTGGCTGGCAAAGTAATACACAACTGAAGATGAGATTTATTGATTGATTGGTTTAATTTTATTAAATGACACTAAAGAAACATGTATTTTCTTTTTCTTAACAACATATGTAATTAGGAGAATATAAAGTAGGACAGATTTGGACTGCTCCAAATGAGTTCTATAAATAACAGACCCCAGAGCAACCAGAGCTCTTCAGATTCTTAAAAGAATGCTGTCATTTGTGAAATGTTTCTAAATTATCTACTTTATTGTTATTCAGAGAGCAATAAGTTAGGAGTATCTGAACACTTTTGGTGTATATCTGATAAAGGTTAATAGTAGTACTAATAACAATAATAAAAATTAATAATAGTTAATAGTTAACATGCCACTTGCCATGTAGTATGTCTTTTGATTCACACTGTTATTCCCATACTACAGATGAGCAGATTGATTCACAGAGAGAATAAGTAACTTCCTAAATTTAGGAAGTGAAAGAGTTAGGATTTGAACCTGGGCCCTTTGACTCCAAAGAATGTTCTCAACCCCTAGGCACTGTTCAAATAGTTTTGTGTTATGCCCAGAAGGCCCAATACTGTGGCTAAAAATACACTTTGTTTTATATTTCTTGATCTCCTTCTATCACTATTATTATTTTTTTTTAATCCCTACCCGAGGACATTTTTGCATTTATCTTCAGATGGAGCGGGAGGGAGAGAGCAGAAAAGAGAGAGAGAGAAACATCGATGTGAGAGAAACACATCCACAGGCTGCCACCCGAACAACCCAACCAGGGCCGAGACAAACTGCAACCGAGGTACGTGCCCTTAGCGGGAACCGAACCCGGGTCACTCTGGTCTGCAGGCCAATGCTCTAACCACTGAGAAAACCGTCCAGGGCCCATCACTATTATTGAACCTACTATCTTTTCTACTATAACCACACCTTCTTCACGTCAAATTTATACCTAATTTAAGCTCTGCATCTTTGCATCATTCTTGGCAAGATTAACATTTATTACCTTCCACACACTTATTTTTTTTAAATAGTAGCTTTTGAACTCCTGTAGCTTTTTGTGCTCATGCATTTAATACTTGATACATCCAGTCTAATACGCTTCAGCTCTTTAAGTTCCCTTCTCCCTATACCTTTTAGAAAACAAATCTACCACTGGAGAGGAGACGTCCGGCTGGAGCACCTCCATGTACCGTGGTCAGAGGGCTTGCCAGGAAAGTAACTTAGAACCACTGAATTTTTAGTGATGAGCACCAACCACAGAAGAAGGCAGTGATTCCTGAGGGTAAATCCTAGCACGTGTGGGAAAGAAACAGGTCAGCAGTAGCCCCAGCCCAGCTTCCCACACTGCGTGGCAAAAAGAAGGAAAATCAGAGTAGGGGTCTGACTCATGAGGGTCTCGGCTCCAGGCAGAGAATAAGTATTTCTCTGTGGTTGACTGGGGACAACTGGTATCTGCACCACTGCCGTCTCTATAAGAACAATAGAATCCCTGTCTCGTGAGAAATCAGATAAATAAATATCAGGGTTCTAGTTATATGTTGCAGTGATGGTACCATAAATTATACACTGAAATAATATATGGAGTCAATTCACTTCTCTATAAAGTTACACAAAATTCTAGATACATTCTCAGACACTTAATAGCTCAAACTTTTTTTTTTTTTCACAATCAATCAAGATGCATTTAATAAATAATAAAATAAATTAGAAAAGCCTTTGTGTTTTTGCTTGAAAAGGGCTAAGTTTCTTCCTGGTAAAAAATATTCTGAAAACATGCTAAGCTACTCTACTCAAGATAATGGTCATTCTAAGACCTGCGATTGGTAATCATGGGGAGAGGATGCACCACATCCAGGATCAGCATCGGAAGCTTAGATGCAGATGGATGGTGAGAAGTTCTAGTTTATTAAGTCCTGAAGGTTTTGCAACTTAAACGGGAAATGAAGTATGGAGAGCCCGTCTAAAAGTTACAACACAATGTGAAAATTCTATGTTAAAAATAAAAGTACAGGGTACACAGAGAACTAGCATTCCAGTCAGAATGGAAAAAAGAGGGCCATGGAGGAAGAAGGCACAGACCTAGTCAGGCAAGCTTCTCGGTGGACGTGGCATCTCCGCTAATGAGCTTTGAATAATGAGAAGAAATTTTCCAGCTGAGGCGCTGGCTGAAACAGGTGATATTCTGTGCACACAGCAAAGCATGGCACTTTCAAGGATCCTTAAATAGTTAAGAATGTCTGGATGGTAAAACTTCATGAGTCAGAAAAGTTGAGTGTGCAGACTTTGGCAGATGCCAGATTTCGAGAAGACTTGGCTGTGCTTTGGAGTCTGAATTTTATCCCGAAGCCCCTGGGGAGCAATGAAGGTGTTTTAGCAGTGAAGTAACAGCTCTTTAGGTTTTTCAGAGGTTTGCATTTTTAATTCATCTTTCAGCAGGTGAAATATAAAAAGGATCAGAAGGCAAACCAGCCTGAGGCCTGACGGAGATGTCACAATAATCCAGATGAGACAGGATGCGGGTGACAGAGAGAGAAGCTGTGAGTCAACAGGAAGGGACGCAGGGAGCATGATTCAGAGTCAGGATTGACGGGCCTTGGTCACCACTGCGTTCAGAGAGGGGAGGAAGAGAATCAACAGAGACAGCAGAGTTGTGAAGCCCGGTCAGTCCTGCACACAAGACTTTTTCAGCTCCGTGTTGTACAAAATGTCCACAAGTGGACGTAGCTCACTGTGGACAAATTAAAGAATATGTAGTGACAATGGCTAATGTATTCTAGAACACTCTTAGGAGGTTAGCCAGGAGGACTTGTAGCTTCTCAGTAAAAGGAGGAGGATGAAAATGACATTTTCCAGCACACTCTCCTCTTCCCTTGTGATTCAGTACGAAGAAATAAAGTCAGAGCCTACGAGCAGTGTTAAACTAGAAGTATACACCCTAAGAATAATCCTGGCCTGGTCATTTTGCTGAAACATAGATTAGAATTTTAAGTATCTCTCCTTGTTCCCCAGATATTTCAGGGTTCAGACTGTGTCTTATACCACAGTAGCCCAGTAAGTAAGAAAAATAAAAGTATGTTGCAAGGTTAAATCTTAAATACAATCTTCTTTAAGGCTGTGAACACCACTCAGCACATAGCAACATTAAAACAGCCTTTCTAAGTTGTAATCCTTCACAGAGCAAGTGTTCATTGAGCACATAAAAAGCGCCATGCACTGTTCTGGGGGCTTAGGATATAGCAGTGGAAAAAAACAAGCAGACACCTCTGTCTTCATAGAGCTTACATTTCAGGGAAGGATGAATAATAAATAAGATATACAAGGAAAATGCACAGTATGTTAGAAGGTGGTGAGTACCACCATGAAGCGGGGAATGTCGGAGGCGGCTGTGGTCTTACATAGAGTGGCCGCATCTGGTCTCATTGAAAAGGTGGTACTTGAATAAAGGTCCAGATGAGGCTAAGGGGCAAGTACTGGTAAAAGAACCTTCCAACTAGAGAGGGGCACATCCAAAGGCCTTGAGGTGGGAGTGTGTCCAGAGATTTTAAGGAACAGTTGAGGCAGAGGGTGGGTGGCTGAGAGAAGAAAAAGAGGACAATATGAGCTCAGAGAGAGAAGGAGTAACCATATCAGGGAGGTCAGATATGTCCAGGGAAAGACTGGCTTTTATTCTCAGTGAGATAAGAGCCGTTGAAGTGTTCTTAGCCGAGGAACGATGTGGTCTGACTTATGTTTAACAGCTCGTCTGGCTGCTGTGTTGAGAATAGGCTATGACAGGCTATGAGAAGGAGAGCACGGGCCAAAGCAGGAAGAAAATCAAAAAGCTTTAGCAACTACCTAGGCAAGAAATGTGGGCAGCGCCACACTGGGAGCAAGACTGTAGTGCTGTAGGAGGTTAGAGGTGGTCAGTTTCTGGATATACTATTAAAGCTTTCATGCTAAGGGCCAGAAGCCCATTTCAGTGACGAGTATGTGATAACCTGGTTTGAAACCACCTTAGATTCCAAGATCTGCAGTTGGTGAGCTGGAGATTCCGGAGACCCAGTGAGTGGTTCCCGTGGGAAAGCTGGCAGGCTCGAGGCCAAGAGCGGATGTGCCAGGCTGGGCCAAAGGCCAGGAAGACCACTGTTCCAAGGCAGGCAGTCGGCGGGGCTCCCTCTCGCTCAGCCTTTCTGTTCTGCTCACGTCTTCGAATCCTTGGGTGATGCCCACCCACATGAGAAAGGGCAATTTACTCAGTTTGCCAATTCAAATAGTAATTTCATCTAGAAATATTTTCACAAACACACCCAGAGTAATGTTTGGTTAAATATCAGGGCACAAAATTAACCACCACACCAAACTTTGTCCCGGCCTAGCTTTAAGAATGGGTGTGCATCCAGCAAAGGACACCATCAATAAGATGAGAAGACAAGGGACTGAATGTGAGAAAGTGCTGCAAATCATATGTCTAGTAAGGGGCTAATATTCAAAATCTATAAATAGTTCATACAACTCAATAACAAAAAATAATCCAATTCAAAATGGGCAAGATATAAATAGGCATTATGGCAAAGAAGACATAAATGGCAAACTACATGAGTAGATGCTCAACATGACTAATCATCAGAGAAATACAAATCAAAACTACAATATCATTTCACATGTGTTAGAACGGCTATCAACAGAAAGACAAGAAATAACAAATGCTGGTGAGGATGTAGACAAAAGAAAACCCTCATATACTGTGGTGCGCAAGTTCTTTGGAGCAGTCACTATGAAAAATAGTATTAAGGTTCCTCAAAAAATTAAAAATAGAACTTGTGTATTATCTAGCAATTCCACTTTTGGGTATTTATCCTAAGAAAATGAAAGCACTATTTTGGAAGGATGTGTGCACCCCATGTTTATTACAACATTATTTATAATTGTCAAGACATGAAACAGCCTAACTGTTCAAGGAAGGGCTAATGGATAAAGAAGATGTGGTATATATGAACACAATGTAATATTGTTCAGCCCTAAAGGAGAATACAATCTTGCTATCTGTGACAACTTTGATAGATCCTGAGAGCAGTACGTTAAGTGAAAGAAGTCAGATAAAGATAAATATTGTATACTTTCATTTATAAGTGAACTCTAAAAAAATAACCCAAAAAACTTTCAATAAATGTAGATAACAAATTGATGGTTGCCAAAGGAGGGGGGTTGGAGGATATGAAATGGGTGAAGGGGTAAAAAAGTATGAACTTCCAGTGATAAAATAAGTCATGAAGGTGTAATATACAGTATAGTGACTACAGTGAATACTACTCTACTGCACATTTGAAAGTTGTCAAGAGAGTAGATCTTAAAAGTTTTCATAACAAGAAAAACATTGTAACTATGTGTGGTGACAAATGCTAACTAGACTTATGTGAAGATAGTTTCACAGTATATACAAATATCATATGAAACTAAGGTAATGTTATATGTCAATTGTAGCCCAATTAAAAATATGGATGTGCATTGAAATCAGGCCTGTCCTACCTATTTCAGTGGGAACCGAGTTTGTTGCAGAGCTAATCTGGAATTTGGGCTCAAGCAGTACCTTAAATTTGCAGTATTGAGTAGAGAATCTCAACATTTCAGAGTATTCTGTTCTGTAATCATAACCCCAGGGCAAGACGGAGTGAAGGAAGTAGGAGGCTAGAGAGAAGACACAAGCTTGCTCTGTGGGAGGTAATGGTAATAAACAGAGATGCACTACCTAGTATACCTTTTTCCATAATTGATACTGAATGTAATATGCAAAAAAGCAGCTAATTTTTAGAAATTTTATTTCAGCACAGGAAGGATGTTTGGGTCTGAACCCACATAATGGTTTTGGAAAATATAGTAGCATAACATTTTAGATGCTGACCTTGATGTTACATTTACTGCTTTATTGGCACCAACCTCTGTTTGAAAATCTACCAACAGATGGTCAGGGTATCTTGGTATGCTTTTTAGTCCCTTGTCTATTTGTGCATCATTTGACAGGATACTTCTGAGGCAGCAAAATTTAGCTGAAGATGTTATGGTTCATTGTTTCCAGCAATGGTTTTGGCTTTATCTAGAAGTCTGTGATTCAAATTGACATATGACCTTAATCTTATTCAACCTGATTGTCAAACAATGAATGTGTGACAACTCTTTAAGATTTAAGATCTAGTGTTATCTTCTACATTGTGCATTTCCAGGGTGCTCCCCTGCTGTGGTTAGTAAACAGAAATATTTTGAAAGTTTATTTTTAAATGTTATAGAAATTAGTTATCTTTTGAAGTGAATGCACCCAACTGAACAATATTTTAATAATAGAACACTTGATTCCTAGCTGATATAAAATATTATCAAATGTAGCATTATTTATTTGGGGATAAATTGTGGCACACACGTTTATCACAGTTTTTAATGGTAGTAAATTATCCTCTTCATACTTGGAATAGTACCATTGTAACATGCAAGAATAATGGAGAAATTCAAAACCAAAAACAGCTTGGGTTTAATATGCCATAATGTAACATTTGGCAGAACTCAGTATATACATGATTTCATGAGTCCTAGTAAAGAAATATTACAAACATAATTTGGCAGTGTGGATTGAAAGGGTTGGGATTTTACATTATTTGTCCTGAGAATTCTATTATTTTTTCTCTTCTAAAAATTAGAAATGTGAAACAAATTTTAAGTCCAAAAATGATCATCCTAGCATTGTATATAAAAACAGAAGGGAAAGTAATTTTAATGTAAGAATATTTGAATAAAATATAGCATATTGACACAATGAGTTTTAACACGATTAATATTATAAACTACTTACACAGTGTTTCCAAAATATTGATAAATAAAATAGTATAAATAATTTCAAATGTGTGTGTGTATGTGTATTCAAACAAATATAACAAAATGTCAACATTGTATTTTTTAAAAATTCTCACCCAAGGATATATTTTTATTGATTTTGTGAAAGAGAGAGAGAGAGAGAGAGAAACATCCATGTGAGAGAGAAACATTGTTTGATTGTCTCATATACATGCTCTGACTGGGGATTGAACCCACAACCTAGGTATATGCTTTGACTGGGAATTGAACCCTTCACCTTTTGGTGTAGAAGATGATGCTACAACCAACTGAGCCACCTGGCCAGGGAAACAATGGTGAGATTACAGGGGCCTTTTTTTCTTCTTTTTGTTGAATTTTTTCCAGTTTCTACCATGATACATACAACAGTAATTAGAAAAAAAAAATCCATGATAGTTAAAAGCCGAAGCATGGAGATATTTTCACCCAAGAAAAATATATGTTAGTTGTTAATTTTATATCATTAATAGGGTTAATAGAGAATTTTCAACCTCATTGATAGGTAGATGTACCTAGAAAGATCCCCTAAGTTTTACTTGCTTAAGAACAAAGTCTTATACTGTTATTATAACAAACCATAAAGATAGCTTCTCTTACGTATTTTTTAGGAATTTAATAATTAAATGAGTAAATATTTCTCTTCTGAAGTCCCTATACGAATTAAGCAATACTCTTAATAATTTAAGCAACTTACTATCTCAGGATCATTTGAGTTTGAATGGCACTGGCACCAGGTAACAAAAAACATAAGACAAGATAAACAAACATACGACACCAAGGAAAAGGCAAGCAGAGGAAATGACTATTCACCATGAAGCATGAGATATAATAAAAGCTGACATGATGATAACTTCTATGACAGTTTACAGTTTATAAGGCATGCACTAAACTACAGACATTCGAATGGCAAACATTCCAGTCCCATCTGCTTCGACCAAGATTTCACTCTGTGTAAAACACTAGCACATAGTGAAAAGTATTTATTAACATCATAGCTTTATTTTTTAACAAGTCAGGCCATCATTTTATTTTATTCCTTTTGTGTAAAGTATGGAAATACTTCATTTTTATCACTTAACCATTTCCCAAGGTTCTATTGTGTCTGAACATTTGGTTTTAACCTCATTATTGCTTTATCAGATTTTCACCTCAGTGAATCCCTCAGTGAAAACTGACCGCCTAAGTAACATCAGGAAGGAATGGAACTGATTCTGGGTAAGTCTTCAGTCTTTATTCCTTATGAAGCGCATAAGGAACACACTTCTTTCTGGTTAGACATATGTCATACTAAACCTAGTAATCAAATTGGTGAAGGGAAAATATTAGTCCTAAAAGTTTTAAAAAGTAAACTAGAGACCATTGTTCTGCACTTGAAAGTTTTACCAAAAATAATTCTTCCAATTGAGGATATGACACCATTCAAACTAAAGTCTTCCTTAGAACTACAGTGTGCTACAATAATTTTGAGGTTACTCTGGCTCATTAGTTAACCACTTTAATGTCATCGACACTGTCCAGCAGACTGATGACACCACAATGAGGCAGCTAATTAAATAAAGTATTTTTGTTATACTGTTATTCCAAAGCAATTTCTTTTTAATTCCAACAATCTATAGTTTAAATACATCAAATTTAATAAAAACAAAGCAGACATGATAAATGGCATTAAAGAATTTATTTATTTTTTTAATTCTTATCCGAGGATATATTTCCATTTATCTCAGATAGAGTGGGTGGGTGGGGGGGGGGGAGAGAGAGAGAGAGAGAGAGAGAGAGAGAGAGAGAGAGATGTGAGAGCAACACATTAACTGGCTGCCTTCCACACTACCTAGACCAGGGTAGACCAGGGCTGGGAACAAACTGCAACCTAGGTATGTGTCCTTGACTGGAATTGAACCTGTGACTCTTCCGTCCATGGACCTAAGCTCTAACTGCTGAGCCAAACCAGCCAGGGCCATTAAAGGATTTTCATCAGTTGAAGTGAATCAGACCTAGGGATATCAGCTAATTTACAAGAGATCTGAAGTCTACTCGATGATTTTAATTTTAAATACTTGGTTACACAATTTGGTGTAATTAATAAAATCATAGATTCTTAGAAAAGGATTTTCATCTTTTATTCCATTTATCAGAATATGATTGCAGAATTAGGAAAAACATTTCTTGAAGAATGGTCTTGTGTCTCAGTCCTATGATGGCACCCTGATATGGTTCATAAATCCTCTTTTTGAAAATATCTACGTGTTTATAACATTAATATGACCACAAACACCATTTATTAAGGATACAATTATGTCCATGTGAGATAATAGGACATATATATGGTCTCTGACCCTGGTTCCTATCACGTAGCTTCAGAAAACCTTGTATTTTGTGGGAGATAAGATGGGTTTTTGTTCTAACGAGTTGACTTTGAGTGAACACCTGGATGGATCTTGGATGATGGTTAGTCACCCAATACACCAAACCATGATTAGACACTTAGAATTTTCAGCCCTTGAACCCCCATCATCTTGAAAATGGAGGTGGGCTGGAAATGGAGTTGATAGATCATGCTTCAGTGACAAAACCTGCAAAAAACATCCTAAAAGTAAGGAGTTTGGAGAGCTTCCAGGCTGGTGACCACATCCACACACCAATAGGGGACAGAAGCTCTTGCTTTTGGGACTCTCCCAGCCCCAGCTCTGTGTACACCTTCATTCAGCGGTTCATCGTCTCCTTGGTCGTGTCCTTTAATAAACTGGCAAACGTCAGCAAGTGTTTTCCTGAGTTCTGTGAACTTTTCTAACAAATTAATCAAACTCAAGGAAGGGGTCATGAGAACCTCCAAATTTGTAACCAAATTTGACTTCATGTACTACATGCAACATGCTGCCTCGGTTCAACATAACATCCCGCACTAGAGGGCAATGAACTGTGGCTGTCCAAGGGACCTGCTGCTTGCTGTTGGCATCTGAAGTGGGGGCAGGGGCAGCATCCTGGGACTAAGCTCTTCATCTATGGGATCTCCAGGTAGATAGTGTCAGAATTGAGTCAAATTGTAGGGACACCCAGCTGGTGTCCCAGAAATATTTGGTGTGGGGGATAAAGCCCCCACACATGTGGTGTCATACGTGTGGTGTGTGGCAGTAGTATCGGAGTCAAGGAGAGAAACACAGATGGAAAGACAGGTGAGTTTTGCCAAAACAGTCTGGGACTGCACTAATCCACTTTCAAAGAGCTTGAAGTCTATAACTGTCCTCACTAGGAGGGGGCCCAGCACTGGCAGGGCTAGCAGGAACTGCTCCCATTATTGTTGCTGAGAAGCAGGTGGACTGCGGAGAGGTTGGTACTGAGCAGGGCTGATTGCGGTGTTGGTGGGAGTACTTGGTAACACCGGTTGTCTGATGAAAGCGGCAGCTGTCTCATGCACAGAAACAGGTGGAGGTCCTTATAGAATATCTGAAGCAAAGGGGTAGGGCAAGATTCCTGGTTAGAGGCTATGCAGGACTTAGAGATGGGCAAGTTAGATGAGTGAGTGACAGGAGTCAACATATATAAATAATGAGTCATCCTATATTGACACATTTTCTATCGAATAGCAAAATAAATTGAGTAGATATGACATTGGCTATCTCAGATAAAAAGTACTTACTCTTAAAAACAATGTTGATATTAATCTTAAAGAAAGCAAGAGATCCAGGTTGAAGAAATTGGGTTTGCTTTAGTATTCTGGGTCATAAGAGGCTGCAGTATGTATTAGAGGTATAGTAATCAGGAAATAAGCAATTAGTCCAAAAGTACATATAAACTTTTTAAAAGAATTAATATAAATGACAATACGGTTCTAAGTGCAGCATTAGACTTGTGGATTTTAATCATTATCTTTATATATATATATGAAAAAACATAGTAGAGTTACTGAGTTTGACTTAGCTCCTCCAAAACTTTTATCTCCTGATGTATAAAATCATGATAACATCTATCCTATTAAACTTATAGCTATGAGGTGCAAATGAGAGAATGCATAGGATAGCAATGGCAAACTAACAATACCCTTTTTGTATGTAAATAGGATGCTAATCATTCAGATTACTGTAAATTCATTTGTCATAGGTGAACTTGGAAATGACATTCATGGGGTAAAAAAACAGGTTGCCGAATCATTGTGCATTGTGTTTAATGATGATGATGAAGATAATGAAGAAAATGATTTTCTCTTTAGATATTATCACTGATTAAAATAATATATAGTTTCTTTTAATTATTTTTCCTTTTCTTTACAATCCACACCCAGGAATATTTTTCTGTTTATCTTCAGATAGAGAGGGAGGAGGAAGGGGAGAGAGAGAGAGAGAGAGAGAGAGAGAGAGAGAGAGAGAGAGAGAGAGAAACTACGATTTGAGAGAGAGACACTTTGATTGGTTGCCTCCCACATGACCCGACCAGGGCCGGGACGAACCACAATGGGGGTATGTGCCCTTGACCAGAATCAAACCCTCAACTCTTTGGTCCTCCAGCTGACACTCTAACCACTGAGCCAAACTGGCCAGGGCTCTTTTAATTATTTTTAAATCTACACTGCAATGTAATGCCATTTTACAACCAATTGCCATAAATAAATTGATGTATTTTTTCTTTAACATTTTATTATGGAGATTTGGAAACATAACAATACACAGTGTAAGATAATGAACCCCCATGTAGCCATCACCCTGCTTCAGTCCCCATCCACACATGGCCAGAATGGTTTTACCTATGTCTCCATCCTTTGCCCTACCTCCTGCATTGAAATTGGAAGACAATTCTCAACATCCTAATTATTTTTATTATTTTTTAATTAATGTATTTTTGTTACAGGTGTCCCCCCCACCCCATTGATGTATTTTTCCAAGAGTAGTTGGGTTTGCAGAGTCAATGCAGTTGTCCTGGACCAGAGGTGGGCTGATGAGAGGCACCATTCTAGGGAATGTGTCTGGGCTCCTGAAGGCAGGATGAGAACTTGGGTGGGAACTCGGGAGGGAGCAGTAATTCTAGAAAGCATGTGGAGAGGTAGGGAGGAGGGATGGTATGCCTCCCTGCTGTGCCCCGGGAGCTCAGCCCTCGTGGAGACCCTCGGAGGAACCTTACTGTTTCCAGTTCTCAGATTTGTTTCTCACTGACAGCTGGGTGGGGCAGGAGTGGGTTTAATGTTGTGAGCAGGTGAAACACAGAGTTTACTCTTGTATTATGATTGATTGTTGTGTTATTTTCCACATCAACAACTGTAAACCTACTTTTGCTCCACCCCGAGTCTCATGGGTCTCTGTTTTCGGTGGTGACACCAGCTTGTGCTAACTCCCTGGTCCATCTAGGCTGTCCCTCGGGCCTGGCAGTTTCCCTGGGGCTGGGCAAGCGGCGACGTGCCGGGGCTACCGCAGGGCTTCAGAACCGTTCGCTCGGGCCGTCGCCGAACATGAAGGTCAGCTGAGGAGGGTGAAGCACAGTAAGAGGAAAAATTCATGAAATAAAATATCCCAGGTACTAAAAAAGGAGAAAAGTACGTGAAATAAAATAATCACGGACTAGAATGTATAACTCATTTACCTGTCATTTCCCAAAAAGCAACCAAGTAAGAAATCGTGCTTTGGGGCCAGAAACACCTGAGCCCAAATCTCTGCAGCAGCTGTGCGGCCCATGAACGTTTGGATACGGCCATCACTCTCTTTTCTTCACCTCGGGTACTGGCTCGCTCAGGGTTTGGAAAAGTCCTTTTTTATAATTTGTCTTTATTATTAAAAGTATTACAGGTGCCCCCCCCCCTCATTGTTTCTTAATAAATAAAGCAGGAGAACAACATGAAACTACTCTGAAGCTCTTTTGAAACAATTGAAAGAATGTGCCCAGCTCAGGTGTTGACCCATGGTAGAGACTTAACACATGCTATCTCTATCTTTATCTCATACGTGCTATAAACTGAACTCGATCCCTCTAAAATTCATATATTAAAGCCATAAAGCCAATGTAACTGTATCAGAAATAGGGCCTGTGAGGAGGTGATAAAGGTTAAATTAGGTCATAGGGTATGGTACTAACCCTACAGGGCCTTCACCCTTGTAAGAAGAGGAGGAAAGACCAGAGCGCGCGGGCTCTCTCTCTCTCTCTCTCTCTCTCTCTCTCTGCCATATGAGGACAGAGCAAGAAGAGGACCAACTGAAACCATGAAAAACCAGAAACCAAACTGGCTAATAACTTTATCTTGGACTTCTGGGCTCCAGAACTCTGACAACATAAACTTCTGCTGTTTAGGAGACCTAGTCTATGATATTGCTGTTAAGCAGTCCAAGCAGACAGACATTCCCTTTTAAGTCTATACACGTGGTGGATAGAATATGGCAGTGTCTGGGCCTGTGAGGGCTGCTGAACAGAGTAGCATAGACTGGGTCCCTTATAAACGAGGGAAAGCATTTCTCACAGTTCTGGAGACTGAAGTCCAGGATGGAGATACCAACATGGTCATGTTCACGTGAGCCTCGCTCCCTGATTCATGGCTGGCACCTCCTTGCTGTGTCTTCACAAGGTGGAAGAGACTAGAGATCTCTCTGGAGCCTCCTTCAGGAGGGCACTAATTCCATTCACGAGGACAGGACTCCACCATTGTGATTAATACCTCCCAAAGGCCCCACCTGCCAATACCATCACCTTCAGGTGCTGATATTCCAACAGAAGAATCTGAAGGGAACCCAGACATTTAGACCCTAGCAGGTAATTGACTTTTCATTTGCTGTATTGCTTTTTGTTTGCTAGCTTTGTTTTTAGGACTGCCTTTAGCTTAATTACCATTTAAATCCAACTTTATGTTTCAGATATTTATCCCAGCTCACACATTCTTGGATGGTTCAATTCTTACCCTCTGTGATAAGATATGGTTTTGTTGACTCCAAGAAGCAAAAAACCATAAGACATTGCTTTAACTTTGTATTCTATGAATAATGTGTTATACATTTAAAAGCTACAGAGTTCCTGACTCCCAAATATGACACTAGCCTTGTTTTCTCATGCTGGGCACTAGAATCTTGATATTAAA